>NC_081310.1:26690000-28031250 GCF_026419965.1 Kogia breviceps | reverse complement strand
GACTCCTTCAATTCATTCTCCAAACAGGCCTAGGTAACTACTGAAAATATAAGCCTGATCATGTCACTCTTCTCTTAAAACTGTTCAAAAATTTCACATTGTGAAATTCACAAAGTGAAAGTAAAATCATTAACATTACTTAAATGCCTCCTACGTGTCCTCTGGTCTCCGCTAATACCATTTCTCCCTTGCTCTTGGTTCCCTAATTCAATGGCTTGCTTTCACGTTCTCAAGAGGTGTCATGTTCCCCTCTACTTTAAGTTGTTTGCCCATGCACACCTTCTCTGAAAGATTCTACTCACCTCTCTTCTATAAATTTGCCCACTTAACTCCATATGTTCTTCAGATCTCTGCTTAAAGACTTTCTCCATAAATTACCCTCCCTCATGTTGTTGGAGGAGGTCACTGAGAGGATGCAACCACAGGGATGACACGTGACTCAGGCATTTGGAGGCTCCTCATCCTCTCCCCAGTTTTGGAATGTGCATTCCATCGTCTTTCCCAGTGCTAGAAACTGCCCAAGGACGCAGCCTTGAGATAGTAGTGTGATGTTGAGACCATCTGGACAGGATATATGACTGAACCCAGTTAAGACCTCTATATAAACTTTTAAGATTTGGTGGGCATGTGAGGAGATCGATTCATCTTGCAGTCATCCAAGACAAGCCTGGTAAGTAAGTTCCCTTGCTTATTAAACCTGTCCCCTACCAATCTGGAGTGCTGTGCCTCTTTCTTAGATCTCTCTCTGCTCTCTCTGAATAGGGGGCCAATTTCAGATGACACCCGGGAAGCTCCAGGGGTTGCAAACCAACACACACTCAAAGGCTTTCCTTATTATCTCCTCTTATACCTCTCTATACTGTCTCCTAAAATTACTCATCACAGTTTGCAATTATACTTTTGTAAGATTGTATGATAAATGTCTCCCAGGTAAACAGTTGTTTACCTGCTCTGTGTTAGAAGGCTACATATTAAATATTTTGTTAGCGCAAATATGTGAGATTAGTTCCATTGAATTTGGAATAGGAATGATAAATGAACAGATATCCATCACTTCTGCCGGAAGAAGAACTTGGCACATCCCTTGTTACTGAAACCTACCTCAAGCAAAGCTCAAACCCATGTTACTCAATTAACTTGATCTTAGTAGCAAAATCTATTAATTATTTTAATTGTATCATGTAGATTACTCAGGTTTGCAATCTACCTATCTATTAATTCAACAAATATGTACTGAGATATAGTTATATGCCAGGGACTATACTCAATATGAAAGATACACAAGTGAACTTATTCACAGAGACTGATTCTCTGCCATCATGATGTTTATAAACTAAACTTTGTTTTTCAAGAAACCATTTCACCTAGGTTTATGTATCAATAGATATAACTCTACCTTAATCCTGGTCAATGGTGAATATACTGAGGATACTCTGACTTACTTAGTACTGATGAACTATTCATTCATAAGATACTAGTTTTTAAATAATTAAAACAGGCATAAATTGAAATAATAAAAGTACCAACCACTATGTTAAAATTAGCATCACTGTTATTAGTCTTTAATTAATTTCATTTTTCAAATCAAAATATTAAGTTAAATTCTGAAAAACCCTAAGGAAAATACATATTGTTTTAGTACATTTCCTGCAAAATCTATCCAACAGGAAAATCTATAATTAAGAAAGGAGAATATGATAGCTCCATATATAGCTTTCTCATCTTGGGCAAAATAATATTCATACTTACTTTGAGGTTTCCTTGGGCAGTGTTGACAGGTTGGCCATCTTTTAACCATGTAATGGACGGCTTTGGAATGCCATTGGCTATGCACTGCAAGGTGATGGGCTTATACCTTACTACAGCTCTCTCAGAAAGCCCTGAGGATTTGATTGTTGGAGGAACTAGATTTAAGAAAAAGAGAGGAGAAGAAAGGAAAGAAGGAAGAAAAAAGGAAGTGAGGGAGGGAACGAAAACTATATTCAGTGGAATCACACACTTAAAAGTCTGTGTCCAAGAACTTGAAACTTCAAAATTTAGAAAAGGGCAGAGGCCTATTTTAACAAACAGAATAATTTCATTCCATGCATTTCACTTATAACTTTTAGCAATTTTACAGATTACTTATTTCTTAACTATGGGTCTCTAATTCTCCAGAGAATAAGTGAAATGTATTTACAGCAACTGCAATCTACATGTATGTTTGGTTTACAACCTCTTGGTGTGTTTTCCCAATCTACTATGACCTGCCTTTTCTCTAGAACTGCCTCATTAAATTGGGGTGGGTTTCCAGTACCCATATTTATACCACATGACTCTGTCCCCAGCAAGGCTGATTAAATCCAGGATAGTAACTTGATTTAAGCTGGGCCTGCCAGATTCCCTCCCTCAAGAATTGGAATTGAGACTGAGATACAGGATTAACTGTATTCCAACAAAATGCAGGAAAAAACCAGTCCGCCTGGGAAGAATAAAGTTGATGTTCATAGAAACCTCTGCTTGTGGCTTCCAAACACTCTCCAGTTTCTCATTCCAGTCCCTCCCTTCCCAAGGTCCGCTGGCAAGTGAGACACCTAATACCCTGGCAGAGGGTTGCTTCTGTCATGAGAGTAATGGTTCTAATCCTATTGTGCCAGTTCCATGAGTGCACTTATGTGCCCTGGATCCGGCATAACACCCTCAGCCTCCATTTCTGGAAATGACTTTATTCACACTCCCTCCTATTTTGGCTGAAACTTTGAACACTCATATCCCCCTTTTATTTGAAATTTGCTGCCTGCCTCTTCTATCTTCTTTGATCTCATTCCTCAGACCCTCACATTCTATGCAGAATATACCTCTTACCATTTAAATTCTGTCTCAGTTCATTCACATGATACCTCTTGGTTAAATCTTCTGTGTTAGTAAAGTGCCTGAAAATTTTCCACTATCTAATTCAAATTTGCATCCAAATTCTCACTCCAATTAGCACTACTTTCCACAACTCAAGATTTATCCAGATTACTGCGCTAAATTCTGAATTAGATACTGAAACAATGCATAAATGAATTTTCAGTGAAATGCTCCTTCTTCAGCATACCATGAACAGTCACTTCAAATTCCTTCTTGTGGTCTCCAGCAGTGTTTGTTGCTACACACCGATAAAGGCCTGTGTCTGACACTTGAGCCTGGGCAATAACCAGTTTGTGTCCATTTAGTAAGATCTTGAATCCATCCCTTTCATCAATTAGCTGGCCATCCTTCAGCCACCTACAGAAATAAGGCAAAAAGAAGTCTGGAGACATATTTTAAATAACTATGTTCCTAACTATATCTTAAATAACTATGTTTCCAAAGCAATCTATCTATCTCGGAGGAACTACATTTATTCATACATTCGACTTACATACTTATATATATGTATGTATATATATATGTATATATGATACATTTATATATATGTATTCTCAATTATGTACTTGCCTAATTTCCCATCTGCTCACTCTAATAAAATAAACTGTAAATAGGGAAAAGAAAAAGGAAACCTAGTTTAACAAAGAAGCTGGCATATTATTGGAACCCAAGAACTATGTGTACAGTTCTTCATTCTTCTATTAATGCTGGGCTACAGAAAGAGGCAAATGCCCCTACATATCACTCACTTCAAATGTTTAAATAATATTAACCAACAAAACACACATAATTTTAAAACATCTGTAAAATAAAATCATAAAATCATATAGCATTATAATTTTTAATTTATTATGAATTATCACTTTCCATTTAGTTTTATAATCATGCATGAACATATTTTAGCCCAAAAGTTAGTTGAGTATCTGTTCCTTTGCATACCCCATAGCACTTTGGAAATGAAAGATAAGTATTCAAGAAATTCTTTGTGAATGAAGGGATGAGAAAAAAGTATTAGTAATCATATATTCATGCTAACTTCCACTATTCCTTAATATGTCTGGCATACTGTTTTAAATTCCATCGTTCATTTAACATTTCAGTGATTCAGGAAGATCTGACAGATACTGCTTAATTGTCTCTATGAACTGAAAATGTAATTTTTTTTTCCTTTTTTTTTTGTGATACGCGGGCCTCTCACTGCTGTGGCCTCTCCTGTTGCAGAGCACAGGCTCCGAACGCACAAGCTCAGCAGCCATGGCTCACGGGCCCAGCCGCTCCGCGGCACGTGGGATCCTCCCAGACCGGGGCACGAACCAGCGTCCCCTGCATCAGCAGGCGGACTCTCAACCACTGCGCCACCAGGGAAGCCCCTGAAAATGTAATTTTTAAGAGCATATAATGAAGTCTTCTAATTGAGCAGATTTATGGGCCCTGTGAGTATCAAATAAAAGTTGCCTTGAATATAAAGTACGTCTTTTAAAAGAGGGATATATAAGTATAATTTTATAAATCACTTTTGAATGACACAGAACCTCTTTCAAGATAGCTCTAAAACACTCAAATAAAGAAGTGGGAGATATTTAGAAGACATACCAAAACCCTTACATGATAGTTGGTGGAGGAGAGCCTGTCACTTGACAATCTAACTCCAGTAAGTTATTAACCATCACAATGAAGTAAGACATTTCATCTCCTCCTTCTACAGCTGGTGGCACTAGAAAACAACAAGGATGTAACATACAAAGAGATGTTTACAAGAAAATACATAGCATCACTTTAAGCAGTACTAAGTTGCACTTAGAAGGCTGATAAGTATCAGTCATTTGATACATGAAGGAGACTTGAAATGTATTGTAAAATACCTTTTACAATACACATTTGCCACGATCAATAAATATACTTTCGACACACTGTGAATTTTTCCCAGTTAATCTAGTACTATGGGGCTGAGGATGCCATCAAAACATAAAGTTGATTCATATTTTATGTTGCTTATTTTCATAAGAATAAGATAGGGGAACCTCAAAAATCGGACCTGCATTGAAAGCCTTCAGTTTATAAAGAAATAGAGATGTAAGGTTACGAGATGACTTCCCAAGTCCCACAGACTAAGTTTCCTGTTGTTTAGCACAGTGCTCGTGACAAGAGACCATGCTGTCACTCACGACAATCAGATATTGTCACAGATGTAAAAAGGCATCTACCTACTTACAAAGTGTACCAATCAGGGCAAGTGGAAGATTTATGTGGGTTTTTAGATCTTGGGACTCTGATGATCAGTTCACCACTCAGTAATGTATAGGCCAGAGTTGAACAGATCACTAAACCTTCTCTAAGACTGTTTATTCCATGAACACAAAAGCGTTTAATAAACTAGTCAGGTTTTGCTATGAATATGAGAATACAGGTGGCAGCATCCTTATTTACCTAAGACGTCAACTTCGTATTTGATCTCCTTTTCTCCTGCCACACTGGTAGCCACACATATATACTGTCCCCTGTCGACTTCTAGGGCACCCGTGATTTCTAGTTTCTTCCCACCAGCTTCTATGCGGATGTTGTCACTCGCTTTCACGGGTACACCGTCTTTCAACCAGGTGAGAACTGGAGGAGGGTTGCCAGCAGCTTTACATTCCAGTGTCAACGAATGAGCAATAACCACTTGCTTACTGAGAGGCGCAGCCAAGTCACCTTCAATCATTGGAGGAACTAGGTAGAAAAAAATAATATTTCAGGTAATTCCTTAAAATCCTAATGAAATAAAAGGGATTCTTTTCATTTTTAACTCACGTAGCTTGACTATAGAAACTACCTATATGTCCATCTCTCCCTAAGCTACTGAGGAAAGAATTTCTTGGTTCAGCTTATCTTCAATTAGTCTAAATATTGTAGAATACTCTATACTGTGTCTGGCTTAAAAAGGACAAATTGGAGAGAATGAGCTTAGTCCTAAGAACTACCTTACCTTCTCCGTAAAAATCAAATGGTCTAGATTCCCAAGTGCCATAGGCAGATGCTTGACTGAATGAATGGACCACTTCTTGCTAACCTGAGCTTTTAAAAATATGTTTCCAAATCATGAGACAAATTCTTCTAATTCCAATGTATGCATATCGAAGACAACCCAACCCAACAGGGATTTATTAGTGAACAAATTGCATGTTGCCATATTAGAAAGCATAGGCAGAAAAGTACATAATTAAAACATATATTTTTTTCCTTACCATAGACATCCACATGGAATGATTTTTCAGCAGTCCCAGCAACATTGTTTACTTGACACTTATATGTTGCTGAATCAGAGACCTGTGCTCGAGGGATATGAAGAAATTGTCCTTTATCAATATAAAGTGCTTGTGAGCTGGATATGATTGGTTGGCCGTCTTTATACCAAGTAATAGCAGGCATTGGAAGTCCCCGTGTTTCACATTCCAGTTTAATTATGCTGTTGATCAGTGCTGATATTTCTGTGGTGACATTCCCTCCTTTAATACTAGGTGGAACTACAAAGGATTTCAGAACAGAGACAAGTCTTCTAAGTTTTAGCATCTGCATCAAAGTCTCAAATGCTATAGATATTTAAATAATGCATTAAAGTAAATATGAATTAAAGACAATTAGGAAGTCTGTGATTTACCTACTGATAATTAGTTGCCTGTTTTGTCAGAACAATCTTCATCACTGTCCTTTTGGGTTTCAGATTTCAGTAAAAGCAGAAAGTCAGTTTTCATTTCAGGGGTTCATTTAAGCCCAATAGATCATATTACAGTAACTAAGAAAGTCGTGTTTAACAAACAAAGCAAAACAAAATAAATCCCACTTAAAGTAAATACAATAAGTTTGAAATGAGGCCAAGGGAGCAAAAATGTCAGATGAGGTACAACTGCATGCCCTTTCCCCAGGAAATACAAAAGGCCTAAGTGCTTTCAGATCCAGCTACTGGTAATAGCTGTGGAGTCTTTAACTTTTGCTTCTTCTTACTATTTTTTTTTTTTTTTGGAACCGCCACAGAGAGTTCATTCACTCAATTATACTCATCTAATTGGCTACATGTGTATCTTTCATAATTCAGTAACCACATGTCTGGCCTCTCACACCACATGAGGACTCTGCTGCTGGAAAAACACCACCACTGACTCAAGCCCTGCTACATACTCTGAACACGATCATTCCAGGATTGTGCTATCACTGCAATAACTTAAAATAAATTAAATGGCATGTGCCTGAATTTCAGTGTCTTAATTTTTAAAAATAAACTTTTATTTTAGAAGAGAATGTTTTTCTTATGTTTGCACTAGGGTTATGGGTTTTGGAAGCACGATCACAGAGTGCCATTCTCATCAATCATATCAAGGGTACACCCTATCAACATAGCTTATCACTGATGATGTTGACCTTGACCACCTGGTTGAGGTAGATTTTGCTAGGTTTCTCCACTGTAAAGTTACTCTCTTTTGCCCTTTTGAAAAGAATCACTCTTCCCAGCCCATATATATGCGGGGGAGAGCTATTCTACTTCCTTGAGAGGGGAGTACCTACATAATTTATCTGGATCTTCCCCAATTCATTTATTTATATCAATATGAACTCATGGAGATTCATTTTATACTTTGGGTATAATCCAATATTACATTATTTATTTTATTGTTCAAATTGTTCCAGTTATGGCCTTTGGGAGCTATTCCAACTGGCCCTATGTCCCTTTGACATACTCACATCATATTATTTTAGTATTTTCTTACTTTCTGGCCCTACTACATGCTCCAGGCTCATCTTTATACTCCCTGCCCCAGCCTTAGAATTAACTATTTCTCCTAGAAGCTCTGGTTCTTTTTAGTGGAAAAGAATATTAGAAAACGGTATCTAGACCTGAGTGGAGTTCCTTAATGTTTTCTGATAATTGTTCTTAGAACTAGTTCATAGTGACAAACATTAATATACATATTTTTTTCCTCACACATAAATGAAGGCAAGATCTACTATAGAGGCATACTTCATTTTATTGTGCTTTGCCGACATTGTATTTTTTACAAACTGAAGGTCTGTGGCAGGCCTGCACTGAGCAAGTCTATTGGCACTATTTTCCAACAGCATTGGCTCACTTCCTGTCTTTGTCACATTTTGGTATTTCTATCAGTATTTCAAACTTTTTCATTATTATTATACTTGTTGTGGAGATTTATGATCAGAGATTTTATTTCATTTTATTTTTTTTAGTAATCATAATGGATTCTTTAATAAAAATATATCTTTTTTTAACATCTCTATTGGAGTATAATTGCTTTACAATAGTGTGTTAGTTTCTGCTTTATAACAAAGTAAATCAGCTATACATATACATATATCCCCATATGTCTTCCCTCTTATGTCTCCCTCCCTCCCACCCTCCCTATCTCACGCCTCTAGGTGGTCACAAAGTACCTAGCTGATCTCCCTGTTCTATGTGGCTGTTTCCCACTAGCTATCCACCCTAAGTTTGGTAGTGTATATATGTCCATGCCACTCTCTCACTTTGTCTCAGCTTACCCTTCCCCGTGTCCTCAAGTCCATTCTCTGGTAGGTCTGCGTCTTTATTCCCATCTTGCCCCTAGGTTCTTCATCACCTTTTTTTTTTTTAGATTCCATATATATGTGTTAGCATACAGTATTTGTTTATCTCTTTCTGACTTACTTCACTCTGTATGACAGACTCTAGGTCCATCCACCTCACTGCAAATAACTCAATTTCGTTTCTTTTTATGGCTGAGTAATATTCCATTGTATATATGTGCCACATCTTATGTATCCATTCATCTGTTGATGGGCACTTAGGTTGCTTCCATGTTCTGGCTATTGTAAATAGAGCTGCAATGAACATTGTGGCACATGACTCTTTTTGAATTATGGTTTTCTCAGGGTATATGCCCAGTAGTGGGGTTGCTGGGTCGTATGGTAGTTCTATTTTTAGTTTTTTTAAGGAACCTCCATACTGTTCTCCATAGTGGCTGTATCAATTTACATTCCCACCAACAGTGCAAGAGGGTTCCTTTTTCTCCACACCCTCTCCAGCATTTATTGTTTCTAGATTTTTTGATGATGGCCATTCTGACTGGTGTGAGATGATATCTCATTGTAGTTTTGAACTGCACTTCTCTAATGATTAATGATGTTGAGCATCCTTTCATGTGTTTGTTGGCAATCTGTATATCTGATCAGAGATTTTAATGTTACTACTGTGACTTGCTAAAGGCTCAGATGATGGTTAGTATTTTTTAGAGATAAAGTATTTTTAAACTAAGGTGTGTACTTTTTTAGACATAATGTTTTCATACATTTAATAGACTATAGTATAGTGTAAACATAACTTTAATTTGCACTGGGAAACCCCCCAAAATTTGTGTGACTCGCTTTATTGCAATATTTGCTTTATTGTGGTGGTCTGGAACAGAACCTGCAATATCTCAGAGGTATGCTTGTATTGTGAGGTAAATTTGATGGTGGAATAATTTTTCTATAAGGTGGTTTACTGTATAAATCAGGGCAGCCAATTATGGCCCACAGGCCAGGCATCAATATGCTGAACCAAGCACAGTTTTTGCATTTTTAAATGACTGGAAAAAATCAAAATAATGATAATACTTTGTGACATGTAAAACTTAAATGAAATTCAAACTTCAGCACCTATTAAGTTTTACTGGAATATGGTCATGCTCATTTGTTTATGTACTGTCTATGGCTACTTTCACTTCTACAATGGCAAAGTTAAACTGTTGCAATAAATACCAAATGTGGTGTTCTCATTGCTTCTCACTGTTGCTCAGCTCACCATAAATTTCAGTGACACAATTATAAGCCAACAGCATTTCAAGTGCCATAAATATCACCATACTGTGATATTTTACTTTACTTTTATTACCAGTGCATACTCCCCATGTCAAAACACACAAAAAAAAGAAAAGTAAGCTTTAAAACGTAATATTTTTAAAGCACAGAACAGTGTGGATTCTTTTGTTATTAAGTTCAATGGCAAAGCACTGAGTTTATTTTTTAATAACACTATAGCTGTTTTGAAAAAATACAGTGTACACTAACTCTATTAGCCTAAGCACTCATCACAATATATCCCATTCAAAGAAAAACAACTGATAAATTAATATAAAATGGAACGTCTCATTAGGCAGAACTTCTTCACAAAGATAAAAAGTCAAAATGAGGCTACCATCTAAGTTTCTGAGTGGCTCATTTGTTAGCCGAGCAAGGAGAGCCATTTACCAACAGTGATTTAATGAAATCAAGAATGATTGCATTAGCAAACAATTATGGCTAAACTAATCAATTTGTTTAAGATGATCAGCCTTTCCATAAGAAAAACTGCTTGAAGAGTTGAGAAAACTGACAATATCAATAGTCATTTTTTTTTAAAAGGCAACTTTTCTGAACAGTATTCTTGGCTCTTACAAATTGACAGATGTTACTGATACTGCTTAGCTGTCTTTTATTTGAGGAGTCAATGCCACGTTGAAGAAACTGAAGAATTAGTCTCTAAGAATAGTCTGCATGGAGCAACTACACACAAAAATATTTTCAAAGAAGTTGAAAAATCACTAATTTATTACAACCTGAAGTGGAATCTGCTAAGATGTGCTACAACTGATGGTGATAGAAATACGTGTGGGGCAGAAAAAGGTTTAGAGATGTTTACAAATTTTACATTTTAAATTTATTAAAAATATAAAATTCTAAAAGTCTATCGTTATTCCTTGTACTATTCATCAGCACTTGTGTAAAGTATTCATGTGTTATTGAAACAGAACTGTCCATGGGGTATTTTACTTGCTCTTATGGACTTAAACATCATCAGTTCCATGAATTTTTGTCAGAAGTAGAAGGTGAATATAATGACTTGTTCTACCTTGTAGCAGCTTAATGTCTTAATGGTGGTAAAGTTACATTTTAATTTTTGGAGCTTAGGACTGAAGCTGAATTTTTTCTGAATGAGAATTGTCCTCAAACGCTATTATTGAGTACTGAATGATTTTGGAATTTAGTTTTGCCATAAACTTGACAATGTTTCTCAATAAATTCAACCTAAACTTACCAGATAAAACCAGCACTTGAATGCAAAATCTATACTGTTAGTAGTCATTCTGTTGTTTGAATCACAAGTAATGTCAAGCTCCTCTACACATTTTTCATGCTGTCAAACAAAACTCAGATCTCGATTCCCCTACAAATTTGCAGTGAATACATTTTCTAAGCTCAACTTGCAGTTTCAACAATGTTTGTCAAACTTTGATGCAAATGCAAATGAAATTTCCACATTTTAAGTTCTTTTATCTCTGAAAATGAGGGCCTTCCATTTAACCTTCAATTGGAATTGATTAATTGGGAGTAGAATGGTAGGCCAAAAGTCAAATATCAAGAGAATATAACAGAATTCTGCAAATGCCTTTCAAGTAATGAATATGATCAATTAAAATCTTATGTTTGTGAAATGATATTAGTATTTGACAGTATCTACAGTATCTGCATGAAAAGACATTTTCAAAAATGAAATACATAAAAATCTCATTACAGACCAGTATTAACAGATGAACATCTGCATTTAATTTTGGTGACAGGAATCATTAACTTTGAACTCTAAGTAAAATGTTATCCCTCCAAAAGAAATCCATTCTCATTAGTAGACTTGTATTACAACAAATTTTACAATTTTTAAAATTATCAGAAAAACAGAATATCATGAATAAACTATTTGTAGACATTTCTTTCTATTTTGTTACGTAAGTACCTACATAATGTCCTTGATTTTGCCTCACAGTCCGCAAAGCCTAAAATATTTACCAACTTGCCCTTTGTTTGTCAAGTCCTGCTATAGATAATTAATTAATATCAATTCAAGCCACCGTTTTGAAATCTTAAGAAAGAACATTTTACTCAGACTTTAAATTTTAATTTTGATTTGAGCCTATTGATGGAATCTGGAAATATATATCAAATTTTTGGCTGAAATTGTCTAAATAAACTGGCTAGCCTAATTAGTTCGATGATACATTAATGAAGTCAAGAACAGACGGGAGGGCTTCCCTGGTGGCGCAGTGGTTGAGAGTCCACCTGCCGATGCAGGGGACACGGGTTCATGCCCCGCGTTGGCCACAACAGTGAGAGGCCCACGTATCGCAAAAAAAAAAAAAGAACAGGTGGGAACTCTACCTAATGCACTGTGGTAATCTAAATGGGAAGGAAGTCCAGAAGGGAGGGGATATCTGTATATGTATGGCCGATTCATTTTGTTGTGCAGTGGAGGCTAACACAACATTGTAAAACAATCATACTCCAATACAAACTAATAAAAATAAACAAATTAAATTAAATTTAAAAACTGAAGTCAAGAACATAGGTTCAAACAACCCCTTACTCTCCATGAATGCTTTACAAAGGAATATCACTTGTATTGAAAAGAGTTCATTTTAAAAGTTTGTATTTATGAAATTGAGGAAAAAATTACTCAAAGAACATTTCCAGCTGAAAGCAGAACAACAAACCATCTACTGTTTAAATCTGCCAGATAAATATTTCTTCCTGTTTCAATTTAATTCATATATACTTTTCTGAGACCTGTACTACTGTTTGAGGAAGGGTGTTACAGGTAAATGTTATGAACCCACTGCACATTAAAATGTACCATGTATATACACTCAAAGACTTACACCATTTGGGGAAACTCTCAGACCTCTGAAACTTATGCACGGACTGCAGGTTACAAATCTTTTCCTCAGAACTACTAGCTATGAATCTGCACAGTCTCCCCATAGGTTATTAAAAGCTCTTTTATTTCCTTTTTGTTCACATTCATCCCCCCCCCCACATTTCCCCTCCATCTCTTTTATTTTTCATCATATCTTGCCTCCATTTCTTCCCTAATTCAGGCAAAATGTACATTTCTGCCTTTCAGATGCATCGGATCCACCTTTTTCCTCATGTTAGTATGTAAATAAAGAAAATGAATGAATCAACTGTAGTATGAACCACATTCTCAACCTGAAATCTGCATAAATATTTCTCACAGTTAGCCCAAGTATGGCATCTGTTTCATTTATTCTTCGGAATAAAAGCATTTTCACAAGTGAAATAAAATAAGCTTAAGATTACCCACTCAGAAGTGCAGACAAGCTTGCCAGAGAGGAAGTGGTCTTATTTCCTGAATTAATGAATACTTAAAACTTCACAATGTTACAGTGCCTTTCATCTCAGACAATCTTAGAAGGTTTAATCATTTTAATCATCTCTTCTCAGTGCCTTAGGGCATCATACCAAATGAACAAGAAAATCTGAAATGAAAGAACTCAACTCCTATGGAAATAGGAGTCTTATTGAATCACCAAAATGTATTCATCACATTCTTTGGCAACAATACAACAATGTAGAGAAAACTATTCAACAGCTTAGGGGAAATATTGCACCTATTGTTTAAAAGGTTGGTTCTGGTAGGAGGCCAATGGTAGCAATAACACTTTTGTTTAACTTGGATGCCTGTACAGCTTATCTTTCAGTAACATTACTGTTTTTAGGAGGACATGTCTGTTCATGACTGATTTCTTCCACAGGCTTCTATTTGTAGAGAGAAATGATTTAAAAGCCTGCATTAAATAAAATTTCTTTGATTCAAGAAAGCTATTTGAACTTTATATAAAGACAACTAACATTAAAAAAGGGAAATTTGCAATTCAGTGAAGTTATACAGAAATCAAGCCAGATTCTACATATATTTCAAGTTGCAAGACAATACAATCACTAAGTAGATAATAATAAATGAATGATATTCATTGAACTTGTACTGTAAGCTGGGCAATATAAAGTATCTAGCAATTGATCCTCACAATAATATTGTTAAGTAGGTACTGTTATTATCCCCATTTTATAGATGAGAAAACCGAAGCTCAGAGGGGTCAGGCAATTTGTCCAAAGTTGCAAAGTTAGTAAGTGGCAGAAGTTGGGTCTGCACCCAAGTCCACTTACCTCAGAAGCCCAAGTTCCTTTTTTTTTTTAATTTTTATTGGGGTAGAGTTGATTTACAATGTTGTATTAGTGTCAGGTGTACAGCAAAGTGAGTCTGTTATACATATACATATATCCACTCTTTCTGGGTTTTTTTTTAGATTCTTTTCCCATATAGGCCATTACACAGTACTGAGTAGAGTTCCCTGTGCTATACAGCGGGGTCTTATTAGTTATCTATTTTATACATAGTAGCATGTATGTGTCAGTCCTGGTCTCCCAATTTATCCCCCCCCCGCCACCTCCCCACCTAACCTCTGGTAACCATAAGTTTGTTTTCTACATCCGTGACTCAAACCATCACCATCCAACAGAATTATAATTAAGACCACATATATAATTTAAAATTTTCTATTAGCCACGTTAAAAAGTAGGAAAATAATACATTTTACTTAGTCCAATATATCTAAAATATCATCATTTCACATGTAATCAATGTAAAATTATTACTTAGGTATCTTACATTATATTTTCATATTAAGTCTTTGATATCTGGTGTGTATTTTATACTTACAGCTTGTCTCAATTTGGACTAGCCACATTTCCAATGCTCAACAGTCACGTGCGGTTGGTGCCTACCATACTGAACAGTGTATCACTAGACAATTCATTCACTGAGCAAGTATTTCTTTTTTTTCTTTTTTTTTTAACATCTTTATTGGAGTATAATTACTTTACAATGGTGTGTTAGTTTCTGCTTTTGAGCAAGTATTTCTTGAGAGCTACTGTGTATCAGACATTAAAATAGAGAACATGCAAAACAAGGCCCTGCTTTTACGAAGTTTAGCTTCCTTTGAGAGAAATAGCAAATAAGTAAATAAACCCATAAGTAAGCAATTAAACTATCAGACAGTGATCCGTGCTATAAAGAAAACTAGGACAATGTAATAGAGAGTGATGACGTGATTGGTTTGGTTTGGGAAGATACTACAAGGAAGTGACATTCCTGAGGTATCTAAACTTTCCTTGAGTGTCAAACGCTATACAAAGCAGAAGATATAGTGCAGGAAGTAGAGCCACAATAAGCATGACTGGCCTAATGAGCCCTATGCCTTTCTATCATGCAATTCTTTGTGCCTGCAACATAATGCTCAAGTGCCTTCCTATGGCTCCTCGCATAAAAAATAAATGACTTTGGCAGTCTCCTTCCTCAGGGGATCTTGAGAATTTTAGTGAAATGAGGGCTACATACCTCTGATGGGGACTTAACTGAGAGAAAATAGCAGCACAGCCTAAAACATTTAAAATATTACCATGTGGTCTGAATTAAGGCCAAGATGCAATGAAAATAGAATAATTGAGTTGTTCTCATACCATCATCTTCATTCTACTTCATGCATCTCTACTCTTTTTAGAGCTTTTTAAAAACCCCTTTAGGGATACAGACATTTGATTTATGTTACACTAACAAATCAGGGAATACCTGACCTCTTAAGTGAGGTCATATGACCTAGACCCCTTGAAGAAATCCATACTTAATGATAAAATACATTAAATACATGATAAAATACATTAAAATTGGATGCAATGTTCTAGCCTAAAACACATGAAAATGGCTTTTTCTTTTAAAGTAAGTAGCATTCCAAATTACTTAGTATTGAATCAAAGAGCAGTTAATAGTAGAGCAAACCCTGATTTTCAATGTATAATGAGAACTGATAATAACAGTGAAAAGCATTAGAACGTCACACTTACTATAGATAGTCAGTTTTATATCCTTGGCTTGTTTGCCAGCTGCATTAGACACAGTACACTGGTAGCGTCCCTTGTCACTTCTTCGTGCATTCTTTAAATGTAAAATTTGTCCTTTGTCTAGAAGTTCAATATTAGGGTCTCCCAAAAATAAAGGCCTGGAAAAAGTAAAATTTTATTCCATGGGCCCATTTTTGTTATCCTAAATGTTTTCTCTTTTATTAATCACAACAAACATCATTAAATCATATGAGTTTCAAAATATGAATCAAAGTTGAATTTTTTAGTATGAATCTAAAAAAAATACAATGATATGATTAAGTACTTCTGTTCAGAAGAACAGAATTATTAAACCACTTTACTAATGAAAGTAATTATCACTTTGAGACAAAACTTCACTTAAACTTAAATTGAATGAATAATATTAAATTGAACTTCATTTCAAACTTAAATTGTTGAATAATATTAATACAAAACTTTCTTTCATTCATCCCCCTTTTTTTTTGGTTTACAAAGCCAAAATTTCCACCATCATTCAGAAAAGAAAAACTAAGTGTACAGGAGCTTCAAGCTAAGCAATATTATTTGTAAACTAATATTATAACACCTGGAAAAATATTTACAATAGAATGAATGGTTATTACTTACTAAAGACAATGATTATGCCAATTTTCCTAAAAAGTAGATATTGTAATAAATATGAATGCTTTTATAATCATAAATACTGAAAGATATTTACCCCAAAGGCAGCTCAGATATATTTGTCAAGGAAGTCTTCTACTATACGGAGTCATTTACTAACTACTATAAAATGCTTATTACTTTATGCTTGGCAGTAGCTTTATTTAATACTTAAAACATCATGGTAAATTAAAGTCTATGATATCCTAAGAGTCATGCCTTTAAAATCCATTGATCTTCTTTCAGGAAGACCCATAGCCAGTTTTTAAAAAGCTGCAGTGAACTAGCCCCGTGATAAATAGATGCACTGCTATATTAATAAGCCACCAATCAGACTACAAGATTAAATGGAAACACATTTAATTTTCTGTGGTAGCATCCTGTACTATTCCTTGGTATGACTCTTTTGAGTTCTCTAAAGTTAAGAGAATAAAGTACCTTACTTTAATGCATTTTAACTGTTTAAAGAAGTGGAATACTTGATAATGCTACTTAAATTGAAGTAACTTTAAAACTTTCACTGACTCTTAATTATGCAAGTAACACAAAAATTGGAACAAATAAAAAAACCTTATAATAAGAAAAGGTCTCCTTGTTTTATTACCCCTAATGTGATTCTTTTCTCTAGACTTCTTACGATTGTCAGTTTAGTTTGTATTCTTCCACATGTTTTTCTAAACATTTTCCATCTATAAATGTATTGCTAGAGGAATCTAAAGTTGTTATACATAAATAGTATTGTATGATTGTTCTACTTTTCACTTGACAATAGCTATGGAGATAGTTTTGGTACATATAGCCTGATCTCACTCTTTTTAATTGCTGTCCAGTGTTTCATAATAAGACAATGCCATACGTCATCTACCCTCTCTCCCAATGTCAAGCTTTAAGCAGTTTTCACTTTTCTGCTTTCACAGTGTTTCAGGGAGTATTCAGGGAGTCAAGCCTTCCTGCAGAACAGATGACTGGCTTCCCTGTCCTAGACACCAGAAGTGTAATTGCTACCTTATAGCATATGAGCATTTAAATTTTAATAGATATCAACAAATTGCCTTTCAGAGTACTAATTTACATTGTCCCATCAGAGTCCTATATCCTGATTTCCCATACTCTAAGCCAACACTTGATATTTTTCAAACCTCTACTTTTTCTTGCCAAACGAATCTATGAAAAACAAAATCATATTATTTTGCTTGCCTTCTCCAAATTATTGAAGGTAAGCATCTTTTAATATATTTATTGCTTAACTATATAACTTTTTAATTGCCTGTTCATACCCTCCACACATTTTTCTATGTTGTTTGTCTTTCTTATTGACATATAAAAAGTTTTTACACAATCCTTTATTTTATACACTGCAAACCTTTACTCTTTGCTATTTAGGTCTTAGACAGCTGCTTTCAGAAATTATAATAATATACAAGGGCTAAGAGAAACATCTAATTGCTCTTTTGTGGTTGGTTCCTTTTTGACCATCTATTAAACTAGCTTAAGCATTCATCTTGCTGTCATAAGCAAGTTTTCCTTTTTAATAATTCAAACAATTCCATGTAAAGACAAGATTATCTCTGTACTTGGATCTTGCATTTTTTCATTTTTCATTCTTAGCCCTTAGTGTATATTTAGTGTATAATAAATGTGAATTCCTGTGTCTCTAAAATAAATTCCCAGCATTTATAAAGTCTTACAATTCATAGATTCATAAATCTGAGACCATTTTTGAACAATATTGTTTTTCCTTCATGTTCATTTAATAATACTCTATGTGGTAAGATAATTAAGAGGGGGAAAATCCACATCTATTTCCAAACAATTGGATCCTTGTAACAAATACAGAGGAGGTACTCACTTGCCATCCTTGAACCAGTGAATAATGGGAAAGGGAGTGCCTTTGACTTGGCATTCAAGGGTGGTATCCTGGTTGAGGACAACTGAGACTTCACTTGGGGAGCTGGTACCTATTATGGTGGGTGGGACTTGAACAAAGACATTTTATCATGAAAATCTATGACTTAGCAAAAAGAGTGGGGAGTGAGAGAAGATAATGATTTCTATAGTATTTCAACAAGATCTTAATGTTAAAAGGAAAATATCATACAATAATCCCTTTCATATCACATCTGTGGACCCAAATGTCAAATTTAAACATAGGAACACGTTCATGAAAGATTTGATAGCAAGACAATTACTTGGAAGAATTACAGTAGTAAAGAACTCATTTTGAGGAGTATTAAATCAATGTTACAAAAGGAGTTTAGAATATAAATAAGCAGTGAAGCTCATATAATGAAATGTACTACTGCTGTACGTTTTAGATAATGAATGACATAGTCAATGACAATCTTATAATGTTTAAATTCTACCATAGTGCTGTTTGAAATATATTACCCTTGTCTCTTTTAAAGGGCTCCTATGCTAAAATTGTAAATGAGATATAATGTGAAAAGACTGTACTCGTTTTTATTCTCGGAATTATAAAGCATACTAAAGGGCTCCCATAAACTTCCCTGGTCTTTGAATCTTCCCCCTTTATATCACATTACGGTGTTTGATCTTAATCTTCAGAGCAATAATCAGCCACTAACGGGTTTCAATAAGGGAGGGCTGTGATCAAATTTGTTTTAAGACCACACTGGCTTCTGAATGAAGATCAGATTCCAGGGGCAAATAATGGATGAAGGGGAGTAGTTCGGAGGCTATTACATTAATTCAGCTTACAAATTATAATTAACATGGAATTAAGCAGCAGATTTAACAGGATGTAGACAGATTTACAGAGTCAGGGAGAGGGAGGTAGGAAGAATGAGTACCAGGTTGTGGCAGAAGCAAGTGGATGGCTGGAGGTGCTGGTCGCTATGATGGGGGTCACTGACGGTGACCACAACAGGCATTTACTGAGACCTTTCTGTTTTCTATGCCACTGAGATATTCAAGCCAAGATACTGTAGAGGAGATCAGATACATCACCTGAGAGCTCAGGGAAGAAGTCCGAGTTGGAGATAAAAATATGGGAGTCATCAGTGCACAGACAGCAGTCAAAGTCATGAGAGTAAATGAGTGCCAAGAGAAATAATGCCAATGAGACTAATGATAGAAAAGATCACTTCGTTTTTATAACCTATTCTTTTTTTTTTTTTTTTTTTTGCGGTATGCGGGCCTCTCACTGTTGTGGCCTCTCCCGTTGCGGAGCACAGGCTCCGGACGCACAGGCTCCGGACGCACAGGCTCAGCGGCCATAGCTCACGGGCTTAGTTGCTCCGCGGCACGTGGGATCCTCCCGGACCAGGGCACGAACCCGTGT
The DNA here is from genome assembly GCF_026419965.1 of Kogia breviceps. NCBI lineage: Eukaryota > Metazoa > Chordata > Mammalia > Artiodactyla > Physeteridae > Kogia > Kogia breviceps. The sequence goes on along the minus strand of NC_081310.1, from coordinate 28,011,647 downwards.
CTCCTGCATCGGCAGGCGGATTCTCAACCACTGCGCCACCAGGGAAGCCCTATAACCTATTCTTAAATACAATAATGGTAATTTTAGCAGAGGAAATTCAAAGTACTTCAGGCTTTGAGAAGACTTATCAGAGAGAGAACTTTTATGTTTTAGCAGTTTATCAATGGTAACTCTAATGCAGCATCATTCCCAGACCTCACTTCCACTCCAGACTTACAAATCATATGCCCTTTCGATGAGCAAAACATTGAAAAGGAAGGAAGTCATTTTATCACAAAGTAAACTTTAATCAGCAAATACAATTTCACAAACTAAACTTATAAAAATTTTATGATTATGATTAAAACATTTTTAAAAACATTTTAAATGTTTTAAATCCCAATTTATTACAGCTGCTACCCATTCTCAGCATTCTCCCCACTTGATTAGAATCAGGGCTGAGAGTGTTTAGTTATAGGAATTAATTAGAATGCAGGGGAGTGTGAATTTACTACCTTCCTCAGTTCAAGTACAACCTAGCAGCTTTAGGAGATGTCGGCAACATGAATGAATTTCACTGTGCATCATCCTGTGTAGTTACTTCCCAAAGAATTTCCTGACCACATCATTAGAGAAACTAACAAGAGCAGTAACTTAGTATTTTCTGTATAAGACAGTACCAAGTACCCAGAGACATCGCTATATGATAGTAACAAATACCTATAAACTTTCTGTGTCACATGGTTCTGATTAACCAATATTAAAGACAAAAATAATAATAGAATAAATGAATGATATTTCTCCTATCAATTTATTTTTCATCTCTTTACTCTTTAATACAGTTAATGCTGTCCTACATAAGAAATGTATCTGAATGGCAGTTTTTTAAAAGAATGTTTTCCTTACCTAGCACATCGATGTTAAAATACTTTTGAGAGGTGCCTGCAGTATTAATTGCTTTGCAGGAATATCTTCCTGCATCCTCTGGAGTGGCTTTGAAGAGCTTTAATATCTTCCCATTGCTCACAATCTGAATAGTGCTGCTTTCAGTCACCTTTTAAGGCCAAAAGGGTCAGTGTTATTTCCAATCCTAATAAAAATGCATAATTAAAATTTGAAGTAGAATTTTTATACTATGATTAATAAGAAAGTCACATTTGAATGATTTACTTCAGAGGGAGAGGCAAGGATCTATGCATATTTGGATGTTTCCATTTACCTGGACGTCATCTTTATACCACATAATGATGGGAGATGGAGAACCTTCAACTTCACAAATGAGACTGGTCAGCTGGTTGACCAGCACGGACACATTTGTTACTTGTTCTTTATCTTTAATTACTGGAGGAACTGTAAAAAGTGAGAAGTTGCAGTTAGATAGTTTTAAATAAATATTATATACAAAGTTGCTTTACAAAGGACTTTAGAAAGCAAATTCTGAGATACTCGATAGCTAGAAAGGCTGGTCATACTTAAGACAGCTTTTATTATGAAATGAAGAGTCTTCACCACTATATTTATAAGTAACACATTGAATTTTTACTTTAATTATTATTTTAGAGTTTTGAATTAAGAATAAATTTAAGGGAGATCCTATTGATTTCACATACCACTCAAAATGCAAACTGCTAGAGTCTCAAGTTATGTGAGACTACTTTGCTGATGAGAATGTATATTGCCCAGTGTTTCTGGAAGCCAAGATCCATCAAATTTCAAAATGCACATATCCTTTGACGCATGCTAAGTGCCATATATGCATGATTTCATTGAAGCATGACTTAGAATAGTAAACAAATGGTACCAAACCAAATGCTCATCATTACTAGAAGAAGGTTAAGTAAATCACGGTATGGTGGGATGCTAGGTAGGCATAAATAAGAGTTAGGAATATTGAATAATCCCCAGGAGAGAGTGTTTAATGACATAGGCAAGGTGTGGAGTAATGTATATAATGGTCTACTATAAATGCTTTTTGTATGTAAAAAAAAAAAAAGGATGAAATATATATTCATATTTCTTCATTTTTGCATTAAAATATCTCTGGGAAGATACATGCACACGCACATATACTGAACAACTTTCCTTGTCCATAGGGAGGATAAGTAGATGGCTTAGCTCAGGTCCAGGGGACTTTTGACTATGTATCTTTTTCTACCATTTGAACTTTCAGTGATAAAAAATAGATCAATAAATGCAGTTAGACCACTACTTTTCTGGTTGATAACACGTCTATACACATAAATATTAAATAACACTAGACTGAAAGAATAACATATATAAAAGACTCTGAAAATGTCACATATTCAGTTATACGATTTTAGCGTTTCTATCTGCATTTACCGTGGACTTTGAGGTTATATTTTCTTTCTGTGGTTCCCGCTTCATTGACTGCCACACAAATGTACTCCCCATTGTCATATGGCGTAACAGAAGCAATAACCAACAATGTGCCATCTTCTAATATAGAAATACCAGGATCTCTGGCTGTCAGCTCTCTACCATTCCACAACCATTTGATGGTTGGTTTGGGGGTACCTAAATAAGAAATTAAAGCTTTGTGATATTTTACAACAAAATTAGAAGTCACTATTAAATACCAAATATCTTGAGGAGAAATAAAATTTGCTATGATTATAACATGTACCCTTAGGTACTATGCTTCTTTGAAGATATTGCTCCTGGCATGGGATTTTGACGAGATTACGGTATTTAATGCCTCTAATTCCTGATCAGTCTTAAAAGATGTATGGTCTGTAGTGCAGAATTTGATTAAAGTTTTTATCAAGACATTCAGATGACAGTAAGCAAAGCAAAACATTTTCTTGAGTGAGTTCATGGTGCTAGTGGGGGAAAAATGTTATATTAATTAAATGGACTAGAAATGGGGAGAGTTTTTGGATGAAAATAAAGGAAGAGCAAAAATAAGATACTATCAGAGGAATATACATGAAGATTGCTCAGAGTACATAAATGATGTACAGAAATGATGCTTCATAATTCACATTTTAAATAGGCCTGATAGAGCAGAGATGAGGAACATCTACTATCCACACACCTTCTGGGGATCCCATTCTGTTAAACAGAGGGCAATAGATTAATTCTTGACTTTTTATACTGAAAAGAAAGCTGAGAAAGCAGTGAGCAGAATTGCTTTCCTCAATTTATTTATGACCAAGAGAGTAAATGGAAGTTACATAACTCATGAATGAAAGTGATAAAAACCATCTTAAGATGCATAATGGAGCGAAAAGGACATACTTGAAATAGACAAACAGTAAAGTCTATAATAAGAATGTATTTATTTAGCAAACAATGTACCAGGCACTATTCTAAGTACTTTCACATTTTACTTAATCCCTATAAAAATAAAAAGCACATTCAATAAAATATAATTGTATAAGACATGGCTAATAATCTTATATTAAAGCATAATAAAAATATTAAAGAATGGTCATATATCTAAGTAAAAAGAATGGCAGGAATACACAGAATGTGTCATTTAGGTTAAACTCAAATTGAGTTAAGGAATTATAAAAATGACTGTGATTGACTATGAATGACTATGAACTAATAAAATGACTATAATGGGAAAAAAATGAAACAAAAATATTGGCCTATTTCATCCTCCTCATCGTAAGATGCTGACTGATGAGGAAGAGAAGATAAAACTGATGGACTGCAGTTGTTCATGTTGTCAAGGAAAAAAGGGGGTTATAATCATTTCCTTACATCCTACTCATTCTTTTATGTGGTTCTCAAACTTCTCAATTAATATTTGTTAAGTTAATAAATGAAAAAGTAAATGAACAAGCAAAAGAAAGAAACTGTGTTCTATTTTATTTCTAAATGGTAGAACAACCATGGTCAAGATGAAATTCATGGCAAATAAAATGAAAAGGCATCTAGCTATTTTAAATGAACTCAAGAATTCTAACCCAGGTGAAAACAGATTACTAGGAAGAGGTGGTATTTCAAAATGGAAAAGGGAAGTCCAAGCCAGCTTGGGAGTCAGGGATTCAGCAGAGGGTACTGAGCTATAATAGTGCCACAGGCAGGGCTCCATCAGTAGTAAGCACCCACAGAACTCAGCTGAACTTAAACCTTTCTCAGGGATCCTTCTCCAGGCCTTGCCTCCCTCCCCACTGGCGCTGGGAATAGTTACTGACAATTCTTTAGAGATCTGAAAATCTTGTTTAAGTTACCTTTCTTTTGATGCTGTTAAGAGATGCAAAATCTTGCTACAGTAACAGAGACAGCCTTAAGGACCTTCAACTGCCACAGTCTCCAGGGACAGGAGAGTTAAGATTACATGTGGGAGCACTAATGCTACCAGTGGCATGGAGCCCTCCAGGAGGTCATGGAAAGAATACTGCTTGGTGTTTGCCAGAACTGCTACAGACTCATTTGAGTCATTGCAGATGAACGCATATGCGAAAGAAAGGACGTTCTTAACCATCTCTTGGGCATCCAGAGTAAGGTGATAGTGACAGTGCCTTTTTCACATCCTCTAGAGGAGAGAGAATAACAATCTCCTGCCAGGAAACAAATGGTGGGATAGAAAACCCAGAAATTCAGGGAGAGAAGGAGTTTGGACAAGCATCAGAGAGCCAAGTTACAGCCTGGCTCCAGAATTACCAGTAGCGGATAAATCTAGAAAGAGGTTTTTAGAAAAGAAGTATCTAGAACAAACAAGGGGATTGCCCTAATTTATACCCGACTGAGATAAATATGCAAAAGTTTGAATAGGCCTATCTGTCACATTTTAAAAGAGAATTCTTGTCAAAAGTAGAATGAACTAAGAAGTAACAGGAAGGAGCATGAACGACCTGGAAAACATGCTAGATGAGGCAAGTTTGAAAAAACATTAGGTATTTCCAGTGAAGGAAATAAAACACCTGGGAGGGAAAAATACCTATTCAACCTAGCTGTTATTTGAAAGAGGGATTAGTTTCCAATATGCCCAAATGTTATAATGAGGACTGACAAGAAGAATTTTATGATGTCTGGAGTTCAATATAGAATTCTGGAAGAATACAACATTATGCCAACGCCCATGTGTCCGAGTATTACACACCTTTTGCAGGACATGGAAATGCAATGCGTTGACTGGCCACTCTTTCTTGGAATGGAGTGTTATATGGAGGCTCTAGATCTTCCAGTGTAGGTGGTTCTGTTAGAAAAATAAATGCATTATCACAGGCTTTCCTTGGGCAATATCGAACTCTTCTGAGGCTAAGCATGACACCTGCTTCTCTATTCCTACCTTTGCAATGGTATTCTCTCTGACAGGAGGGCTTTTCCTCCTGATTGGACATGGCTGGTTCCTGCCAGTCAACAAGATCTCACTATAAATATTATCTCCTCAGAGAAGTCCTACATGACAATTCAATCTAAAGTAGCCAACTGCTGGGAGCATCACCCTATTTTAATTTTCTATACAGCATGTCTCAAGATCTGCATTCCTTGTTTATTTGCTTGCTTGCTTTCTGCCTACTTATAGAACTGCTCACGAGAGCAGGAGTTTTACCTTTGTCACTATTTTCCTCCTCACTGCCCAGATCATGACAGACACCTGTCAGGAACTTGATAAACACTTGTTACTTGAAGGGATAAAGATTCATCTTTTTTTTTTTTTTCTGGCCATGATGCGTGGCCTGTAGGTTCTTAGTTCCCTGACCAGAGATTGAACCCATGCCGCCCTGCAGTGGAAGCTTGGAGCCCTAACCACTGGACCACCAGGGAAGTCCCCAAAGATTAATATTTAAACCCTCAAAATAAGGCCTACATCATTACTGGGAACAGTGGACCTCGACTTTCTAGGGATTAATATTGAGTGCAAATTACCACTAGGAGGTAAATCCTACTCCAACCCACTCTGCCCACAACTCCTTCCAAACCAAAAATAGCGGGTGGGGCACTTATCTAGGACTGTTTCCACTGTCTACATCATCCAGGGCAACTCCATTTTCAAAGGTAAAAAGTTTTGTAACGTATAGTTTCATTTCTTTCTGGAATCATTCTCCTTTCAAAGTTAACTAGAGAGTCATAAAAGTTATATAGAAATCTTCTGAAAGTGATCCAAGACCATCCAAGACTATATATTCTGTATAGACTCTAGGGTTTTCCCCCACTGTACAAATATTTTTCTAGGCCAAAAATCACCTTGGACATGTAGCGTCATCTCTGTCTCATCACTGCCTGCTATGTTAGTAGCAACACACGTATATATGCCAGCATCGGAGAGCACAGCCTGGTCGATGCTCAATGTTCCGTTTGGGTGACTAATATGCTGCAGTCCATCAACCAACATGGCGCTTCCACCTGTAAACCAGGTGATTACAGGAAGAGGTGTCCCTTGAGCACTGCATGGAATGTCCACTCTTTGACCAACTTGGACCTTCATAACCGTAAGGCCACGCTGTATCTTTGGAGGCACTGGAAACAACAACTGAGTATTAATAATCCAAGTTTTAAAAAATTCCTCCTTTTCTCACTTTAAATGAGAGCTTCTCACCAAGAAGGCAGCATGAGAAAATGGAATAATCTCAGGATTTGGATCCAGGCTCAGGCCACTTAACTAGCTGTGTGATCTAGGGCAATTCAGTAAATTTCCTGAGGCCTGTTTCCTTGATAATCCAGGCAAAATAACCTCTTCAATACCAATACACTGCAAGGATTATGGGAAATAATGAATATAAAACTCCTCATTCCAAACTCGAGGAAAAGTAAGCATTTAATGATGTCAGATTTCTTATAATATATAAATAACTTAAGGTTTAAAGCCCTCTTATGTGGCAATCCAGCTAATTTCTATCATCTAAGTGAGTAAAACAAAAAGCATTTCTCTCCATGTATTCTTAGTTTTTGTTCTCTTTGTGGAAGGTTTAGCCAGACAGTACAAAATATTTCTAATAAAAGCTTTTGTTAATTTCAGAGAAGAAAATCAAGATCAAGCCCTTATTATTTCCCTTTATCTACATTCCTTCAGAAATTTAAATGAGATAATTTATCAAAACACTGGCAAGTAGTATTGGGTTCCACATACAAGCATTATGAACTATAGAATCAAGTTGACTCCTAAGAATATGATTAGAATTTATATACTTTTCTTCCCTAATAAACCCCATTCCTCTGTCCCTTCGTTAAAACTTAATATTTAACCAGTATATTCTAAAGGTTTTCCCTTACAACAAACTTTTAAGTTGGATAGTACAGGCATACTTTATTTTATTTTATTGTGCTTTGCTTCATTGCACTTCACACATACTGCAATTTTTACAAATTGGAAGTTTTACGGCAACCCTGCATTGTCAAATGATGGTTAGCATTTTTTAGCTATAAAGTATTTTTAAATTAAGGTATGTACATTATTTTTAAAGACATAATGCTTTTGCATACTTAATGGACTACAGTACAGTGTAAGCATAATTTTTATAGGCACTGGGAAACCAAAAAATTTGTGTGACTTACTTTATTGCCATATTTGCCTTATTGAGATGGTCTGGAACTAAAACAGTAATATCTCCAAGATATGCCTGTATTATTATCATCATTTTATGAAAGAGAAAATTAAATATAAAAGAGGGTAGGTAATATGCCTAATGCTAGTAAATGACAGAACTTTCATTGGATTTCATATCCCACAGTCAAGATGACACTACTGCAGTCACTGATCTGAGAGTGGAATCAGGTCAAAACTATTTGAGAAAATTTCTTCTGATATTTGAAGGCGTGGCTTACAGTATGTGCTCACTAAGCATGTGTTGAATGAATGAGTAATTATCAATAGATAGACTATGGCAAATTGAGAGAAGAAAGCAGACTACCTAGAGAGTTTTAAAGTAGTTAAAGAATCCCAGGAGCAGAATGTTTTCAGTGGCTGAGCTCTATAAACATTGAAAATGACCCTTTATATGCTATTAAGTTCTTCCTTGAGCATTCACATTCACTTCAACAAAAAGCCACTGGTCTAAACACATTTTCTTTATTTATGGTGTATCAACAATAGTCATAAGTGACTGTAGACATCTAGTAAAATTGAGATCCAAAATTTTAATACTGTGCATCTGAGGAAAAAGGGGAGAGCTGTTTACAGATGGCAGATAAAGATTTCAGAGTAAATGAAAGAAAATCACAAGTCTCTGATTACAGAAAATTTTTCTATAATTACTCTCTATACAATTTGAGGTTAACTATCAAAGAAACTGGGACAATAGGTCTCCCTGTGGCCAGTACATGCCATAGCATATGGCTTCATTTCAAAACTCACCATGGACATTTAATTTAACAGACTGAGTCACGTTCCCAGCAATATTTGTGGCAACGCAAAGATACATCCCACTATCTGAAACGCGGGTCTCAGTGATCTTCATAGAACCAGAAGGAAGGAACATGTGTCTAAAAGAAAGAAACCAGAAAGCAGACCATAAAGTGTGAGGATTTAAATATCCCCTATGCAGCTACAACTCATTGTGAAATTACTACTCTGCAAGCTCTTTTTCAAACCATTCTCCCATCTATAATGCCATTTCTATACACCTTAAAAGTCAGGAATTTTCATAATTAACAAAATTGTCTTGTGTATTCTGTATGATGTTCTTACAAATACCAAACCAGTTTTCTTTTACATTTAAATCTAATGTAAGGGCCTGACATCGTCAAATAATTGTACATCTCTCTGCTTTGCTAAGTTGCAGCTTTACAAAGCAAATGTACATTTTAATAAACTTTAAATATACTCTGAACACATTACTGCTTTTTTCTACAATGCTTCATTTAAAAGTTTAGTATCCTAAAATAAAGGCAAAAAAAGGTACATATGCAATTCTCAGATATATACTGAATATATTCCTCTTATGTAGTTAGGTAAACCAGATCTACATATAAACATGTTATTATGTTAATTGTGCTAAAATAGCTTTAACAGGGAGGGGGTCAAATAGACCTACTTACTATCAAGATTTCTTATAAGCTAAGACAAATAAAGTGTGCTATTGGTCCAGAGACAGACAAATAGATAAACAGTTAAAGATGGAACTCCCCGCTTCGAAAAAAAGACTTAAGCATGTATGAGAACTCAGCATGTAATATGCAATATCAGAGGTGGTGTTACAAATAGTCAGAAAAGGACTGACTATTCAAAAATGGTGTTGGGCAAGTGGCTCTCCACATGGGAAAAGTAAATAAATATAATTAGAGCACTACCTAATACTATACACAAAATAAAAATTCAGATGTATTAAAATCCACAATGTGAAAACAAACTTAAAAATTGCAATAAAACATTGGAGTTCTGTTTATGATCTTCCTAAAGTAAAAATCTAAAAAAATAATAGATTAACACCTTGAGCTACATAGAAATTTTTAAATTCTGTACAACCAGACACCATACATAAACCTGAAAGGCTAGGAGTAGACTGAGAGAAGATATTTTCAACACATACAACAAACAAAGGATTGTTATTGAGAACAAAAACCAAATTTCTACATTCAATAAGAAAAAGAGAAACAAGTCACCAAAACATCACAGCAGGTTTAAAGAGGCAATTCACAGATAACACAAATGGCCAACAAACAAGGGAAAACATTCCAGTCTCACTAGAATTCAGTCACGTGAAAAGTAAGACAGCTGCAAGACACCATTTCACATCCAGACGAATGGCAAAAAATTTTAAGTCAGTCAACACCACGCAGTGATTATAATGTGGCAAAAGGTACACCTATATTCTGTTGGTGGAAGGTAAATCAGGATTGCCCCTTCAGAAGGCAGTTAAGCAGTGTCTACAAAGCTGAAAATAGTAATTCATTCTAACTAGAAATTGGGGTTCTAGGTACAAGTCGCAAAGAAACATGCATATGCATACAAAGAGAGATATAAAAAGATATTCCCTGAAAAGCCTTGTTTCTAAAGCCCCCCCAAAAAAGAAGAAAATGGGGCTTCCCTGGTGGCGCAGTGGTTGAGAATCCGCCTGCTGATGCAGGGGACATGGGTTCATGCCCCGGTCTGGGAGGATCCCACATGCTGCGGAGCGGCTGGGCCCGTGAGCCATGGCCGCTGGGCCTGCGCGTCCGGAGCCTGTGCTCCGCAACGGGAGAGGCCACAACAGTGAGGCCCGCAGACCACACACACACACACACACACACACACAAAAACGAAAAAACAAAAAAAAGAAGAAAATGTAGAAAGACAAAACAAAGAAGAACATAAATGTCCATACACAGGGAAATGTATAAATAAAATGTAGAATATGGTAGTTAAAATGAATAAACTGAATATATGTATAAAATGGATAAATGTTGACTCAATAAAGCAAGCAGTAGAATAATAATATAGAACATGTTACAATGGTAAATTGAAAACAAGTACACAAAACAAAATTAAAAATAGAGAAAACAATATTCTATACTATTTAAGGATGTATGCATAGGATATACACCAAGTCTGTGTCCGTGTTTGTGCCCCTGGGAAGGGAGAAAAGAGATTATGACTGAGGAGGGGAACAATGAAACTTCAACTTTATCTGAAATATGGTATTTCTTCTATTCAAAAATATCTGAGGCAAATATTTTTTCAAAGAAATAGTAAGGTAGTTCTTAATTGTTTACTTTTTTTCTCACCAGTGGTAGGGAAACTACTGTGGCATGAATTTATAGCTTCATAACTATACATCAACAAGTCTAACAGACAATAGCTAGAGACTATAGTTCTTATTCCGCCAGTAACTTCTGGCATGATGTTGAGTTAAAACAGTAATTGCTACCATTCTTTGAGAACCAGAGACGGGATATGGAATGTACATTATCTTATATCATCCTTTCAGGTATTATCCCCATTTTATAAACAAGAAATCTGAGGTTCAAAGAGGCCCACTGAAAAAACTGCCAAAGTTTCAGGTAAGCTTTAAGTGGTGGAGGTAAATTAAAACTCACATCTGCATGGCAACAAAGGTTGCACTCTTAAGGGCTCTGGCATTCTGCTTTCCACCTCACTTAGCCTATCAAATATATTGTTTCAGTGGGCCTTTATATGTATAAGGGTTTAAGTTCGATCAAGAAGATTTTTACGAAGTCATCTGATGAAAGTCAAATCTAGATATTAGAGAATGTACTGTGTTTTGTTGCTCCTCTGGGATTACTGGAATTTTATAATATGCACTTTGTGCTAACCAGAATCTACGTACAAATCCACTCCATTTTCATAACTACCTTGTAGAATGCACCAGTGGGAAATTATGTCAAAGCTGGGTGTTCGCATTTCTGCCATTAAAGAATAACTTAGAAGGTACATATATTTTCTGTAGGCTCGAATATACATGTAAATTATCTCAAATTTAAAAGGTTTTGGTTTTTTTTTTTTTTTTTTGAGACATTTGAAAACCTGAACGAGTACAGTCACCTGTCCCCAAGAGATTATGCTTCACATGTTTCGATTCATCCCAGGTTCCCTACCTTGGAGAGAATGGCGAGATGAGCTGGGTTTCTTTGGCCCAAGTAATTATGGGTGGGGGCAAGCTCTTCACTTCACATGGAAGTGTCACCTCTACCCCTGCAAGGACTGAGATCTCAACAGGCTTATCCTGGGACAGTCCTCGTTGATCTCCGAACACTCTGGGCCTTACTAAAATAAACACAAGTTTTGAAAGGGAAACAGTACATTGAAAACAAAGCACACTTTTAATTCACACTAAAATGTGGACTACTAATATTCTTCAGTAATTTGCAAAAAGATGCTGTTTGTTCCAAAGTCTCAGGACATATCTAAAGCTTTCCATTAACACACATTGTGAGAGCTTAAAGGAAAATGACTAGAAAGTTTGCCTTTTTAGCTCCTTCTTTCAGAACACAATGCAGAGGTCGGCTGAAATGCCCTTTTAAAATCTAGCATCTGTAAAAGTAACCTCTCAAGGCAGAGCACTAACCAAGACATAGCTGAGGCTTAGCTTTGTTAGGAGTTTTTACTAAGTGGTGTTTCTAAGGAGGGTTGGGTGCCATAAGCATACTCCTTGGGAAAACCCCGTAAAATTTTTCCGAAAGGCTATACATATACAATTCCTCTCCCTTTAAATCAGAATCTAAGTAGAGGAAATGTTGGTTGGCAGGAAAAATGCATTTTTGTGCAAAACTGTAAACTTGGAAGAGTAGTTCACTTTGGGGGTACAGCCCTCTAGTAACATTATTTGGGAGAGAAATGTGAGTTTTGGCACAGACAGACAGTGTCAAAGAAAAACATTCCTCCCCAAGGGCTCTCACCATAGACGGTCAGCTGCACTTTCCTTTTGGCGTAGCCAGCTGCATTGGTGGCGGTGCAGACATACTCCCCGCTCTCCTCACCTCCAGGGGACACCACATATAGACTTCCATCAGCCCCTACGGAAAACTTAGCACTGCTAGTGGAAATCCGCTCGCCTTTCTGCAAAACAACACAGAGCAAAAAGTGTTTTTTAAGATAATAAAGGAGTGACTTAATGTCTGGAAGAGGAAGAGAGGAAGAAAAAAATCTATAAAGGGGAAAATACTAGATTGAAAGAATGCTAATTTGAAGAAAGTTCTTTGTAAGAAAAATTAAACAAACAATGCAAAGGTGACATTTCTTCATACCAAACGAGATCCCCTTCATTCCAAAGCTACTTAAAAGTGGAGGGGATGAGGTAGCAGCATATGGGATGAGTGTTTGTGCTAAGCCAGGTGCCGTTTTGAGCACTTCACATGAATTATGTTCAAGCTCACAACAATCTTATCAGTAGGAACTACCACAACCCCTGTTTTACAGATGTGACAGCATTAAATTTGGGGCTGGGCAGAGTAACTTGCCCAGGGCCAAAGAGTCAGTCAGTGGTAGAACTGGAACTCGAACCCAGACAGGCAGGCTTGGGGGCCTAAACTCTTAACTTGTGTGCGTGATCCCAGCTCAAAGGCCATCCTGTAAAGAAGATTTCATGTTTCTATTTCCCCAAAATGCATTAAACTTCTACTCAGTACCAGAGACTGTGCAGTTTGGGGGATCAGCTTCACCACCGTATTTTTGTGCCCAGGATGCAGAAATCTTAATCTTTCAATTTAATTTACAGATGTCAAAACCAACTTCTCTATATTTCAGAGTTTTAGAAGTATAAAATTAGATGTTATGACAAAATGCTTTGGTTGTGACCCTAAGTATACAAACACCATATTTCATGATTATGCCATCATTGTATAGTACTTTCTCTCTACCAGATTTAATCTACAGAAAATATGCCATCTTCATGGTTGTTGAAAGATGGAAAGGACTTCCTCAGGAAACAGAAGAAGGAAGTCCTTCTTTCCTCACTGCATGAACATATGGAAAAGCCAGAGAACTTCACAAGAGGGATACTGAGGGGGATAAATGAGTTCATCTATGTGTCTTCTTTTGGCTTCCAGAAGAGCAGAGTCCAAGATAAAGATTTGGAGTCAGGAAGTTTACTTGGAAAGTGATTCCCAGAGGCTTGAAGAGGACAGTTGGAGAGTGAGGCAAGAAGGAAGGAAAGTTAATAAAGGGTTTCACTGCCCTGGTTTCCTCCGTGGCTTAGAAGCTCAGTGCGTTCGGGGCCTTCTGAGAAACTATGTAGAAAATGTAAAAATCCCCAGAAGGATTTTTCTGATAGAAGAGAAGTGGGACATTTATATGGGACACCTCCCTCTCCCAGGATTTAATGTCCTTGTACCTCCTGACCACTCAGCAGGCTAAGTGGCCTTGTGGGGTTTTGGAGAAAGCCCTGAGTCCCCAAACTAGAGAGGTACATGCATGAAGAGTGACCTTGGCAGACAGCATGGAGCAGTCCACCAGAGCTGAGCTAAAGTCAAAAGGGTTTAGAGGATGTGGCAGGGAGTAAAAAAGGATCTGCTCAAACATGTGAAGTGCTTAGAAAGTCCCCGGCGCAAAGAATGTGCTATATTAGTGTTCACTGTTGTGTTAATCGTATTTAAGCATCAAGTAGTTGAATGCACTAAGGACATTTTAAGGTCCCTTCTAAGAGGTATGACTGTATGGGTTTTCCTTTCTGAAAGGTTCTATGGTACAGTGACAAGTTCCATGTATGAAAATATTCAAATATTGTTGTAGCAACACTTATTATTAACAGACATCACTAGATACGTCACTTACCTTGGACCAGATGATAGATGGTTTGGGGATTCCACTTGCCTTGCATGGTAAAGTTACTGGAATGCCTTCAATGGTACTGAGTACCTGCTGTCCATGCTGAATGGTTGGCAGAACTGGAAAAGGAAGCAATATGCAGAATCTGAGCACCCGTCCTTCCATTTAGCCTCACAAGTTTAAAGTTGAACATTTTCAGGATATACGAATATTTCTAAAAACTAGCAAAGACAACCTTTTCTGTTAGAAATGTATGGCAATTTGTAAGGGAGTGTAATAAAGTAAATAAAATAGTTGCAATCTGAAGAATTTAACAAAAACTTAAAATCAAGTAGTAAATTAAGTTGATTTTCCTAACGAATATAAGAGAGGACTGAAGGAAATCATATTTTCAGGAAATTCAAGCTAGAACTACACCCTAAGAGTTACACACTTAACATATCTTACACCATTGTCCATTACCCCATTAAGCTGCAGTGAGCTGACTTAACCTAACCTCTAGAGAAATGGACTGTTTAACCACTACAGATTAAATACCTGTCTATACACAAGAATCACTTAGCAAGCTACTAAATTTAACCTCGAAAATAGAATCTATTTCCGTAAAAGGAATTCAAAAGTGAAGATTGAAAGGCCTCAGGAGTTTACATTTTAAAGTCTAAAATACAAGATTCTAAGTCAATATTTTTCACTAAGAATGCATACCTTTCGACTTTAGAAAGCAATTAAAGAATTGGCATTATATGGTTGGAAACAAAAGGAAAGGGAAGACTTCATCATTCTATTCTGTATATATCTGTTCATCATAACCCACTTGCATACAAAAAATTATCAATACTCCATGTTCTCAAAATAAAGAATTTGATTAAAGAAGCTCCCAGGGACTTCCCTGGTGGTCCAATGTTAAAGAATCTGCCTTCCAATGCAGGGGACGTAGGTTCCAACCCTGATCAAGGAACTAAGATCCCACATGCCGCAGGGCAACTAAGCCCACGTGCCACAACTACTGAGCCCGGGTGCCTCAACTAGAGAGAAGCCTGCGTGCCACAAACTACAGAGCACATGAATTCTGGAACCCATGCGCCACAACCAGAGAAGAGAAAACCTGCACACCACAACTAGAGAGAAGCCCGTACTCCACATGAAGAGCCTGTGCGCTGCAACAAAAGATCCCGCATGCCTCAACGAGGATCCCACATGCCTCAACTAAGACCCGACACAGCCAAAATAAATAAATAAATAAATAAAATAAATAATAAATCTTTAAAAAAAAAAAAAAAAAAGCTCCCATACGTGAAAGTACCTAACACAGCGCAAGGAACATAGTAAAAGCCCAATATATACCAGAAATTTCCTTTTCTTCCCCCAGAAAGATGAGACTGGAGCTGTTCCCTAAAGCTCAAGCACTCACTGTGGCTCTTGTTTTTAAGTCAAATTTCTCTAGAATTATCCCAGCTACCCTGGAGTAGAAGGTTTGCCAGAACAAGAGAAACCAGAGATCTCAGTGCAAAAGCTTCCTTTTGAAAGGCTTAGATGAGCTTTGCTACATCCTTGTATTTTCCTAAGGCTGGGATTATTCTCTAGATCATAGCTTCTTAAAGAATTGGCACTAAATTCCCAGCCCTAAACAAGAATGTCAGGCTACTCTCTAAAGCGAGAAATTTAATTTCCAGAATCATCATGGAAAAGTCAACTTTCAACTTTGCTGTCATTTTATGGCAACATGGAATAAGCCATTTTCTTAAATACATATTCAGTTTGACAGCTATAAAGGCAAGTGGCAAATTTAGGCAACAGTGTTCAAATCTGATGACATTTGAGTATGGAAGAGTTTTTCTTTCCAGATTGTCAATCTATGTAAATCAACATGACAATTAAATAGTTTGTCATTTTAATTTGCACTTATATGTACATTCGTTAATTCAATTCTTCTAAGAATTCATTGACAGCCTTTGATTTACAATGTTGTGCTAATTTCTACTGTACAGTGAAGTGACTCAGTTTTTATATATATATATATATATATATATATATATGTTCTTTTTTTAATATTCTTTTCCATTATGGGTTATCTCAGGATATAATAAATATTCTTAAAAGTGGAGAGGCAGAGTGATGAAATTAACATAAATACAGAGGTATATAGAAATTGTGATACTGCATCACATCCAACTCAAAGGCAAACCTGTCCTCTAAATAGCTGTTTGGTTTAGTTCATGTCAAACGCTGGGTTAATTTTTCTTAATCTTATTAACTAAATCAGTTACTCATTTTGGCCTAAGATGGATGAAACAATGTTGTGAAATGACCTTTTAACTTTTAATTGTTAAAATTTTTTGCATCTTGATAAACCACATCATTGGTTTGTCTGTCTTCTCCATACTCCTCGGATCTGGCAGACATCACAACTAATAATGTCACTCTTTCACCCAAGTGAAAATTTATATCAGAATTCTTCTCAACACAATATTCTAGGCAGTTGCTAGATGCCAAAAGGAGATGACAGGAGTGCATTCCTACCGTAGATTCTCAAACTGGTCCATAAGCACCCTCCGCAAAATGTATGGACTGATCTTCTTTAAAAAATAGTTAAACACAACTATACCCAATTTGACATTACGTATTTACTCAACTAATTTAATGTTACTTTGGTATTTCTTCAAGAATATCTCACATAATGTTGGTGGAGATTGGTACAAGATTGGTAGAAGATTGAAAGAGGTGGAAGAGGCTATTTACAATGAGAAGCACACATTAAAAAGAAGATGGCCTGTATCCACTGAAAATTTCAACAGAACAAGCAAAATTTCGAAATTACTGGATTCTCGAATCCAGGCCCTAAAAAAGACTGAATCAACTACTAAAAATAAATGTTCTGTTCTACTTTCATCCCTGTACACAGAGCTAGTTTTTAATACAACACTTTAAAAAGCAAATGTTGCAAAGTCTTTAAAGGAGATATACAAAAAAAGTTACGACAATTTCTTAAGCTATGAAGCTGTTATTTATTGAGATGTAAAAAGTTGGTAACGGTCATGAATGGAAAAAAGATAGTTTCTGGATTTTTAAATTTGTGACCTTTAAGTAATTTAACACGCAAAAAGATTGTCTGGAGCACATGAAGTGGCCTTTAGAAAAGTTTAGGCCATTTGTAGCAAACACACAAAGGGGTCATTAGTAAGAAAATGCTTGTTGAAACAATCCGAGAAGAAGAGGCAATTTGGATGGTACAATAAGTTCAGCTTTCCTGAAATTAAAATGTACTTTTAAACATAACTCTTTGAGAGCTGAGTTCACTTTTATCAATTAAGAAACCACTTACAAAAGCCCTTGGAGAGACTCAGCGAGTGACTCCCAATGAAGTCTTTTTGTATATACAGAAAAGGGAAATCTGGAAACAGCCCTTAACAATGTAAATATTGTTCAAGAAATAAGGCTTTCTGTTAAGAATAACAATTAGGAAAGATATCTGCTTCTTATAACTAGAAGAACAGAGTTATTTGATTTAAAGATATGAACCCAGCTTTGCACATGGTTTGGAAAGAATTATGATGGGTGCGCCTCTTACCATGCACGTCCACAGTGGTAGTTTTGCTAATGGTTCCAGCAACATTACTGGCCACACAAGTATACTCGCCCCCATCCTGCAGCCGAGCTCTTTCAACATGGAGACTCCCGTCACTTCGTACAGTGATGTAAGGATTTTGGACCAACTTGAAGGAAAAAAAAAAAGTCATTTTTAATTAAATAGGCAATACTGTGTAAGCCCAAACCAGATCTGCTTTCTTCTCTAACTGGGTTATTAAATGTGTTATAAAATAACAAAATATTTTAACACCCTTAAGTGAAAAATGATGAGCATAAAATGTTACCAAAAGTAGCATCAATTGTGTGTCACTGTGATATACCACCAAAAATTCTACCCACTAACATCTGTCAGAATTATGCACATATTGGAATGAGAAAGAAATAGAAACAACACTAATTCCCTGTTTCTGTAATTTTTGTTATCATGAAGGACCCAAATTTCGCTTTTACTTTTGGCTTAATTTGTTCTTTTTCAAGAAGGCTTTACTACCACTTGCAAGCCATTTGACATTTTCATTCTGGCCAACAGGCATCATTCAAGCTGAGAGAATGTGACTTAATCTCAACATGCACCCTTTTCAGTGACAGATACAAATAATATTAGAGGGCAATGTATGATATAGGAACTGCATTAGGGAAGGCTGACAACGGTTTCTGTTAAGAACCATCACCTCTAACTGTAACATTTACGCATTTTGTTCAATCATAGGGTACTTTAGTGCTCAAACAGTATCATCCTATGTTATAAGGGCATTTATTATTGAGTGAGGTGCACTCATTTTTCTCAGGTTTTTATGCAAATACGAACAATTTTACATCTTATCCCATGGAGTTAATTCACTTTTAATTGCTACTTCAATAAGGGAGTAAGTCTAAATACTCTGGAAAATGGAAGGAAAAATGCTCTAGACTAGGTGAAAATTTATTGCCATAGATAGCATGTTTACAGAATAATTCCTTACAACTGTGAAAATTTTTCACATTCCTCCATAATCAAAAATTATGCATTGAAAAACAATGACACAAAATAGATCCACATTTTAAAATAGTTCACAATAAAAGAATGTTTGACGATAACAATAAAGATTAATATATAAAATGAAAGAATGTTATGAGAATATTAACATTTTATTATGTCCTGCAAAGAAGGATATAAAATATTTAAATCCTATGGAAAAAAACTTCATATTTGCTTCAGTTATTACATATTCTGAAGAGAGTTTACTAGTTACAAAATTATAAAAATTACACCATTGACTATCCATCATATTAATTTCAAAGTAATATGAACTGCATAAACATGTTAATACTGAAGAAAAGGGCTTCCCTGGTGGCGCAGTGGTTGTGAGTCCGCCTGCTGATGCAGGGGACACGGGTTTGTGCCCCGGTCCGGGAAGATCCCACATGCCGCGAAGCGGCTGGGCCCGTGAGCCATGGCCGCTGAGCCTGCGCGTCCGGAGCCTGTGCTCCGCAACGGGAGAGGCCACAACAGTGAGAGGCCCGCGTACCGCAAAAAAAAAAAAAAAATACTGAAGAAAAGTATATGTTTGTATATTTATTACATTAAAATTTCAATGTTTGGAATACATTGCCTCTTATGCAAGAGGCAATATATGAATATGAATTCATATTATGCCAGAGGAATATGAATGCATGGATTTAAAATGTTCTTACCATGGCTGAATTCTTAATCCACCGACGTTCTGGAATGGGATTTCCAGCCAAAAGAACACAAGGCAAAGTCAGCTGCTGTCCTTCAATTACACTGGTCACTGGAGGGCTGATTCCAATGAGTGGAGCAACTAAATCAGAGAGAGAACACAGGCACTGTCAATGCTATTTCATCCAAAGGAAGGCAAAGATGACTAATAGTTATGCTATTAGAAACTTGAGTTTTCAAGAACAAGATTTTTAAATGTACATGGGTATGAATTGGAAGATAGAGATAAAGGACCCTTCTAAGCAGAGGGAATGGCAAGAGGACAGGTAATAGCAAAGAAGAAGAGAAAGTAAAAAAGAATAAGTCTATGGCACGAAAGGGCAGAAAAGTCAAGCCAAGAAATTTGCAATGTATTCAAATGGAGAGTGACTGAAAGCACTGATAAATAGAAGTGTGGAATCATCAGAACCATTTTCAGGAAATATCAATCTGAGAACTTACTGGACAAGGGAAAATTGGAAGGGATGAGATTACTGAGGAGGCTGTCATAACAGCTCAGGCAAATAAAATGAGGTGGACTCTTAGATGGAAATCAGGGAAGTAATTCAACATAAATCAAAGCAAAATCTCTAAGAGTCTTCTTGGAAACTTTAAATACACATAGATGAATTAAGGGAGATACATAAAGAAAATTTTATAGAAGTGTATTAATGAGATTTAAAAATCACAATAAATGATGTAATAATTTAAACAATGTAGGACTAGTACATAAATAGAATTCCAAGGAATAGACATAAGATTATAAATTTAGCATGTGACCAAATGGGTGTTTTACTCAGTGGGAAGAGAACATGCAGTAAAAATATTAAAACACATGTCTTACTACTTGGAAATAACGGATATTATATTCTTACTTCATATCATACACAGAAATAATTCCATGTGGACTAAAATAATAAGTGTAAAGAAAAGAACTAGAAAAGCACACCACCACAACATGTGTGTAGTGTGTGTGTGTGTGTGTGTGTGTGTGTGTGTGTGTGTGTGTACTCATACTTAGACTTAAATGAATTTATTCAATTGACCTCCATTTCTTCAAATGAAAGGTGAGGAGCTTGAAGAGGATGATCTCTATTTCCAGTTCTAACATCATGAAATATGAAATAGGGTGGGGAGAAGGAAGGCTAATGTAGTAATCAGATGTTTACCTGTTTTTTTTCTGTTTGTTTGTTTTTAATGGTACAGGCAAGAGATGAGGTACTAAGAGGAGTCTGATGTTTTCAGAAAGTGTGGTGTCTAAGTACTTAATTGATCTTACCAAGTCCTGTCACTGTTACTGTTGCCTGGGACTGGATCTTTCCAAACTGGTTTTCAGCTTCACAAATATATGTTCCTTTATCACTTGCCCATAAGTCTAAAAAGAAGAGATTATTTACTCATTCAACATCATCTGTGGAGCATTAACTATGTGCCAGGCACCATGCTTGTGATCTGGTAGTTCCCATTCTAGGGCAGGAGACATATACCTTGAAAGCAACAATCATACCACAGTGTGATGACCGCTCTAATTTGAGCTTCAGACAATAAGCTATGGGGGCGCAGAGACAGAAGTGACAGATGGCACAAGGAGGAACTCAGGAACGATTCACATAGGAGGTAATACCTAAGCTGTACCTGAAACAGTAGGTAGAACAGAGGAAGGGCCGTCCAAACCTAATGGGCTGCAAAGGCAAGAGCATGACTTGAAAAATCATGGGCTGTTCAAAGAAGGGAAAGCTGCAGTACCACCCTGGGGGCGTTTTGGAGGTTTGCAGGGGCGATTGCTTTCACATCAGGGGAGTCTACTGGCAAAAACTAGGGAGACGATGCATCGGTGGGGGGGGGGGATTCACGAAAGGAATAATAACCCAAATTCACCAAGACTTTTGAAGGCCCCACTGGAAATTCATGGATGTGATGACTTTGTTTATAATTATTTGAGCCTACAACCTAATTCTGTTTAAGTGGAAGAAAGAAAGAAAGAACTCTTGCAAGAATTGCCCGCCACTTCAGAAAATCACTTCACCAGCCTGGAGTTTTTGAGTCATCAATCCCATATTCCTGTATCAGTCTACATTTTAGCTCTCAAATTCATGGTGATATACATAACGTGTATGCCTACTGTATGAGCATTGCCAGAGTATTTATCTATTTAAATACACATTATTTTAATAAAAATTACTTTCCTTTGTTTTCCTTTGTACTACATTTTGCATGTTAAAATAATTTTTATTATGTAGATTGATCAAATACACAGAATTTTCAGAAAAATAAAAAGGATATTTATAAAATATTTAAAATTAAAGAGTGTGTTAGAGGATTAGGATGAGGATAGCTGGGTTACAGGCTGTGTGGGCATAGTCAGGATCCTGAAGATGAGGTAGCCTGGTGCCTTATAAAACAGTAAAGTTTTATCTTATGAGCAACTGGGGAGTCAAGAGAAGATTTTTAAATAGGGGATTGATTGTCGCTTTTGCAACTATCTTAACTAAAATAGGCACAGTTTAATCTATTGATAAGACGTTGGCAGAGAAAAACACAGCTTTCCATTATGAATAGTTCCATACTATCCCAAAGAAAGAGCAGTGACCAAGTTTCTACACTGTTAACCACATGCATATACCTGCAGAATTGCATCAGGTAAGCACAGACAGTGTTCACTCTCAAAATTAGCAAACATTCATTTGCCAAGGAAAACTCAGCAAATCACCTGGTTAATAAGTTATACATTGTTTCTAACCAAGATAGTCTCCATATTATCAACTTGGGCTAATTTCTGTAGAAATACAAAATACCAGTGAGAGCTAAGTTTCTCATCACTAGTTTCTTTTTAGATGATTTCATCTGAACAACTGGGCAACCATCGGTGAATACACTGCCCTCCTTTATTCTTACTTTTCTTTCATTTCCACTAACTGATTGTTTTCTGGTCTCATTTGTTTCCCTCTGGGTTGTTTCTCATCACCACCATCATCCTACCTATATGATCCTCCCCATTCTTCCCTCCTGCTCCTGTCTCCTCATATCCTGCAGGGGAGCTGCTCTGAAACAGTACTTTCACATGCCTTTTCGTGCCTATGAAGCTTGGGGGTCTATTTTCTACCTCACCAACTACATTTCTTCACCTGCACATTTCAGTTCCTGCACAATCTGATCCAATCTAATGAGTAATTCTGGTAGGTACTTTTGTGACCATCCACTCAGACAGTAGATTGTAAAATGCCTGAGTAAGGAACCCCATATTTGACTTCTGTCTTCACCTAGCACAGAGCTGTAAGCACTTGTTATTAGTTTAATTTGTATTGAAAGTTTAAGTGGCTAATGCACATTTAATATTGTTAATAAACATGAAAATCACTTATTGGTGGCTTTCTACAAAATATCCTAAAAATGCAATTTTATTAAAAAAGTCAATTAATCATCTAAATGTTTTTACTCCTCTGGTGCCAGTATCCAAATATTCTTAACAGTATCTGAAAACGTACTAAGTGTTTACAAATATCTGAATGCTTAACAGCTTACAGGTAAAAGTTTTGGATGATGGCATATTTGACTTTGTTAAAAATGATTTGCTCCAGATAGATATAGCTTTTAATCAAAAAATTTTGATAGTGTATAGTGTCCCTATGCATGTGGTTATGTATTCTTGGCCCAAAATAATTAACATTAACTAACTACTAGTAATATTTTACCTTTCTATACAACAGGTAGTACAAGAGTCAATAAAATGTGATTACTTATCCACCTACAGGCCCAGGAGACTCTATTTGCAATAAGAAACAGTGAGATATGAAGAAGTCATACTGCTTCATAAGTCTATATGATATAGTAATGACATAAAATTGAATAAAATGTTATTCATTTATGACAACTCCCAGATATGAGTTCAGTATTAGTTTAAAATGAAATGCAACAAACACAAAATATGTTGGCACGATTAATTCACTATTTTAAACACAGCAACACCTATGTATAAAAAATGTATAATTTATATGTATATATTCGTGTAAAATATATTTCCTTTAACCTACTTGAAATAAAGAGAGCTCCTGTTCTTAGCTGGCTGATGGAACTCACTGAAAAAGGTCTTGAGTAGATGGGCAGGTTGTCTAATCTTCGCCATTTAATCTTTGGTTCTGGATAACCCTGGACATAGCAAGGCAATGTCACATTTGAGCCAATTTCCATAGACACATCAGCAGGTTCTTGTATAAAAACTGGAGGTGCTAGAAGATATTTAAAATGAAAAAAAGTGGTCATTGGTATAGTTAGTATACATGTGCATTAAATATAAATTAATTATTAAACTATCAACAGATAGAATTCAAATCAAATCATGGTTCATATAATATTATAAATATATGCTTTAAGTATTCCTGTTTGCTACTGAAATAGATTTTTAAAATAAATGAATAGAGGCACAAAGAAGTTCAACTATTTCCTTAAAGTGATAAGATGGAAAGGGTGGGAATTTAAATCAAGATTTCCTTAACTAAAGGGAATCTTTCATTTTTGGAATTTGTTTTCAATTTTAGTTTACGCCATACTCCTCAAAACTTAAAATTTTCTTACAAATAAGTCTGCCTTGCAAAGAAATATTTTTGACACTTTCCAAAACTTACTTCTTTAGGCTGAATTTTTAAATAAACTAATTATATCAGAGTTCATTCTTCAAAAGATCACCATATAACAAGGTAACAGTATTTAAACTTAAATTATATTCTTGGTGTATATCACATTCTTGCTTCTCAATATCTTTCACATTTTTTTTGCATTTTTGAGTTAAAGAAATTGAAGTTGAGAATCAATAATTCACATTACAGTAACAGAATAGCATTTGATAAATGGAGAATATGGAGTGCTTAATGTTAGAGCTAAGAAATGATTTAGAAATTATAAAATTATAGGTAAGAAGTCTACACTTATCTACATAATTTAGGTAACCACAGAAGCCAGAGGGAAAAAATCAGAGGTAACAGGCATACCCTGGAAAACAGAGGAATGCAATATAGGGAGGATGCTGTCAGAAAGCCCAAACAGATGAGGCTCTCAGTATGTCCCACGGAACTTATGAGTAATAATGTTTGAGTTATCAGGCAAGGAGAAATATGTAAGATACTATTAGAGGTAATAGATGAAACCTGCTCGTGTAGGACTCTAAGAGGAAGTACCCTAGGGATGTCTCCTTGATAATGTCAAGATTAAACAATGGTTAGGAACTACAACAACTTAAAGAGCCAGAGACTCTGTTAAGTCCTCTTCATTAATTACCTCATTTGATCTTCAAAATATCTCTATGAGGTAGGTACTGTTATTACCCCAATTTTATGAAACTGAGACAGAGATAGTTAATTTGCTAAGTGTCACATGGAGTTGAACAGTGGAACTAGGATTGAAAACCAGGTTGATCTGACTCCAAAGTCACAATTCTTTATCATTTTATCAGCCTCTCCTTTTCCATGGGTTATTATAACTGCCCATACTCAAGCTGGTTATCAGGCTAGTAAGAATGGGTGTGGAGATCACTTCTCTCCTTCTCAACAGGAATTCTGGGACTTGGATGTACAGCTGTCTCCCAAGTAGCATTAGTGCTTTATTAGCCTGGGCCAAATGACCTCCTTAAACTTTACAGCCACACTTTCGATTATTTCTCCATACAATCTTATTCTCTGGACAATCAGAACTTACTCTTCTCCAGTCAAGGACTGACCTTTCTGAAATCAGCACCTGTGTTACCACCACCCCTTTCAAATGTGATGCCTGCTGTTGATCTCTGGCTACTGAAATACTGACAGTTATTGAAGGCAGTTCAAAAGGCTCTTCCTCAATGCCATCTCGTACCACATCCTAAATGGATATGATTTCTTCCCTCTCTGAGCTTTCACAGAACTCACTCTACACCACTCTCATGGCAATGGCTAAATTCAGCCTCTTACTAGACTATACATTTGACTTTCCCCAGAGAATTTATATTTGTAACCACATTTTTACCTTTTATAGCAGCTAACATGGTACTTTGTGCATTATACATGGCTGCTAGATATTTGTGAATGATTGAATCAATATTAAAACACTTCAACAATAACCTTGTGTGTGTGTGTATGCATTAAGTGTATATGATGATAACAACACTAATCCAGTACATTTGAACTTGTATTTTTGAAGAAACATGGCAATTTCAGAAGTGCCATTGTTTGTTTTTTGAAACTACATAAAATAAAATTAAGTTAAATAGTACAACTGAGCAATATGTTTTTAAAAAGAAGTTATGTACCTGTGTTTAGATTTCTCTTACACATATATAGGAATTTGACTAATAAAAAATAATAAGTAAAATAAACGTATTTAAAAAATAGTTTAGAAAGCAGCTGATTGTGTGCTTATCTTATGTGTGTTAGGCCTAGTTACTTTTCTCTGGAGTGATACTAGTCATTTATTCCAGAGCCAGCTGCTTGTCTGAAACAGAGAGGTATAAAAATCCCAGAATATGTTAGGCTAAGAGTGTGAACAGGTGAATATGGAGATAAGACAGAAAATAAATTCCAGAAGAGCAAAAAGATATGCAGAAGCTTGGGACTGATCAAGTACTGGGGAGAAAACCAAGCTTAGTGACATAAAGAACATAGCCATCAGTGAAAATGGAGATAAAATGAGAATTTTCAGATGTAAGAAAGCCAAGAACAAATAGATTTTAAAAGGATAGGGGGCAGAGTCAAGATGGCGTATGGAAAGACACCGAGTTAGCATCTCCCCACAACTAGGGTGCCTGCCGGAGGCTGGTGAGGAACCCTGACACCCAAGGAGACGGGAGGAACCCCCAAGTGAGCCAGTAGGATGTGGGGAGACTGAGCGAGGAGAAGAAGTAGAGGCCAGACAGGATTGGCACCACTGAGGCTGGGGAGATCAGGAGAGTCAGGTGGGAGGGGCCCTCTAGGAGGAGCAGGAGAGGAGCAAAGGGTGACGGCCCCGCCCACTCAGGCCTGGGGAGCCTGCTGAGCTACCAGGCAGGTCCCCTGCTCCCCAAGGCCTCCACGTCCCCCTGGCCACACTGGTCCTGGGGGCATAAGAGGAAGGCAGGGGAGATCAGGAGAGGCAGGGGGGAAGGGGCCCTCCCAGACCCCAGACCAGAGGAGCAGGACAGGAGAAGAGAGCATTTGCCCCACCTACTTGAGCCCAGGAAGCCTGCTGGGCTCCCAGGTGAGGTCCCCCACCCTCTGAGACGAGGGATGGGGGGCACGCCTGGGCCACTTCTGTTCCTTGAGCCTAAGCCCCAGCCCACCACAGCCCCCAGGGCCTATTCCAGCGCTGTGGGTCCTAAGCATAGGCGCTGCCCACCACCCAAACCTCACCCTTGCTTAGGTCCCACCCTCCACAGCCAAGGCCTTTACCCCCCCCCCCCACTTTTTTTCATTTCTTTCTTTCTTTTTTTTTTTTTTCTTTTTCCTCCTCCTCTTTTTTACTATTGTGGTACTGATGTACCTTCCAGTTGTTGATTCATCAGTATTTTTATTTTTATATTCTTTCTAACATATCTGTTAGTTTCCTAGCCTAATTTTATTTTTCACTTTATTATTGTTCTCTCTTTTTTTATTTTTTATTTTTTTGCCACCCCATGTGGCTTGTGAGATCTTGGTTCACGAGCCAGGGGTTGGGCTGAAGCTCCTGCACTGTGAACTCCGAGTTTGAACCACTGGACTAACAGAGAATAGGGGTATTCCCTCAGAGGGAATATTCATCAGAGTGAGGTCTCACAGAGGTTCTCATCTCAGCACCAAGACTCAGCTCTACCCAACAGCCTACAAACTCCAGTGTTGGAAGCCTCAGGTCAAACAACCAGTAAGACAGGAACACAATCCCACCCATTAAAAAAAAAAAAAAAAAAACACATGCGATGGCAAAAAATATGTCACAGCTGAAGGAGCAAGGTAAAAACCTACAAGACCAAATAAATGAACAGGAAATAGGCAATCTAACTGAAAAAGAATTCAGAGTAATGATAGTAAAGATGATCCAGAATCTCACAAATAGAATGTAGGCACACACTGAGAAAATACAAGAAATGTTTAACAAAGATCTAGAAGAACTAAAGAACAAACAGAGATGAACAACACAATAACTGAAATGAAAAAAACACTGGAAGGAATCAATAACAGAATAACTTAGGCAGAAGAACGAATAAGTGAGCAGGAAGACGAAATGGTGGAAATAACTGCCGAGGAGTAGAATAAAGAATGAAAAGAACTGAAGACAACCTTGGAGACCTCTGGCATGACACTAAACGCACCAACATTCAAATTATAGGGGTCCCAGAAAAAGAAGAGAAAAAGAAAAGGTGTGAGAAAATATGTGAAGAGATTATAGTTGAAAACCTCCCTAACATGGGAAAGGAAATAGTCACCCCAGTCCAGGAAACACAGAGAGTCCCATACAGGATAAACCCTAGGAAAAACACACCGAGACACATATTAATCAAACTAACAAAAATTAAATTCAAAGAAAAAATATTAAGAACAGCAAGGGAAAAACAAAAAATAACATACAAAGGAATCCCCATAAGGTTATCAGCTGATTTTTTAGCAGAAACTCTGCAAGTCAGAAGGGAGTAGAAGGATATACTTAAAGTGATGAAAGAGAAAAACCTACAACCAAGATTACTCTACCCAGCAAGGATCTCATTCTGATTCAATGGAGAAATCAAAAGCTTTTCAGACAAGCGAAAGCTAAGAGAATTCAGCACCACCAAACCAGGTTTACGACAAATGCTAAAGAAACTTCTCTAGGCAGGAAACACCTAGAAGAACACCTAGAGAAGAAAAAGACCCACAAAAACAAACCCAAAACAATTAAGAAAATGGTAATAGGAATATACATATTGATAATAACCTTGAATGTAAATGGATTAAATGTCCCAACCAAAAGACACAGACTGGCGGAATGGATACAAAAACAAGACCCATATATATGCTGTCTGCTAGAGACCCACTTAAGACCTAGGGACACATACAGACTGAAAGTGAAGGGATGGAAAAAGATATTCCATGCATATGGAAATCAAAAGAAAGCTGGATTAGTAATACTCATATCAGATAAAATAGACTTTAAAATAAAGACTTATAAAAGATAAGGAGGGACATTATATAATGATCAAGGATCAATCCAAGAAGATATAACAATTATAAATGTTTATGCACCCAACATAGGAGCACCTCAATACATAAGGCAAATGCTAATAACCATGAAAGGAGAAATCGACAGTAACACAATAATAGTATGGGACTTTAACACCCCACTTACACCAATGGACAGATCATCCAAACAGAAAATAAATAAGGAAACACAAGCTTTAAATGACACAATAGACCAGATAGATTTAATTGATATTTATAGAACATTCCACCCAAAAGTGGCAGAATACACTTTCTTCTCAAGTGCAGACAAAACACATCTTCTCCAGGATCACATCATGGGTCAAAAATCAAGCGCTGGTAAATTTAAGAAAACTGAAATCGTATCAATCATCTTTTCTGACCGCAATGCTATGAGATGGAAACCAATTACAGGAACAAAACTATAAAAACCATAAACACATGGAGGCTAAACAATGCATTTCTAAATAACCAAGAGATCACTGAAGAAATCAAAGAAGAAATTAAAAAAATACACAGAAACAAATGACAACGAAAACACAACGACCCAAAAACTATGGGACGTAGAAAAAGCAGTTCTAAGAGAGAAGCTGATAGCAATTCAATCTCACCTCAAGAAACAAGAAAAACCTCAAATAACCAATATAACCCTACACTTAAAACTAGAAAAAGAAGAACAAAGAAAACCCAAAGTCAGTAGAAGGAAAGAACTCATAAAGATCAGAGCAGAAATAAATGAAATAGAAACTAAGAAAACAATAGCAAAGATCAATAAAACTAAAAGGGGTTTCTTTGAGAAGATAAACAAAATTGGTAAACTCTTAGCCAGACGCATCAAGAAAAAAATGGAGAGGATGCAAATGAATAAAATTAGAAATGAAAAAGGAGAAATCACAACTCAAAACACAGAAATACAAAAGATTATAAGAGACTACTACAAACAACTCTATGGCAATAAAATGGATAACCACGAAGAAATGGACAAATTCTTGGAAAGGTACAATTTTTCCAAGACTGAACCAGGAAGAATTAGAAAATATAAACATACCTGTCACAACTAATGAAATTGAAACCATAATTAAAAATCTTCCAAAAACAAAGGTCCAGTACCAGATGGCTTCACAGGTGAATTCTATCAAGCACTTAGAGAAGAGCTAACACTGATCCTTCTCAAACTCTACCAAAAAATTGCAGAGGGAGAAACACTCCCAAATTCATTCTGTAAAGCCACCATCACCCTGATATCAAAACCAGAAAAAGATATCACAAAAAAAGAAAATTGTCGACCAATATTGCTGATGAAAATAGATACAAAAATCCTGAATACTAGCAAACAGAATCCAACAACACATTAAAAGGATCATACACCATGATCAAATGGGATTTATCCCAGGGATGCAAGAATTCTTCAATATACACAAATCAATCAATGTGATACACCACATTAACAGATTAAGGAATAAAAACCATACGATCATCTCAATAGATGCAGAAAAAGCTTTTGACAAAATTCAGCACTCATTTATGATAAAAACTCTCCAGAAAATGGGCAGAGGGAACCCACTGCAAAATAATAAAGGCCATATATGACAAACTCACAGTAAGCATCATACTCCAATGGTGAAAAACTTAAAGCATTTCCACTAAGATTAGGAAAAAGAAAAGGATGTCCACTCTCGCCACTCTTATTCAACATAGTTGTGGAAGTCATAGCCACAGCAATCAGAGAATAAGAAGATATTAAAGGAATACAAATTGGAAAAGAAGAAGTAAAACTGTCACTGTTTGCAGATGACATGATATTATACATAGAGAATCCTAAAGATGCCACCAGAAAACTGCTAGAGCTAATCAATGAATTTGGTAAAGTAGCAGGATACAAAATTAAGGCACAGAAATCTCTTGCATTCCTATACACTAATGATGAAAAATCTGAAAGAGAAATTAAGGAAACACTCCCATTTACCACTGCAACAAAAAGAAAAAAATACCTAGGAATAAACCTACCTAGGGAGACAAAAGACCTGTATGCAGCAAACTATAAGACACTGATGAAAGAAATTAAAGATGATACAAACAGATGGAGAGATATACCATGTTCTTGGATTGGAAGAATCAATATTGTGAAAATGACTATACTACACAAAGCAATCTACAGATTCAGTGCAATCCCTATCAAACTACCAATGGCATTCTTCACAGAATTAGAACAAAAATGTTTACAATTCGTATGGAAACACAAAAGACCCCGAACAGCCAAAGCAATCTTGAGAAAGAAAAATGGAGTTGGAGGAATCAGGCTTCCTGACTTCAAACTATACCACAAAGCTACAGTAATCAAGACAGTATGGTACTGGCACAAAAACAGAAATATAGATCAATATCTTGTACCTGATAGATCTATCAGGTACAAGATAGAAAGGCCAGAGATAAACCCACACACATATGGGCACCTAATTTACAACAAAGGAGAGAAGAACATACAATGGAGAAAAGACAGCCTCTTCAGTACAGAGTTCTGGGAAAACTGGACAGCTACATGTAAAAGAATGAAATTAGAACACTTCCTAACACCATACACAAAAATAAACTCCAAATGGATCAAAGAGTTAAATGTAAGACCAGACACTATAAAATTCTTAGAGGAAAACACAGGAAAAATACTCTTTGACATAAACCACAGTAAGATCTATTTTGACCAACCTCCTAGAGTAACGGAAATAAAAACAAAAATAAACAAATGGGACTTAATTAAACTTAAAAGCTTTTGCACAGCAGAGGAAACCATAAACAAGGCAAAAAGACAACCCTTAGAATGGGAGAAAATATTTACAAATGAAACAACAGACAAATGATTAATCTCCAAAATTTACAAACAGCTCATGGAACTCAATACCAAAAAAACAAACCATCCAGTTAAAAAATGGGCAGAAGACCTAAGCAGACATTTCACCAAGGAAGACAAACAGATGGCCAAGAGGCACATGAAAAGCTGCTCCACATCACTAATTATTAGAGAAACGCAAATGAAAACTACAATGAGGTATCACCTCATGCTGGTCAGAATGGCCATTATCGAAACATTGAGAAACAATGAATGCTGGAAAGGGTGTGGTGAAAAGGGAACCCTCCTGCGCTGTTGGTGGGAATGTAAATTGATACAACCACTATGGAAAACAGTATGGAGGTTCCTTAAAAAACTAAAAATAGGACTACCATATGACCAATCAATACCCCTATTGGGCATATACCCTGAGAAAACCATAATTCAAAAAGAGATGTGTACCACAATGTTCATCGCAGCTCTATTTACAATAGCCAGGACATGGAACCAACCTAAATGTCAATCAACAGATGAATGGATAAAGAAGATGTGGCACATATATACAACAGAATAGTACTCAGCCATAAAAAGAAACAAAATTGAGTTATCTGTAGTGAGGTGGTTGGACCGAGAGTCTGTCATACAGAGTGAAGTCAGAAAGAGCAATACAAATACCATATGCTAACGCACATATATGGAATCTTAAAAAAAAAAAAAAAATGGTACTGATGAATCTAGTTGCAGGGCAGGAATAAAGCTGTAGACATAGAGAATGGACTTGAGGACATGGGGTGGGAGGGGGAAGCTGGGGCAAAGTGAGAGTAGCATCGAGATACATACACTACCAAATGTAAAATAGTTAGCTAGTGGGAAGCAGCAGCATAGCACAGGGAGGGAGATCAGCTAGGTGCTTTTCAATGACCTAGAGGGGAGGGATAGGGAGGATGGGAGGGAGGCTAAAGAGGGAGGGGAAATGGGGACATATGTATGCATATGGCTGATTCACTTTGTTGTACAACAGAAACTAACACAGTATTGTGAAGCAATTATACTCCAGTAAAGATCTATTTAAAAAAAAAAAAAAAAGGGTAAGTGAAGCTCAAGTTGTGCCCATAAAACTCAATTAAGATTAGAGAAGTCACCAGTGGTGATGAAGCTTTGGGAAGAGTGTCAGGCACAAGACAAGCACAAGGTCAGGGAATAAATGTACTGGTACCAGAAAACAAGGCAAATGAGAGTACCAGGCACTAGGTAAACAGCCAGGACAGCATCAATGACAAGCAAACATCAAAATGAAGCAGCTCCTACCTCATGCCAAGAAGCCTTTTAAGTACTTCCTACTCCTGAGTGTGGCCAATTCAGACTCCAAGTGAATTACATTGGGTGGATGGTAAGCAGATTAACAAAACCAATAGGAAAGGAAGCAGAAGTGATTATAGTACAAAATATGGAACTTGTACAGAGGAGCTGCTTAGAGAAGTAGCTTAGGGAAGCTACAGCCCACCAGGTGGTTTCAAATCGCAGCTCCACTATTTCTTAGTCTATAAACTTGGAAAATCATTTTACCTCCCCCAGTTTAAATTTCCCCATGAACAAAAGGGCGATAACATATCCTATCTCACGCTGTTAAAAGAGAGAATCATTATTAATCATTTAGCATGTAGTAATCACCCAACTATAAACTATCAATGATCATAAATATTGTATAGTTAATTTATTAAATCATAGTTCTGGAGTTTAATGTATCTAATGTTAGCTTCAATTTTGGCTTCTGCATACAGTCTGTTGGATTTATTATGCTGGATCCTCTGTGATCCCCTAAATATTTGTGTGCAAGCACTTTGAGGACTGAACAGGGTTAAAGCACGGTACAGCTCTGTTGTCTCTTACAGGTGGATATGGCTGTGTGCACACATTATTTTGAAAATATAAAAGTTACAAACAGATTGACCAACTTGCTCTGACACCTAGTCTACAAAATTATTCTAGTTCCTTTAGTGATAATTAAATCTATCCCCACTATGGCAACTCTTGCAATAGATTAGTCAAACTGAGATTTTCTTTCCTAAAATGGCTGAACATACTGTTTTGGTTCTACCAAACCACAAAACATGAAACCACAGTCTAAGTCTAAAACATCACGCTCTGCGGTGTGGAATGCTGCAAATAAAGTCACTGCCAGGCCAACTTTTTATTTGATGTAGCCAATCTTCTTCTCTTCCAAATGACACCCTTTTAAAAAAGGATGAAAAGCATTGGTAACATTCCCTGAACATTGACCTGAATTGTCCATAACGGAGACTCACTACAAGAAGCTAGAACTCATGAATAACATTAAATGGCCTTTTTATGATTACTTTTTGATCTAGTATTGTTTATGTGAAATAATAGGCCCACAAAAACAATCTGAAAGTCCAACTAGTTACATGATATGGATAAAAGCAAGTTTTTCTTCTTAAGTCATAATCTACTTAAATTTATGCCCCGTAGTTTTGGAACTCAAATGAATAATTTTATGCACCACTAATTATAGTACTTAAATTGTCTCAAGCCCTTTTTTAAAAAAATCAAGTTGAAACAGTGACTATCGTATTAAAAGCACAATGCTTAATCTTAAACGCTATACCACTATTATATATGCATTTTTATATTATTTTTCAAGACTCAAAGAATCAAAGGGACCATTCAGTTTGTAAAGTTAATATTCACCTATTTGATACACATCCATTAAGCATCTTTGGAGGAAAAGCAGTAACCGCTGACATGCTGAATGCACATAGGCGGTAATACCTCATTTCATCTTTACAACCAACCTATCAGGTAGGTAACTGTTAAAAGTCAGCTAGAAAACCCAGTCCCTTTCTAGAGCTCATTCTCTTAAACACTATATAAATTCTAGGGAAAACTTGTTCTTTTGTTTGTTTGCTTTTAAACCTAATAGCAATAATCACAACTATCATGCAACTGTGATTTGCGCGGTGCTTGGCAGTTACATCCTCTATCTGCTAGGATATGTAGCAATAGTTTTATGTGGACACAGAAAAGGTCTAGTCAAACTTTGTAAGCTACTACAATGATCAGAATTCTAATGGTGAATAAGGAAATAGTTAAGGCAGAGCAGAAACATGAATGGTACTGATGTTAATATTAAGTTATTTGGCAACTTTTAACAATGATCAAGGTTACACTAAGCAAACAATAGAGTTTATGTAAGTAGTTCCATCAGGACAATTACTGGAATAAAAGTTAAGGAAGCCATTGTTTTAGAAAGGGTCGTTGAGAGTGAAGATCTTGAATATGAGTGGAGATAAAACAAAATTCAGTTCAAGGAATAAGGGATAAATATAAAACTGTTGTTAGGATGTTTCCTATCTACTCCAAGTCACTCCAGCACAGACAGACCTAACCCTTATATGGTTTGTCACTAATCCGAAGACAGAACCTGGAAAGTCCAGAAGCTAAAAAGTTTTCAAGAAGATAGTAAGTAAGCCAAGAAACATGTAAGATGTTTAGATTTTCTACAATCTTGGAGGGGTTGAGGGTGTCATTCCCTTTTTGCTGGGCTATTTCACTCTTCCTTCTAGAGCTAGACAACTCTACAAGAACATTGGGTGAACAGAAAATATCTGTGCAGGAAAGAGAGAGAAGCAAAACTAGAAAATGTTGAGAAGTGAAACTTTGTATATTTCTTGAAAACAAGAATTCTGTGTCTAATCACCCTCTTCATTTGGGCCTTATATTTCTAAAAGCATTTCTTGTATTTCACACTCTGCTGGTAGATTAAGAGACCCTCCACCCAGAGATTCTAATCTTATTTCCAAGACACTTCTCTTAATAACCACAGAGTTTAGTCATGGTTCAAACACATCTTGCTGTGCCCTACACAGATTCTACAGTGGTCTTTGTGGCCATTTTCAGCTTTGTTGCTTCTACCCCAAGGGCATAATCACCGGGAATACAGAGTGTTCACCAGACAACCTAGGGACATGGGGATCATAAAAGATCCCAGCAGGAAAAAAAAGTTTAGTTTATATGAAATAAAATACAAAGCTTAGAGGGTCATGATTTTCATTTAAAGAACAAAGATAGTAGAACTAAAATGTTTTGTATTAACTTTATTCTAAATAAAAA
The DNA here is from genome assembly GCF_026419965.1 of Kogia breviceps. Lineage (NCBI taxonomy): Eukaryota > Metazoa > Chordata > Mammalia > Artiodactyla > Physeteridae > Kogia > Kogia breviceps. The sequence continues at coordinate 27,976,164 of NC_081310.1, read as the reverse complement.
ATGTATTTTCTTTATAGTTCTTAACTTTTGTTAAAAAAACAGCTTTGGCATGAAAATCATCATGCATAAATGAAAATACAATTTAATGAAATGTCATATTTTATAAATTTAAGTGATGCAAACATTTGACTTATCTGTTAAAATTAAGCTGCCAGGTTCATTTTCACATGAAACAAGCTCTGTTTTACTTCATTTGTTACCAAACTGTGTAATTTTATTTTTCAAGAAACATGAGATGGAGAGATGAAGGAGGAGGGAGGGCCAAACTTCTTGAGTAATCCAACTAAAGTTGTCATGCACATGCTGTATCATTCATATTGTGATTGACATTTATCTGTAGTTTCTACTTTGTTTTATACATAGAGGAGTCATTGCTAGTGAATTAAAAAGAAAAAGTAAGAGAACAATCTGCTACCTTTACTGTCATCAACATCTCCAAATTATGGTCTAGGGCCAAAGTCTAAGTTTTGGCCTCCAGATGTTAATACTTAGGAATTTGGTGTCCAAATGGATGACTCCTGATAGGAAAATGTTTGGCCACAGATGACAGACCAGTGAAGCCTACATTCTCTGAAATCAAACAACCTCGATTCAAATATCCAGGCTCTGTCCCTCCATAGCTCTTGACCCTGGTCAAGTTGCTTAGCCTTTTTAAGCTTCTGTTTCCTTACCTATATAACAGAGAAAATTATAGTATCTTCCTCTTAAGATTGTTATGAGGGTTTAATGATATAATGCATATACAAGTTCTTAGCACAGTGCATGGTAAATAGAAAAACAACTTGGTATATGCTAACTATCATTATTATATTAATAACCTGAAATGCTAACTCTAATTTCGCCATTCTGACAAATATGTCCACCAACTGCTTCAAAGTTATTAGTGTCAAGAAATACCAGGTCAATTTCAATACAAACTTGTCTATCAGAGATGGGATGCTTACAGCCAACATCCAGAGTTATCTTGCCAGTTGCTCTTCCGGCATCATTGAGAGCAACACACGTATAATCACCAGCATCCAGATCTTGAGTTTCTTGAATCTTCAAAAGTCCCAAGAGAGGGTCAATAATGAGAAATGGTGAGGGCCTCAGCTCAAGATCCCCTAAGTCAAAACAAAGCAGAGAACATTAAACAGTTAAAAGTTTACATAGTTCGCTATTGATTTGATTGCAAAACTTCTGAAGAAAACGATTGTAGTTTTTAAATACAAGTGTCTTGCACAGTGCAGACACTTAAACAATGTTTATGCAATGAAAGAATGAAGTGTTTCTTGGTAATGAGCTGATTTATTAGTCTGTATAATTCCACAGGCTAATCTAAAGTCAAAAATCAGGCCCTAAATGAATTATGTACAAATATTTCCTACCGTATATGTACCTAACTGAGAACAAACTCTTTGAAGCTATGTTGGGGGACTAGGAAATAGTGGCAGCTGTCACCGTGGCTGTGTTAGGTAAGAAGGGAATGGGAAGATGAAGGTTGAAATGAGGTTTCTACCATCTTTGTGGCAGGATGAATTTCAATTACCCAGGAAATGCTTCAGAGACTATGGGTGTTCTTAGTTTCGCTAATGACAAGGTTTCTGGTTTGCTGAATGTTCTCAGTCAGATTTTGTCTTGTGAAAGGTATGAGCTGCCTGAGAGGATTCTAAGGATGGCTGGGGAAGTAGGAAACACAGCTGGCTAGCGAGTGTAGGGAAGAGCTTGCTGAGAGAAGAGAAAGAATGGATGAGGAACTCTTGACAATGGCCAGAGAGGAGTATTGTTATATAAATCTCCCAGGATACCTCTACTAAATCTGTATTAGGCATCAAAGTTCTTTAAGTTGGAGTTAGAGGTTTTTTTGGAAGAAGCAGGCAGGGGATAAATGAGTGGAGGATGGAACCAGATACTGAGTTTGACCTCGGTATGAGGGTAGAATGACCCAAGAAAGATGAGTTATTGCTGGGTTACCTGTCCCTGCAGTGCCTCAGATCCCCTGAGAACCATTTCTATTTGAAGGCAGGCAATGTCTCAACAAAGCCTTTCCTTAGGCTTCCCTTCCTCCAAGGTTTCCCCTCATCAAAGAACGAATTTCACCAGGATGACAAATGTCATACAAAATTACCTAGTACTGATGTTTAAGTGGCAGCTTAGTGTCCGTATCTTTTTTGTTTGTTTTTGTAAAGGGTGATGTCAAACTCTTTGTGGGGATCCTAAAAAATTCCAGGAGGTTTAAGGGCCATTGCCTTAGGGTTTCACAGCATGCCCAGATGTCAAGTCTGAAGAGGTACTCTCCAAAATGCCATATACTAGCTTAGCCATGTGCCCTGGGACGAAGGACTGTGGAAGAAACTCCCTTAGTTTTTAACAGGCTAAAACCCCAGAGCTAGTAATTCTCTAGGACACTACATAAAGCATCCACCAACAGACTCAGAGCAACAAACAATTCTCCTTTTGTTTTTATAATTTGGGGAGGAGAAGAGGTCAAAGGAGCCATAAATTTAAAAACAAAAAAATTACATTAGCAACTGTCAGTGCCAAAAATAAAGTATTTTTCAGCATTCCAACATTTAAAACCCCAATCATCCTTTTAAGCTTGCTACTGGATACCATGCGAGAATGAGAGAAGCAACTAAAGCCTTGTCTATGTGCCTCTGGGAAACTTTCATAAGTAAAAGCAGATGATGTTGACATAAACTTTCCTCCCTCTAGGGGAGAATGCAATGTGACCAAGCTGTTCATCAAGCATTAAAATGTTTGGACTAAAATGCATTTAGATTTTTGGATTTTACTTCTCCTTTATTTCTTCTGTATATGTCAGAGAACATATACCAGGAGGAAATAAATACTTTTTGCTAGTAGCTTTTTTTTTTTTAAATAAAAGTGTTTAAGGAATAGCAGTAATGAAACAAAATATAAATTGGAAAACACTGGTTATAACAAGTTTGCAAGTTGATCACATTTTGGTCATCTCTCTTGATTTCTACTGAACAGTTAGTAATCAAATTATTGAGACACCATAGAGAAATACAGAACTTTGAGATGAAAATGATTGAGGGAGTATATACTTTTAATATTAGATGAGATTAGAAGAATGTTTACACACATAGTAAAATACATAAACTTTGCTGACAATCTATTCTAGGATTGAACAATCATTACCATTAAGGAGGATTCTTTTTGCTTTAGTTTAAATTCAATTCTGGCCTCTGTGGATACAAAGACTAACAGAGAGATCATTTTCCCTGACATAAGACCCTTTAAATTGTTGAAGCTTCTTTAGTGGTGCTCAAAAATGTTTGTCTCAGACCTTTTTATACTCTTAAAAATTACTGGGGACTTTAATGAATTCTTGTTTATGTGGATTATATTTATTTGTACTTCACATTTGAGAAAGGAAACTGAATATTTTTAAAACATATGTATTTATTTCCTAATAACTCATGACATTTTAACATAAATGTAGTTTATAAAAAAAAATTTCCCTGAACAAGAGAAACTTAGTGAGAAAAGTGGCATTGTTTCACATTTTTGCAAATCTCTACAATGTCTAGCTTAATAGAAGAGAGCTGAGTGTTCATTTTTGCTTCTGCATTCACTTTATTGGATATCACATATCATGTAGCTGAGATGAGTGTGAAAAAGCCAAATAACATCTTAGTATCATCAGGAAAATAATTTTGACCTCATGGATTCCCTGAAAAGAATTGTGGGGAACCTCAGGGATTCCCAACTACACTTTAGCAACAACAGATCTAAAGAAACAAATTCAATTTTTTTTTACTATTTTACCAGAAATATTCTTTATACAACATTTTAATAGTGTCCCTGATTCTTCTTTGAACCCACTTTATGTTACTCATTTCTAAAATCTAAAATTTTGGGGGGCATTTGTATGTACGAAATTCCTTTTCTCAAATGGTCTGAATGAAATACAATTTATTAATGAATGATGGCTGCCAAGGGCTGCAGAGCAGGAGAAATGGGGAGCTGCTGTTCAACAGGCATAAAGTTTCAATCATACAAGATGAATAAGTTCTAGAGATTTGCTGTACAACAGTGCCTAGAGGTAACAATAGTATACCGTATGCTTAAAAATTTGTTAAGAGGGTAGAGCTCATGTGTTCTTACCATAAATAAAAAAGAAACAAATGACCACCTACTTTATTCAATAAGAACTGCCTGAAAAAAAAGCTATGAAGAAAAAGTTATTCTTATGGTTAGGGAAAGAACTATTCGTTCCCCCTGTGGTTTCCATAAGGTAGGATCTTCCTGACCTTGCTGCTGTCTCATCCCCAGCAGAGGTGACAAAGAAAGGTCCAGCTGCCTCCTCGTCCCTTTCTTTTTGGAGCCAGTTTGCATGCAGAAGAATTTGTCCCCTGGCTTTTCTCTTATGATCCAGATTCTGCTTATGGAATAAACTGCCTGCCTGGGACTGGGAGAAGAAGTGATACTGCGGTTCAGGGCAGCTCTGCATATTGGTGATGAACATCAATTGAAGCAGGTCCTCCAACATGATCTGTGCTGACAGATGCCCACATGCTAGCTCTGTTGGTGCATAACTCGAACAGAGAAATGGGATATGATTTACTAGGCGCACTGAACTCCAATGTCTCTGGTTGAGAAAAGAAACTAATAGGCAGTCAATTCTAGAATCTTCCATGTGGTGGCTGCATAGCTCCCTAACTCCTCATTCACCTCCCAAGCCATGTGTGGGACCAAAGATGACATACAGACTATTCAGGAGAATTCAAAGAGAATTCTTGGGAGAATAAAAGACTTTCTCTCTGTGACTCAGCTATTTACAGGCAGAGAAATCAGCAGGTTCCATCACTTTAAAGATTTTTTTTTTTATTATTAACATAAACTACTGATTGATATTTTTCTGGATTTATTTAATTAAGATGTGAGTTTGAAACTTTTATCTACTTCATTTGTATGTTAAAGATTTAAGTTTTTCAAATAAGGAAAATTAGTTTTTGTTGACTGAAACCTAATTAAGAAGCAAATCGAGAAATGCTTTCTTTTCAGAGAAAACATGAGGACTAAATCATTTAACATGGAAAACTATGAAAATGACATTATCTCCTAGTTTCCCTCCCTGTATTTGATTTGTATTATTGAAAAGTATTTGTTTTCTACATAAAGCCTTTCCTTTTCACCTCGTGTTCCCTAAGAGTTTGAACCCGAGGTGAATTCACAATTTTGTAATTATGACATCAACCTGTTGCTATGGGAATGTCTGTGATTTAACAAACAGAATCATAACAATAGTGCTTTGTACTATTTAGCATTTTTCATCTGAAGATTAAAGAGTATTTTGCAAACAGCATCTCAATAATCCTAGCAACCTCCCTCTTAGGGTGTTTGTGGGGATTTTTCTTTCTCATAGATTGGAAAAACTGAGAGAAAAACAGAAGCAGGACATTTTATACAGATATCTACTGTCAGCATTTGAGCCTAGACCAGGACCCAAGGGCATTCTCACCAAGGACAAGCAGCACATTACTGTTATTTTATTACAGAATCACAGAGGTAGAATCTTTATATCACAAATAGAGGCAGATAATTTCTATACTTGATATAAACAGCTACCATGCATGATGAAGCTGACCACAAAATACATTTGTCTTTCAGTCAAATGTCATTCAACTGTAATTTTCGAGGTATGTCTTTATTTGAGCTCTTTATAGAAAGCGTCCTGGAGAATCTAGAAAACTTCCTAATTGTGAGAGCCTAAGCAAAGTGAACTGAAATAAGCAAAGCTATTTTAAACATTAACTGAGTATTCTTGGAAAATTTTCTACAGGAAACAATCTTAAACTAATAAAGAGAACGTTCAGCTGGATTAGCACAGGCGAAGTTTTCCTGCTTTGATTTTCACGGTCCTATAAACCACACCAGATGTCAAATGCTGAAATTCAGAGTGCAAAATTTTGAACTATCATCTCTAGTGAGACCATAAGCACATTTTATGGAGCTGCTAAGTCACACACCAAAACAAATTTTTAACGAATCATTTTTATCTAAAAGAGAAAACAATACTAAGTGACCCAGACATGAACATACTTAAGAAATGTACCTTTGAACCATTTAACCTGAGGTGGAGGAACACCAGACGTTTTACATTCCATAACTGTTGTATCCCCAAGGGCAACCAAGAGCTCACTCTGAATTACGATCAACTTCGGGGCTTCTGAAAACAACAAACATGCAAATAATTAACATCTCGCACAATGCCACTTACACCCTGCTTATGTTTACTAAATGAACCAATAAAAAAAAAAAACTATTATTATTTACGTGCTTGTGGCTATCTCAGTTTTTACAAACAGAAATAAACTCTTATGATGTATATGCACACAGATGTCCGTGATGAAAAGATCATCTATAAGGCCAAAAGAATATTAGGAAAAAATAATTCTGATGAAACAGTGTCCAAAAATTTAGGAAATTAATTGATGCACATTTTCTAGGTGATGCGTATTTCAATTAATCGATGTACATTTTCTAGGTGACTTTAAGGATATTCACGTCTATCTACAGAGAGACAGTTGTAGTCTAAGGCTAAAATTTGCATCTATAAAAAGTAGAGTCTCCCACTTTTAACTCTATTTTTCCCTTTGATGTTAAATACAGACATTCTCTGTAAATGTGAGTTTACATAAGGAAATAAGGAAAATAAGGAAAAGCTTCTTTCCTTAGCTCTGTTTGATTCACCCCTTTGCCTAATGCTTTAGTTCATGCACATATTTTTCTCTTAACTGAACATTTTAGGACTTCCTAACTTCAACTGAGGTAGTTTTAAACAAAGCCAAGAGTTAATTTCACAAAGATCATGTTACTCCTTGGCTAGTAAACTTTGGTGATTGCATTTCATAATTCCCTAGTTTGGCTTTCAAAAATCATAAACCGGGGCATGGCTTTCTTTTGAACTTCATGCTCCATTACACTTCCTTACTTATCACAAGGTATGGAGCTACACTGGTAGTCCAAAACATGCCCTATTCCCTCCCATCTTCCTGCTTTTGCTAAAGTTTTTTCCTCTGCCTGAAATGCCCTTTGCCACAACTCTTCAAATCCCACTCATTCTTCCAGGCTGAGCTTAAATCCTATCTCCTTTAAGAAGTGTTTGCAAATTCCCAAGTCAGAATACATCTTCCCCTCCACCAACCTTCCACTTTTGTACTTATTTGTCTGCGTTATTATATTTATTTACATATATCCACTCCTATTATTCACACTCTTGAAAAGTAAGGACCTCATGACATACATTTTTTATTTTACATTCCACAATCTCTAGCACAACATTTTACATACGTTGGGTGATTACTAAGTTAAATAAATGGGTGGAATATTTTGGTTTCTTTGTGAATGAACCAAAATTCATTTCTGCAATGCAGAATCTGTTTCAACCCCCATTCCCAATTGTCTGTTCCCTCTCCACATGGCTGTTCTATGAACGTTTACAATTGTCATCTCTAAATCTGAGCCCATCTTCCCTTCTAAATTTATTCACCACGTGCCTTCCTCATTTCTAAAAATGAGACTTCTTCCCAGGCTTTTAGGTCCAGTATTTGTGACATTTTTGTTACCTCCTTCATCTATACACACCATCTACAATTCTCAATCTTGTTTTCTTTTTTTAACATCTTTATTGGAGTAGAATTGCTTTACAATGGTGTGTTAGTTTTTGCTTTGTAACAAAGTGAATCAGTTATACATATACAGATGTTCCCATATCTCTTCCCTCTTGCGTCAATTCTCAATCTTTATTGTGGCTCTTTTACACTCCTTCCTCTCCACTGCCAATTTTACTACCTTACTATGAATGATGAAGAAAAAGGAGAGAAAGGGTGGATGGCTAGTCATTAATTACTCACAGTTTACAAAATGACACTGAGCATATAATGCCCTTGCCCTTTATTTGTCTAAGAAAGACCAAAGTAAAAGAAATATTCTATTCTATATTACATATTATTAGAATATATGATTATGTATTATAATAGATTTGGTTATATTATATATATCTTAGAATGTATTATATTCTACTATATTATGGAATATTATATTATAGAATAGTTGTCATAAAGTGTATCTTCAATAAATGTTTGAGTTTGGAGGGGAAAAACTGAAGATGAAAAGCAAAAAGTAATATCTAGATAAGTGACAGAAATGTTGTAAATATTTAATTATAACAGAAATATTATAACATTTCATATGTATAAATATATAAATTCATATATATATGAACATAAGTGGAAAATGTAAAATGAAAGTTGAGGTAAACCAGGAAGGATACAGAATTTATTAATTTGTAAGTAAGGGCTTCCCTGGTGGTGCAGTGGTTGAGAGTTCGCCTGCGGATGCAGGGGACATGGGTTCATGCCCCGGTCCGGGAGGATCCCACATGCCGCGGAGCGGCTGGGCCCGTGAGCCATGGCCGCTGAGCCTGCGCGTCCGGAGCCTGTGCTCCGCAACGGGAGAGGCCACAGCAGTGAGAGGCCCGCATACCACCAAAAAAAAAAAAAATTAATTTGTAAGTAAAATATTACAAAGAACAGATGAATCATGGAAGGATAGAACTCTGCGGACATTCTGGAACTCTTCCATAATCTGGAAGCTTCCTTGATTTCTGTTGATTACCGAAGCTATTCACTCCCTGAACTTTTAACTTTAATTAGTTACAATATTTGCTCTAATCAATGTGTGAAATAAACAACAAATTATACAACTGGGCATAACTCATTCCTAATATTAATTTTCAAAAAAGTACTTTTACATTGCTTGATATGATATTCATACTATTTGTACTGCCTTTTAAACTGATAATACTTGCCAGTGTATCTGAGGGTAGAAGTCTGTTTATCCATCCCAGCTGAATTACTTGCCAGGCAACCATAGATCCCTGCATCTTTGGGAACTGCATTTTTGATAAATAAGGTACCTTCTGAGGTCATCCTATACCTACAGACAAAAAGAAAATAAAATTGAAAATACTCTAACATCATCATTTTATAAGAAGAAATGTTATACTGATAATAACCATAGGTCCCACATATCTAGTACTTGCCATGTATCAGGGCTGCTCTAGTACCTTTACATTTATCAACGTTTTAAATCTTCCTAACAACCCAATGAGTTAGATACTATTATCTCTGTTATACAGATGAGCAAAGAGGTTATACAAGTTGCCCGGAGTCAGAGTTAGTACAGGGAAGAAGTGGAATTTGCACCCAGGCAATCTTGCTCTGTGGGAACTTCTAAGCTAAACAGTTCCTCAAAATAAAAACCTGAGAGATGCAATGCCTCACATCTCAAGTGAGTCTGTGAAGAGACCAGGAATACAATCTGGCTCACACCTAAGCCCGTCTCCTCCTGCCAAACCCAGAGTAATGGAAGCCCGATGGCTGGAAACTTCATTGCTTATGCCCCTCGTGTTCACTACTCTCTTTGAGCATGAAAGGATTCATTTTCTTTTAAAAGCATCCAGCAGAATAAAATACCTCTCAATGTACAATAGTAAGGCAGCAGTGTGCAGGAGTTACGAAGAATGTCTGCATATACTTTAATTAGAGCTACTGTTCTGTCCTTTGTCTCTCCCTCTCTCTTCTGTTAAATCTCAGGACCAAACATCTAGTACATGGGTTAAAACTACATATTACTTTACCCACAGAAAGTTTATTATCCCCATCTCAAGTATTCAAGGTAAACCAACTGTTACAGTGTTATGTCTGCAAAGCAAAGTATTAGGAAGCACTTAGTCCCCCAGCTATTGAATTCAAGACTTAAGAACCTCAAACTCTATACATTCATCATTTATTATTTTACTGACATTTCCTGGCCTATTGAGAAAATCTAAAGCTGTGGATTTGGGTCAAATCTCCCTTAACCTTAGGGATTTGGTCAGATTAGTATTGTCCAGAAATTTCACCAACTTCTCTCACTCAGTAAAAACAAAGAACATGATACAAACCCAGTACCTGTGTGAACCCACAATAAACATATCATTCATGGTCCAGGTGATCTTTGGTTTGGGATAACCTGTTGCAGAACACATGATGGAGACTTCAGATCCACCTGTAAAAGACTGATTCTTGGGCATAACAGTGACTTTGGGCGGTTCTGCAGATAAAAGGAAACACACAGAGTGAAATGTCAATGACGTTAGCAGATTTGCAGGCTACTCACTGCCACACCTTTACTTTTTAAAATGTATTTGTTTGTTTATTTATTTATTTATTTTGCACTTTCAAGAGTGTACAAAACTGGGGCCTGCTCCTTCCACTCCCCCAGAGATCCTCCTCTCCCTGAAAGACGCATGCAGGCTGTGCCTGGGCCCCCAAAGCCTGACTCTGCACCCCACAGGCCCAGGCAGGACCACAGAGAGTCTCATCTCTGGCCATTCACCCCAAGGCCTTGCAGCCCAGCCGAGCCCTGTCAGCCCATCTGGAGCCCCAGGCCTGCTCCTACTCCTGGATCTTGGAGGCATGACAGTAGGCAAGGCTTTGCCTTCAGAGCTTGGTGAGGGTCTGGCACACTCTGCTCTGAGGGGACATCAGGGGCCTGGGTCTGAGGCCAATGACAGAAAGAGGCTTCCACTTTATGGGGCCTGAAATGCAAGGGGGAGAGCAGCAGGGCTATGACATAGTATTATTTGGCAGCCAGGGCTGGGGTCCAGCCAGGTCCTCCCCTCAGCTCCTGACCCACCCATGGCTGTAGCTACTGGGCTGGCTGGGCACCAGGCCCTGCGGTGGCCCCGTTTTTCTGGGGTATCTTGGACATGCGGGAGAAGGTGGTCCTCAAGGTGGTCCTTGGGACTTGGATGTTCCCAAGCTCACAGCAGCTGGTGTCCAAGAGCTTGGGAACATCCAGCCACAGGGTGGCTGCTGGTGGGGATGGCATCCAGCAGCTTCATCTTGACCATTCCTGAGGTGAAGAGCTTCCTCTTGGGGTTGTATAAGGAGAAGGTAGAGTATAACACAGAGGTGAGGGGCAACCAGACTTAGATCACCAGGTAGAAGGCTCCTCTCTTGAAAGGCAGCAGGTCCTATTGTCGTTCTGCATGCCCTCAGGGTAGAGTCACACCTCAAGGTTCTCTCTGACCATGCCCAAGCCCACGTGTGCCATCATGGTCCTGGTACTTTGGTAGTTGATGATAGAAGAAATTTTCACAAATTAAGGTATGGGGAATTCATCCTAGTTTATACATGATTTGGCTTGAACTTTATGCTAATTAGAACAGCCTGTCTATGTACTGTCAAGCATGCATTGTACTTGGGCTTTAACCATTAAAGAATGTATTTAAAAAATAAAAATGGAGTAACTGTGGTTCAAGCATTCAAAATGGAGCCAGGTGGCCATTGTGGGTGTGGATTCAGACACGCTCCTGCATCACGGAGAACCTGAATTTTCTGAACTGTATGAAACTCAAGGACACCACCAACTATTCTCAAAACATCTCCTAGCAGTTGCCTGCTGCAACCTTATGGTCTCAAGGTCTCCCCTTGTAACTATGCAACCATTCAGTCCCCAAACAATCCTTGCTTAACAAGCACCCTTTCTTCTTGCCGGTCCTAATCCTAATTCTTGACAAACAACTTATGCCACTTTGTGGGTTTTGCCTATATAGGTCTCCTCATTTTGTGGTCAGGCAGAACACAATGCAAGTGCTTGTTGAATCTGTGTCTCCAGGGCTACAGTCCTCAGTTTGGCTTGAATAAAACTCTTTTCTATTCCTATTATAGATTGTTTACTGATTATTTGCATTGGCCATGAAGATGCCCCAAGGTACACATGATCAGGCCCATGCATCCTATGAAGAACAGCTCCTGCTTGGCAATCTGCCTTCGGGAAGGGCCTCCATGAGACCACTATGCCCAGAATGCTCTGGTGGTTCAAGATGATGACATAGGGGTGGTCCACCTCCAGCTTCTGGTGGCCCTTAATCTCAAAGTGAATGCAGTATATGTGCTTGAAGGACTGGGTGAGCCAACTGATGATGCTTCACATTCTCCACTATCTGGCCATGGTGGCACAGCAGGCAGGTGACCATGGCCACGGTGACAACCATAAAGCAGAGCATGCAGAACAGGGCGAGCTTGGCTTAGAAGCTGGCCACGCAGCTCAGCTGCATCAAGCAGCAAACAGTAGCTGCAGCTGCAGCAGTGTGCAGTCAGCCACGGCCAGAGTTCCGTGGCCAAGGCCGCGCTCGGATCATGCATGTATGGTGGCCCCCTTGGAGCCTCGAAGGCACTGGCCTCAGGCTCCCTCCTTGGGCTCTGGCTGGAGAGGAGCTCTTTGGCTAACCCCTATCAGGGATCCGGTCCAATCAGTGCAAAAGAGAAGCCAAAGGTAATGAAAACACAGGAGGTAAACTGCTTTTGAGCGTAAAATGAATCTGATCCCAATGTTGGGTTTCTACATCTCCACTGGTTACTATGGGGCCCCTTGCTACTTTGCTCCCACTAGCTGACTACTGGTTTCCATCTGCTCGTCTGGAACTTCACTATAAACCTGTTTTCAGGCAAAGTCTCTATACTGGGCCTTTTGCCTCTTTCTATCTAGTGAACACAGGTTTGGAGCCAATCGTGTCCTGACTGCTGCCCGTTTTGTTTGAGTTGCTCTTTCCCTTTCTATTTGTTTGATTATAAGTTTGTTGAGGTCGAGACCATGTCTTTCTTAGTGTTCCATTTCCAATATATTCCACAGTACATACCATCTCTTTCATGTTATGCAGTGACTTGTAAATGAAAGACACTTAAAGCCATTGATGGAATACAGGTCATTCCTAAAATGTAACTCGGCTCTGAGAATTTTTATGTCTGCCGGCCTCTGGAGATCCTGCTATACTAATCATTTGCCTTATGCCCATGGATTCACAGGACCTCAACTTAGAAAACATCAAAGTGCCTGTTGCATTCCACTTCTATGGCAGAAAAAAAGACTTTTGAAAAGGAAATATTAAATCAGAAATTTATTGTCAAAAGGATACAAGAATTCTCTGGCGTAGCTGGGATGTTGATATATCTGGTCTAATCAATTATATGTTTTACATCTATACTACTACAGAGTAAGAATTAATCATCAAAGAAATAGTTAATCATTTTCTTTCTCTTTAAAGCCTGTTTATTTTTTTATTTTATTGAAGTATAATTTACTCATAATATTATAATAACTTCAGGTGTATAACATAGTGATTAGTTATTTATATAGATTAGGCGCCATACAAAATTGTTATAATATTGACTATATTCCCTGTGCCGTACATTATATACCCGTGACTTATTTATTTTATAACTGGTAGTTTAAATAATTTACTTAGTGTAACTATCCCCCACTCAATCAGCTAGAAATAAATTCATGTCCACAATTTTTGAAAAGATGTCATGAGTATTAACAAAAATAAATTAATTCAATAATGTGCTTTTTGCACAATTATTATGTTCCGGGCTCTGTGCTAACTTACAGGGATACACTGATGAGCCAAACAGACATGGTGTCAGCTTTCCATTCAACTGGGTTTTTACCATAAATGTCATTGAGAATTCAGTTAGTCAGTTAGATCTGGATATATTTCTGATGTACCTTTATTATAAGTTAGTCTGCAAACTGTGGTTTGGTTTCACTAAGAGGAATCCCCAACATTTGAAAGAGATACAAATGGTGCTGCTGAACTGGGCAGCTGAAGAACGAAACAAACCTAATTAGTGCCTAATTGCTAGCAGCTTATAATCACCCTTCCTTTTTCTCCTGTTTACATTGTGTTTTTCAAATGTTTGCCTTTGAAGTTAATGTTCAAAGGGTTTTTCCAGCCAGTGGACTTGGGTGATAGCCTCATTATTCCATGGTTTCTTCTTGGTGAACATAGGGCTAGAGAAACATGTGAGGTCAAGCGCAAACTGGCCATGGCCAGTAAGTTCAAATTGTGATTGCATCTGGAGTCCATCAATTCTGAAATGCTGGACTACTCCACATGATGTGGGGTACTGCAAACAATCTTCAGGGGACGAGGTGGAAAAAAATGAACAGTTGTTTCTCTTTGGAATTTTTTGAATACCCACATTTATTCCACCTTCCTAAAATAAAAGGTTTTTCATGTCTACCTCATTTTGACATAGGATTGCTGCAAAGACTCAGTAGCTCTTGGGATTTCTGTCTAAACATGATGCCTTCCAATGGCGTCTGCCAGAATTGGTTTGGCCTATCTCCCAGCAAGAATCCCACTGGTAGGCTCTGTAGTTCACATATTAAAGTGAAAATAAATGTCACTCACCCAAGCCAGGATGTAGAGAGCTAGGAGGTCATTTCTCAAATAATGCCTGGGTATAGGGTACTACTCAGGGTCATGAAATAAGTCTGTGGGCAACATATAGACGGGATGACATCATCCCACAGAAGGTAAGAAATTTACCACTGCTCTGGAAAGAATATTTCTCCTGATGATAAGAAAATTAGAAAGGACATGAACAAACACAGGGAAGCATAATGGGATTTCAACCAAATAACAGTTGAATAAAGATGATCAGAATGATTCAGGCTTTACTTGATTAGGTTAAATAAGGATATAATAGACCTCACTATAATTATTTCAACTGTTAGATTTCTTTTAATCCCTAGAAAAAAGCTCAACTTGTTTTTAAAAAGTAGTTGTAATGGAGCAAGGACAAGGTATTGAAGAACCATAGTCCAACTCCATCAAAGTCCAGAGTGCAATTTTAGGCTTTAAGGAGAAGTAATCCATTCTCAGTTGGTTTTCAGTCTCATTTCAGCATCACATTCATCACCATTATCATCACCACCACCAACTCTAACCATCTGCACCACCATCGTAAATAACAACTTGCTGTTCATTAGCCAAAGCAATGGGAACATGGCACTCTATTAGGTATTAAGGCGTTAATTCATTCTTTATATCTGAACCATAATGAAAGAAAAATATGTGAGTTTTTATAATTCGTCAGAAATGATTTTAAAATGTTAAACATAAATGAGGATACTAAGAATTAAAAATACTGCTTTAAGACTTAGGTGTCAGTCCATAGCATTAATGCTAAGGTTGCAAAATGCATTATAAGAGAGCATGAAAACAGCCATTACTCTGACTACAAAGACCAAGGAAGATAAAAGAGAAATGCAAATCAAAACTACAATGAGATATCATCTCACACCAGTCAGAATGGCCATCATCAAAAAATCTAGAAACAATAAATGCTGGAGAGGGTGTGGAGAAAAGGGAACCCTCTTGCGCTGCTGGTGGGAATGTTAATTGATCCAGCCACTATGGAGAATAGTATGGAGGTTCCTTAAAAAACTAAAAAATAGAACTACCATACGACCCAGCAATCCCACTACTGGGCATATACCTTGAGCAAACCATAATTCAGAAAGAGTCATGTACCAATATGTTCACTGCAGCTCTATTTACAATAGCCAGGACATGGAAGCAACCTAAGTGTCCATCGAGAGATGAATGGATAAAGAAGATGTGGCACATATATACAATGGAATATTACTCAGCCATAAAAATAAACGAAATTGATTTATCTGTAGTGAGGTGGATGGACCTAGAATCTGTCATACAGAGTGAAGTAAGTCAGAAAGAGAAAAACAAATACCGTATGCTAACACATATATATGGAAGTTAAGAAAAAAAAAAAAAAGGTCATGAAGAGCCTAGGGGTAAGATGGGAATAAAGACACAGACCTACTAGAGAATGGACTTGAGGATATGGGGAGGGGGAAGGGTAAACTGTGACAAAGTGAGAGAGTGGCATGGACATATATACACTACCAAACGTAGGGTGGATAGCTAGTGGAAAGCAGCCGCATAGCACAAGGAGATCAGCTCGGTGGTTTGTGACCACCAAGAGGCGTGGGATAGGGAGGGTGGGAGGGAGGGAGACGCAAGAGGGAAGAGATATGAGAACATATGTATATGTATAACTGATTCACTTTGTTGTAAAGCAGAAACTAACACACCATTGTAAAGCAATTATACTCCAATAAAGATGTTAAAAAAAAAACTCACCTAACTCTTGAAAATCTCCAACATCACCTTCATATACAAGAGGCATATTTCCTGTTAGGTCAATTGGGTCTGATTTATTGCTGCTATGCCTCTGGTAGGAAACTCTCAAAGACAAGACCTAAGGCCTTTTTCTTCAAGGTGATTTAATTACCATCAACAAATTAATCAGACAATGGTAATGATGTGAATTACTTAAGCAATAATTTAAAATATTTTTCAACACTGGTATATTTACAGTACTTGGGCAAACTTGTTTGGGCATTCATTCTTTCACAAAACAAACATTCATTGAGTACCTACTGTATTTCTGACACTTTATGACCTCAAAGATCTCACAGAATATTGTATACAAAGGCATATTATGTACAATTAGGAACTAAATCTCTTTCTAGTAGTCAGTTCATTGAAATAGAAAGGTGGGCAGAAGTTACTGAGTATCTATGTGCCAAGAATCTAACTCTAGACCCATCATTTATTTTTCTCAATAACCCTATGAAGTATTACTGCCATTTTACAGATAAAAAAACTGAGGCTCAAAATGGTTACATAATCCATGGTATCTGGTTTATACTTCAATGGAGATAATAATGGTATCTATACACTAATATGTATAAAATAGATAACTATTAAGAACCTGCTGTATAAAAAAATGAAATAAAATTTAAAAAAAATCAAGATGAGTGTTTTTACCTTTGTGTCAAAAAAAATAATAATAATGGTATCTAACTCATAGGGTCATTGTGGATTAGCTAAACTAATATACATAAAACACTTAAAAAATTCCTGGCATATAGTAGGCACTATGTAATTTTTGCTATTATAGTCCATTATATGGTAAAGTATGATAAAATAAGTATACAGTATTTACAATATACGTGTACAAATGTATTACCTAGACATTTACACATGAAACTTGATCACAATTCTCACACTTGCATACAGTATTTAGGTTACACATCCTAGTAATAAATAATAATTATATATTATTTGATTCTTCTGAAATTTGAGATGTTTCTAGACACTCAAAATGTATTAGAAATTTCAATAAAAATAGATAAATTTAGTTTTATTGATGGAAAAGAAACACACCAATACCTATGTCACCTGGCACATGTTAAAAAAGAGTTATGATGATGTAATGAACATATGGTTATGATAATATCAATTTCACTCTTAGTGAAGTAATTCTGGTCATTAGGGACTTACTTCATCAATCAGTTTGAAAACTATTTCCTTTTTTGTTGCAAAATTCTCTCTAGTGACCTAGACTAATTAGTGACAGACATTTACCCTTTCCTGACACCACAGAAGACAAATTAATACTTCTCATGTTTATACACACACAGAAGGAGGAAAGGAGGCTTTGTCTGGCCCTTTGCGTTCCATGTGGCAGCATGTGATTATGGAAAAAATGTCAGCTCTACACTGAATATGCTCAAATTTAACCAGAACACCTGTGTTCATCTTCAGCTTCAAAAATCGTCCTCATAAAGAAGCAGTCAATGGAATCAATGGAAGATAGTCTGTTTTAAACAAAAGTTTAAGGTCACATCATAAAAATAAATACCACTACACTTATTCCGATTTTTATTCCTAAGCCTGACCAATACAAGCATTTGGAAATTTAGCGGCCACTGTGCCACCTTAAAAGTGATAAATTGCTTTAGCCGATTTCACAAAATTTTGCAAAACTCACCTGACAGAATTCTCAAATTAGGGTGAACTAGTTTAAACACTACTTCAAAAATAATATCTGGGGCTTCCCTGGTGGCGCAGTGGTTGAGGGTCCGCCTGCCGATGCAGGGGATACGGGTTCGTGCCCCGGTCCGGGAGGATCCCACATGCCGCGGGGCGGCTGGGCCCGTGGGCCATGGCCGCTGGGCCTGCGCGTCCGGAGCCTGTGCCCCACAACGGGAGAGGCCACAGCAGTGAGAGGCCCGCGTACCACAAAAAAAAAAATAAAATTAATAATAATAATAATAATAATATCTGTATAAATTTTTTCACCAGGTAATTAGCAGATTTTGTTGTAAAATATGGTTTTAAATGTAAGCAGTCATATGCTGGTGTGTGCTATAACAGGAAAAGAAAGTACTTATATAATGAAATCTAAAACTGTTGATGTGATTCAAATAAGCCATTGAAGTTAACATGGAAACATGAAAGATAAGGTCGGTGACCCCAATTTTCCTTATAGTCTGCTATTGTTACTTTGAGGTCCATTCAGCAATTAAGGAGCACACATCCTTTGGGTACAACTGTGTTTTTCTCTCTGTGCAAGGCATCATGATTTGTTTTTTTAAAAAGGGCAGTAAGTGTCACACAGTGCGTATAATATGATTGAGGAAAAACAACTAGACACATGAAACTGATCATGACTAAGTGCAGACTTGTGTGGCAAAAAAATAAATACCAGAAAAAAGAAGCCAACAATTTTCAGAAAGGAGGTGTTTTATGAGAGGGGCTTAGCATTATAAGGAGGATATAGGTAGGGAACATAAAAGTCAAACAACTCTATGAGCTAAGTCACAGAACTAGAATGAGAATGAAGTAGTTTGGAGGCAGTCAGAACGCCCCTGTGACTCAAGGATGAGAAATGGAGTTGGGGTAAATTATGGAGGGATGGAAAATAACAGGGCAGGGGCTAGAGTTGAAGCACTAGGAAACAGAAATTCACTGAAGGTAAAATGAACATGGAGCTTGACAGAAAACATTCAGTGGCCATCAAAAACTCAATTCTGGAGACTGAAGACAGGATCAGTGTAGTACCTATCCATCTTTTTGAGAAATTTAATACAAAGAAAATGCAAACCTCATATACGGACACCACAAATTATTTGCCTGATACTACTCTGACGTACGAAATGGAGCAGCATCAGTAATATTTTATGGACAAAAGAATTATCTACCAGTTTCTCTATTTTTAATCAGTAATTAGAGGTGAAGCCTTAACAGCAAGTTCAAGTATTCAGTAATCCATATTAAGGAAACATGAATGATGGAAAAATATATGAATATCTAATTATTTTAAGGTAAACAGTTTTCATGTATTGAAAGGAAACATTTTTATTCCTTTTTGCTTATCCATACATGGTTTTATGTGGATAAAGGGTGAAGATCAAAAGTTGAAAGTATTATGAAAATGTCAGCTTGTGGAGGACTGAGGGGTAAAAATTTTATTCTGGGGTAATTAGGAAACCACAAAAAAAGGTTTGACTAGATGGATACAAAGCAATATTTAGGGAAATTTCACCTGACGGTACTATGGAATAGAGTGGGGCAACGAAATCAGAAGAAAGGAAGTCCCTAAAGAGAGGATTTTTATGGATTTAGTTTAGGCATGTGGATCACGAGGGGGATGAGGGTGGTGCCAATGGAGATAACAAGAAAGGGAGTGATGTGAGAGGCAGTGAAGAACTGAACTAACCCATGCATAGGGAAAGTGAGAGGCACCTCAGCCGAAAAATATCATTACAACTGGGATAATTCCATTTGAACTCTAAATTTCCCATTAGATCATTCACTCTGATCCCTATCAGCATAGCCAATCATCCGCTGATTCCAGCATCAGTGTCACATAGAAAATGTGTCCCATATAGGTGTCCATAAATAAAAAGGATGTGGGAAATTCACTTTTTAAAACTGATGCACTGTGTTTGTGTGGTCTGGGGAAAAGAACAGAGAGAGACAGAGACAGAGAGAGAAAGAGAGAGAGAGAAATAAGGCATGATTCCTGAAAATAGATCTCAAGTACCCTTCTTCCTGGTCTAGAGCTTTTGTTACCCCAAAAAGCAAATTAGATTAACAGAATCAACCATGAAAGGATTTTTATCTCAAAAACATTTTGTGTTCAAAAGAAATAGGGTTACGAAGTTTTAGAACCTTTTATTTCCCAACTCCAAAAGGATTTGCACCCAAAAGGAACCTAGTGGAACAACTGATTATCAATTGCTGTTGTTTAAATAGGCATTTAATTACATTCTGGAAAAAAAGGATTTCAAGGCTATCAATTGATCTCTGTGATGTAAGATTCCCAGGCTTCTAAATGTTCCAAATGATAAACTTTATGTCAGAGGAATTAAGACTCTGATGAGAAGAAAGATACTCCATTAACTAGTTTTTAGTATTAAGTTTCTTTTCTTACTTGAGTTCTCTCCATAAAAGTTAAGTAAAGATCCTCATTTTGGAGACTGTTTAAACCTACATTCAGCCCAACCACCTAATTGACTTATATTTCTGAAAACATTAGAACTGTTTTACAACTGTTCCCCAAAATATTTTTCATTGTGAATAATATATTCCCTTAAAATGTTACATGGCCTAACATCAAGCCATGCTACATGAGAAATTGGAAAATAATTAGTATTTAATTACTGAACCTAGGTTCCATTGAATCCTACAGCCTGAAAATATATTTTACAGAATCTCTGACCCTTCTAAATATCTGTATTTACTATAGAAAAAGCTAACTTCAAAAGGTTACATAATGACTATTACTGAGCCTGCTGAGAATTGTAATTAGTAGTTGCTGTGTCCTGTTTTAACAGATGTGTACCTACTGATTTACCTCAATCAGCTTATTTAAAACGTACTGACATTGTTCTAAAATGCATTACTTCAGTTTCTGATTAGGAAGGTAACTCTAGCTAGTTCTGATGGTAACTAACTTTTAAGTGTGAAGCTTGCATAATGAGAGTAACAAAATTTCACTAAGAATGATTTACAATGGATAGATATGCTTGCTCACTTAATTTTTCCTGAATCTTCAATCAGTAGAAATGGCAATGGAATATATTTTAATATTTTAAAGTTTTTCCAGGACTACTAGACAGTTTGCATAGGTGGCCTAATAAATACTTCAAGTATGTGAGAAATAGTTATAAAGAAGCTTTACACCAAGGACATTCTAATTTCCAGCAAAAATGGACCATTAGAAAATGTGTATTAAGCCAAGCCTGATGGATTTAAGTGAGCTAGAAAGATGTCCAGATGTTGGAGAGGTTAAATGATGGACTGAGATAACTTTCACAGTTCAGGGACTGCTGGGAAGAGATAGAACAGATGAGGACTCAGCAAGCACTTCAATCCACTAAGTTATCCAGATGAAGCACTTCAATCCACTGTTATCCATTTAGAAACTTTTGAGAATTCGTGACATATATTATGCCATCTAACCCTCACAAATTGTGTGTATTTGTATCTGTGGGGTTAGTGGCTTGCCCTAGGTTACAAAGCCAGTAAGTGGCAAAGCCCAGATCTGAACTACGTCTTTCCATCATTCTGCATAGTGTGCAGAAATGCCTACGCATGCTATTAGCAGGTCTAAGGTACAGGTGGATAGAAGAAAGTATAAAAAGTGAAAATAAATAAAGGGTCCTTGAGTATGAATAGGAAAGTGAGAGTACTGAAATAATTTTTTTAATAGAAAAGATACAAAGTGTCTGCAAGTTCCTGTCACATGGGAAAAGAATAGCTGGAAAGAGCATAAATGAAGATCTCATCAATGTAACAGCTATCCATCAGCTTTGCAGTCTCAATAACCAAATGCCCCTAATATATCCTACCCTTCTGCACATGCAGCAATAAGTACTCCTATTTTGGGTATTAGCCTCAATTCAATTTCGTCTTACATGGTCTCTGTGTGCATATCCCCAGTTCTCTCTTTCCTCTAGGCTGTTCCTTACCAGCTGCTCTATCAGAACTTAGGTCAAAGGATTCACCAAACTTTTTAAAAATTGATTTAGATTTAGATTTCCAGCCATTTTAATTATTAGGCCATCGCATCCCTTTTTTTCTTTTTACAATGTAAATAACTCTAATTCTTTAACCTTCCTTATAACTTCTATTTAAAGACATTTTAATAATGTTTCTGTCTTCCAAACTTTAGAGAAATATGATTCTTTCTATCTACAAATAAAGTGGTCTAAGATCTATATACCACATAGATGCCTTGCATGAAAGACAAAAGAATGAAATGAATAATATTTATTTATACATTTTACTGCATGGAATTGAATCATATTATAACAGAAGCTTGCCCCTAACCATGGAGTCAGCAGAGTATATTTGTCAGATAAAGTAAGTGAATATTAAACTTTTCTCTTCATAAAGTTTACAGTCAGCCTAGAAAGAAGTAGGAAAGCAAACATTTCTGTAGGAAAACTACACATTTCGTGGATATAACTGCAGGATATTCTTGATGTAAAATTTCACTACAGTATTTTCCTTCAAAGCTAAAAGCCTCCAACTCACTCCTTATTAGATCCCTAGTATCTCAAAAACAAAACCCAGTATTTTAACAGAGCATTTTATTCATTTGTGCTGATTCACACTGACACCAAAGAACCAAAGCAGTGAATAAAATTAACTTTTGACAACAAGTAATGATTAAGGAGTTTTAAGCATACGATTTCATCTTATCTAAATGAAATCCACAAAGATGGCACTAGTATTTGAAACAGACATATACATGTCTCAGGTCAACCTCCAAAAATAAAAAGCTTAACTAGCAAGACTTCAATGTACTAAAACGTCTAGGAAAATAGATGAGCTAATTAAATTCAATTTTTATTATTCAAACATAGATACAGACTTCTGTAAGTCAAAATTTATTCCTGTGAAAATCTTGCAAAGGGGAAAGTTAAGGGGATTTTCATGATTCTCTTACTGGACTATTAGCTATAAGAAAACCTTATTTAATTATCAATTAATATTCTGCATTTCTCCTTTTTCTCTTACCTCACTTGGGCTCAGAAATGATTTAAAACAGATTACTCTGTGATATAATCCTATAAAATTCCAGACCTTTAAGCTTTCAAATATGATTTTTTGCACTGTCAAAATTTCTCACTTGACACTTTTTGAGAGGCATTATTTCCTAATTTTTCTTAATTATTCCTTATTCCTTATTTCTTAATTATTCCTAATTATCTCCTATTTACTTTCTTAATTTTAAATAATTTTAAATATAAAAGTGATAAAGCAAATTTATAGAATATTTAGCAAACAAAGAAAGAAAACATATTACCGACACATAATTTGATCTGCCCAATAAAATTGTCAGCATTTTCAAAACTTTTAAAGTCCTATTTATACAAAGGTTCAAGATAATTCATTTCTATTGAATACTTTTTTTCAAGTACAGAAAAGCATAAGTAAAAAGTCACTTATAGGTCCGTTGCCACCAACAATCACATTTTTGTATATATCAATCTAGCTTTTTTTTCCTCCTAGCAGAACTGTGTGTGGTTTTTATTTGATTGTTATTTTGTTTGCATAGCTGTACTTCTGAGTCTTGTGGTAAACCCTGCTTGAGGTAAGCAGAGTTTTCTGAAAAGTTTCCTGTGTCTAGTTATACCATGAATTCCACAGTGAGGAATTCTCATAATGAAATAAGCATATCAACCCATTCACGTTCTCCCATGCTCATTAGTGAGACTGACTGAACAGCCACAGTTTCTGCTATCAGCATTTCTTTTCAAGGCTCTTCTGATAAATTGATAATGAGCCTATTTGTCACTGAGGAAACTTAGAGTGATGGAAAAAGGCCACTGGGACATTTGCTTCTGCTGCTGCTGGACTCAAAATTCCATGATGCTGCCAAAATTGAAGTCTTTTAAATGTCCATGGTCTTAGTAAGAACTAAAATCCCACAGGAACATCTGAGTGGCTGACTCTAGGTAATGTGACCTGCAAGGGTTTAGGGAAAGGTAATTATCTGATCTCATTTGTTTTCCACCTTCTTTTTTTTTTTTTTTTAATTGAAGTATAGTTGATTTACAATGTTGTGTTACTTTCTGCTATACAGCAAAGTGAATCAGTTACACAGATACATATAGCCACTCTTTTTTAGATTCTTTTCCCATATAGGTCATTACAGAGTATTGAGTAGAGTTCCCTGTGCTGTACAGTAGGTCTTTATTAGTTATCTATTTTATATTTAGTAGTGTGTATATGTCAAACCCAATCTCCCAATTTATCGCCCCCCACTCCCCCCTGGTAACTGTAAGTTTGTTTTCCAAGATAGTAAATAATTCCTCTTCAAATTACAGAAAATGTTCAGACCCTAAGAGCCAAAATATGACAGATATCCACTTTAATTACTTTCCAGCCTTTAGCATATCTGAGAAGTTTGACATCAGTCTGATTTTATCTGTTTACAATGTATTGGTTTAGTCTGTATGCTGTGGAGTTTATCCCCCTCATAATAGTAATTTGAAATTTCAGCCAGGATGTGTCTAGATGACGTTCTCCCTTCACTGACCTTGCTTGATTTGCTCACTCAGGACAATTTTTTTTTCCTCCCTAGTGCACTTTTCTTCAATTATATCTTTGACTATTTCTTTAGTTTCAGTTGTCTTTGCTGTGTACCTATATATGTTATATACCTATAAACCTTAAAGTTCCATCTTTGTTTTTATTTCTACTTAAAACATCATATTATTCAACTCTTAGTCCTTTGCCTCAATATTCTGAAAGAACTTCTCAAGTTTATGCAGCACATCCCTGATTTTATTTTATGTAGTACAAATTCTGTCTTTCAGTATCTCTGATTCAGACTGCATTATAATATTGCATTTTTAACATCAAATCCCTTTTTATTTCTTCCATCACACTTGCTATTGTCCTTTCATCTTAGCCAGTTCTTCCTTTATAAATATATACTCCCACTTAAAGGAGGATAGGTCTTTCTGAAAGACTGGTGACAATAAACATTTTTTTTTTCCAGTCTTTAGAATAAACTACTACTTTCAAAGCATCAATTTCTTCTAAGTCTTTCCCTCCCCTTGTTTTGTTCCCCAGTATTTTTTTCTTAGGTCGTATGCTTTATTTTTTCCTGTTCTGCTGCATCTGTTTTGACAGTCTTCTGTTTATTAAT
Source organism: Kogia breviceps (assembly GCF_026419965.1). Lineage (NCBI taxonomy): Eukaryota > Metazoa > Chordata > Mammalia > Artiodactyla > Physeteridae > Kogia > Kogia breviceps. Next base: position 27,951,274 of record NC_081310.1, on the reverse strand, counting down.
CCTCAAATGATGTGGCATCTCTCCAGACTCAGTGTCAGTCAACAAAGTGTTTGAATGGACCTAACTTCATTCTCTGTCTACTTTTGTTCTAGTTGAACCCTCATTGCAGCTCTGTGGCTAAGAGTCTGATGTGCATAGCTCCTTGCCTGATTCTCACCCATGATGCCCTTCTGGCTGAGATGGGATGCTCCCCTCTGCTACCATTTGTCTCTAAAATCCCTTCTGACATACCCATCAATGTTTCTCTTGCTTCCAAATATTTTCACTTGGTGAAAAACATTATCTCAGGTTCCAATTTTTTACATGGTGCCAGGCTGCCTGTCCACTTCTTGTCCTACTGTTTTCCTAACTAGAGAGTTATAGCTATTGATAGGTTTAAGGAGATAGCATGCTGGCTCCCTAAAGAGTAGCATTTTCTTTCTGAAGCAAACTATGAAATAAAGGAACAGAGATACATCCTCCCTGCTTTCATGTGAACATAAGAAAAGATGGACCACTGATTGAAATTTTCATTCCATTGAACTTAAAATATAAGACTATATACTTATTTATACAAATAAGAATCTTTATATATAACCTATAAAATCCCTCCTCAAATTTTTGCCACTGTATATTGCAACTGGTTTTTAGTATTCTTCAGTTTTGTCTTTTTGAGGTTACAGATATTCTACTGTTATTGAGAAGAGGTTGCAGTAGCTAGACATATACTATTTTTAACCAGAAACTCCTTGCTAACTACTACCAAAATTTGTAAAATCTGGATGTTTAACGTTTTTTTGCAGTACGCGGGCCTCTCACTGTTGTGGCCTCTCCCATTGCGGAGCACAGGCTCCAGACACGCAGGCTCAGCGGTCATGGCTCACGGGCCCAGCCGCTCCACGGCATGTGGGATCTTCCCGGACCGGGGCACGAACCCATGTCCCCTGCACCAGCAGGCGGACTCTCAACCACTGCGCCACCAGGAAAGCCCTGGATGTTTAACTTTTAAAAGTACCAGGACTTCCCTGGTAGCACAGTGGTTAAGAATCTGCCTGCCAATGCAGGGGATACAAGTTCGATTCCTGGTCCAGGAAGATCCCACATGCCCCGGAACAACTAAGCCCATGTACCAGGACTACTGAGCCTGAGCTCTAGAGCTTGTGAGCCACAACTACTGAGCCCGTGTGCCACAGCTACTGAAGCCCTTGCGCCTAGAGCCCATGCTCCACAACAAGACAAGGCACTGCAGGGAGAAGCCCGTGCACTGCAACTAAGAGTAGCCCCCGCTTGCCACAACTAGAGAAAGCCCGCGTGCAACAACGAAGACCCAAATGCAGCCAAAAATAAATAAAGTAAATACATTTAAAAAGAAAACTATTCCAGATAGAAACAGTTTCCAAACAGATCTGTGGAGGCAGAATAACATAAATGAGGTTATAAATTAAGCTACTGATTTCCCTGTAAGCAAGAAAAATATTCCTAAAATGCATATTCAATCCAAGTAACTACTGTATCTTTTAAGCTTTCTTGAACTATTTTTTATTTTTGCTTTTTAAAACATTTAGCTGCATAAAATGAAATTAATTTACAATTTATGATTCAATGTCAGTAGTTAGCAAACGTTCTCATGAATTATAATCCTAGGTACAGCAGTTTATTTCATCAAATATCCACTGCTTTTCAATAATGTATATTCAATCATAAGATAATCAGATGGATACAGTTAACTAGAGTCTCTTATTTTTTATTAAACAGTGCCATCAATTCTAGAACATATTTTTGTTAGATTTTTAAAACAAATTTTCATCAAAATTGTTCCCTCAAACTCAAGACCAAGTAGACAGGTCATAAAATAATGCCTCTAAACAGATTTACACCACTAGAGATTATACAGGCTAGCCAGTAATCATGTAATGACATGTGTTTTTTGCATTTATATTTTGTAAATTATGTAACATCTTACCTCAGAACTTAAATCATGAGATAATAATGAGTCTATTTTACCAGAAAGAAGAGAGTTTAGGGTTTCCTTTAAAAGTATGCATTTCTATAGGATTCATACTTTGGAATAGATTTAAATGCTGTTTTGGAAAATGTTGTCCCTGAAACCACCTGAGAAGTCTGTTATAAATGCAGATCCCCAGGCCCCATACCAGGCCTGTGAAATCGGAATCTCTGGGTGTGGGGTTAGAATTTTTGCTTTTTCAAAAATTCCTTTGATAATTCTTTATTCATGAAAGTTTGAGAATCACTGCTCAAACTGACTAAACAATACTAAAGGATTAAAAGTTAATCTGGGGAAACAAGGAAGTCTCTGATTTTATTTTACAATCCCATTCTAAGGGACTCCAGGGAAAGAACCAAGGTCACATTTCAGAAATCCATGAGCATTTATCCTATCTGAAACAATCAGTTTGGTAAAAATATTTCCAAAACTCTAGTAATTCAAGTTACTGCTTGTATTGACTCAAATGATCTAGGTAGTTTACCACGTAGAAATGCAGTGAATCATTTACAAAAGTAACGTTCCCCCAGAGGTTTCAGCAGATCAACTAACAAAAGACACACAGCCATACAGTCGGACTGCAGAATATATCTCAACTACAAGCAAGGAAACCAGAATCAGACGTCAACCATTTTAAGTCTCATGGCAGTTTCACTGTTTTGCCATTAATAACATTCCAAGAGCTAGCCTCCAAAACTCAGTGGTCACTCTCTTAGATAACCATGTTAAAAAACCATCTGACAGTGTTACTTGAGGCATGTTATAAAGTTGTTGCTAGTACCACAACCAAGGAGCCAGACCTGATTCCGATGCAATCAGTCTCCCACATCAAGGAACTGAAATGAAATATTCTGCTAAGGCAGCAACCGAACCTTTCAGCTAAACTGTGTAAAACTGCCAAGAGTAAGTTGCTCATTACATCAACTCTAGAGACATTTAGAAGCCAATTATGATTCTACTGAAAGAGATACTTAGGAATAGTTTCTGATCTTCATTTGATGGTAGCGATTAGACCACATTGTTTTTTTTGTTTGTTTTGTTTTTTGTTTTTTTGGTTTTTTTTGGTGGTACGCGGGCCTCTCACTGTTGTGGCCTCTCCCTTTGCGGAGCACAGGCTCCAGACGCGCAGGCTCAGCGGCCATGGTTCACGGGCCCAGCCGCTCCACAGCACGTGGGATCTTCCCGGACCGGTGCACGAACCCGTGTCCCCTGAATCCGCAGGCGGATTCTCAACCACTGCGCCACCAGGGAAGCCCTAGACCACATTGTTAATGCACTTGTTTTCAGCTATCTGAAACTATCATTTAGTCTATACACACAATTCAAGTTTGGCTTACCATCAGCTTACTTTCAGTAAGTACCCTGTGTGTGTGTGTGTGTGTGTGTGTGTGTGTGTGTGTGTGTGAGAGAGAGAGAGAGAGAGAGAGAGAGAGAGAGAGAGAGAGTGTGTGTGTGTGTGTGTGTGTGTGTGTGTCTAACAAAAATAAGGTAAAAACAGCTCTGCTAAAGTTTCAATAAAATTTCACCTAGATGAGAAACATCTTAAAACTTAATTAAACCATAAAAGTAAATTAAATATGCAAATAATGCACTCAAATTGGGAAAAAAACTTTTTTTATCAATTATTAACAATTAGTTTTTTTTTAAGTTCACAGGATAAATGAGAAAATTTAAAACCATTAAATCATCCAGAGACAATTTGTATTTCTATTTGCTTAAAATAAAGGTCTTCAACTACTAGGATTAGCTGTGTTTGTTTTAAAGTCACCTATTTGTTAGTGATGTTTTAGTTTCCAGTTTAGTCAGCTTCAGACCCTCACGGTCCACAAGCATTCTACCTTTCAAAACTGTAATTGTTTGCGTAGATACCCTCAGACAGACAACTTAAGGGAATAGAGATCAAAGAAGGAAGACAGAAAGACGCCATGATTCAGAAGTTAGCATAAGCACAGTACCTTGCACTGTGAGGAAAACCGACGCAGCCGATGATCCTCCTTCATTGGAAACCACACAGCGATATTCTCCGGCATCGCTGAATTTCACACTCCTCAGCTCCAGGGAAAGGTTGGCCAACATCCTCATGCCTGCTGGGTCTGCCAGCCTGACATCTCTGTCATTCCTCTGCCAGGTTAGATTGTAATCCACTGCACTGATGACAAGACAGGTCAAAAGTGTTCTTTCTCCAGGAGTGACTGTGACATTATTAGGCACTTGGATGACTGGAGGGGGCTCTGTGTGAAATGAAAAGATTCAAACTGAAAGATCCAGAAGTCATTTTGCTCACTCATAGAGGTGGTTTAAAAATTTAATGAGCATGTGTTGAATATCTAGTAGGAAAGATGCAGTACAATGGAACGTATTCATTAATACATATGTCTGTCACCCAAGAAAACTATCATCTAGTTGAAAAATGCTTTCAGTAGGAGTGCATGTTTACATACCAAAGTACACTCAAGTCCAAATCTATAAATTATAGATATGAGGATCAAAGAGGCGTGGCAAAATGATATGACTAGACTGATTCAGGATTGCAGAATGAGTCAAATTTTGAAGAAAGTAGCATTTATGGATTTTTAAAATTTAAAACCATTTACTTAGTGTTTTAAAGAAAATAACACATGAAGTATGGTAGATATGGAAAAGATACAATGGTATCAGCTTTAAGGGGATTATAATCTCATTAAGACACAGTACAACATTAGAGTAAGATGAATTTCTCCCAGTGAAGATGAGGAATGTTTGATTTAAGAAAGTCAAGTTAACAGTAAGGCATAGACCTTTAAAAAAATTATACACATAGGACCATGTACACAAAAGGCATTGAGTAATGCATGTGCATTTCAGATGTGGTCAAAAGGCATTTACTAATTAAATATTTAACTACATTTCTAGAGAAAATCACATATTGCTCTAGTTAGGTTTGAGAATACTGTAAATCTAAATGTCCCTGTAAAGCTCACTCTGCCCAAATGCTTTAAGATAACCTGCCATAGCAAGCCATTATTGAGCAATAATATAGCAATAAAAACTAGCTGGAAACCCATGTGTCTGTTTCAGTTTAAATGTGAAAGAGTATCAGATATTCAAGATCCAACTTTATACTTCTTTATTCAAAACTATATACACGTGCAGATGAATAACATAAGCCTACAATAAAACCTGGACGTAATACGCCAAAACCATAGTGGTTATCTCTGAGAGAGAGAAATGTGTATATTTTTCATATGTTCCTTTATATTTATTTTTGTTTTCCAAACATTTTTAGAGGAGTATATGTTATTCTAAATCATTTTTAAAATCCTTAATTTTTACAATTCTGCCATGTTTTTATTTTTTTTTTGTTTTTTTTTGTTTGTTTTTTGGTTTTTTTTGTTTTTTTTTGTTTTTCTGCCATGTTTTTAAAATCTCTAATGAAAATAGCTAATGAATCAATTGGAAAGAGTACATGAGAAAGTTAGGAAGGTCTGACTGAAGTCTGGTTAGGTTTGACAGATAGAATACAGGATGGTTTGCTAAATTTGAATTTTAGATAAACATCAAATAACATTTTAGTATGACTCATGAAATAGTTGAGACACATTTAACTGGGCATCTTATGTGTTTATTTGCTGAGTCTGGCAAACACAGGGTGCGTAGCTTTATCCCTAACTAGCTGTATGACCTTAGATAAGCCAATTTATTCACACTGTTTGTTTCCCTATTTGGAAAATGAGATGATTAAATTAGGTAATCTGAAAGACCCCTTCTAGCACTAAGGCTCTGTGATGCTAACATACAAGATGGTATGGACCATCAAAGACCCGGAGGCAAGTATTTGTGAACACGTGTTGACACTCTATCAAACTCTCTTTGAAGACCACAAAACATTTTGTGTGGTTTTCTTTTTTTGTTCTTTTTAAACAAACTTCTTCAACTAGACTAGGGATTTTTAGAAGATGTAAAATCCCATATTATGGGCATACAGGGGATGCTGGGTGCACACCTAGATCCTTCTCAAGGACATAGGCACTCATTTCCCTAGCGGCTCTGTTTGCTGGCTACTGAGCTCACGGCCAAGGGAGTTAACATGCTCGGGTTCGACCCCCTTTCCAGTGCAGCCCACTTCCAGGGACCACTTAATGAAGGCAAAAGATGCAGCTCTCTTGCCTCAATTCAGGGTCACCCCAACTCCAGAACTCCCTGTAGGATCAGTTGAGGCCGCTGTTGTGATTACATTGCAGTTTAACTTCTTCTACTCCCTTACAGGTGCTCTTCCCTAGAAAATTCAGCAATAATCCTCTTGCGTGCAAAATCTGCCTCAGAGTCTATTTCCTCTTCAAATATAAATTCAAATATGTAAAATGCCAACTTTCTGCTAATATCCAGGAGGAGAGGAGATTTTAAATATGACATACAATATCATCACTGCATAAATATCTACAGATAATAGTATATGCACTGAAATATGCATACATCAATAAATTTGGTGGTGATGGAGGAGATGATGAAGGAGAATTACATCAGTTTGCAAAAGAGGCCAAGATAACAAATTCCCGGAAACAGCCTGGTCCCGGGAGGATGAGGGGCTAAAGTGAAAGAATGGCTGAGGATTAGGGGACCAGAGATGAAACCTCAAAACTGAGAAAGAATGATAAGCATAGGCCTTGTGACATTAGGTAAATATCACTGGACTGAGAGTCAGGAGGCCAAGAATCTACTTCTCACTACCTATCCATCTGATCAGAAATGGGGCACCTGCCTGCTCTAGGCTTCAGTTTCTTTAGCTATAAAATGATGAGGTGGTATAAGATTATTTCCAAGTCTTACCCTGTTCTAAAGAGAACCCTGAGCTTCCCTGGTGGCGCAGTGGTTGAGAGCCCGCCTGCCGATGCAGGGGACACGGGTTCGTGCCCCGGTCCGGGAAGATCCCACGTGCCGCGGAGCGGCTGGGCCCGTGAGCCATGGCCGCTGAGCCTGCGCGTCCGGAGCCTGTGCTCCGCAACGGGAGAGGCCACAACAGTGAGGGGCCCGCGTACCGCCAAAAAAAAAAGAAAGAAAAAGAAAAAAGAGTACCCTGAAATTAAAATTTAAGATTGCCTGTCACTGACATGCCCTTGACAAGTTTTCTCTTTTCAATTTTACTTAAAGCCAAAATTTTGGTATTGTGTGTATGTGTGCATTGGGGGTGGGGGACATTATGCTAAAAAAATAAATTCAGCAGAGAAAATTAATATAAAGTACAAAATATCATTTGTAAAGATTTTTTCCTGCTTCTGCAGTTCTGTTCATTGGTTTCTATATGTTTATATGCAATAAAAGTTATAATTCTTTTTACACCCATTTTGCATTTAAAACCAATATATCAATAACCAATATCTCCAATGAACCAAAAATCCTTAAAAATGTTGGCTAGAAGGAAATGCTGAAAACGAAAATGAAGTAACATATTGCTAGAACTTTAACTTTTCTTGAAACAGTTCTTGGACGCTATTTGACTTTATAAATGTCCATCCACAGTGATACAAAAATATCACCATTCCATCATGCTGTGTTTTCCCAACACTCCTGTCCAAAATATAAGATCTAATTATCCTGTGAATTCACATCTAATTCTGGTGTGCTGGTTAGTAGTGACAGTAGGGTAGCTGAGCCAGGACCTGGGTGGAGGTTTGAGGCTGGAAGATTAAACAAAAGTTAGCCCAGAAAGAAATGTCCACTCTTTCAAGTCCAAAGGGGCACTTGCTTGCTACTTCTGCTGTTACAGTCATTGCCATACAATCCATGCTTCTGCCCTTCTTTCATAATTAACCAGTGGGACACAATTCCTGAAAAGTGGCTTTGGTACAGTACAACTTCCTAGCAATACCATGGCTCGGCTGGCACAGATTAATACTAGAAGGGCACGTGTAGAGTGTATATTTGGAAGTTACTGACACCACAGGGCCAAATTCTTAGCGGTCAGTTCAGGAGTTCTTTCTGGCACTTTCCAGTTATTTATGCAAGATGTCTGAATCAACTCACTCAAACCTCTTTCCCTGTTGTCTTTCCCTTAATTAATATTGCTGGGAGAAAAACCCTCAGGTGCTCAAGTGTTTGTTTCCCCAGAAGCTGAGGAATGTTGACACGATTCCAATGCTTTTCATAATTACTAGAAATGAAAAAATGAATAGTTTTTGATGCATGTCAACTTGCTAAATTGTTTCAGAAGATGAACTTTATTTTTCTAAGAATAAGAGAAAATGAATAATTTACTGCAAGAAGAACAGGTTTGCACGCCTCTGTTTTAAAGTTCAGCTTGGACTTAATGATAACAAACATAAATCCTAGGCTTCTAAACAGCCCTACAGTTATAAAGCTACATTTGTCTTAAATTTTCCAAAGAAAATGCACATCAATACTAAATTGACAAGTCAGACATTGTTATAAACTCAACAGGTACATTTAGGTCAGAACAGGCTTACTATTAAACACACAGCAACCCTAGGCTACGAGGCAGGTAGAAAATAACCGAGTCAAAACGAAGTTTCCAATAAAATCTAGATATATGCTGAGTAAGTGGCTTAACTCCTGATCAGTGATAATATATGGTAGTCTGTTTGGTTTCTAATTGATAATGGTAGTCTTTTTGGTTTCTAATCTGGGAGATCAGAGGAAAAAATGAATTTTTTTCACTAAAATATATTCTACCTTGTAAAATAATCTGAACCTTGCCCATTTATTCATAGGAAACATACTATTTAAATGTAACTTAATTAGCATGACTTCTGCCCTTCTTAATACCAATATTGTAGCCACTGAGGTCCTATGTTTTTTCTGTTTTTGGGGGTTTTTTTGCGGTGCGCGGGCCTCACACTGTTGTGGCCTCTCCCGTTGTGGAGCACAGGCTCCGGACGCGCAGGCTCAGCGGCCATGGCTCACGGGCCCAGCAGCTCCGCGGCATGTGGGATCTTCCCGGACCGGGGCACGAACCCGTGTCCCCTGCATCGGCAGGCGGACTCTCAACGGCTGTGCCACCAGGGAAGCCCGGTCCTATGTTTTTTGAATGTGATACTTTCCTTATTGTCTTCAACTTAGATGTCAGAATCCATTCACAAAAGCACTTTGCTCATTATAAATATGGGAGAGGGAAAGGGAAAGTTGAACATTGCTATAATCAGAATGGATCTCTCCCTTTTCTGGTATTTTAGTTTTTCAAAGGAAAATACTAAATGGAGATTAAAAAATATTTATTAAGGCCCTATAATAATAATAATGATAATAACAACAATAATAAAAACAGCTAATGTCTATTAGGTGTTTCTATGTGCCAGACTCTCTTCTAAGTGCTTAACATACACTATCTCATTTAATCCTCACAGTTTCTCCATGAGATAGAGACTGTTACTCTTATTGTCCTCATTTAATAGTTAGGGGATCCAAGGCACTGAGTTCTTAAATAATTGGCCCAAAGCAGGTCACACAGCTAATATGCAATGAAGCCTGGATTAACTAACATCCCATTTCCATAGCTGCATTAATACTTAGACAACTGCAAAGGAATTAGGGATAATTACCTGACACATCAAAGAAGGTCTGTGCCCGTCCAGTCCCTGCACTGCTGACGGCAATGCACTCATACGGGCCTTCATCAGACAAAGTGACCTGTTCAATATCCCAGGTCACACTGGCCGATTCTCTGGGGTAAGAAAATAGAAGCATGTTTAGTTACTACAAAAACAAGACCAAATTGAAAACAGTGATTCCACTATTTGTGTTATGCATTCAAAAGAACAGCTTAAAAAAAGTTCTTTATAGCTTAAAATTATACAGTTCTTTTATTATCATAATTATCATAATTTTATTCATAAAATTATGCAGAGTTCTTCACAGCTTAAAATTATACACCTTTTGTATTTTAATTAGAAAGTTAAGCTTTGCTACTCTGAGCAAAAAACATAACAAAGACAGTAAGTTTTGTTTTGTTTTGTTTTCTATTGATCTTCGTAGGCTCTAACAAAAGAATTCACTTCCAAATGTGAGAAAAACTTGAAAGAGGCAGAGGATAGAAGAGTGGAACTTTTTTACTGAGAAAATATCAGGGAGACATCTTTAATCTTCTCTCAAAACTCCTTTAATTCAAACTAATGATCATTTTACCACATTTTTTTTCACATTTTCACTTCATATGTCTTTCTTTTTTTCTTTTTTGAACAGGCCTGTAACTTTGCTGTTGAGAACTATAGCCTGTGAAGTTAGGGTCACTGGAAATTTCTTTAGGAGACATTCTCTGGCTATGTCAAAACATAAGATACAAAGCTGGCACAGAAACACTCTTTAAATCCCCTCTCCTTCCCCTCTCATTTCCAGGTTTTAGTCATGTTCAGTGGGGCTCTAGCCAAAGGAACTCAACCAGTAATTTACAAGTGTGAAGGTAGAAAATAGACTTTTTGGTTCCCAAAAGATAAATTCTCTTTAACTTTTTTATATATAAGCTCTACATAAGGCTATATACCATAACTGGTTCAATCTTTGTAAATAATGAGTAAAGAAAAAGATTAGCAGTTTTATAGTCAAAGTTGTCATTTAGGTAAAATATATACCTTTGCTATATTACATATTCATTCATTTAATAAATATTTATACTTTGTCCTCTAACACTCTTCAAATTGTTTCTCATTTTTTGGAAATGTCTTCGTAATAGCTATTTAATCCTTATTTAAAACATTCCAATAATCTATAAAATAAGCATTATATTATTTTAAAATATGATTGCAATGTCATAAATATTTTCATAATTTTTTCTTATAATCATCCACAGCTATTTATAAACTTTTAAACATTCAAGATACAGATGAGATGAAAAGCCCACTGCAGTCAAGACACCTTCCACTGAAGCTGAAAGTGGTACAAGATACGATACCTCACAGTAATAACTCCAGATCTCTCCCCATCCAAATGAACAACACCCATCACCAAACCACTATGAAGAATTCACTGAGCTCTTAATGTACATTTACCGCTAACCTAGAGTTTGTAAGAGAAAGTCAAGACACAGGTTCCTGTCATTAGGAAAGCGAGAAAATAAGCAAGGTAATCCTTCCATATATTTTAGTAACTGAGAATATTCACTTAATACTGTTTCCTTTCACTTGCATCTGCATTAGGTGTCAGTGGTCCTCACTGTCACATTCAGAAGAAAACGGAGTATGACTTATTCTGTGCTGCACTGATCACCTAAGATGTATCTTGAATGCTTAAGAGCAGTAGGCTAAGCCCAAATTTACAAATGCCATTGTCTAGGAGGTACTGGTAAGTTCCAGGAAGGTAGGAGCTTGAAATACACACATCTTTCATGTCTTCTGCAGTGCCTACTTCAGAGCCAAGCATATTTTAGGATTCATCAAAAACTCAGACATGCAGAAATTTTAGAATAGAAAATGGCAATTCTTCTAGCCTTAAGACCCTTTATTTAAAAACAAGAAAGTTGAGAAAGAAGGACAAGTAATTTATGCAAAGGCACAAAACTACTGTATGGAGTGCTTAGAGAATATTGTTTACAGTTATACTTGTTCCTCTCTTATTTATGAACAACTACATGGAAACAATTCTCTTTTTCATGTACCCTTATCAGTTAGCATTAAGATTATATGGCCACAATAAAAAGTTTTGAAGGGATGACCCTTGGAACAGGGGAAGGAACATGTCAGATAGAAATGTGTCTTGTTACTGATGGAAACTAATTCTCTCCTGCATCCCCTAGAGACCATAGTGACTCACATAACAAAGATCCAGTCACGCAGCTGGAGTTATTAGGAAATCTAGGGCAGAGATGTGCAAGTGAATTGGGATTAGAGTATCAATCCATCATCACCCATGCCCAATTTTGTCTTTAGCCTCTTACATCCAAAGAACTTAACAAATGTCAGCAAGGCATGTCACATCTCTGGGCCACAGAGCTGGAAAAATGAAAGAAAGAATCCTTGTGGTTTACCTCAGAGGAATTGTGTGGAATTAATAAATTAATGCCTATAAAGGATCTCAAGTGTCTTTGAAAATTGTTACGATTTAAACACAAAGCAGAATTGTTTGATTTCATCATTCAGTTATGTAACTTCATCATTTGATATCTTGGTCAGTTGTGTTGCTGGTTATTAAATATGCAGCTAAGGAAATCATCAAGATGTATGTTAAGCAAGTAGCAGGAAATAATACAGTCCAATCTTTAAACAATGGAAAATTTTCTCAAGTTATAATGAACATTCTTGCCATAGCTTCTGCTTAAAATGCCCCCCCATAAGGAGATTGTATAAGCTAAGACTGTCAAATATTTAACATGTTACACAAGTTATTTACGTGAATATTGAATTACCAGTGTAAAAACTTTGTAAAATAATTCTTAGAGTTTTTCCCCCAAATGTAGTTTCATAGTAAGTTTTTAAAAAAGTTTGCCAGAAATCATCCTCTAGTTTTCCAGGCCTACTTAATTTTTATCATTAGATTCCTTAAACTTGTCTAGAAAATTCATCCATCTTCACAGCGGAAGTTGGTGCCCTCTAGCCCACTTCCCTTCACTGTTGGCTGCGGCAGTGACCACACACACTTCTGCTCCATCTGGCCCACACCCCCAGCACGCACCTCATTTCTACCCTTCTCCTCCTGGCTCCCTGGGCTCCAGCTACACTGGCGTCCTTCCCGTCTTTCTTTCCCACGTGCCTGGTGGACTCTGGCCTTACTGCATTTGCATTGCCTGTTCCTGGTGTGTGAATGCTCTTCCCTGGATATCTGTGTGACCTGGATATCTCACCATGTTCAAGTCCTTGCTCAAATGCCCCTACTCTGAATTTTAAAATTGCAACTTGGCCAAAACCACATGTACTCCACCAACCAGTAGTACTTGCCCAATTAACCTGCTCTACGTTTTGCCATAACACTTTAAATCAGATTCAGAGACATGTTTACGCTCAAACCACTAAAGCTTAAGTTTCAGGGTCGTTCATTTGCAAGGACTCTTGCAAAGTTCAGTATCTAACTTTGTATTCATAATTTTGTATTCTTTGTCTTATCCAGGGACCCTTAAACTGTGTAAAATTCAGAGTCTATAAAACCTGAATCAACTCTTAAATGTATTCTAGCATTTATTATATTATCATATTATATTTATCATCTGTTTCTGTCTTCCTCCTTTACAATATAAGCTCCACAAAGGTTCAGAATTGTGTCTGTCTTGCTCACTGCTACATTCCAAGACTATGAAGCAAATAAATAAGAATGTCTAATGAAAAAAGTATATTAAAATAAGTATCTATTTGTATTTAGATATTTAGTGCTATAAATTATTACTAATGGAAACATTTACATACTTTAAGTACTGGTCTACTCCAAGTGTAACTCCATTTCTGGCAAAGCTCAAGGTAAAGGGCAAAAGACTCTCAACAGAGCAGTGAATCTGGCCCGGCTGCAGATAGTATCCCGGGGTTTTCTCCAGCATTGTAACTTTGGGAGCATCTGGGAAAAAAAGAACATGGGCAAGAAGGTCACAATGATATTTGGTATTTCCTGTTAATCCATTCAAAAGCTTCATACTTAAATTATTCCAGTAAATTCTCTGCATTCCAGTTAATCATGATTTATTTTTCATGATTTATCATGAAAAATCACTTTATCTTTCTTTGTTCAAAGGTTATTAATTTCTGGATTATCTCCATGGACCCTTTACTAAGGTACTCATTGAATCTAAGACTCCACTGATCTTAAGATATAACACTTTCTGTACCACCAAGATAGAAAACAAAGCTACCAGATAAGTTACAATACAGCATCAATTGTAGCACATAGTTCAATTTCAAAAATGTAAAACTATGAAAAGAACACACATATCCTAGAATTGAATTCATAGGGTAACTGTTTCCAAAAAGGAACGAAAAAATTGATTTTTAAGAATCCAATTGCTTTTTTAAGCATTCAATTCAGGGGCTAACACAACTAACTTTGAATGTTGCATATGAGGAAATACTGAGGTTGGTTCTATTATTTCCTTTCTACAGCTATTAACCAATAGCTACAGAGTGGTTCCTGAATTTCCCAAATCATAGCCTTATGTATAAATGATAAACTGTCATCCCTCCACCCAAAAGTACAATATTAGAAACAATCCTGTATCCTTGTCAGTCCATGGTTCAAGTTACATACAGTTCTAAAGTTTTGGTCAGAATCCAGTCATCAGCCTTGAGAAATAATAGCAAATATATAAGTAACTAGCTTACTTATTAACTAACTAACCAAAAAAGGCAAAATCATCACCAGTTATTTGCAAGGAACTACTGTTCAAAGTAGAAAGGTTTCTGACAATTGTATATAAACATTTAGCCAAATCAGATAGCTAATCAAATATTAAACACATATGCCAGGGGGAGTAAGAACTCGAGAACTTCCCAGTTCAAATTCTCACACTGATTGAAGTTATCAAAATTCTCAGCTCTACAATCAGTGAGACTTAACATGAAACTTTGAATGTGCTATTTTATGGTTAAGAAAACTTGTGTTACCTAAGTGTAAATGCTCTTCTACATGGTGACCCAGTAAGAATGCGAGGGTATTATTTTCGACTTTAGAGTCCATTCTTTTTCTTTTTTTTGGCCACACCACACAGCTTGAGGGATCTTAGTTCCTTGACCAGGGATTGAACCAGGGGCTCCTGGCAGTGAAAGCCCAGAATCCTAATCACTGGACTGCCAGGGAATTCCCTAGAGTCCATTCCTTACTCATAGGACCATATCAGCCCCTTAAACTATCAATACTCCAATGTTGAATAAAGTGATATCTTACCTGGGACGATACTAGAGAAGGAAACACTTGATACTCTCTGGAAGAGATAATCATCCTTATCATAGCCTGTTACTTTGAGAAAGAAAGCTTCATTTGGTGGTGTAAAGTCAGAAATATTCCATATGCCATAAGGTTTTCTATCTGGATAATATTTAATAGGAATTGTCTTAAGAGAGCTGCCTGAGAGACTCAGAAGTTCAAGATGATCTACTCTAGCTGGGATGGAAATTCCAGAAGTATTCAGCAGCACATAGGTAGGTATTCCTACAAGAGAAAGGATCTGTCATCATTTGCAAGTAACATGCACCTGAGGTTATCTATCAAATAAGTTTTGTATTATAATAACAGGTAACAAGGACATATATATGAGTACTACAGACTGTGCCATAAATTGTGGCCCAGTTGTAGAATCTTTTCTACACAAGACAGTTTATTCATGACCAGAGAAACTTAGGAAACCCTAAGTAATTATTTTCATGGTATTTAATCATGTTTATATTTAGAAAGAATAGAATTATGAATATTGCATTATATGATATTTGTTATATGAATACTTTTAAAGATTCACTATTCTGTATCCTTCCAGTAACTGCAGCAATAAAAAGAACTATCAGAAAAAAGAAATTTAAAGTCACAGTAGGATTGAGCCTTCTTTTTAACTATAAATCTTCTTGCATGAATAAAACAAGAGGAGGAAGCACCTTTCAAGTCAACAATAATTTCACCTTGGAACATATAACGCTACATGGTATCTTTAATGTTTTAACTACACACACACACACACACACACACACACACACACACACACACACACACACACACGCAGCATTTTCACCTTGACAACAGGCAAGTAAGATGCCAGTAAGGAAAATGTCTCAAGATCTAGGTCATCAGTTTTCAAAGTTTAGTAAGTGTAGGAATCAATGAGGTGCTTGTTAAAGTGTGTATTCCTGGGCCCTACCTTCTGTGATTCTCATTCAGGAGATCTGGGGTGGGCCCCAGGAATCTTAATTTTTGATAAGCTCCCTGAGTGATTTCAATATCACTGGCCTTGGGACCACACTTTGAGAAACAGTTACTAGGTCAAGAGTGCAATCATATTTAAAATAAAGATGCTATGTTTCCCAATTTTATTGAATACCACAAAATTATAAAATCACAGACAGTCTGAGAACTATTTTGTACTTCAATATCTACTATACCAACTGAAGTAATGCAAACATACAAACCTTGCACCGGTCTGCTGACTGTGTTTTTGAAGTCCAGGGTGGGCTTTCGGGAAAAACCAGCTCGAAAATCAATAGTACTGAGGCCAGTGATGCGAACAGAGTGCCTTCCACTGCTAGACGTCTGAAAAATGTTTAATGACAACCGCTATCAGCAGTTGATCCAGGATGCAGGTCACACTAGACACTAACCAGTATGGAAAACTGCAGAGTGTTTAACTAGGATTGATGTCCAATCATTGAGGTTTTGATCTGGGTGTTTTGAACTTAACTGTGATTCTGTAACTTCAATGCGAGTTTTGTAATACATATCCCAGGGGACTAAAGTACAGCTGCGTTTTATATTGCATGCCCAGTGGTAAAAGACAGAGGGGTGCAGTCATAGTGAATGGACTTGGTTCACATGGTGAATAGCGTTCAGGAAATATTTGTGAAATGAACGAATGACTATATCTTCTCCCCTAAACACCATCCAGGTTCTATTATGGAAAATATTTCCCTTCCCTTTGCCTCTGGGAAGAGAGAGCCAGGACAAGCACAAGAGCCGACCGTTCTCCAACTTTTGGCCAAATGGCATCCTCAGCTCAGCAGTGTCCAGCCAAGGCACTCAGTGCTCAAGATACAAATATGAGTAAAACGAAGGTCCTGACCCTGTAAGGGTCTATGGCCAGTGAGACAGTCAGATGGAGAAAGCGAAATCTTCAAGAGGATGCAGTAAATGCAGTGACAGAATTACAGAAAAGGCACACAGAAATATGTATATAAAAGCATAGACTAGCCTGTAGTTCAGTTAACACCTCCTAAGGGAAATGAACAAGATATTGAATAGCGAAGCACGGAAGTTACCCATATGTGCATAAATAATAAATATTGATCATTTGGATTAGGGTCACAGGTTAAAACACGAACATTTATTGGGCACTTCCTCTGTGCCCAGACTCTTTGAATACATTGGCTTATTTAATCCTTATTACAATCCTATAAGGTAGATATCGTCATTATCCCCACTGCATAGATAAGGAGGTTGAGGCACCAAAGCTATTCAACAGCTTGCCCAAGTTCACAAGGTTTCCTAACTTTCCTAACTTGCAGGGGTGGGGTTTTAATCCAAAAGTCAGGCTCTGGGCTCTTCCCCACCATGCTACATTGTCTCCCAAGGGCAAGGTCAGTCAGAGTCAGCCTCTACATCAATATCTCTCCAAATATCATTTAAGGACCACCTATATCTACACGTATACAAAATCACTTCAGTTGTTTGTAAAAATATGGACTCTGAACTCCAGCCAAGATTTACTGAATCAGAATCTCTAGTCAGTGGAGTTTAGGAACATGTATTTTAAAAACCATCTAAGGGCTTATGAACAAGAGCTCACCATTTTTTTATTACATTGATCACTGATATTTTGTCTCAAAATAAAATGATTACATGACAGCAGCATTTAGGTAGAAGCAGAATATAGGAGTAAGAAAAAGCATTCACATGATAACACCAGTGCCAATATGGCTCTCCATCTCAACACCGAGAAACACATATTTAGTTATCATAGCATGACAGAACGTGCTAGAAAGATAGATAGATATATATGATTTTAATATGGTAAACAGCTAGATTAAGCCACAGCATGGTTAAAGATAAGGCAGCTCCAAGGCTCGGCAAACCACACAGTTTTCCCTAAACCACTGTGACTCATTATTTGGCAATGAGGACAGAAAGGATGAGGAGGTATGTCCCTGTTGCTACCAATCATATTCCTCATTGAGCAGAACTTGCAGGAACTCAGAGGAAAGGAAAATGAAGGTGAGGGAAAAGAAAAAAAAACATCTTCATGAAAACAGCATTGTACTCAGTATAAATGATGCTGCTTATTACTATCGCTCATTTTCATAGGGGTAACAAAGGATTGTAAGTGTAAGTGTAGGAGTCTCAGTACCACCACTTATTGCATTATTTCTGAAGGAAAATGTGTTCTGAATTTCACGTAACAGACAAGAAAAAAAAAAAAAAAACTACAATCATAAACCAATTTTAAGTCGCGGATTTCCTACAAGACTATACAAAATCTTGCTAAGTCTAATTTCAACTGCTTTACATAATGCAGAGCTATACTGAAGACACTATTGTCTACTGGTTTCTTGTAAAAGAGAAATGAAATGGTCAATATTATGAGTTGATTTAGACTTTTTCACTGACATCATCTATTGCTGTTAGCTGTCTTGTTGCTCAGAAAGTCCCTTATGATAAAACAGCTCTTGAGGCTACCAAGGGTAAATATAACACACAATCCGCCTAAGGACAGTTGTCAAGTGCTAATCATCTACCAAGTGTCTGTGCACAAATCAACTGATAACGAGTCCATTTAAAAAATGTTGCTTAATAGCTAAGTGAGGAACTTAAAAATTACCTAAGTGTTTGAAAATATGCTATCCTGTTGTTAAATAATACATTAAAAATAAAGCTGAGTGGATGAAGAGGGAGTCCTTTACAATCTCTATACAATTATTGAAAAATAAATTAATTTTGATCCAAATAACACAGCAAAAAAGTAGATGGAGATAAGGACATAGTTTTACTATCCTCTGAGAAATGCTAAGAATAGGGAGTGTAATTAGTTAAGAAAATCTTAATTTATTTATATATTATACTGTAAACAGTAGGAACGCCTGCATAGAATTTAAAAGGGTTTCTAAGTAAAAGATATTTCCAAGCGAATCAGTTTTTATGCACAATGACATCCAACTCTGGGTTAATCAGAGTAATGGGAGCAAGGGACATCACAAATAAACCAAAATTATAGTTTAAAAATATAATGCAAAGAAAAATTTTAAGCTAACTTATTTTAAAATGACCTCTAATACTCATGCCTGCATTTATCATTCTTGACTCATTCTCTTAAAAGAATTACAACAATACTTGGACATTATTTTAGGAACACAATATATCACATTAAATTTCTTCAAGAGAAAGTACCAATAATTTATTATTTTAGTCTGTTTTCTTAAAGTAAGCTATTATTTTAGTCTGTTTATCAGCTGAGTTCCCTTTTTTCAAGTATTATTGACATAGGTACAAAAAGATTTTATGTATAACGATGGTTAAACAACCCAGTAAATGGAAAAAGGAGAAAAGTACCAACATATACAAAATGCATTCTGTACAGCAGGCAAATCTTTTATGTAAATTATCACATTAAGTCCTCACAAAAGTCTCTGTGAGATAATACTATTATTTCATTTCACAGATCTGAAGGGTAAAGTGACTTGCTCAAAGTCACAGATAAACAGTGGGTAGCAGACCTGGGATGTAAACTCAGTGAGGCTCCAGAAACTGACCTCTACTGCTACCCCATGCATTTCTCATGATCATCTCAGTGAACTGGATTATGCTGGTTTCAGGCTAAAAGCTGAAATATACCCAACTGCTCTACATAACAGAAGAGTAATATGGAATTTCTGAGTCTATCCACAGGAGAGAAGCAGAAACAAAATGGGGAGAAAGAAGGATGGGGGGCAAGGAGAGAGCAAAAGGACACAACTCACTTCAAGATATGTCCCCAAATCTATAGGCAAATCTCCTAAACTCACAAAAGATTCTTGTTAGTGGATTTCCTATGAAATTTTTGAAGGGCTGAGCTTTACCCTCCATCGAAGTACAAAAGATTAGAATCAACACACAAATAATCAGGAGGCAAGGAGACCAAAAGAAAGTAAGTCTTCAGGAAACTCCAGAAGCATTGAGAGAAGGCTTTGGATTCTCACATGTTATGGACAGAGTGGTGTTGGAGGAGAAATAAATGATAAGAAGGTCTTGGAGGGGCAAAGAAAATTCAGCTAATTCCATAATGAAGTTAAACAGAGGGGAAGTCCAGCTGTGTATTTCTTATTCCTCTCTTCCCTTCTGAATTATTTAGCCATCTTAGCACCATTTTTCTATATATATAATTAAATTAGTAAGACAAAAATTACTAATTTAATGTTTTTCTATTTGTTCTTTATATCATGTAGATTTAAACTGTGGGTTATAATAAAATTAAAATTTGGCTCCAAAAAGCATCTCTCCACCACAGAATATCTAGAAGTATGACTCTGGCACAGAGCCATCCTCACACCTCATTGTTTCTGTAGTTAAGAAGAGGGAAATGTTATGCTTGGAGCATAATGGTTCCAAACATAACAGGAAATTTTCTAGGCACTAGACACTGAACTGGGTTTGTATTGGCTTGAAATTCTGAGAGTTGTATTTTAAAGAGTATATTTATTCATACAATTTATAAAGGTTCATAATGAGCTACACTACTATCCTGAGTTAGAATGTCATATTGATCAAGTTGCAGAAGAATCTGAATCAGGAATACAGAGGCTGCTGTAGTATGAGCAGACCTGAGGCAAAGATGAGGTTAGACTAGATACCTACTGGCATTCTATAATTGTAAATAGGTAGCCATGATCCACAAAGCAGTAAGAGGAAAGAAGGAGCAGAGTGGACCAGAGTGTAGGCTTCTGAATTGGAGTGAGTCTATGAGGAATGAAAAAGCAGAACAGGCTGAAGTGCCATGAAGCAAGCACCATGGAGAGCTCCAGGGAAAATTCGTTGCTCCTCTGATACCTTCCTGGTCAGTTCTATTGCAGGTGGATCTACTTTTAGTTTAAGGATAAAGGCTTATTAAATATTGAAAGCCCTCTCTACATTGAAAGTCCCTGAAGTCAATAATTATATCATAATATATCACCTATAAAATCTTACTCAATAGGCACTTAATACATGTAGGTTTAATAAATGATACTAAAGTCATCCAAATGCTTAATGTTGGCACTTATCCTTATATTCCCTTAGGATCAACTAAGAGTCATCAAGAATTCATTGAATTTTTCTAGACACATTATGCTAAGTGTGTTCACACATTATCTTATAAAATCCTGTTACATCCAAAAATGATTTTATAGCACCATAAAGAAACTGGGGCTCAAAGAAATGATTACTTGCTTAGGTTTAGACAGGAAGTTACATGGCAATTACTCCAAGCTCAATACTCTTTCTAGGTCTATGCACAGAATTTTAGGATAACGTAATCTCTGAGTTGATTTGGACGCTATGGCATAGAAAACAATAATACCACCCAACTATTCACTTGCCATTCTAAATTTCTAAATACATTCTCATTTAGGAGGGGTCAGGTGAGTGGAGTGTTGGTATAATTCTCTCTGAAAAGAGAAAGCCCTAATTTGGGGTATTTGCCAACTTCTGTGATGTAAATACTACCACAGTGGCTGACTTCAAGCTCTCACCAGGATGTCACTGAACACACAGCTGGGAAGAGAAAGTGCATAACTGACTCTCCACGAGCCATTTATGAACCAGCTCCAGCAGACCATTAGGCCATGACAATAGTTCTGGCCAATGGGTTATAAAGGAAGTAAAGCGTGTCTGTCACTCACAAAAAATTCTCATCAGAGGAGTGACACAATCCCTTCCTTTTTTCTATTCAATGCACATTGTCGAGTCTTTTCCCCACTAAGAGAAGCCACATGTTCAAAATATGATGGTGCCTCCATCAGCTTGGGTTCTTGAGTAACTATGTGAAGTAGAACACCTGTCAGCACTCACAGGACATGTGACATTAGTGAGGAATGAACTTTCTTGTATTAAGCCGGGAAAATTCCTCCTGGTACTAAATGTGAGGCGTGCCCTGTTATAAACTGAATTAAAGTGTGACTGATAGAGCTGGCTTTAACTTCTCTCTCCTAAGGAGTTTCAGTGTTTTATAAAAATAATAAATAAGCCAAGTAAAAAAAATAAAACCTTTATGTGTATCTGAATTGATAGAAAATATAGATACAATTTACACACATTCAGGAGAATAAGAATAACAGATTTTAACTAATTTTACCAACATCTAAATTAATCATGACAATATTAAGTAGGTATTATTTTCCCCCATTTCTCTCAGACTTGGAGAGGTTTAGGTAATTTCTTCAAGGTCAAAAAGATACTAAGTAGTGTATCTTGAATTAAAATAGACATCCATCTCTTTTTAAAGTTTTTACTCTTATATGACATACTGTTCTTTACAAATTAAAGAATATTATGGTTTTAATCAAATATTTATTGAGAATCTACTGTGGGCTAGGCATTGTGCCAGCCATAAAGATATAGTAAAGCCAGTTAGGTTTAAGTACTATCATTTTATTAGGTATTATATGTTTAAAGAAATGTGATACAAAGAGAGAAGTGTACCCAAAACAAAGAGTAAATTCTGTATATGTTCACACACACCTCTACACATTTATACAAAAACACAAGAGTACAGATATGTCTTTAAAGGAAACATTCTATCTGGTTGACAATCTGATATTGGCAGACCAAAATAACTGGAAAATATTCCAGGAAAAAAATCTACGATACAGCATTCCATTGACCCTAAACATTGAATTAATGCCATATCTAATCCATTTAAATAACCCACCTGGTATAGTCTGAAGGCTTATTCAAAAGAGGCACCAGGTGAGAATAACTGGAGGCCAGTATAATATTCTACTTGTGCAGCCCTTTGTAGACTTAGCAAGTTTGTGTCTCTTGAGTATGATTTCTAAAATATCCTTATCCTAGAGAAAATGCATTAGTAGGCTCTGGCAACCAAAATAACTATCTACAAACAGAATATTTCTACTAGTCTCAGAATCTCAATATAATCATGTGGTTGGGTACATTCCCTTCTCTACTTAGGAGATTATATAAGGACAGTTTATCCAAATTTACTTAATGGAAACACTCCAGGGCATGTGCTAAATTACATGATCACATTGATAATCCTACACTAATAGAAACAGTCTGTACCACCTAAACCTAATGGGTACTGACAGTTATTTAATGTCTTTGCAGGAAGTTTCCCTTCAACAGCAGAGCACACAGTTTGGCCTGAGAGTTTCCATGGTTATGTTCAAATACTCTATATACAGATACAGCTGCCCGAATGGAAAATTTATATTTTTTCTCAGAAATTAGATTCAGGATTTGTAGCTTCCCTACAAATGAAAATTTAGGGGCATAAAACAACTTTCTCTTTTGTTTTTAATAATACTTGCAGTTCATTTCAGTGACTTCTTTTTGGCATGTCTTCCCCTGCATCCGAGGCAACCTAAAACATCCGAGTCATTTATATGAATTGTATTGATGAGTTGACTCATTGTCTATGTTTAGTGAAAATGTCCTAATAAATCACAGAAAAGAAATTACCAGGGTTTCAGAGGAAAACCACGAAAGAAAAGAAATCGCCACTCTTATAGCATTTCAAATCATGGACATAATAAAGCATTCTGTGTCAGTATATCAACTGTGGGTGAACTAAACCAATGCTTCTGCCTGCTTCCCTGAGTATCATCAGAATAAGTGTATTAATTTTTATTCATGAATATTTATACAGTTCTTTCCCAGGCACTATGGCATATATTGGTGACAAAGTCTGGTCTATAGCAAAATTGGAGGACAAAATCTGTACAGAAATAAATATGACATAAAGGGGAAAAATAATGCAAAAGGGAGGTGCAGAAAAATTGCAATAGAAAGCCAGAGGGAAAAGAGAATGTTCTGGATGAAAAAAGTCAGAAAATTCTTGATGAAAGTGTTGCCATTTGAGCTGAGCATTAGTGGGTAGTTATCAGACATAAAGTAAGAAGAGAAGAGCATTCTAGAAAGAAGCAACAGCTTGAGACAGAACATGGACCATGAGAATGTGGTAAGAGAGAGGGTGAGAAACACTGCAAAAGCATATTAGATTAGAGTGGAAAGGCACGTGATAGAAGATAACCAGAAAGATTGGTTGAGGCTCAATTAGGTGGTCCTTGAATACTCGTCTAAGGTCAATTGAGAGATAGGCTGTCCTCCATACTTGAGATTAAAACTGTTATGTGAAACATTCAAAAAGCCATTATTAATTCCATTGATAGAGGAGACACTTTCCAGATAGCAGAGTGCACAGGAGACAGCATCAGGGATGTGCTATCTTATCTCAGACATTTCTCTGCTTGAGAAAGCACATGTGTAAAACGTTATCATTCATAAGCCACCCAAAAGGGAGATCCAAAGTCAACAGCCATATTTATGTCAGTAGATTCTGCTCAGTTTCCTTTGCACCAACACAATACATTATTTTGGCATTTCGTTTAGGAGCAAAATAAGTTTATTATCTTTACTTGCACTGTAATGCTTATCCTTTGTTTAGTTACCACGAATTGTACTCTAGAAATTGTGTAACATCAGGACCAGAAGCTTTTTTGGTGATGACTAGATATAAATTTAAGGTAATATGATCATAGATACTGTGTCTGTTTATTGTTTTCGTAATTATAGGAGACCGAGCTTAGAAACTTGTCTACAGTGTTCCCACCATCTTACCGTCTCTCTCCTCACTCACAGACTAATCCTCAGTGCTTCTCTGTTCTAATTATCAGTTAAGATGTACTCAGTGTCCATTAAGTATCATGGAACATGGCCAAAAGCAGACACTCAGTAAATGTTTACTGAATGGATGACTGAATGAATAGGTGTGTTAGGCACAAGGAAAAACATCAGACATGTAAAATATCCCTCTTCTAGGCAAGAGTTTTACTAGAGGAAATACCACTGCTAGCAATCCAAATCACCTGCAAAATGGATTCAAATGCTTCACAGTAAGTTGCTAATAATATGGAAGAGTGGCATCACTTGTACATATTTCAAAATCAATGATAAACAACTTAATGTCACTATTCAGAGAGCAAGAATGAATTACCTTTGTGAACTTGCTAGCTTAGGACACTGCTGGCTTAGGTCATGCTTAAATTAAAGTGTTTGAGGGGTAAAGAGACTCAGAACTTCTTATACTCCTTCTTACTGTGGTCAGAGAAAGTCAGACTCAATCTAGCCATATTTTGGGCAAGTTGGTCAAAATAACCATAACATCAAATTTGGCCACATTTATTTAAAATATAACAGCAAAACACTTCATTGTTGACAATCTAATGCACTCAATAAATATTGAGCAACTACTTTGTGCAAGGAACTGGGTGACTAAAACAGGCAGATGGGACCATTTCTGATCTATTCAATAAAAAATTACTAATTTTATTTTACATTGCCTTTTTACTTACACCCTTATCCCATATCATCCATGTTTAAAAATCCACATTCCAGTTTCTATTTTCCTTATAAGGCTGAGAGTTCTGAGAATAAAAAATGGATATTCTAGGATTTAAATGGAGTTACAATGAAAACTTTCATTCTTTAAATTGGTAAAGTTAATGTAAGTATTCCTTAAAAAAATAAACTGGCATGCAAAAATGGCACCTCGAATCTCTACAATGTAACACCTCTGCATACTTTCACAGAAGCTAAATAATTTGAACTATGAACCCACTGATCCCATTTTTTTAGGTAGGGGAGCTGAGACAATGAAAGAGTAAATGATGTAAGGGGTATACCCTTCATTTGAATTGTCCCAGAGGATACTAGAGTAAGTTGTTCATTTGGGAGGTATGACGGATGCTAATAAGCAAAGAGAAGGTAACACAGGAAAAAGAATGCAGCCCATAAAGGGTGTGCTTTTAAGCTTGCTCTCACTATAGACAACTGGAGCTTATTCCTGCAGGGGCTGAAAGCTGCTTTTGAGGGGCTTCATCCTCCAGAAGAACAGCCTTCTCCTGTTCAGGTTAAGAAAAAAAAGCCTCTCAGACACAGAAATACGGGTACCTGAGTTGGAAATAGGCCAGAGAACACTGAAAACTTTGAGAAATATGGGCAAGCCACTCAGACCGTGTACTAGAGTGGGTCCCACATATAATGTGCAACAGAACTAGATCTCAGATTTACGGCATCCTGAATTTTGAGGGTATGTTCTTTCCTCCATACTGCCAAAATACAGTGCTTTCTTAGAGTGAATATATACTACTTAATGTAATTCTAGGATACAAATACCATAGTGTGTTAAAGTACACAATGAATGTACATCCACCAAATACCAATAACCAGCAGTGCTCGAGAGCTTATTTTGTAGCAGGAACTATGCGAAATACTTCATTTGTACCATCTTAATTTTATTCTCAGCACAATTCTATGAAGGAAAGGACTATTATTGCCATCCTAACATTACAGAGGTGGAAAGCAAGGCACAGAGAAGTTATAGTTCTGACGTAATGCAGCTTTTAAGTGGCGGTGTTGAGATTCAAACCCAGGGCAGTTCCATACTGGGGCCTATGCCCCAACCATCATTCTCTACTGGCTCCATCTCTGATTGTTTTGGAAGCAGACAGTGGCTAACACAATCAATCTGCAGATTTGATGATAGGAAAACTATCCAAGAATTTTAAGTCTATTTATAGTGGTATTGATACCTTTCGTGGTCATCAAAACTTAACACTATCAATTGATGTGATCAAGACATCTCCTACAAACGCACCATGTTTATTGCTTTTTAGTAAAAGCGTTCTCTATGATTGCTAGAGAAGATATAAATAAACTATTGTATACACTCTATAAAACATGCCAACACCAAAATAAAATAACAAATAGACTATAAAATACCTTCACTGTCCATATTCCAGCCTCTGGCTCTTTAACATTCACCACCTTGGCAGAGTTATGAATATTTAATAGCTCATTCAGGCCAAATCCCTTTTTTATCAGCTTCCCTGAAAGACAGACATAATGGTAACAGTCATAATCTTTCTTTCATCTATGTATATTAGCTGTATACATTTCCAGTACAAATTACCTGATGGACATTTGTGCCTCTAGCTCAAAACATTATTTTATTTATATCTAAAATATACTCAACTTTAGCATTTCTGGACATTGGAATTGAAGTAACAGATTCCTATTTGCTATGCTGATTTGATCGTATAAAGAGAGTAACAAATGACAGGCTGTAATCATATTTCCAAAGCCAGCCTAGGTAACTATTATGGCTACCAAGAAGTTATGTGCAGTCCCCAGAGACATTTACACTTAATAGATGGCAAAAACAGTAAAACAGAATAAATGTCTTTTTGAAGATCACTCAAGGTATTACTAACATAAGAGCCCTGGGCATATCTTTGCATAAAGTATAAAACTTCAGTTTTCCACAAAGCACAGCTTGAAGGCTTTTACTTGTCACAGGAATAGTTAAAGGAGGCAGTGTAATAAAGTAGCATGATAGGTGGAACTTAGGAAGAAAAGCAAATTTGGAATTAAGCCATAGTTTACTTATTCACTTCTCTCTTGGCTCTCCTATGGACTACTTCTGCAGTTATATAAACAAATTAATTATAAGAATTCTATGTTTGCATCAAAAGCTTTACAATCACTGTAAATGACTTTTAAAATATCAGTATCAATGACTTTTTAAAGTAGCAGAAACTTAATGCAATGATTACAGGTACTTTTAAGTATCCAGATAATGAAAAACACAAATCTTTCCTGGATAGGTAGCATGGATGGTATTAGAAGAATGCTCCCTAAAAAGACAAATCCATTTCTAAAGACAAATCCATTTTTAAGACCAAACCTGCAGAAGTCTTGAAAAACAGATTTTGCTTCCTTGTAAATTTCAATTTGATTGTTAGTGTGGATGAAACCTTTGAGGACAATTTCGTACGCTATTTTCTTTAAGGTATTAGTTATTTTCTAAGACTCAAATAAGTAAGAAAGGTAGTTACTCCCTCCCCATTTATAAATATTCACAAATAGGTAAAAAAAATGTAGCACATATTAAAGCTACAATGGGAATAAAAATATTTTGCAAACATCAATAGGTTTAAAAAAAGTTTCTAAATGCAAATATTAAGAAAAATGAGGTTTCTGTTTTTATTAGATTACTATTCAACATTAAGTCTTATTGTAATATTCAATCGGCAATGGAATCAAGCCAAAACTTAGGGTTATACTATACAATTATTGAGGAAGCAAAGTAAATTAAAACATCATTCTAATGAGAACATGAATTTGTTTTTTAATGACTGTCTCCTATAAAATTAAAATTTATCAAGAAAATGATACAGTAAAAAAATTAATCAGTGGTTTTAAGAGGAGTTTTTCCATGTGATTCACTTAAAAATAACATAAAATACTGAACTGTACAGAATAAGTTATTGTGAAGTATTTCCCCACATAAAGATGAGGAAAACATGATTTCAGGTTCAATTAAAATATTTTTTCTTTTGGATACTTTACCTACAATTAAGTTAGTACATGTGATCTGTTTAAATTATTAGGAGTTTTAACTTTTTGAATCTCATGTTAAGTCAACAATACTTATGACTAAAAACATTCAGTTTTAATTTTTAAACATCTTCCCTAATCACTTTTGAATTTATTGAATTTATTCATAAAGTTAGCATTAATTTGAACAAGTAAGTGTACAAAAAAATCTTTTACCTTTCATGGTTTTTCTATTTTATTATATGAATGTCCCATATATCTCACCTAAAGGATTGCGAACTTCAATCACTGGAGAAGGGCCACTCAGAGACACAGTAACCTCTTTTAGACTGGGATCAAAAGGAATTTTCCAAGTGTTTACAGCCTGTTCCAAATGATCTGTTGATAAGAGGTGAACTTTGGAAGCCTGCACTGCTTCCTCTACCCATTTTAACACCTATAAGAGAAAAAAAGAAGCGTGAGTAATATCAAAACATTTACAGCTTTATACTACCTCGAATTCCTGGTGCAGTAGTTGACTTTGCTTAATTACAGGACTCCATCACTTTCTGTACTGGTGTGAGGTTTATTTCCATCACAGTGAAAACAAATCCTCAGAATGGGAGAAAATATTCGCACATCATAAGACCAACAAGGGATTATTCTCCAAAATTTACAAACAGCTCATGCAGCTCAATATCAAAAAAACAAACAACCCAATGGAAAAATGGGCAGAAGACCTAAATAGACATTTCTCCAAAGAAGACATACAGATGGCCAAGAGGCACATGAAAACATGCTCAACATTGCTAATTATTAAAGAAATGCAAATCTAAACTACAATAAGATATCACCTCACACCAGTCAGAATGGCCATCATCAAAAAACCTACAATTAATGCTGCAGAGGGTGTGGAGCAAGGGAACTGTCCTACACTGTTGGTGGGAATGTAAATTGGTAGAGCCACTATGGAGAACACTATGGAGATATATATACAATGGAATACTACTCAGATGTGGTATATATACAATGGAATACTACTCAGCCATAAAAAAGAATGAAATAATGCCATTTGCAGCAACATGGATAGACATGGAGATTATCATACTAAGTGAAGGAAGTCAGACAGAGAAAGACAAATATCATATGATATTGCTTATATGCGGAATCTAAAAAAATGATACAGGCAGATTATCAACTTTTAAGAAATAAATTTTAAGGAGGTATGGGAGGAAGGAATACATTTTATAAAACGTTACAAGGAAGCTCATGACTGACCTTTGAAAAGTAGGAGTTTTAAGTATGCTGTTAAAAATCTGTAAGGAACAGTTAAGAAAATTATCAGACTGTAAGAGAAATGTGTGAGCTTGCCAAACAAGGATTTCAGTGTAGATTTTGTCTTTATCAAATGAAGTTAAAGAAACAAGTTATAGTTAAAGTTTGAATGGAAGAGGCTGCCATTGTTGTTCCACATCTGTTTGTTGCTGTTTGCATTCCTTTATTGAGCCTACATCTTCATAATCTTTTTGGCAGGTATATGTTGCACACTTGTTTCATGCTCAAGACAGGATCAGAGAGCATGGATACTGACAGGTGATTTGTCTGTTTTCTTCTTTTTCCGTGACTGTATCTACTGCCTCATCTTGATTTACAAGCAAAACCTAGAAAACCTACAAAAATAAGTGTTTTGTGGTTTATCTAGGAATAATACAGAAAATACTGCTGTTATTTTTGCTGAAGAAAATAAATTTTGTATAGTTTATTTCAACCTAAATAAAATGTGAATTTTGTTTAAAAATTGTTTTTAAAATGATACAAATTAACTTATTTACAAAACAGAAACAGACTCACAGACTTAGAGAATGAACTTGTGGTTACCAGGGGGGAAGGGGGTGGGGGAGGGATAGATTGGGAGTTTGGGACTGACATGTACACACTGCTGTATTAAAAAAAAGAAAAAAAAAAGACAAACTTTCCCTACATCCACTTATTACAGTAGGTTCAGAATAAAATGCTAGTTTAACTCATGCACAAATTTCAATTTTTATATCTTGGAATAATATATTCAAAATGAGATTACAGTGTCCAAAAACCAGTTGCGCAGAGATATTACATGCAGAGGTATTACAGACAGTTCTATTTCTCAAGAGAAATGAAAAGAACCTATAAAAAAACATGGTAATGGCGATACTGAGATTCTTTTTCCCTCCATTCTTTCTTTCTGGACTTCTTTCAAGGTCCAATTTATAAAAGATAATTAGCAAATTATCAAATCCAATTCACTATATTGGGTACTGAATTATTGTAATAGAGTATACTATAATTATATATTGTATATTATAATATATATTGTAGTATATTAATTATTGAAAAATAATTGCCATGCCAGCAAAATATTCATTTTTATGATAAAATAAATAAGTAAAAAATAATGGGAAAAGTAACCACTGTATTTTTTTTAAATGGAAAAATATTTCACCACCAATTTAAGTGGTGTGTCCTTGAAAACTAGGCTTTGGGAAAATATTAAGAAACTGGATTATAATAGGGTATTAATGACTCACTGTGAACAAGTAAATCTTCCAGTCCACAGAAATGTTCTGCAACAGCAAACACAATTCCTCATTAAACAAACAGGTCATGACTGGACAGGTACTGCTTAGTTAAACTTACTAGAATTACTTCTAAATCATACTAAGCTTTAATCCATCTCAGATCTTTCTCTGGTTCACATATCCTTTAAGACTATATCCCGTCATAACAATTTCCCTTGTAATTATGCATAAACCACTAATCAGTGCTGGATATTAAGGTACAGCCAAGCTACTCAAAATAAACAAAAACATATTTGAAATTTCAATAGTAGTAGCCACAAATCAATGAATCAAACAAGTATTGTGCAATAACTTAATTCTCTGTAAAAAGGATCCCCCCATTTTCTTTTTCTGTCCTCAAGGATGAGGAAAGTGGCTAAGACATATTATCATAAAATTAACAGTGTAAGGCAATTATGTTCATTCATTAAATAAAGGCTTATTGTTCAAAGTACTCTTCCAAGTACTGAGTGTTGATGAACATATTTTTAGTCAATATTTAGTAATCGCACTTCTTCTCTGAACTAGTATCTTTTTGCATTATTTTGTAGTCTGCATTATTCGTTTTTAATAAATCTTCTTACCTTTCCTCCAAGGTCAAGAACCACAGCTCTTTTATCATTGTATACCCTGAACCAAGCGACCTGCTCTACACATAATAAAGGTGGGATATGTACTAATGTCCCTGAAGTTGGTCATAATGATGATAATGACGATGTCTTCTTAAATAAAAGACTGTTATGGGAATTCATGAAACAGGGAGCCCTTGTTGAAATAATGTATGTAAGGTGCCCATCACCGTACTTGCCACATAGTGGATATTCAGATGTTTTCCTCCATCTCCAACTAAATTCCCTTCTCTTCCCCTAACTGAATGACTTCATGGGCAAAGTGAAAACACTTACCCATGAAAGTCAGATAAGATTTCTGTAAATGAAAAAGAGACACAAAGTCATTCCAGGTAGAATAGAAGTTCTGAAGAAACACAGAGAGACAGTAGTACTCATATATGTTAAGGACATGAGTGCATCCAACTGGCTACAGTTAAGTGCTCAGAAAATGGAGAAGCGGAAGATGAGGTTGGAAGGTTGTGTCAGGGGCACTCTATGTATGGTCACAAAGTCAAGCTATGATAATCGGATTTTATCCTAAAGACCCAAATGAAAAATTCCGAAGGACTTTATGCAGAGGAGTAATACATTGAATGTGGTATTTTACAAAGAAACACCTGTAGTGGTATCATCAACTAACTGAGCACAAAAAACAAATCTATTACCGTTAATTACTCCATAAATCAAATGATATATTTCCTCATAGTATAACCTTATAAAGCACCTGGAATTTTATGTATGAAATAAAGCATGTATCAAGATAATTGTCTAAAGAAGCAGATGACATATTTTGAAAAATGGGTTCTGAGTGATCTATCATGCTTGAACAGAAATGTATGAATCATTCTGCTTATCAAATCTATCCATATGGCTATAGAAACCAGACTGATTATCACTAATATTTGACCTTAAATAGAATTCATGTTTTAATAATCAGAGTGTTGACATTCTTATGTCTTAAACATAGAATATGGCTGCAGAACTCAAGGAAATGCAAAGAACTGACTTATTGACTGAGAAAGCACTTGATAAATTCGACTGGGGATAAATAACTTTGTGGATAATGTCTGATTTAGAGACTAAACTAGGCAAAGGACAAGAGAAATCAGATAAATAGAACATTTGTTTTAAGGACAAGGCACAAAATGTGGCCATAAATAATTCTCAGTGAAAGGGAAGAAAAGAATTAGAAAACAAGGATAGTATAGAATCTCAAGTTCAACAATGAAATGCAGTAGTGTTAAGTAGAAAAAAAAGTGAAATTGATTTTTTATACACCTTTACTTAAATGTATAGTGTATTCTGGGTGACTCCTCAAATATACCTCTCCTTCAAACCCAATGTATAAAGGTTATGATATATCACTGGAAATCTATCCTGTTGTCTGTTAGTTATGGATGGAAAGCACTAAGTTCTAGGCATTCTTATGAAAATGGAAAACTATTTAGTTGCATTTTCATAAGACAATTGTGTTTAAATGGTACGAAATATAAGCAGGCTTTTGGTTTATTCTTAATACTGTTTCCAATTCATCAACATTTATGAGGCTTTCACAAAGGGATTACCACGTATCACGATACTACTTGTTGGGAAAGATACTCATGATACTTTTTTTATCCACTTACAGAAAAAAATTGAATTGAAAACAGATACAACTCACTTTGTTAGAAAATACAGATATTACCTACATGTAAGTAAAAGTAGATCCCTGCAAGCCACAGATCACCATAAGCGAGGTTTCTGGCCTCTCATGTTGCCACATATAAGAAAAAAAACAAAAACAAAAACTTTGTCTAACCATGAGAAATGTTCTCATGAGATTGGAAATGATCTTATACTGATATTATAATGACAAAAAGAAGTGAACTAGAATAATGTGAGATCCTTTGAATCAGTACCTTTTCACTAACATAAAAACTGTTTCAACCCACTAGGGAACCATTAATTGTACATTAAGTTTTAATGTAAAAATAGTCTCTCATGATTTGTAGCAGTTTAAACCTCAAAGGGCCTTTGAGAACATCTAACCCAGCTCTTTTATTTTATAAATGAGGGAAACTGATATTTGAAAGAGTTCTTGTACCTTTTAAACAACTAATCAGACTGATTCTGGCTCAGCAGTTATTTTTTACATAAGCCCCTTTGTTCCTGAATATGCTCTCTTAGTTTAAATATTTTGCATCCTATGTAATAATCAATACTTAAAAATAAGTTCATATTTCTATTCCACTTAGGAAGGAAATGCAAATATTATTGCAAAACACAAAACTGGCCTACATTATTATGTACTATGAAATACAATACATAGTATTAAGTAGAAATGGAAGTGAAATCAATTTTGCATACATCTTCAAGAACAGAATTTGAAGAAAACTTTGTTTGGAAGGATTTCTTTCTTTTTTCTTTTTAAAATCAATATATGGTTGATATGTAACATTACATTCATTTCAGGTACACAATATAATGATTCGATTCTGTACATATTGCAAAATGATCACCACGATAAATATAAATAACACCCATCACCACACAGTTACAATTTTTTTTCTCTTGTGATGAGA
Source organism: Kogia breviceps (assembly GCF_026419965.1). Classification (NCBI taxonomy): domain Eukaryota; kingdom Metazoa; phylum Chordata; class Mammalia; order Artiodactyla; family Physeteridae; genus Kogia; species Kogia breviceps. The sequence continues at coordinate 27,917,367 of NC_081310.1, read as the reverse complement.
ACTTTTAAGATTTACTAAGCATCATTCAAATATACAACACAATATTATTAACTATAGCTACCAGGCTGTACATTACATCCCCAGGACTTACTTATTTTATAACTAGAAGTCTGTACCTTTTGATCCCTTTACCCATTTCACCTACCCCACCAAACCCCTGCTTCTGGCAACCACCAATCTGTTCTTTGTATCTTATGAGTTCAGTTTTGTTTTTGTTTTAGATTCCACATATAAGTGAAATCATACGTTATTTGTCTTCTTTGGTCTGACATTTCACTTAGCATAATGCCCTCAAGGTCCATCCCTGCTGCCAAAAATGACAAGACTTCCTTCTTTTTGTGGCTGAATAATATCCCAGTATGTGTATGTATATATGCCACATTTTCTTCATCCATTCATCTGTAGGTGGGCACTTAGGTTGCATCTATGTCTTGGCTATTGTAAACAGTACTGCAATGAACACAGAATGAATATATTTTTTGAGTTAATGTTTTTATTTTATTCAGATAAATACCCAGAAGTGGAACTGCTTGATCATAAGATCATTTTTAATTTTGGGGATAACTTTCATACTGTTTTTCATAGTGGCTGTACCAATTTACATTCCCAGCAACAGTGCACAAGGGTTCCCTTTGCTCCATATCCTTACCATCACTTGTCATTTCTTGTCTTTTTGATAATAGCCATTCTAACCAGTGTGAGGTGATATATCACTGTGGTTTTGATTTGCAATTCTGTGATGATTAGTGATGTTGAACACCTTTTCATGTACTTGTTGGCCATTTGTATGTCTTCTTTGGAAAGATGGTTTTTCAGATCTTTTGCCTACTTTTTAATTAATTGTTTGGGTTTTTTTGCTATTGGGTTGTATGAGTTCTTTATGTTTTCAATATTAACCCCTTATCAAATATATGATTTGCAACTACTTTCTCCCATTCAATAGGATGCCTTTTCATTTTGTTGATGGTTCCCTTTACTGTGCAGAAGCCGTTTAGTTTGTTGTAGTCCCACTTATTTTCGCTTTTGTTGCCTTTGCTTTTAGTGTCAAATCCAAAAAATCATCACCAAGACCTATGTCAAGAAGCTTATCACTCATGTTTTCTTCTAGGAGTTTTATAGTTTCAGGTCTCACATTCTAGTTTTTAATCCATTTTGAGTTAGTTTTTGTGAATGGTGTAATATAATGGTCCAGTTTCACTGTTTTGCATGTAGCTCTCCAGTTCTCTCAACAGTATTTATTGAATAGACTTTCCTTTCCCCATTGTATATTCTTAGCTCCTTTGTCATAAATGAACTGACCATATATATGTGGTTTTATTTCTGGGCTCTATTCTGTTCCATTGATCTATCTGTCTATTTTTATGTCTATACCATAACTGTTTTGATTACTATAGCTTTGTAATATAGTTTGAAATCAGGCAACATGATGCCTCCAGCTTTGTTCTTTCTCAAGATTGTTTTGGCTATTTGGGGTCTTTTGTGGTTCCATACAGGCTTTATGACTGTTTGTTCTAGTTCTGTGGAAAATGCCGTTGGAATTTTGACAGGGATTGCATTGAATCTATAGATTGCTTTGGGTAGTATGGACATTTTAACAATATTAATTCTTCCAATCCATGAGTAGGGAATATCTTTCTATTTATTTGTAATTTATTTCATCAATGTCTTATAGTCTTTAGTATACAGCTTTCACCTCCTTGGTTAAAATTTTTTCTGAAGTATTTTAAGTATTAAGTATTTTATTTGTTTTGACACCATATGGATGTTTTTAATGTAAAAAATTATATCCAAATGAATTTCCCCAGAACAACTTTTGTCCTTTTGGTGGGAAAATGGAAATATGGTAAAGTGTTAGATACAACTTGTAATTATGCATATATCTGTATCTTTGTTGTTACTGCTGTTTATCATCTGTTATCTCTACTAAACTGTCCCATGAGACAGAACAGAAACTATGGATGACATGTTCACTACTATATCCCCTCAACCTAACACAATGTATGAGATATAGATATAGTAAATTCCTAATAAATATGTATGAGGAGGAGGGGAAAGAGGAAAGAGGGAGGAAAGAGAGAGAAATTGTATATCAGATCTTTACCCTCAGAGTTAAGAGTATGTGAAAAGGTAACATTTGGGCCCTGTGTTCATTTGTGACAAGCCCCCTCTCAGCACTAAATTTTCAACACTGAGCTGAATAGGGTAAGAACTTGCAGGTGTGGCCTTAAATGTGAGTATCAGGCTCTAATTAGTTTTGATTTATTTGGTTAGCTAACTTGGGACTTAAAAATGCAATGGAGATATCTCTAGAATTAAGTCCATTTTTAAAAAAATGCCAGTGTATGCTTTTCAGTAGCACTGGATGAAGATTTTTCAAGCTCAGTAGTGGTAGAAAGTTGTTCAGTAAATGAATGCAACAAAGCAAAAGTAGTTTAAAAGGCTGGGTTAGGCATAGGCATAAACGCACCCACCTAATAATCAGAGCCTACCCAGAAAACCATTCATGTAATATTACTATTAATAATAAAAGCACTTTTATAGTGTTTATTACATACCAGATACTTTTAAGAGCTTTACAGCGATCTTCACAATAGCTCTTCGACATAGGAATGGTTATCTCCATCTTACATATGGAAAAACTAAGGCACATTCTCGAAGTTCATAAGTCACACAACTAGGAAGAAGGCAGGGCTGGCCTTTTGATTTCAATAATCCTGTTTATTTTCTAAACTTACCATAAGGAAAAATCACAGTTTTCAAGAGTGAATCAGAAATAATAGCTAGTGAAAAAAATCAATGCAGGTGTTTTAAATGAGAAGTGGCTTGCAAAACAGTGATTTGATTATCTGTATATTATTATCACTACTTGAACAGCAAATTGTCAAGAATTAACTTATATAAAAACATTAAAGCCTTTAAATCTATATTGAATTTGATGTGAGAATGACTTACTACATTTCCAAGACAACCATTTTGTGGTAAACTCTACATGATAGCAGAGGCAGGTTTCACTCCACTCTGATCTGGCTAAGAGAGAGAGAGACACTCCTCTGGGTAACCAGGAGATCCTTTCCCCCCAGGTTCAAGTTCATTTCTACCCTGCAGTATAGCACAGAACCCATAATTCAGAATCTGCATAGAAGTCCCTAAGCATTTATTGAGCATCTACTGAATATAAAGGATAGTATATGATATTATAGAGACTACCAAAGAAACAGAAACACACTCCCTGCCTTATAAGACATGACAATCTAGTTGGAGAAATGAGACAAAGAAAATAAAAACAAATTAACTAGCTCTTACCTTCAAGTAATAAATTTAAAAGATCAGATTTATAGTCTCAATTTTATATTATAAATGACCAATTTATAGTCCTAAACTGTGATGCACTTTCCTACTCAAAAATTTTAATGATTCCCTGTTACATTCAGAATGAAGCCCAAGCCAGCAGGCTGGCAATGGGAGTAGTCTACCCTGGATGCAGATAATAAAGGGGTGCACTGTCTGTGGAAAATTTTAAAACAACAAAAAACAGACTAAAAGTTGCTCTGCTTTCTAATAACTTCATGTCCCAGTAATCCTAACCAATTCCCCCTTAAAAAAATTGTTTGTGTAAAGTCTAACCAACTGCTGTTATTACCGTTGAGTTTTAATAATACATGTAAGCTTCAAATTGGCACATTTTTATTACTTTCCCTTTAAGAAACATCATATTCTGCACAGACATTAATTCAGAGAACTCCCAGTTATATATCACGTACATGGTCATGTTAACTCTGTTACTCACTTTCATTTCAAGAGTATATGTAGTACTGTGATCCTACATTTTCCTGTATTTAGACAGATCCAAGCTATACCTTCATAGCTCAGGAGTTACATGATATGACATGTGTTAAAAGGATCACTCTAGGCTCTGTGTTGAAATTAGACTGTAGGGGATGAAAGGTCAGAAGCAAGGAGATCAGATATAAAGCCACCACATTAATCCAGGTGGAAGATGATAGTGACTCAGACCAGGGTTGTAATAGTGGGGCAGAAAGATATGGCCAGTTTTGGATGTTTACTGAAGCCAGAGTTGACAGGGTTTACTGAAGACCAGAAGTGGAGCCTGAGGATGATACCTCAGTTGCCATTAACTGAGACAGTTAAGACGGCAGGAAGTTGATTTAAAGGGGTGATGTGCTGAGGAGGAGAATGTAGGCTCTCAGCTTGGGCATGCCAAATTGAGACGTCTATTAGACACCAGGTCGAAGAAAGAAGCAGGCAGTCAGATATATGGATCAGAAGTTCAGTTAGGAGTTCCAGATTGGAGATATAATGGAATTTAAAATCATGAAGCTCTCCTCGCAGCCCCTCCCCACCAAGAACTTACACAAAGGGGGAAGTACACCATCCTATGAAAATAAACTTAGATGTTAATATACAATGGCCCAGAAGAAAGCCTTGGAACAAGTCTCCCCTTGTTCTCACTCCAGGCAACCTTCAGATAACAAAGTCCCCCGACATTGTATGTGAGTCTGTAGGGAGTGAATGCACTAGTCATGCCAATACAAGTGTTCTAGACTTATGGCAATGAGATTTCTCATCATAGATGAATGAGTAGCATTCTAAACTTATACAACACTGCTGTGAGTTTGGCTAATGAGTGTCTATTCCTGAGGAGGATGGGTCCACTTTTGGAGTGCTGACAAACCCAGTTCCATAGTTTGCAAATCTTAGCAAATCCACCACAGAAATGTCACACTTTGAGGTCTCTTAAGGTCTTCTGCTGAGAATATCCATTTTTATTACCCTCTGTGTACCTTATACCTACTTAATTTGGAAAACTCCAGAGTGAGCTTTTCCAACAGTAAGTATCCCAAAACAAGTGTGGTTGGTAATTCATGGAACAGACCATAAATGTCTGTGCTTGAAGGTAGGCAAAATAAGACATAATTTACGTGTTATAAGGTTTTTGTCAAGAAAAGGCTTTCTGGTAGAACTAAATTTTACTGAGTTCAATAGAGAATATGGGTTGGGGGAGGGCTTAGAAATTGGAAGAGCATTAGAAAATGTGGGTTCAATGGGGACACTACAGAGGATTGATGACAAAAGTGACAATCAACTTCAACTCTATGAACACCTAAAACTTGTGTATAACTACCACACCTTCAACATGATGAAAGTTCTCTAATGCAAAGCAGCTGAAAAAATAAAAGCACACTTCAGACATTTCTGAAGGGTGAAATCATTCCTGCTGTTATAAAGTGTCAAAGTATATTTCATTAATTTATCTTCATAAAATTCTTATGTGTCACAAGCTCAATGTGCTACAAATGACTAAGGAAATTTATCTTGCCAGAAAATATGCATTATTTAAAATAATAAAAATATAAAGGATTGAGTTTTATACATTAGACCCTCGGACCTTATTCATCTTATAGCTAAAAGCTGGTATCCTTTTACCAATCTCTCCCTGTTTTCCTAACCACCCAGCCCCTGGCAAATACTTTACTACTCTATATTTCAATAAGCTTGACTTTTTATTTTTGTAGATTCCACGTATAAATACCATGCTGATAACACTGTATTGCATAACTGAAATTTGCTAAGAGAATAGAATTTAAATGTTCGTACCAAAAAAAAAAAAAAAAGATAAATATGGGAGGTGATGGATGTGATAATTAACTAGAAGGGGAGAATCCTTTCACAATGTATAATTATATCAATAGGTATACACATCACAATATACACTTTAAATATTTTACAATTTACCAGTTAACAATTTATATTATCAATTATACCTTATAAAACTGAACTGATAAACTACTGACTTTTTTAACATCTTTATTGGAGTATAATTGCTATACAATGGTGTGTTAGTTTCTGCTTTATAACAAAGTGAATCAGTTATAAATATACACATCTTCCCATCTCTTTCCTCTTGTGTCTCCCTCCCTCCCACTCTCCCTATACCATCCCTCCAGGTGGCCACAAAGCACCGAGCTGATCTCCCTGTACTATGCAGCTGCTTCACACTAGCTATCTATTTTATGTTTCGTAGTGTATATATGTCCACGCCACTCACTCACTTTGTCACAGATTACCCTTCCCCCTCCCCATAACCTGAGGTCCATTCTATAGTAGGTCTGTGCCTTTATTCCCATCTTGCCCCTAGGTTCTTCATGAATTTTTTTTTTCTTAGATGCCATATATATGTAATAGCATGCGATATTTGTTTTTATATTTCTGACTTATTTCACTCTGTATGACAGACTCTAGGTCCATCCACCTCACTACATATAACTCAATTTCGTTTCTTTTTATGGTTGAGTAACATTCCATTGTATATACGTGCCACATCTTCTTTATCCATTCATCTGTTGATGGACACTCAGGTTGCTTCCATATCCTAGCTATTGTAAATAGAGCTGCATTGAACATTTTGGTACATGACCCTTTTTGAATTACGGTTTTCTCAGGGTATATGCGCAGTAGGGAGTGAGTGAGTGGGATTCCTGGGTTGTACGATAGTTCCTTTTTTTTTTTTTTTTTTTTTGCGGTATGCGGGCCTCTCACTGTTGTGGCCTCTCCCTTTGTGGAACACGGGCTACAGATGCGCAGGCTTACTGACCATGGCTCATGGGCCCAGCCGCTCCACGGCATGCGGGATGTTCCCAGACAGGGTCACGAACCTGTGTTCCCTGCACTAGCAGGCGGACTCTCAACCACTGTGCGACCAGGGAAGGCCCAGTAGTTCTATTTTTAGTTTTTTAAGGAACCTCCATACTGCTCTCCATAGTGGCTGTATCAATTTACATTCCCACCAACAGTGCAGGAGGTTTCCCTTTTCTCCACACCCTCTCCAGCATTTACTGTTTGTAGTTTTTTGATGATGGCCATTCTGACCGGTGTGACATGATATCTCATTGTACTTTTGATTTGCATTTCTCGAATGATTAATGATGTGGACTATCCTTTTATCTGTTTGTTGGCAATCTGTATATCTTCTTGGGAGAAATGTCTATCTAGGTCTTCTGCCCATTATAGGACTGGGTTGTTTGTTTTTTTGATATTGAGTTGCATGAGCTGCTTGTAAATTTCTGAGATTAATCCTTTGTCAGTTGCTTCATTTGCAAATATTTTCTCCCATTCTGAGGGTTGTCTTTTCATCTTCTTTATGGTTTCCTTTGCTGTGCAAAAGCTTTTAAGTTTTATTAGGTCCCATTTATTATTTTTGTTTTTATTTCCATTTCTCTAGGAGGTGGGTCAAAAAAGGTCTTGCTGTGATTTATGTCAGAGTATTCTACTTATGTTTTCCTCTAAGAGTCTGATACTCTCTGGCCTTACATTTAGGTCTTTAATCCATTTTGAGTTTATTTTTGTGTATGGTGTTAGGGAATGTTCTAATTTCATACTTTTACATGTACTTGTCCAGTTTTCCCAGCGGCACTTATTGAAGAGGCTGTCTTTTCTCCACTGTATATTCTTGCCTCCTTTATCAAAGATAAGGTGACCATATGTGTGTGGGTTTATCTCTGGGCTTTCTATCCTGTTCCACTGACCTATATTTGTTTTTGTGCCACTAACATACTGTCTTGATTACTGTAGCTTTGTAGTATAGTCTGAAGCCAGGGAGCCTGATTACTCCACCTCTGTTTTTATTTCTCAAGATTGCTATGGCTATTCAGGGTCTTTTGTGTTTCCATACAAATTGTGAAATTTTTTGTTCTAGTTATGTAAAAACTTCCAGTGGTAGTTTGATAGGGATTGCATTGAATCGGTAGATTGCTTTGGGTAGTACAGTCATTTTCACAATGTTGATTCTTCCAGTCTAAAAACATGGTATATCTCTCCATCTGTTTGTATCATCTTTAATTTCTTTCATCAGTGTCTATAATTTTCTGCATACAGGTCTTTTGTCTTCTTAGGTAGGTTTATTCCTAGATATTTCATTATTTTTGTTGCAGTAGTAAATGGGAGTGTTTCCTTCATTTCACTTTCAGATTTTTCATCATTAGTGTATAGGAATGCCAGAGATTTCTGTGCATTAATTTTGTATCCTGCTACGTTACCAAATTCATTGATTAGCTCTAGTAGTTTTCTGATGGCATTTTTAGGATTCTCTAAGTATAGTATCATGTCATCTGCAAACAGTGACAACTTTACTTCTTCTTTTCCAATTTGGATTCCTTTTATTTCTTTCTCTTCTCTGATTGCTGTGGCTAAAAATTCCAAAACTATGTTGAATAATAGTGGTGAGAATGGGCAACCTTTTCTTGTTTCTGATCGTAGTGGAAATGGTTTCAGTTTTTCACCACTGAGGATGATGTTGGCTGTGGGTTTGTCATATATGGCCTTTATTATGTTGCAGAAAGTTCCCTCTATGCCTACTTTCTGGAGGGTTTTTATAATAAATGGGTGTTGAATTTTATCAAAAGATTTTTCTGCATCTATTGAGATGATCATATGGTTTTTCTCCTTCAGTTTGTTAATATGGTGTATCACATTGATTGATTTGCATATATTAAAGGATCCTTGCATTCCTGGGATAAAACCCACTTGATCATGGTGTATGATCCTTTTAATGTGCTGTTGGATTCCGTTTGCTAGTATTTTGTTGAGAGTTTTTGCATTTATGTTCATCAGTGATATTGGCCTGTAGTTTGTTTTCTTTGTGACATCTTTGTCTGGTTTTGGTATCAGGGTGACAGTGGCTGCATAGAATGAGTTTGGGAGTGTTCCTCCCTCTGCTATCTTTTGGAAGAGTTTGAGAAGATAGATGTTAGCTCTTCTCTAATGTTTGATAGAATTCGCCTGTGAAGCCATCTGTTCCTGGGCTTTTGTTTGTTGGAAGATTTTTAATCACAGTTTCAATTTCAGTGCTTGTGATTGGACTGTTCATATTTTCTATTTCTTCCTGGTTCAGTCTTGGAAGGTTGTGAATTTCTAAGAATTTGTCCATTTCTTCCAGGTTGTCCATTTTATTGGCATAGAGTTGCTTGCAGTAATCTCTCATGATCCTTTGTATTTCTGCAGTGTCAGTTGTTACTTGTCCTTTTTCATTTTTAATTCTGTTGATTTGAGTGTTTCCTTTTTTTTCTTGATGAGTCTGGCTAATGATTTATCAATTTTGTTTATCTTCTCAAAAAACCAGCTTTTAGTTTTATTGATCTTTGCTATTGTTTCCTTCATTTCTTTTTCATTTATTTGTGATGTGATCTTTATGATTTCTTTCCTTCTGCTAACTTTGGGGTATTTTTGTTCTTCTTCCTCTAATTGCTTTAGGTGAAAGTTTAGGTTGTTTATATGAGATGTTTCTTGTTTCTTAAAGTAGGATTATATTGCTATAAACTTCCCTCTTAGAACTACTATTGCTACATGCCAAAGGTTTTGGGTCGTCGTGTTTTCACTGTCATTTGTTTCTAGGTATTTTTTGATTTCCTCTTTGATTTCTTTAGTGATCTCTTGGTTATTAAGTAGTGTATTGTTTAGCCTCCATGTGTTTTTATGTTTTACGGACATTTTCCTGGATTGATATCTAGTCTCATAGCATTGTGGTCGGAAAAGATACTTGATATGATTTCAATTTTCTTAAATTTACCAAGGCTATATTTGTGACCCAAGTTATGATCTATCCTGGAGAATGTTCTATGAGCACTTGAGAAAAATGTGTATTCTGTTGTTTTTGGATGGAATGTCCTATAAATATCAAGTAAGTCCATCTTGTGTAATGTGTCACTTAAAGCTTGTGTTTCCTTATTTATCTTCATTTTGGATGATCTGTCCATTGGTGAAAATGGGGTGTTAAAGTCCCATACTATGATTGTGTTACTGTCGATTTCCCCTTTTATGGCTGTTAGTATTTGCCTTATGTATTGGGTGCTCCTATGTTGCGTGCATAAATATTTACAATTGTTATGTCTTCTTGGATCGATCCCTTGATCATTATGTAGTGTCCTTGTCTCTTGTAACAGTCTTTATTTCAAAGTCTACTTGTCTGATATGAGAATTGCTACTCCAGCTTTCTTCTGATTTCCATTTGCATGGAATGTCTTTTTCCATCCCCTCACTTTCAGTCTGTATGTGTCCCTAGGTCTGAAGTGGGTCTCCTGTAGACAGTATATATACAGGACTTGTTTTTGTATCCATTCTGCCAGTCTATGTCTTTTGGTTGGAGCATTTAATCCATTTACATTTAAGGTAATTATCGATATATATGTTCCTATTACCATTTTCTTAGTTGTTTTGGGTTTGTTATTGTAGGTCTTTTCCTTCTCTTGTGTTTCCTGCCTAGAAAAGTTCCTTTAGCATTTGTTGAAAAGCTGGTTTGGTGGTGCTGAATTCTCTCAGCTTTGGCTTCTCTGTAAAGGTTTTAACTTCTGCATCAAATCTGAATGAGATCCTTGCTGGGTAGAGTAATCTTGGTTGTAGGTTTTTCTCCTTCATCACTTTAAATATGTCCTACCACTCCCTTCTGGCTTGCAGAGTTTCTGCTGAAAGATCAGCTGTTAACCTTTTGGTGATTCTCTTGTGTGTCATTTGTTGTTTTTCCCTTGCTGCTTTTAATTTTTTTTCTTTGTATTTAATTTTTGATAGTTTGATTAATATGTGTCTTGGCGTGCTTCTCCTTGGATTTATCTTGTATGGGACTCTCTGTGCTTCCTGGACTTGATTAACTATTTCCTTCCCCATATTAGGGAAGTTTTCAACTATAATCTCTTCAAATATTTTCTCAGTCCCTTTCTTTTTCTCTTCTTATTCTGGGACCCCTATTATTCGAATGTTGGTGCATTTAATGTTGTCCCAGAGGTCTCTGAGACTGTCCTCAATTCCTTTCATTCTTTTTTCTTTATTCTGTTCTGCAGTAGTTATTTCCACTATTTTATCTTCCAGGTCACTTATCCATTCTTCTGCCTCAGTTATTCTGCTATTGATCCCTTCTAAATAATTTTTAATTTCATTTATTGTGTTGTTCATCATTGTTTGTTTGCTGCTTAGTTCTTCTAGGTCCTTGTTAAACTTTTCTTGTATTTTCTCTATTCGATTTCCAAGATTTTGGATCATCTTTACTATCATTATTCTGAATTCTTTTTCACATAGACTGCCTATTTCCTCTTCATTTGTTAGCTCTGGTGGATTTTTGCTTTGCTTCTTCATCTGCTGTGTGTTTTTCTGTCTTCTCATTTTGCTTAACTTACTGTGTTTGGGGTCTCCTTTTTGCAGGCTGCAGGTTCATAGTTCCCGTTGTTTTCGGTGTCTGTCCCCAGTGGCTAACGTTGGTTCAGTGTGTTGTGTAGGCTTCCTGGTGGAGGGGACTAGTGCCTGTGTTCTGGTGGATGAGGCTGGATGTTTTCTTTCTGGTGGGCAGGTCCACGTCTGGTGGTGTTTTGGGGTGTCTGTGGCCTTATTACGATTTTAGGCAGCCTCTTTGTTAATGGATGGGGTTGTGTCCCTGTCTTGCTAGTTGTTTGCCATAGGGTGTCCCACACTGTAGCTTGCTGGTCGTTGAATTAAGCTGGGTCTTAGTGTTGAGATGAGGTCTCTGGGAGATTTTCGCCATTTGATATTACGTGGAGCTGGGAGGTCTCTTGTGGACCGTGTTCTGAACTTGGCTCTCCCATCTCAGAGGCACAGCCCTGACACCTGGCTGGAGCACCACGAGCCTTTCATCCACATGGCTCAGAATAAAAGGGAGAAAAAACAGAAAAGAAAGAAAAGAAGGAAAAGAAGGAAAAGAATGGAAAGAAAGGAAGGAAGGAAGGAAGGAAGGAAGGAAGGAAGGAAGGAAGGAAGGAAGGAAGAAAGGAAGGAAAGAAGAAAGGAAGGAAGAAAGAAAGAAAAGAAAATAGAATAAAATAAAGTTATTATAATAAAAAGTAATTATTAAGAAAAAAAACTTTAATAAAAAAAAAAAAGACTGACAGAACCCTAGGACAAATGGTAAAAGTAGAGCTATAAAGACAAAATCACACACAGAAGCATACACATACACACTCACAAAAAGAGAAAAAGAGAAAAAAATATATATTTTTTTGCTCCCAAAGTCCACCTCCTCAATTTGGGATGATTCGTTGTCTATTCAGGTATTCCACAGATGCAGGGTACATGAAGTTGATTGTGGAGATTTAATCCTGTGCTCCTGAGGCTGCTGGGAGTGATTTCCCTTTCTCTTCTTTGTTTGCACAGCTCCCAGGGTTCAGCTTGGGATTTGGACCCGCCTCTACCTGTAGGTCGCCTGAGAATGTCTGTTCTTCGCTCAGACAGGACGGGGTTAAAGGAGCACCTGATTCGGGGGTTCTGGCTCACTCCGGCTGTGGGGAGGGAGGGGTATGGATGTGGGGTGAGCCTGCGGCACAAACTATTGACTTTTTCAATCATATCTCCCTTTGAATCCTTTTTTGTTTGCTTGGGTTTTTCGTTTGTTTGTTTTATTTTTTGCCTCTCTACTAATTACCTTTTTATTTTAGAATAGAAAAATCTCAGTGAATTCAATTGTCCCATTAAAATTCTTCCCAGTTATGAAAGGAAAAGAAATTATAAAAACACCTAAGTATATAAATACATATATTCATATACCTACATATATATACACATACATGCAAACATATGTAGACTCATTCAGGTCTTACTCCTGGCTACACTGAATGCAGGAAAAAGTCCAAACTTTACTCAGGCTCTCTCTGAGTAACAAAATAACCCACAGTTAAGAGTTACTTGAGTACTCCTAAAATTAACTTTCTTAGCAAAATTTATTTCCAAAATTATATAATTATGTTGGCATAGTACATGGGAGGCAGATTCATAGTTTGGCCAGATTCTCAAAAGTACATAGGAGGGGGGTTTTGAAAAACAACTTTGCAGAGGTACCATCTCTTCTTTAGAACAATCATTTATATTACTAAGCAAAATATTTCTTTAAAAGTATGTGAACATCTTACTTAAAAGAGATAAATTAGAGCATGAAATAATTCTTATTGTGAAGAAATTCCTCACTTCATAACTGAACTACAGGCTCTTTTCAGGTGTTTATATATAGTCCTTAAATAATTAAAAGAAGTATCTATGAGCTAAAGTATTGAAAACAAATTTTAATTTACAATGACTAAGAAAATAGGTATTTATGTGTCCTCTACCCTCTTTCTACCAGAACAAAGCTAAAATACAAGATTGTCTGGTTTATACTTGACATGTAAAAATCCTATCAGTCCCTTACAGAATACATGTAATGAAAATTAGCAACATCTTTCCCCCAAAACCCCAAAACAGACTTTGTTCCCAAGAAGAATTTACTAAGGGGTAAGATCTGGCTCTTAAATATAGAATAATTTGGGGTGGAGAATTTATTCCTCTGGGGCAGACACATATACAATGAATCTCCAAAATTGATAATGTCAAGTCATACATTTACAAGGAGGAGGAATCAGAACAATTATGGCCACAAGACTGCTCCACTGGCTTCAAGATGCAGACTTATTTATTCTGGATTCCAAATCATAACTGAATGGTTATTTTGATGGCTGCCATTTAAATAACATTTACATGCTAAGCCCCACGTTAAGAACTTTACAAATTTTACCTCATTTAATTTTTCCCATATCCTGAAAGTATTTAAATTTTATAGTAACACACTACTAGTAAGTATAAGATATAAGATTCCAAAAAAAGCATAGGACTCCAAATCACATGCTCTCAACCACTGTAATGTAATATAGGATAAAGTTGTTTGGGTGCGCATTGCCCCTCATTCCTACCTTTGAAAGAAATCTCAGATTCCAACTGGAGCAGGACCAAAAAAAAAAGAAATAAAGAGGGGAGTGAGGAGAAGGGAGCGAAAAAGGGAAGGAAGGGGAGGGGGAGAGAGTGGGGGGGAGAAAGAGAGAAAAGGGAGGAAGGGAGGGAAGGAGGAAGGAAAGGAGGGACAGGAGGAAGGTAAAGAAATAAATTAGATTTTGAGCTTCTAAGCCTAAGTCCTAGGAATTTAAAAGTGATTCAAAAGATTTCAGTCATAATTTTGATTATATGCAAATTTCAAATTATGTCCTGGTCTAAGATGCACCCCGACACACACTTAATCTGTAAATCCACAGTACTGTCATCTGCTTGTTGAGTTTGGGAATAAGACAGAGGAAGTGATTCAGATGCATTAAACACCAATAGCATTTGGTTGATTAAGTTAATCTCACAATAGATCTGCTTGTATCAATGAGATGGGAAAATCTCACAGTCCATAGACTACAACTTTTTCATCACTAATCGGAACCATATAGGACCAAATAGACCCTAACGCAGCTGATGGAGGCTCCCTCACTTTTAGACAGAAAGTGGATGGGCACTGCAAAGATTTATCTTAATGACTTAGCATGTTGATTTGTATCCATTCTGACTGACACATTATTGAGATATTTTAACACATTCAGTCAAGTTACAAGCAAGTTTCACTGACCCCCCCGGGCCATTCAGTCACTAAAAGGAGTCTTTTGTATATCTCTGCTCTGATTATGTGTTGGTTTTAAAGTGAAGTTCTCAAGATCTCATCATACTTTCCATATTTCCAAACAGCCTCCTAAGAACTAATAATGTACTCAAAAACAAGAAGCTTTAGGAAGTATATATTCAAATGTCATACATACAATACATACAATATAGCTTTAAGAGCATTTAGTGAGGAGATAAATTGGAAGATTTAAAGATCCAGTTATTTCAGAGGTTCCACAAGGTACAAATGCTAGTAACAGTGTGTGCCTAAACAGTCAAGAAGAGGTGCCATCGGTGTGAACTAAAATTATTGGGAAACGCTTTATAGGAGTGGTAAAACGTCAATATTATACAGTTTTTTAAAAATCTGGCACCATGCACAAAAATCTCAGTAACACTGACTCTTTCCAGATTCCCTGTAATCTTTAGTAAGGACCCTTAAATTTATATAACAGCCTGGGTTTTACTGGTAACATTTGAAATAATATAGGTGAATATTCAGTGCTTGCCAAGCACCTTCAGTCTCCTTTTTAAATTACAGTGAAACTTTATTAGCCCCACAACTAAGTCATCACTCCAGAGACGGTAGTTGGAAACAATTGTACAAATCTTAGCAGCTCCCAAAGGGGAAAGAGAAAAAGTAAAGCAAGAGTCTAAATTTGGGAAGTAAATGAAAGCGATGGATTAAGAAAGAGAAAGTCTGACCCATCAGCATACCAAAAGGTAATCTAAATGTCTGAAAAAGAAAATATTGGAAAGTAAAAGTGATACAGAGGCAGAAAGACATTTTCAACACTGGGTGGGGGTAGTGAAGGAGGAGATAAAAAAGAAAAAGTATCCAACGAATAATCTATTAAGGTCTTTAGAGTACACACTATTTATATAATATTTATTTTAAATCGAATTATCACAGTTTATTAACAACCAAAGAAAAAGTGACAGTGATTAATGGCCAGAAAATAGATTTTATACTAAGTTGATAAACAGTTAAGTACAGTCATTTTAACAAATACTAGGTTCTGCACTAAATCTATAAGGGAAAAGGTATGTTCCTTGCCTATAATAGTTTACAAAGCCAGATGTGAATAACTAAAGTACAGGCATTTGGCATTTGCTATCATAAACTAGGATAACATATCCTCTCTGTTTCACCCCTAGTAAATTCATGTTTTTTGAGCAGGGGGACAGTTCTGGGTCTCTGACTAAGAGCAGTGAGACATGCCTCAGCAGAAGATAATAAATCATAAATGTTTTCCCAAATACCTTCTATTCAGGGACACACACAGGTTCTGTGGGCCTAAAGCTTATACAATTTGGGGGCCCACTTTAAGAGAAATACAAATTCAAAGCTATGAAAGTAGGTACAAAAACAGTCACCTGTAATAAGAAAATAGTTCACATGCATTTCAAATTATTAAAAGCTGACAAATACTGTAAATCCCACAAAATCTAGAAATAATTTTTTTAAAGTTGCTATTGTTAACTGACAAGAGGCTATGTGTGATATTTTCCCCCTTGCATATTTGGCTGCATACTCTTTGAATGTCTGTTCCCATGACAAAAAAAAATGTAATATTTTATGTAGAGAAAATAGAAAGTCTTTAATATAATTTATCAAAAAAATTTTTTTATTATCTGGGATGCTTTAAGAATTTTGACTTCATACATGACGTACTTGGTGTTTGAAGTATTGCTAGAGCTATGCATCCCCAAAAAACAGCCAAAATTACCCCAGTGTCACTAGACACAAGGGCACATGTGTCAGAGGGGAAGCTGAAAGTGAAGGAGACAGTGGTCTTAATCAATCATGGTTTAAATATCTTACCTTTGCAAACACCCCCCTCAATTTTTAACTCTCTGAACATGTTTCAGTTCATTCCTTGGAAGGGATTCAAATAAAGAAAGTGCCTGAATTTAAATTTTGCTACTGTCACTGTAATCCTGCCTCCATTCCCATTTTTGGAGGATTCATTAATTGCAACTTCCTTGCCCATTTACTACACCACTCAAATGGCAACCATCAATGTCAAATTTTTATTTATTTATTTATTTTAGCTGCCTGAAGACTAGTCAAGAGTGAGTTTCACTATCTCCTTGCTTGGTAAATATTGCTATACATTGCAATTATATCACAGTCTTGTACTGATTATTAAGTAAATGATCAGAGACCATTTTAAGTAATTGTCATTAGGTTCTATGAAATCTCTAAGATGAACTAAGCTAGACATGCAGCATTCTCCTGAGAGATCAGCAATGTGGCAGGTAAAATAAACCAGGCTAAAAATAATGAAGCACCAATGATACTGGGAAGGAAGACGAAGAAATAGAAGTCAAAGATATCTTAGATTCAATGTAACCTCAGTGGTAATTTAATGTGGACATGAAAAAGAAGGAAGTGTGGAATGACTCTCAGATTTCTGGCTTGAGAAATAAGAATGATGATCCTTTTTAACCATGACCAGAAATACAAAAGGCAAGTTCAAAAGGTTCAAGAATCATTACATTAAAGGTCAAATGTTTCAACAACTAAGATGAAAAGGGAAAACTATAACAACATGAAAACATATTTCGAATCAGCTACAAAGATAAAATGTTATACTAATTATAAAGTATGAGAAAAAATCAAGTTAATGTGCACCTATAAATTCAAAGAGTAGGTAAACTCATTAGTTTTGGATTCCTACACTACAACATAATGACTACGAAACTATTCTGTTCATGACTATTAAACTGATTTACATACTGGAATTAGAAAAATTCTGGCTTCTCTGTCAACTATATAACACTGAGATTCAGTTGGACCACAAGTTTTGAGGAATCAGTTCTAAGGACACTGCTGTTTCTGTATCTGACATACATAAAAAGTTAATAAACAGAAACCTCAATTAAATAGAGTTGGGACACAAGAAGAGGGCTTTCACACCCTGTGAAGACAGCAGAGCCCAACAGGAAGAAGAAAGACTCCTCCTCTTTACTGGCAAGATTTCAGCTAGTGAAAAGCCCCAGACCCTGTGTTTACTACAGCCCTCCCAATTTCCTTTTTGTCTCTATAAAAGCATTCTCCTTCTGGGTACTGGCATGTGGCCCTGCCATGGCTGCAGACTCCGAATTGTAATTCTCTACTGATCCCAAACTCATCTTTGTTGGAGAAATATCTGGCAGTCTATTTGTTTTAGGCAAACATATAAATTAGATAAACTAATATTACATATTTATTTTCAAATTTTATATTAAACCTGTTTCTTATAACAGTAATATATGCTATGTAAAAAAAATGGAAAAGAGACAATCATATAAGGAGAATATAAATAATACCCACTAGATTTTGGTTCAGGACACCGAAGTAGAAGGACGTGTGCTCACTCCCTCTTGCAAGAGCACTGGAATCACAACTAACTGCTGAACAATCATTGACAGGAAGACACTGGAACTAACCAAAAAAGATATCCCACATCCAAAGACAAAGGAGAAGCCAAATGAGACGGTAGGAGGGATGCAATCATAATAAAATCAAATCCCATAACTGCTGGGTGGGTGACTCACAAACTGCAGAACACTTATACCACAGAAGTCCACCCACTGGAGTGAAGGGTCTGAGCCCCACGTCAGGCTTCCCAACCTGAGGGTTCGGCAACGGGAGGAGGAACTCCTAGAGAACCAGACTTTGAAGGCTAGCAGGATTTCATTGCAGGACTCCAACAGGACTGGGGGAAACAGGGACTCCACTCTTGGAGGGCACACACAAAGTAGTGTGCACATCCGGACCCTGGGGAAGGAGCAGTGACCCCGTGGGAGACTGAACCAGACCTACCTGCTAGTGTTGGAGGGTCTCCTGGAGAGGTGGGGTGTGGCTGTGGCTCACTGTGAGGACAACACTGGCAGCAGAAGTTCTGGGAAGTACTCTTTGGCATGAGCCCTCGCAGAGTCCGCCATTAGCCCCACCAAAGAGTTGGGTAGGCTCCAGTGTTGGGTCGCCTTAGGCAAAACAACCAACAGGGAGGGAACGCAACCCCACTGAGCAGCACACAAGCAGATTAAAGTTTTACTGAACTCTGCCCAGCCAGCTCTACCCACCACCAGTCCCCCCCATCAGAAAACTTTCACAAGCCTCTTAGATAGCCTCATCCACCAGAGGGCAGACAGCAGAAGCAAGAAGAACTACAATCCTGCAGCCTGTGGAACAAAATCCACATTCACAGAAGATAGACAAGATGAAAAGGCAGAGGGCTATGTACCAAATGAAGGAACAAGATAAAACCCCAGAAAAACAACTAAATGAAGTAGAGATAGGCAGCCTTCCAGAAAAAGAATTCAGAATAATGATAGTGAGGATGATCCAGGACCCTGGAAAAAGAATGCAGGCAAAGATCGAGAAGATGAAAGAAATGTTTAACTAACCCTAGAAGAATCAAACAACACCTAGAAGAATTAAAGAACAAACAAACAGAGATGAAGAGTACAATAACTGAAATGAAAAATACACTAGAAGGAATCAATAGCAGAATAACTGAGGCAGAAGAATGGATAAGTGACCTGTTAGACAGAAAGGTGGAATAAACTGCTGTGGAACAGAATAAAGAAAACAGAATAAAAAGAAATGAAGACAGCCTAAGAGACCTCTGGGACAACACTAAACGTAAGAACATCCCCATTATAGGGATCCCAGAAGGACAAGAGAGAGAGAAAGGACTCGAGTAAATATTTGAAGAGATTATTGTCGAAAACTTCCCTAACATGGGAAAGGAAACAGTCACCCAAATCCAGGAAGCACAGAGTCCCAGGCAGGATACACCCAAGGAGAAAAACGCCAAGACACATAGTAATCAAATTGACAAGAATTAAAGACAAAGAAAAATTATTGAAAGCAACAAGGGAAAAACAACAAATGACATACAAGGGAACTCCCATAACATAAACAGCTGATTTCTCAGCACAAACTCTACAAGCCAGAAGGGAGTGGCAAGATATATTTAAAGTGATGAAAGGGAAGAACCTACAACCAAGATTACTCTACCTGGCAAGGATTTCATTCAAATTCAATGGAGAAATCAAAAGCTTTGCAGACAAGCCAAAAGCTAAGAGAATTCAGCACCACCAAACCAGCTCTACAACAAATGTTGAAGGAACTTCTCTAAGTGGGAAACACAAGAGAAGAAAAGGACCTACAAAAACAAACCCATAACAATTAAGAATATGGTAATAGGAACATACATATCGATAATTACCTTAAACATGAATGGATTAAATGCTCCAACCAAAAGACACAACTTGCTGAATGGATACAAAAATAAGACCCATATATATGCTGTCTACAAGAGGATCACTTCACACCTAGGGACACATGCCAACTGAAAGTGAGGGGATGGAAAAAATATATTAAATGCAAATGGAAATCAAAAGAAAGCTTGAGTAGCAATACTCATATCAGATAAAATAGACTTTAAAATAAAGAATGTTACAAGAGACAAGGAAGGACACTACATAATGATCAACGAATCTATCCAAGAAGATGATATAACAATTATAAATATATATGCACCCAACATAGGAGCACCTCAGTACATAAGGCAACTGCTATCACCTATAAAAGAAGAAATTGACAGTAACAGAATAATAGGGGGGACTCTAACACTTCACTTACACTAATGAACATTTCACCCAACCAGAAAATTTAAAAGGAAACACAGCTCTAAATGACATAATAGACCATGTAAATTCAATTGATATTTTTAGGACATTCCATCCAAAACCAGCAGATTACACTTTCTTCTCAAGAGCACATGGAACATTCTCCAGGATAGATCACACCTTGGGTCAAAAATCAAGCCTCAGTAAGTTTAAGAAAATTGAAATCATATCAAGCATCTTTTCTAACCACAATGCTATGAGTTTAGAAATCAATTACAGGGAAAAACAATGTAAAAAATACAAAAACATGGAGGCTAAACAATACATTACTAAATAACCAAGAGATCACTGAAGAAATCAAAGAGGAAATCAAAAAAAACGTAGAGACAAATTACAATGAAAACAGAACGATGGAAAACCTATGGGAGGCAGCAAAAGCAGGGAAATTTATAGCAATACAAGCCTAACTCAAGCAACAAGAAAAATGTCAAATAAAAAATCTAACATTACCCCTAAAGGAACTAGAAAAAGAAGAACAAACAAAAGCCAAAGTTAGTAGGAAGAAAGAAATCATAAAGATCAGAGCAGACATAAATGAAACAGAAACAAAGAAAACAATAGCAAAGATCAATAAAACTAAAAGCTGGTTCTTTGAGAAGATAAACAAAACTGATAAACCATTAGCCAGACTCATCAAGAAAAAGAGGGAGAGGACTCAAATCAATAAATTTAGAAATGAAAAAAGATAAGTTACAACGGACACCACAGAAATACAAAGCATCATAAGAGACTACTACAAGCAACACTATGCCAATAAAATGGACAACCTGGAAGAAATGGGCAAATTCTTAGAAAGATATAACCTTATAAGACTGAACCAGGAAGAAACAGAAAAAATGAACAGACCAATCTCAAGTAATGGAATTGAAACTGTGATTAAAAATCTTCCAACAAACAAAAGTCCAGGACCAGATGGCTTCACAGGTGAATTCTATCAAACATTTAGAGAAGAGCTAACACCCATCCTTCTCAAACTCTTCCAAAAAACTGCAGAGGAAGGAACACTCCCAAACTCATTCTATAAGGCTACCATCACCCTGATACCAAAACCAGAAAAAGATACTACAAGAAAAGAAAATTACAGACCAATATCACTGATTAATATAGATGCAAAAATCCTCAACAAAACACTAGCAAACAGAATCTGACAACACATTAAAAGGATCATACACCATGATCAAGTGGGATTTATCTCAGGGATGCAAGGATTCTTCAATATATACAAATTGAGCAATGTGATACACCATATTAACAAACTGAAGAATAAAAAACATATGATCATCTCAACAGATGCAGAAAAAGCTTTTGATAAAATTCAACACTGATTTATGATAAAAAGTCTCCAGAAAATGGGCATAGAGGGAAGCTACCTCAACATAATAAAGGCCATATATATGACAAACCCACAACAAACATCATTGTCAATGATGAAAAACTGAAAGCATTTCCTCTAAGATCAGAAACAAGACAAGGATGTTCACTCTCACCACTATTATTCAACATAGTTTTGGAAGTCCTAGCCACAGCAATCAGAAAAGAAAAAGAAATAAAAGGAATAGAAATTGGAAAAGAAGTAAAACTGTCACTGTCTGCAGATGACATGATACTATACATAGAGAATCCTAAGGATGCCACCAGAAAACTAGTAGAGCTAATCAATGGACTTGGTAAAGTTGCAGGATACAAAATTAATGCACAGAAATCTCTTGCATTTCTAAACAATAATGATGAAAAATCTGAAAGAGAAATTAATGAAACACTCCCATTTACCACTGCAACAAAAAGAATAAAATACCTAGGAATAAACCTAACTAGAGACACAAAAGACCTGTACTCAGAAAACTATAAGACACTGATGAAAGAAATTAAAGATAATACCAACAGATGGAGAGATATACCATGTTCTTGGATTGGAAGAATCAATATTGTGAAAATGACTATACTACCCAAAGCAATCTACAGATTCAATGCAATCCCTATAAAATTACCAATGGCATTTTTTACAGAACTAGAACAAAAAGATCTTAAAATTTGTATGGAGACACAAAAGACCCCGAATAGCAAAAACAGTCTTGAGGGAAAAAACAGAGCTGGAGGAATCAGACTCCCTGACTTCAGACTATACTACAAAGGTACAGTAATCAAGACAATATGGTACTGGCACAAAAAAAGAAATATAGATCAATGGAACAGGACAGACATCCCAGAGATAAACCCACACACCTATGGTCTACTAATCTATGACAAAGGAGGCAAGGATATACAATGGAGAAAAGACAGTGTCTTCAATAAGTGGTGCTGGGAAAACTGGACAGCTACATGTAAAAGAATGAAATTAGAACATTCCCTAACACCACACACAAAAAGAAACTCAAAATGGATTCGAGTCCTAAATGTAAGACTGGACACTATCAAACTCTTAGAGGATAACATAGGAAGAACACTCTTTGACATAAATCACAGCAAGATCTTTTTTGATCCACCTCCTAGAGTAACAGAAATAAAAACAAAAATAAACAAATGGGACCGAATGAAACTTAAAAGCTTTTACAAAGCAAAGGAAACTACAAACAAGATGAAAAGACAACCCTCAGAATGGGAGAAAATATTTGCAAATGAGACAACAAACAAAGGATTAATCTCCCAAATATATGAACAGCTCATGCAGCTCAATATTAAGAAAACAAACAAACCAATCCAAAAATGGGCAGAAGACCTAAATAGACATTTCTCCAAAAAAGACATACAGATGGGCAAGAGGCACATGAAAAGCTGCTCAACATCACTAATTATTAGAGAAATGCAAATCAAAACTAGTGAGGTATCTCCTCACACCAGTTAGAATGGGCATCATCAGAAAATCTACATACAACAAATGCTGGAGAGGGTGTGGAGAAAAGGGAACCCTCTTGCACTCTTGGTGGGAATGCAAATTGATACAGCCACTATGGAGAACAGTATGGAGGATCCTTAAAAAACTAAAAACAGAATTACCATATGATCCAGCAATCCCACTACTGGGCATATACCCAGAGAAAAGCATCATTCAAAAAGACACATGCACCCCAATGTTCATTGCAGCACTATTTACAATAGCCAGGTCATAAAAGCAACCTAAATGCCCATCGACAGACGATGGATAAAGAAGATGTAGTATATATATACAATGGAATATTACTCAGCCATATAAAGGAATGAAATTGGTTCATTTGTAGCGATGTGGATGGATCTAGAGACTGTCATACAGAGTGAGGTAAGTCAGAAAGTGAAAAACAAATACCGTAAATTAACACATATATGTGGAACCTAGAAAAATGGTACAGATGAACTGGTTTGTAGGGCAGAAATAGAGACAAAGATGTAGAGAACAAACGTATGGACACTAAAGGGGGAAAGTGGTGGGGGGTGGGGGTGGGGGTGGGATGAATTGGGAGGTCGGGATTGACATGTATACACTAATATGTATAAAATGGATAACTAATAAGAACCTGCTGTATAAAAATTAAATAATATTCTAAAAATCAAAAAAGGGAACATTTTATGTTCATGAATTTGAAGAATATTGTAAAACTTCCATATTATTCAAAGTGATATACAGATTCAGTGTAATCCCTATCAATAATATTTACTACTGTACTATCTGTAAATAGTCACTGTTCAATATTTTGATATTTCTTTCTGTATTTGTGCATTTTTGTGTGTGCTTATACAGAGTTATTTACATAATTAGGATTATTACACATTTAGTTTTCTTTTTTTTGAATTTTATTTTTTTATACAGCAGTTTCTTATTAGTTAACTATTTTATACACATCAGTGTATACATGTCAATCCCAATCTCCCAATTCATCCCACCACCACCACCCCCACCACTTTCCCCCCCTGGTGTCCATACATTTGTTCTCTGCATCACACATTTAGTTTTCTTATTTCAATACATATTTATAAACACTTACTCTGTACTCACCCATCAGGTAAACATTTGGGAGTACAAAATAAATTAGAGTTCATGGCCTGAAGCAGATTTTTAAGGTATTAAATTAGATTGTAATAAGAAACTTAAGGTTGGAGTCAGGAGACAAACTAAAGGCAGTAATTTGTAGGAGATGAATTAATCAGTGTCCAGCCTCCCAGTGGAAAAGGCAATCCTAAAACTAGATATTCTTCACCCAATGACAATGTAAGAAAGATCTTACATACGCTCATTCAGTAAGAGGCTCTTAACATGCAATCCATTACAGACTGGTTGAACTTAGCACTCTGAATTTCTAGACCACTAAAGAAGTAGTTGGAAATTGACCATGGTTTCATAAAACTACTGCACTGATCTTTGGTTATTTTTTAAAGCCTTGTTTTGTAAATGGGACATTGTGATAGAGTGAGTACACCTTTCTCATTTCTGAGCCATAATTAATTTTTACAGTAATTAGTCACACAATCTGTACAAACCTCTGGGGTGAAATATACTGAAGTCAGCATCTTTGATTTCAAAACAATTAAAAAAATATAGCTTTATGATTCAGTAAGAAACAAGATGTCTTGGCCGGAAAATGAATAGGAAAGAATATTGGCAAGAAAAATGACCACAGTGTTTCTCTCAGCAATCACAGGGTAGAGAAATGGAATTACAGGCTAATTATCTAGTACTTCAAGCACATAAAATATTTTGGAGCACATGAAAAATCAATGAGAAATATTAGTTCATTAGAGATTTAATGCACAGATTTGAAACCATGGCTTTCACTTGCAACATACAATCATAATAGATAATAGTTATAGTATCAGTGGGGCTCAACATTTTATTACTAACTTTACCTACCCAGTAAACAATGCTGGTATTAATTAGAGATATTTATAAACAAAAATATAACAAATCATATTAATCTAAAGAGGTAATCAACAAAATGTTAATGAAGTTGTCCCTAGCTCCCAGGAATTAGCATAACTAATTCTAAACTCAAGCGTTAGGAGAGCCAAATAGGTAACTCTAGAGATGTATGAAATGCTCAGTAAATTTTCACAAAGACAAAAATGATTACAGTTAAATGTCACCAGAAAGATATCACTAGAAACAGCCCCCAATACAGTGTTTACTAGTCACACAGGCATTGAACCATAGCCAAGCAAATATCCAAAGTGAGTAATGTTAACAGCTTTAGTAATTATTTTCATGTGAATCCCTAAACTCAACCCAAAGTGATTATATTCAATAACTGTCACATTTCTGAAGGAAAATCCAAAAATTTTGCTGGAAGCATTTTCTTATCTGTATAAAAAAAAATAATGATGATGATACCATACACATACATCATAATGTCTAAGTTGAAAAAGACAAACACCAAGTGTTGGTGAAAATGTGGAACAGTCA
Source organism: Kogia breviceps (assembly GCF_026419965.1). NCBI lineage: Eukaryota > Metazoa > Chordata > Mammalia > Artiodactyla > Physeteridae > Kogia > Kogia breviceps. Next base: position 27,891,854 of record NC_081310.1, on the reverse strand, counting down.
GGATTCTTAGATACTACTGATGAGAATATAAATTGAACCAACTTTCAAAACAGGTGGCATCTACTGAAGGTGAATTTATACTCTGTGACAGAACATTCTTTCTCATAGATATCTAACCAAGAGAAATTAATGCATATGTACAACAAATGAACATCCTAGAATGTTCAGAGTAGTACTATTTGTATTAGATCAAAACTGGAAATTACCCAAACATGTATCAACAATGGAATGGCTAGACTGTGATATATTCATAAAACTGAACTCAACACATGAATGAGGATGAATGATTTACAACTATAGGTAACAACTGAGTTTCACAAATAACAATGTTGAACAAAAGAATCCAGACATTAAAGTGTGCATGCTGTATAACTACATTTATGTAAAGGACAGAATGTGCCAAACTAATCTATGTTTTTTGAGGCCAGGATATAAGGGTACCCCTTGTAACTGGAAGGTGGCCTGAAGAGGGTTTCTGGGGTCCTGGTAATGTATTGCCTCTCAATCTGTGTGTTGGTTACCTAGGATGTCTTGAGGTTGTGAAAATGTATTAAGCTGCAGGTTTATGTGTACTTTTCTGCATGTATATAATACTTCAGTGAAGAGTTTAAAATAAAAGAAAAATTAACAATGATTCACAAAAGCCGTTTTCTAACCAAGCACATGCTTTTACTTATTAAGTTTAATTTAACTGAAATAAAGTTTCACTAATTAATTTCAAGAAATTCAACTATACACGTAAAACTAAAGGGTATTCATGAATAGATTAAAAGAAAAAAGATTTCCATGGTAAAAATTTACAGTAACACTGGATAACACATCAGATACATGGGAAAACAATAAATAAAATATGCACTGATTTTTCAACTCTTCAAATACCATAAATTATAAGATGCACCGCTATGTTATACGCCAATTAGAAAGGTAAAACACTTGCAATCAATCTGTGACATGCCACTGATTATAAAATAAATTCCATTAAAAACATATTTTTTTAAGTGTCTCTTATAATGGGTAAGAAGTGTACCATAAACAAATAGTAATAACTGTGGGTACTCAGACTAGGAAAGGCTCCACACGGCAGCTATCCTCTGGGAAAGGGTTATCTATTAAGTGGGACAAAAAAAAAAAAAATGGTCTTGAAGGGTAGAAAGGAAAGAAGTTAAGAGCTGGAAGGTGAGGTTATTCCAGGTTAAGGAAGCTTTAGAAGAAATGCAGAGGCAGCAAAGTACCCAACAGTGTGTGGAGGTAGAGAAGAGATAGCCTGAGTAGGGAGTGGAGTGTTAGGAAATATCTGGAGATATATTTGGATGGCAAGGTGAGGCCAGATTATAGTAGGTTGGAACTGCAACAAAAACTATTTGAATACCATTCAATTGGCACAAACTGTCAGTTTTTAGAGCAGGGACCAGATGTGATTAAAGTGATATTTGAGGAAGCTTATCTTACTGGATTGGATGGGGGAAACTAGAAGTAGAGAAAGAAGAAATTATTGCAGTAATACAGGTGTGAAGTGATGAACACTTGGACTAGAGTACTGACATTAGAAAATGCATTAAACAAAAATTTCCACAGTGTATCTTTATGATGCATTCCATATATAAAACTAAGTTTGATGTTGTAGTAAGTACAACTTCCTAAAAGTAAACTACATGCTTTTCTTTTTTATAAGACATTTGACTTATGATTAGAAATTTGAACGAGTTTGATTTCTATTTTGTGCAAGTAAAAGAGATGAATAAAAGAGTTATAATGAGAAATAAATATTCCCAACCTTCTCAAAGGAGATTCATTCAAGCTTCATCTTTTTAAGACCTGAAATTTCTAAACACCTAACTAAACAAACTATTGGGTATTTACCTACTTAACTACGTATGTTGGATGCTTACTGCATTTAGATCATGAATGACTACTAGCTATTTAATAAGTGCGTGACTGGATTTCTCTTTCTCGCTCTCTCTCTCTCTCTCTCTCTCTCTCTCTGTCTATCTCGATCCCTTTTTCTCCTCTAGCTACTTTTCTTCCAACAGAACATGCACAGCACAGGCTCTCAAGTGTTTATAATCCTTATACTAATATTAAGACTTAGAATGTTTAGTAAAGTTCTTTGCTCAATTAAACAGGGCAAAATCTGTGTGGTCTTCTTCACTGAGTTATGCAAATAACAATTATCTGTCTTTAGACAGGATCTTAGGTACACAATAAGCATTTGGGCACTTTTTTAACTTAAAAAGGTAGATTTCCAAATGGTGAATCATTATAGAATAACTACAAAACTGTCAAGAGACTACTTTTAGATTAAATTTGGTATAATCATTCACTTCAGCCATAATGCTATGAAAAGCACAGTATTACCAACACAGCAAGAGAGACAAGTGGAATCAATTTTTCTCTTATAAGTTTTATGGATTGCAGGGTAGAAGACTGGCTGTTGCCCCTCCTTTACTCAGAGTAGATATAATTAAAGGGGATAATGTGTCTGGAATTGGGAAGTAAAATTTCATATCTATTCATTCAAAATCTTCTGATTCATCTAGTTATAGGCATGTATTTGTGTTTATAAATCTTAATAACAGAGCAATAGGAGCAAAGCCTATACGTTAAGAGACCTAATTGAAAGGACAGAATATAGGAACACAGTTCTTCACTGTAGTGACATGTAGTATAATCATGCTGGCAATTTAGAAAAAATGAAATACTTTGGTCACTTCAAAGTAAAAAGGTAGTTAATGATAAAAGACTTACTATTTATCTATGGAACATCATAATTTCAGAAAAGGATGGAATCAGATTATCCAGTTGTCTGATTCAATTATGTCTCAAACTAGCAAGAGAGATGGTGGTAAATGTTGCTTAATGATTTTTAAAAACTGTATAATCGTGGTCTTTATGTCTGCATGCATTTTTTAAAGTAAACTATGGTTATTCTCATTCTTCCCTGTATGAATTTGTTGATATATTATCTATCCTTTTCTCTATATTCTCTATATATTTATGAAGTCATTAGTAATATAACTACATTCTTAAGAATAATGAATATTTTCTAATATACTGAATTTATAATTCCTTCAGTAACTTTTGCTTCTCTGGAATTCCTCAAGTTTTTCACAGTTCTTCTGATGAACAAGGATTACTATCAGACAAAATATAAAATATAGGCTTATTAAGATGGCATTTTTCCATTGATTACTATAAACCATTCCTTAAGATTTACTAATGTATATTACTTAACCATTAATGCTGAACTTTACAACATTTTAAAATTTTAGGTTTGCTGTCATTTATAAATTGCCTATTTTACCACTTAATATGTAGTAGTTTGCATCTGCCTCAGCAAAATCAACATTGTTGAATCTGTTAAAACAACAAATGCTATTTTTTGCAAAATGACGATTATAGAACATGATGAAGTAAAACAGCTTTATCTGATTCTGAGGTATCATGCTCTTTGCAGTTTCCTCCATTTGGTCCCCATGAGCCTTCTATAAAAAATTCTCTGCAAAGTAGTATGTGCTTTCCAAAGCTGATACAATGTTTTATTGATTCGCTTAGTAACCTGTTTCAGACACTTTCAAATCAATTTTGTTTCATCAGGGAGTAGAAAGCTAGAAATTACCCTCCCCAAAACAACTAAAACTACTAAACAATAGAGAGAATAACTTTTTAGAAAACATCATCCAACAATAGCAAAGTACTGTGATTCTTAAAAGATGATAAATGAGAGAAGCCTAGGATTACTAGCTGGAGGCAATTTCTGCCCTGGAAATGAAATTGAGTTGAGGACACAGAAATCTGAGTTTGGAGAGGCTGAAGGAACTAGAATTTTAAGAAAAGAATTCTAGAGGAGAGTTTTGAAAACAAAAAGAGCCAGATATTTGCATAGGAGGCCTCTTGAGTCTTGTCTGAGTAACAATCTGTGCATGCCTGGGTAAACCACACGAGGACAAGACAGAACCACTTCTCACAAAAGAAAATTTTCTTGGGATAAGTAAGATAAAAATTCCTAGAGATCACACAGGACCAGTAATTATATAAGTTCTTTTTTGCCAGAGCAGAGAGACCTTGTTGAATTCATGGTGAAATCAGTACAGGCAATAGAAGTGCCATCCCTTATATGTAGGACTAAATTACCCTTAGAATAATGGCATTTTTCACTCACTCTATTAGAGCTTAAATACAAGCCTCAAGGATCAACCTAATCCAGAAGCAACTCAACTCCCTGTCATATAAAGTCCAATAATCCTTAAATGAAAACAACAATATCCAACACTTAATGATATAAAATTAACAATGTCTAGCTTATAGTCCAAAATCACTAGACATACAAAGAAGCAGGAAAACATAAACCATAACTAGTCAACTGAAACAGGCCCAGAAACAACAGAAATCATAAAACTAGCACACAATGATGTTAAAACAGAAGTTACAAATATACTCCATATGCTGAAGGATACAAAGGGAAACATGAACATAATGAGAAGATAAATGAAAAATATAAACAAGAACTAAATGAAACTTCTAAAAAATGAAGAATATAATATCTGAAATGAAAAATACACTATATGCGATTAACAAAGGATTAGACACTGTAGAATTAAAGAGAACCTAAAGAAATAGCAGTAGAATCTATTCAAAATGAAACACAGAGAGAAAAACTATTAAATAATACAAACAAAACTTCAGTATTCTGTGGGTTAATATTAAGTGGTCTAAAATATATGTAATTGAAGTCCCAAAAGGAGAACAAGATCAGAAAAGTATATATAAAGATATAATGGTCAAAACGTTTCCAAATTTGATAAAAAACTGTATATCCACAGAACCAAAAGGTACAACAAAACACAAGCAAGATAAACACCAAAAGAACTACATATACAAACTGATGAAAACAGGTGATAAAGAGAAAATATTAGCAACCAGAGAAAGGGGAACATTACCTACAAAGAAAGAAACCTAAGCATGACTGCAGACTTCTCAGTAAAAACTAAGCAAGTCAGTGTTAGACAGAAAAAAGCAGTCAACTTAGAATTCCATATACAGTAAAAATAGCAAAGGCAAAAATAACACTTCTCCGTAGAAAGAAAGAGAAAGAAAGGAAGGCAGGCAGTCAGGCAGGCAGGAAGGAAGGAAGAAAGAAAGAAGGAAAGAAGAAAAGAAAGAAAGAAAAGCTGAGTTAATTTGTCACCAGCAAACTTGTAGCACGAGAAATATTAAGGGAAGTACTTTGGGCACTAAGAAAAAAAATACCTGGTTGAAACGTGGACTACTCAAAGTAGTAAAGAGAGCCAAAGATGACATATCTAAAGGTAATTATAAAACACTATTTTTAAAACATTTAAAAGATAATTAGCAATTTCAAATATTGTACATTAGTAGCAATATATTATGGGTTTCATTAAATATGCAGAAAAAATTCATGACAAAAATAGATCAATAGATGAAAGGAAAGAAATGAAAGTATACTATTGTAAACATTATTTTTATAATATGTGAAGTAATATTACTGAAGGTATATTGTGATAAGTTAAAGTTGATATTAAACATTAAATCAACCACTAAAAATATAAAACATTGAGCTGTAGTTAATAAGCCAACAGTGGAAGTTAAAGGAGTAATAAAAATATGTTCAATTAATGCAAAGGAAAACAGAAAAAGACGTTTTAAGATAGCAAAGAACACATGGAACAAAAACTGATAATGAGCTGATATATTTAAGCCCATGCATAGTGATAATTATATTAAACATGTATGGTCCAAACACTCCAGTTTTTAAAAAGGGAGTATTACTCATGGTACAAAAAGCAAGATGCAATCATTTGCTGTCTACAAGAAACACACTTTAAATATGAAGACACTGGTAGATGAAGTGCAAAAGAATGACAAAAAAGATTTATCGTATTGAACATAAGAAAACTGAAATAGTTTTATTAAAATAAGAAAAACTAGATTTCAGAATAAAAAAAACATTTCCAGAAATAAAAGAGAGAGTTCAACATGATACAGTGTCAATTCATCAAGAACATATAACAATTCTATATAAACATGCACCCAATAACAGAGCCTCAAAATACATGAAGCAAGACCTAACATAACTTAGAAGACAAATATACAATTAGATTTTAGCATTTCTCTTTTGATAACTGATAGAACAAGTGGACACAAAATCAGTAAGTATATAAATCTGAAAAACACTACCAATTGAACATAATTGACATTTATAGAATACTCAATCTAACAACAGAAAAATACACAATCTGAAGTGCAAAGATCCAAGTTATGGATATTTGAAAATTAAACAAGATACTACCCAGGAAATCATGGATCAAAGAAGAAGGCACAAAAGAAATTAGAAAATGTTTTAAATAGTACAAATGAAAACACAATAGATTCTAATTCCTGGTAAGTCACTAAAACAGTGCTTTCAGAAACATTATAGCATTAAATGCTTATTAAAAAAATTTTTTTAAAGGTCTCAAAGTAAAATAATGATCTAGGTTCCCAAAAGCTGCTTTAAACAAAATAAACACTGGAAGCACCCAACAGTCTGACAACAGAGAAATGGATAAATTGTGGTCTATTCATGAAATAGAATGCACTAAATAAAAATGAACTAATGTTACACACAAAGGCATAGATGAATCTAAAAAACATTAAATTAAGTGAAAAAACTAGACACAAAAGTTTCCATCTTCATGAAATTTTAGAGAAGACTAAGTCAATCAGGGGACAGAAAGCAAATCAGTGGTTGACAGGCTGAAAGGCAAAGAACAAAATTGACTGGGATGGGGCATAAGGGAAGTTTAAAGGGTGATGGAAATGTTCTATAACATGATTGTGGTGGTGGTTACACAAGTGTATAAATTTGCCAAAATTCAACAAAAGGTACCCTAAATATGTTTGCACTTTAGTTTATGCAAACTCTACCTCAGTAATATTGGCTAAAACATATTATGTGAATATACAGCATGTATAGAAATATAGTTAGTGTCATAAGAATGCAAAGATATATATATATAAGCATGCTTTGTGTTCATATAAGGTAAAGTAGTAAATATATATGCATATATATGTATATAAGTGTATGTGCGTATACTGTGATTCATTCCCTAATTCATTGTTCACAAAGCATGTGATTGAAGTTCACAGTAGGAAAAGATGCTCAAAGTGTTTAAGACAAAACCCCTGCCCTCAGGGGCTCACCATCTGGCACCATAATAGAGAGGAGAGAAACAGGAGAGTATGAGGAAAGGAAAGATTAATTCAAGTGGGCCCAAGGATTCAAAACACAGCTACGGAGAAAGAGAACTCAACTTTTTGTCATCTTTATAAATGGTCTCCCTCATCAACCATAAAACATACAGTTTTTTAGCCCTTGATTTTTGCCAAATATGAGCACAAATTTTCTTTTGATGACCACTGAAGAGTTGACATTATAAATAACTATTTCTTGTAGTTGAAGACTCAAGCTGATGCTAGTAGCATTGACATAGACATCAGAGAAAAAAAATTCATAAAATAAACATCATTTGATATTTCAATCTCCAAAGCTAAATGTTATTTCTACCATTCTTTATATTCTAATTTCTGAAGTAGGAAGAAGTGGCTTCCAGACTTGTGGTTTTCCATGAATGAATCCCAAATAATTTCAGTTTTAGTGGCAACTGACAACCGTATCAATGCTCCTCAAACTTTTTTTTTTTAAACAGGTTTATTTGTCAAATCAAGCCTTATGCAGAAAAAACACAGAAAACAGGTAACGGCACAACTGTTCCAGTAGAAACTAGAGTACAGTCCATTGCAAAGTCCCCAAGATCTACTCCAAACAAGCTCCAAGAAGCACAGTTTACTATATGGGAAAAGAATCTAAAAAACAGTGGATATATGTATATGTATAACTGATTCACTTTGCTGTACAGCAGAAAGTAACACAACATTGTAAATCAACTCTACTCCAATAAAAATTTTAAAAAATAAAATAAGTTTTTAAAATATGATACAAGATTTAATTTTTTTCACAGATGGCCTTTATCAATTGTGAAAGTTTCTTCTATTTCTATTTTGCTCAGTTATCATGAATATATGTTGAATCTTATCAAATGATTTTTTTAAGTGTATTGAGATGATCATATGTTTTCTACTTTTTATTCTGTTAATATGATGAGCTACATTGATTTTTTTTTAATGTTAAGTCAATCTGGCATTTCTGGGATGAATCACACATAATCATAATGTAGTACCGTTTCATATATTGCTGGATTCATTTTGCTACAATTTGTTAAGATATTTTTGTCTATGTCACAGAAAATGTTTCTTTGCAATTTTCCTTTCTTGTAATGTTTTTGCCTTGTTTTGATATCACAGTAATTCTGATTTTATTAAATGAATTGGGATATCTCCCTTTTCTACTATTTTCTGCAAAGAAAAAAAAAGAAGCACAGTTTAAAACTTCTTTGCTGCATAATCATAGAATAAAATTATAATGAAAAAACAACTCATTCATTTATTTGATACAGGCACAAAAACATTAATTTGCTTATTATTCTTTCAGGTAGGGAATAATAAGAAGTGGATGCCCCATTAGAGTTTATTCAATGAAGGGAGGCTCACAGAGTCTCTCCACGTGGGAGTCAGCTTTGCTTCATTCCACAACTGCAAAAATCAATGTACACTTGAAAAGTCTTCTATGGTCAATAGAGCTAGCCAAGCATGTTTATGTGCCCTTTAAAATAACACTTAAATACTATAGTCTAAAGAAAAAATAAGTTTAAACCTCTCAAAGTTATTCAGTCTGACAAGCCTTCAAATATGTAATGAGCGGTTTTCCATTAGGGTCCCAGTCTCTTCTACATCTGTTTAGGCTAGAAATTTCTAAAAGAACAGTTCTTTTGTGAAATCCTGAACTTCAACTTCCAGGCCCCAGCTAAAAGAGGAAGTATAAGGAGTGAGTGAAATGAACAAATACTATAAAACTTATCCAAATATTTTCGAAGCTGCAAAAGTATTCAGGATAAGTTTGGAAAAATTACAAATTGGTTTTTATTTCATAAAAACTGGCTATTTCTATTGTGTTTACTTTGGAAACCTCTTCTGTAAATGAGCTATTTTCTGTTTGATATTACACCCTGAATTCATAAATGACATTTGTCTAAATCCATGTACTGAGTATTGTCTTATAATACATTTCTAATAAAAAATGAAGAACATTGCAGAAAAAAAGCAAAAACAAAAACCAAAAAATCCAGGAAGCCAGGATCAGAATACCTATTCTTGTGACAATTCTTCTACTACAAAATAATGGAAATTCAAGACAAGTTATTTATTTCCTAAAGAAGATACAAAAGTGAATTAAATTTATTAACTATCAAATTGGTCTTTTTGTTTGATATTTCCCTATCTGTAATTTTCTTAAATATATTGTGTAAGACAGTATTACGTCATTAAAAAGAGTAAAGTGTTAGGTAATACCGATGACTTTCTCCACAAGAGACTATGCTAATGTAGATATTGCTACAAAAAGTTCATCTTTGTCATATATCAATTACCTCATATAAAGTAAATCCATGTAACAAATTCTAACAGCACTATGATACCTCTGCATATTTACTTTTTTAACGCTATACTCTTTAGCGTTGGTTATCCTATCAGGAAAATAAAGAAGCCCAAAGCAGAGGGGAAAGTATATTCACTGGCAAGAACAATCTGAACAACTGAATCTGTGATGTACAAAGAAAACAACATCAACTGATGGACAGGTTGATTCAAAAGAATTAAGGAAGGGTTCAGAAGGGCTTCTGAAGGGTGGCAGAACATGGTACCTCTACATATGCTTCTTTGGCACAGGATTATTTTGAGCTGATTATTTTGAGAAACAGCAGACACAGAAGAGGCTCTGAAAACAGAGTAAAGGCTACCTACCCTTTTATAAGGGAAATTTACATTTATAAAGGAAATCTCCATTTGTAAGGGTGTCTCCCTCTCCATATCAGGAAGATAAGGATGACTCTAAGTCACAAGAGAATCCTCTGACTTAAATCTGCATAACAAACCTTACCTTTGTTAACCTTGCTTTTCCTGGTCACCTGCCCAAAACTGCCTCCCCAGCCTTTCCTTCTTTTGACTTATCCTGAAAATAGTACTTAGCCCTTGAGTTCTAAGCCATCTTGGAGAGCAACTAATTTTTCCCCTGGGTATCTCCCATGTGTACATAAGGTATACATGTTAATAAACTTCAATTTGTTTTTCTCTTGTTAAATTGTCTTTTGTTACAAGGTTCAGCTGAGGCATAGAAGGGTAGAGGAGAATTTATCTTTTCCTCTCCTCACCTCCAAGATCCCACCGAAGTATGCTCCAGGCTCTTGGCCAAAAGGAATAATAGAGAGAGCCCTGGACACTAAGTCAGAGTACTTGGGTTTGACATCATCCTCTGACTTAAAATCAGCATCCCTGCTTACATGAGATGTGACTAAATTTAGATCCAGGGTCTCCCTGTGTGCAGTGAAACTATTAGCCAAACAATTCCTTTCCTCTTCAATTCTCTATAGCATAGAGTAGAAGACCTGAGATTTTATGTAAATGTGGAAATCACTGAGGATTTCTTCTAGCTCAAATTTCAATGTAATTCCACCATTTTAATTCTTCATTCATTCATTCAACAGATATTTTAATATCTGTTGATATTAAGTTTCTGCTAGTTTACTATATGCTCGGCACTCTGGCAGGCAGCAGAAATACAAAAACAAAAGCAGTTCTTGCTCATGTGAAGCTTATAGTCTATTACAGTAGATATACTGTTATAATAATACAACATGATGATACAATAAGAGAGGGACAAAGGACAGGCACCTAGCCCAAATTTGGGGATTCAGGGAGGTCCACTGAGGGAAATCACTTCTAACATGAGATTGAAGGATGAATGGGAATTAGCCAGGTTAAGGGAGGATGAGGGATTGATGGTGATGGGTACAGATTCTGGAAAGTTTTCTGGGAGGAGAACAGCCCATCCAAAGTCTCAGATGACAAAACTAAATGCATCAGAGAAACTAAAACAAGTATATTCTGTAATCAAAACAGTATGGTACTGGCACAAAAACAGACACATAGATCAATGGAAAAGAATAGAGACCCTAGAAATAAACCCACACACTTATGGTAAATTAATCTCAATGAAGGTGGCAAGAATATAAAATGGATAAAAGACAGTGTCTTCAATAAGTGGTGCTGGGAAAACTGGACAGCTACATGTAAAAGAATCAAATTAGAACATTCTCTAACACCATATACAAAAATAAACTCAAAATGGATTAAAGACCTAAATGTAAGACCAGAAACAATAAAACTCCTAGAGGAAAACATAGGCAGAGCAATCTTTGACAAAAATCATAGCAATACTTTTTTTGGATCTGTCTCCTAAAGAAAAGGAAATAAAAACAAAAATAAACAAATGGGACCTAATTAAACTTAAAAACTTTTGCACTGCAAAGGAAACCATCAACAAAACAAAAAGACAACCTACTGAATAGGAGAAAATATTGCAAATGATATGACCGAAAAGGAATTAGTATCCAACATATATAAATAGCTCACACAACTCAACATCAAAAAATCCCCCCAAAAAGAACAATTAAAAAATGGCCAGAAGATCTGAATAGACATTTTTCCAAAGAGGAAATGTAGATGGCCAACAGGCACGTGAAAAGATGCTCAATGTTACTAATAATCAGAGAAATGCAAATCAAAACCACAGTGAGATATCACCTCACACCTGTCAGAATGGCTATCATCAAAAAGAACACAAATAACAAATGTTGGCAAGGATGTGGAGAAAAAGGAACCCTCATACACTGTTGGCAGGAATGTAAATTGGTGTAGTCATTGTGGAAATGAGATGGAGGTTTTTCAAAAAACTAAAAATAAAACTACCATATGACCCAGCAATTCCACTCCTGTGTATATATCTGAAAAAAGCAAAAACACTAATTCAAAAAGATACAAACACCCCAATGTTCATAGCAGCATTATTTACAATTGCCAAGATATGGAAGCAACCTAAGTGTCCAACAATATATGAATGGATAAAGAGGATGTGGTGTATACACAAATACACACACACACACACACACACACACACAATAGAATACTACTGAGCCATAAAAAAAGAATGAAATCTTGCCATTTGCAGCAACATGTATGGACTTGGAGGATATTATGCTAAGTGACATAAGTCAGACAGAGAAGGACAAATATTGTATGATATCACTTCTATATGGAATCTAAAAAACCAATAAGCTAGTGAATATAACAAAAAAGAAGCAGAATCACCGATGTAGAGAACAGACAGAGTGGTTACCAGTAGGGAGAGGGCACAGGGGAGGGGCAAGATAGGAGGAGGGGATTAAGGGGTACAAACTGTTATGTATAAAATAAGCTACAAGAATACATTGTACAACATGGGGAATATAGTTGATGTTTTATAATAACTGTCAATGCAGTGTAACCTTTAAAAATTGTGAATCACTACACTGTACACCTGTATAATACTGTACATCAACTATACTTCAATTAAAAATAGAAAGAAGTACACTGTAACTGAACCCACATGGCTCACTCTACATCAAACCTAGTCATCCTCTAGGATTGAAGTCCCTTCAATTATCAGTCTCTTTTTGTTCTGTCACCCTCATTCTGTTCTATGCTTTCTTCCCATTAACTTTTCACTCATCCTTCTAGCCCAAAGCTTCCACTGTGATTTCTAAAAACTCCATTTCACTTATGGACTCCCTTACTTCCAGTCTTCACCAAAAGTTCAAAAATTCAAGGTACTTCCTAACCTCAAGGGAAATATGTCACTTAGGCTAGTTTCTTCTCCAATAACTTTCTTTAATGAAGGCTGTTCATTCTCCTGTACGCCATACATTTTAGAGACCTGAGGCAGCTTTCTCTTTCCTCACTACTGATTTTCCCGCCCTGAATAAAGCTCTGTTCCTTTGAAACCTATATCAATCCATCTTTTTTTTTTTTTTTTTTTTTTTGCGGTATGCAGGCCTCTCACTGTTGTGGCCTCTCCCGTTGCAGAGCATAGGCTCTGGACGCGCAGGCCCAGCAGCCATGGCTCACGGGCCCAGATGCTCTTCGGCATGTGGGGTCTTCCCAGACCGGGGCACGAACCCGTGTCCCCTGCATCGGCAGGCGGACTCTCAACCACTGCGCCACCAGGGAAGCACTATCAATCCATCTTTATTGCTCTGTTGCTGCTGGTCCTCATTTATTGAAGACTTTGGCACCTGGCCTGCTGTCTTTCTCTCTATCCCAAGCCTTGTCACCACAGTGATTTCCACATTCACACAGATGACTTGTCCCCTGCTGACTCCTGGTCTCCTATAACCACATCACCACTTCATTTCAGCCGCAAACCCCCAGAGCCACATCATGGGACTGGCTATCAACTAGGGCAGCTCCAGACATCTTACTTCCTCACCACAGGCTCTAAATCCTTCAGTCTTTATACTCAGTTGCTCTTTCTAAAACCATTTTGCACCATGAGACTGTGTACTACATCTATTTTCGCTTAAAATTGAATCCTTAAAGCCTAACACATAGTAGGTAGGCCTCAACATTGTTTGTTGAATGAATAAATGAGTGAAGTGAATAAAGCAAAGAATGAAGATATAAATAAATAAGAGAATGACAGAGAGACAAGTAAAAATGACCCATGGCCACAGACTACATGAGCCATGAGGTGAGGAAAGCATGCACTGACTGGGAAGGCTAGTATGAAAATAGAATGGAAAGCCTTTTAATAACTGACTGAATGTGAACAGCAAAGGAAGGGAAGGTGTCAAGGATGACTCAGGCCATCTGGGCTGGGAGGACTGCAAGAAGTGTGGTCATATCAAGAGCAAAGGGGAGCTCTAAAAATGAGTATGCCTAATGGTGAGATTCTAACTTAGAGCTGTGGGCTGTAGAATCAGATTAAGATGACCAAAGGGCAGCTGGAATACAGGACGAGAGCTGGGGAGCAGTCAGGGCTGAAGATGTGGACTTAGCATCTGCACAGAGTAAAAGAAAAATCAGTGAGATTTGTTCATTCAAAGCATTCATTTAATAACTATTCATTGAGCACACACTATGAGTCAGAACTATTTTAGGCATAAACAATGGGTATGTAATGTAATTCTAGCAGAGAGAAATGCTCTAAGAAATGAAGTAGAATAATGGCAACTAGAACAGAAAATGAGGTGTGTTATTTTAAACAATACTTTCAGGAGAAAGATACATTTAAGTAGAGATCTAAATGAAATAAGGAAAAGTGTGATACAGAAAAAGAAAGAAAAGACTGAATTAAAATATCAAGAGAAAGAGTATGTTCAGAGGCTAGGCAAGGTTGGAACACACTTAAAATAATAGGAGGAAGAAGTACCAGTAAAGGAGACAGAGAAGGAACAGAGATCCACTGGGAAAGAACATCAATCATCTCATGGATGCTCAGGGCAAGAGGGTTGCAAAAAAGCAATAACGATCAGCAGTGTCACCTTTTACAAAGAAGAATGAGGAGAGAGGCTACAGTCTTGGTTTACATGAAAAGAACAGTTCTAACTGGGTACAGAGAGTGAAAATTAGATGCCAGAATAAATAGGTAGGAGGGGACAAAAGAAGTAATTATCCCTCAAGAAGTATGGTGAAGAATGAAGAAGCAAAATTTAGAAGGTGAAGTTTGGGTCTTGATTTTGCTTTTGGATAAGAAAGACTTGATCTCTCTCCTCTTAGATTCCAGAATCTGGCATCTTTAGACACTAGGTCTATGTGTGATTCATCCTTACATCCCCATAGCTCACAGCATAGAGCACTGTTTATAAACCTGGTCTGTAAGTATATGGAGTGCATTTGAAATTTTCTTCTTTTAGTGAAAATGCCTTCACTGCTTTTATTTTTTAAGTAATACAGACTCATTATTTTAAAAATCAAGAAAGCACATAAAGCAAAAAATATTAAAATTACCTGTCCCGTAATTGCCATCAACATATTTGGGTATGACCTTTCCAATTTTTCTAGAAATATGCATATATATTTAAATGATTAATGTATCTTTAAAACTGTAATCTAACAGATATAAAATTTTAATGAACATCATTTGAAATAACAATAATTTAAATTACTTGTTTTTATTAATTTATTAAATTTTTAAATTCATTATCAAATTATTGAGTTAATATATTAATTTAATAAATATTATTTGAACAACGGGCAAACGTAATGCCGAGGACTTCCTATTCCTAGAAAAAATTTTCAAATTTTAAATGCTTTAACTAGACTATGTGTTTTTTCCTAAGTTCATAATTATTAAAAGTGATAAAATACCCCAACAAGGACATTTTTAAAGTAAATTAATTATTTGTACCTATTTAAAATTATAATCAAGAATTTTGAAAATTTTTTTCCTTTCTCTTCTTTCACACCAAAGCTGTTTAAATTGTATGGTAAATGACCTTAAAATACAGTTTTCTTCTGGGGCCTTTAGCAAGAAAGAGAAAAGCTATTTGTAATTTTTGCCACAAAGCCAAATCATGTCCAAGATGTAACAAAGGAGCTCTCAAAAGTAGCTCATACCATCTCTCAAAGATTTTGCTTTTATAACCCTTTTACAGTTGGTTCATTCAGGAATGCATAAGGAAACCTGGAAAATATATGAAGCATGGACTCTGTTTCCATTTATCTACCCTAGATCATAAGGAAATTTCTTACATAAAACTTCCTCTACTTTGACTCTTAATTCTTTCATCTCCTCTTTGCTACGGCAGAATAGAAGCAAAAATTAGATTGCCCCTGACAAATGTTTCTAATTTATGATGAAACAAGTGCAAATAAGGATAAATCATGATATATATTTGGCATTTACATAGCATTTGCAACCTAATATCTTCATGGAACTGCTTACCACTTCACTAAATAAGCCTACTGATTTCAAAGTTGTCTGTTGGTTTATTATTAAATAGAAATATTAGAAGTAAAATCATGGGTTTTCTTCATTCTTTGTACATGAAATCCTTTAAACTGCCTTTCAAAGAAACAAATTCATATGTTTTCTCCAGAGGTATTAAGCTACTTTTAATTGATAAAATTATTTCTGCCAAAGGTACTAACCAAATCTTTTCTTGCAACTGTAAAATAATATTTATCTAATGTATTTAGTCCACAAGTTACAACTTTTTTCTTTCAGATCAACAGTAATTATATAACAGGACTTCTGGATAGGTAATTAAAAAAAGAAAATTAGAAGATTATATAAACTCTTCTATGTCTAGAGATTAGCAACAGTCAATTACCTTGGGCCAAATTATTTAATTATCATTATTAAAGGAAAATACTAGTAGTAGGTACCTCTTGATCTGGACAAAATATGTAGTACCCAGACCTTTCCCCCCTTCTATGATAAACAAAAGACTGACTTTTGGTATCCTGGTCACACAGATTTCTTGGTCAGATGGAGCACTTGGCCTACACAGTCAGAAGCCTTTTGGGAAAGAAAGGACTAAGATTCCAAAATCCTTCTTCCCAAGATTCAAGATTAGGTCCTTTTCAAAATAATCTGGGCACATGATTTCACTCAATTTCCACCAAAAAAAAAAAAAAAAAAAAAAAACTTGCTGCCTGTAATAATTCCTAGATTGGATGATTAAATGATAATTGCTTTCCTTTTTTTCCATTAATTTTTTAAATTGAACTATGGTTGATTCATAAGGTGTTATTTCAGGTATACAACATAGCAATTCAGTTATATATATAAACATATATATAAATATAAATAAATATATATTCTTTTTCAGACTCTTTTCCATTATAGGTTATTACAAGATATTGAATATAGTTCCCTGTGCTATACAGTAAATCCTTGTTGTTTTATAATTGCTTTCTTCACAACGATATAAAAACTTTACAATACATAAATACAATATTTTTGGAAACAACAGGTATATAACCTCTTAAATGTGTTAATTTTCTTGTTCTTTCTGAATTAATATAAGATCAGATATACTCTGGTGTTTGTAAAGAGAGAAATCATGCCTACTATTTTACCACAGACATATGCCTTCTCTAAACAAAAAACTTTAAAAGGAACCTTTAAAATTTAAATAGGTAGGGCTTCCCTGGTGGCGCAGTGATTGAGAGTCCGCCTGCCGATGCAGGGGACACGGGTTCGTGCCCCGGTCCGGGAGGATCCCACATGCCATGGAGCGGCTGGGCCCGTGAGCCATGGCCGCTGGGCCTGCGCGTCCGGAGCCTGTGCTCCGCAACGGGAGAGGCCACAGCAGTGAGAGGCCCACATACCACAAAAAAAAAAAAAAAAAAAAATTTAAATAGGTAAAATATGAAAGGAAATATCCAAATTGTTGAGGCTCTCTGAAAATGCCTCAATAGAATTTTATTTGTTTCAACACTGCAGATTTTCCTCATGTTTTCTTGTGTTCCTTTGTGGTTCTCAGCAGGAACTCTTCAAGAGATCGTGGTCGATGACTTTAAAGGCTAATTAGTAATTTCACTTTAAATGTCAAACATTTGGGACATTTATTTTTCTCAACTCAAACTTTCAGTTTCCATCACAAATAAAGACCGATAAAAATAAAGACCAAGCCTTCTAAATGGAGATAAAAGATCATTTCTTTCAAGTCAGTGCAGATCTGAATAAATTTTTCAAAGACATTGAGTCTGACACTGTAACTTTTTGATAGTTAAGACTCTTGCAAATTCAGAGTTAGCTATACAAGTAATTGATTGATTCAGTTAAAACTGATATCTCATAGTCAAAATTAATATTTTATTTTAGCTTCTAATCAAAACAGTCAGCTAAGTAAACAGTTTTATTTCTTTTTCTATTTATTTTGGTCCTGTTGAATGCATGTAACCTATTGGCTAACATTTGCTCTTAAATAACATTTCTTTTTTTTCTTTAAGAAATATTGTTTTCAGGGCTTCCCTGGTGGTGCAGTGGTTAAGAATCTGCCTGCCAATTCAAGGGACACGGGTTCGAGCCCTGGCCCGGGAATATCCCACATGCCATGGAGCAAGTAAGCCCGTGAACCACAACGACTGAGCCTGAGCTCTAAAGCCCTCAAGCCACAACTACTGAGCCCACGTACCACAACTACTGAAGCCTGCACACCCAAAGCCTGTGCTCTGCAACAAGAGAAGCTACTGCAACAAGAAGCCCACACACCACAATGAAGAGTAGCCCCCGCTTACCGCAACTAGAGAAAGCCCGTGCACAGCAACGAAGACCCACACAGCCATAAATAAATAAATAAATTTACAAAAAAAAAAAAAAAAAAGGAGAGAGAAGAAATATTTTTTCAGGCATTTATATAAGCTTCTTTTCTCCTTTCTCTTTGCTTTTTTGGTATTTTAGAAAGACGCTTTAGTGAGTGGTATCCATTCTGTTTTCTGAGTTTTGTAGACAAGTAATACCAAGGATCAAATATCATGACTGTCTTTGGAACACTTTCATGTTGAAACTCACATTTCATAGGCAGTGAGTTTTGTTTTGTGGATATGACTCCTACGGCCCTTATAGAATGTACTGCCACAGTTTGTAACTAGTACTTCAAATAGTTCCCAGAGCCACTATGTACATGAAACCATGAAACGAAAGGTGGAATTCCCATTTTTTTACAGAGTGTATCCTTTTAAACACCCCCTATTCCCCACTATTTCACATTGCAGAAGGGCTCTATTTGACTCGGTATATTTTGCCTAAATAAGATTCTATTGAGAACAATCATCTTTTTTGTTTTCCACTTGCAAGGAATATTATGTACTATGTATACTTTAAATGTCATTCTGAAAAACTTGTTCACTTTCTCAGAGGTCTATGAGCAATAAATAGTTTTTTAAACCATAAATTATGTTATGTTTTGTTTTTTTCTAAACAAATGGAACCATAAAGTACACATGGCTTCATTTAACCATATTGGTGACCTATAAAGCACTCCCAGGTGCCCTGGAGTGATAACTACATCAGCACACACTGATGACATGTCAATCTTAGCACAGTAATAGAGGAAGAAATCATTCCACTGGAACTAAGGTACGTATTCCTTTTTTGGTATTTTTGTGGATGTAGAGACATCTGTATTATTTTAAAGTACGAGGTCTGAGCTCTCCACTTCATTTGCAACATTTAATTAGGTGAATTCAAAGAAGGGATAAGTGGAAACACGTATGCCTTGTTTTCATACATTTCCTGAAGCTTTCTAGATGTTATAATTGTCTCTGATACATTTTCAAATTTCAGAGGAAACACCCATTTCTACCTATTTTCAAGGTCAGCAATAAGGTTATGTTTTTGAAATAATGTCTGGAGTGAAACTTGAAATAGAGGAAAACAAAATGGCAGATGCCTCACTTCAGAGCACTAACTGTTCAAAAACCCCTGAGTTTCAGAGTCTCATCGTTAAGCCCATATACAGAAAACTCTTGGTCTAAATTCTAGTCACAAGTAGCCTTTAGCCAAAATTGCAGGAAGCGGCTGTGCTGAATTCATACTCCAGCAAAACTTACAGTTTTTCTTTTTTTTTTTT
This sequence comes from Kogia breviceps, assembly GCF_026419965.1. Taxonomy (NCBI): domain Eukaryota; kingdom Metazoa; phylum Chordata; class Mammalia; order Artiodactyla; family Physeteridae; genus Kogia; species Kogia breviceps. The sequence continues at coordinate 27,872,286 of NC_081310.1, read as the reverse complement.
TCTTTTTATTTGGCAGGGGGAGATGCACTGCATTTAATTTCCATGAAGCTGTGGGAATGGACAGTCACAGCTGCTTTTAAATTCGTACATGCTACTCTATTCTCACTTGTTTTAAGGTAATTAGTACTTGATTTTTAGAAATCGATCAATACAATTCTACAGATTTTATTTTTTATTGGTATTGCTACACTGACAATCAAAACCGACTTAGGCTTGCTTTTATTTCACAAAGTTGCCTACAAATGAACAGGGCATGTATGCAGTGTTAACATCAGCCTCCATACAGTTTTTCTAATGTCAATACTGACCTCTATGAAAAGGAGCATGAAACTAGCAAGAGAAATACATCCAGTAATCTCTAATCAGTGAGGCTTTTTGTTGCCAGGTTATTGGTATTTTGCACCAATCAGTTACAAGACTGTCATTTCATTTTCCTCGGCTTTAGTTACTTCCTCTGAAATATCTAGTGAGTTCAACTCTTCATTTCCCATTGGAAATTCCTTAGTGGAAAAAAAATAAAGATGTTTTCTTTATCTTAGAGTCTCAATTCATGTTACAGACAGAAAGATGATCATCTGCTCTGTCTTCCTCTAGAAGAACTCCATGGACCTATTTCTCAGCTCCAGGATACTCCTCCCAGCCAATCACCCCTCATCTTACCATGCAGGACACCCAGGGACTCTGCCTACTTTCCTCTCCTCTCAGTAGCTGCAACTACACATGCTGACTCCAGGAAGACTCCCAGGAGAGTGGGATTTATTCTGCTTGGGGCTTCTTGTAGAGTGCTTATCATGTTATTATTATTACTAGTGTAATATAGGTTTTATAGGTCACTGATATGGGTAAATGAGGTGTTTTATAGGTCACTGATATGGGTAAATGAAGCCATGTGTACTTTGTTTCCATTTGTTTAGGGAAAAACAAACAAAAAATAACATAATTTATTGTTCAAAACATCTATTGCCCATATGTCTGTGATGATTAAAGGAATGCACTCAGCATAGGGCCTGCAATAAAATAAGCACTCTATAAGGATGACCCATATTATTATGACTATAATCAATGTTATTATTATTACTCCCAAAATAAGGAGTTAAACCCTTTACCTTTAAATGGCTTTACTGCAATGTGAAAATAAGAAAACATGACAAACACGGGGAAATTGTAAATGTTTGAGAATCTTACAGTTTTTAGTAGTTCTGTGTCCATTCTCCCTTAGGTATTTATTTGTAAATGTGGGGCTCACTGAGCCCTCCACAGAATAAGGTCATCCAGGACCTACAATCAAAGCAAAACCATAGGTCCTCTCTGGCATCAGACGACCTCCAGGCTCGCTGACTTCCATTTTCCTGAGACTCTATTCAGCTTATTATACGTATTCCTTATTTTATTTAAGCTTCAGAACAATCCTGTGAGTTAATTAGTATGCCATTTTTCACATGAAGAAACAGTCTCAGAGACGTTATATAACGTTACATAAAATTGTCCAACTATTTAAAGACAGAGAAGTCATTCCAATCCAGATCTCCCTGATTCTAAAGCCCCATCACAGCATGCTGCCTTTGGCCACCTGAACACAGATGGACAGTAAATATATATTTGTTTTAGGAAAAATTATACAAATGTTGGTGGAATGTTTTGACTAACGTATCACTAAATAAAAACATTTAATATTTATTGGTATGTTCTAAATACAATAACCTTATGAGGTAGGTACTATCATTCTCCCCATTTTCAGATGAGGAAACTGAGACAGAAAAACTATGTAACTTATCTAATGTCACATGACTGGGATATGAGCCATTGTCCCAGAGCCTGGAGTCTTTACTGCACAATACTGCTTGTGCTGGATACTTTCATTTTGCCCCTCCAGATCCATTCTCTACCCTTCTCCATTAGGCTCTGTGTCCAGGGATGCTGATCTTTATGGACCGCCTCACTAGGGGCTCCTTGGTCTTGAGGCAGGAGATAGATGGGCCCCAGGCTGAGCAGCTTGTTCCCTGTGGACAGATACTCCAAGATGAAGAGGAGGAGGAGCTGAGCCCTGCCCACAGAGACCACATATTTCTCATTCTCAAGGTCAAGGAAACCTTCCCGACTATACATGTGCAGAGAGGCTCTTTGGAGGTCAGACAGGGAGTGATGTCAACCTACTCATAGGTCTCTTCACTAGAATCCATCTTGGCTGAGAGATGCACACACACACGGGAGGACCCAGAGATTAACCAAATATGGACTCAGAACCAGACAAAGCAAGATGATTGGCCAAAGGAAACCTGGAAGAAAGCCCCCATATAAGTGGTTCAAACTACCAAGAGGGCGCGACTCTTTCTCTGAGTCCGCCTGTGTGTCTATCTTTTTCCTCCTAATAAACACTTTACTTGTTTCACTACTTTCCGGTTCTTTGTGGAAATTCATTTTCTGCAAAGCTGTACAGGCCAGGGCCTTGTCACTGGTCACTGGTCTAGTGGCTAGGATTCAGCTCTCTCACTGCCACGGCCTCACTATCTCCAGCCGGGAACCGAAATCCTGCTTCAAATCTCTTCAGGCTGAGGTCACCCGAGATCAGTGGCCCAGCTTCCAGTTAGATTGGGTGAAATGAAAGGGATAAAGAAAGAGGAGTTGAGTATTTATTCCCCTGGTTCCATCCTCCAGGGCTGCAGTTTGCCTATCAGAGGTCCTTAGCCTTGATCTCCCTGGGTGCTGGTCCAAGCTCTCTCTCCTCTATTGTTGCTGGACTCTTAGTGCTTCACCATTCCCTGTTGGCTGCCCTTAGGCCTACCCACACCTTGGTAATCTGCTATTCAGTAAACTCTCTTTTGCCCCTGTTGAGTGAGCCTTCTGTTTTCTGCTCGGATGATTACTGATATCCTGCTTCTTTAATCATTCTTAGAGAAAAATTCTGAGATGACCTCCCCTCTCTCCTTGCTGTTGTAAGAAAATTGATGGTAAACTCCCAGAGCATGTTGACTTTAGCAGCGGTTGGAACAGTCTTGCCTAGGAAGGAGAACTTAGAATGGAGATTCCTAATGTCCTGGACTTCTTCCACCCTGCCACATATTCAAAGAAATGTAGACAGCCTTTCAGTGCCTTTCCAGCCCCTTATAAGGTAGAGGGTAGTAAATTTAGATCAGATGCCCAAGTCTATTGTTAAGAGATAGAAAGGACAAGGGGGAATGGGGTCTACAGTTTTGCTACTTGAAAAAAAATATTTAAAAATAAACATAAAATGTTTTCAAAGGCTTATTATGTGCTGGGTACTACTGAAATTTCCCTATTTGCTTAATCTTATGTGGTTGGTATTATAGTATCCTATCTATCAATGAAGAAATTATAGCACAGAGGAGGTAGATAACTAAGGGTCATGAATCTAGTAAGTGGTGGAGTTAAGATTCAAATCCAGAGAATCTGGCGTTAGTCAGATGCCCCCTGTTCACTCCATTGGCCAATGCAGCAGTTAGGACCCTGAGGAACAGACTGTGTGCCCTGGTCTTCAATGAGACCCACGGTCCTTCTTGAGTGAAGTCTCTGGCTGGTTGAGGAGTTGGGATGGTCTCCATCAGCTATTATCACCCTGTAGAGTCATTACATCCCCTTTCCTCCTCTAGGGTCCTTGAAAATCAGGACAGCATCTTGTTGGTCTTTGCTTTCCCATGGTGTTTAGTGTGGTGACTAGCATCAAGTAGACCAAACATCTGCTGAACAAATGAATGGGGATGGAATCTCTGATGTGTCACTTGATTGTTAAAACTGCATCCTCTGATGAAAACAAAAGACAAAATCAGAGGCAGGACTCACAGTGGTTAAGGGTGCAGTCTCAAGAGAAAGAATGCATATGCCCCCTATGTTCAGACACTTAGCAGCTAGCGGCGGTTTAACCCTGAGTAAGACGCTTTGCCTCCCTATGCTTCATTTCCCTCATCTGTGAAAAGAAGGTGATGATCATGGTGTCTTCCTTATAGGCTGTGGTAAGGATTAAGTGAAATGAAATGAAATGAAGTGAAATAAAATTCAACTCTTGTTGAACGGCCATAACAAGCACACAATCATTCTGATCTGGTATTATTTTCTTAATCACAGGGCAATCGCCAAAGAAAGGAAAGAGTCGTGGGAGTCTTTCACATCTAACAGAGAACGACAGTCGAGAGGAGTACGTATGCCTGTGCCAAACAGAGTAGCACAGGGGACCACTCCAGAAGAAAGCACTGGGTGTTAAAAAGGTACGCTGGAACTAAAACATCCTACACCAAAGACCTGCAAGTTATATGATAGGATAGTCATTACGATACAGTCTCATGGGACGTCTAGATATCATCATTGACCTCCTTCAAAAAATATAAATTTCTTGACAATTATTTCTTTATTTGATAAAATTTCCTTCTGATATAACATAGGCAGCTAGCTAGCATTACTCAGAAGTGGGAAATAAAACCAATCCACAAGTCTGGGACGTCCAGGGAGAGGTTTTTTGCGGGGGGGATTGGAAGGGGAGATGTTTGAAGACATGAGTTGGGAGAGGTGGAGAGAAAGAATGGGGAAACTCAGAACAAGTGAATTATCCATTTGATAATGGATTTTTTTGTGTTAGGTTCTTGGACACAAGAGTATAACATCTGTGGGTAACTTTAAGATTTCAAACTTGGACTTTGCTTAAACCTAGGAAGCATTAATTAGATCACTGACAATCACCCAGTTTACAAAGAAATGAAAGAGTTTAGACTGTTTAGTTCCTTTTCATCTTCAAAGGTAAACTGTTTAAGTACATCCTTTAGATGTGTCTTAACTTGTATTTCCAAACTGTAATACCATACAATGATTTATATGCCCCTGATGTTCACCCAAATAATTTCTTTACTTTGGCTTCTCTTTTGTGTTAAAAAAAGATGAAAGATACCTAGATCTTCTTTAAAAAAAGAACAGGAAGAAAGAAAAAAGCTACAAGTTATCTCAAGAGAGAGTTGATACAAAATATATCCCACTAGGTTAGGAAACTGGTGAACTAGGTTAAGAGAGTAAAGCATAATACTCTACAGATTCCTTTAGAAACAATAGATGAAAAATTGCTCTAGTAAAATGAAAGGACTCAGTACGGGCATGGCTTCACTGCAGTTCTTAAATCTATTAAATGCGCAGTTATCATTAAGGCATCTATATTCTCTAGAGTTTAAAATATTTATATAATAGGAGAATCTGGAAAAATGAGAAAAGAAAAATGGCTAAATTATATGCTAAAAATTTTGCAAATCCAATTTTAACACTGTCACTCTGCTTTTTGTTAACAAAAGCTTTTACTTTGGTGGCTTTAAAGCACATATTGGCTCATACAATTCCTGTAACCCCTCACAGTATCTTTTTTCACACACATCAAAAAAGAACCATCTCTCCAGTCTTTTCCTGGACTCTTCCACTCAAATTTACTTCCCAGCAACCAACAACTAGCCACCTGGTTTCTAACAAACACAGTGGCACAATTTCCCCACTTTGAAAGCAAAATAACAACATTATGAGGATTATAACAATACCAGTTAACATTTATTGGGCACTTACCCAGTATCAGACCTGTGCAGAACATTTTATATGCATTATCTCATTTAACCTTATAACAACTTCCTGAAGTGTATAATTCTATTATCCTCATTTTACAAACAGGGAAACTGGGACTTACAGAGACCATGTCACAAAGAAATACAGAATTCTTATCAGTTAGAATACATTTATCTTTAGGTAACTTAATACTCAACTCTAACTGGCTTAAACAAAAAGATCACTTCCCTGATTCAGAGGCTTAGAGGTAGGATGGTCTGAATGTCGACTTAAGCCAAAGGCTCTGGATTTTCTTAGCTCTTTCCTCCCCCTTGTATTTGTTTCATCCTCAGACTTGTATGAAGATGCCTGTACCAGATCTGGAATTCACATCCATGCAGGACAATATCTAGAAGACAACTTTTCCAAGACACCCTTAGCTAAATTTCCCTGCATCTCAGTGGCACAAAGTACATGAGATGGCCTTTCCTGAACAACCTGGAAGAGGGATTGGAAATGCTATGGTTGACATATGAATTAAAGCCCATCCCTGTTGGCATCAAACTCCAGCTTATAAAAATGGACAATTTTAGCAATGCTTTTTGCTAGCCCTTTTCTGCCTAGCTAAAGTTAAAGATCAAAATATCAGTTGATGATCTGGGAGAAAAACACTATTAAGATTCCAGTGGGTTAAATTTATGTTATATACCTATATCTATAAAATTTTCTGTAATTCACACCAAATTTTTAAAATTGTTCCTATAAATTATTTGGTAATTGTCAGAATTATTAGGGCTATAAGAAATATCATTACCCCATTTGTTTAATAAGTAAACTTGTACCTCTGTAGGGCTCATATTCTCCATTTAAGACAACAGTATTTTCTTTTCTTTTTAAAGATTTTTTTTTTATGTGGACCATTTTCTTTTTCAAGTCTTTATTGAATTTGTTACAATACTGCTTCTGTTTGTTTTTTTAAATTAATTTATTTTTATTATTTATTTTTAAAATTTTTGGCTGCATTGGGTCTTTGTTGCTGTGCGCGGGCTTTCTCTAGTTGTGGCGAGCAGGGGCTACTCTTCATTGCAGTGCATGGGCTTCTCACTGCAGTGGCTGCTCTTGTTGCAAAGCATGGGCTCTAGGTGTGCGGGCTTCCGTAGGTGTGGCACATAGGCTTAATTGCTCCGCAGCATGTGGGATCTTCCCAGACCAGGGCTCGAACCCGTGTACCTTGCATTGGCAAGCAGATTCTTAACCACTGGACCACCAGGGAAGTCCCGACAACAGTATTTTCAATTTTGCATAAATCAATTTTCTCTGAGTATATGAATATAGAGTTACATTTATGGGACAGACGAGGTTATATTCTAGCTCTATGGCCCAACTCCTAAAAAACTCCTATGGTTCCCCCTAAAACTTTACCCAGTTTGTTTTGAGAACTTCCAAGTTATGCCTAACTGCTCACAGCAGGTTCAAGCAACTGTTCTTTCAAATGCTCTAGGTGCTGACCACGGCCATATCTCTTCTCACCTCTTCTCTAGTACCTTCTGCTGAGAACCAACCTGTCCACTGGGCATGGTATCCTCTGTTGGCAGCAATGCCCCATCTGTCTACACTGAACACCACTGCCACTTCTCCCAAAAGCCTCACAACCCCCTAAGCAGATGGTATCCCCATTGATGCAAGAGAGAATGTTGCTTTTCCTCACTTATGCCCTACTTTGTGCTGATGATACTGACTGTACCCCAGAGGCTTACATAATTCCAGGTTAAAAAGCAACTCTAAATAGTGGCCTTTCTTTTTTTTTTTCTTATTGGAGTAAAATTGCTTTACAATGTTGTGTTAGTTTCTGCTGAACAATGAAGTGAATCAGCCATATATATACATATATCCCCTCCCTCTTGGACCTCCCTCTCACGCCCCCATCCCACCCATCTAGACCATCACAGAGCACTGAGCCGAGCTCCCTGTGCTATACAGCATGTTCCCACTAGCTATCTATTTTACACATGGTAGTGTATTTATGTCAAACCTAATCTTCCAATTCGTCCCACCCTCCCCTTCCCCCCCAGGTCCACATGTCCATTCTCTACATCTACGTCTCTATTCCTGCCCTACGTTCACCTGTACTATTTTTCTAGATTCCACATATATGTGTTAATGTATGATATTTGTTTTTCTCTTTCTGACTTACTTCCTCATATATGCGTTAATGTATGATATTTGTTTTTCTCTTTCTGACTTACTTCACTCTGTACGACACTCTCTAGTTCCATCCACGTCTCTACAAATGACCCAATTTTGTTCCTTTTTATGGCTGAGTAATATTCCATTGTATATATATACCATATCTTCTTTATCCATTTATCTATTGTTGGACATTTAGGTTATTTCCATGTCCTGGCTATTGTAAATAGTGCTGCAATGAACATTGTGGTACATGTGTTTTTTTTGAATTACAGTTTTCTCAGGGTATGTGCCCAATAGGAGGATTGCTGGGTCATATGTGGTTCTATTTTTAGTTTTTTAAGGAACCTCCATACTGTTCTCCATAGTGGCTGTCAATTTACATTCCCACCAACAGTGCCAGAGGGGTCCCTTTTCTCCACACCCTCTCCAGCATTTATTGTTTGCAGATTTTTTGATGATGTCCATTCTGGCCAGTGTGAGGTCATTAGGGTCAAGTATAGTGTATGGGATGGGACAAGAAACCCAGTTCCTGAGACAGTCCTGCACTCTTCTCCAACTCTTCTCTTCCCAGGCTCCCAAATTCTCATGCAGATGTTTATTCAAATAACTGCTAAGGGCTCTGCAGTTGAGTAGTTGTCAGAGCTGCCCAGGCATTTCTGGATCACTACAGTGGACACAATACGGACTCAAGCCACATATCGCTCTAAGGCTTCTTCTTGCAAGAAAAGAAACCGTTTGGACTAAAGTAACCTCCCAGGTTTGTATATCACATATTAATAAAAAATACTTTTGCTAAAATGTTTATTCTAGAAATACACAATGTCCTATTAGTTCCATCATGATGTAACAGGAACTCTTTAGTTATAAGAGGACTACTGAACCATTTCTTTCAAGACAAGGAAGTTTGTCGTGAAATTCATAGAACCTGTATATTGACTATATTCCTTGTGCTGTCCATTATATCCTTAAAACTTACTTATTTTATACTTAGTAGTTTGTACCTTTTAAACCCCTTCATCTATTTTGCCCCTCTCCCCAACCCATTCCCCTCTGGTAACCAATAATTTGTTCTCTGTATCTGTCTATATCTGCTTTGTTACATCTGTTTGTTTATTTTTTTAGATTCCACATATAAGTGAAAATATACAGTATCTGTTTTTCTCTGTCTTATTTTACTAAGCATAATACTCTCCAGGTTTTATATATATGTATATATATATTTATACATATATATATAAAATCCTGTCCTACAAAGAGAAACCCATATTTTTAGCTCACATCAGAAACTTAAATATTTACCACATATTAGATCACAAACAAAGAGGAAAAAAAGAAAATATACACACACATACATCTACATATATGTGCATATATATATGAGTATGTGTGTTAAGTATCTGTGAATATATATATGTATAGTCAATCATGCTTCTTATCTTTCAATAAATAGTTGAAAAACTGTTCATTAAGAAAAATTTTAAATAATACTAATTGCAGTAATGACAAACAAACAAACAAACAAATATAGAATTTTCTTAATACACTGACCACATCAAATCAAATGTGAATTATACCCACATAAAATCTTATCTTTGTTCTGGCATGTTCCTAGAAACTTAAGAGGGAGCCAAATAAATAAATAAATAAATAAACAAAATTTTATTATCACAAGTAAGGTCAAGGCAAGGTAAGAAAAAGAAAGAAAGAATCATGACAATTAAATATATCTCAAACACTTCTTTAGAAAGTACCAAGATCTTCTGAGCATATAAGTTATAGATTTTATTATAATAAAAATTTTTAGATAAGTATATAGTTACTCAGTTATAGTTTCTTACTTTTAGTCTTAAGAGATCAAACTTCATTAGAATTTGGCTTAATAACTCACTTTTTTATATTCTACTTCAGTAAACAAATGTAAAATGAGTCAAGTAAAAGTCAAATCAAGCCTCATTTTACCAGTTATCCAAAAGCTGTACATCAGAAATACAAACTGACCTTACTAAACAACAACAACTACAAAAATTTTCAAGTTCCACCAAATGAATTTTAAATAAATGTATGCTTAAATCTAAATAATTTATCAGTATAGCATAATACAGTCTAGAAATTAATACCAGATAAATCTATGTTTCTCCACATTGTTTTAATAACTTAATTGACCTGTGGGGAATGGGGGAAAATTTTTTTTGTTTGAATTGTTTTTGAAATCAAAACTGACACAATTAGGTTTGCCTAACTGATGTTGGTAAGGTAGCTGGTAATAAAGTAGACCCACTTTATTAAACTGACCTCATTAACTTGTTTTTTGTCCAGGTGGAATACTTGACCAGAACTTGTAGAGGCAATTTCTTCATAGACTCTATATCCAATATGGGCCCTGTCATCACAATCTCCAGTGAGCACAAATACCACCTATGATTTTTGAAAAAAAAAGAAGATAGTTTAAAAGGTTCTTATAAATCAATATATATTTATTGAGCACTTATTATGTCTTAACATACTACCAAGCAAGTGGAAGATATATAGATATCTTGCTCTATGGCAAGATATCTATATGCATTCTACTGGTTCTAAGCCTGAACTCAAGAGGCCTTGGGTATTTCCACTTGCTGTCTAGTGGTTCTGCATTGGTCATGAGAAGAACATGCCTAAACTAGCTTCCTGGTCTCAGAAAGAAGCTGAGAAACTTGCAAGGGAGAGGCAAGTCACCCCAGAGATCACCTAGATAAGCCAAACCCAAACTATGCCCAGGTACACAAGTGAGCAAGCATAGCCTAGCATAACTGAAACCTGCAAACATGTGAGAAATAAATGATTATTGTTTCAAGTCATTGAGAGAACAGCTTGTTATGCAGCAATAGCTAACTGATACAAGGAGTAACTGACTCAGACAAGATTCCACACACAAGGTGATATTTGAAATACAGGTGTTTTCTGTCAGGGCTATGTTTTTGTCAGTTATAAGGATAAGATGGTAACAAGCATATTAATTAAATCCTAATCATTTCTTCTCCATATTATGAAACAAGGCATTCATATGCTATATACAAATATCACATATCCATTTAACATGTTTAGATTAAATGACACATACATATTGGAGTCCATATATATGGATCAATAGTTGTAATTATTGACATTTGTCACACATAGTATAGTCAGGGAGGGGAGGCAATCTCTTGTATTTCTTACAGCTGTGTTCAGATGGAAAATTCAGTAGTGGGGAGTTGCCTCCTACTCACTTGTGACTGTTTCTGTTGGATAAGCTGCAGCACCTCATGAGTGAGCCGATAATCCTTGGACCGTGCATCAGTGAAAACATAGATGAAAGAACCAGGAAGAGAAATTTCCAAGGCAATTTTTATAGCTCCAATACTCATTTCTGGACAATCGCCACCACCCTGTTGAGGAGCAGTGAGAAAAAAGTCAATTATTTCATTAGCAAAAATGAGATACCTTAGTTATTACAAGTTGCTGTAGGAGCTCTAGAACTGAGCGTTTGTCTTCACTTTTATTTTCTGTTAGTTTGCCACTGGATTAACCACTTTGGTTATAGGAGATGGAAAAGATATAAAGTGATGAAGAGATAGAAAAACCTGTACTTATGGATAAATTAAAAATTCACCCATATGATCCTACCATCCCACTCCTAGGCACATATCCGAAGAAAACCATAATTCAAAAAGATACATGCACCCCGATGTTCACTGCACCACTATTTACGATAGCCAAGACATGGAAGTAACCTAAATGTCCATCTACAGATGAATGGATAAAGAAGACGTGGTGTGTATGTATATACAATGGAATATTAACCGTAAAAAAGAACGAAATAATGCCATTTGCAGCGTCATGGATCAAACTCGAGATTACCTAAGTGAAGAAAGTCAGACAGAGAAAGATAAACATCATATGATATCACTTATATGTGGAAGCTAAAAGAAATGACACAAATGAACTTACATACAAAACAGAACTAGACCCACAGACAGAAAACAAACTTACAGTTACCAAAGGGGAAAGGGGTGGGGGAGGGATAAATTAGTTGTTTGGGATTAACATATACACACTGCTATATATGAAATAGATAACCAGGGCTTCCCTGGTGGCGCAGTGGTTGAGAATCTGCCTGCCAAGGCAGGAGACAAGGGTTCGAGCCCTGGTCTGGGAGGATCCCACATGCCACGGAGCAACTAGGCCCGTGAGCCACAACTACTGAGCCTGCACGTCTGGAGCCTGTGCTCCGCAACAAGAGAGGCTGAGATAGGGAGAGGTCCGCGCACCGTGATGAAGAGTGGCCCCCGCTTGCCACAACTAGAGAAAGCCCTCGCACAGAAACGAAGACCCAACACAGCAAAAATAAATTAATTAATTTTAAAATAAAATAAAATAAAATAGATAACCAACAAGGATCTATTGTACAGCCCAGGGAACTACACTCAATATTTTGCAATAACCTACAAGGGAAAAGAATCTGAAAAAAATTGGTGAATATGTATATATAACAGAATCACTTTGCTGTACACCTGAAACTAACACGACATTGTAAATCAACTGTATTTCAATAAAAATAAGTAAATGAATTAAACTTAAAAGAGTCAGGAAAAGAAAAAAATAATAATAAAAATTCACCAAAAATACAGAAAATAATAGAAATTGTTATATGCTTCTTAACTAATATTGACTGACTCCCACTCTCATACATGACTATTTTATACAACCCCTCTTTTCTTATCCCTTCTCACTCTTATTTGATGATTTTTCTTCTATCATACTGAGAAGATAGAAGCAATCAGAAGAGAACTTTCGTAAACTCCCGCACTGATACCTATTAACGTCCAGCAACAGCAGGCACATGCCCTGCCTTCATGATGAAGGAATCATTTACACTCACAGCTTAGGCTAACTTCTCACCTGGGCCTAATCAAGGATATGGCTCCTATTGCCATCCCTTCTCCCCACTCCATTGTCAAACATTCCTTCTTTACTGGATCATTCCCACCAGCAAACACACTGGTTCATCTCCTATACCCAAGTTTCTGACCAAATGTGACTTATCAGAGAAGCCTTCCATGACCACCTTATATAAAATACACCCCCTCCGTCACTCTTTTCACTCTGCTTCATTATTACTACTAACACATGACCTCTGTGTTTTATTTCCTACTCGATTAGGCTCAATATACCTTCCTAAACAAAAACAGCCCTCACCCTAAGAGGAATTCTTGTCACACTTCTTATTTCCTTCCAACACATGTGAATTGATAAAACTGTGAGCATGCTGTAATTATCATTTTATACATTATATTTTAAATTTAGAGCTATATGCTGCTTATGTTATGTCATCAATGTTCTTCAAAATCACAGGTTTTAATGATTGTATAATCTGTCTACATCCTATAATTTAGTCAGGCATTTCTCTATTTTTAAATATTAATTATCTTTCAAATTTTTCTCTGTTAAAAATAAATACAAATCTATTATAAATATGCTTATATTTATAATATATATTATAGTATTTTTTCTCTCATGTCTGATTATTTCCTTAGCAAATGTCAATAACTACAGGGCCAAGGAAATGGACTTTCAACCAATATGTTTTGAGCAATGAATAACTGCTAAACACCCTGCAAGGATTTAGGTACACAAAGATGAATAAGCCAAAGTACCTTGTCCTTAAGGAGCTCATGCCTAGAAAAGACAATCAAATAAAAAAGCAGGGCAGCTTGGGATCCTGGGGGGCCTCGTGGTTCCACAGTCCACTAGAACCCAGTGAGTAAGAGCTCTTTCTCAAAAAGAAAATAATTACTTGATGAAAGAGATAAGGTTCTACCTTTAAACTCTGAAGATTCTACTTGATTCTCCTATTGGGGCTTTCCCTAGGCTCCAAACAATCTCTGATTCTGATACAGATACACTGAGCACCACAGATCTAATCAGGGTCATAAGAACCAAGCACTAGAATTGTTTACACTTTAGCCTGGACCACCTGAAGAATCTTTTCTTACACTGGATGCCACTCAGTGCTTACAGCCTTTAAACATCATTTATTCAATGAGTTGGAACTGAGCACCAACTATTACAAATTACTTCTAAAATTGAGACACCCATTAAATATTATGCCACTTTCTTAATAGTAGAGGGCTGGACACTGCAGTAACTTTCAAGAAGATAACAGTTAACGACTCCCAGAAATTTTAACTGAGTTAGCAGTTCCTTCCATTTTTTCAGTAAATATCTCCTATCCTCTTTTACTTATGTGCATTTTCACAGGATCTAGCTTAACAGATAATACTGTTCTCAAAAACTTGTATCCTCAGACTGTACTTATCTCCCAAATTCCAATTTTCTATTTACAAGTGCTTGTTAGACATCTACTCCTAGACGTTTTACAGATGTCTACAATTCAGTGCATCTACTATGGAACTCACTGTATTTTCCCCAACCATATCTTCCCTATTTTTGCTAATGGTACCATCTGCCTAGATGTTCAGTTCAAAACCTGAGTCATCTTTGACTCCTCCCTCTTTCTTCACCTAATCAGTGGTCAAACGGTTTTCCTTCTACACCCATCATGAATCTGTCCCCTCCCTTCCTCTTTATTTCCTACAATTCACTCTTCTTATCATTAATTTTATTATAAGTATAGCCTCCTATCTAATCTGCTCTTCCTACCACCAAACTTTATATTTCCTGAAGTAAAGAGCTGTCTATATCACGTTCCTAGTTAAAATCTTTCACTAACCACTATGTTGGATCAAATTATCTTTCTGGCTTTCTATCTCCTGATGCTCCCTCTTCAAAAATTGCTTCCTTGGTAATTAGGCTTACCTTGGTGATCACTGTGAAATGTATAGAAATATTGAATTAATATGTTGTGTAACAGGAACTGTGTTGTAGGTCAATAAGGCTTCGAAAACAAACAAACAAACTCACAGAAAAAGAAATCAGATTTTTGGTTACCAGAGGCAAGGGGAGGGGGAATTAGATGAAGGCAGTCAAAAGGTACAAACTTCCAGTTAAAAGTAAAAGAGGGCTTCCCTGGTGGCGCAGTGGGCTTCCCTGGTGGCGCAGTGGTTGAGAATCCGCCTGCCGATGCAGGAGACACGGGTTCGTGCCCTGGTCCGGGAAGATCCCACATGCCGCGGAGCAACTAAGCCCGTGAGCCATGGCCGCTAGGCCTGCGCGTCCGGAGCCTTTGCTCCGCAACGGGAGAGGCCACAACAGTGAGAGGCCCACATACCGCAAAAAAAAAAAAAAAAAAAAAAAAAAAAAAAAAAAAAAAAAGTAAAAGAAGTACTAGAGATGTAATGTACTACATGATAAATATAATGAACACTGCTGTGTGTTATACATGAAGATGGTTAAGAGAGTAAACTTTAAGAGTTCTCATCACAGGGAAAAATTTTTATTCTATTTCTTTGGTTTTATATCTATATCAGATGATAACTGCTTACTAAACTTATTGCGATAATCATTTCATGATGTATGTAAGTCAAATCATCCTGCTGTACACCTTAAACTTAATACAGTGATGTATGTCACTTATATCTCAATAAAACTCGAAGAAAAAAATTGCTTCCTTTAATCTGAGGCTATTTCCTGTTCTTTAATTATGCCCCTTGCTTCACATCTTAATTCCTTTAGTACTTTCATTCAAGTAATCTTTCTACTGCTGCATCTCCATCATCAAACATTCCTTACCGATGTATGCATGTCTAAAATCTCCCATTTTCTATAAGCTATTTGATTGCAGGAACTGTGTGCTAAGTCCTTGAGAACTCAGTTCATAGCATTTGCTGACATACAGTAATTACTGAGTAAATATTTGTCATATTGAATTATTTTCCTTCTAAGGTTGAGATAATATGCCTTCCCCTCTTTAAAACGTTCTCTTTTCTCCCATTCAGATATACTTCCTCACTCTTCAGATGTACTCTAATTTGCTTTATTCTTTAATAATGAAACATATTTTCCTTGGCATAACAGTTATTCGGAGGGATTACCGTGTGCAGCAAATGCCCCTGAGTGAGCATTTGTGGGCTAGGAAAGTGGGAAATAGCTACTGGGCACGTTGGTAACTTTAGTATGTTGGATAGGAATAATTTTTACTTGTAGCCAACTCTGCATATCTGTAATAAATATTCTGGACTGCTCAAAAATGTATTAGATTCCTACTGTATTTTCAGAAGCTTAGGCAAAAACCAATTTCTCACCTGCACTTGACATTGTGCACCTGAGGGGAATCACACTAGAAGTTATCCATTCCACAGCATTTGTTAAATGGCCAAGTACACAATAATGCTCTGTGGTAAATAACTCTATGGAGAGATGAATTGCTTTTTGCTCACTGTCACCTAGTAACAAGGGGCTAGGAGAAGTCATCTGTCTGTGGGCCAAAAATCAGAACAGCTAAGTCATCTTCAGAGATACTTGTTAGGAATGGCAAGAATGATAAATCTTGTCCAGTTACTCAGTGGAGAACAATCTTTGAGCCACTTGACTTGCATTCAAATTTACTCTAAGAGAAACTCGGGATGCTCATCCCTCAACATCAACCAGGAGTAGACTCTAAAGACCACTAGAATCCTTGGAAGTTTGCCTATCTCATTGTACATGTAGGTTCTTGAAAAGAAAAGTAAGTTCCTTTTTTCCAAAAGAAGTTAACATATAATGTTATAGCCTTATAAAGGTAATAAACTCTGATACTTGAGTTTAATTTTCTAATCATTTTAAATCATAAATAACCATTAAAATGATCTATAAAAGGAAGACTTCAGATATGTCCTATCTACTATAGTAGCCACTAACTAGTCTTATATGGCTACTGAACACTTGAAATAAGATTAGTGAAACTGAGGAACTGAATATTTTATTTTAAAGTTTAAATTTGAAAACTGAAGTACTGATTTTTATCCTGATGACATGTTAAATTGATAATATTTTAGATATAATGGGTTAGATTATTTAAATTAATTTCAACTGTTTTTTAAGATTACATACGTGACTCACATTCTACTTTTATTGGACAGCACTGCTTTAGAATGATATGTTTGGTTTAGTTATGTAGGCTTCATTCTAGGCTATTATTTGTAAAGCTGTTGATTTGATCTAAAAGTCTTCTGTGAACTTTGCTTCCTGGAAGAAGTTATTAGAAACAAAAATTCAAGTTGTTTTAATTTACTAAGATTTAGGAATCAAGCTAAAATCTACTCCAAAAATCTATAAATCACTTACTTTGCTTAAACATACACACACACACACAAAGTTTATAAATAAAGTTTTTATATATTTACATAAACATATAAAATATCTTAGAAACTTAACTCACAGGTTGGCTAATAGTCTTTCCCAAATCATTAACTGATCTTCTGATCATTAAATTTAGCTAAAAGGTAAATTTGCCAGAACAGGACTGTCAACCATTGTCAAAACGTCTATGCTTATAAATAAGCCTAACAAAGTCGGATACTTTAGGTTAATTTGGGTCAAATTCATGTACAGAATATAAAATTAGTGCAATGAGATTGTGACTGAAATTATAAAAACAAACTGTTTTAAGTTTTTGGTTCCAAACTTTAAAAAAAGGTAGTCCTTTAAAAGTCTTAACATATTCTGTTTTGACCTGAATACCAAATGGAAAAGTAAAATAATATTCTATAAAACATCTGTGATGAAGAAATTTAGAATAGATGAATGTGAGTCTATGGCAAGTCTCATTTATTTAACTGATACTTTGGTGGTGATGACACTCTACTTGTATTAACTCAATGGATATAGATTGTGCACCGAGCACTGAGATGGTATTGTCACACATGCTCCGCTATTTATGCTTTACATCAATTGATGGGGGAGGTATCATTTTTAGCACATTTTATTGACAGAGCACTAAATCTTGAAAACCCCCTTCCCAGGATCACACAACCAGTACGTGAAAGAGCAGGGATTAGGAACTCAATTCTGCCTGACGTCACACAAACAGCAGTGCGGCATTTTATTTCCTCATCTATTTCTGCGGCTGCAAGCAGCTTGTCAGGGACACTGTAAAAGCAGCAGAAGAAAGATTCTCCCTCTTCTGGATGCCCACAGAATATTGTTCATTCTATTATAGCATTCACTGACTTGTATGTATAACTTATCTGCTTCCTCCCACTAGATCACTGTTCCTTGGGGAACTTAGTAAGTGTTCCATTGTTGTTTGATGAATGAATGGGTAAAAGAATGAATAGTGGGTAAATGGGTGAATGAGACTGTGCAAAGCAATCCTGACACAATCTAGACACACTTGCTGTATTAAGTCTGAGCTTTGCTCAAGCCTGGACCATCTCATTTCAAGTAGTAAAATTCCAGAGCTAAGTCTCCTAAAAATACAAGTGCCAAAAGTTGTTCTTTAAGTAAGCAATACATATATGAATGAATATATAAGTGTGTGTGTGTGTGTGTGTGTGCGTGTGCGTGTATATATATAAATTCTTGTGATATATAAAACTAACTCCCCCCACGTCTCCCCTCTCCCCCTCTTTCCTCTTCTTCCCTCTTATCTCTCTCTCTCTTTCTCTCTCCCCACCTCCCTCCCCCCAGCCCACATCATGAGGTCAATTTTTATATTTAACAGAAAACAAACACAGCAATGTATATGCATCCCCCGAAACCACATAAACCTCCACAAATACATGAAAATGAAAGCTGTGAGGGAGATAAAGTGGCATAATGCATTGAATTGCATAATTCACTAAAGGTATATAAGAAGGGCCTGACTTTGTTAACTTAGAGTTTTTATTTGAATTCTGAAATATAACTAATTTGTATCAGTAGTTTCATTCATTTTGTCTTTATAATTCTACTGATGGCGACAACTTCCCAAGTTGCCAAAGACACTTCAGACAGAAAAAAATGTTTACTGAAAAAACAGAAGTATGTGCCCTTTCACAGGAAACACTGCTCTTGAAATTAAAGAGAAAAAAATGGTAACCTCAGAATTACAGTGATAATTATATTCAGAAAATAAATTCCTGTCAACAAGATTAAATAAGAATGAATAGAAATGCTATCAGTCAAGGAAGTAATAAAACAGATTACCATGCTGTCTTTTCTAAATAGAAGACAGTGTGGGAGCGGTACTGGAAGAAACTGAACCTTTAAACCCTGAGAGGAGTTGGAGAAAAATGAGGTCTCTGTCCAAAACCTAATGGGAAAACGCTCAACAAACAAGAGATCAGAGAAGGAAGAAGGCTAACCTCAAAGCAGGCCCTTGCCCATGCCTTATTATTTCTCTTCCAACCCATTTCAATTTTTCTATTCTCATCAGCCATTTTCAATGAATCAGTGTTTATACCAGCTGTTTTCCAGTTATGCCAAAGTCTAAACAATCAAAAAATGAAACATATTTGGTAGGCTCATGCCTGAGTCCAAAAGAATGTCTGTTGGCATTACAATATTTACCCTTATTCTAACAGGACTACAACCTACTAAGCCTAGTTTCAGAGTCAGACTGTATTTTCCTTTCACATGGAACACCCATTGTTTTGGGTGTCTTATTTGCATAATTTTCCCTTTACATATAAAATTTAGAAATGAAACTCAGCTGCAAGCTGAACAAAAGTGTACAGCCCTCAGTTCTCGTTCTAAAAATACAGCTGTGCGATTCTATAACCCAGAAGACAGAATGTGCATGTGGAAGCCATTAAATTACATTGAATTTAATTAAAAGTTGCTCCCAATCAAGTATAAAGTAAATCAAAATGACTGTAGAATCCTAATGCGTCAGTGACATTTGGTATTCATCACTTGTAGGAAAGACAGTAGGGATGTACTGAGGGACAGAATATTTCAGAGGCCAAACTTCAAATCTCCATAATCAAAAAAAGAAAAAGCTGCATCCAGGCAGTCTACCATGCTGCCCTTTACTAGTCTGAAGAAGCTGGAATCCAAATCAAGGCATCAAAGAACTGCTGATCTCGATTCCAGGAACATTAAAGGTTGACAATGACAACCCTTTCCAGGCTTTCAGGTTATCACCTGTCAGTAGTAGGAGTCTAACTCTTCAGAAATTGATCTTTCCAGTTATTGGAACTTATTTCATGTTGAGCCTTAAGAGCATATTCAGTTCACTTCCATTTAAATAATCATAAAGAAGAGGCTCTGTACCAGACGCTCAATATCTTGATTAATAAGTCAGAAAATAATGTGCTTTTATACTTTAAAATATTTCAAAAGCTTCATGATTTACATGAATTATAACAGACCATGGTCCTTTCAAGAGGGAAACAGCGTGGAAGCAACCAAGCATAACAAAACCACCACCGAATAGCTTCTCGTGATCAGGAGACACATAGAAGTGTGCAGGGTTAACTCTAGGCAAAAATGGGAAACTGCAAAATGATACCTTGGACTTCTCAGTATCCACTTCAGTAATTCTCCTCTTCTCTGCTACTTAGAGAACTCCCTACTCCTTCAAGGATTCTGTACCTTTTTATTGGGACCTTTTCTTTTCCCATCAAATTAAGACACTGCCTTGGTCTCTGGTTGGAAAGGACTCCTGGTCTCCAAATGTCTCTTTGAGAGAGATTCAAATGTCTCTCTTGTTGGCTCAGTGAGAAGGAGCCAGCAGAGAGCAGGGGCATGGTCTAAGGAGGCCCTTGTAGCCAATCATAATTTGCTTTTTCAAGGACTAGGCATTCACCCTGCTTGCACTTCCTCTGGGAAGGCTATCTTTCTCCCTGTCTGCTCTCTGCTATGACCCTTCTCTACCTTTCCTCTGTACTACCTCAGACTCTACCTGCCCACTTTCTCTTCCCTTCTGTTCCAACATTCACGATTGGATTTTACATGCTTTCCAGCACATTTGGCATTATCTTTGTTACTAATGGAAGAAGCTGTAATGTTGTGATTCTTTTTATTTAAAGTGATAAAAATATATTTATATTATGTAGGTTATAATAGGTCTTGACAAAAAAATTAATAGAATGTATTTTTACTAATAAAATCATTATAATTTGTGAATGTTACATTTATATAGAAGTTGGAGATAGATAAGTTTGCTTTTTTTTTTTTTAGAACAAGTAAGTAGTCATTAAACAAAACTGATGAACTAAGATCTAGGTCATCTCAAAGGGGGAGACTAATATATATAGAGAGAGTAGATAAATGAGGAGTTTTTTAAATCAACATGAATATAGAAGAATGGAGACCCGGTTTAAAGTTTGCATAAGGAAACCTGAGGGACTTAGCTGGTGACTGGACCAGTATTCAATAATGGGATATTCCTGCCCAAGAAAGCCTATATCAGCCTCGAACACCAACAGAGGCTCCCAGATATTGCTCCACAGGAGCCCCAGGTATCATCTGCTGAGGAAGGCCAGTGCTATCAAATCTCTAACTGATGCTAGTTCATGCCTGGGGTACTGATAAGTTTCTGGAAGGGATCCGAACATCTGAAGGGATAACTGAACAAATACTGCTCAAAGTCAATATCAAAACCAAGACTCTACTAGTCTTCTTGAGACTTTTTCAAGGCCTAAGAAGAAAAAATGATGGCTTCTTTAGAACTGCTTCAGATCAATTTGGATTGAGAAGAAACTCTTTCATTTCCCTTAGAGAAACTCTTTAATTTTCCATTTTGTTGAAAGTGAGGTTTATAGGTTTTTTTCTAGGAGTCACGGCTTTAGATCAAGAAACATTCTCCCAAGAAAAACATTTTGACCTCCATCCTTACCATCACCTAAAACCTGACAAAATAGGTATAGTACTTATTGTGGGGAACAGAGCAATCCCTTGATTGACTTAATAGCATGAATGGAATAAATCTAGGCATCACAGGTCAAAGGAGTCCTCTTCCTAAATGTTATTCTGTCACATATATTTGCAATATTTCTTCCACAATGACTTATGTATGTACCCGTAAGAACATCCCCACACATCCACACTTTGAAAAGAAAATCAAGAAATGTCCCATCATAATCCACACCCACCCCATTCTTAGTGTCTGTGTATTGTGCTTTGAAAAAGCAATGCAACGGTCAGAATACCCTTCTATACTCTTTGTCCTTTGAAGTGCACACAGAAGATATTAAGAAATCAGCCAATTGTTTGCTTCTGGATAGGGATACCAGGATGGCTAGAAAGAAGCCCATCATTGCCACTCAGTGCCCTCCAGTCACTTATCTTAGTCCCCATCCCTCACTTCCTGGGGATATAGGATTGTTTGACCCTCAGAGAATTTAGGACTCTAGCAGAAAACTCCAGCAGCAAACTAAAGTCTGAATAGATGCTTCATTCAGGCACCAAGAAGTTTCAACAATAAAAATAATCAAAACCGCCTACAAATACAACTGCAGGATAAACACTACCTTTCAATCTCTTAAAATGCATCTTGTTCTCGTGTCTCTCCAAGGTGACTGTGAGGTGACACTTAAATAAGCTTACCACGCTAAGTAGCAAGAACACATGCTGAGCAAATTTTCAATTTACAGTTACCATTCTCATCAGCTGCTCAGTAACTTGAGGTGAGCCAATAACCCAAAGTGACTGGAGGTAGAAGAGGAAGTCAAAATCTTTAAGAAATAAATTTGTTTTGTTGAGGATGAGACCAGCCCTAGACCTACATCTGTCTATAATTCTCTACTTTCCTACTTTGAAGTGAAATATAAAGAGAAATTATATAAATAAATGTTAATTTGATTAGCTTAATAAGGTTACTTAAACCAATCTTGAGAAGAAAAGTAGCAAAGTGAAAAAGGACACTGGCTTTGACCTTAAATACCTCCACTTTTGAGACTAGCCTTGCTCCTTGCCAGTTTGGTGACCTGAGGAAGACATATTACCTAAGATCCCAAAGCTTGAGTCTCCTCATTTGCAAAAAGGAAGATTAATATTTGTGTAGGTTTGAAATGAGAGGATGACTTTAAAATACATGCAAAATCTTTCACAAGGCACATGTTCCATACTTGTTGTTCACGTATGGTATAATTATTTGGTGATTATTTCTGTTAATAGAACCTCGGAGTACTAGAGATAGTAGTAGTAATAGCAGTAACAATAGCTAACATTTATCAAGTCCTTATTTGGGCCAGATGCTGGTTCTACTATTCTTGTAGCTTTCACACATATTATGAATTGTATGTATTGGACTCTATCTCACTTTTTTCCCTAAATTAAATACATGCCATTCCTCCTGTAAAAGTGTATACATATATACGCCGATATATATGCATTTGTAAGTCAAATGCATATTAAGAAAACTTAAATGGAAATGAAAACTGCTTTCTTCAGTTGAATCATGTCCAACACCAAACATGAAAATCACATCTTTTATAGCTCTACATTTTATTTATCCTAACATATAATCCTTTCCCTTTTCTTGTTCTAGTCAATTTTTCTTTTCACTTAATTTTTTTGGTTATATATCAGTTTTGTTTTTTAAATTCATATAGAAGACTTCTAAAAATATAGAAATAAAAAGGACACTTTTGCACAGTAGCATGATTTAGAATACTTGAAATTAAATAAAATGTATACTGAATTGACATCATAAATCAGCATTATCCTCTGTTTTAACAGTCTTTGCCTATCTGGCCACAGTTTTTCATATTCTCTGTTGGCAGTTAATTCTAACATCAACTGTTCTTATTCTACAGCAGAACATTTTTTCCCCTTAACCTCAGTTTGTATATTTATTCTTCTGTTTCAGTTAAAGAATGAAAATAATTGGACCTTACCCTAATCGTCATAACTCTATCTTGTTGCTATGTCATGATGCTGTTCTACATATTTTTACTGTTATTCTTGCTTTTATTAAGGCCAATTTTATCAAAACACTTCTCAAAGAAAAACTAAATTATGTGTGAAATTTTTCAGTTCTGGAGATCAACCATCTATATGAAAAAAATATAATTCCATTACTGTAGAAATATCTTCCTTCCCTATACTTCAAATGTTTGACTAATATGCTTTTTGTTCTTTAAAATGTTTGGATAAAAGGCTTGAAAGCATACCATTGCCAATACCATTTTCTAAAAATCAACAAGCTTTATAGTTTCTTACAAAGAATGTGACCTGAGGCAGGACTTCGCACTGCACATTTACAAGGATATTAATTCCCAAAGCTCTGTGTGATTTGAATACCATTGCTGTCATTTGTCTTCCCTTCTTTTCCCCAGAGAGAAAACTCAGATACTTTTCAAGTTACTTCTCTGCATTCCAAATGAAAGAAGATGAAGGAAAATGAAATCAATGTTATAAATTTAATTATTTAAGTTTAGCGATTTTTGTTACGTTTTTCTTGGAAATTTTAAAATTGCTTTTCCTCAAGTTAATTCCATATCTCTACAGGAAAAATAGATGAACCTAGTAAAAAGTTAATGGGTAATTATTTAATTTACTTCCAACTGAATTTACTTTTCTTGTTTTCAAAATGATTAAAGTATGAAAGGAATATTTTTTAAGTTTTCTTTTTTAGAAAATCCAAGTTAATTTTAACAAGATAGCAATCCTTGTTGCTCTTTATATCAGTGATTTGGGGGGAGTTACTAAAATTGGTAGAAGGGCAACTGAAGAAGTGTCTGGAAATTATACACACACAATTTAGTACTATTCTAAAATTTTATGAAATTCGTAAATTGTAGTTTCACAGAGTGATTTATGAAATAAAATATTCTCTAAGAAAACAGTGAAGAGAAAACAAAATATATTCTTTAGGTTAGATGTAAGTGATAATGTAGCCTAGTGTCTTGTCATATCTGACCCTTACTTGATGGCATTTTTTGCCATTGATTAAAAAAGGAATAATTCACTAGAAACTTTGAAAGTAAAAACACTTCCGTGATATTCCCAATGCCTATAACAATGCCCGATTTTGAATGAAGAGAAAAAGTAAATATTTGATTTCTTCCCTGGCTTGTTGTTCTAATTAAGCATCCCCTTGGATCCCAAGACAATTCAAAAATAAATTCCAGAAGATGCAGCCAGTACAGAGGAAATCTCCAGAGAAATGGACACCAGCTTTCATTACAGGGGAGAAAGAAAGATTATTTTCTTGAACAGAGATGTTATATGACCCTATAGAGTGTCTGTATCAAGTTCAATTCCAGAGGTTGGCTGAGGAGAGAATCAATGGAGTATGATTAAGAATCACAAGCCTTCACCCTGGAGACAAATGGAGCAAGGAGGATAAGGGCACTCCCTGAAGATCCATCAGAACAAAAGAAGGGGAGAGGCAGGAAATCAGGAAGTGCTAGAGCCAGGTCTCATTGAGAATGTAGGCATTTTCATTCTGGCCAGATTTCCAAGAATATATCCCAGCTGAATTTTTTTGGCAGAGAAAAAAAATGAATACAGTAAATCTCTTCCTAACATTCTATCGGCTAGAAATCTCCATTACTTGGCCCTTCTGAATCTTTATATAATGAAAACTGATGATTAGGTCTTAAAGTATCTTTTGTACCATCAAAGTAAAGTTTGTATGATATTTGATATAGTTTAACTGTTAAATATACATTTTTAAAAGAAGCCACCCATGTATGACATTCATTTATAGCTATTTAAGTCCACGCTACTGCAGACACTTGTTCATCCCACAGTGGACCAGAGGCTCAATGAGAGCTATGAGGCCCTTGCCCTCAGGAGCTCATCATAAAATACCAGAACATAAAAATTTTAAACAATTAGGGCAATACAATTTCTAATTCCTATGATCCATGTACAGGATAGAAATTTTTCTGTAAAATTGTTTTTCAAAGAAAGTGGACATCCAAAGTGGCAAAGAAGTTGCTATAACAAGGGATAAAAAAGTAAATTGTCAGTAAATATCAAGATAATGACTGAAAAAGAACGACATGGTATAAGAGAAAGGAAATGGAGGATTAATGAAAAAGATTATCAGAAGAAATTGAATAAAAGAGAAAAACAGTGAAGCGATAACTATATACACTTATTTAGATATTTATGAAACATAATTCAATTTAGTATGCAATTTAAAAATAAAGACAGTCACAGTAAAAGAATCTCGATGGAATACATATTTGGAATGCCAAACTTGAGTTTTTTCATCCTACGCCCCAATTATGCTCATACCGTATATAGTTCCAAATCAAGTCATGCACCCTACAGTGAACCAATAAGGTCTTAAACTTCAAACTCTAATTTGGACTCTGTTAATAACTCTAATTTGGACTCTGTTAATTTGTACATAATGGTTCATTCGTTCGCTCGTTCATTCATTCTTGAATTCATCAAAAATTCAGCACATTCTACACACCAGGCATTTTACTAAGGGATTCACTGATGAGCTAAATCAGACATAGTTCTTCACCGTGAAATGCCAACTAGTTTGTGATGGAGAGAGGCAGTGAGATATGACCAAGCCTGGAGGATAGGGCAGGATTTTCTTAGGAAGTGGTATTCCAGATGAGATTTGGAATATAGGATTTTAAACTAGGTTAAAGGAACATGGATGTGAGGGCAGGAGGAAGAACAAGAACTTCCTATGCAAAGAGAACAGCATGTGCAAAGGTCCTGTGGGGACACAGGTGGGGATACAGACAAGAGGAGGCTCTATGCAAGGCCCCTATGGCAGAGCTCAGGGTCCAAGGGAGAGAGCGGCTCTAGGTAGGGCTCTAGGTTGACAGGCGTCAGGTCACTCATGAACTTGGGAAGACTTTGATGAGATGGGGGTAGGAGGTGAGTGGACAGGGTATTAGGGAGAAATGTTCAGAGATGTATTTTGAGATTATTTTGTCTGCCTGTCAGAATAGAGAAAGGCCTGGAAAAATAAGAAGAGTAAATGCAGGAAAATCACTTAGAAGCTTTTTTGCATTAATTTAGCCTAAAGATACAGTAACTGGGACTAGGACAGTGCCAATAGAAAAGGAGAAAAGTCAACTGATATCAAAATTATTTAGGGGCTTCCCTGGTGGTGCAGTGGTTGGGAGTCTGCCTGCCGATGCAGGGGACACGGGTTCGTGACCCGGTACGGGAGGATCCCACGTGCCGCGAAGCGGCTGGACCCGTGAGCCATGGCCACGGAGCCTGTGCGTCCGGAGCCTGTGCTCTGCAACGGGAGAGGCCACAGCAGTGAGAGGCCCGCGTATCACAAAAAAAAAAAAAAAAAAAAGAAAAAAATTATTTAGAAAGTTAAAAACCAAGACTTGATTCATGGTTTGTATATTGGGGGGCAGAGTTGGGGGGAGAGGCAGGGAATGGATATAGTAAGGATAACTCAGATCTTTGGTAGTATAACCAGAATATTGTAGGCATCATTCACAAAGATAACAAACACAGAACAAAGAGCAAGGATTTAGGACCAGATTTGGGGTAGTGGAAAGAGAACATTTGTGAGTTTCACTTTGGAGGGCCACTGTGACATCCAGGAGCCTGACATAATAAGGGTTTATTTCTCAGAGGAGAGGCCTAGGCTAGAAACATATTTATGTGGGTATGGATGATTTTTCCTAAAGAGAAGATATAAAAATGAGAGAAAAAATAGGGCCACTTTCAAAATCTTCTAGGATCCTAAACATTTAATGGCCAACTAGACAGAAATGAGCTGCCTAGGAAGCTGAGGAAAAGTAGGAAACAAAATGAGAGCATACGTAAGGGAAGAGAATGTCTCAAGAAGAAGGGAGAGGCCAGTATTGCCAAGAATTACAAAGATGTTAATCTAATATGCTGACAAGTGAAATGTTACCACTGCATTTAGCAAAATACAAATCATGTATCACCAACTAGAGCTACTTTGACAGAGCAGGGGTGTGGCGACTAGACGGAAACAGACTGAGGAGTAGATAGGGCAGGGATGTGAAGACAAGATGGCAGTCAATACAGACAATATTCTTGACACTGAAGGAACTGAGAGAGGTAAGTTATTTGTAAGAGGAGTTGAGAAAAACAGATTTGTTGTTTATTTTGTTTTGCTTATAATGGTTTGATTTGTTGGGGTGCATTTGTTTTGGGGGGAGACTGAAACATATTTAAAAGTAAATGGGAACCCTTAGGCAGTTGGAAAAAAAAAAAAAACAGTTTGATAGGTTAAGATCCTGAGAAAGCCAAGGAGCTGTGATTAAGTAGAGAATGAGGATAGGATGGATACCAGATGTAGGTGGATTACATGCTAGGTATGAGGAAGCAGAGGGCTTCCATTTATATATGCCTGTGTGTGAAACAGTACGTGAGATAGCTTGCTCAGACTAGATCAGTAGCTGAAATAGCCAGTAGTAAAAGGGTAATGGGATAGAGGTTTAAGAAAAATAGGTAAGATTTGCAACTGTCATTGACTGAGAGGAATGGGAGATTTAATTGACCAAAGAAACATAGTAGGATCATGGAAGTATTAAGAGTCCAGTGAAGATAGGTGGTTATGTATTCACAGTGGAAGCAACCTGCCATGTTGTGAGGTTTCAACAGCACTTGGCCATCGGTGGACGTAACTGCAGTCATTCAGGAATGAGGTTTTGCCTTTTGAACAGAAAAGCAATGGACGATAAAGAAAAAGGAGTGTTTCTGAAATGATAGGACTCTGAGCTCGATTGGAAGAAAGTGAAAAAGGAGAGATCTCATGGCCTGGGAGACAGGATAGGGGTCAATGGACTAGAGTGCTTGATGAGGGTGAAGGAGTAATTGTAGTGTAAGTAGCTGCAAAAACTAGCTTGGTGGAGCTGCTTGAATTAGTGATCTGAGAGACGGAACAGATTGGGGTGATCATAAGATCCAGAGGGTGTGTGTGAGAATAGAAGACTGAGGTGGAGTAATGAAAAGGTCATTGAAGACAAATAGCAGGTCAAGGAACTGAGAGGAGAAGGTTCTGACAGGTCATTCCCATCAATGCTGAAGTGCCCCAGAATGACAGCAGCCCGAAAGGGGAAAGGCAGCCAATGATTCAGGTATATCAATAGCTTAAATGAATGATGAGGAGTGGCCAAAAGATCTGTAGGTGATTGCAGCAGAGACCATCCATGGAGGATAGGACAGTAAAACAGCCTCAAAGAAGCAATTCTTTTTTGATTAATGGATTTGGGAATAATGACCTCAAAGTAGCAATGAGGAGAAGGTGCATATCAACCCTATCTCCAAGTTCTGTTTTCAGAATAACATTTAAACTAATTATTCATCTTCTCTACTAACCAAATTATACTTACAGTCAAAAATTTTATAAAGATGACTTACAGCAAAGAGTATCAAAATCACCGTAATTATACCACTACTATTACAGGGAAAGAATTAACTGCTCCTTATGATTCTCAGTGAAAGGAGTCAGTAAACTTTTTCTCTAAAGCATCATACAGTAAACACTTTAGGCTTTGTGGGCCAGTCTGTCACAACTATGGAATTCTGCCATTGTTGCATGGAAGCGGCCATAGACAATGCATAAATGAAGGTGGTATTTTGAACCCAACCCGTCCCACGACCATATCTATCATTCAAATCAAGTCAGAAAAAGTGGTATTAGAATTTAAAAACCAATAACCACTGCTTTCAGACTTAAAACTAAAGAAAATCAGCCAAAAGTTCATGATTTTCCTTTCCCTTAAAAGAAATAAAATTGAATGCAAGAACTCACCTGAACATAGAGTTCTCTGAGTTCATACTGAAATTTCTTGGGATCTGTGGTAACTGTTACTGGGCCAATTTCTGTGGAGATAAAAATGTCATAGGTCAAAAATAGTGATCAACAGCGTTAAAGACTTTAATGTACTATGTCTACAAGTGTCTTTTCACTATGCACTACATGGTTATTTAACAATTAGAAATAGTCAGCAAAACAACAAAGACCACTTCTCAATTTATAGCAACCAAAGAATACCTTAAAATTTGCTGTAAATTATGCATACCTTAAAAAGTGGATTTTTAGCCTTAGAAAATTCAGAGATAGTAAAATGTCACAGGACAAAGAGTCAGCAGACCCCAGTTTGTCTCTTTTTACTCTCACCATTCAGTGATATTAATTGGGCACCTACTTTGTGGTTGAAGTCTAAATGAATCACTTATTCATCTTTTAATTCTTCTTTCTCAACTATAAATGGTAAATTTGTCTGCAAATAAAAAATTTAATACTAAACAAAAAGAAAACAAATGATCCTTCCCTGTCTATCCCAAAGGGTTTTTAAGAACTTGTAGAAGCACAGATATGAGGATATTAAAAGTTCAGAAAACAGTCCCTATCACTTCCTTCACCATGGCTGATGTTGCTGTCTATCATTATCACCATTCTCCTAAGCTGGCTTTGACCACCATAATTATCTTTGGGGTCACTGACACCCTCATAACTGCCTTAATGTACTGCACAAACCACTGTTTCAAGTGGAAACAGGTGAGGGAAACACTGCATTCCTTGGAAAACCAAGATCTAAGTCAGGTGAAGAGAAAGAGCCCACATACCAGTGTGGGTTAAATGGATTGATTGATTGATTGATAGAACGATAGTGAGACAGATATAAATATATAGATATAGATATATACAGCAGGTTTATAATAAACATTTTAATGTGCCAAGACTATTTTCTAAAAACAGAAAATCAACCTTTAAAATAGACAAGCAGAAACTGGTCTTTACAGGTATCAATTACTTCCCCCAGGAAACATTCATATATTTAAGTAATCGTATTAAAATTCATCCAAGTATCATGTGTACAGACATATCACCTTAAATTCCCAGGGTGGATGAAAATTTTTCTATTTTATCTAATGAAGATAACAATACAAAATTATAAAAATACTTAACATTTAGTTTTTATGAGACATTATCTAGCTTCAAATGCTTACTGCTAGAAAAGGACTTTACGACTTCAAAGGTTAATAATTAATTAGCCAGGCCTTCTATAATGTGATATAGAAAGACTTTTAGAATTTTAGAAATAAATGAGGTAAATTGGAAAGGAAGCACGATATGCCTGTCATAAGCCATGTATTTTTTCTTAGAAATTACATGAAAAAAATGTCTCCATCCTTCACCATAGATTAGACACCTTGCAGTATGCAAAAGGAATGTAGGGGTGATTGAAGACACTGTGTGAAAATGCAAACATCTGCATTCTATACAGAGCAGAACAGTCACTGGCTGTGTAAAAGTCATGTCCTGGGTATATGGAAAATCGGAGAAGCCCACTCCCTCAAGATTAAACAAAGGCATACTTTACAAAGGAATGCAAAACAGCAAAGAGTATGCTAGGCAGTTACACCCTGACATATAAATTGTCAGCAGCACTGACAAGCCAAGCTTCTATGTTCCTACATGGTATAATACTGAAGTAATTCTAGAATTCAAAACTCAAGAAGTAGAAAAAACTACAAAGAATACTAGAAAAAACTCAATTATATGAAAATAAAAAGTACAGACATGCCAGAACATTCCCTATAATAATAATTTTTAAAATAACCCTGATATATGTCTGTTCTTCAACAGTGGAGATTAAGGGATGCTAAGGAGGACTGATTAGCCTTCTTTTAGTTATTGAGAGATTCAAATATCCACCTGTTTTCAACAAAGATAGGAAATATCTCCTGAAGCTCATTAATATACATTTTTGCAAATCACACTGGACAGCTGAGATAAATCTTCTATCAGTTATGAGCAATACTCAGGAGAGGTAAAGGCCTGCTGAGCTGCCACATTCCTCCAGTTGTAAGCATCTTTTCTAACTCTTTTGAATTGAATGATATAACCATTTGGCAAAATCAGCCCTCCTCCCTTTCAGGACTTGTGTCCATTCCAGTCTTTCTCTTCATTTAACAGAGCCCTATGCCAGCTGTGTCATGAGCAATTTCCTCTTCTCTTCCTTTTTTCTCACGTTGGTTTCATTCCCTGCCAAGCCTTTGATGACATTCAACAGGTACAACTTTGTCTTCTCTTCCTGCCTGAACATGGTCCTCTATTGCTTATAAAATTAAATGGGAACTCTCCAAGGCATTTCAGGGCCTCTCTTCTATTTATCTAATCTTCCAACTTCGTCACACCCCTTAGCATGAAGCTACTGCTCTTCCTCATCACATCCATGGCCATCCCCATGTCTTTCATCTGCCCATACACCTCTTATTCTATAAAGCCTGATTCAAGTCCTATCTTCTTGAATGTTCTGCCTTTTCTTCAATATGCTTTAATGTTGTTTGATGTCTGTATAATAAAGACATGGGAAGAATAAAGGTGAATAACATTTAACAGAAGGCAGGGATAATATCCTATTTTATTCAACCATCAATCTCCAAACAGGATCCTCAAGCTAGATGGGGCATTAAAGATCATTTGGTTCAATTCTCTTATCTACAGACAAGAAAACCTGAGGTTCAGAGAAGATGACCTTGAAAGATTTTGGTAGTGAAGAAAGAGGTTAAGATATCTAAAAATATTTTCTACACTGAGCAACCTCCACACCTCACTAACACTTCCTCTTTTCCAAGATCTCCATTCTGTCAGTGATTACATCACTATTAACTTTCTTCTTTCCTCTGGACCATGGACAAGACAGGCCATGTTCGGAGTGCCTAATTCGATGCACACAATATCTAGAATTCTTTATTGTCACATGCCTGGATATTATCATTAGACCAAAGAAAATTATCTCTCTTGCCTAGTAGATATTATAATTAAAAACACAAAGAAACCTCACTAGAAAATTCCTTCTCTAATCTATTTAACAAACACACATTGATCATGTATTATATATGGTTGCCACCGGTAACATAAGGATGACCAAACATGAACCCTGCCCTCAAAGTCCTGATGGATCTAGTGGAGAAAATAAAACTAATATGTAATTACACTACAATACAATAAATGCATAAAGAGAAGTATGGAAAGGGTAGTGTGAGAGTACTAATTAACACAGAAAAAAATGTTTTTCAGAATGAACCATGGGGATTTCAAAAAGGAAATGAAAATTTAGGATTTCATATTAGAGAAAACTAAAACGTTCTTTATTAAAACTAATTTCTTTTTAAATTCTATATATCAAGTTTTCACGACAGCCCTGTATTTTATCAAATTTCTGCTATTACCTATAACTATCGATATTTGCAAGTACAATTCACAATACTTTGTAACATATAGTGGCTTCCTTTGAGCCTCACAACAACCTCATGAAGAAGTTAGAATACATATAATTATACAAAAAACTGAAGGTTGGATGATAAGCCAAAGCCAACCAGTCCCTTTGAAGGCTACCACAATACTGTGTGACTGCGACATGATGGCATCTACCACATAATACTGTGACTGCCATTGCTTTTTTGTCCTCCTCACTTGACTGTCAGCCCAAGGAGATGAATTGTCTCAGTGTACCTATAATAGATTCTCAGTAAATGTTTGAAGATGGGAAGAAGGGAGAGAAGGAGAAAAAAAAGAATAAAGGTTAAGCCCAGGTCTTCAGATCCTTTATTTTGTGCTCTTTTCATTTTATCATGGAGCCTCCACGCTATAGCTAAACACCATGCTACATGATCAGCATGATGACACTGACTAGTCAACTGAGAAAATCTTCAGTTTACTCTTTTAACCAAATGTTTTGCTCTTTACTCAAGTTCTTGATGCAGATAATCAATAGATACGATTTTCCACATACAGCTTATCTTAAAAAGCAAAAGAACATTAAGGTAAAGAAAGTGTTATTAAAAATATAAGGAGGGCTTCCCTGGTGGCGCAGTGGTTGAGAGTCCGTCTGCCGATGCAGGGGACACGGGTTCATGCCCCGGTCTGGGAAGATCCCACGTGCCGCGGAGCGGCTGGGCCCGTGAGCCGTGGCCGCTGAGCCTGCGCGTCCGGAGGCTGTGCTCCGCAACGGGAGAGGCCACAACAGTGAGAGGCCCACATACAGCAAAAAATATATATATATATATATAAGGAGTATGTCACCCTTCAGAAGACCACTTTAATTTAAAAAACTGTCAGGGGGTGGAGAGAAGATGGCGGAAGAGTAAGACGCGGAGATCACCTTCCTCCCCACAAATACATCAGAAATACATCTACACGTGGAACTGCTCCTATAGAACAACCACTGACCACTGGCAGAAGACCTCAGACCTCCCAAAAGGCAAGAAACACCACACGAACCTGGGTAGGGCAAAGAAAAAAGAATAAACAGAGACAAAAGACTAGGGACGGGACCTGCACCTTGGGGAGGGAGCTGTGGAGGTGGAAAGGTTTCCACACACTAGAAGCCCCTTTGCGGACAGAGACTGCGGGTGGCGGACAGGGGGAGCTTCGGAGCCGTGGAGGAGAGCACAGTTACAAGGTGCGGAGGGCAAAGCGGAGAGACTCCCGCAGAGGATCGGCGCCGACCAGCGCTCACCAGCCCTAGAGGCTTGTCTGCTCACCCGCCAGGGTGGGCGGGGGCTGGGAGCTCAGGCTCCAGCTTCGGTCGGAAGCCGGGAGAGGACTGGGGTTGGCGGCATGAACACAGCCTGAAGGGGCTAGTGCACCACGGCTGGCTGGGAGGGAGTCCGGGAGAAGTCTGGACCTGCCGAAGAGGCAAGAGACTTTTTCTTCCCTCTTTGCTTCCTGAGGCGCGAGAAGAGGAGATTAAGTGCGCCGCTTAAAGGACCTCCAGAGATGGGCGGGAGCCGCGGCTATCAGCATGGACCCAAAAGACGGGCATGAGACGCTAAGGCTGCTGCTGCTGCCACCTAGAAGCCTGTGTGCGAGCACAGGTCACTCTCCACACCTCCCCTCCCGGAGCCTGTGCAGCCTGCCACTGCCGGGGTCCCGGGATCTGGGGACAGCTTCCCCAGGAAAACGCATGGTGCGCCTCGGGCCGGTGCAGCGTCACGCCGGCCTCTGACGTCGCAGGCTCGCCCCGCATCCATGCCCCTCCCTCCCCCTGGACTGAGTGAGCCAGAGCCAGCGAATCAGCTGCTCCTTTAACCCCATCCTGTCTGAGCGAAGAGCAGACGCCCTCGGACGACCTACGTGCAGAGGCGGGGCCAAGTCTAAAGCTGAACCCCAGGAGCTGTGCGAACAAAGAGGAGTGGGGGAGGTCTCTCCCAGCAGCCTCAGAAGCAGCGGAATAAAGCTCTTTAAGTGCCCTGCATCTGTGGAATACCTGAATCGACAACTAATCATCCCAAGTTGAGGCGGTGGACTTTGGGAGCAAGATATATTATTATTTTCCCCTTTTTCTCTTTTTGTGAGTGAGTATGTATGTGCTGCTGTGTGAAATTTAGTCTATATAGCTTTGCTTTCACCATTTGTCCTAGGGTTCAGTCCGAACCGTTTTTTTTAACTAAAACTTTTCTTAATAATTGTTTTTTACTTTAATAACTATTTTATCCTACTTTACTTTATCTTCTTTCTCTTTCTTCCTTAGTTTCTTATTCCTTCCTTTCTTCCCTTTCTTCCTGTCTTCCTTCCTTTCTTCTTCCCTTCCTCCCTTCCTTCTTCCCTTCCTTCCTCCCTTCCTCTCTTCCCTCCTCCCTTCCTTCCACTCTTCCTTCCTTTCTTCCTTCCTTCCTTCATTTCTTCCTTCCTTCCTTTCCTTTCCTTTCTATTTTTTCTCCCTTTTATTCTAAGCCATGTCGATTAAAGGCTGTTGGTGCTCCAGCCAGGCGTCAGGGCTATGTCCTGAGGTGGCAGAACCAACTTCAGGACACTGGTCCACAAGAGACCTCCCAGCTCCACGTAATATCAAATGATGAAAATCTCCCAGAGATCTCCAACTCAACACCAAGACCCAGCTTCTCTCAATGAACAGCAACCTACAGTGCTGGACACCCTATGCCCAACAACTAGCAAGACAGGACCTCAGCCCCATCCATTAGCAGAGAGGCTGCCTAAAATCATAATAAGGCTACCAACATCCCAAAACACACCACCAGACGTGGACCTGCCCACCAGAAAGACAAGATCCATCCTCATCCACCAGAACACAGGCAC
Source organism: Kogia breviceps (assembly GCF_026419965.1). NCBI lineage: Eukaryota > Metazoa > Chordata > Mammalia > Artiodactyla > Physeteridae > Kogia > Kogia breviceps. The sequence continues at coordinate 27,836,720 of NC_081310.1, read as the reverse complement.
GAGTCCCCCGAGCCACGAAACCTAATCAACCCACTGAACCAACCTTAGCCACTGGGGACAGTCACCAAAAACAATGGGAACTACGAACGTGCAGCCTGTAAAAAGGAGACCCCAGGGCTTCCCTGGTGGCGCAGTGGTTGAGAGTCCGCCTGCCAATGCAGGAGACACGGGTTCGTGCCCTGGTCCGGGAGGATCCCACATGCCGCGGAGCAACTAAGCCCGTGAGCCATGGCCGCTAGGCCTGCGCGTCCGGAGCCTGTGCTCCGCAATGGGAGAGGCCACAACAGTGAGAGGCCCGCATACCGCAAAAAAAAAAAAAAAAAAAGGAGACCCCAAACACAGTAAGCAAAATGAAAAGACAGAAAAACACGCAGCAGATGAAGAAGCAAGGTAAAAACCCACCAGACCTAACAAATGAAGAGGAAATAGGCAGTCTACCTGAAAAAGAATTCAGAATTATGATAGTAAAGATGATCCAAAATCTTGGAAATCGAATAGACAAAATGCAAGAAACATTTAACAAGGACCTAGAAGAAATAAAGAGGAAGCAAGCAATGATGAGCAACACAATAAATGATGTTAAAAATACTCTAGATGGGATCAATAGCAGAATAACTAAGGCAAAAGAACGGATACATGACCTGGAAGATAAAATAGTGGAAATAACTACTGTAGAGCAGAATAAAGAAAAAAGAATGAAAAGAACTGAGGACAGTCTCAGAGACCTCTGGGACAACATTAAATGCCCCAACATTCGAATTATACGGGTCCCAGAAGAAGAGAAAAAGAAGGGACTGAGAAAATATTTGGAGAGATTATAGTTGAAAATCTCCCTAATATGGGAAACGAAATAGTCAATCAACTCCAGGAAGCACAGAGAGTCCCATACAGGATAAATCCAAGGAGAAACACGCCAAAACACATATTAATCAAACTATCAAAAATTAAATACAAAGAAAACATATTAAAAGCATCAAGGGAAAAACAACAAATAACACACAAGGGAATCCCCATAAGGTTAACAGCTGAACTTTCAGCAGAAACTCTGCAAGCCAGAAGGGAGTGGCAGGATATATTTAAAGTGATGAAGGAAAAAAACCTACAACCAAGATTACTCTACCCAGCAAGGAACTCATTCAGATTTGATGGAGAAATTAAACCCTTTACAGACAAGCAAAAGCTGAGAGTACAGCACCACCAAACCAGCTTTACAACAAATGCTAAAGGAACTTCTCTAGGCAAGAAACACAAGAGAAGGAAAAGACCTACAAGAACAAACCCGAAACAATTAAGTAAATGGTAATAGAAACATACATATCGATAATTACTTTAAATGTAAATAGATTAAATGCTCCCACCAAAAGACACAGACTGGCTAAATGGATACAAAAACAAGACCCGTATATATGCTGTCTACAAGAGACCCACTTCAGACCTAGGGACACTTACAGACTGAAAGTGAGGGGATGGAAAAAGATATTCCATGCAAATGGAAATCAGAAGAAAGCTGGAGTAGCAATTCTCATATCAGACAAAATAGACTTTAAAATAAAGACTATTACAAGAGACAATGCAGGTCACTACATAATGATCAAGGGATCGATCCATGAAGAAAATATAACAATTGTAAATATTTATGCACCAAACATAGGAGCACCTCAATACATAAGGGAAATAATAACAGCCATAAAAGCGGAAATCAACAGTAACACAATCATAGTAGGGGACGTTAACACCCCACTTTCACCAATGGACAGATCATCCAAAATGAAAATAAATAAGGAAACACAAGCTTTAAATGATACATTAAACAAGATGGACTTAATGGATATTTACAGGACATTCCATCCAAAACCAGCAGAATACACATTTTTCTCAAGTGCTCATGGAACATTCTCCAGGATAGATCATATCTTGGGTCACAAATCTATCCTTGGTAAATTTAAGAAAATTGAAATCGTATCAAGTATCTTTTCCGACCACAACTCTATGAGACTAGATATAAATTACAGGAAAAGATCTGTAAAAAATACAAACACATGGAGGCTAAACAATACACTACTTAATAACAAATTGATCACTGAAGAAATCAAAGAGGAAATCAAAAAATACTTAGAAACAAATGACAATGGAAACACGATGACCCAAAACCTATGGAATGCAGCAAAAGCGGTTCTAAGAGGGAAGTTTACAGCAATACAATCCTACCTTAAGAAGCAGGAAACATCTCGAATAAACAACCTAACTTTGCACCTACAGCAATTAGAGAAAGAAGAAGAACAACAACAAAAAAAACAAATTTAGCAGAAGGAAAGCAATCATAAAGATCAGATCAGAGATAAATGAAAAAGAAAGGAAGGAAACGATAGCAAGGATCAATAAAACTAAAACCTGGTTCTTTGAGAAGATAAACAAAATCGATAAACCATTAGCCAGAGACTCATCAAGAAAAAAAGGGAGAAGACTCAAATCAACAGAATTAGAAATGGAAAAAAGAGACGTAACAACGGACACTGCAGAAATACAAAAGATTATTAGATACTACAAGCAAGTGTATGCCAATAAAATGGACAACCTGGAAGAAATGGACAAATTCTTAGAAATGCACAACCTGCCGAGACTGAACCAGGAAGAAATAGAAAATATGAACAGACCAATCACAAGCACTGAAATTGAAACTGTGAATAAAAAATCTTCCAACAAACAAAAGCCCAGGAACAGATGGCTTCACAGGCGAATTCTGTCAAACATTTAGAGAAGAGCTAATACCTATCCTTCTCAAACTCTTCCAAAATATAGCAGAGGGAGGAACACTCCCAAACTTATTCTACGAGGCCACCATCACCCTGATGCCAAAACCAGACAAAGATGTCACAAAGAAAGAAAACTACAGGCCAATATTACTGATGAACATAGATGCAAAAATCCTCAAAGAATACTAGCAGACAGAATCCAATGGCACATTAAAAGGATCATACAGCATGATCAAGTGGGGTTTATTCCAGGAATGCAAGGATTCTTCAATATATGCAATTCAATCAACGTGATATACCATGTCAACAAACTGAAGGAGAAAAACCATATAATCATCTCAACAGATGCAGAGAAAGCTTTTGACAAAATTCAACACCCATTTATGATAAAAACCCTGCAGAAAGTAGGCATAGAAGGAACTTTCCTCAACATAATAAAGGCCATATATGACAAACCCACAGCCAGCAGCATTCTCAATGGTGAAAAACTGAAACCATTTCCTCTAAGATCAGAAAGAAGACAAGGTTTCCCACTCTCACCACTCTTATTCCACACAGTTTTGGAAGTACTAGCCACATCAATCATAGAAGAAAAAGAAATAAAAGGAATCCAAATCGGAAAAGAAGAAGTAAAGCTGTCACTGATCAGAGATGACATGATACTATACATAGAGAATCCTAAGGATGCGACCAGAAAACTATTAGAGCTAATCAATGAATTTGGTAAAGTAGCAGGATACAAAATTAATGCACAGAAATCTCTGGCATTCTTATACACTAATGATGAAAAATCTGAGAGTGAAATTAAGAAAGCACTCCCATTTACCACTGCAACAAAAAGAATAAAATATCTAGGAGTAAACCTACCTAAAGAGACAAAAGACCTGCATGCAGAAAATTATAAGACACTGATGAAACAAATTAAAGATGATAATATAGATGGAGAGATATACCATGTTCTTGGATTGGAAGAATCAACATTGTGAAAATGACTCTACTACCCAAAGCAATCTACAGATTCAAGGCAATCCCTATCAAACTACCACTGGCATTTTTTACAGAACTAGAACAAAAAATTTCACAATTTGTATGGAAAAACAAAAGAACCCAAATAGCCACAGCAATCTTAAGAAATAAAAACGGAGCTGGAGGAATCAGGCTCCCTGACTTCAGACTATACTACAAAGTTACAGTAATCAAGACAGTATGGTACTGGCACAAAAACAGAAATGTAGATCAATGGAACAGGATAGAAAGCCCAGAGATAAACCCATGCACATATGGTCACCTTATCTTTGATAAAGGAGGCAAGAATATACAGTGGAGAAAAAACAGCCTCTTCAATAAGTGGTGCTGGGAAAACTGGACTGTTACATGTAAAAGTATGAAATTAGAACACTCCCTAACACCATACACAAAAAGAAACTCAAAATGGGTTAAAGACCTACATGTAAGGAAGACACTATCAAACTCTTAGAGGAAAACATAGGCAGAACACTCCATGGCATAAATCACAGCAAGAACCTTTTTGACCTACATCCTAGAAAAATGGAAATAAAAACAAAAATAAACAAATGGGACCTAATGAAATTTAAAAGCTTTTGCACAGCAAAGGATACCATAAAGAAGACCAAAATACAACCCTCAGAATGGGAGAAAATATTTGCAAATGAATCAAAGGACAAAGGATTAATCTCTAAAATATATAAACAGCTCATGCAGCTCAATACTAAAAACACAAACAACCCAATCCAAAAATGGGCAGAAGACCTAAATAGACATTTCTCCAAAGAAGATATGCAGACTGCCAACAAACACATGAAAGAACGCTCAACATCATTAATCATTCGAGAAATGCAAATCAAAAGTACAATGAGATATCATGTCACACCGGTCAGAATGGCCAGCATCAAAAAATCTAGAAACAATAAATGCTGGAGAGGGTGTGGAGAAAAGGGAACACTCTTGCACTTCTGGTGGGAATATAAATTGATACAGCCACTATGGAGAACAGTATGGAGGTTCCTTAAAAAACTACAAATAGGGCTTCCCTGGTGGCGCAGTGGTTGAGAGTCTGCCTGCCGATGAGGGGGACGCGGGTTCGTGCCCCGGTCCGGGAAGATCCCACATGCCGCAGAGCGGCTGGGGCCGTGAGCCATGGCTGCTGAGCCTGTGTGTCTGGAGCCTGTGCTCCGCAGTGGGAGACGCCACAGCAGTGAGAGGCTTGCATACCACACACACACACACACACACACACACACAAAAAAAAAAAAAACTACAAATAGAACTACCATACAACCCAGCAATCCCACTACTGGGCATATACCCTGCGAAAACCATAATTCAAAAAGAGTCATGTACCAAAATGTTCATTGCAGCTCTGTTTACCATAGCCAGGACATGGAAGCAACCTAAGTGTCCATTAACAGATGAATGGATAAAGAAGATGTGGCACATATATACAATGGAATATTACTCATCCATAAAAAGAAATGAAACTGAGTTATTTGTAATGAGGTAGATAGACCTGGAGTCTGTCATACAGAGTGAAGTTAGTCAGAAGGAGAAAAACAAATACCGTATGCTAACACATATATATGGAATCCAAGAAAAAAAAATGTCATGAAGAGCCTAGGGGTAGGACGGGAATAAAGACACAGACCTACTAGAGCATGGCCTTGAGGATATGCGGAGGGGGAAGGGTAAGCTTTGACGAAGTGAATGATTGGCATGGACATATATACACTACCAAACGTAGGGTGGATAGCTAGTGGGAAGTAGCTGCATGGCACCGGGAGATCAGCTAGGTGTTTTGTGACCACCTAGAGGGGTGGGATAGGGAAGGTGGGAGGGAGGGAGACGCAAGAGGGAAGAGATATAAGAACATATGTATATGTATAACTGATTCACTTTGTTGTAAAGCAGAAACTAATACATCATTGTAAAACAGTTATACTCCAATAAAGATGTTAAAAAAAAAAATGTCTGAAACTCTAAAAAAGTCTTTCCTCTTCTCATTAACTGTTATTTCCCATTTCCTAGGGATTTATCAGATGGGTTGGATTTACTTCCAACATCTCAGCCATTGTTCTCTTAACCCGAGTTGCTGGATTGAATTTGAGAAAACAGTGGAAAGAAGTTCACAGTGGAATATTTTCTTTCACTGCTTCACTTGGCAAGATCGATATCCAGTTCCCTACTTCCTTTTTCCTTTCCACTAACAGATTTCTGATCCTTATAGTTTTTGTTTACTCAAAGCGGCTCCTTGATAATAAGAGGAATATTTACTGCTGTTTGCTGGGGTCTGAATACTGTCTGTGAATGATTTGATAACAATGTTCACAATTTCCTTGTTTTTTTGAAAAAAATTATGTAGTTATTGGCTTTATATGTATAGTTATACATAAATATGTGAAAAGTTAAAATGAAAACCCCTAAGCTGCGTTATAAATTAATCAATATTTGCAAAGCACTGTAAAAGAACAAAAGAAATATATATATATCACAGGGCTTGCCATAATAGAAATTTAAATATAGTTGAAAACGTAAAAAAACAGCAAGGTATGAAAAATTAAACAGTTTAATCTAGCATCAGAGAAGGGCAAGTGATATAGATACAGAGGGACAGCAAATTTCTTCAGTGTCGAGAGAAAGACCCCCGAGCTCTAGGGAAATATACAGTGAAAGTATCAGGGAGAAGATGTGGAGTTGAAGAGAACACTGGATTAACAGAGGGTGACATCAGAGCAAAGAAATTCCAGGCACTGTGATATGGCCTATTCAAAACGCCTTCCATGAGCTGAATCTCAACACATTCTACTTTGTAAAAATTCCACTCTTAAGTCAATAATTTTACACAAATCAATGATGTCCTCTATGTGCAAGGTTGCTAATATAAATATATAGATATTCAAAATATTAATATGTTTACATGAAAATTAATAAATTATGTTTCTTGCCTTGGGATGGTACAGAAAATCAGATTAATAACTATATTTAATTACACTGTTTTCAGTTTAATCTACGATACACTCTTTCCAGATTTCTCTCTCCTCATTTAATTATAATGTTGCTGTCCAGCACCATTTTTAAATGATTTGCATCTAAGCCACAAAAACAGAACTGTTTCCTGACTTTGAGCTGAGCCAATGCCAAGTATATTTCAGGCCTCATTTAATTGAGTACATGCTTACTCACATTAGAACAGGTAATTTTCAAGACCACTTAAAGGCCCTTAATGATTATTTTGACATGAAGTGATGCACATGGTGTGTCTTATAAAATCTGAGTCAAAGATTAATTCATGCACAGCCTGTTATCTAATATTGATTACATAGAATTCTGCTTTAATTTCCAAAAATATTATTCATTTAACAGTGAGTTGTATAACCTTAAATGTATGCACTTAGCAACACTGCAGATAATATATGTATAATGAAAGGCTCATTTCACTTGGACTGAACAGGATACAGAAAAAGTCATGTACATGAATTCAGTAATGTTTCACAGCTGTTTAGAGGAGGAAGCAAAGAAGAATGCCTTAATAACTGACAGTCCTCACAGGACTGTGAGGTACACTGAGTAGGATATTATTTCTTAGACTGGACTTTGGCCAGGGCTCCAGGAAGCATTCTTACAACAGCCGTGAGATTTTTAATGGCCAAGAAAATTCAGACGCTCAGTTTCACCTGTAATCCTAAAAATGGCATTTTTTTTTTTTTTTTGAGCAAAGATGTTGCCGATTATACGGATCTGAAAATGAAAACTCCAAGATAACAAATTTTTAAAAATATATCCTCACTGGAGTATAATTGCTTCACCATACTGTGTTAGTTTCTGTTGCAAAACAAAGCGAATCAGCCATATGCATACACATGTCCCCATATCCCTTCCGTCTTGAGCCTCCGTCCCATCCTCCCTATCCCATCCCTCTGGATCATCGAGAAGCACCGAGCCAATGTCCCTGTGCTCTGCTGCTGCTTCCCACCAGCCAACTATTTTACATTCGGTAGTATATATACGTCGATGCTACTCTCACTTCGCTCCAGCTTCGCCCTCCCACCCCATGTCAAGAATTCCATTCTCTATGTCTACCTCTTTATTCCTGCCCTGCAACTAGGTTCATCAGTACCATTCTTTTTTTTTTTAGATTCCATATATATGTATTAGTATACGGTATTTGTTTTTCTCTTTCTGACATATTTCACTCTGTGTGACAGTCTCTAGGTCCATCCACCCCACTACAAATAACTCAAGTTCATTTCTTTTTATGACTAATATTCCATTGTGTATATGTGCCACATCTTCCTTATCCATTCGTCTGCTGATGGACACTTAGGTTGCTTCCATGTCTTGGCTATTGTAAACAGAGCTGCAGTGAACACTGTGGTGCATGTCTATTTTTGAATTATGGTTTTCTCAGGGTATATGCCCAATAGGGGTATTGATTGGTCATATGGTATTTCTATTTTTAGTTTTTTAAGGAACCTCCATACTGTTTTCCATAGTGGTTGTATCAATTTACATTCCCACCAACAGTGCAAGAGGGTTCCCTTTTCACCACACCCTTTCCAGCATTTATTGTTTCTACCTTTTTTGATAATGGCCATTCTGACCAGCATGAGGTAATACCTCACTGTAGTTTTGATTTGCATTTCTCTAATAATTAGTGATGTCGAGCAGCTTTTCACGTGCCTCTTGGCCATCTATGTCTTCCTTGGTGAATTGTCTATTTAGGTCTTCCACACATTTTTTAACTGGATTTTTTTTTTTGATATTGAGCTCCATAAGCTGTTTGTATATTTTGGAGATTAATCCCTTGTCTGTTGTTTCATTTGCAAATATTTTCTCCCATTCTGAGGGTTGTCTTTTTGTCTTCTTTATGGTTTCCTCTGCTGGGAAAAAGCTTTTAAGTTTAACTTTAAGTCCCATTTGTTTATTTTTGTTTTTATTTCTGTTACTCTTGGAGATGGGTCAAAAAAGATCTTGTTGTTTATGTCAAAGAGTGTTTTTCCTATGTTTTCCTCTAACAGTTTTATAGTGTTTGGTCTTAAATTTAAGTCTTTAATCCATTTGGAGTTTAAGATAAACTCCAGAAAAAGATATCACAAAAAAAGAAAATTATGGAGCTGATATGGAGCTATGTTCACTGATGAACATAGATGCAAAAATCCTGAGCAAAACACTAGCAAACAGAATCCAACAGCATATTAAAAGGATCATACACCATGATCAAGTGGGATTTATCCCAGGGATGCAAGGATTCTTCAGTATAAGCAAATCAATCAATGTGATACACCACATTAACGAATTGAAGAATAAAAACCATATGATCATCTCAATAGATGCAGAAAAAAGCTTTCTATAAAATTCAACACCATTAATGATAAAAACTCTCCAGAAAATGGGCATAAAGGGAACCTACCTCAACATAATAAAGGCCACAAATGACAAACCCACAGTCAATGGTGAAAAACTGAAAGCATTTCCACTAGGATCAGGAACAAGACAAGGATGTCCACTCTCACCACTCTTATTCAACATAGTTTTGGAAGTCCTAGCCATGACAATCAGAGAAGACAAAGAAATAAACAGAATACAAATTGGAAAAGAAGTAAAACTGTCACTGTTTGCAGGTGACATGATACTATACATAGAAAATCCTGAAGATGCCACCAGAAAACTACTAGAACTAATCAATGAATCTGGTAAGGTTGCAGCATACAAAATTAATGTACAGAAATCTCTGACATTCCTATACACCAACAATGAAAAATCAGAAAGAGAAATTAAGGAAACACTCCCATTCAACACTGCAACAAAAATAATAAAATACCTAGGAATAAACCTGTCTAAGGAGGTAAAAGACTTGTACTCAGAAAACTATAAAACACTGATGAAAGAAATCAAAGATGACATAAACAGATAGAAAAATATACCATGTTCTTGGATTGGAAGAATCAATATTGTGAAAATGACTATACTGCCCAAGGTGATCCACAGATTCAATGCAATGCCTATCAAACTATCAATGGCATTCTTCACAGAGTTAGAACAAAAAATCTTACATTCATATGGAAACACAAAAGACCCCAAATAGCCACAGCAATCTTGAGAAAGAAAAATGGAGTTGGAGGAATCAGACTCCCAGACTTCAAACTATACCACAAAACTACAGTAATCAAGACAGTATGGTACTGGCACAAAACCAGAAATACAGATCAGTGGTACAGCATAGACTGCCCAGAGATAAACCCCTGCACATATGGGCACCTAATTTACGACAAAGGAGGCAAGAACATAATGGAGAAAAGACAGCCTCTTCAATAAGTGGTGCTGGGAAAACTGGACAGCTACATGTAAAAGAAAGAAATTAGAACACTACCTAACACCATACACTAAAATGGCTTTTTAACAACAAAATATATCCAAGCATTGACAAGGTATACTTAAATAATAAAACATATATTTTAAGTCATGCTATTTAATAAAATTTAATTAACAAGCTTTCCTATGTGATCAGGGTACTCTGAAAGCAAACAAGAAGAAAATTAATATTATTTTCCAGAACATTTTAAAATTTAGATATGATATTCTTATAGGAGGCTGTGTTTTAAACTTTAAAATGAAAAATATTAGAATTCATTTCAAAGTTTTAATTGTTCTTTTAGACAATTCTTTAGCATTAATAGTCTTCCAAATAAAAGTAGACATCAGGGGGGATAAAGAAAAGAAAAACTATAAAAGGAGGAGTAAATGTTTTTGAAAAAGAAAATAATATGCTTGCAAGTCCTTAGAAAACAATCATTAATATTGCTGAAATTTCCACGTTAGGAAAACACACTTAACTTCAGCCCTGATTGTTTGCACAACTAAACAAATACATGCAGTCCTTCGATCATGTTTTCAAGGAAAATACAATTCAGTGGTCCAAAACCATATTTACGAAGTAAACACTTTATTTGCAAACAATGAGAATCAGAGGCATGGCAAAATATAGATGCTTTTCATGTGTCTGTATATATGTTACAATATGTGTATGCTTTTCCCTAAATACTTGCATTCATTCATTCATTCAACAAACAGGCACTCTATCCTTAAGCTTGGTTCAAATAGACAGGAGAAAGCAATACATTTAAAGAGTGGGGTCTTGAGCATAAGAGAGTCAGAAGTATCTGGATGTATCTTATAAACAAAAAGGTGGCTGAATGGACTTGTGACTGGTACTGTTATACAAGGCCCTACTCTCAAAAGAACCCCTGCTTTGGGGTTTAATGCTTTGCAGTCACTGTCTTGAAATAATTTTATGTCTGAATTTATGTTTCGTAAAGCAAACTTCAATGGGAAGATGTTAACATGTACTCCAAGTTTGTAGCCTCATCTCATACATGGCCCTGCCTCCTATCACCTTCTGGGGACAGGTTCTCAGCCACCTGTTCACCCACCCCCATATGCCCCCAGCCATACCCAGCACCCCAGTCCCTGCTTCTGCCATCTGCCCCAGTGACGACCTGGATGTGAGGATGGGGAGGGTTAGGATGAGGGCACTCAAGTGCTGGCCAAGGTTAGAGGCCAAGTCTTAGCCTCTCAGCTGGGACAAGCCTTTTAATGAACTCCCAATCCATATGCCAGGCACTTCCCAGCACCAAGGTTTAAAGATCTCTGGGGGTCATCTGTCTGCCAAGAGTTGAGGCAATGGGGCCAGAGACAGAGGAGATATCTGGCTCAACATCACCAGACCCTGTTTCCAGCTTGAGCACAATGCTTGGGTCCCAATGGCAGGAGGGGGAATCTGACAGCCTTCACCCCTAGGTGGGACCTCAGGGGCCAGTGTGGGTCAGCACTTGAACCACAGGTATCCTGCTACCCAGGGGCGCTCCCTTCGCAGGTGCCATGCCAGGAGGATCTTCTCTTCCTCCTTGCTCCTCTGTAGCCTAGCTTAAACCATTAAGTGAATTTTACCATCCATCTTTATTTTGTGCAATGTCAATATTAGGTGCAAATATCAGAGAATTTGACTATTATGTAGATTTACCCAAATTATACAATTTGTATTTCATGGCTGATACCAGATGGCACCTCCAGCTTTCCAGAAGAGACACACAAGTCAGATTTGGGAAAGTTGAAGGAGGAACCATTCATTTATAATCCCAGCAACAGGATGAATGTTCCAGGTTTATCATGACATTGAATTAAATAGTACTCCTTATTGAAAAACATAAAGGATTTTTTAAATGAAAAAAGACCATGGTTATATAAAAGAAAGCTAAATATTAAAATGTTATTCTGCCAAGTTAATTTATGGATTTAATACATTAAAAATCTCAAAAAGAATATTTTTTTGCTTATGTTTTAGGATACTCAGCAACAATATTCTTAAATTTATTCTGAACAGCACATGGGCAATCATATCAATGAAAACTGGCCAAAAAAACTATAAACAGGACATCATAAGCATGAATAACTAAGAGGATAGAAGTGTTGACATACAAATAAATATGTAATAAGTAGAAAAGAATTAATAATTATATACAAACTAGCATCTGAAGACAAGATGCATAAAGTAAGGTTATTTATCTCTAATTCATATTTTACAGTATCTAATAAAAATAAGCTCCAAAGGGTTATATGGCTCAATATAACCATTGTAATTATTTCAACTGAATCTAAATTAGAATATATATCAGATATATATAGAAAAATAACATTCTCCTTTTCAAAGTAATAGAAGAAATCACAAGGGGAAATACTGACAGATATGAATATATAAAAATCAAGTAAAAATTAAAATCTAAAAAAGATATAAAGCCAGATTTGCCAACATTTATGTCATCAATTAAAATAAATTAAAATCTATACTATCTGAAGAGATCAAATTTTTACAAAAAAAATAATAAAGTACCAATCACTAAATGAAATGAAAATTCATTAAAAGGATAACAAAAAAAAAAGACCAGAAACAAACACTCATATTTAGTTATAGCAAAAAAGAGCAAACTGCAGCAAATTTGAAGTATCTTGTAAGAAAGAAAATGATTTTGTTTAATATTATCACTCAAACCAGTATCATAATAAACCTGCAATACTGGTACTGTTGTTAAGATTATAAGTGGTTGTAACTTTTGTGAAATTCACTGTAGTTATGTGTATGATATGATTATAGGTATGATGTCTTAAAAGTATCTTGTGATAAAGTCATTTCCCACTTTGTTATAATCCGCTGAAAATAGATACTGATATTACTAGGATATCAATGATGACAAAATAGAGAAATGATTATAAACATGATTCTCTAAATAATATTAGGCAGCAATTAAACTACTGTTCCATGTAGAAACACAAGTGAATGTTTATCTTATAACATTAAAAAGCAAATCAGAGAATTATAGGTACCTTGATTGCAACTATCTACAAAGACATATACGCATAAAAACAAATTCTGAAAGGTCACACCACAGTAAAAATTGATTTTTGGAATAAGCGGAGTGATGATTACTTTTTTTCTTTCTTCAAATTTTTCAAATTATTTGTACTTGTAATTTAAGGAGAAAGAAGAATTTCACTTGATCACAGACAAGTATGAGGTTTTGCTCACAAATTCTGGCTGACTGTGGTTCTTAATTGGTTTAAATTGGTCACTGGAAAAAAGAGGCAAAAATATTTTTCAACATTGGGCAACATAACAAGAAAAGCATTGATTTGAGACATTATCTGTTAATGTTGTGAGGAGAAATATTTTAACTATTTAGAATCTAACCAGAATAGTCATTGTCTGGATATGGTATTCTTTTCTAATCTTCTCACTTCCAGCTTCCATCTTTCTTTCAAACGCCCAACTCTTGGCAATGTCATCTTCCTACTGTTAGTTAATCCTTATTGAATATACAAAGAATTCCTTTTGATTGGATGAAATAAAACACTCTCCACACTTGTAACACGGAAGCTCAATCACAGTCACATTTTGTTTCTCTTCTGCTTATTACGCACTTTTTTCTCTACACACTCTTGCAATGATGTGTGTTTATTCATATACATGTGTCTTTGGTTTTGCTTTTCTTCTCTTCATAGAAAAAATATGGGAAATAGGAAATACCCAGTATAACTGTAAATACTGAACATGAAACCAAATCATCACTGTGAATACGCATTTTAAATTTAAATACCTCTCCTACTGGGAAGAAGTTCAGAGTATTCATCTTAGTTGGTAACTAAAAGCATCCCAGATTTGGAAGTTACTATAGTCTAAGGTAATGAAGTTAATTTACTATGTGCCATTGTGAATAGACTCCAAAGGCATTTTCAACTCAAGACAAACCCATGCATCGTGCCCATACCTGGTAAGAGGAAAGCATCCACATAGGAGCCATCTCACTTCTCCCACATCATCAGTGCACTACTGCATTAGCAAGGAGAGGGATGTCCCCATAGATACCAAGAGGCTGTGGCACATATCCAAATCAAGGACAAGAGACACTCTGTAGCACTTCTCTCGTATCACAGTGATCAGTCCTTTCTTACCATCTCAGGGTTTCAATACCTCTGCTACAGACTCCCATGCTTCTCTATTTTACTCTGAAGAACATTCCTATTAACCAATTATATCAAGCCTTTTCTTTTTTTTTTTTTTTTTTTTTTTTTTTGCGGTACGCGGGCCTCTCACCGCTGTGGCCTCTCCCATTGCGGAGCACAGGCTCCGGACGCGCAGGCTCAGCGGCCATGGCTCACGGGCCCAGCCACTCCGCGTCATGTGGGATCCTTCCGGACCGGGGCACGAACCCGTGTCCCCTGCATCGGCAGGCGGATTCTCAACCACTGCGCCACCAGGGAAGCCCAAGCCTTCGCTTTAAAACTTGAACTGCAAAAGGCAGGAGTTGTTTCCTTTTTGTACTACATTACTCAAACCAAAATAATTAGTATGTTTTACAGACATCCATTAATAAAAATTAGCAGAAACACTGAGAGGGAGATTTGGCCAAGTGAAATTCCCAACCAAACTGATTAATAATAGTGCTTAGATGGGTGCTGATCCAGACACCACCAGAAAATCTACATAGTCTAGATGAAAAGTGACATTGGATTTGGGAAACTGTCCACTCACATGGCCCTCATTTACTAAATGTTTGACCTAAGAGTCAGTCGGTTGTCTTTCTTAAGAGCTCAGGCACTGGAATCGAAACTACTTGGGTTAGAAGCAAGGCTCTGCCACATAATAGTTGTTTTGTTTTGTTTTTAATTTTTATCCAGTTCTTAAATCTCAATGACTTTCAGTTTCCCCATCTATAAAGTGGGGAAAATAATCATAGCTACACCACTGGGTTGTCGTGAGAGTTTAATCAGGATAGCATGCATGATACAATGCTTGGAATGGATTAAACACGCCAACTCTGCTATTGCTACCGATGCTACTGCCAGTCACTTTCATGACAATGTAAAATACATTATGCTAGGTACTATGATTGGTTAAATACAAATCTACTATAATATAAGGAACAAATTCAGTCTTGGAGTTTAGAAAAACATAATACTTTTCTTGTGCTTATCACTGCTTAAGATGATTTAATGAATTTGAATTTCCAACTCAAATCGCATTAGTTAAGTAAGGTTTGGTATTTTTTTTAAGTAAGGTACATTCTTATCAAGCCATGCCTCCTAAAAAAATCTTAGTTTTACTTTGCATCAGATGAAAAATGTCAAACTTTTAGACAAATAAAACTCTCTTTGGACTTTGGAGATAACAAAACAACATTTCTCATACTTGTCATTAAATCAGATCTCAGAATCTGAAGTTACATGATCAAGCATTTCAAAAATATGTTTGATCTTTAATTTCCACTTCTCTGATACTTAAAAAATATTAATACCCAAACAGGATTGAGATAAGAACAGCATTTATCAAAAAGAGAAAACAGGTATCTGATTTAGGGTTGCTAATTAATATGTTATAAGAAAATACTACTGTCAAGTTCTATTTTCTATTCACTCTTCCCAAAGTAATACAGAAAAATGTCCACCTCTACACCTTTGTTTATGTTTTTTCTATATAAGAGACTATTCTCTCCCTTATCAAACTTTTCTTCAATTCAGGTCCCAACTTTTTTGGAACAAATTCCTGAGTGTTTCAATCCTGAGAGGTCACTCCTCTGAATTCTTTTAATGACATATCTCAACTGTTAAGTATTTACCCAATGTGGTAAATGTCCTCTAAAATGGCCTCCAATGACCCCCACCACCTGATACTCACACCCTTGTGTAATCTCCTCTCCTTAAGAATGGGCTGAACCTAATAACTTGCTTCTAATAAAGAGAACAGGGCAAAAGTGATGGGATGTCACCCACCACTGGGATTAGGCTGCAGAGACTATGGCTCTGTCTTGCATGTACTCTCTTGCTCTCTGATGGAAATTACCCATACGAGCTACCCTATTATCCTATGGAGCGGTTCACGTGGCAAGGGCAGAGGGCATCCTCTGGCCAACAGCCAGCAAGTAACTCAATCCTGACAACAGCCATGTGAGTAACAAAGTGGACCTTCTCCAGTCAAGCCATGCAATGACCACAGACTCAGTTAGTGCCTTAATTGTAGACTTGTGGGAGACCCTGAATCAGAGGACCCAGCTACATTTTACTGGGATTCCTGACTCCCAAAAAGTATGATTTAATAATTGTTTGTTATGTTACAATACTAAGGTTTGGAATAATTTTCCATGCAGCAATAGATTCATTTAACTCCATATTCAGTCTCCATAGCTAGATTATAACTGCTCTGATGATAGCAACTGTGACATTTTGAATCTCCATCATTTAGACAGTGACCTTCACTGTGTGATGATGGTAAAGTTACAGAAATACTTAGACAATTTTGAACAATATATACAAGTGTTACTTTAAAAGTCACTACAAATTGCAGTATCTTCAAAAATCTGTAATTTAATTTGCAAAACAGAGAAAATATAAACATATGTATGTATATATGCATGTGTTTATAATAAGTAAATGCCCACAATAGACAAAGATCATAAATGACCAAATTTGAAGAGGAAAAGAAGTAATAATTAAGGAAATGAAAAGTGTGATACCTGGAAAATCAGAAAACAGTATGGCTATCTGAAAAATAGTTAAGAAAAAAATACTAAGCATTACAAAATCTCTTAACTATGGCATTTAATCCTAAAAATTAGAGAAATAGTGAACATTAATAGAAATGATGTCATTCATACATTATCTCTAATGGTGCCTATGAATTTCATCATGATAATTAAAGCAATAAAGTTAGGTGTCGATGAATTAAGCAAAGAAAATTCTAAGAAATTGAAATTGAATTCAAGACTCTAAAGAAAAGCATACACTCTGCCAAAGAATAAATGGACAAAAATTTAAGCTCTCTTCTGGCAAACACTCTTCTTCTAACACTTTTTTAATTCAATAAACCATCTTTCAGTCCCTACTAGGTAATCATACCCCATGCCTGAAGCTGACCACCGGAAGCCTGATAAAAGTTCACATTGCAGCCCAATTGCTTTGTGAATTTGTGATGTTTTAATTCTGTAAATCTCAACTCACCTATCAAGTTTACTATAAAAAAAATCTGAATATGTTTGGCACAGATCATAAGGAAGAAAGTTTAGAAGGCATATTTCTGAGATGGAATACAACAGACTAGCATAGAACAGAATTGTGAAGTGCACTGTTCTTAGTGAAAGGGAACCAACTGTGGAGGACACAGACGTGACCTCCTTCCCCATGGATTTCACAGTATGAGAGAGAAAATGGACAATAAAACATGTAAACGAGCCAAGAGAAAAAAATAGCAACAGGTTGGAATAAGTGTTGTGATGGAAATAAGTAGGCTATGGGACAAATAATGGGCAGAGGGGCTGCTTAATAGTACAGCATCAAGGAAGATCTCTTTCCTTTGTGCAAAACAAATGTCCATAATCTTTGTCCATTTTTATACTGGGCTGTTGCTCTTTTTGTGTCAATCTGTGAAAGGTGTTTATATTAAGTAAATTAGGTTTTGTCTGTGACATGAGTTGTGAAAAGTTTTTTCTACCTTGATGTCTCTTGTGGCAATTTTGGTCATGTAGAAATAATTTATTTTATGTAGTAATAAAATTTATTACCCTTTTCCCTATGGTTCTTGGTTTTTATCATAGTTGGGAAAACTTTCTTCATGCTGAAGTTATATAGAGATCTGCCATGACGTCTTCTAGTCCTTTTAAGGTTTATGTTTTAGATTTACATCTATGGTCCATTTGAAGTTTCTACTGGTGTAAGCTATGAAGTATGGATCCACTTCTCTTCCAGATGGCTATCCTGTTGGCTCATCATTATTTATTGAAAAATCAATTTTTCCCTACTGATATTACATGCCACTATAATTCATGTATGTATTCTACATTTTTTTCCATTAATCTTTTGCTTCATGCCCAGAACCAAACTGTCTTAAAAACTGAGGCATAATATGTTTTAATCTCAGGTGGGGCTAATTTCCACATCATCACTCTCCTTTTGCTGAATTTTCCTAGCTATTGGTGTTTATATATTTTCTATAACAATTTAAGATCAGCCTATCTAGGTCCAAAAACATCCTGTAGGTATTTTTGTGTGTCACATAAATTTATAGAATGAATTAGGAGAAACTGACAAGATGTTGAGATTTTCCATGGTGTATTATTCCAATTATTAAAGTATTCTTTCAGGAATATTAGAAGTTTTTTATAGGGTTTTTTTCCATATAGAAGTTTGCATATTTCTTGTTAAGTTTATTGCTATTTCATGTATACTTTTTGATGTCTAAAATCAGGGGTCTTTTTTCCATTATGTCTTCTAAATGTCTGTAACTTTGCATACCGAAAAGCTACTGATTTTGTATATTAATTTACCTTTTACCACTGTTTAGATTTTTTTTTTTACTCTTTGTAAGAATTTTCAGCTGATTCTTTTGGTTTTCCAGGTATACAATCATATAAGCTGCAAATGATTTTCTATTTTTATATCTCTAATTTCTTTCTCTGTCTAATTGAATTGGTTAGTACTCCAGAACAATGTTAAATAATAGTTGTGATAATGAACATCACTGTCCAGTTCTAAAATTAGCAAGAATACTTCTAGTCTTTCCACATTAAGTATGATACTGGATTTGGGATTAAAATATACATATTTTATCATATTAAGAAAATATCTAGTCACAATTACATTAGAGATTTTCTTTTTGATGTTAATTATAAACATTAAATTTTGTTGCTTTTTCATGTGTATGAATATAATCATGTGCTTTTCTCCTTAAATGTAATGTTAATAGATTTCCTTTTATTGAACCATTATTATAACCCTGAAATAAACCCCCTTAATCAGGATGTTTGATTCTTTTAATGTGTGCTAGATTCTGTTAACATTTTAATTAGAATTTTTGTGTAGCTATTTGCATGAATAAGAATGATGTAGTTTTCTTTTAATTGTAACCTTTATTAAATTTTGATGTTAATATCATTCTCATATTATTTTAAAAATTGATAAATTTCCTTTTCCTGTTCCCTGAAGTAGTTTAAATATCACTGACATTAGGTCTTAAAAGGTTTGGTAGAATTCCCTTGTGAAATCATCAGGATCTAGGTGCTTTTGTTGATGGGGGTACTATATATTTCTCTACCCAACTCGCCCCCCCCAACTTAATATGTCTGTCTTTATTTTCTACATATTTTGGAGTCTTTTAGTAAATTATCTCTCTTGAGATGATTTAACCACTTTATGCAGTTTTTCAAATTACTCATCTAGAGTTTAGAAAACAAAATCTCTTAAGGCTTAAATTTTCTGCATTTTGAGGTATTTTCCCTATTATCCTTTCTTACATAATGTGTTTTTGCCCTCTACATTTTTTGTAATTTCATTAGCTAATATTTTAGTTTTCCCAAAGAAAAAGTACTTCTATTCATCTCTTATCTAATTCATTTATTTCTGAGTTTATGTTTTTTAATTATATCATTTTACTTTGCATAGATTGATTTTGTTGTTTTCTTCCAGCTTCCTAACTTACTACTCAAAGTAGCAAATGTATACTTTTTCTTCTGGGAGTTATTGATCTACATATCATAGATACTGATAGGCTGTATTTTTATTATATTTATTTTCTATATTTTAACAATTTTAGTTTGGATTTCCTTGACTTTGAGAGAAAGATTTTCTAATTTGATGAATTGTTTTAAATTTTATTCTCTTATTAATTTCTAGTTTTATTGTATTATCATTAGTGCAATTTTCCTTGTAGTACTGCAAATGTTTCATTTTTGTTAACATTCCATGCTCACTTGGGAAGAAGATATATTCTCTGTTTTAAGGAAACATAGTTTTATACTTCAATTAGATCCATCTTATTAATTATATTAACTAGGTCTTATAGATTTACATAGTTTGGGCCACTTGTTCTGTCATGAACTATGGAAGAAAATCAAGGCTCCTCATTCTAAATTGCTTATATTTCTTCCCTTAACATTACTTTGTTTTATGAATGGTACACAGATATATTTCACTGTTATATCTTCACTATGAATGCTTCAACCCTTTATAAAGTATTATTTATCATGTTTAACATTATAGAGTGCTCTTTTTCTTTCATTTTAGGTTAATTTGACTTAAAGTAAAACTTGCCTTATATCGTCTAGATCATGACCTTAGCTTGCTTTTAATTTGCATTTGAAATAAATGTACTTATTTTACCTGCCATTCTCTTTCCCTCTACTGTCCCACTTTTGTAAGGTTTATTATTTCTACTGTCAGCACAACTAACATTATAGTCTATTTTGTTGCTCTAATCCCCATATTTGCTCTACTGTTAAAGAGTTACGTGGATCTAGTGCTCCTGGCTAGTACTTTCGCTGTAGTTTTTTCAGACATCTTAAAAATTCCTGAAGACATTTCATGGGAACAATATTCCCTGAGTTGCACATGTTCAAAATTGTTTACTATTGCTTTTGTACTTTAACAACATTTTTGTTGGCTATAAAATCCTTGAGTCACACTCTTTATCTGAAGATTCTGTAGATGTTGCTCCTCTCTCTAGCACTGAACATGTTATAGAACAGCTTAAGGTCACATTAATCTTTTCCTTCTACAAGTGACTTTTTTCTTGACCACCCAAAGGATTATTTCACTATCTTCAATGTTAAGCAATTTAATGTGTATGTTTTTTACATGGATGGTTCTGGGGCAACTTCCATTGGGCTTGATATGTTTTTGTTTGTTTGTTTAATTTTTAAAAAATTTTATTTATTTATTTTTGTCTGTGTTGGGTCTTTGTTTCTGTGTGAGGGCTTTCTCCAGTTGCGGAGAGCAGAGGCCACTCTTCATCGCAGTACACAGGCCTCTCACTGTCACGGACTCTCCCATTGCGGAGCACAGGCTCCAGACGCGCAGGCTCAGTAGTTGCGGCTCACGGGCTTAGTTGCTCCGCGGCATGTGGGATCTTCCCAGACCAGGGCTTGAACCTGTGTCCCCTGCATTGGCAGGCAGATTCTTAACCACTGTGCCACCAGGGAAGCCCTGATATGTTTTTTAACTTGTAAATGCAAGTCTTTTTTAATTTATGGAAGTTCATTTAATTTATATCTTTTATTTTGTCACATAATTTCTGTTTTATTTATTAGCAACTCCAGTAATATGCATGATTGACTTCCTTTGCCTATATTCTATAGCTATCATTTTATCTCTAATCTTTTTGAACTCCTTTTATATTTGTTTCCTTTTGCTCACTTTTCTCACATCAATCCTCTAGATTTCTGCTATGTTTCAGCAGTGTTATTTCTTATTTTCCTGCCAACTTTACCTATATTTCTGTGGTGGTTTTATTTCACTCTTCTATTTCTTTCTTGAGCCTCCTCACTATTCACCTACCATCTCTTTTCTGAGTTCTTGTATTTTTCAGTAGCACTAAGCCTTCACAGAGACATTTATTTCTTTAAGGTTCTGTTTTGCTTTATTTTTAAATTTATGGCACAATGTTCAAGAACAATTTTTGTCTCTTTCATGGCTACATTGTTTTGTTTTGTTTTGTTTTCTCATGATCTTTCCTTACCTAGCTTTTGGTTTTCCTCTTCACTTCCTCATATTTTCCTTGTGACTTTCTTTAAAAAAATCTTGGGCTGGTTCTTTTTCGTATCATAGTAGTAACACTGGTACATTTTTTCTGTACCAGCTGTTTGCTGGAGATTCATGTGGGGAAGGAACCAGGGACATGTTCCAGGATAACAGCACTTTTTCTCCTGATAAAGGATTTTGTTTGTATATTTATTTGCTCTTTACATTTCCTCAGCCAATGGACATGGCAGCTGTGGCAGTTTTCTTAACTCAGCATTCTTTTCTCCACTGCAACAGAAACTGGCTGCTGAACTATTCCCTGTATTTTCTTATGAGTAACCCATCTTCACTGCTGAGAACCAAATCAAACCAAAGGGTCTGAGAAAGCCCTTGCTATCTGCTGGTTCACCCCATGTGCGCTGTTATAGAAACGGAGGTCAAGCATTGCACCTCAGTATGTGTTCCCCTTCTTCAAAAATGGTCCTCTTCTAGAGATTGGGCTGCATTCTGTCTCCATTCTGTTCCATTTCCACATCCTACTGTACAATGTCCATAGCTTTGGGTAGAAATTCATTTTGGAGGGTATCCGGGGTTTTAGAAGTCTCCTAGTTTCACCAAAAATGGCTCTTTACATTTTTGTTTGTCTTTCAACTTCTTGTTTTGGATAATTTCTGGGAAGAAGATGGAATAATGTGATTGTAAACTACCGCATTCAAATCAGAGGTCCAATCCTAAATTCTTTAATTTTTAGTCTTAACAATTGAACATTCTCGGACTTCCCTGGTGGCGCAGTGGTTAAGAATCCGCCTGCCAATGCAGGGGACACGGGTTCGAGCCTTGGTCTGGGAAGATCCCACAGGCTCCAGAGCAACTAGGCCCGTGCACCACAACTACTGAGCCTGTGCTCTAGAGCCCGCGAGTCACAACTTCTGAGTCCACGTGACACAACTACTGAAGCCCGTGCACCTAGAGCCTGTGCTCTGCAACAAGAGAAGCCACCGCAATGAGAAACCCGCACACCACAATGAAGAGTAGCCCCCACTCGCCACAACTAGAGAAAGCCCACATGCAGCAACAAAGACCCAACACAGCCAAAAATAAATAAATAAAATTTAAATAAAATTTAAAAAAAAAAAAAAAAAAAGATTGAACATTCTCAAAATCCACACATTTTATATGGTTAGGAATTGAGTTGGAAGTACTAAGAAATAATAATAGCCATCTGCTTTGTATCTGGCACTGGGCATACACATATATTTATTTTATTCTGTAGTCCTTAAAACAGCCCTGCAAATGAGGTATTATTATCTTCATTTTACAAATGAATAGCAGAGCCCAGATTTCGACCTGGATTTATCTGACTCTAAAGCCCACATTCTTTACTCCAAAGCACACACAAATAAATTCTTTTTCTCTAAAGATAATTTTTAAATGTTTAATTGTTGTGGAAACAAAGGAAGTCAGATTGATTAGATTATGGTGTTATTTCCTTGTTCTGGAATTGAATTTCTTTAGTCTCCTCCAAATACTTTTTTAAACCACTGGCTACATATAGGAGGAAAAATTTTAGAACATAAATGGTTGCATGCTCTCGAACAAGGACTGGACTTCCTAAACTGTAAAACCACAAAGCCCAACATAACACAACCAACATGCTGTTTGTTTTGTCCCCTAAGCAACTGACCAAACACTACTATAAAAGTGCCTGCCAATGGATTTGACAAAGATTAAGAATGTTGATATACCCCTACCTAAAAAGTAAACTTTGAATAAACTTAAATAATAAACAGGCGAGCATTCCAATGACAATTTGAGAGTAAATTACAAATGCTTCATTTTGGACATAATTGATAAAATTACTTCATGAACGTTTTAAACTTGCTACGTGTATGAAAACTAGACACATTCACTATTTCAAACAGCTACAGATAGAAATTAGCAATTGCTACCATACTTTTCTTGCCATTCAAAACAAAGAAAGCACTGCACAAATTTTCCCTTCTTTCAAAATAAAGTTTTATTTAAAATTTTTCATAGATATCATCTAAAGATAGCACTGAAGGGGCTTCCCTGGTGGCGCAGTGGTTGAGAATCCGCCTGCCAATGCAGGGGACACGGGTTCGTGCCCGGTCCGGGAAGATCCCACATGCCGCGGAGCGGCTGGGCCCGTGAGCCATGGCCACTGAGCCTGTGCTTCCGGAGCCTGCGCTCCGCAACGGGAGAGGCCACAACAGTGTGAGGCCCGCATACTGGAAAAAAAAATTTTTTAAATAAAATAAAGATAGCGCTGAAGAAGACACAATAGAAGAGCAATGTGTTTCAAATTAAGACTTGAGTTTTTATACCAGTTCTACACTATTAATGGTGTGAATCTGGGCAAGTTACTTAACCTCTAAACTTCAGTGCCTGTGTGTATAAAATAGACTTGGAAATACCTCTCCTCAGTGTTCCTGTGTGGCTAATACCTGTGTAAACTGGCTAGTATAGTTTCTAACACATAGTAGATTGTCAGTAAGTAATTACTGAATCTGAATAATGTTATGAACAATTTCTTGTTTCTCCGTTCTGCTGCACTGATCTAATATAATAATAATTATATAATATTATGATACTACGATGAATGATAACAAACTTAAGTTGCTATCAACTTAAAATAGAATGTTACAGACACAAGTTGACTCATCCATATGCTGCCTACAAGAGACACACTTTAGCTATAAGGACCTACACAGGTAAAAAGTGAAGGGATAAAAAAGATATTCCATGCAAATGGAAACCAAAAGAAAGTTGGAATATCTATACTTTTATCAGACAAAATAAACCTTAAAACAAAGACTGTAATAAGAGACAAAAAAGGGTGTTATATAATGATAAAGGGGCCAATCCAAGAAGAAGCTGTAACATTTGTAAATACAATACCTGTAGAGAACTTTAATAGCCTACTTACACCAATGGGTAGATTTTTGAGACAAAAATCAATAAGGAAACATCAGCCTTAAATGACATGTTAGACCAGATGAAATTAACAGATATCTACAAAACATACCATCTAAAAGCAACAGAATACACTTTCTTCTCAAGTGCACATAGAACATTTTCCAAAACAGGCCACATGTTAGGTCACAAAACAAGTCTTAATAGATTTAAGAGGATTGAAATCATATCAATGGTATGAAACTAGAAATTAATTACTTGAAGAAAACTCAAAAGTTCACAAATATGTGGGGATAAAACAACATGCTAATAAACCATCAATGGGTCAAAGAAGAAATCAAAAACAAAATAAAAAAATACCTTGAAAAGAATGAAAATGGAAATGTGACATACCAAAATTTATGGGTTACAGCAAAAGCAGCTCTAAGAGGGAAGTTCATAACAATAAATGCCACCTCAAGAAACAAGAAAAATTTCAAATAAACTACCTCACTTTACAACTCAAGGCACTACAAAAACAACAAAGCCCAAAGTTAGTAGAAGGAAGGAAATAACAAAGATTAGAGGAGAAATAAATGAAATAAAGACTTAAAAGAATATAGAAAAGAACAATGAAACTAAGAGTTGGTTCTTTGAAAAAAAAAAAAACTGATAAACGTTTAGGTAGACTCACTAAGAAAAAAGTGTGAGGACTCAAATAAATAAAATCAGAAATGAAAGAGGAGATATTACAACTGGTATCATGCAACTACAAAGGATCATAAAAGACAATTACAAACAATTATATGCCGATGCACTGGAAAACCTAGAAGAAATGGATAAATTCCTGGAAACATACAACCTATCAAGACTGAATCATGATGAAATAGAAAATCTTAACAGACTGATTACCAGCAAAGAGATTGAATCAGTAATCAAAAACCTCCCAACAAACAAAAGCCCAGGACCAGACAGCTTCACTGGTGAATTCTACCAAACATTCAAAGAAAAATAAATACCAATCCTTCTCACATTCTTCCAAAAAACAAAAGAGGGGAAAACTCTTCCAAACACATTTTACAGGGCCAGCATTACCCTGATTCTAAAGCCAGACAAGAATGACACAAAAAAGAAAATTACTGGCCAGTATCTCTGTTGAATACAGATGCAAAAATCTCAACAAATGTTAGCAAAACAAATTAAACAATACATTAAAAGGATTATACACCACGATCAAGTGGTATTTATTTTAGAGATGCAAGGATGATTCAACACCTGCAAATCAGTCAATATGATATACCACATTAACAAAATGAAGGATAATAATCACACAGTCACATAATCACCACAATAGGTACAAAAAAAGCATATGACAAAATTCAACAGCTATTTATAACTAAAAGCTCTCAACACAGCAGGTACAGAGGAATGTACCTCAACATAATAAAGGCCATTTATGACGAGTCCACAACTAACATCATACTCAATGGTGAGAAGCTGAAAGCTTTTCTTCTAAAATCAGGAAAAAGACAAGGATGCCCACTCCCACCACTTTTATTCAACATAGTAATGAAAGTTCCAGGCAGAGCAATTAGGCAAGAAAAGGAAATAAAAGGTATCCAAATTGGAAAGGAAGAAGTAAAGCTTTCATTATTTGCAGATGACATTGTATTATATACAGAAAAACCTAAAGACTCCATCAAAAACCTGTTGGAACTCATAAACAAATCAGTGAAGTTGCAGGATACAAAATCAACTTGCAAAAAATCTGTTGTGTTTCTTATTTACACTAATAACAAATTATCAGAAGAGAAATTTTTTAAAATCTCATTTACAATTGCATCAAAGAGATAAAATACTTAGGAATAAATTTAACCAAGGAGATGAAAGACTTGTAGATTGAAAACTATAAGATAGTAATGAAAGAAATTGGAGATGACAAAAATAAACAGAAAGCTATTTTGTGCTCATGGATCAGAAATATTGATACTGTTAAAATGTCCATACTACCCAAAGTAATATACAGATTCAATGCAATCCCTAATAAAATTCCAGTGTCATTCACTGAAATAGAACAAATAATCCTATAATTTTTATGGATACACAAAAACCCCATAAATATCCAAAGCAATCTTGAAGAAGAAGAAAGCTGGAGGCATCACACTCCTTGACTTCAAGTCATATTACAAAGCTATAGTAATTTAAACAGTATGGTGGGACTTCTCTGGCAGTCCAGTGATTAAAACTTTGCCTTCCAATGCAGGATGAGCAGGTTTGATCCCTGGTCAGGGAGCTAAGATCCCACATGCCTTGAGGCCAAAAAACCAAAACATAAAACAAAAGCAATATTGTAAAAAATTCAATTAGGACTTTAAAAAATGGTCCATGTCAAAAAAAATCTTTAAAAAAAAAGATTTGCTTTAAAAAAAATTTTTTTAAGAAATAAATAAAACAGTATGATACTTGCATTAAAAAAGACATATAGATCAATGGAACAGAGAGCCCAGAAATAAACCTATGCTTATATGGTCATGTAAATTACAACAAAGGAGCCAAGAATATACAATGGAAAGGGGAGAGTCTCTTCAATAAATGATGTTGAGAAAACTGGACAACCACATACAAATAAAATGAAACTGGACCACTATCTTACACTGTATACAAAAACTAACTTAAAATAGATTAAAGACTTGAACATAAGACCAGAAACCATAATTCTTAGAAGAAAGCAAAGATGATAAGCTTCTTGGCAATGATTTTTTGGATCTGATACCAAAAGCAAAGGCAAAAAAATAAATATCTGATACAGAGCTAATATTCAAAATACAGAAAGAACTCATACAACTCAATAGCAAGAAAAAAAGCAATTATTAAAAACTGGGAAGAATGTCTGAATAGACACTTTCTGAAGAAGACATACAGATGGCCAACAGACACGTGAAAAGACGCTCAACATCACTAATCATCAAGGAAATGCAAATCAAAACACAATGTGATATCACCTCACACCTATTAGCATGGCTTATCAAAAAGCCATTCTATTGGAAGGCACTGTGTACCCTGCAGAGAGGGTAAATTTTATTGAGCTATACAATTTGAGTATTCTCAGTTTTTTCAACCCCTGATCCTGAAAAGTCTACAATTTAGTAGGAAGAAAAAAATGAACCAAATACGTGCAGATAAGACTGTGTAAGATAAGTTTAGTGCAAACAAAGCCACAGGAGTCTAGAGAAAGAGAGTATCTCTTTCACCTGGGTCAATAGGCCTAGCAGTTACACACGTGGGGTTTGAAGGAGAGACAGCCTGTGCTCTAATCCTGCTCAACCACTTACTAGCTGCATGACCTTGAGCAATTTACTTAAACTCCTTTAGCCTCAGATTCCTCATCTTTAGAAATGGGGTTGTTGAGAGCAAAAAACACACCAAAGCATAAGGCCCAGCACTCGGGACCCATGAGTTAATGATAATATCACTGTCATCATCTAAGTCACACAGTTGAGGACAGAAAAGTTTTACATCTACTCCCATTTCTATCAAAGATATGCTGTCAGTTCCCGCATAGAATGTTGTTTATGGTGATTTAAATAAACAAAAACCTACCTGCTGTTAGTTCTAGCTCACATATGTTTGGAATAAAAAAAAATAGATGAAGTATTATAAAGCAATAAAAATACAATAACATACTTGACTGCACTATCAACGAGGTAATTTAATTACTTGTTTCTAGGAGTCTAGATTGCTTTAATTCTTTTTTTTTTTTTTTTGCGGTACGCGGGCCTCTCACTGTTGTGGCCTCTCTTGTTGCAGAGCACAGGCTCCGGACGCGCAGGCTCAGCGGCCATGGCTCACGAGTCCAGCGGCATGTGGGATCTTCCCGGACTGGAGCACGAACCCATGTCCCCTGCATCGGCAGGCGGACTCTCAACCACTGTGCCACCAGGGAGGCCCTGCTTTAATTCTAAATTGAAAATGCTGCTTCTTGTTTAAATTTCAATTTTAATTTAGAAATAAAAAGACTTAAGGAAACACACACAGGTCCTTTAGGTAGTTTATTTTTCTAGAATGGGATATTTTACTTCACTTCTAATCTTCTGTCATTCAGTCCTGTGAACTGCTAGACAGACCTGCGTTGGATTTTGCCAAAACCACAAAGCCAAAAGATGGCACCTGGGAAGTTCACAACTAACTTTAACCTAAAAAATAATCATCTTTGTCAGAAATCCGTAGTAAAATGAGGCAACATCAAAGTTGTAGTCAACTGAGGCAATAACAACAACAAAAATACCTATCAATATTTAGAGCTATGAAATTAGCATTAAACATCATTTACACTTTAAATTTGTAAGAACATTTTTTTGTTGCCCACTCTTTCACACTTTCTATGTTTGCCTTAGATATGACAGGAAGCTTGTGAAAATGTCAACAAAAAGATTTTTAATTTTGCTATTGAGTATGGAATAAAAGAAAATGAACTACCTTTTCCCATAAAATGTCTCAACACAAGAACAGATTGTTTCCAAAAAATTTTTCTAATCACTCATTTTTTAAGGGGAAAAAATATTTTAATGTCCAACAGAAGATAATGAAATAAGTGATGATCCATATGTAATATTTTAAATAATGTTTTGGAGTAATGTTAATTCCTTCTGGAAATACTCTTCATGTATGTGTTGGGGGGGGGGGAAGTACAATACAAAATAAATGTCCCATATACTCTCCAACTGAAACAAAAAGGAAAGAGAGAACAGTGAAGGGAGGGGAGAGAAAGACAAGAGACAAATGAAATATGCCAAATTTTACCAGTGAGATTGTTAGAATTTTGCTGATTTTGTTGTTCTCTATACTTTTATAGTCTCCAAATTTTCTACAAGGAACATATTTGGTTTCATAAGCAAACAAATGAAAAATCTTGAATCTGAAGTATTATCTGTTAAATGGGATAATTCCTGCCCACTAAACGGACATTTTCCATCAAGAAAAACACTACCAACTCTTAAAATTATGAAATCATAAATGAGGAAGCCCATATCTTCAGTTAAAATGTTATTTATTTTAGATGTATTAACTCTTGCCGGGCAACCAACATGCCATTGAATCTTTGCCACTGAAACAGATTCGCCAACAGACTAATTTCTAACGCTAACCTAAGATAGATTTTTTTTTTTTTTGAACCTAACCCTTTAGTTTAAAACACTTATTGGCTGCAGGAAAGCACTCCTAGATATTCTAATGGACTTAATCAAGTACGTTAATGCAGTTGTGTAAGGAAGGATTTGATTTAATTTACACTGAACACTATCAAGTCCTTCAGGTTAATAAGAAAATGCTGACCAAGCAAGCAGAAGCTAGAATACTCGTTTTGATATGTTTGAAGCTCTACTTTCCTGGCACATGGAGAAAAAAACATAAAGCTTAATATACAGCAAAGCAATCAACAGGTAACAATTTCATATCCCAAGCCAGGACACACTATCTCTCATGCCCACAGAATCATCTCTGCCTGCTCAACTTCTCCCCAGTTGCCTAGCCTCCTCCTTGGCTTTCCTGAGTCCTCCCCAATTTGGCCAAGCAGAAGGGGACCATGGGCAGGCCCTGCTGCTAAGCATCTTCCGAGGCTCAGAAAATAAGGTACAGTCAGACTGGCCTCACAGCTCTCAGAAAAGCTGAAAACGCTGAGCCACACCAGGGCTGAAACTTACTTGTCTCACACACACACACACACACACACACATATACACAGAATATGATTGTCACCAGACTCTCACAAAACTGATAAATGAATTACATTCTAAAAAGTTGGTTTGGTTGCAAGAATTACACATATCGACTCTGGAACAAATTGCCCACCGCTGTCTGCAACTCAGTAGGGATTACAGTATGCTACCCTTAAGCTTGTTTATTACAACTATTAGTTTTTTCCTAATACATGACAGAATATGAGTTTCCTACACCTTTCTATCCATAAGAAAATTCATTTATCTTAAACATATGTCAAATACCTAATGACATACAGTTACTATAAATTTAAAAAAAGAGAAAACAAAACTTGAAGCTAACCTCAGAATTCCTCTCAATGTATGTATCTTTAGTTAAATTATGCCAGAGAATGCAATCCTTTACGTTGGTTGTCTCTACAGTGAGGTATACATATCCCCAAAGGGTGCATGAGAATATTTGTATGCAAGAAATCTCTGCTTATATTTAATTATCTCATTTATATTTTCTGGAGTGTTTTTCAGTTAACATAATTTATAAGAATAGTACATGCATGTGGTTTATAAATTAATATGTATATTATTAGTTATATGCTCAATATCTTTATCAGTAAAGATGTTTGTTTTTAAAAGTTTGAAAGCTGATAATCAGAACTAGAAAAGGAAAAGGTCTATATAAAAAAATCTATATATAAAAATCAGTGTGCTAATCTCTACCTGAGCTAGAATCTTTACCCAGCTCAAGGCAATAGACAATCCATTTCACTTATAGTTTATTGCAAGCACCTCACAACCAGAAAATATTGCTATAAAGCACTAAAATATTATATATTCTATCAATACTTCCCACAAAGTATCTCTGATGACTCAAATACATTTGGCTAATGGGCGGCAGCTTGTACCCTTTATCACACTTCATTGTGCATTTTTCCTTTCTGCTACTTCCTTTATCTACTTCCTGCTCCTTCTCTGAGTTTTTATTTCCTTGTCCTGTGCTTTACTACATATGTTTAACAGGCTATATGGCATGATACATTGTTAGTAAAAGGAAAATAAAACTACATTTCAGAATCTTGGGAAAATAAAACTACATTTCAGAATCTTGGTTGGGTCATAATATTGAATTGTTTTATTGAGTATTTCCATTGAGAAAACATCAGTGGTTCTATATACTTCCTTGATCTATTCTGGATTTCTCTTGTTTTTAAATATTTGGGGCAATTTCTTATAAGATTGCCTCTTTCTCCAATTCTTTCCAAACAACAAAAGAATATTGTTTAAAATAAAATATTTAAGAAGAATGGATGTATTTTTATATGGATGTATTTTTTAAGCCATTGTAATCAGAGAAGTACATACAAAATCATTGAAAAGACAAGAAGAGAATAATCCATAAATTTAAATAAGATATTTTTCTCCAATTTCTGACTAAACTACATTATAGTTTCTTAAAGACCATACACAAGGGTGCAGATTGATGTAATATCTCAGAATTCATGGACATAAGAAAATGTAACAGAAAATGACAAATAGGAAAAAAAAAATTTTTCAAAAGAGTGACAAATACTGAAAAGCATATGTGGACTGGTAAATTTAATTTTAAATTCAAGAAAATGTCTAAAATGGCCATGAATATTTAGAAAAAGATGTAGCTGCATGTGAATAAAAAACAAAATATATCAAACTAGCAGCAGTTCCTTTTTAAAACATGGTTTCTGTAGTGATAGATCAAGGAACTGCATAACATAGCTTGATTTCAGAAAAAAAAAAAAAAAACTGGTAAAATTTCTTAAATTATTCATGTTCAATGAGATGGCAATTTTAGCTTAAGTGAAAGGTTTTGCTTTGGGTTTTTATTTTTTAAATTGAGATATAATTGACATAAAACATCATATTAGTTTCAGGTGTATGGAAGGTTTTTAAAGATGGGATTTAGTTAGGATGAGTTTTACATTCTATCAATACATATGTTTTCAAAAGTACAGAATGGTGTTAGCTGGTGCCATTCATTTACTCATCCAAAACCACAGTTATTGGGCACATAGCATTTCAATTATTATGAAAAATATATTTAGACTTTAGCCAATTGCAAGCTTTATATCATTCAGTAATATGAAATCACTAACAAAAAAGCTAAAAATCTTAGGGTTAATAAAGATGTATAATACCAAGGAAGGTAAGAATTCACTGTACTCAGTTCTACCCAATTCACCTTTGGAGAACTACATATTTTAAGACAGGAAAGTGACCAATTAAAGTATATCCAGAGAAGGGCTATAAGGTTACAAGGCATCTTAATCTGGAAACCATTTCATATGAATATTTAGTAACAGGAAAATCATCTTCAAACTCTTATAGCCATGTCATTTAGAATGAAAAGAATTTAAATCAACAGTAATAGTAACAGATAAACAGCACAATATAATGAGGAATTTTCTAGTATAGGCATACCTCGGTTTATTGCACTTCACTTTATTGCACTTCACAGGTACTGTGTTTTTTACAAATTGAAGGTCTGTGGCAACCTGCGTCCAGCAAGTCTATTGATGCCATTTATCCAACAGCACTTGCTCACTTTGTGTCTCTGTGTCACATTTTGGTAATTCTCACAGTATTTCAAACTTTTTCATTATTATATTTGTCATGGTGATCTGTGATCAGTGATCTTTGATGTTACTATTGTAATTGCTTTGGGGTGCCACAAACCAGGCTCAGTGATGTTGTGTGTTCTGACTGCTCCACTGCCCGGCCGTTACCCTATCTCTCTCCCTCTCCTCAGGCCTCCCTATTCCCTGAGACACAATATTTAAATTAGGCCAATTAATAACCTTACAAGGGCCTCTAAGAGTTCAAGTGAAAGGAAGAGTCAATTGATGCAGCAAACTTTATTGTTGTCTTGTTTTTAAAAATTGCCACAGCTACCCTCAACCTTCAGCTTCCACCATCCTAATCAACAATGAGGCAAGACCCTCCACCAGCAAAAAGACTGGCTCACTGAAGCCTCAAATCATAGTTAGCGGTTTTTAGCAATGACATATTTTTTGATTAAGGTATGTACATTTTTAGTCATAATGCTACTGCACACTTAATAGACTACAGTACAGTGTAAACATAACTTTTATATGCACTGGGAAACCAAAAAAATTCATATCACTTGCTTTATTGCAGTGGTCTGGAACTGAACCCACAATATCACCAAGGTATGCCTGTAACTAAAACTGGTATAAGATGATATTTCAATCAGTCATTCGAAATACTTAAAGGCAATTTAGATAATCAACCTCAAGGATCAAATCAACTTCAATGATCAACTTCAAGGCTTGGAATGAGAGAATGATTAATTGATCCATTCTTGAAATCAAAGATAATTATTGTGCATTGAAAGAAATACAAGGAGAGGATACATTCAGGTGCAGATGTGGGTCCATTTGCCTCATAGATGTGGGTAAGCTGAAGGAAGGTTTCGGGAGAAGCACAGAAGAAATAACAAATGATCTGAGTTTTGATGAAAGGGTTGGGTTTAGCCACATGCAGGAGACGGACTGGTGGTGGCAAGAGGACCAAAGAAAACAACACAGGTAAAACCAGTAATATTAGAGAAAAAATAGTAGTTGCAAGGGACTAAAAGTATTGCAGCTTGGTTCCACTGTCTTCCAACTCCTGAGCTTTTATGAGCCAAAAGAGCTTTTTGTGCTCCACACAGTGCAATGATTTTCAGGCTTTTCTCAATCTTCCTTCCCTATGTTTCACATATGGATGTGGACTTACTTCTTGGGCCACTTTACAATAATTATATTAGATATAATGCATAGGCTTTAGTGAATTTAAATCTGAAACAATCTAAACAATTTTCTGAAACTGTGTAATATGCCAAAAGGTATAAACTGTGGCTAGTGAACTTCAAGATTTGAGAACTGACCCGTACCCTTACATTCTCTAATTCTAAGTAAAATCTTCACTGCCTAAAGTGTGAACTTCTTTACCATAGCTTTGCCAGCCCTCCATCATCTGGCCCCGGCCTTCCCCTTCAGCTTTCTCTCCTACCTTGTCCTCTTACATATCCTACCCTGGGTCCAACCTCTCTGCTTATTGCTCTGCAATCATGCTCTGATGCTTCCACCCGTCTATGCTCCAACTGTGCCATCAGCCTGGGTACACCCTTTCCTCTGCTGCCTCTTGCTGCCAAACCATCTCTGAGGACCAAGCAGAATGTCTCTTACTCCCGGGGAGCCCTGCAGTTCTACTCCTGAAGTTCCAGAGACTTCATTCACCACTGTGGACCCTCAGGGATATTCTGTGTTGTCTTACATGCACATGTCTTCCCTGCTAGGCTCTGGGCTGGCTGAGAAAAGCAGTTTTTCATTCATCTTTATTTCTCCTGTCACACTTACAAAATCTCTTTGCACAGAGTCGTCTCTTGGCAAACTCTCTTGTTCAATTTATTCACAAATATTTACTGAGCTCCTACTATGTACCAGGCTCTGTTCTAGACACTGAAGATACATAGGTGGGAGGGGAAAAATAAACAATCAGCAACCCCTGCCCTCATGGAGCTTCCACTGGCGGGTAGAGGGAGGTCTAAGCAGTAGACTAGAAAGAGGTCCAGGTCACAGCATCAAGAACATCCTGCAATAAAGATATATTTTAAAAAAGAAAAAAAGAACATCCTGCAGTCAGCCATCAAGCCATATGATAGTCAAAGATGAAGCCCTTGCCACTTTCTACTTCTGTCTGTCTCCTGGCTTCCCCTCAGCTAGACCCATGGTTGTATCCGATTCCAGGCACTAACCCTAGCAGCATCTGACATTCCTAAAATCTTAAGACAAGATGTACTTAAATGCCTCTTCCCCGACACTGGGGCACTGGGGATGCTAGAATGTTACCCAATACTGACCACGGGGTTTTCCATGTTGAGTTCCAATGTGCCTTTACTGCTAATCAGATACAGCTGACATTATCATACAACCGTCATCCACTGTTATCTAAAACTTTCTCTGCTATGGGCATAGGAGAGATAAATTGTTTCAATCTCTTTTCCTACAACCAATAAATGGAATGTGTGTTGGGAAGTCACAGTGGGATGAGCACTGTTTAAGAGATTTAAAAGCTGCGATCAAGCTATGGTTATAAGATTCTGGGAAACTCCTCTCCATTAAACATACTACCAGCATCCGTCAATATACAAGACTGCTTTTCAAACATTAAAGTGGTAGAAGGAGATATCACTGACCACTTTACAAAGTCAGCTTAGCACATGGATTGATGAATCTGAGTTAGTAGCTGCCTATAATTTATTATTTTTTGGGGTCCCTTAACCTTCCAGTCTGACTAGATAGTGACACCATCCCATGACCATGCTAGATGCCCTTCCTTAAAAGGGAAACAAAATGGAATTTTTTTTGATTAAGGCAAAAGACTCTTCACTCTACCGGTCCCAAGTTTTCCGCATGTCAAACTTAGTCCATGAATTCTTGCCTGGATTCTGACCTCTGAGTACATTCATTACATAGTCTCATGGGTAAAATATTCCTAAAAGAATAGCATTATTACCAAGAAATGGAGTATACAGCAGCATCTGAAATTATAATAAACAAGCCAAAATGGTGTTCAGCAATATAAAACAGTAAATCTTTTAGCAAGGAATTCCAAACATCTGCAAGTCTTAGGTGGCCAAATGTGAGAAGTGACAATCTGTGAAAACAGCAATAGTCTCAGAACCGAAGGGTTGTTTTCATAGACAACCAAGTTGATAAAGCCTAATGGCACTACTATCAGTTATACTTACTTTCATGGATTAGTGTACATGCATTTCCAAAGTCAGAAGAAACAAATATTTGCATAACATTGTTACTAACTTGCTACCAAGCACACTAAACTGCTTGATTTTATGCTTTTATCACTAAACCAAAATTACCTCCACAGCAAATAATCTAAATAACGAAAGTAAAGATTTGCAAATTCCTATTTAGAATACACACATTCTTTCATTCACTTATCTTCCTGGAGTACCTTCAATGTGTAAGCACAGCTCTCGGAGGTATGGATGATAAAACAGGGTACCCATTTATAAGAAACCTAATTGACTATAGGCACTTAAGAATAACTTATTCAGTTTGTAAACAACTGACACACCCACTTTTTACGTAGAAAATCTCAAGCTTAGGACTTGACTAATTTATCATCCTACTTAATTTCCTTATGGTCCATGTTGAACAATGTTCCAGAAGTTAGTTGGATCATTCTTAGGATACTGTGCTTCAAATTATCTAGTTAGTATTTCTGAGTAATCCATCTATCATTATAAATGTAAAATTACTCAGATATAAAGCTTCTGCATTTGCCATTGGTTTTAAGCATGTTTTTCTTGTCAAACTAATGACGTTCACTTTTTTCTTTTTTACCAAGATCTCTTTCAAAAGATCTTGATTTTTTTTTACCCTCTACAACCCCTAAATTATGCTAATTATACAATAATATTCAAAAAATACTAAGTATAACAATATAATTAAAAGATAACCTCCTGAGAAACAATGAGTAGGAAAGACAAAATAGATGCCTTCGTTGCTAAGTGAGTCCCCAGGAGCTAACTGATTAAATATCACCAAGCACCAAATTTGCCTTCTATTGAATAGATTGTTTAAATAAAAAAAGAAGCATGAAAACAGATGTTCATCTTCAACTATACCCAGGTAGGACTGGGAGCAATTTCTCAGAAACCAACTTTAACTGTCTATTAAAATTCACTGTATTGTGAAAACCAGTACACATTGGGAAATACTCCCTCATCCTTGTTTATAGTACTGATTTTCAATTTTATAGTAGATAGATGTTCCAGAAAAACATCATGTATTTAAGGCAGAAGAATAAACGTTTAAGTCAGAGACTTATCAACAACTGCTTCAAAAAGACAGCTTAGGGCTTCCCTGGTGGCGCAGTGGTTGACAGTCTGCCTGCCGATGCGGGGGACACGGGTTCGAGCCCCAGTCCGGGAAGATCCCACATGCCGCGGAGCGGCTGGGTCCGTGAGCCATGGCCGCTGAGCCTGTGCGCCCGGAGCCTGTGCTCCGCAACAAGAGAGGCCACAACAGTGAGAGGCCCACGTACCGAAAAAAAAAAAAAAAAAAAAGACAGCTTATACTAATACTGGTTTAAGGGAAGAAAACAAGACTCAAATGTGAAGGAAGGCCTTTTCCATTTTCAAGTTGTCAGGTTCTATTTCTCTCCCAGTCAGAGGTTACACTTGACTGTTCTGTTTTACTTTTTAGAATTCCAGTTTGTCATTCAGAAAAAAAAAATATGCAGTGCCTTAAGCAGTGAATATCAAGATGCCATAAATGTAGAAGTGATATAAGCCAAACATGAACTAACATCTAAAACTCCATTATAGCTTCTCTATCACTCATCTCGCTTCACTCTTTCTTCATGATGAGTCTATACTTGGCTTTGCAGTTACTTCTGGTATATGTATTTTGTTTGTATACATTGAAGATAGATCAAATGTAATATAGCAAAATTATGACTGCTTTCATGATAGCAAACTCATGGTTCAAATCCAACAATGAAAAGGAGTAAAAACATTCTTCTATTAAACTCCAAATTATCATATATATATATATATATATATATATATATATATATATATATATATACAGAATTTAAGATGTGCACATCATACCATGATATACAAAAGCCCTTATAAAATTATTGACTAGGATTTTGGTCCTACCACATGAGTCAGCCCTTTAGAAGGGTCTATTTGTTATTCAGCACTGGAATATAGAGCCACCTACAGGTACTTTTAGATCCAAGTTAAAAAACTATTGTAGAATAATCTACCTAAGTTTATGTTTATTCAAAACTGACCTAAATCCTCCTATAGTAGTATATCTTACAAGAATAATTAGGATTTGATTTGCTTAAAATGTGTCCAAAAGTAAAATTAAATAGAAATTACTCTGCTCCTGTACTAAGTTTCTGTTCTGGCTTATATTTTCACATTTTAACTAGGTGGTCAAATAAAACCTCAGTAATTAAACTTTTACCTTGTTTCCATGTACCCAAGTTTCAATTTTAATAAATGAACAAAAGTTACATAATTCAGTATCCATTGATTCATTCATTCACTCACAAATATTAATTGAGCATCTACATATAAAGAGCCAAGCTACAGGTCAGACTCTGGAAAGCAGAAAGAAACAAGGCAGACCTGGACTTGATGACGTAGTTCAGGTTGTCGCTATCACTTTAATCAGATGCAGTGAGGAAATCATCACAAAACGCTCTCATGAGGAAAGCATGTCAAAAGTGTACCCATGCACACTGTGTAGAGAAAACTCATAATTGTTATCTCTGTGAAAGTACAGGATTGAAAATTTGGAAATCTTAAAATTTTGCATTATATATTTCCTCTTAGATTCAAAAAAAGTTAAGACTCATTGCCATCTCCTTTAGCATGATGCACAATGAAGGCGTGTGTGTGTACATGAAAGTGTTCATATTGGGATAATTAAGAGCTAGGAAGCAATTTCGTGAATAACAAAATTGCCAAAAAACATTTTCAATACTTTCCCTCAATTATTCAATTATTCTTACTTTATGTACGAATATAAAAACTATTTCAAAAGCCTAATGTCTGCACTAAATATTTACCTTTAAAAATTCACAAAGTGGGCTCTGTGATGGAAAGCAGATCACAAGTATAATTTTCATTTCTTAGATTTCAATATTATATGTTGTTAACACCCATAGATAACCAGAGAATGTGAAAAAGCTAAAAGGCATTTCAAATAAGAAATCACTTTAATTTTTCTTGGAGCTGAATATGGCCACGCAGCTTTTTTTTTTTTTTTTTTTTGTCAAAATTAGATTCATTTGTCCATGTCAGCTAGCTCTTACGATGATCCAATTTCTTCTATAAGTGTTTTCCACTGGTTTGAGTGTGTGAGTGTATGTTTTTCAGTCAAATATAATTCTAAAATCAATATTTCAGTGGAAAGACATTGACTGAGAAAAAATCAGCCGAATAATTTGAGAGGACACAGCTGCAATCAGCCGACCCACCAACTACTCCTTGTTAGCATCACTTATATCTTGCCCTAAAAATACCAACATACTATTAAGCAGATATAAATTTTTTAAAGTTGACTATCTGAAACAACTGTATACTACCTATAGATTAGCTGATGGGTTACCAAAAGCTGAGTATTCTAGAGCTCTGACAGGATCTACCTTAAATTGAAAAGAAAAGACCTTCATAAACATTATTAAATGTGTCTCTAGTTTTCTCTAACATCACAATTCTAAAGGAAATGCCCTAGAAACTACTTCATCTCATTAACTGAGGCAATCTTAAAATATCGAGCAAGTATTTAAAAGAAAAGTATGGAAAAATGATGTCAAGAAGGAAGTTCTAATAGGTTAGTTTAGTATGTTGAGTATTTTCTTTCAATCTTTTAGTTAAAACAATTCACTGAAGGCATCTGCATACATGTTCATATATACATTTATTTTTTTCAGAGTGAGTGAGATCACATTGTCTTTCTTTCTTTTTAGTCTCCTAACTTAAAAATCAGATCCATGAGAAAAATATGTTATATGAACAGACACTCACACGTTTCTATCCCTGTTTCTATCCTATTTCCCTGTTTCAAGTAGCCTGATATGTGCAGAATGGCATATACACGGCCCTCCGTAAATGTGTGGAATTCAGTAGATGAAGCACCTTGGAGGAGGACATACATAGTTCTTTGTGGAGCCCATATAAGAGAATCTAACCTGTCCCTCAGACTGAGACCCCAAATGATTATTTTAAGCATTTTTTTCAAAGTTCTATCTTAAGTCCTAAATGTAAGAATACATTGAAATAAAATAAACAAGAACTCAAATGAAATAAGCAAATAAACTAAAACTCATAGATGCACAAAAAATGTGAGACTGACTTTCATGACACTTAAAAACATTTCGTGACAAACTTAACTTGTTTGAGAGATTGGGGGTGTGGGGTGTTTTTTAATAAGCAAATGCAGATGTTGAGGGAAAAACGTTTAGATTTTTGACACTGCTCTTTGCTAACAGAATTGCAAATGTTTTCCATAAGCAAACAATGTTGAAATGTCTGAATATGTTTTTCTTAAACCACCACCCAGCTAAACTTTGAAAAATGGAATTTATCAATTTACCATTATTGAGATTATACATTTGGTATTTTCTGATCAATATTTCTTTGTTCAACTTCAACTTATCCTCCATGCACTTTATAAATTTTAGTCAATTATGAGAAGAATTCATGGTCTTCCCATGTTGTACGCACACACATACATATATACACACACACATACACACTAAGTATTTATTCAAGTGTCACTCTTTAGGAACATACTGAAAGTTGTTCGTAAATAGATTGTGGGATGAAATATTTCATTTTACTACACACAGCAGTTTGGGTTCACATTTATATAACATGCAAAACTACCTGTATTTAAGTACTCACTGTCAAATCAGAATAAAATACTCAACAAGTAAAACACTGATGCAGGTTTTCTTACACTTGAGTTTTACTTTCACTCATTACTGTGATGCCCCTGAATCTTTTTATCGGGTCAAATATATTTTTTTTCTTTTAGACTTAAAATAGTCACTGATTATATTGAAAAAGTTTCACTTGTCTATCTCTTCCTAAACTCTGTGTGCAAAATTGCCCCAATTATTAAGGAAAACTTTCTAAATTCAGTTATAATGCAGTTCCCCTACTGAGATCCTAAGAGCTTATTAATCAATGGAAAAAATGACAGATTAAAGCAAACTAAGTTGAATAATTTAACTGCAAAATATATCTTCCCCTTCATTCCATTTAAGAGTGTGATGAAAACTCAAAGGAGTCTGACTCTCCTGTGCTTTGCAATGCTACAACCAACGTATCAAAAGATTACTTTGCAATTACCAATAATCCCTAAAAAACAGCTTCTGTGATGAGCTTGCCTTGCCTCTTCAAGAATTTATTTCCTCACCTCCAATCTCCTCACTGGATAAGACTTATGACATATAGGGCCAAAGGAATTCCAGAATACAAAACAAAAATTGATACCAAGGAGAAACATAATACTATAAAGACAGGCTACATTCTGCAACAAACATTTTGAAGTTTCTAGTGGGTAGTGGTAGGAGTTTGAATTGCTTTGGAAAGTATCTTAAGCCTTTCAAAGTGGTGATTGATTAATGACTGAAAGTAGTTTACTAAATCTGATAAGTACAGACAAGATCTAAATGCTTTTGGAGTACTTCATACCTGGCTGATCCCAACATCCATATATCAGGAAGTATGTCAAGATCCTACTTAATATTATTTCCAGAAATGTTAACTCTACCAGGGCAAGGATCACCTTTTCATCAACATTACCTTCCTATGTTCATCAACCAAGTACAAGATGCACAGTAGGCATTTCAAGAATACCTGACAGAGTGTGTGTGTGTGTGTGTGTGTGTGTACACACTAGGAATTTCTAGTGATATATATACATACAAATCACATGTGTAAATATGTGCATACATATGATTGTGTGTGTAGATA
This sequence comes from Kogia breviceps, assembly GCF_026419965.1. Lineage (NCBI taxonomy): Eukaryota > Metazoa > Chordata > Mammalia > Artiodactyla > Physeteridae > Kogia > Kogia breviceps. Next base: position 27,794,706 of record NC_081310.1, on the reverse strand, counting down.
TATACAATTGTTAATGGAGTAAAGAAGAGAACATATTTTATTAATCATAAGTATCTCAAATATTCTTATTAATAAAGCTTACTAAAATAAAGTATTTCAAAATTAAAATTCTTAGAGAAAACTGCCAAAGTCCTTGTTCCAGAAAATGGCCTTATGGTCCAGCCCTGTCTGTAAAATGGGGTTTTTACTATTGTGAAGGAATAAACTTGGCATCTTTCTTATTTTTAGACATATGTTGGGAATGAAGGAAATGTTAATACAGTGCTTATATGCCCTTTGGGAGAAAAATTCTATACCAAGGGCTATCATAAGGTAAGTCAAAATGTAATTTGACAAAAAGGTAATTACCATTTGAAACCTTTGGCTCTGGCTCAGAAAAGAGGAGGATGGGTAAAGTAACCTCGAACAAGTGGTCTGGAATAAATTAATAGCTATCCATTCCAAAGAGCTATTCCATTACATACTGCCTGTTGCTATTTTCCTTCTGAATACTTTTGACTCTTGTAAGAGTTGCCCAAAGATCCATGTTGGATGCCATCATATCATTAACAGTCAAAGACAGAAGTATTGATCTGCCAAGAAAAATCGAACAGTTAACCTTTTATGTCATTCAGATGCCTGAGAAGTAGAGAGAGTAGAAGGTACTTTGAAGGATTCCATTATTTCACACAGTTGATCAAGTTGCAAAGATTGAAATATAATATGAAATGCAGCTGTAGGCTTATTCCCACAAAAAGAAAATCTTGTAGGAAGCATCACAACCCATTCAAAAATTTAATAAGTAGTCCATGCCACATGCAATAACAAAGGCAAATTAGAGATAATTTGATGGGTTTTAAGTAATTATTCAACTAATTATTTTCATAATTATTTGGAAATTTCAATATAAACCAGAACTGTCTCTCTAAACCCAAAAATTAGATCAGAAAAGTCCATGTCTTAAATATTTCTAAAGGAGAAATTTTCTGTCACTTGTTTCTGAACATAATAACATTTCAAGATGTTTACTTTTTAGAAAACTGGAAGAGTTGTACCACCTACTTTGTTATCTTTTATCCTTCAACTACAAGAGAAAAAAAGAAGCCTTCTTGTCATAAAAGAATCTTTGCAGAAAGAATCCAATGTAAAGAGATATAAAATTCATAAATATGAAGGAAGTGATACTAAAGACAGGAATTCAAGGCTCATTCTCACAAATTATAATGTTGGAAAGCTTATTTTAAAGGAGTTTTTGAATCCTTATACCAAAACACAGTCATCCAATAACAGCCCTTTGGCCACAACTAGTCTTACTTTCAAATATGTGTGTATATGAGCATGAGTACATATGTGTGTATGTGAGTATCTATGTGCACATGTGTATATTTGTGAGTGTATATATGAGCATGCACAGGCATGTGTGCGCACATGTATGCGTGTACTTGTATGTTAGTGTACATATGTATTTGTGTATGTGAGTATACATAAGCATGTGTGCATATGCATGAACATGTTTGTGCATGTTTGCATGCAAGTGCATGCTAATGTGCTAATTTGCTGCTCTCAACCATATTTATTCTTCATGTTTTAAGAACCAATCTATTTTCTTGTTTGTGAACTATGCAGAATGTATACAAGCCATAATATTGCATGCAACTATTGGGTAGAGGGTTGGGAAGGTGGAAAAAAGACTGAACATTGATTCTTCAGTACCAAAATGCCACTGTTTATTTGGCAAGAACTGTGTAATCTTCCACAGTAAACAATCACACTGAAGTATTAAAATTTTTCATATCATTCAAGGTTTTTGAATGTTCCTAAGTAGTTGGGACAAGTACTTTAACAGAAAACCTGTTTAATTTATTTTACAATCTTCAACATATAAGTAGCTCAAACAAACATCCATCCTCTTACTAACTGCTGTTATAATCATAAATCCTAGTGAAATTAAAGTTATTTCAAAGTCAAATGCATAATTTTAAGTATTTTCATTCAGTGAGGAAAAACCCCAACTGTTTCATCAATGAAATGTTAAGAAAAAAATTTATAAGACAGGAAATAAGAAGGGAAGGCCTCTCATAACAAGACTAATTAATTCAACCTTCTCAACAGATTGCCTGCATTAAGCCATGTCAAATAGCGTAAAAACAACCAAAACACAGTGATCATTTTACATATCTATTCATAATATTACATGAATACAAATCTTTGTACTGGATTATATTTAATTTTCAAACTCTGAAACTTTAAAAGGCTCTATGAAGCAAGACAGTTTGTATAGGTAAATGAAGCAAGAAGCAATGCCAATGTACATGAGAGATGCTTGGTAAATATTGCTGAATGAAACTTCTGTTAGCCTCAGAAACATAGTATGTAAATCTGAGAAAAGCACTCCCAAGTTATCAGAGGTGGAAAGGCCAAATGGTTAAGAATGTGGACTCTAAAGTTAGACAGTGTTCAAAACTTATTTCTGTCTCTTCTTAGCTTTCTGAGCATTTAACCTCTTAGTGCCAGTTTCCTTACCTACCAAATAATAAAACTACTCTGTAGAATCATTGTACATTTAAATGAGTTAATAAATGAAAGCATTTAGAACAGTGATCATTAATATGTGGAAGCTCACAATAAAATTTACCCATTATTATCACTATGTTAAGTTTGTTTATGCTCAGATTCACTCTACAGTCAGCTCTTCCTTTTTTCAGCCATAAATTTTTTTCAAGGAAAATGAGCCATGACAAAATCATGAATGTGGCACCAAGTCGTAATGAGTAAAGCATATATTTGCCTGCACCAAGATCAACTAAAAAGCTGGCTGTACAAACACTGGAGCATTTCGGGAAGAAGGCAGAGCTGAGAAAAATCTTCAGAAGTACTTTTGTACTCCATGGACGAGAGTTAGCCATATGGGGTAAAGAGACAGAGACAGAGATTGAAACAAAGAAAGGGAAAGAAAGAAATACCACGTATGCCACAGCAAAATCCTGCTTTCCCAGAATAATCTCACCAAAACATCAAATGGTTTAAATATTTTCTTACAAAAATAAGTTTCGCTAAAGATAAAATACTCATGTTCCTTTTTTGTTTATTAATAATGACGTATGACAAAAACTCAACAATAATTCCCACTACAGTTAGGAAGTGTCAATCAAATTTGATATTTACTTTCATTTCACACACAAAAAAACTAACATTTTTAACTAGATGTTACTAGATATCAATGATATTTTTACTATTCCAGAAGTGACAAATTTAACTTTAGCCTCTCCACTTGATCATTGTGGAATGGGGGAGTACAAAACTCGTAGTTGTCCACTTTATAGGTATATGTGAGGGGCCACATTACTAATTTTAAAAATACTGGAGATTGGCTCAAGATGGCAGAGTAGAAGGAAGTGCTCTCACTCCCTCTTGCGAGAACACCAGAATTACAACTAACTGCTGAACAATAATCGACAGGAAGACACTGGAACTCACCAAAAAAGATACCCCACATCCAAAGACAAAGGAGAAGCCACAATGAGATGGTAGGAGGGGCGCAATCACAATGAAATCAAATCCCATAACTGCTGGGTGGGTGACTCACAAACTTGAGAACACTTATACCACAGAAGTCCACCCACTGGAGTGAAGGTTCTGAGCCCCACATCAGGCTTCCCAATCTGGGGGTCTGGCAATGGGAGGAGGAATTCCTAGAGAATCAGACTTTGAGCACTGGCAGGATTTGATTGCAGGACTTGGACAGGACGGGGAAACAGAGAGTCCAATCATGGAGGGCACACACAAAGTAGTGTGCACATCGGGACCCAGGGGAAGGAGCAGTGATCCCACAGGAGACCGAACAGACCTACCTGCTGGTGCTGGAGGGTCTCCAGCAGAGGCAGGGGTTGGCTGTGGCTCACCGTGGGGACAAGGACACTGGCAGCAGAAGTTCTAGACAGTACTCCTTGGTGTGAGCCATCCCAGAGTCCAGCATTAGCCCCACCAAAGAGCCCAGGTAGGATCCAGTGTTGGGTCGCCTCAGGCCAAACAACCAACAGGAGGGAGCCCAGCCCCACCCATCAGCAGTCAAGAGGATTAAAGTTTCACTTAGCTCTGCCCACCAGAGCAACAGCCAGCTCTACCCACCACCAGTCCCTCCCATCAGGAAACTTGCACAGGCCTCTTACATAGCCTCATCCACCAGAGGGCAGACAGCAGAAGCAAGAACTACAATCCTGCAGCCTGTGGAACAAAAACCACATTCACAGAAAGAGAGACAAGATGAAAAGGCAGAGGGCTATGTTCCAGATGAAGGAACAAGATAAAAGCCCAGAAAAACAACTAAATGAAGGGGAGATAGGCAACCTTCCAGAAAAAGAATTCAGAGTAATGATAGTGAAGATGATCCAGGACCTCAGAAAAAGAATGGAGGCAAAGATCGAGAAGATGCAAGATATGTTTAACAAAGACCTAGAAGAATTAACGGACAAACAGAGATGAACAACAGAGTAACTGCAATGAAAAATACACCAGAAGGAATCAATAGCAGAATAACTGAGGCAGAAGAACGGATAAGTGACCTGGAAGACAGAATGATGGAATTCACTGCTTTGGAACAGAATAAGAAAAAAGAATGAAAAGAAATGAAGACAGCTCCTCTGTGACAACATTAAAAGCAACAACATTTGCAACAACATTTCCCAGAAGGGAAAGAGAGAGAGAAAATATTTGAAGAGATTATAGTCAACAACTTCCCTAACATGGGAAAGGAAATAGCCACCAAAGTCCAGGAAGTGCAGAGAGTCCCATAGAGGATAAATCCAAGGAGAAACATGCCAAGAAACATAGTAATGAAATTGGCAAAAATTAAAGAAAAAGAAAAATTATTGACAACAGAAAGGGAAAAATGACAAATAACATACAAGGGAACTCTCATAAGCTTAAAAGCTGATTTCTCAGCAGAAACTCTACAAGCCAGAAGGGAGTGGCATAATATACTTACAATGATGAAAGGAAAGAACCAGAACCAAGATTACTCTACCCAGCAAGAATCTCATTCAGATTCGATGGAGAAATCAAAAGCTTTACAGACAAGCAAAAGCTAAGAGAATTCAGCATGAGCAAATCAGCTCCACAACAAATGCTAAAAGAACTTCCCTAAGTGAGAAACACGAGAGAAGAAAAGGATCTACAAAAACAAACCCAAAACAATTAAGAAAATGGTCATAGGAACATACATATTGATAAATACCTTAAACGTGAATGGATTAAATGCTCCAACCAAAAGATACAGGCTTGCTGGATGGATACCAAAACAAGACCCATATATATGCTGTCTACAAGAGACCCACTTCAGACCTAGGGACACATACAGACTGAGATTGAGGGGATGGAAAAAGATAATCCATGCAAATGGAAATCAAAACAAAGCTGGAGTAGCAATACTCATATCAGGTAAAATAGACTTTAAAATAAAAAATGTTACAAGAGACAAGGAAGGACACTACATAATGATCAAGGGATCAATCCAAGAAGACGATATAACAATTATAAATATACATGCACCCAACATAGGAGCACCTCAATACATAAGGCAACTGCTAACAGCTGTAAAAGAGGAAATAGAGAGTAACACAACAATAGTGGGGGACTTTAACACCTCAGTTACACCAATGGACAGATCATCCAAAATGAAAATAAATAAGGAAAAAGAAGCTTTAAATGACACAACAGACCAGATAGATTTAATTGATATTTATAGGACATTGCATCCAAAAACAGCAGATTACACTTTCTTCTCAAGTGCACGCGGAACATTCTCCACGATAGACCACAACCTGGGTCACAAAGCAAGCCTCAGTAAATTTAAGAAAATTGAAATCATATCAAGCATCTTTTCTGACCACAATGCTATAAGATTAGAAATGACTTACAGGGAAAAAAACTTTAAAAACACAAACACATGGAGGCTAAACAATACGTTACTAAATAACCAAGAGATCACTGAAGAAATCAAAGAGGAAATCAAAAAGTACCTAGAGACAAATGACAATGAAAACATGATGATCCAAAACCTGTGGGACGCAGCAAACGCAGTTCCAAGAGGGAAGTTTATAGCTATACAAGCCTACCTCAAGAAACAAGAAAAATCTCAAATAAACAATTTAATCTTACACCTGAAGGAACTAGAGAAAGAAGAACAAACAAAACCCAAAGTTAGCAGAAGTAAATAAATCATAAAGATCAGAGAAGAAATAAATGAAATAGAAACAAAGAAAACAATAGCAAAGATCAATAAAACTAAAAGCTGGTTCTTTGAGAAGATAAACAAAATTGATAAACCATTAGCCAGACTCATCAGAAAATGAGGGAGAGGACTCAAATCAATAAAATTAGAGATGGAAAAGGAGAAGCTGAAACAGACACCACAGATATACAAAGCATCTTAAGAGACTACTACAAGCAACTCTATGCCAATAAAATGGACAACCTGGAAGAAATGGACAAACTCTTACAAAGGTATAACCTTTCCCGATTGAACCAGGAAGAAATAGAAAATATCAACAGACAAATCACAAGTAATGAAATTGAAACTGTGATTAAAAATCTTCCAACAAAGAAAAGTCCAGGACCAGATGGCTTCACAGGTGAATTCTACCAAACATTTAGAGAAGAGCTAACGCCCATCTTTCTCAAACCCTTCTAAAAAATTGCAGAGGAAGGAGCATTCCCAAACTCATTTTATGAGGCCACCATCACCCTGATACCAAAACCAGACAAAGATACTAAAAAAGAAGAAAGATACAGACCAATATCACTGATGAATATAGATGCAAAAATCCTCAACAAAATACTAGCAAACAGAATCCAACAACACATTAAAAGGACCATACACCCTGATCAAGTGGGATTTATCCCAGGGATGCAAGGATTCTTCAATATATGCAAATCAATCAATGTGATACACCATATTAACAAGTTGAAGAATAAAAACCATATGATCATCTCAATAAATGCAGAAAAAGCTTTTGACAAAATTCAACACCCATCTATGATAAAAACTCTCCAGAAAGTGGGAATAGAGGGAACGTACCTCAACTTAATAAGGGTCATATACGACAATCCCACAGCAAACATCATTCTCAATGGTGAAAAACTGAAAGCATTTCCTCTAACATCAGGAACAAGAGAAGGATGTCCACTCTCACCACTATTATTCAACATAGTTTTGGAAGTACTAGCCACGGCAATCAGAGATGAAAAAGAAATAAAAGGAATACAAATAGGAAAAGAAGAAGTAAAACTGTCAGTTTGCAGATGACAAGATACTATACATAGAGAATCCAAAAGTTGCCAAGAGAAAACTACTAGAGCCAATCAATGAATTTGGTAAAGTTGCAGAATACAAAATTAATGCACAGAAATCTCTTGCATTCCTATACACTAATGATGAAAAATCTGAATGAGAAATAAAGGAAAAGCTCCCATTTACCACTGCAACAAAAAGAATAAAATACCTAGGAATAAACCTAACTAGAGACACAAAAGACCTGTATGCAGATACCTATAAGACACTGTTGAAAGAACTTAAAGATGATACCAATAGATGGAGAGATACACCATGTTCCTGGATTGGAAGAATCAATGTTGTGAAAATGACTATACTACCCAAAGCAATCTACAGATTCAATGCAATCCCTATCAAATTACCAATGGCATTTTTACAGAACTAGAACAAAAAATCTTAAAATTTGTATGGAGACACAAAAGACCCCGAATAGCCTAAGCAGTCTTGAGGGAAAAAAACGGAGCTGGAGGAATCAGACTCCCTGACTTCAAACTATACTACAAAGCTACAGTAATCAAGACAATATGGTACTGACACAAAAACAGAAATACAGATCAATGGAACAGGATAGAAAGCCCAGAGAGAAACTCACGCACCTATGGTCAACTAATCTATGACAAAGGAGTCAAAGATATACAATGGAGTAAAGGCAGTCTCTTCAGTAACTGGTGCTGGGAAAACTGGACAGCTACATGTAAAAGAATGAAATTAGAACACTCCCTGACACCATACACAAAAATATACTCAAAATGGATTCGAGACCTAAATGTAAGACCGGACACTATAAAACTCTTAGAAGATAACATAGGAAGAACACTCTTTGACATAAATCACAGCAAGATCTTTTTTGATCCACCTCCTAGAGTAACGGAAATAAAAACAAACATAAACAAATGGGACCGAATGAAACTTCAAAGCTTTTGCACAGCAAAGGAAACCATAAACAAGACAACCCTCAGAATGGGAGAAAATATTTGCAAACACAACAGCTGACAAGGGATTAATCTCCAAAATATAAAAAGAGCTCATGCAGCTCAATATCATAAAAGACAAACAGCCCAATCCAAAAATGGGCAGAAGACCTAAATAGACATTTCTCCAAAGAAGACATACAGATGGCTAACAAACACATAAAAAGTTGCTCAATATCATTAATTATTAGAGGAATGCAAATCAAAACTACACTAAAGTATCACTTCACACTGGTCAGAATGGCCATCATAAAAAAATCTACAAATAGTAAAGACTGGAGAAGGTGTGGAGAAAAGGAAACCCTCTTGCACTGTTGATGGGAATGTATATTGACAGAGCCACTATGGAGAACAGTATGGAGGTTCCTTAAAAAACTGTAAGAGAATTACCATATGACCCAGTAATCTCACTACTGGGCATATACCCAGAGAAAACCATAATTTAAAGAGATGCATGCAGCCCAATGTTCATTGCAGCACTATTTACAATACCTGGGTCATGGAAGCAACCTAAATGCCCATCCACAGATGAATGGATAAAGAAGATGTGGTACATATATACAATGGAATATTACTCAGCCATAAAAAAGGAACAAAACTGGGTCATTTGTAGAGACGTGGATGGATCTAGAGACTGTCATACAGAGTGAAGTAAGTCAGAAAGAGCAAAACAAATATCGCATATTAACGCATATATGTGGAACCTAGAAAAATGGTACAGATGAACCGGTTTGCAGGGCAGAAATTGAGACACAGATGTAGAGAACAAATGTACGGACACCAAGAGGGGAAAGTGGCAGGGGAGGGGTGGGGATGGTGGTGTGCTGAATTGGGCGATTGGGATTGACATGTATTCACTGACGTGTATAAAATGGATGACTAATAAGAACCTGTATAGAAAAATAAATAAAATGAAATTCTAAAATTCAAACATAAATAAATAAAAATACTTTGGATATATAAGACAAAATACTATAAATTCTACTATAGTTATAACTTTTGTGTCTATATATTTAATGTCTTTGGAATGGAAGAAATGTGAATTTTTTTTCCTCATACTTTTCTCATCCTCCCAGTCTACGGCTAGGTAAGTAAACTTTGAATAAAAGTCTACAAGAAATTTAAGGTAAAATCTACCATCATAATCATTTTTCTCCACTAAAAATCTAATTGAAATGATTCAGGATACAGTTTCCAATAGAATCTGTCAGATATGCTCTTCCTTCCAAATGCCAGTCTCATTCATTTTCTAACCAAACAATCAAAGCAGGTCAATAGGGAAATAGTATTTTTTTTTTAATTAAAAAAAAAAAATCATTAGGGTAACAGACATTACTTCAATAAAATGCACATTTTTTCCAAAAGCAGGAATCTATAGTCTTGTCATAACATTCTAAGACCCCTCTGAAGTTTAGAGAGCAAGGATTTAGGAAGAGGAACTGCTACAGTCAGGACAGGAAACAATTAAGACATAAATAAGAATTTCCGCAGAATCAGGTCAAAGTGAGGACACATTTGACATGTCCCAGAGGTGAGAATAACAAATAATGAGGTAATGGGTAGAAGTGGGGGTAGGAGATCTGTTTGGTGGTAAAAGAACCCATCTTCAAGTACATGAAAGCTTTGAGTTGAAAGTCATAAAAGTGGTTTTTTTTTAATGCACAAGTACAACAAAATTTCATAAGGACTTTGGGTTGTGGGGTTCCATGGCCAATCCTGAGATTTTGCAGGAGGTGAAGTTATACTATGAGTTTGAGGCAAACTGGGCTTTCTTTTTCTTTAATTACTCAGTGAAGCACTCTCGAGATACTGTATTGAGAAGAAAAAGATCTAATCATTGGGCTTCCCTGGTGGCGCAGTGGTTAAGAATACGCCTGCCAATGCAGGGAACACGGGTTCGTGCCCCGGTCCGGGAAGATCCCACATGCCGCGGAGCGGCTGGGCCCGGTGAGCCATGGCCGCTAAGCCTGTGCATCCAGAGCCTGTGCTCCGCAAAGGGAGAGGCCCGCGTACAACAACAACAACAACAAAAAAGATCTAATCATTTGAATTTAGGTAATATGCATTCCAGAAGACTGTCAAGCAAACAGACAACCTCTCAAGAGACACCAAAATCATGAAGACTGCAGTTAAAATGTGCAAAGTAGTCAATATTTCAGTAAGCAGATGTTATACCAAAAAAGGGTTTGTTAATGCTATTTTTGTGATGCTCTATGTATAATTATTGTTACTCACTTTTGAAATGATCACAATCATTCTTTGATTACCAGAAATTTATTTTGAAAGCATGGAGTATACGGTGTGCACTCTTTAGCCATTTCTCTCAATTTTCAAATGAACATAAAAAACACACTGAGACTTGTAAACACTCTGTAAACCAGCTGATCTAGGAAGTGTGGTGATGGATAAAAATTGCCCTCCCTTTTCTGTGCCAATTCAAACATCTGGAGCTTTAAGAGGGCTATTTCAGACATAAAGAATTTATTTTTGTTGACAGATAACTAAAGGATCCAAGAAGACTTATTCTAAGGAAAACAAGTGACAGCCAAAAAGCAGTGACTAAAGTTTACTGAATCCTGGAATCCTGGATCAGGAAGGAAACTTGGATGTCTTCTCTTCCAATCCTTTTGTTTTAGAGATGACAAAATTGAAGGGACTTACCTAAGTTTACACAGCTAGTTAGAAGGCACTATAGGAGAAGATAAGAAGGTTTTAACATAATTTTTTAAAATTTGGCATGAAAAGCAATGTCTGAAGTATAAGGAAATTTTAAAACAACCAGAATTATACTTAAGTCTACTTCCTTCTTTCTAAGCAGGTACCAACTATCAAAAGTAACTTTTCCACCTCATTCTTTTTTGTCTTATTCTTTAAATGTTGGGAGAACATGTGCTTTTAGAGGTTTGTTTTTCATCTCCTTCTGGAGGGTAAAACTGACTGGAAAAAAATGGCTATTGAAAAAAAAAAAATGGATCTTTCAGCTTAAATGACCAGATATTGCCTGCATTCCACAGATAAACATTCATCATTGCTTCTATCGACTTAAGTTACTATGGTGACTATGGTGAGTATTTATAATAAAACTACTTTATAATTATAAAAAAAGTTCAAGTAGACATATTTAAAGGTTTTTATGAAGGTTAAAGTAAGTTCAGAGGAATTTATCTTTCCTTTTTTTTCTTATCTCACCATTTTTACTCCTCCAAGTCATCTCCTCCTTGTTTTCTTGGTTCTGTTAATTTTTGTGGAGGCATTTAACAAAGAGGACAGCTTTTCTGGTGCAAATAAGCAATCAGATTCTGATTAATAAGCAAAGAGAAAAAACTAATTCTAAAGACGCAGTAGGAATCTTATTTTTTAGATTATTCGATTTTCTACTGTATATATCTAAGCCATCCCTCTTTCCCATTAGCTTTTGAACTTTCAAATTCTCCAATTTAAACCAAAAAAGCACCTCCTGTTCCCCTCATTCTCCTCCACTGCCACCCTATATTCCTTTTCCCTTCTGTAGGCAAATTTATCAAAGTATTTGTCTATGCTCACCATTTCCTCACCTCCCTCTGAAGCCTCAACTTTAGCCAAATTCAGCTTCTTCCTCCAGCACTTCACCAAAACAGCTCTGGGCGAAGTTACCAGTGGCTCTCCTCACCAAATAAGCACTTCTCAGTCCATATCTTGCAAGATCTCTCAATGGCATTTGGCAACACTCCCTCTTTCTTGAAATACTCTCTATCCTTGGTGACCCTGACATCACATGGTCCTGATTTTCTCCCTCCTCTTTTATCATTGATTCTGGGTCTCTCAGCTGCATGTTCATTCTTCCTCAACTGGCCAATAACGATTTTGCAGTTCCGAAAGTCTCATTCATAGGCCATCTCATCGATACTTTTCCCTAGCCGATCTCATCCATGCCAGTGACTCCAGTTAAAACCTAGGCCAACAGTGACTCACAAATGTACATTTAACTAAAATGTCTTTAAGTTACATATAGTTCAGTATACAAAAGAAAAACTTACCATTTTATCTCTACCCACCCATCTGGTCCTCTTCCAGAAAAGTACCTACATTCATCCAGTTGCACAATACAAAACCTTGGGATTTATCATTACTCATCCCCCAGCCTCACTCCTCCACGACCTAAACCATCACCAAACCCTAACCATTTTACCTACTGAATACCTCTTGAATCTTTCTACTTTTCCAAATCTCCTCAACCACAACCTTAGTCCTAGCTCTACCATCTTTTATCTCTTAGAGGACCTAGACTATAGAAAGAGCCCTGAACGGTTCTTTCATAATTTGCTATGAACTTCTCTCTAATCCATTCCACAAAGGGAGCCATAGTGATTTTTCTGAGACATAAATCTAATTACATCATCTACCAATTAAACCTTTCCAATGACCTCCTACGGCTCATAGGATAAAGTTGAAATCCCTAAACGTGGACTTTGTTGTCCCGGCATGGACTGGCTTCCACCTATTCCTCCAACAATCCCTAATCCTCTCCATACCTTTTATTTTCTTACTCACCTGCTCACTCTTACTCCATAGGACCTTCCCTCTGTGTCCCTACCCTAGAGTGTTCTTTCCTCTACCCTCTTCTCTGGTTAACTACTATTCCTCCTTGGCATTTATTTCGTCTTCCTTACGTTGGGGAAGCCTTGCCTGAATCCCCCAACTACATCATACTCTCTAGGTTGCATTTTCAGCTGCTTAATTTGACTATTTAATCAATTTCTATCATTCCACAAGACTGTTAGCCAAAGAAGGAAAGGGCTGCATCTGGTTTTTTGTTTCTCAACCATCCCAGTGCCAAGTGAGTGCCTAAGACATTGTGGAAAGAATATTTGTTGAATAAAAGAATACGTGACCAAACTAGAACCTCGGAGCACTGAACCATCACAACAACCTGCAGTTGTTGGAGATCTGCAAGAAATGGAAGACGAATGTATCCAGTCATTTTGGCTGTTACTTTTCCAGAACATTTCTTTTTCTTAGCACACAAGTGATTATATCTTAGCCAATTGACTTTTTTCTGTTTCAGCACTCATCACTAACATGAATCATTCTGAATTACTGACCAAACTCTAACCAAGCAAGATTTTCATAATTGCATTTTATGATTTTTGTTCAGGAAGGAGTTGTTGTTCTACTCAATTCAACCGAAAACAATAAGTGTTTCCTGTGTAACTGGTATTACACCATGTGCTATGCTAGCACTGTGCTTATTTGTTTTCATGTAGTTGTTGTTTTATTTTTAAATGTGCTGAAACCAGCTCATCTTTTGCTTTGTGTAATGTAGTTTACTTTCTTAGCTGCCATATAAATCTTTTTTCGGTTTTAAATTTTTGGCTGTGTTGGGTCTTCATTGCTGCATGTGGGCTTTCTCTAGTTGTGGTGAGCGGGGGCTACTCTTTGCTGTGGTGCCCGGGATTCTCATTGCAGTGGCTTCTCTTCTTGTGAAGCACGGGCTCTAGGTGCGCAAGTTCAGTACTTGTGGCTCACGGGCTCTAGAGTACAGGCTCAGTAGTTGTGGCGCACGGGCTAGTTGCTCCGCGACATGTGGGATATTCCGGGACCAGGGCTCAAACCCAAGTCCCCTGCATTGGCAGGCAGATTCTTAACCACTGTGCCACCAGGGAAGTCCTGCCATATAAATCTATATTTTTAAAAAATGCTTTATTTTCCACAAAAATAGAAGAGATGTTATCAGATATTCATGTCTCATACGTGGCCTAACATATTTTCAATAGTAGGCATTTATTTTCTCTTTAACATAAACAATTCATAAGCAGTATAACAATTCATAAATTAGATATGGTTAATTCAATTATTTTGATGCATGGAAATTTTTACTGAAGATCTAGTTCATCTGCAACACAATATAATCATGAAACAAAGTTGCACTTAGTCCATTTATAATTATTTATAATAATATTTCCTACCATTTAGTAAGTATCTACTATGTATTAGGTGCTTATCACTAATCTTCAAAACAACCTGTAAAATTAATATAACATAACATAATGTCATACTTAACAGAGAAGGAGCTTGAAAATGTTAAAGACCAAACAGATGATTGGATAAAGATTTCTAACATGTAATTAAAAATAAGCTGACAAAACTATGGAAACACCACTAACATTATTCTCTTAGTCAATCAACAGATATCTAGCAAGTACTTATTGGGTGCGAGACCTCAGGATATGACAAGAAACAAGACACAGTCCTTCACCTTCACTGGAGCTAATAAGTGTATCTTTTAAAACCGGAAGAGGAGGAAATCAGTGTTGCAATTTAAAAGGGAAACTCCAAGACCTTGGTTCTTTAAGGAGCTGTTTTCTAGGATTAAAGAGGTGAGAAGATTCTTATTTTTCATATGCTGGACATGCTCCTCTTCATGACCTTATCAATGTAAACAGAGATCACATTTTTTTCTGAGAACTTTAAGCAATGAGGCAAGATCCTCACACTCAATACACTGCTGCGAAGAACCGTAAAGTAGAATTTGGCACCCAAAAGGTCATCACGGTTTTCACGAGCTGAGTCTTTGGCACGAGGGCACCAAATTTAGTATGTTACTATGAGGTTATTTCAACAGTCAGAAATTGATTATTTGTAATACAACCAACTCAACATGCAGGTCCTTAGGGGATAAGAGGGTTTCTCTTGGGAAAATAGTTTGAAACGATTCTGTAACTTATTATTTTAGAATTCAGTGATTATATGAAGTAACAAGATAAAAATGTACATTTCTTGGACAGCTAAGAGACTGAAATATTTGGGTTGGCAACTGAATGTTCTAAGTAAGTCAAAGGCTCTATAGCTTCTGTCAGCTTGTGGCCAATAACTATGGGAAAGAAATTTCACAAGTTCAACTATGACCCCTCCTACCTTTAAAACCCTACTATTTGACACTCAGCTGTGTGACTTTTTTGTAAAGTCCAATGTGTCGTATACTATTAAGGTATACTCACTTCTTTCTAATGCAACACACACATACATTGTTCCTTCAATAGTAAGCAAAGATTTCTAGCTGCTTCCAGAAATAGACAGTGAATCTTAATGGAGAATGGAAACAATTTCCAAACTGATTAATATTCCAAAAGCTAAGGTTCTAATCTAACAATTCCTATTCTAAATATAGTGACATTACTTTCAGTTTACTTACAAAAGTCATATCTTGGCATTGTTATTACAACACTTTTTAAAAATTAATGCTCCGCATACATTCAGTTAAGACATAGCTAAATACATATTTGGGCCTGAGACTGTGGCTGCATTTCAGACGTGTTAGAATACCCCTACTATTTTCAACAAAATTTTTTAAAGTTTTCTCCTTTTAGAAAGAGAAACCAAAAATGGCAAGAGGATCTATCAAATAAAGACTAAACCCTGGATAATTAAGGTAATCATAACATTTCCCAGGGCTGTCTACTTATCAAGAAGTTTTACAGAAATCAAATAACAATGTTGGCGGTGGTAAATTAACACCATTAAAGTCAGAAATTATTAGCATTCGGAATACATGGATATTACTTACCTAAATACAGTTAATGGCTCAATCTTCTGATAGTTCCTAAAAATTGAATTAACTGGTTGTGAACCCTTTTTGAGGTCAGTATACGGTTCATCTGCACAAGACACTCCAATTAGTAGTATCTCTCATTACACGTAGTGATTCTTAACGGAGGGGAGGGTAAGGGAATGCAACCCTTAACCCCCATGTGGAGTACATAAGAATCTTCTTAGAGGCACATATTATTTGAAAAATGCCCCCTCTAAAACCTAAATGATTCTTAAAATGCTTCATTCCCTGTTTTGAAAATTTCCAGTTTCAATATTTGATATCAATCATCTTCTGATATTAATCAGCATTTTAAATGTTAGCTAAAATAATTCTTAACGATTTAGACACTTTTATTTTAAGGCATCTGTGATAGAATAATGCTCCCCTAAAGATGTCCATATCCGGGCTTCCCTGGTGGCGCAGTGGTTGAGAGTCCGCCTGCCGATGCGGGGTACACGGGTTCGTGCCCCGGTCCGGGAAGATCCCACATGCCGCGGAGCGGCTGGGCCCGTGAGCCATGGCCGCTGACCCTGCGCGTCCGGAGCCTGTGCTCCGCAACGGGAGAGGCCACAACAGTGAGAGGCCCGCGTACCACAATAAATAAATAAATTAAATTAAATAGCGTTTATAATTTAAAACGACACATAAAATAAGGGTTTATTTTTTAATATCCTCAATGATAAAGATATGGGGTTCAGAAACTATGAAAAATAATTCTCAAAATGCATTTAAATCTCTGCATTAAAGTGGTACAGCTCATTGCTTTTTTTTAAACTTATCTTGTTATGAGGGACCCTAACTCTTCTTCCTTTCCCAACTCTGATCTTTTGAAATCTTTCTGAATAATCACAATCCTTCATGTTTCTGATTTCAACTTTTTAGTTTTTTTCAGTCTTGCACTGGGGTTTTTGAAAATTACTTGAATAAAAATAAGTTTACTATAAAGACATTCTTTCTAAGCTCAGATGCGAGCAGATGCTACTTCAAAGTCTGTTTATTCTTTGTTAACTCACTCTCATTGTCAGGATAAGAGCATTAAAATTTCCCTCCACATTCCAAGTTTTAACATAGCCCATCTCACTCTACAATGTCCATAACCAGTTAATATAAGCTCTTTCCGCCGAAAAATTTTTCTGAATCTCATTACACTTTTCTTTTTGTTTTATTCACATAACAGTAAATATTTACTGAGGGTCTACAACATGCCAGACAGTATACTAGGCATGAACAAGATAAAGTCTCTGTCCTTGAGTCTATTGAGACAGATGGACGTGAAAATAGGCTGTGGATTTCAGTACGACAAATGCTCTGCAGGTGGTAAAGGGCACTCACAGGAGGCAGCTCCTATATCTACAGGTCAAGGAGGTTAGGTCTTGGTATGAGTAGCATGATTCCAAAGTAGGAGTAGGAGCTTCTCAAGCACAACAATTTCACATTAATTAAGATAGAGGCGGGCTTCCCTGGTGGCGCAGTGGTTGAGAATCCGCCTGTCGATGCAGGAGACACGGGTTCGTGCCCTGGTCCGGGAAGATCCCACATGCCGCGGAGCGGCTGGGCCCGTGAGCCATGGCCGCTGAGCCTGCGCGTCCGGAGCCTGTGCTCCGCAACGGGAGAGGCCACAACAGTGAGAGGCCCGCATACCGCAAAAAAAAAAAAAAAAAAAAAAAAAAAAAAAAAAAAAAAAAGATAGAGGCTTGGAAGTGAAGAAAAAAATAAGTTTGGAAAAGTATGAAAAGGATAATAGGTGCATATTTTGTGACAGAGGTAATAGAAATAAATGATGCTGAACCTTACATACCACGCTAGTCTCTCAAAAGAAATAAGTGAGTAAGGGCTCGTGTGCAATGTGAAGGACTCTCTGAGGAAAACGCTAACTATAACCTCCCATTTCCCCTCAACCCAGGGCAGTACCACCTCTGCAGAAGACATTTGGAAAAGTGTGGGGCATTTTTTGGTTATAGCACAATGGGGATCACACCAAGTCTGAGGTTCCCACAAGTCTACCCGATCGCAAAGCCCTGCTCCTTCCACGAGGCGGGATAAAGCTGTGGTATGAAAGCCAAGCACAAAGGCAGTGTCTTAGAAAGGACTGCCGGTCAGCAGCATCAGTCTACAAAAAGGCAAGGAGAACCAGACTGACCAAATCACTATTTGCTTTGGCAGCAAGCATGTTGTTGGCGACCGCTGGAGAATAGTAGCTTTTTTTTTGACAAGGAGTACAGGAAGGGGTGATTAGGAAGTGGAAGTTTCAAATAGATTTAAAATGTGCTTTCAATAAATGTGACAATGAAGGAATGCATGATATTAAAGTAGCAGTTTGAGAGAGCTGCTGCATTGTAGACGCAAATTTTTGTTCTTGTTGTTTTGATCAGGAGACTAGGATATGGGGGGGGGGGTGTGTGTGTGTGTGTATGTGTGTGTGTGTGTGTTTCACAAATGATAGGGGAAACTGTTTGCAAGAGCCCATCAAAACTGACTGAAGGGGCTTCCCTGGTGGTGCAGTGGTTGAGACTCCGCCTGCCGATGCAGGGGACACGGGTTCGTGCCCCGGTCCGGGAAGATCCCACATGCCACGGAGCGGCTGGGCCCGTGAGCCATGGCCGCTGAGCCTGCGTGTCCGGAGCCTGTGCTCCGCAACGGGAGAGGCCACAACAGTGAGAGGCCCGCGTACCACAAAAAAAAAAAAAAAAAAAAACCTGACTGAAGAACAGTGTCTCAGAAGAATGGAACTAGAACAGATATTTTTCTAGGAAATATGGATATGACAAATATTCAAGTATTGAAGATCTCTCAAACAGACTCAGGCAGATTCTATAGTTCTTAGCAGGTAGAGCATAGAATGAAAGACCACACCAGCAAGCTGTAAACTCACAGACTATCTGTGACCCTGGAACAGAGACTCTTCCTGAGCCCACAGGAGTTAAGAGATAGCAAATAAAACTGCCTCTGCCAACAGCCAGGCCAAAGTCATAGAAAATAGTAAAAGAACATCACGAGGTACATCGAGTATAATCACAAGGCCACGATCACAGAAATGGTCTCCACTCAGAAACATGGTAGAGAAAACAGCCAGGTCATATATCATTCTTTAGATTGCCACCACAATTGGTAGCATAACTGAGTTAAAATTTACAATATTTCTGTGGTGTGTAACATTTACAGTATTTCTGTTGCACAAAAATCACAAAGTAATCAGCATATATGACACGCTTCCTAATTAATGTAATCAGGCACGCTTTATCATGTCATAGTGAGAATACGGTGATTTCAAAACGCAACCTGACCTATGCTGAGGTCTGGATGCCATGTCCTATTAACCCTCCCCGTAGCTATTGCCCGTGTCTCTGTGATTACTAGAGAGGGCACCACAAAGCACCTCAAATTTAAGACCCAAAGAGCTAACTCTTTTCTCACACACCCTTGTTCATTCTCTTAACTAACAGAAAACCCATCCACCCAGCTGCTGAAGCTAAGAACATAAATTAAATGCCTTTCAAGTCACATTAATATCCAGTAAGGTACCAGTGTTTCTGATGGCTTTTTATTGCTTTATTTATATCAAATACTATACATGAATTTTAATTTTATAAAAGTAACTTACAAGTCTTTGGGAATTTCTAATAAAAACAAGTGTAGTTAAAGGGTTTTATTTCTCTATCTCAAAATGCCCATAAAGCTTTATTTCATAATATTTCAGAAAACCTTAGGTTAACCAAATACTTTGAATTTGTTGCTTTATTATATAGATATAAAAAGGCAAATAAAAATAATCAAATCCCCTGGTTTCTTCAAACTAAGTATGGAACATTTTTACTGACTACATTACTTGAACTATTTTTTTCTGAATATATTTTTTAATATCCATTAAAAGAACTGCATCTGGGGGCAACATTTTTTCACAAAACGAAACAAAAGCTCTGTTCTTCTGAGAGGAGACTTGGGCATACCAATGTACAATTCAAGAGAGCTCAGGAAATGTTTTAGTGATATTCCATTATCCCTTGAGACACTTAACTTCAGTTCATGAAAATACCAGTGTCTAAGGGATGAAAATTACAATGGCTTCCTGCAAAAGCCCCCTCTAGGCTATGGGACTAATTTAAACAATATGCATAACGCCAACCAAACCACTAGCATAAGCTAAAACATCTATTATTTAAAAAGCTGATCTGTGCATTTATCTGTCAAAACTAAATCTTTTCTTTTAGGTTTCCCATGTTTTACATGTTCCACAAAAATAAAAAGAAACTATCATGTATTCTAATGTAATATTAATTTACATTGACACTCTCTTTTTTTCTTCTTCCTTTCTTTTTTGGAGAAGGAGAAAGGGGAGGGGAAGGCTGGGCACAGTGCCTTACATATGTATGTACAGATGTGTTGAACTGGGTATTTTATCATGGCATTTGAATAAATGCATAGATGAAGCTATGTCCTCTTTCTGTCTGTTGGCATTAGAGAAATGCTAAAATTTTGCAATAGTCCATAAAGTCTATCAAGAACAAAAAAATCAAAATAAAAGGCAATATCATACATTTCAAACTTACCAAACCGTCAGCCTAAAATTAATTTAATGTAATTCACTGGGTTATGGCCTTTAGGAGAGAGCAAGCTAAGCTGATGTTTTAATATGGACAGACTTGCTACTTTGGATACCAGAACTTGGGGGTGAGCAAGTGGGAGAAAGGTTTAGTATATATTAGTCCAAACATACACTCTGAATTCAAATACTTGGGCCTGAATTCTAGATACCATTTACCTGCTATTTGGCCTTCAATAAGTCACCTGACTTCTCAGAGCTTTGCCTCATTACCTGTAATTTGGTATAAAGAAACAAACAATCTCATAGAATTCAAAGAGAAAAGGCACATTAGCCCAATGGATGTTAGTTTCCTTCCTTATCTCTTCTCCAGCATTTGTTCCTCCGCCCTGAGATATGCAGATAAAATATATTCTACCATTTTGCTGAGGATTTCAGTCACAGAGAGAAAAGGACTTGCCAAGGAGAGCTGAAAAATGGCAATGGAGGTGTCCAGGATTTTTGAGGCTTTACATGGCAGCTATCTTACAATATTAGCATACCATGTGCTTTGGTCAAGCAGTGTCCCTGGGCCCTGGGTGTGCTTCTCCCAGTCTCTCCAGACTCTAATTCGGTGTGGCACACACACCTGCCTGCTACTTCCCACCCTCCCAGCCCAGAGTAAGAAACCAAGCCAAGTTGGAGTTTATAGCAGCTTCTGAAAAGGGCATTCTCTTGCTACCTTCAAGCCTAGTCTTAACCTAATTCCTCTCATACCTGATAGAGGGGGGTACCTCAGAAAGTATATCTTTTCTATCTGCCTCTTAGGCAAATTTTTTATCAAGAAAACTTACATATAACACCCAACCACACACACATGCACACATTCACCTCATACGTTCAAATTTAAAGAAGTGTATTTTAACTTGTGAAATTACATTAAAAACAGGAAGAGAAAGAGAAAACATTGACAAGCAAAGTCATCTCATATTGCCAGAGGCAAGTCAAAAAAGCATGTCCCTTCATTCCATGTTTAACTTATAATAAGCCAAGCCTGGAGGAGAAATGGCTCCCTATGCATGTTGGCAGATGCAGCATTGGGGTGACACGTAGTATAGGATATACTGATGCTAACCACAAATGGGAAATTAGGCCATCACAGAGACCCAAACCTAGAGACTGGGAAAAATTCAATAGTTTTAATTTGGTTCTGCCATATTTGATTTATATGAAAGATTCATGTTGGCTTGGTATCTGGAAATGTGTCCTTCTTCAAATAGTTTTAGCATTAATAATTTGCAGATCAAAATCTGTGGTTGAATACATCTTTAAGAGGGTATTTCCAGCTAGCAAAGATTTGCACACGCTACATCACAACTGCTGGAATCAGACTGAGCAGTAGAACAGATTTCCAAGGAAGTCAAAGAAAGCCAAGATGCAAGAGAATCCCAGATGAGGCAAAGGGAGCCAAGACACCATTTTTAATACAAAGCCCAGCCTCCCTTTGCCTATGTGCATTTTCAGCTTAAAACAAAATTAGGATTATTTCTTATTGGTCAAACAATGAGTGCCCTACAAAGAAATAAATGACAGAAAAAAAAAAAAAGGATAATCAACGCTAATAGGGAAAAAATACAAAGTAATGGGCATGCAGAGAGAACATGGAAGAATATGTATCACATAAATTCAAGTTCCAGATACAGTTTTCTGCATTTCCATGGAAAACCTCACGTTAGGGAAAATGATTTCTGGGCCTTCAATTTGAAAACCAGAAGAGGCCTCCTTGGAGCCAGATAAATAACAACATTGTCACAAAGGCATTTTTCTTTGAAAATATCTCAAAATGTCTTACAGACATCTCTTGTGTTTATTGGCATGGGACTCCCTGAGACACACACATAGCATTTTATTGATGGAGGATTTCAGTCACAGAAAAAATTGTCACTTGCCAACAACAGCTGATAAGTGGAGACAGGAAGGCACAAGGTCATCCAGTGTATAGAACAGACATCTATCCAAGAGGCAATGCTGTTTCAAAGGCAAGGACATTCACAATAGAATGACTTAAAATCCTGCAAGTGAAGAGAATTACCCATGTATTTTAAAACATCCCACTGAAGAAGATGAATCTTTCTCAGAATTGTCCTAGGATTTGTTCATGTTAATGAAGTGTTTGATTTTTAAGGAGAGAAAGTCTCCTATCAGCCACAAACTGAATCACATTACATTTGTTGGGCTGAAAAACTATTTTCCCTATCTGGCCATCAAAATGGATTTACTGGACTTCTGAGGGAAAATGGCAGAATAAAGTCAAATTCACTTTTAAAATATATATCTGCTTTGAGAAATATATATAATGCATGGAAAGGAGAACTCTGAATTAGTTGAACAATTTTCACTATTTTGTCTGCTATACATCGGACTTCTAAGGAAAACTAGCAGTTTGAAGCCAGATCACAGAATCATCCTTCCCACAAGCCTAACAAATGAAAGAAAAGAAATAGGCTAAAACTAACCAAGAAATTTATCACAGCAATCAAATAAAGTAGGAGGCACAATCTTAATGCCACTTTCTTTTTAAGAAGCATGTCCAGCCAATGTTTTCTTAGGTCAGTCTCCCAAGGCAATAGAAATAAAAGCAAAAATAAACAAATGGGACCTAATCAAACTTGTAGGCTTTTGCACACCAAATGAAACCATAAACAAAAGGAAAAGACAACTTATGGACTGAGAGAAAATATTTGCAAATGATGCGGCCAACAAGGATTTAATTTCCAAAGTATAAAAACAGCTCATACAACTGAAAAACAAAAAAACAAGCAGCCCAATCGAAAAACGGGCAGAAGACCTAAATAGACATTTCTCCAACGAAGACATACAGATGTCCAATAGGCACATGAAAAAATATTCATCATCGCTAATTATTAGAGAAATGCAAACCAAAACTACAATGAGGTACCACCTCACACCAGTCAGAATGGCCATCATTAAAAACTCTAGAAACAATAAATGCTGGAGAGGGTGTGGAGAAAAGGGAACACTCTTACACTGCTGGTGGGAATGTAAATTGGTGCAGCCACTATGGAAAACAGTATGGAGGTTCCTCAAAAAACTAAAAATAGAGTTGCTATATGATCCAGCAATCCCACTCCTGGGCATATATCCAGACAAAACTATAATTCTACATTCATAGCAGCACTGTTTACAATAGCCAAGACGTGGAAACAAACTAAATGTCCATCAACAGATGAATGGATAAAGAAAACGTGGTACATATATACAGTGGAGTATTAGTCAGTCATAAAAAAGAATGAAATAATGCCATTTGCAGCTACATGGATGGACCTAGAGATTATCATACTAAGTGAACTAAGTCAGAAAAAGAAAGACAAATCCCATATGAAATCACTTATATGTGGAATCTAAAATACAACACAAATGAACATATCTATGAAACAGAAACAGACCCACAGATATGGAGAACAGACTTGTGGTTGCCAAGGGGGAGGAGGGTGGGGAAGGGAAGGATTGGGAGTTTGGGATTAGCAGATGCAAACTAGTATATATAGGATGGATAAACAACAGGTCCTACTGTATAGCACAGGGACCTATATTCAATATCCTGTGATAAACCATAATGGAAAAGAATATGCAAAAGAATATATATATGTATAACTGAGTCACTTTGCTGTACAGCAGAAACTAACACAACATAGTAATTCAACTGCACTTCAATTAAAAAAAATTTTTTTAAAGGAAACGTTGCCACAGGAGAGAAAAAGTAAAGATTCTAGAAAGTAGCTTAGTCATCCTAAACCACATTCTACATACACCAGAGCAGTAAATAGTGACAAATTCCCAAGTTTTCCACTAATATCTCCAATTATTTTTTTTAAAGAAGCAGCTTAAGCAATCCTAGACCAAACAATGCATTTCCAGATACTTATTCAAGAGAAATGAAAACATATGTCCACAAAAGGACTTATACAAAAATATTCATAATACTCAAAAACTAGAAGCAACCCAAATGTCCATCAACATAAGAATGAATAAATAAATTGTGGTATAATCATATAACTGAATATTACTTAGTCATGAAAAAGGAATTCATACATGCAAAAAGAAATTGAATCACGAAAAACACTAAATTGAGTGAAAGAAGTCAGTCACAAATGAATACATATTCTTTTGACTTCACTTACATGCAAAACGAATCCATGATGACAGTAATGAGAAAACTGGTTATCTATATGGTAGGATGATTGGCAGAGAAGGATCATAAGGGAACATTCTGGGGAAATGGAAAAATTCACTACCTTGATTGCCCTAAAGGTTACATGGTGTAAACATCTGTCAAACTCATCAAACCATAATCTTAAGATGTGTACATTTTACTGTATGTAAATTATACTATAATTATTTTTTAATGCAACATAAATGAATAAAAGCAGCTGCTGAGGGGATAGGTAGACAGCCCAGGAAAAAGATATAGAAAACCCCTCACATGAACAAAGCCTCCCTAACACCACAGGGTCTCACAGGTTCAGAAATTTCCACTGAGTTGTCCAATGAGAACTATCAAAACCAACCCACTAAATTTCCATCAGTAAAGAGGGATTGGCAGAAGGAAAAATAAAAGGGAAAATAAGATGATATTCTGAGGGGACGGGAGATGCTTCAGAGAGAAACACACAGAGGTCCCTATAGAAGTCCTGACACCTCTTTGAATTAACAGGCTATGGCCAAAACCCAGAGTTGTCGCTTCACGAACTGGAAAAAGGTCTGAAACCCCCCAAAATAAAAAAGTTCTCCCAAATAGGTGGAGGAAACTCTAGCCCATGTATTTTCATTGGCCTTTAGGCAAACAGAGATTGGTCCACCAGTCACCACAGCCAGCCAGTCCCTGGCAAGTTCTACTATCCTCCATCCTCACGCTGTCAAAGAAAAGCATATTGAAGACTCAATATATCCAGTCCCAGAATAGCAAAGGGCATGACAAACAGGCGTCAAATAGGGTGAAGACAAGAGAATTGAACAAGGCCATATCACAATCAATTAGAGGCTGATGGAGCTGCCTGCATCTAACGGGAATAAGATGTAAAGGAATGGCATGTTGCATCAGAATTGTGTATACTGGAATCCCACTTTAACACTGTGTCAAACATCTGAATTTGAATAATCTTTTATAATAAAACTATAAGATTATGGAGAGTAAGTTATTGAACACAACCAATAAATGCCTACTTTGAGATATCAGAAGATGAATTGCTCTGAGTTGATGTCGTCATAGAACAGAGGGAGGAGAGGAGACAGCAAGAAACCGACCTGTATACTCTTCTCTTCATCCCCACCTCTCTATGTCCTTATCTATCCAAAGGGAAAAAGTAGAAATGAGGGATGGGATAAGGCACTGGAACTTAAAACAATTCCTGAGTACTGAAAGTTATGCAAAATAAGACTATAATAAGAAATATTTTCCTGTATTGACCTCCTGACTTCACATTTACACTTGAATGGTAAGTCAAAAGAGTAAAACAAGCAGTATGACTGCACTCTTTCTTGTACTTGGTAAGTATTTGTGGATGCTAAAAGCTTATGTATTTTTCCCACTCTCAAAATAATCTTATTTATTTTACCAAGCTTTCAAAACTATTTACCCCCAGCAGAGACCTAATGAAATGAGCTTCATCCTTAGTGAGATTTTTTTAATCAGAGAAAAAGGAAGCTATGAGAATGTAATTGTTTAAAAAGAGATTTGTATTTACTTGTATTTACTCCACATTATAGTATGGCTATGTTCATTGAGTGAGGAAGTAAGGAAGAAAGGAAGGAGTTGAGGCAAGGAGGGAAAAAGGGAGGGGGGAGGGAGAAACAGAGAGAACAAGATATACAATTATTACTGATACTGAAAGTTAATCACCTCCTCAAGGGCATGTTCCTCACTTGCCCAAATGTGGGAAAATTCAATGACAACAACGGACATTCCACTGAAAGAGTGAAGAAAGCATATGGCCCCTAAAAACAAACTATCTAATTAAAATGCAGAAAGACAGCTCAGCTCTCCAATTATTAAATACACAAAAGAGACCATTTAAAGGTTCATGAACAACTCTAAAAAGAAAACTAGAGTTTACAAAAAATTTAAATATGAAAATAAACTAGACCTAATAATAAATATAAACAGGAAGTACCAATGGCTGATCACTTAGTAAACCATATGCTCTAAGCCGTGATTTGGGTTACTTTAAAAAACAAACCCAAACTTTACAGTACTGCATTTCAACATATAGAACAGTCAATAAAACCTGCAGGGAAAAACACACCTTCTCTCTCCATCCTGTTCCTACAAGCTTGTCAATTACTGTAGGGCACAGCAGAGGTTGAGGAACACAGCTGATCTCTTTCAACAATGTTAAGGCTTTCACCAGCCCAGCCTAATTAAACACATGTTCCCAATAACTTCTCCAATGAATAAGCCCCTTTCAAGAGAGAAACAGGACTCATATGAACACTAACCTCTTGATTGGAAAGCACATACTTAGCCAGTGGAGTGTGAAGGTCTCCCCCAATTCGCATGCTTCAGGCTACATTCCTAATCAATTAGTTACATCAAATACCCTTTTGTTTCCCTCCAGTGACTTTTTGCCACCCTGTTACTTGACCCCTACGCAAATGCCTCACCTGGCTTTCATCCAGATTCCCGGCAAAGCTTGCCCTTCCCAGACCATGGGAGCCAGCCTCTAGAGATGTGACTAGCCTTCTAGAACTTCTACGGTATGGTAGAGAAATGTTTTCAAAACAATTCTACAGAGCAACTGAGGCATTTGGAATATTTGTTCAACCGAAGAATCTGAAAGATACTGAAGAAAAGTATCTTTCTTTTATCTACTCCAGAACTGCTTCCGAGAGAGCATGTTCAGCTGAAAACAAAGATATCCACGTTATAATCTCAGTTTAGTCATTAAAACCTACCTGACCTTGGGCATCTGCCCTTGGCATCTCTGAAGCTCATATTCTTTATCTACAAAGTGGGTGAATTTTGGTAAATCCATTTCTATTTTAAAATGTTACTAGTTTGTGAAACATGACATCCAAGACATGATCTGTTGCCTTCAATTACACTTTATCCTGTTCTCATTTTAAATAAATGTTCAAGTCCTATCACCACCCCGCAAACCTCATCCCTGAGAGATCACTTGATGCCTAATGATGGATTCTAACCATTCATAATCCCCACTGTGTTCTATAATACCCTAAGCATCAGAATTTATCTGAATGTGTTTCTACTGACAATGTGATTGATGCTCAATAATACCAGCAACTTTCCTACCAACATTTAGAATTATTACTTTGCCATTTTACCTTCTATTCTACCCCTCCTTCCAATCTCCAAGTTTGGATTAATACAACTGTTTCAAGAGTCACTGGTCATTGCCTGCACAAGGGGAATCACATAAATATGCTAAATGATCCAACACAAATTTATTAGATTCAACTTTAGCTGCTCAACAATCCATTAATTTATTTCTCCTCTGCTCTGTTTTCCATTGCCTGCAAGTAGTTACTCCAAATCTTTATCACTCACTTCAAGCACTAGACTCCCTGCATCTACCCTCCTCATTGCCAGTGGACAACTGTCAGAAAAAAAAAAAAAAAAAAAAAAAAAAAAACGATGACTTTAGCCAAGAACCCCCTCAATTGCCCTCCCTTTGATTTACACTGTATCCATTCTTCCCACCTTCCCTCCTGCAGTAGACCAACTACTGTTAGTGATGCTTCTTTTCCAAAGGTATACACTCCTTCTTCAAGTGAACTCACATGCAACTTTTCACATCTCTTTCAAAGCTATCAATCACATCTTCCATTTCTTTTATCAGTGCTTCTCTTCCACTCCATAGCCTTTTTTCTCACCTGCCTGGGATATGCACTCAAAACTCCCCCAAACTGTGAACAACAAATTCTCTCCCTTTACTGTCTTGAGGTTAGAGGGGTCTGGGAAATGTAGTTTGTGGCTGAGCATCTGCATCCCAGTGATTCTTCCACAGTATAGAACAAAAAGCACAACTTTTCAGAAAATAGCAAGTTGTCTCTATCACACTGTATCTCTCATTAGGTTTGGCACTTAGCTTTCCTGACTCCTTTCAGCAACTCTTTTACTAAATCTTCCTCTTCTCAGACTCACAATTTAAGATTCTACCCTTATTGGCTTTCCTTCTTGCTCTACAAGCCCTGCTTGGATTAGATCATCAGCTCCATGACTGTGCCTATCACCATTATATGAAATCTTTCACCGCTCTAACTCCAGGCTTAACCTCTTCCCTAAGCTCTAATATCACATTTTAACACTACCATTCTGAATCATCCACAAGCGACTCAACATGGCAGTATCAGGATGCTTAACTTAGAAGTAGTAGGAAACTTCTACTCATTCTATCTTAGACCATAAGCAAATTTACAGCCCCATGAGGTAGAGCAGGCTACAGGCACTGCTGAGATATACATCAAGGCTCTGAATCCTTTTCTCTGCCCTTTTCTTGGGGGGGCCCTGCCCTCCTCTGCATTGGCTTTATCCTCAAGCTGATGGCTAGATGAATGCAACAATTCTAGGTGTAATATTCAAACATAACATCATCCATAAATGAAGCGTTTCACTTCCCTAAGAGAAAAACATTACAGAAGTCCCAATGAAAGAGATCCATATTTATTTCTAAACCAATCACTGGCAAATGGAATGAGAGTACCATACTTAGTCTAGACCAGGGTTTCTCAACCTTGGAACTACTGACATTTAGGGCCATATAATCTTTCTTGTAGGGGGCTATTCTATGCATTGTAGAATGTTTAGCAGCATCTGTGGCTTCTACCCACTACATGCCAATAGAATTTGCCACTCTTGACAACCAAAAATGTCTTCAGACATTGCCAAATATCCCCTGGGAGGTAAAATCACCACTGTCTGAGAACTCCTGGCTTAGACTAACCATGATATATCCTTAGAACACAAGTACTGGAAAGGTCATCTCTTAAGAAAGGAGATAGGAAATTAAAGTTGACTAGGCAACCAATAGTGGCCACTGCAATGTCCAAAAACAAACTTGTTTCCTACTTCCCATGTCCAAAATATATTTCTCCTCCTGAATTTCTGATATTGATTAACATACAACCGTCTAGATACTCAGTGACCCAAAATGAGAACAACAGCCCAAACTAAGAACTCTAGCATCATCTTTATACCTTCCTTATTTCCCATATCCAGTGGTTAACAGTTCTTATCAATACTGATGAGGAAGCTTCTTGTGGATCTGTTCTCATTTCTCCATTTCCACTGTCACCTAAATATCTCAGTGGTCGCCTCCTTACTACGTTTCCTGCCTCCTAGGCTTTCCTACAGTTTTGATAGTTATCTTCTAAAGGGTAAATCTGGTCAAATCAACCTTCAATTTAAAACCATTTGATGAATCTTCCTCACTACCCACAAAACCAAATTGAAAGTCTTTAGCCTATTATACAAGGCCCACAATGATTTATCCATTGCCCAGTGCTGCTGCCTCAACTCCAGCCCCTCCACTTACCTCATTCTGTACCACTCCAGATTATTTATTGTTCCTCAAACCAGACATTTGATATATCAGTGATTTGTTTGTGTCAGTCCTTCTGTCTGGAATGACCTCTCCACTCTCACTTCCTAATCCATCTTCAAGTCCTTCACACTTCTCATGCATTATTTCTTTTTTGGTAACTTCTACTTTCCCCATGAGAAAATTAATTACTCTCACAGCTGTATCCCCATAGTACTTATTAAAAATATAATTCTGATTGAGCACTTAATGCATCATATTATAGCTTTATTCATCTGCCCAGCCAGATCATGGCTACTAAAGGTGAGGTATTATTATCTCTATTTATAACAACAATTTCTAGCACAGTGCCTAGAACATAATGAAACAGCTCTAAATGCAGAGCTTTTGAAATGAAGGAACTCAACTGAACTGACTTCAATGTATTTGCCCAAAATTATTATAAGTCTCAGGGACTAAGTCTAACCAGTCAGTTAAAATAATTTTTCTCTAATAGTAAGCCAAATAATCTGAAAAACATATATACCATATAAAATGCTGATAAATACCTGTTTAATAATTAAATAACAAGTCCAAAAGTGAAAATCAGTGTGACAAATAAAAATACAGCAAAATCACCTATAAAATCATTGAAGTGTTAAGAGGGATGATAATTTCAAGTCTTTGCATGATTCAGAGAGGCTTCTACACATGTGCATTCCCACAGACTACCCAAATCCCTTCTCATACTTCACCCTCAATGATGAACAGGGTCTGAGTGGGGTCTCTGAGAACAGGGGCTCAAACGCAAGTGTCCTTGGGCCCCAAGAGATGCTGAACTAAAGAAATTAAGCAAAAGCCACATTTCCAAAAGATAAGAAGGTTTTTTGTTTTTTGAGTTTTGTTATTGTTGCTGTTGTTGTTTTTAATCCAAACCAAAGTAGAAACTGAGTACAAAGCAAAGGAGTCAGGGTAAACAGAGACTAGCTGGGGAGAGTCACTAACAGAGGCATCATTGCTTTTGGTCTGTTGTAATGTTTCTTAGTACCCAAGATGCCTGAGTAGAAGATAAATATCGAGAACAGAATTTATAAAGGTCTATGGACGGGAAAAGCAATGGGGCAATATGTGTCAAGTCATAAAGATGTAACTTCTCTTTGTCACAGAGGTTCTGCTTTGGGAATCTTTGCCAAGCAAATAATCAAAAACCCAGAAGGAAGACTGTAAGTACCTTTGTTTATAAAAAAAAAAAAAAAACAGAAGTGACCTACAAATCCCCCATAAAAGACTGATTACATCTTTTTACATTCTTTCAATGAAATTAGCTCTGAAGACTATGTAGCATCTATGTGAAAATATGAGGAAGTACTTAAGACACCTGATACTTACGTCCCAGTCACAATTATATTGATAAAAAAATCATATGTGTAAAGGCTCTACCTAAATATATCAGAAAAGACAATGGCTATACCAGAATGTAGCAATTTCTAAACTTCATATTTTCATGATCTTCTAAACTTTCTATACTGTGTTTATGTTACTTTTCAAAAGTTTAATTTCAAGTCGGCAAGAGAACCACAGAGGCTGTGTCACAAATAAACTTCATCCATTTACACACACCTTCAAGCACAAGCAGCACAAAACATCCATGTTCAGAAAGGCCAATGTTTGGGTGGAATGCCACTGAGAAAGATCTACATAGCCTGTTGGAGGCCCTGGCCAGTTTGATCTCACTTCTTGGAAAGTCCAAGAGCTTAGAATTCAACTCAAAACTGCAGTCATAAGCTTCATCAGCAGTGTCCCAAAGAATATGAATTAGTGGACAGAAGTTTATGAGGTTTCACTCAAAAAAAATCTACAATTAGCTGCTCTAGCACCCGGATGGAAGCCCCAGCCTGGACACCTACCCTGCCTGGTCAGGGTGAAGAAGCACCTGTAATTATCTGCCAAACCTTGCTGACTGCTTCTCTTCTCTGCAGAGAACCTTAACTGTGTTAGCCTGTGGACCATGGTGCCCAGGAGCCAGAAGTCTCAAATACGGCAGTTCATCTTACATCCAAAGTGAGATTTGTATAATAATGCTATAATGTGGCCCTGTTCTCTCTGTCCCTTAAATTTCTATTTAACCCTGTTTGTCAGGAATAGCCCAGGATCCAGCTCTTGTCCCTAATAATATAAAACTGCCACAGGCACCAAGATAGAGGCGAGAGCTAATAAGATGGCCTGCACTGGGCTGGGTGTGGTGTGATCCTATTGCCTTGAACTAACAGTCTGGTGACCATAAACACTGCCTTAAATAAGGTCCCTGCCCTTAAATGTCCCTTGTATTTTTGTTTCCTGCTTTATCAGCTGGAATACAGTGAGAGTTACTGCTAAATGCCTGCTCCATGGTGGAAGCAACTACATATTAGTGACGGGCACATACAGAGTATAAATTCTGAAAAAGGGTATTCCCCCACTGCCAGAACTAGAGGCAGTTTGAGGGCTGAAGAGACACCACTTCTCCTCCCTCCACCCTCACTCATCCTGTTTAGAAGGGTAAAAAGATCAGATTTCTCAGAAATTCCTGTTTGCATCTGGGTATCCTAAAATGGAACTTACTGCCTTATAAAACAAAAGCACCACATTTCTACACGGAAAAAAAATCATAAATAGCTGTATGTCATATTTATATTTTGGGATAGGATCTGGATTTTTTTTCTGTGTTCCCTTTCTCTTCTTTTTTAACACTGATACACTCCACCTGACTTTCTCTATATTGCAATTACCCAACCACTGACTTCAACATTTTATCTAACTTAAAGTTTAACACGAATAATTTCTTTTCTCTCTAAAGTTAATTTCTTTTATCTACAGAACACCTTAAACATACATTCTCTCTGAAAAAATTTAAATGCCCATTTGCACCTCTCTTCAGTATTCTTCCGGAACAGAGTTCCCATCAAGTTCTACATCACCCTTCTAGGCCTTTCTAACCACCGCTGTTGGGAAAATTGTTGGGTTTGGTGAAATCAGTCTCTTATAGTTCCTTCTCAAGATCTTTTGTTCTCATCATAAAATCTACTAGAACTCACTTCCCTGCTGTAGCAGTTTGCAAAAATGGCCACAACTATCTACACGCATGCCCTCTGCAATGTGACTGTACCTCCCACCAGGAGGCAGTGTCTATTTCCCCCACCCCTAATCTAGACTGGCTTTGTTACTTGCTTTGGCCAATAGAATATGGTAGAAGTAATGGTGTGCCAGTTCAAACAGTAGACTTTAAGAGCCTTTGCACACTTCCCCTCAGTCTCCTGGAACCCCTCATTCCCTTGGATGAACCCTAAGCTAGCATCCTGGATGATGGAAGACCACAAGGAGCAGAGCAAACCATCCCAGCTGAAATCATCCTAGAGTAGCCAGGCCCTAGCTGACTAAGCAGCTTATCAAAGATACATCAATGAAGCCAGCCAAGACCAGAAGAACTACCCAGCTAAGTTCAGCCAAAATTGTTGGCCCATAGAACTGTGAACTTCAGTAAATGATTCTTGTTTAAAAATCACTAAGTTTGGGGATAATCTGTCACACAGCAAAAGCTAACTAATACAGCTGCTCATACACATTCCTTAACAACCAAGCCTCCTCTTCTTTACCTTGCTACTTTTCTATTTATAGGATAGGGTAAAGGTTTCTCTTCAATTTTGATATCCTTTCATCTAGCACATATTATAAATTCCTATAGTTCAATGCAAAAATTCTCCTCATTCCCAAAGTATTTGGACAGGGTGTTCTTAGCCACAATGATATCATAGGAAGTATTATGTAAAAATTTCCCTCAAGAATCAAATATGTAAGATTATCCTACTCTGTAACAACCTAAATGGGAAAGAATCAAAAAAGAATAGATACTTGGATCTGCAAAAACAAAAAAAAATTATCCTAGTTCATACAATTGTCATATAATATAGAAACAAATCCTTTTCTAATCCTTTTAGGATTATAACCTGCTATGTGCCAGATATTTTACAAATTATATCTCCTTTCATCTTTTCTATGAGAAAATAGGTTAATTCATGTCTTCATGTCCTTCTGATTCCAGAGCCTATGCTTTTTTCATTAAACCATATTGGCTATTTTCACCTTGAGAGTATATGATTAATGACCTAATTTCTTAAAAGACTTAGATATACTAAATTTTGCATCAACTTATACAACTAAAACCAAAATCCTTTATTTTGTTTGTTTACTCATTGATTCAAGCGGCAGATGCAGCCTAAGAATGGTGCACTATTGATCCCACCATTCTCAGCATTGACCTACCTACTTTCCTGCTTTTTCTCTTCTCAGAGGTCATGACAGTGGACTAAGCCACTTTCATCTACTCATTTCTACATGTGCTTTCCTGTCAAAAAAAAAAAATCAGCCATTACCTCTGAAAGGTCTTACTTTTTCCAGCCTCTCTTCTAATCTGTGACTGAGGTAGACAGAGGAGGAGAAAGATGGAATACAAATCAAAACATTCATTAAATGTAAGATGCCAACTTACTCTCACCTATGAGATTCATCCCTGGCTCTGGATTATACATATCGTAAGCTTTCTGGACAAAGTCTACTTCTTCCTTTATATCTTGACATGACGGGTGTTCAGTAAATGAAAGTTGAGGAATAATAATACCAAAGTGGAAACTATGGCCCCCCTCCCCACTGGCTTCATGTTGCATTCAAAAGAATTATCTTTTATGGCATTTAACTTGAACTTTATGTTTTTTCCTTGCTAAGAGCTATTAACATTACTATTGCACCACAGAGGGGATTTTTGTTTTTCTTCTGATAGCCATCTTTCAACAAGTCTGCCTGCAAGTAAATGAGAGCAGGATTTTAAGAGCCAATTATTGTGTGGCTTATTGTTTGTACTTGCTAAACTTTATTTTCCCCATAGTTTGCCTCCATTTCTATCACTGACTCTATCTTGTAACGAAAATTAATGCTCTGATTTAAATGAGTGATATGAAACATGATCTATTATGCCTGCTGGCACACAGTATGCTTCAACCTCATTACCACATTATTAAAGAATAATTAGCATCTCTAGGGATGAATTGGATATTACACATCCAACATTTGCAGATACATTTACTCACAGTTAGAAAACGGTGGTTCTATCCTTTCCATACACTAAGCCTCAATTATAAGCTTTACCAGTCCTGAAAATTGAAATTATTCTCTGGGGAAAACAGATTGTGTTAACTGCTGAATCACTTGCATGCTAGTGGAACCTAGAAACTTTCCACTTGCATGCTTATATACTGACCCTATAGTCATATCTGCCTTTCTTCCAAAGTTATTTATACCCAAGTTGTTAAATAAAATGGAGACTGACACCATTTAACTTAAATATTTGGTCTCAAAATCCACAAGAGTTCATGATATATTCAGATAATTAAGACCAATTTAGGCCATTATTTAATGTATTGGAGAGGTCACTCATACATCTATATCATTATCTATACTTCAGTTGAATGTAGAAACTGAAATACAGATTTAATGTAAGTTTAATGCACTTTGAATTATCTTTATGTATTGACGAGTTAGAATTTAAACATTAAAAACGTCATTTATTCATTAATTTCAAAAAAATTTAAATCAAAAGTTAACCACATAAAATATAAGATCTCACAAAATCTACTCTTATCAAAAATACAGAAGATTTTCAGAGTATAAAATAGTGTAGTTTAATCCTTTGTTATCAGTCCCTTGGTTTAATTTTCTTTTTACCATTCTTTTCTTTTCTCTAAATGTTTTCCCCTCAAATCTGCTAGGATTGCAGTTTCCTATTTCCTTAAAATATTTTCAAGTTCATCTTACTGCTTTAACTTTAAATATAGGACTGGGGCTTCCCTGGTGGCGCAGTGGTTGAGAGCCCGCCTGCCGATGCAGGGGACACGGGTTCGTGCCCCGGTCCGGGAAGATCCCACGTGCCGTGGAGCGGCTGGGCCCGTGAGCCATGGCCGCTGAGCCTGCGCGTCCGGAGCCTGTGCTCCGTATCGGGAGAGGCCACAACAGTGAGAGGCCCGCGTACAGCAAAAAAAAAAAAAAAAAAAAAAAAAAAAAAAAAAAAAAACAATAAATATAGGACTGTGTCTTATACTCTGACAGTTCGAAAACCTTACATTCTTGTGTGTCTGTTTTGGCAGCTGGTTGTTCCTGCTTGTTCTTATCCTTGGTGCCTGGCTTCCATGAGTGCCTGATTAAATTTTACTGTGATTTTCCCATTTCACTCATGGAACTATTGGGTTGGTCAAAAGTTCGTTCGGGTTTTCCACAACATCTCACGGAAAAACCCAAACGAACTTTTTGGCCAAGCCAATATTTCTGGGAATTCCTGGGAGCCTAGGAGCTTCATTTGCTTCTACTAGGTACACACAGGGCACAACCAGTTCAGGACCACCTTAAACCAAACCCACACCTAGAATTCTTGAAAATTCCTAGGTGAGGTGTACTTAAGCAGCACATCCTTGAGAACATAAGGGTTTGGCTGTAACTTCTCAATGATTTATTTCATTTTGGTTTGGTTTTTGTGCCATCTTCTACTCAGCACTAAAGG
The DNA here is from genome assembly GCF_026419965.1 of Kogia breviceps. Taxonomy (NCBI): domain Eukaryota; kingdom Metazoa; phylum Chordata; class Mammalia; order Artiodactyla; family Physeteridae; genus Kogia; species Kogia breviceps. Next base: position 27,758,197 of record NC_081310.1, on the reverse strand, counting down.
TGGGAGGGCAGGGAGTCTTGACCTCTGGCTCACCCTTATCCTGAGGGGTTAGCCTTGGGATCTCAGCTTTATGCAGAGAGGTGTCCCCTTAGACTCCCTACCACAGGTGGGCGCTGGGCTCAAAGTGACCAGGTTTTGCAACCTAGAATAATCCCTGCCCATGTTCTCAAGCGGAAGTGGCTTCAGTTTTCCACTTACCTTTCTGGGTTTTCATTTTCCTCTAAGATTTTAGCCAGGTAATTCCTTACTATTTTTTAGCTTTCTGATGCATTTAAAATTATATATGTGTTCACCCCAGGTTTTTTTAGCTGTTTTCAGTGGGAGCATTGGTCTGAGTATCCTAGCCCACTATGTTTCCAGAAATAGAACCCTCCCTAGATTGAATAAGCCCCATTAAAGCAAACATATTCTATGTGTCTGAAGTGTTTAATTATATCTTCTAATTACAAGTAACAAAATAGCTCAAGCTATTTTATATAACAGGATATATATATATATACATATCTTATATCCTAGTTAATAAGGATACCGGTGCATAGGACCCCAGGAGTAACTGAACAATCCAAACCACAGAAAGAGGAGCTTTTTACGATGTGCCGAGATGGGAAGAACTGAAAACAGTAGGAGACTGCGAGCCTTCACTCCGCCTCAGAGGTTCTCAAACTTTAGAAAGACTCAGAATTGCCTGGAGGGCTGTTAAGAACACAGATTGCTGTGTCCCACCTGCAGGGTTTCTGAAGTAGGGCCTGAGAATTTGCACTTCTACTGAATTCCCAGGTGATGCTGATGTTGCTGGTGCAGAGACCACCCTTTCACCACCCTGTTGCAGGAAAGCTCTGGAGTTTCACTGCTTAGATCCCAATGCTAGTTACCCCTCTACTACACCTGTGAATTTAGACATATTTTCTCACCTTCTCCATGCTTGTTTCCTGTCTCGGTGACTAAGATTCCTCATCTGTAAAAAGGAAACTGGTAGTACTTACCTCAAAGGGTTTGTTGAGAAGATTAAATGAAACGAGAGATGTAAAATGCTTAGAATAGTGCCAGTATTTAGCAAGCACTTGGTAATACCAGCTATTACTAACATCACTAACACTCACCTATTTTAATTACATCCTATTTCAGTATTTATTCTCCTTTTTACCTATGTCCAATCTTATTTTCTTTTGTGAAGTTGCTTTTGCTCCCCTGACTCCCTCCCTCCCGCATATGTCTTTAAAAATATTCTAGCATAGTTTCCTTGCAACTTTAGTTTACATGACACTCACAGACTAGTAATCACTATCCCCCTTCATGACTGTCTACTTTATGACTCCTCTATTGCCAATCTTTTGAGTTTATTCATGACTACTGTTTACTTAGTTCTTAATTATACTTCTTAATTCTGTCCATTTTTCCCAGTTTAAATTCCCAAGAGAGAATCTGACTAGTCAAATTATCACTTGCCGCCATGCCACATCACAATCCATGAATTCGCTGCCGTTGGACCAGGTCACCCTCCCTGGTCCAATCAGCTGTGGTGCAGCAAGATGAGAGGGTGAGTGGAATAAAATGAGGCTGCAGAGGGCTATCTTCAGGCAGTGACTATGAATGGGGAAGATGCACTAAGAAAGGCCTGGAAATGAAGCACACACCATGACTGACAAGTCTACATACCATTATAGGCTTAAAAACATTTAATGTTGTTGCTCAATTTGTTCTCATTAAAATTAAATACTGTGATTAAATTCCCTTATATCCAATCATTTCTCTTTTTATACAGACCCTATTGAGATATATCTGAGCTCTCATGTCATGCGCTTCACACATGTTAAGAACATTGGAGGCTGTCAGCAATAAGTATAGCAGGACCTTCATGAATGGGAACAGGAAGAAACGGATCCATTCACAGGGTTGAAGTTCTACTAAGTGTATATTTACACTACCTGCTTTGATATTACTATTAGATCCATCAGTCAGGAAACATGATAAAAGGGATAATTTTTGAAGACTGCCTGAGAGAGTGATATTCAAAAGAAAATCCATATGACAAACATGAAGAGCACAGCAAACATTCATAAGGATGAAAACATTCCAACTCTTTCTAGAAATGGCATCAGATAATAATTCTATACAAACTGTGGGAGTTCCTTTAAAAATAGCATCTTGATATATTAACCGTAACAGCCCTAACTTCTTACAGAAATACTGGTTGTGGATCCATCATCTATGAGTTTATTATTAAAATCTTCACTGAACCTATTTGTAATGTTGAAACATTACATGTACACTTTTATTCTCCCTCATTCTCCACTTCACCATGCAAAGTAGAAAATGTAGGTTTCTCATCTCAAAATCTCCACTAACACTTTATATGTACATATATACGCTATATATGTTCGTATATATTTATCTTTCTTGAATTCATTTTATGGGATTCCACCAGCTGTTTCAAGAAGTTAAGAGTTGTGAGCCATTCTTAATGATATAAATTTGTTTTCCATTAAGGAAACTGGCTGGACCTTTTCTCATGGACTCCATCACAGGGTTAGCATCCAGCTCCTGGGTCCTAGAATACATTTTCTCTTCCTCACCTGAATAAACGACTTGCATAAACATTTTTGTTCAGGTATTCCTCAATTGTGTGAGACTGTCATATCATTTGAACTTTGAATTATAAAATAAAAAATGCTACAAACATTACAGCACATAAAACTTACAGCATGACTAACTGTCCAACAGAGAGAACAAGTGACCAGGTGAATTAAGTAATCTCTCATAGCCTTACCCTTCTCATCTGTAAAATCTGTATACAAAGAACCTACATCAAGCCAAAATTTTGAGAGTTCAATGAAACAATGCATGTGAGCACTTGGCAGAGTATTTATTTTTATGAAATGCAAGTTCCTTTCCTTTTCTTCTACAATATATAATAGAAGACAGAGCCTGCATTAAAATGTGATGTTGCTCTTTATTTTTACTGAGCATTTAGGAAGAGATACTATAAAGTTCCTTGAAGAGCAACCACTAGCGTTTTCCAAAAGTTAATTAACATAAAGAGCCAGATTTCAGCCGGGGGAGGAGAGAGCAACAGTAAAGGATATCATTTTATACAAAATCTTTTGTGTGTCTCTACGTTCAGCTAGATTGTTCTGATCCTCCCTCAAATGGATCCTTTCAGCAGCTAAGTTCTCATTTTGGGAATCTGCCTTTGTGTCTCTGTAATTCCAGCCAACTCTTGACTCCACACTTCACCCTTGGAATTCTCCCTCAGGCCTAAGTTCGTCTCTGTGGTTGTTGGCCTGTTTCTAGCTGCCCCGGTACTAGTTCTCAGGTTTCCGATACCATGTCTGGTATCATCTCTCCCTAACATTTTGTTGCAGAAAATGGAATCGCTCCAGGCATGATCAATTTACCAGTGTCCCTGGGTTTGGGGGCCTAGGTACTCCCGTCTCAATGCTACCCTTTTCTAGATAACCACTCCAGAGGACAGATCTCCTCTGTTCTTCTCATGCCCCTAGCCCTGTTCCTTAACCTTTGGGCTGTAACAGCTTTAAGCATAAATAAAAGGATAAATAAGTTAACCGAAGAAGAAACTTGCATCATTTGAGGAAGATGAGACGGAGGTGGACAATAACAGGTGGAAAAACAAAAACCACTGTAAAAGTCTTAAAAAGTTTTGCATAAACATCCCCAGTATTAAAACAACTGGGATCTTGTGGTCTTAACCAACATCAAATCTCTTCTACACTAAAAGCTTTCAATTCAGGTTCTTGGGGTTTTTTTCCTTTAAGTTATTGTTGACATTTTCATTATCAGAACTAGTGTCAAAATGGATTCATTTAATTTCCTATCTTATGCTACGGTCAGTTCTGCTGAAATCCATCTGTCCTGTCCTGTTAGTCTCTCTGCATGACTTCATCACTAGGAGGGGTGAAATTTGCTTCTCCTCTGATTAGTGAATGACAGACTGATACAACTTCTAGTTTCCCCAGTTTTCTTATTTACTAGGAACCATGACTACGGGAACTAAAGTTTCAGGACTAACCTAAAAAAAAACAAGCACAAACTTCATTCACTTTGCTTTAATAACCACAGTGTCCAAGCTAAATATGAGCACCTTAACACAAGTTACAAGTACCCAGAAGATGTGCGCTCAAAAATGCCATGTGTGCTCAGCCATCTGTAAATAAAGTCCTACATAACATCTGCAAATCTTTCCTGGTGAAACTAGAACTTCATTATTTTAAAAAACCCCGATAATTTGTTTTAAAGTGCAGAGACATATAAAACTGCTCACGGAAACCCCCTTCAAAAAAATAATAATGTCAGTTATTCCTTTCCAAACAGAATTGAAATGCAGGGTAGAGTGCTAAGTCTTCCCCTAGAAAAAGGAAATCATTGTTCTAAAATACTCTTCCCCCTTTTTTATCCTAGAGTACAAATCACGCAGAGTATTCTACATGGAAGTTCTTCTGGTACCCTAAAACTGGTAAAACTGAAACACCTATTATGAGCCTGTTTAAATAGGGTACCAGGCCAGGAAATTATCCTTTGTACACAGTCAACTGTAAAGGTGGATATTGTTTTAAGACACGCCTTCATGTTTATCACTATTTTTTTCTCTCATGCTAAAGCTTAAATTTAGCATTTTTAAGATTAATTATGTAAGATTTATGATCTTACTAATAGTCAAGTAACTCTGTCCTAAGACTTCACTTGACCATCTTACTCTCCTGGTCATGTTCTTCTTTAGTTTTCATGTGTCTACACTCAAAAGTCTCTCCCCATGAACCTACTAACTTCATGTTGAAGTTCACACATCAGCCAACAAAAACAGTTCTACCACTCACCTTGATTGACTGACTGCTCTCCAATTTCACCATCTCCTTTTCTCCTTTGAGTCTTGAACATGCTTCCCCTCTGCCCTGTGCCATCAGCCTTTCTCCCCAGCTATATCTCCATCCCTTCAGCCAAGTCTAACTGCAATGCCCCAGATTGGGGGAACGTTTTCTGGTTCCTTGTCCCAGTCCCACCACCTTCCACTGAAGACTGGAAAAATTAATAGGCCATGGGGGGGTAGGAGAGTATATGGACTAGGAGGTTGGATCCTGGAGATGAATCGTGGATTTCAAATCTCAGATCTACCATTTACTAGTTATGAGGCCCAGGGCAGGAAAACATCACTTCTCTGGGCCTCTGTTTCCTCATACACAAAATATAAACAATATCATTATTTTGTGAGGATTAAATCTGTTAATGCATGTAAAGCACTAAGAACAGTACCTGACGCACAGTAACTATTGGATAAGCATTAGCCATGAGTATTCCTGCCACAAAATCTGGATTTCCCACATCCTATTATATGATGTTACAATGTAATTATATTATTATAATAAAATAATATAATTACAACATATTATAATGTTATTATATTATATGTAATTATATTATTATAATTCTTATTCTTATAGCATGATCTTCCAAACATTATAAGCTCTGTAAGAGAAAGGATCTTGTCTGACTCATTTATTGCATTCTAAGCACTAAGTATTGTATAAGGCATAGAATAGGCACTCAAAAACATTTAATGATTCAACGAATAAGTGAATTATTGTCAGACAATGACTCTACCTCCAAGTCATGAGTCCAATCTTCCATTTAGGGAACTGTCACTGTATCCCTACAAGCCCATGTCTCCCACTAACAAACTAGAGGGGTTCAACTGCTCTAGAATGACTTCTCAACTTCTCTCACACCAAGTTCCACTGTGCATTACCTTTGAGGCTTTTGGACTTGAGTCAGCTACTGGAATACTCTAACTTGATGTTTTGGAATCTGGACTAAACTAGTTGATCCTTAGACTTGCTGAGTGTCTGGACTTGGTTTGTTCCCTGAACTATTTACAGGACTTGGTATCCCAGCTGTGCATAAGAAATACCCTGCTCTGGGTCACCACCTGAACTGAGCATTTCCTCACATTTAGTCTATATGCTATCCCCACCAGGAACTGAGGAAACTGACAATATAGCACTCCCAACTGTAACTTTGTTCACTGACTAGGTGGCTTTAAAGAAAAGAAAAATTGTATGTTCTGAATATCAGTTGGAATTCTATTATTTGTTACTTTCTCATTATTACGGTATAATGACAAGAGGTGTTAATAATGACTTGACTCAATACATTCAGTATCACTTTACTCTCCTGTGTTTTATTAGTTGTAATGTTTAAGATCGTCCAAATTCATAACACCATCCTATTGTCCATGACATGTTAACAGAAAATGTTTTATGCTAACAAAATCATGGGACAATACTACAAGGTTATATACAAGTCCATATCAAGGGCACTAAAACAATGGTATTTCATCTGTTCATTCAAAAACATGTATTGAATTCCTATTATACTGTTATGTATTAAAATAAAGGATAGAGATGTAAAGATGAATAAATCATATGCTCTGCCTTTAAAAGTTCATAAATTAGTCGATTTAAACTTAGGTTAAAATAATACTGAAGCATTTGAAATGAAAGCAGTTTCCAGTTTTGCTCTTCACCAAAAAAAATGGTGCCATCGTGATCTGGAAGGATAGCTGCTAAAATCATCTCTTTTGAAGTGTATTATTTCTATTAAATCTTTCTAAATATATGTAGAACAGGTCTAAAAGGACTTTCTCTCCTTATGAACCTTCATTTTTTGGTCAGTGTAGTCTAATAGAATAACAAATGCATTATAACGCTCTGGTCTTAATATTCAAGGAACATCCCAGGAAAGGCAGAGAGGGAATCCAAGGTCAACAGCCAGAGACCTGCTCCCTCCACAATTCTCCTTGTCTGTACAGCATACTCACATTTCTGCTACGTTCAAACAATGAAAATGTGTTCATCCGGCAAGAAGGAAATAAGGGGAAAGGACAACACTCTCAAGTGTTTATAATCATAGACAGTACAAAAAACAGGCTCTGGTCAAGCTATGTTTAAATGTATGCATTTTTCTCCCAATAGAGCTGTAGCCTGTCAGTAATAGATGTAATTTGTGCTCTTAAACCTCCAACCATGGCCTTCACTAATGTATCCGTTCTGTTTTGCCTATTAATACACTTTCAAGGAACACTTTTGGGTGAGTCTACAGTCCTGACCTTGGAAGTAGAAATACCTGGATTTGAATCCCTCCCCCACTACTTGAGGATGTCTTGAACAAGCTCTTTAACCTCTCTGATCTTCACTTACACAATGACAGAAATAACAGCTACTTCATAAATAACATATGAAGATGCCTAACAAATGTTGGCTCTCTAACTGTTGAGTCAAAAATTAATTTTTAAAAAAGGAGAAGGAGTAAGACGATGAAGGCAGGAGGGAAAAAAACAAAGAATAAGTCAGCGGGAAGTAACAGGAAGAGGAGGAGAAAAACAAAAAGGAGAAGGAGGAGGAAGACAATGGAAAAGTTTTTTAAATCATGTCATCAAGTATGGAAACCATAACCGACTGGCTTCAAAAGCAGAACAGCTATAAAATTAAAAGAATAACAGGAAATAAAGCCATAAACTGGTGGTTTGCTTGAAATGCTGTTTATCATTGAATAAAGAATGAATGAATTGTACCAACCTAATAGGGCTGAGAAAAGGCAGGGGCATGTGTAGAGCATTCCTAGACAATGTATATAGTTGACCCTTGAACAATGCTGGTTTGAACTGTGCAAGTCCACTTATCCGCTGATATTTTTCAATAGTAAATACTACAGTACTACACTGCCCATGGTTGGCTGAATCCAGGGATGAAGAGGAACTGCAGATAATGAAGGCCAGGGCTAACCGTAAATTATACATGGATTAACCCCCCTCAGTTATTCAAGGGTGAACTATATATCTTCCAACAAGCCTAGTTACAGTCCAAATGCCACGGCTGTCAGAGAATATTGAGAAGTGGTAGTGAGACAGGCTATAGCCATTTTCAGGACTGCCTCTTCTATCAGTATTTTAAATAAGGATGATTTTATTGTTTGTAATTGATTCATCAATTCAACCAATATTTATTGAATGCTTGCCCTCCAGTTCTGCCCTCCAGCACTCTATGGTCTAGTAGAGGATACAGGATAACATCCACAAATAACCAAAGTACAGGATTTGTGATAAATATAGTGAGAAATGCAAATGAAATATAATAAAGACTCAAACGAAGAAAGAATTACCTTTGATGGGAGTAGTCTGAAAAGGCTTCATGAAGGAAATGATATTAACTCATTCATTTATGCATTAAGAAAATATATTGTGGCATTTTCCCATAAACCTGATACTATTTTAAGGAGTCAAGAAACATATCCGTGATCAAGACAGATGACACAAACTTTCAAAGAAGAAAATAATAAACATGCATACAGATTTATACATATATAAATAAGATTAGACAATGACAATTGTTTTTGAATAAATTGCAATAGGGTAGTCTGATGGAGAGCAATTTCAGGCAAGAGGAGGCAACTTCGGATAATGTAGTCAATAAAAATCTCTCTGAAGTTTTAGAATTTGAGCTGAGAACTGAAAATATTCTTGGCAGGGACTTCCCTGGTGGCGCAGTGGTTAAGAATCCATCTGCCAATTCAGGGGACACGGGTTGAAGCCCTGGTCCGGGAAGATCCCACATGCCGCGGAGCAACTAAGCCCGTGTCCACAACTACCGAGCCTGTGCTCTAGAGCCCGCGAGCCACAACTACTGAATCCCGCACGCCTAGAGCCGGTGCTCTGCAACAAGAGAAGCCACTGCAAATGAAAAGCACGCACACCACAACAAAGAGTAGCCCCCGCTTGCCACAGCTAGAGAAAGCCCCCATGCAGCAACAAAGACCCAAGGCAACCAAAAATAAATAAATAAATTTATTTTTTTAAAAAAAGTTAAGAAAATATTCTTGGCAGAAAGAACAGGAAGTGTAAAGGCCTTGAAATGAGAATGGGCTGAGCATGACAGAGCATTCGTAAGAAAGAAATTGAAAAAGAGTGCACAGAGAGGTACTCTGGTGGCAGATCACATAGGGCTTCCTAGGTGAAGGAATTTACCAGAAGGAATTTACATTTTACTTAAAATCTGTAGGAAGCTGTTGAAATGTGATTTATTTCCATTGTTAAAAAGACTACCATGGCTTTTGTGTGGATGGAGGCAAGACTGACAGCACGGAGACCAGGTGGAAAGCTATTACAAAGTTAAGAGAGATGCTGGTAACAGTTGACAGTAGTGGCATCTCAGAGAAATGGACAGGTCCAGGCTGTATTTTGAAGTTAGAGCAAAACATGTTAAGTGTGTGTGTGTGTGTGTGTGTGTGTGTGTGTGTGTGTGTGTGTAAAATTGACTGACTTGACCATTTAGAATGTTGGTAGAGAAAGATAGAAAAGTGGAAAGGAATTCATGTTTATTGGTCACCTGCTATGTCCAGGCACTTTATATCAATTACTTAATTTAATGCTCACAACAATTGCAGAGGTAGATATTATAACCCCTCCCTTTTTTTTCTTAGATAAAATTAAGGGAGAAATATGTTAGGTAAATTATCCAAGGCCCCATGACTAGGAGAGAACAGTTTCAAATCCAGGTCCATCTGACTCAAAACCTGTGTCCTTTTTTGACCTGGTATCTCTCTGGGGCTGTGAAAAGACAACAGGAAAGACACAAAGTAAGTAAAGGTATGCACAGGAAACATCAGTATTTCTCAGTGTGACTGGAGAATGTTCATAGGGGAATAGTAAGAAACTGAACTGGTTACAGCCTTTAACAACTCTCTCTTCTCCCAGAATTTCACCATGATGTCCTGTAAAACTCTCGGCTTAAAGCATCTCTCCAGCTCCACCTCCCCAGCCATCCACACTTACTGACCTCCACTGCCAAAACTCCATTTGTGAGCATTTTCCGTCCATCCGATGGATGTGACTTTCTAGAAGAGCCCAGGTTTGTTGAGTGCTGCACAGGAGATAAGAAATTTGGTTCTCCTCTGCTCCACTCATGGGGAGCCCCTTTGCTCCTATTCCCATCTCTCTGGAACCTCACCAGCCCCAGAGAGAATAATGGGGTTCCCAGTCTCCTGTGATTCTCATCAGGTATGGCTGCCCCAGCCTGCCAGTCCTCAGCCCGTTCCTGAACCCCAGACATGGTTTACAGAGCAGCTGTGATCTCCTCAGCCAGCTGATGAGGTGACACTTGAGACTTTTCACTCTAGGTTTCCCAACCTCATACAGGAATGTCCAAGCAGCACATGATGGTCTCACAGTGGCCAAGGATGAGTTCTAGAGCCTTCCCCTAGCACGGTACCCTGAGGCTTAGCAGCACCCTCCACTGGAAATCCAGTGAAAGACAGCCTTCCAGGTTTTGGCCAATCCTGATGCTGTTTGGCCTAGACATCTCCAAACCACCCTGGACAACATGCTGAGTTGGCCTTCGGCCAAGCTACCTGACCCACAGGATATGGCTTTTTCTAATCTCCACAGAGGCAAGTAGATCAGGTAGAGGTCCTGGATTAAGAAGGATACTACTATGTAATAACAAAATGGATAAATCCACCAGGTAAATAATTTTATATGCACAGAACATTACAGCATTACAACAAAGAGAGTAAAGACTGGCCAAAGTACAAGAAGAAAAAAACAGATGATAGTGTGTGATTTCCATATATCTCTATCACAAATGTATAGGACAAGCAAATAAAAATAATTAGAAGTATAGATTTGAACAACAGGATCTTAGACATATTCTGTAGCACTTAATATGTGCCAGGCACTATTATAAACACTTTACATGTTAATTAATTTAACCCTGAAAATAATTCTATGAAAGGGTACTATTATTATGCATATTTTACAGATGAAGAAACTGAACATAGAGAGGTTATGCCCAAGTTCACAGAGCTAATAAGTAGCAGAGCCAGGCTTGAAACCCAGGCAGTCTACCCCAGAACCTATGTTCTTAACCACTATGTTATACTGCCTCTCTAAATAATATAATTAACAAACTTATCTAAATTATATATAAAGAATCACATATCCAATAAGCAGAGAATACTGTTTTTCAAACACATTCAAAATATTTAGAAAATAATATTGACCAAACTGGCTCATTCACAAAAGCAGTCTTTACAATTTTTTAAATAGAAAAAAAGTATGAATTAAAGTTAAAAGCCTTAAATGTCTGTATTATGAATAAGATAGGTAAAAATAAACATATAAATTTAGAAGTTAAAAAGGAACAACAGAACAAAACTAAGGAAAGTAGAAGCTAAGAAACAATAAAAATAGGGCCACAAATTAATAAAATAGAAAACAAAAAAATAGAGATGATCAAAAAACCAGAGGCCATTTCCTTGAAACAGACAAACTGATCATGAAGAAAGAGAAGGCACAAAGAAATAACACTGGAAATAAAAACTGAGTCATTGGTATGGATACACTAGAGTTAAACTTCCTTTATTGCCGTATTTATCTTGGTTGCAATTTCAATGGGAAAAATTTTAGTTTAACCATCAAACATGATGATAACTTTAGTGTTTTTGGAAGAGGTTTTTTTTTTTCTTTTAAAGTTATTGCATATTCCTAGTTTTCTAAGAGTTGTTTGTTTCCTTATTTGATAATGAATAGATATATATCGAATGCATCTATTGAGATATTACTTTTCTCCTTTTAATAATATGATAAATTACTATTTATTTTCCAGTGTTAAACTAATCTTCTTAGCCTTGAGATTAAAACAACCTGGTCATTACATATGTCCCTCTTTATATATTGCTGGATGGATTGTTAATATTCATTTTTGCATCTAGATTTATGAGGGAAGTTGACCTTTAATTTTTCTTTCTTGTATTAGCCTTATCAGATATTGGTACCAGGGTTATGCTAGCCTCAAGTAAAGTGTTCCCTTTTTTTTTTTTTTTTTTTCCATGAAGTGGTTTTGTAGAATTGTGATTATTTTTCCTTGAATACCTGGTAAAGCTCTCCTGAGCAATCACCTGGGCCTAGAGTTTTCCTTGTAGGCAGATATTTTACTTTAAATAAAACTTTTTTAATGGGAGAAATTTGGATACAGGAAAAGAATACAGAAGGAAAAGTATGAAGATATGAGAAGTGACCTTTCAGCAACATGGCAGACTGAGTTGACAAGGAAGACACTCACCTTACAAAACAGAAATACTGAATAAAACATAAAATTTCCTTTTTAATAAAAAGCGAAGCTCAAATAATAAAAATAAAGGGAAATCTCCCAAGTACCTAAAATAAAAAAGGAACTCAAACCAGCAGTAAACTTCAGTTGTCACCATGTCAGCAAAAGAGGGTGTCAGATCCTGATACTGGGCTTGGCTGCTAAGATTTTAATGCTCACTGAGTACAGTTTTCAGAGTACCCTGTTTAAAGCCAAGTCCTATCAGTGAAACAGTGATCAGGAAAAATTCCTCACACCAACCTAGAAAATTCACAAGAAAGTTTACTATCTATTCAGGTATATAATTGGGGGAATAAATCTCCTGAGGCTAAATTGAAACCCTTGGCAAGAAACATATAAGGGTTAGTAGGAATTGTACTAACTGCATAGTGCAGGAACCCAAAGCAAAAGAAAATTTGCCCACAAGCTAATTTTAGGACCTCAAAAAAATCAAATGCAAAACCCCTCTGTAGAAACACTAGTAAGTACACAATCCAGGGTACACCAGACTCCCTGCTAAGGATGCACTCACAGTCAACCATCAGCAGCCACACAAGGAAACAAACCACAATGAGGGAGTCAGCAGACCAAACAGTTGGAAGAATCTGTACCACTCTAAGAGGTGGAAATAATACAACAATATTAAAGAGACTGTACTACTGAAGAGCATAGAACACAAAATAGGCAGATTTGAAAAAGAACCAAATGAAACTTCTGCAAAAAAAAAAAAAAAACTATACTTATTGAAATTGAAAACTCAATAGATGACTTAAAGAGTAGATGAGAAAGTTGAAGAGAACTTACGAAAGATTTGAGAAAATCATCCAGAATGTAGCAACGAGAGAAAAAAAAAAAAGGAAACTATGAAAGCAAGAAAGACAAAGAGGCTTGGAGAATCAAATGAGAAGATCCAAAATGTACCTAATAAGATTTTTTTGAAGGGGATATTACAGAATAAAGAGAGAAATATTTGAAAGATAAGAACTGTCCAGAAATGAATACAAACTAAAGTCCTCAGGTTGGGGCAGCAAACCAGGTTCCAAGCAGGAAAAATAATATCAAATCCAAGCTTAGACAATAAAGAACTGTAGAAATAGAAAGGCAAAAGAGATCAATCTTAAAATAACCAGAAAGAAAAGACAGCTTACCTAAAAAGGAATGACAAACTGAAAGAAGACTGCTCATCAAGTCAGAAAACAATAAAATATCTTCAATGGGCTAAGTTAAGTACAGAATTCTACCTACCTACTAATCAAAAATTAAGGTGCTATAAATAGACTATCAAAAAAGAAGAAAAAAGACCAAAAGGATTTCCTATTATTGGAGGAGGTCACTGAGAGGACGTGACCTTGAGCTGGAGACTCCTCACCCCCTTTTCTCTCCTTAGAATGATGTTTGTTCAGACCACTGTTCCCACATTAGGAGCTACTTCAGGGGCAAAGCCTTGAGAGACTAATGTGTTTTTGAGATCATTCTGTACTGTATACATGACTGAACCCCGTTAAGGCCTCCACATAAACTCCAGTTGGTGGATGGAGGAATCAACTCATCTTGTAGCTACCCAAGACAAGTCTCGTATGTAAGTTCCTTTTCTTATTAAAACTGCCACTTATGAATCTAGAGTGGTCTTCTTCTTTCTTTGGTCTCTCCTTGCCATCTGTATATACCGGGGGGTTCAAATTTCTCCTGGGAACTCCTGAGGTTGTGAACCAACACCTACTTATATACAATTCCTGAAGAAAACTACTAAAGAGTGTAAATAATTTAAGAAAGAATGGAAAAAAGTACCTTGATATCTGTTATAAGGTAGAAGGGGGAAAAAAAACGAGTGAAGTTATCAAAGGAACAAATTAAGTCCATATAAGGTACAATTGATAGGTGGCATATTGAATGATACTTTTCCAATACTCCAGAAAAATTCCTTGGAAGAGGTGAAATTTTGAAAAATCTTTTAATGTCTGGAACACAGAGAGACACTCCAACATAGGGTGTGGCTTAGGAGAAAACTTCAAGGCACAAGCTTGATCACCTGACCCAAGGGCCAGTGAACAAGTTCACCTAAGAAAAGCAGGGAAGACCCTCTGGGGAATGTGAAACAATAGAAATGAGGTTTTCTGTGTGCTCCAGCAAAGGACTCTGAAGTGGAAATAATGAACTAAACAAAAAGGAAAACAGGTTTTACTTTGAATCTAAAAAATTAATATTCTGGGCTTCCCTGGTGGCGCAGTGGTTGAGAGTCCGCCTGCCGATGCAGGGGACACGGGTTCGTGGCCCGGTCCGGGAGGATCCCACATGCCGCAGAGCGGCTGGGCCCGTGAGCCGTGGCCGCTGAGCCTGCGCGTCCGGAGCCTGTGCTCCGCAACGGGATAGGCCGCAGCAGTGAGAGGCCCGCGTATGGCAAAAAGAAACCGAAAAAAAAAAAAAAAAAAAAATTAATATTCCAAGTAGTACAGTATCTTTTTAGAATTTTGTTCTAGTCTACTGCTTAATGAAATAATGTATTTTCTGGACCTTATACTTGGTAAAAAAAAAAAAAAAAAAAAAGAAAGAGGGCTTCCCTGGTGGCACAGTGGTTGGGAGTCCGCCTGCCGATGCAAGGGACACGGGTTCGTGCCCCGGTCCGGGAAGATCCCTCATGCCGCGGAGAGGCTGGGCCCGTGAGCCATGGCCGCTGAGCCTGCGCGTCCGGAGCCTGTGCTCCGCAACGGGAGAGGCCGCAACAGTGAGAGGCCCACGTACCATAAAAAAAAAAAAAAAGAAAGAAAGAAAAGAAATATTAAATATTCATCTCATGTATTTATCTCTTCCCCATCAACCATCAGTCTCAAATATTTAACCAGCCTCTCCCAGTCTGATCTAGGCCAGAACAGCTACTGAGATGCCCTGAAGCATTTTCCATGGCAGCGTGACTTCCAGCCTGGGAACTTCAAGGAACTCCTCCCACCTAAGAATAAAACAATGCTTAAAGGGAACCTCTCAGAGATTTAGTGCTAAAGGAAAAATTGCTCCAATTTGTGTGTTTGAAGTTTCCTAGAAAAGAAATCCATAGGTATACAAACCCAAAATATTTTGGAACACACACATAATTCCTGGACTTCCTAGCTTCTGTATAATTTCCCCCATTTCAAAATAAATGTCTCAACATCTCCGAAAGAAAAAAAAAAATCAAATGAAGCTTTATTAAATGTTTGAAGAGTAAATGCTCCAAAGTATTAAGTGATTTAAGAGTAAAATTCACAATTTTTTTAATTCAAATTATTTCAAGGACTTAAATAGCATCCCAAACATATTCATACCTCTCTCCGTAACTCCCACTGGGAACCCTGTTCCTATCCAAAAAGAGCTCAGAGCTTAGAGTCCATGATACTCCCTGATGCAAACATTTTTATTAGAAACTTATAGAATGAACTTGAGTCTTTAGCAAAAGAGTTAAAGAGTTTTGTTGTATTCAGTGTTAATCACTGGATGGTCTTAATTGGTTGAATTGTGTCCTCCCTAAAATTCATACATTAAAGTCCTATCTCCCAGCACCCTGGAATGTGACCTGTTTTTTTTAGAAATTACGAAGTTTCGGATATAGTTAGTTAAGATGAGGTCATACTGGAGTTGGGTGAGCCAATCATTCAATATGACTGGTGTCCTTATCAAAAAGGGAAAACTGACACAGCACACAGGGAGACCACCCTGTGAACATGAAGACAGAGATCTGTGCATCCACAAGCCAAGGAACACCAATGATCATGAGCAAAGCACCAGAAGCTAGCAGAGAGGCATGAAACAGATTCTCCCCTACAGCCCTCAGGAGGAAACAACCCTGCCAACTTCTTGATTTCAGCTTTCTAGCCTCCAGAACTGTGAGACAATAAATTTCCGTTGTTTAAGCCACCCAGTTTGTGGGACTTCGTTATGGCAGCCCTCACAAACTAACACGGTGTTTCCCTTTGCCCTGCCTTCCTGGGCACATCTCAATTTCACCCATTTCTCAAAACAGAAGAAGGTGGCAAAAAATAACCTGTAGAAAGCTATTCTTTTTCAGGAAATTTTGTACATAATGTGAGAGTTCATATAAGCCTCAGTTGCCTCCTACATAAAATGAGGTTAACATCGACCAGTTAGGTTTTTTGTGAGCCACGCAATGTCTCTAGTTCCGTGTCGGTCCATAGTAATGACTCAAAAAAATAAAATGGTAGCTGTTATTATTAGAAATTAAAATGATGCTACTAAGCCTGTGTCACTAAGATGTGGGAGCTCACGTGTTCCCTCAGGAGTCCCTTCCAGCCACGTTGTCTGCAACAGATGACTTCATCAGGCTCCAACTCTCCCAGGGCCTGAACTGGTATCTTAAATGTATATCCAAGTCTCAGACTTTGCAACCAGCATATCCTGCCCTGCTTTACATCACCATCATCTGCGGTCACTGCCGCGAATGCAAACCATTCCTCTTCCCTTTTCCTCTCATCCTGTTTCCTCTCTACTGACCCATTCATTCACATCCTATTTCCTCACAAATCCTGTGGCCTTGCAAACTATCTTCTCACAGGAACTCCCCCATCTAATTCCCACTTTAGCTGAAACAAGGCTCTCCGTAGATCACACCACCTCTCCTACAGCCCTCCCCAGTGGAGTCGGCTCATTCTTCAACATGCCAGCTACATGAGGGTCAGGTGGTGGATCATCATTTTATCCACGTCCAGTCTGCCATTTCTCTACCTTCAGAGAAAACACCTTCCATTTTGAGGTGTGTGCCACCTATGACCCCCTCTAACCTTCTTCATCATTGTTATCTCCCATCTGAAGACTTCTCAGTGAATCCTTATTAAATAAAAATTTGATGCCTGACTCACTGGCTTCCTCGGCATTTCAAGCTCTGTTATTATCCAGGTTACTTTAACACACGTGTTCAATGCTGCAGACTCAAGTTCCTTGATTTCAACCCCACAATCTTCATTTCTACTCAAGCGGAATTCTATGATCAATCACTCTGGCCATTCTTACCAATTAATCCCAAATTCCTTGTTATATTGTCCTTCACATGCAAAATCTCAACTCTTGTCAGTCCAGTACATCCAGATTTGACTCTATGATCTGTCACTTCAGTCTCTCTCTAATTAGTATTCTTCTCAACAATATCTTATTTCTTTAGCCACACCTGCTCAACAAAATCCCAGTCCTAGGTCAAACAAGTGATTAAACCCAGCAATTATACCCAGGCTGCCGAGAGCTACTGGAGAAAATCACAAAGGTAGGCAGTATTCAAGCATCACAAATTCATCTTCTGAACCACAACTCATCCTGGGAAACTGTCTCTGTGTCATAGGTACCTTCTACCTCCAAAACTCCACCATTTTTCTAAAATCCCTCACTTACCGTTCTGCCACTTCCCTCCTCTCAACAAATGACCCTCCTTTCTGTTTGAGAAAAAGAGTCCATCAGACAGGAAGTCACCCAACATCCTGCATCCTCACCTACCACCTTGTCCATGACTACCCCTATCACTGGTCTGCTTCTCTCCCATCACACTCAACCAAAGGTCCTCTCTTGCCAACAGCCAATCCTTCTACTTTGCATTCTATCTCCTCTTGCTTCCTCAAAGTCCTGGTTTTATAAAGTATCTGTTCTCCCTTTGGCATATTTTATCTCTTCTATTCTACTGACTTTTCTAGCAGTATTTAAATATTTCTCCTCTCTCCCACCTTAAAAAATGTCCTTTCTCGATTCTAAATCCCAATAACTAATGATTATTGAGAATTTACCATGTGAAAGGGATTGTGCTAAGTTTTGAACATCTAGTATTTCATTCCTCACATCAACCTTATAGAGTAGATTATACTATCCCCAATTACTGAAAGTGAAGCACAAAGAAGTTAAAATCACACAAGTAATTGGTGGAGCCAGTCTTCCAACCCAGGCATCAGACTCCAGAGCCTATGCTTTAAACCACAATGTTATGTTTCATGACAGAAACACACTGCATTCATTAGCTCCATTTTCTTACCTGTCATTTCAGCCTCCTGACTCCACAACTCCAATGAAACTGTCTATTTTATTTTAATCTTTTGGTTAAAAGCCTTTATTTTCAGTAGCTTTAAAAATTGATAGTGCTTTAAACTAACAACTTTTTAGATTTCCAAACCCTGCTCCTTCCTGTTTCTCTTCCTATTTACCTGGACTCTCCTTTAGAGAATCCTTTATGAATGTCCCTTCTTTTAAATGCTTGTGTTCACCATAGTTCTTGCCTGTCTTCCTTCTTTTCTCAGCCTACATACTCTCTTTAGATGATGTCGCTCATTCCGATGGCTTCAGCTGTCACTTATATAAGTTTCAACTGGAGAGGACAGTTACCTGGCACTATTCACACTAACAGTGACAGCTGGAAATGCTGAGGGGTGGAACCTGGAGATTGACAGGCCACCCAAACAGATCCACACAGGGAGACATTTACTTTCATAAATTTACCATCAACCAAGATCTGGCTCTCTGACTTGCAAACTCAGAAACTTTAACTTGACACTGTCACAATACTTTAAAGAATAGAGGCACATGTATAAAACTGGTGTGCCAAAATATGAGTTACCAACGAGGAATATAACTCTCTGTGAATCTGAGGTATATGCCAGTCTGACCAGAGCATTCTCTCAGCATAAGTAAAGTTCATGAGGTTAAATTATTTGGAGGCTGTTTGGTGAGCATGAAGCAAAACAAGGAGAGTTAATAGTATGATCCAAATATGTAATGACATCATTACATATTTATAAAGGTAAACAGTCTATCACCACAGTTGGAACATTGCTCATGATGGACTAGTTATTTAAGTGTAGAATGAACTAACACTCCAAACCACAGAGAGAACTTGGCAAAAAAATATATATGATTTTTAAATGGGCAGAGGATCTGAAGAGACATCTTTTCAAAGACATGCAGATGGTCAACAGGTAAATGAAAAGTACTCAACATCACTAATCACCAGGGAAATGCAAATCAAACCCACAATGAGATATCACTTCACACATGTCAGAATGTCTACTATCAAAAAGACAAGAAATAAGAAGCGTTGGTGAGGATGTGGAGAAAGGGAACCTTTGTGTGCTGTTGGTGGGAATATAAATTGGTGCAGTCACTATGGAAAACAGTATGGAGGTTCCTCAAAAAATTAAAACTAGAGCTACCATATATATGATCCAGCAATCCCACTTCTGTGTCTTTATCAAAAGAAAACAACCAAATCAAAAACACCAACACAGAAAGATATATGAACCCCCATGTTCACTGCAGCATTATTTACAATAGCCAAGATATGGAAGCAACCTAAGTGTCTGTTAATGGATGAATGGAAAAAGAAAATGTGGCACGCATACACACACACACACACACACACACAGAGGAATATTATTCAGTCATTTAAAAAAAATGGAAATCTTGCCATTTGCGACAACATGGATGGACCTTGAGGGTTTTATGCTAAGTGAAATAAACCAGATAGAGAAAGACAAATACGGTATGTTCTCACTTATACGTGGAGTCTAAAAAAATTTCTTTTTTAAATAATGGATACAGGGCTTCCCTGGTGGTACAGTGGTTAAGAATCTGCCTGCCAATGCAGGGGACACGGCTTTGAGACCTGGTCCAGGAAGATCCCACATGCCACAGAGCAACTAAGCCCATGTGCCACAACTACTGAGCCTGCTCTCTAGAGCCTGCGAGCCACAACTACTGAGCCCATGTGCCACAACTACTGAGCACATGCTATTGAGCCCACATGCCACA
This sequence comes from Kogia breviceps, assembly GCF_026419965.1. Classification (NCBI taxonomy): domain Eukaryota; kingdom Metazoa; phylum Chordata; class Mammalia; order Artiodactyla; family Physeteridae; genus Kogia; species Kogia breviceps. The sequence goes on along the minus strand of NC_081310.1, from coordinate 27,738,281 downwards.
GCTACTGAGCCCGCCTGCCTAGAGCATGTGCTCTGCAACAAGAGAAGCCACTGCAATGAGAAGCCCATGCACAGCAACAAAGAGCAGCACCCGCCCACCGCAACTGGAGAAAGCCCACGCGCGGCAATTAAGCCCAAACACAGCCAAAAATAAATAAAATAAATTTTTAAAAAAACCCTAATAGATATAGAGAACAGATTGAGGTTGTCGGGGCAAGGGGTGGGGCGGGCAAAATGAAAGAGAGTCAAAAGGTACAAAATTCCAACTATAAAATAAGTAAGTCATGGGATTGTAATGTAGAGCATGGTGACTACAGTCAATACTGTATTGTATATTTGAACAAGGCTAAGAGAGTAAATCTTAAAAGTTCTCATCACAGAAAAAAACAGTTTGTAACATGTATGATCACAGATCTTGACTTATCGTGGTGACCATATCACAACACAAATATCAAATCATTATGTTGTACACCTGAAACTAATATTATATGTCAATAATGCCGCAATTTTTTTTAAAAGGAACTTGGTTGTACAATGTCTAAGTCTGTTTCTGTGACTCTTCTTTCATTGCTGACCTCCCATACTTTTGGTTGAGACTTTATTTTGGAAAAGTTAATGTATAAGGAACTTATAACAAAGACTACCACCCTGAGAGTAACAGTGCATCTTAAAGCTAACTTTCCATGTCTTTTCTCTTTCATTGTATGCCAATTTCATATTTTAATCTACAGAAGGCAATCATATTTCCCTTTTTTCCATGTTCTAAGGGCCAAGTCCAGTCTTTTGGACTTTATTAATAGCTCAGAAATCCATACCCTTTTTCCTATGCCCAAGTGCCCTCAATTTTCCTCCCTGAATTGCTATGATGGCCTCAGATTTCATCTCTCAGCTCTCAGGACTGCCTTACTCCAATCCATCTAAGAGATAAAGATCTAATATGAAAACCCAATCATGTCACTTTGCACTTACAATCCTTTCAGCCTCCCAAAATCTTCCAGGATGAAATCCAAACTCCTTAATATTTTTGATTAAACTGCTTTTACTCATGCACTTTCTCCAGGTAACACTTCTTCCAGAAAACCTTTGCTGACCATCACCCTCTTGAATTCGGGATCAGGGACATGCTCTCAGCTCACACAAGTCCCCATGCTTTTTTCCTCATTATAAAATGTTTCACAGCATATAATAATGTTATTTCTCTTGCCTTTCTCCCCAAAGACTGTTAACTTCTTGTAAGCTATACCTCATTATCCTTGAATCAAAAGCGCCTAGCACAGCCCTTGACAAACAGTGAGTTTATTACCTATAAATAGAGATAAGCAGTCATAAACATCCTTGAGAATGGTTATTGTTTGCCTGACAAGAGACAAGCTATAAGCAAAACCAAATTCTGATTTACTATCAATCAATTAAAAGGCTGTCCTCAACTTAATAAGGAAAAAACAAAACCTTCATCTTGTGGGAGTCATAGACGATTTTTCAAAATAGAAGCATCCCTAACACACTTAACATATTTGATATAGCAAAATTCGATTCCAAATGCTGGTGTTTATAGCTGGCATGACAGCTTCAAGTTTACTCCGCAGAGCTGAAGCGCTGGCCATGCAGGCCCTGACGGCCCGCGGTCCCAACGGAGTCTCCATGGTGCACTCCATGGCATCTGGAGGTGGTGTTCCTATTGATGATAAGCAGGCAACGGGGCTGGAGAGGGAGGTCATGATGGCTGCACACAAGGGACTGGACCCATACAATATGCTCGCCCCAAAGGCAGCCTCAGGTACCAAGGAAGACCCTAGTTTAGTCCCTTCCATCACCAATAAGCAGATAGTGGGCTGCGTCTGTGAAGAAGACAACAGTGCTGTGATCTGGTTCTGGCTGCACAGAGACGAGGCCCAGTGGAACCCATTACAAGCTGGTGCCCCACCAGCTGGCCCACTGAGCCCCTGCACTAACTCACTCAAAATGTGATGTAAAGTTTTTTCTTTCCCATAAAAACTAGCCATTACACTGGCTCCTCCTCCCATAAAAAAAAAAAAAATTTGATTCCTACAGTTTGAAGTTTTCATTGTGCAAAGCAAAACGACTCCATATCCTCAGAAAACAACCAGTGACATGGGATCTACACTCTCAGGTTAAAATAATCTATCATCCTAGGAAACAAAGTTATCATTATCATTGTCTAACCAAAATCTCTCACTCTTCAATTTTAGTTCATTTCCTCTAGTTAGATTTCTCTTTGACTTAAAAGACCAGTCCATTTCCTCATGAAAACTCTTTTCCTGTAGGACGTGCCAGAGGCAAAGGGAGACTAATAGCTTCTTGGCTCCTTTTTCTATATATACCGAAACTGAAAACATTCAACTTGAAGTTTAGTTCTTGTAAATTTGTATAGGTTTTCAAGGTCTGAATGTGCAATACTTTCCTAGTAAAAATCTTTCTATTCTACTGCTCAGAAAAATGTTCTAAGAGAATCTTTTCATAAAAGAAGTCCTAGAGTTTCTTTTAACACTGTGTAGGGCCTGGAGAAACATACAAAGTCACTGAGGGCTCAGAAGTTTTATTACACTGAAACTTTTAAGTGCAGAGACACATAATGCTGCTATTTCTCCCAGTGAATCAAGTCCTTGTCACTTTGAGTCTCTTTTCAGTCCCTTATCTTTCACTATATTATGATCATTAAAACCATGGACTTTAGTAATAATCTACCAATGCACTGATTTTATAGATAAAGAAACAGAAGTCTGCCAAGGTTAAACGATTTGCTTAAGTGACAAGAGTAAGGAAGAGAACACAAATTTGCTCCAAATTGGACGTTCTTTCTACTACATCGCATGGGCATTTTGTAAAATACTGGTTGAATCATTTATCAAAACTGGTTTCTATTTTGTTCTATTTTATATTTGTTCTATTAGCTTCATGAACAAAACAACCTTTCCAGTAGCTGGAAACAGCAAGATAATTCCAAAGAGTTCCAATTCCTCTACTCCCATTCTCCTTTAAATTCTCTCCAAACAGGCTTTCACTCCATCATTTCTTGTTGAGACATCAATGATTTCCACGTTGCTAAGTAGATTAGGCAATTCTCGGTCCTCTTCTTAACTAACCAATTAGTGCTTCTTCCTTGGAAAGCTTTCCTCTCTTGATTTCTAGTTGTACTCTTCTATCCTCAGTTTCTCAGGCTACTTTGTTCTTTTATCATCATCTTTGACTTATAAACATTGGAGTATTCCAAGGCTGAGCCCTTAGACCTTTATTAATTCTTCATTTAATCAGTCCTTTAGTGGTCCTACCTAGCCTCAGAGCCCTGATTACCATTTTATATGTGCCTCTGGATCCCAAATTTATGTATCTGACCCACACCTGTCCCCTTGAATTCTAATCTTATATATCTAACTGCCTTTGTAATATCTCCACTTGGGTAACAAAGGCATCTCAAACTTAAACATACCCCAAAATAACAGCCTCAGTCTCCCACTCTTTCTCAAACCTACTTCATGTTTGTTCTCCATCTCAGTAAATTGCTATACTATGCTTCTACTCACTCAAGAACAAATCCTCAGAATCTGTCTTACCTTGTTATTTTTCTCACATCTAGTTCATCATTAAATCCTTTTGGTTTAATCTCCAAAATATACAAAGACTCTAACTATTTCTCAAAACTTCCAACTACCAACTTTACCCAAGATATACCATTCTCTTCTGCACCTGGCTCTGATGACCAGGGAGAATGTGCCATTGGGTCCCACAAGACACCTTCTCTATAAGGCCACACTTTCAAGACCAGGAGACACAGCTGATATACTTCATATATAGAAACAAACACAAAGAGTTAGGCAAAAGGAGAAGACAAAGGAAAACCTTCCAAATAAAAGAAAGAGATAAAAATCTCAGAAAAATGGGCTTCCCTGGTAGCGCAGTGGTTGAGAGTCCGCCTGCCGATGCAGGAGATACGGGTTCGTGCCCAGGTCCAGGAAGATCCCACATGCCGCAGAGCCACTAGGCCCATGAGCCATGGCCACTGAGCCTGCGCGTCCGGAGCCTGTGCTCTGCAATGGGAGAGGCCACAACAGTGAGAGGCCCACGTACTGCAAAAACAACAACAACAACAACAACAACAACAAAATCTCAGAAAAGAACTAAACAAAACAGAGACAGCAGTTTACCAGATAAATAGTTTGAAGTAAGTAATAGTCATAAATAAGCTTAATGAACTTGGAAGAAGAATGGATGAACTCAGTGAGCTTCAACAAGGAGATAGAAAATATTAAAAAGAACCAATTGGAACCGAAGAATAAATGAAATGAAAAATACACTAAAGGGAATCAACAGTAGAATGGAGGATGAAGAGAACAGATCAGTGATCTGGAAGACAGGGTAGTGGAAATCTCCCAATCACAACAGCAAAAAGAGAAAGAATAATAAAAATAAAAGGATAGCTTAGGATACCTCTGAGACGTCAAGTGTAGTAATATTCACACTATAGGAGTCCTAGAAGAAGGAGGAGAGAGAAAGGACATGAAACCTATTTGAAGAAATGATGACTGAAAACTTCTCTAACATGGCAAAGGAAACAGACATCCAAGTCCAGAAAGCACAGAAAGTCCCAAACAAGATGAACCCAAACAGACCCACACAAAGACATATACTTAAAATGTCAAAGGTTAAAGAGAGAATCTTAAAAGCAGCAAGAGAAAAACACCTAGTTACATACAAGGGAACCCCCATAAGACCATCAGCTAATTTTCAGCAGAAAATGTATAGGCCAGAAGAAACTGGCACAATATATTAAAAGTGCTGAAAGAAAAAGCTTACAACCAAGAATACTCTACCTGGTAAGGTTATCACTCATAATTGAAGGAGAGATAAAGAGTTTCCCAGAAAAGAAAAAGCTAAAGGAGTTCATCACCACTAAAATGGCCTTACAAAAAAAAAGTATTAAAGGGACCTCTTTAAATGGAAAAGAAAAGCCCATAACCAAACCAAACCAAACAAATTATGAAACAGAAAATCTCACTGGTAAAGGCAAACATACCAAAGGTAGTGGTTCAACCACCTATAAAACTAGCATGAAGGTTAAAAGACAAAAATAGTAAAACCATTGATATCTAAAATAATCAGTTAAGCAATACACAAAATAAAAAGATGTAAATATGACATCAAAAGTATAAAACGTTGAGGGTGGGGAAGTAAAAATGTAGTGCTTTTCGAATGTACTTGAACTTAAATGACCATCAACTTAAAATAGCCTCCTATATACATAGGTTGTTATATATGAACCTCATGGTAACGACAAACACAAAACCTATACCAAATACACAAAAAATAAAGAGAAAAAAATACAAACACAGCACTAAAAAAAAGTCATCAAATCACAAGGGAAGAGAACAAGAGTAAAAGAAAGGAACAGAGGACAACTACAAAAACAACCAGAAAACAATTAACAAAACTGCAATAATAATTATTATTATTATCCTATGAATTATAAGTATTCCTATGAATAATTATTCTAAATGTAAATGGACCAAATCCTCCAATCAAAAGACAAAGGGTGGCTGAATGGAATTTAATTTAAAAAGACCTATATAGGGCTTCCCTGGTGGCGCAGTGGTTGAGAATCCGCCTGCCGATGCAGGGGATACGGGTTCGTGCCCCGGTCCGGGAAGATCCCACATGCCACGGAGTGGCTGGGCCCATGATTCATGGCCGCTGAGCCTGTGCGTCCGGAGCCTGCGCTCCGCAACGGGAGAGGCCACAACAGTGAGAGGCCCGCGTGCCACAAAAAAAAAAAATAATAAATAAATAAATAAAAATAAAAAGACCTATATATACACTGCCTGCAAGAGACTCACTCACTTCAGGTCTAAAAACACATACTAAAAGTGAAGGAATGAAAAAAGATATTCCATGCAAAAAGAAACAAAAAGAATTGTTGGAGTAGCAATATGCATATCAGACAAAATAGGCTTTAAAACAAAGACTTTAACAGGAAACAAAGAAGAGTACTACATAATGACAAAGGGATCAATCCAATAAGAAGATTATAATACTTGTAGTATGCACCCAACACAGGCATACCTAAATACATAAATATTAACAGATATAAAGGGACAAATTGACAGTAATACAATAATATTAGGGGACTGAAACATACCACTTACATCAATAAATAGATCATCCAGACAGAAAATCAATAAGAAAAAGTTGGCCTTAAATGACACATTAGACCAGATGGATATACTAGACTATTATAGAACATTCTATCCCAAAACAGCAAAATACATATTCTTTTTAAGTACACACAGAACATTCTCCAGAGGTTAGGGGTGGGACTGAAAGTTCCAATGCTCTAATAACAGGGATGAGTCTCCTGGCAATAAGCTCCCATTCTTCAGGGGGGTCCAAAAGTTACCTCATTAACATAACAGAAGATACCTTTATGGTTCTCAACACTTAGGAAATTTCAAGGGTTTTAAGAGCTCCATACCAGCAAAGGTGACAAAGACGAAATATTTATTTCGTATTACAAATCACAATATCACATATGTTCACACAGAAAAATGCACACAAATGTTTATATTAATAGAAGCATTATTCATACTAGCCAGAAAGTGGAAACAACCCAAATATACATCATAGATTAAAAGATAAACTAAATGTGGTATATCTATAAAATGGAATATTATTTGGCCATAAAAATTAATAAAATTAATAAAGTACTGATTCATGCTACAATATGGATGAACCTTAAAAACATTATGCTAAAGTTAAAGAAGCCAGTCAAAAGAGACCACATAGGGGCTTCCCTGGTGGCGCAGTGGTTGGGAGTCCGCCTGCTGACGCAGGGGACACAGGTTTGTGCCCCAGTCCAGGAGGATCCCGCATGCTGCGAAGCGGCTGGGCCCGTGAGCCATAGCCGCTGAGCCTGCGCGTCTGGAGCCTGTGCTCCGCGACGGGAGAGGCCACAACAGTGAGAGGCCCGCGTACCGTAAAAAAAAAAAAAAAAAAAAAAAAAACACATATTATACGATTCATATGATTCCATTCATATGAAAGTCCAGAAGAGGAAAATCCACAGAGACAAGAAGTAAATTAGTAGTTGCTTAGGGCTGGGAGGAGGATGATATGTGGCAGCGGAGGGGAGGGGTAGAGGACTGATCACAGGGCTTCTCTGTGCAGTGAGGAAAATGTTCCAAACTTGACTGAGGTGATGGTTGCATATATATATCTCTGACTATACTATAAACCACAGAATTGTACATTTTAAATGAATGATTATATGGTAAGGGAATTATATCTCAAAAAAGCTGTTAAAAACTAATACATTAAATGTGATTCTGGAAGTGAAAAACCCATCTTAAGTAGAGGTAGCATCAAAAAGTTGACATGACTTGCCATGACCCTGGTCCTCTCTGGTACTTCCTCCTACCATGGGTTATTTTGTTGCCCCTCTAACACTAGCTTCCTACATACACATTTTCTGAATGATTTTATCACCTCCTTGTCAACTTGTTAGATGTACTGCTCTTGTATGTCTGTATTTTCCATGTATTTTCATTTTTACCCCCCCTGAAAACACACACCTTGCTCCAAACTATAACGCAGAGGTTGAAAGCAATCATCTGTAAAGGCTGGAAGGTCTTTGTCGAATGCCTGAGACTATAGCCCAGATCTTATCCATTATTTCATCTAGCTAAATGCAAAAGCAGATGTCAAAGGATTTTGAAAAGCTATAAGTAGTCGAGGTGATTAATATAATTATATTAAATTACACACATCTTTTCTTTGCCTGTCAGTTGTGTCAGGGACTGTGAAAAACCACCACATGTAAAACAGCTGTAAAACGTTACAGTTGGACATGACCTTAGAGATGTTCAGATCCAATTCTGCCATTTTATAGCTGAGAAAACAGATACAAAAAGGTAGATAGACTTTTCTAATGTCACTCAGTAAGCCAGCAAACCTGCATTCAAGGCCCTTTCTGTCCACTGGTGAGTACAAGCTGATAACCAACCAGAAGTACAAGGGAATCAGAAACTCTTGATGACTGTACACACACAAACAGAAAATGACACACAAGATAATATTACAATCCACTACAGTGAGTTAGTAAATTGAATTAAAGGTTATTAGTATGTTTTAATTTTTATTTCCCTCTTTATCTTCAAAAACACTTTGGTCTTAGCCTCTCTACTTTGAATCACATTGGAACTAGAATTAATCATTTTTGCTGAATTATACATACAATTAATTTTATGGAACCAATTTAAGTTAATCATTTTCTCATATTATTTAACTCAAAATAGCTATAATTTCTTAGCCATTTGTTATTAGCATACCACCTTTCCCCTACTTTGAATCATGACTGCCAAAGTAGAGGAAAGTCAACTACAACAAACTTCCCCATTTGGTAACAACTGGAAGGCGGCGGCACGCTGCAATTTATTCCAATAATTTTTCATATCATATCAAAATATCATGGTGATCTAGTTTCCATTTATGACTAGAGGCAATTTTTGTGTTCTGCTTACAGCAACATCATTTCATAACAGTTTTTTGGAGGAAAGCAAATTGTGGTGTCAGAGAAAACATTTTTTACTTTATTTTTTAGCTGATTTCAGATTCATCCCTATAGAAGAAACATATTTAGCCTATTCCAAAATAACCAAAGTCTTGGACCACATCAAAATTGGCATCTTGACATTTAATAAATTAAAACATTATAACACATGAGGTATCTCACGGAGGCAGCTAACACAGTAAATGATCATTCAATTCTTCATTCAAATATAAAGAACATATCACGTTTGATCAATGTAGAAATTACTAAGATACATGTATATCCCGGAAGAATAGGATAGGTTATGGTTTTCATCACTTAAACAACAACAAACAAAAATCCCAGAGTTGGGCTTCCCTGGTGGCGCAGTGGTTGAGAGTCTGCCTGCCGATGCAGGGGACACGGGTTCGTGCCCCGGTCCGGGAGGATCCCACGTGCCGCGGAGCGGCTGGGCCCGTGAGCCATGGCCGCTGACCCTGCGCGTCCGGAGCCTGTGCTCCGCAACGGGAGAGGCCACGACAGTGAGAGGCTCGCGTACCACAAAAAAAAAAAAAAAAAATCCCAGAGTTCTATTTCCCTCTAAATTCCTCCCCCTGCCAATTTTTTAATAGCTGAAACCTGCCACACATTTAATACCCAGCAATAATTCGAACTCATATATGCTTGTCAAATACACGAGGAAAGAATTTGAGATTCTCAGTATCAAACTCTCATTGTGAAGAGGTTGTGTCAAGGTCTTCCAGGGAAGAGAGAGATTTCAATAGAAACGTGGGAGAACAGTGGGGGAGGACTTTTAAGAAACCACTGCTTTATTTCTTCAACTGGGCAGCCATTTGTGCTAATGAAACTCAGGTGGATGTTAGACAGCCAACCCCAGGGCTCCCCCGGCAGTGCTACCCTCAGCAATGACAATGAAGGCTCCTATGAGCCTCACAGAAAGGTTCCACTTTAAAGAGAAACAAAAAAGTAAAGAGGATCAAATTCCAGTGGAGCAGCTGAAACCCATGGCTTTAGGGCAAAAAATAAAGTGATTGTGCTTCAACTACCTTTAAAGAACACCGCCATACCAAATTTCATGCATTTCTACTGGATAAGACATGAACATAACATTTATTACCATCTGTTAACCTAACTAAGGATGATCTGGTGCAAAGAATCTGAATAGATTCAATTAAGAAATGAATGGCTTCTTCTTAGTTTCATCTCTTCAATTCATTAGTAGTCATTGCTTACAAGCTTCCTTGTGTCTCACACAACAGGTTTTTCTCCCCCTTACTTGAGAGTTAATCTTGAGTATGCTCTCAAGCTGGATGTTAGCTCTTAAAGTATTGCTGCTGAATACCCGTGTCCCAATCTGCCTTAATTAAACATTCTTTAGTTCTAAAAATTTTAAGTTAAATTTAAGTTATTTAACTGCTTTTGATGTCGTTGCTCTGGTTCTGATTTTCATAATTCCACATTTCCAGGTTTGCGTACCACCATACAATCACCCTAAACAAGCCATCTCCATGGCTGAGACTTGAGTAGGTATCAGAGAGCAAACGCAGATACAGGCGAGCAATTCTTTGTTACAACTGTATTCAGCTACACATTTTTTCTAAATTGTTTTCAAACTCACAAAATTTCACAGCATAAGAAACAATGTAATCATAAGGAATAACAAAGAATAAATATTTCCCTTACCTGGATCATGGAAAGGCACCAAAGCAAAGTTGAAAAGAGGTCTCTTAGGTCTTTTCAAAGACGTCTCCAAAATTTTGGAAGCCCCCTCGATAACCTGAACTAAATCATCATACATGGAACCTGTCACATCAAACACAAAAGCCAACGTGGAGGCCCCCTCGGGAATTTCCTCAGCCCTGATATCTGACTGGGGGCTTGCATCTTGAGCCTGGGAAGTATAAAGAAGAGTGAACAGGAATACTGTGCGGACAATGCCCCAGGAAATCATTTTGTCTTCCTTTCCTTTTTTTTTTTCCTGAGCGCCTAAGCACTGTGCTGAGTCCTCCTCAACAACAGGCAGCGGGTTTCTTCTCGGGGAAATTCATTCGACTCCCGAAACCCCTTTGAACTCGCAAAAAACTGGGGGCTGAGAATCAGATGGGGACAAGCACCAAACCCGAAACCCTGCAGGGGCCGGGCGGGCAGAGATGCAGCAGCTTTTGTCCAGACGCAGCCTCCTCCGGGACAGCCGAGTGCCCGCGGCCCGGGTGGCTGTGGCTGAGTGCGGGCGGCGCGCCCGGCCCATGCCCCGGGGGCCGTTCCGAGCCAGCGGCGCCGCACCGAGTCCGCTGCCCTCGCCGCCGCCGTTGCCGCCGCCGCCGCCGCCGCCCCGCTCTCCGCCGGGCCAGCCGTCGCGGATCCCAACTTTCCACTGCGCGCCTCCAGCCCGGGAGCTGGGAGGGGAAGGGAAGCCGGGCTCGGCCTCGCCTCCTGATTGGCCGGTGAACGCCCCCCTCCTTTGCTCTTGGGCGCCCCCCCGCCTCCTGGAGGGCGACTTCTCTCCATTGATCCTCGGGTCAATTCAGTTACCTGGGAAGCGCTCCCAGTATCCCCTCCGCACCCACCCGCGTTGTTTCTCACCTCCAAAACCCCAAGGTAAACAATGGCTTTCAAGAATGTGTGGCAAGGACCCGAACCGAGGGACACCACGCTAACCAGCACTAAGGGAATTGTATTTTTCTACGACGCACAACGCTGCTTCTGACACCTCTATCATAATTCCCCTCCCCCGCCAAGAAGCCAAGACCTCCCCCTCATCCCCAGCCCGCTCTCAGCCCGCAACTCAGCCCAGCCGGGAGGGGGAGCTAGAAAGTTCTCCTGGCTGGGCTGCAGCCACATTCTCACTCTTTGATCTGCTCAGGGACTGTGAAGCTTTGGGGAAGGGAGGGAGGACAGAGCTGGATGGGCCAGAAACGGGAGGAAGGGGAAAAGGGCTGTTGAGGGAAATGAGAGACAGCTGGAACTGGGTAGTCACTGATTGTAGTTAGGAAAGATGGTAGAAGGGAAAGCAGCTGGATGTGGAATACAGGGTGGCAGCTTAGTGCAAAGGATGAGGAGGGACAGAGGTAAAGGAAGGGGGTGCGACGGGGAGAGAGATCATACTGAAAAGTTTATTTTTTAAAATTTCACTATCAAGATTCATGTTTGCTGAGCAATATGAACCCTCCCTTCAGCATGGTGAGGCAGAATAATATCCTCATTTCACACTTCCTTCCATAGAACACCCATGTGCCAACTCTCAGCCAAATATCCATTGAAAAGGTGTTCCCTTCTATGGCATTTTCTTGCTGATAAGTAAGGAAACCTCGCCCTGTAAATTACGAAGTTTTTCTGTGTTGTAATTATTATCCACATTTTGGTACTGATAACAGAGATAAGAAGGGGGACAAAGAAAGTCAACCATAAGCTAGGGATTCCTTGCCTCTTTTTAATAAAAACTTATTAACATCCTGCAAAAGGAGCTGTTGTCTGGATCCTGGCATTTAAAGAGGGGCCAGCAGGCATCTTGATCTGAGTTGGAAAGTGTGTTAGACCACCCATCCAACACGGAGGTAGCCTGAGGAAGAGCCAGCTCCCCTGAGCCTTTTATAGTCTGCAACTGTCTTCTCTTTCAGACCCAAGGACTCTGGACCCTGAGTTTATGATACCTATAAGTCACGTCATTTAAAGGAAGCAGCCTGGCCGTTTGGACTGAGTGGGAATATGAGAGGAAAGGGGGAAGGTTCTTCCTTTCTAAATAGTATTTAGAAAATGCTATTTGAGTAACCTACTCCTTTGTTTATCTAAAAGGGATTGCATTCTAAATCCTGGAGATTTCATTGAGACCTGAGCTGTTCCAGGTGTTCAAGGGAGGTGGTAGAGCCTGGTGATTAAGGCTTCTGGGTCAGATAATCTGGGTTCAACACCCAGCTGTGACACTTAATAACTGTGTATCTTCAGCAAGTTACCTATTTCTTTATGCCCTGGTTGATTCAGCTGTAAATGGAAATAATGACAGTACCTACCTAATAAGGATTCAATGATCTATCTTGGTAATTGTTCCGTGCATACCTGAAAAGAATGTTATTTGGTGGAATGCTCCATAAATGTCAATTAGGTCAAGTTTCATAGTGTTGCTCTAACATTCTGTATCCTTACTGATTTCTGCCTTCTTGTTCTATCAGTTATTGTGAGTGGAATTGAAATCTATGACTATAATTGTGGATTTGTCTATTTCTTCTTGTAGTTCTATGAGGTTTTGCTTCATGCATTTTGAAGCCTGTAATTAGAGGCATAAACACTTAGGATTATTATGTCCTCTTGACTGACATTTTTATCATTATGAAGTTACATTCATTATCCCTGGTAATATTATTTGCTGTGGAATATGCTTTGTCTGATATTAATATAGCACTCCAGCTTTCTTTTGATTAGCATTAGCATGATATATCATTTTCCATCCTGTCACTTTTAAACTATTTGTGTGTTTATATTAAAGTGTGTTTCTTGTAGTCACCTTACAATTGGGTCTTGCTTTTTTCATGCAAACAATCTCAGCCTTTTATTGGGCTATTAGACTATTTACATTCAATATGATTATGGATATGGTTGGGTTGAAATGTACCATCTAGCTATTTGTTTCCTTTATGTCCCATCTCTTCTTTGTTTCTTTTTTCCTGTTTTTCTGACTTCTTTGGAGTGTACTGAATATTTTTTATGATTCCATTTTATCTTTATTGCTAGCTTATTAGCTATAACTTATTTTATTTTAGTGGTTGCTATAGTGTTTATAGTATATATCTTTATCACAGTCTTCCTTCAAGTAATATTATACCACTTAACCTCAGAATAATATACTTCCATTACTTTCCTCCCAACCTTTTTGGTTAGTCATCCATTTTATTTTACAGTAGTGTATTTTAAACCCCATACTATATTAATGTAATTTTTAAAGTAGTCAATTATCTTTTTAAAAGATTTAATTAATTCTAAAATTAATATATTTACACAGGTAGTTACCATTTCTGGTGCTGTTCATCTCTTTGTGTAAACCCAGGTTTTCATCTGATGTCATTTTCCTTCTCCCTGAAGGATTTGTTTTAATACTTCCTGTAGTGCAGCTCTGCTGGTGATGAGTTCTTTCACTTTTGTGTGTTCAAAAAATTCTTTATTTCACCTTTGTTTCTGAAAGTTTTGGGGTTTTGTTTTGTTTGGGCTTTGGGGTTGTTTGTTTTGTTGGATAGAGGATTCCAAGTTGGCTTAGAGGTTTTATTTTCCTTTCAGTACCTTAAAGATGTCACTCCACTGTCTTCTTTTTTTTTTTTTTTTTTTTTTTTGTGGTACGCGGGCCTCTCACTGCTGTGGCCCCTCCCGCTGCGGAGCACAGGCCCCGGACGCGCAGGCTCAGCAGCCACGGCCCACTGGCCCCAGCTGCTCCGTGGCATGTGGGATCCTCCCGGGCCGGGGCATGAACCCGCGTCCCCTGCATCAGCAGGCGGACTCCCAACCACCGCGCCACCAGGGAAGCCCTCCACTGTCTTCTTGCTTGCATTGCTTCCAGTTGAGAAATGTCTCTCATATTTATTTTTGTCCTTTTATATGAACCATATCTTTTTGTCTCTTGATGCTTTTAATAGTTTTCTCATTATCACTGATTTTGAACCATTTGATTATGGTGTGCCTTGATGTGGTTCCCCTCATATTTCTTGTGCTTGCAGGTTGTCAAGATTCTTGCATCTGTAAGTGTATGGTTTTCATCAAATTTGTACATTTTGGGCCATTATTTCTTCAAATATATTTACCTCCTTTCCTTTACAGACCCCAATTCACACATATGAGACCACTTCAAATTTTTGCATAGTAAGCTGATGCTCTGTTCAGATTTTTAAATTAGTATTTTCTTTTTTCATTGTGTTTCATTTTTTGATAGTTTTCATAGTTATTTCTTCGAGTTCACTAATCTTTTCTTCTCCACTGTTTATTCTGTCAGTTGTCCCTTCCAGTGTACTTTACATCTCAGACATTGCAGTTTTTATCTCTAGAATTTCTATTTGGATCTCTCTCTTTTTTTTTAATATCTCCCATGTCTCATTTTAAGTGTATGAATATCTAGAAGACAGTTATAATAAATTTTCATGTCCTTGACTGGTAATTCTGACATCTGTACCAGTTCTATTACACATCAGTTTCAATTAATCAGTTTAATTGAAATCATGATTTCAATTTTAACTGGAAAATTTTAACTGGAAAATCATGAGGTTCTCCAATCCAGCAGGTGGAGACAGACCTCTCCCCATCCCTGTGTGAGTGTGGGCACTGTCACCTTTATTCCTTCAAGTGGTTCTTTCCTCACATGCACATGATGGTCAGTACTCAGCTGAATATACAAGGGGGATGCCCTCCACCTTGATTCCACCTCCACACACCATGGCCTGTAAAATCTCTCTGAAGATGGTAAACTGGGACAGTTATAGGACTTGCTTCATTTGTTTCCCATCTCTGTGGAATCATTGTCCTTTTTCGCCTGAGAGTAAAATGAAAAACATGCTTACAATGCACTTGGCACAATAAATACTCAGTAAAGTTTGGTATTATTATTACCATTATATTTATTTGGAGTTACAGCATTGAAAGTTTGAAGCTATGTGTATATGCATTGAGGACACAATGCTTTGGAAGGGACAGATAACTAGGGAGGCTTTTTTTACTTGTTTATTTATAGAAGATCTTTTGTGGCTTCACTAACATCCTGAAGTCTAAGTGGGTGGTAACACTTAAGAATTTAATGTTTAAGGTCTAGAAGGTACCATGACAGGGAAAGATGGGTGACAAAGAAAAGGAATATTTAATGTCTCAAAAGACGTTTCTACTTACATATGTATATATGTAGAAATATACATTAACTTCCGTAATTCTAGTGCATCTCTCCACTTCAGTCTCATATAATTGATAACTGTATGATTTCGAACACATGAGAGACATACATGGGCTCTCCCACTCCTTTTCAATAAAATTTGACCTTTGTTGAAATGCAGATCTCTGGGGACAGAGTAGCCCTGTGGACAGAAATCGTATTTACACTTTAAAATAAATGAGTCCCTGAAAGTAGATTTTGGCAGGCAGTCAGCTGAGAACACCAGGAATGTAAAATGGGAGAAAGTAATTGGGTTAGGAAGAGGGCATGGCCCAGGACAGGGGTAGGAAGGGTTGGGCAAAAAAAGACAGTGATGCTTAAGTCAAAGTACTGCCCAGAAATAATAATATATCCTAGCCTTTTTCCTGCTTGTGTTATTAAAAACAGTCTCTATGATGTTGGAAGGAACACTAGTTTATTACTCTAGTCTCTTCAGCCACTAATTGTTTCAGTTCTGTCACTCACAAGCAGGTCATACTAAACAATTTCTAAAATTTGTTCCAGCTGTAACATTCTCTGATGGTCTTAGCTGAAGTTCTCCAGAAAGCAGAGCCTGAAATGAAGGGCTGGGGTGTGTTTTCCAGGGTGCAGGCATGAGGGATAGGGGGAATGAAGCAGCAGAGAAGGGGGAGGCAGTAGACAAGTGCATTATCAAGTTGGCCTCTGCTGTGAGCTGCTAGTTACTGGGTCCTGTGGAACTGACTGAAAACCCTTATGTTAGGTGCCTCATGACTATGAAGGAGAAAGAGCAGTGAATGAGGTAAAAGGGCAAAGTACCTACTATCAGCAAGCATCCTCATTAGTCAGAGGCTTACCCCATCAGGCTAAAAAAAAACCCCAAACTTTTGGGTCCTACTTATACGGTTGCTGATCTGGTTTCCTTGGCATCCTGCTCCAAGGTGTCAATAGAAAAGCCCAGGACAGAGACAAGAGAGGCACACGAGACGCCTGAGACAAGAAGCTCAAGATGCCGTCAGGTTGCACCTGCATGAAGTTGGTTGCAGCTTGATTATATCCTGAAGACATGAAAAGACACTGAAGGAATTTAAGCTGAAGAGCAAAAAGATGAATACTTCAGCAAAATCAGACAATGAGTGGAATAAGGGAAGTAAATTGGGGAAAAAGACAAATATAGGGGTCGGCTGCAGTAATCATATTAACAACATCCTTCATCTAGCAAAACTGAGACTTGGCAAGTTTCTGCAGTTTGCCAAGGTCATTATTAGTGAGCAGAAGAATCGGGAGGGATTTGGACCCAGGCAAACTGATTCCCAAGCCCACGCTCTTCACTGCTTGGCACTGCTGCCCTCAGGCTCCAAGTTACAAACTAAAATAACAGCAATGGATAAGACAAGGAGAAACTGTTAACACGTTAGGAGCTTGGGATTAACAGGTACACACTACTATATATAAAATAGATAAACAACAAGGACCTACTGTAGAGCACAGGGAGCTCTACTCAATATTCTATAATAACTCAGTGGGGAAAGAATCTGAAAAAGAATAGATATATGTATATGTGTAACTGAACCACTTTGCTGTACACCTGAAACTAACACAACATTGTAAATCAACTCTACTCCAATAAAAAATAATTTTTTTAAATGTCATTGCTTTTTAATATATTGACTTTGTATACTACAATCTTGTTGAATTTGTTATTAGTTTAATAAGATGCGGTTTTCCAGGCAGATTCTTAGGACTTCCTACATATATGATTATGTTGTTTGCAAATAAAGACAGTTTTACTTTTCAAAAAAATTTATGAAAAGTATGTGGTAGGGACTTCTCTGGTGGCACAGTAGTTAAGAATCCGCCTGCCAATGCAGGGGACAAGGGTTCGAGCCCTGGTCCGGGAAGATCCCACAGGCCACGGAGCAACGAAGCCCATGCGCCACAACAACTGAGCCTGCGAGCCACAACGACTGAGCCCGTGCACCTAGAGTCCGTGTTCCTCAACAAGAGAAGCCACCACAATGAGAAGCCCGCGCACCGCAAATGAAGAGTAGCCCCCGCTCGGCGCAACTAGAGAAAGCCTGCGTGCAGAAACAAAGACCCAACATAGCCAAAAATAAATAAATAAATATTTTTTTAAAAGCATGTGGTAATTTTCCATTGCTTTTTATAAAAGATCTGCATAGGTAATTCCAAACAAGCACAAGTCAGAAACACCCTTTAAATTCTCTATGGACAGAGACAAGGATGAGAGGAAACAGTAAGTTTAATGGTAGCTGATTCCTATCCTTCCTTGGTCTACCCTAGACACTATCCTAGATAACCTCCAGGATGTCCTAGAAGATCCTAGGAGGTAGGGAATAGGAGTAGAGAAGGGAGTAGCTCCTCCTGGAAATTAATACACAACGCAGGCTTTGCAGTGACATGTAGTAGATTACAGAACATCTCCAGTTTCATCTAACAATCACCAAATTAGCTCTCAAAAGTCTCGTTACATAGATTCTCATCTTTGTTATATTTTAGGGAGAGAATATGAAAAGGTGATGTGTTTTAAAAAGTAGTCTAGCACATTTACAGCAACGTCAACATTAAAATCTGCTCTTCAATTCAGTTTTCTCCCTTGAAATTCTTTGATCTGCCCTCGAGAAGATCAGGCACTGCTCACTGGTTAAGTATTTCAAGAGATCACCTAATTGGAAGCGTTTATCACACTAGGCCTGATAAAGCCTAGCTCAGAAAAACATTGCCTTAAAAGAGTGAGTTTTCAAGACGATTGCTGTAAAGTAGTGTGTCCATACACTGCTTTATTGTAAACTGCCTCCTGCACATCACTACATGGTTTGACATTATCCTCAATGATCTTTCCTAAAATGTCTAGTTCTCTATGTAATGAGGCCCAGGATTATTTTATGTTTACATAGCACATTTCTACAGGGTAAGTAATGTGCTATTACAGCTAAATTAAAAGTAGAGTACTTCTACACCGACCATAATGGTTGTACTTGGCACCGCTATGAAACTTAAAAAAAATAAAAATAAAAGTTTGATTATTTTTTCTTGTCTCCCTTAAGAAGGCAATAAAAGGACAGAAAACCATCATGTTGTAACTGGAAAATTAATCACATCAAATATTCTCTTATACTAATCAAGTTATAAGTCAGGAATTGGCTTATATAAAACAGATGTTTACATTCTTATTCTCCTTTGGTACGAATGTCGAGAGAAGAAAGAACAGAATAACTCTGTCATGGTGTGCTTTGGAGAATGGAACACTAACTTCTTAAATGGAGCCACAAATCCTGTGGTCAGCCAAGGGGACAGCCAGGAGATGGAAAAGCACAGGGGCCAAGTCTTCTACTCCTTATATAGGCAAAACTCCTGTTGTCTGTAATGGAATGGGAAGTACGCTGCCTGAGGAATAAAGAACACGTGTCATCCAAAGGGAGCCCCACTTTTGGCTCAGCCGCTGCCCTAGTTCTCTAGGACTCATGATTCTGGTTTGCATTTCAATTGTGAGCTCTTCATAAGGACCACAGCTACCCACCCCCTCCTAAAATAAAGACCAAGCGACCTACAAGCTATCCTCAGACTACTTGGGGATAAGTTTTGAAAGCTTAACTGAATGCTTAAATGGAGAAGAGAGGCTTGAACAAAGAATGCCTCAGCTTCCCTTTCTGAAAAGAATGGAAGACATTAACATTTATCCTCAATGACCTCTCTCCAGATGTCTTCTCAAACCTCCATCCTCTTTCACAGGTGGATACTGTCCCCATAAAGTCAGGGCAATATTCACACACCCAGTCTTTTCCGCTCCTTTATCCCAATTCAAATGCTGGAAAAGATTTTAGAGATCGTTTTTCTACTCCAGGGCCTTCAGTTTACAGAGAGAAAACTGAGTCCCAGAGAGTGACTTGTCCAAGGTCTTACAAAATTTTGAAGTAAGGCTGGAAGTATATTTTGGACCTGTAATTATCACTTTTCTATCTCACCAAATGTACTAGCTAATATTTATTGAGGACTTACCAGGCACTGTTTTAAGTACTTTTTATGTGTGAACACAGTTAATCATCTTCAGTTCTCATTCCAAAACTATGAGGTAGCTAACGTAATGATCCCCATTTCACAGAGGAGGAAATTGAAGATGAAATTCACACAAAGAGGTTATAGGTCATCTGACCTGGTTCTCACAGCTCCTCCTTCTTGTCTTCACTTTTATTCTCTTCCTTTTGCCTTCAGTCCACATTTTCCCTATTATTTTACAGTAAAATTGAAAATTTTAATAATCAAACTTTGAAATATATAATTATAGTATATTTCAAAGGTTTATTAATAATATAATAAACATACGATATTGGCCTTTTCAGAGGGAAAAAAAAAGATACTACAGTCTTGATTGCTTTTGCTTTGTCAATTATCCATGAAGCAGTCTTTGTCTTTGAGTGAGCTTTTCCTGCCCCTAAGCCTACTTTTGAGCTTTCTCCCTCATGATTTATCAATTCAAACTAATCTTATATTTTTCCCATGATGCCATGAATTCCTTGAGAATAAGGGCTGTATTTGAGTCAATTTTATAAACACATTGTGCCCAACAGGCAGTAGGAATTCAATAATGTTTCTTTAATGAATTGTTAAATTCATAATGATTAATAATAATGACAGCAGTAATAATAACCACTGCCATTTAAGGGGTAATTTAACCATGTTCCTGGCCCATAGGTAAAATGAATACATTCAGTATTCACAATAATCTTGTAAGATAAATATTTCTTTTTTTTTAACATCTTTATTGGAGTATAATTGCATTACAATGGTGTGTTAGTTTCTGCCTTATAACAAAGTGAATCAGTTATACGTATACATATGTCCCCATATCTCTTCCCTCTTGCATCTCCCTCCCTCCCACCCCTCTAGGTGGTCACAAAGCACCGAGCTGATCTCCCTGTGCTATGAGGCTGCTTCCCACCAGCTATCTATTTTACATTTGGTAGTGTATGTATCATGTCACTCTCTCACTTTGTCACAGCTTACCCTTTCCCCTTCCCATATCCTCAAGTCCATTCTCTAGTAGGTCTGTGTCTTCATTCCCGTCTTAACCCTATTTGTGGTACGCAGGCCTCTCACTGTTGTGGCCTCTCCCGTTGCGGAACACAGGCTCCGGACGCGCAGGTTCAGCGGCCATGGCTCACAGGCCCAGCCGCTCCACGGCATGTGGAATCCTCCCGGACCAGGGCACGAACCCGTGTACCCTGCTTCGGCAGGTGGATTCTCAACCACTGCGCCACCAGGGAAGCCCTCTACCCCTAGGTTCTTCATGAAATTATTTTTTTCTTAGATTCCATATATATGTGTTAGCATACAGTATCTGTTTTTCTCTTT
This sequence comes from Kogia breviceps, assembly GCF_026419965.1. Taxonomy (NCBI): domain Eukaryota; kingdom Metazoa; phylum Chordata; class Mammalia; order Artiodactyla; family Physeteridae; genus Kogia; species Kogia breviceps. The sequence goes on along the minus strand of NC_081310.1, from coordinate 27,717,499 downwards.
CTGACTTACTTCACTCTGTATGACAGACTCTAGGTCCATCCAACTCACTACAAATATCTCAATTTCGTTTCTTTTCATGGCTGAGTAATATTCCATTGTATGTATGTGCCACATCTTCTTTATCCATTCATCCAGTGATGGACACTTAGGTTGCTTACATGTCCTGGCTATTGTAAATAGAGCTGCTATGAACATTTTGGCACATGACTCTTTTTGAATTATGGTTTTCTCAGGGTATATGCCTAATAGTGGGATTGCTGGGTCATATGGTAATTCTATTTTTAGTTTTTTTTAAGGAACCTCCATACTGTTCTCCATAGTGGCTGTATCAATTTACATTCCCACCAACAGTGCAAGAGGGTTCCCTTTTCTCCACACCCTCTCCAGCATTAAGAAAAATATTTCTATAACCATTTCATACATGATCACACCAAACTAAAAATGGCAAACAATTTGCCCAAGAACACATTGGTAGTAGATGGTACAGATAGGAGTTAAACCCAGATCTTTTAGGATTTTTTCTAATACACTCCATTACCACCATGCAAAATAATTTCATTATTAGCCTGAACCTGACATTTCTAGGAAAAATAAGTGTTCTGCAGGGAAACATTCATTTTAAGGCCAAAATATTTATTTAAATCATATTGTTTATGTGAATCTATCTTTACTTAACTCTAGATATCTAATCAAAGAGTTGTAGAAGTGAGGACAATTTAGCAGGATGTAGCTTTGGAGGAAAAAAAAAGGGATAGTATGAAGCTGTGAATATTTTATTTAGCTACTTATCTGTTTATTAGAAACATCCATAATACACCTATTTTTATGGAAAGGGAAAGATCAATGTTCTAATATGGATTTACCTGATACTGAAAGAATATGAAAAGGTATTAGAGTACAGTTCAGATGGTAGATATAACCCATCTTCTGTTTTCACTTTTATTCTAACTATGATATATTTTTAGGGATGAAACATCCTTTCTTCTCTTCTTGCAGATCTCCCTTCCATGTCTTCAAAATAGGGATTTTCCTAGGATAAGGCTTTGATTATGGATGTAAAGAGTCCTAGAATTCAGGGAGGAAAAGAGCTATGAAAATCAGAAAACACCTACTAATTTAGACAGCTGGGAATCTGTCCTAATTTCAGAGGAAGAAATACTAACTTCTTATCTTACATTCCAACATTCAGTAACTCTCTTTATCAGAATATTTCACCTTACATTTCTTCTAATATAAGTTAAGCCTCTTTCTTCTTGTTCTGTTTTCAGAAGTACTACAGCTGGTCACAGCCTTCCAAATATTTTTTTCTCTCTGTAAAGTCATGAAAGGGTAAAGGTGTTGGCTTTAGTAATCATTACCTAGATCCAGGTTTTCTGCCTTTATTTTTTAATACCTTAGTCCTATTCAAATCATATTAATCAAAATATGATAAATAATTCCAGGTTCCTCTGAAGAAATAAGGAAATATATCATAAAAATTAATCTTCTTTCTTTCCTTTTTATTTCCAGTCTACACTTAGTTTAAAATCAATATTGTTTTTGAAAAATTGTAATTAAAAACAAGGCTAGAGTGATACTGTGGTGACAGATAGAGTTGGAAACTTCAAAATGAATCAAAGTTTGACTTCATACAGATGCAGATAGATATATATAAAAATATTTATAGAGATGTGTATATACACACATGTATCTCACACGTGTTAATATACACATATGCATTTCCTTGCTCTGTCAGCTGAGAAGGCCTAAAAGCAATGATACACCAATAACGACGAACACCCTTAGTGCCTAAATCTTGGTTTCTAGTGGCAATTTCCAGTAAAAGGAACCAGAGCTCCTTGGAGAAATGGCTGATTCTAAGGCTGGAACAGGAAATATATAAGATGAGCTTAGAGCATCTTATTGGGCCATAAATGAAGGGAATGCAAGACAAAACAAAAAAGGTACGCGCACACACACACACACACACACACACACACACACACACACACAAATAGGATATGTCGGAGGGACACAGAAGCCAACTGAAAAAACTCCCAGTGTCTAAGGTGGAACAATTTGAACAACAAAACATAATATTAAATTATAACCCAAAGTATAAAATAAATATCCTTCAGTCTAGAAGGATACAAATAAATGATTGCATAAATAAATAAATAAGGGGTTCTTCTCCCATGCAGAAGAATTCCAAATAAAATATGTAGAAACGCCAGTCTCAAGGAGATGGAAGATAAATACCCATCCCTTAAATGTGGTAACTTGCTCCTCAAAAATAAAGAAAGGGGGAAAATAATTTTACAGAAGAGAAATCTAGCCAACATTAACTCCACCAGGTGATCAAGGTTAATTAACATCAACAATGATAAATCGTGTTGACAGCATGTATTCTTGATATGACGTGATAAGAATAGCATCTGTCATTTTCCTTCCAAGAATTCCCCCAAGACTTCTTGTTATAGACTAGAGAAGTCTAATGTGCAATTTGGTATCCTGGATGGGATCCTGGAACAAACAAGGAGCATTAGGTAAAAAACCTAGCAAATATGAATACAGTACGGTGGAGTTTAATTAATATTTAGTTAATACTGATTCACTAGTTGCAACAAATGTACCATATCCATGAAAGATATTAACAATAGGGGAAACTGGATATGGGGTTTATGGAAACTTTCTGTTCTATCTTCACAACTTTTCTACAAATCTAAAACTGTTGTAAAATAAAAGGTTATTTATAAAATTAAATAAATAAATAAATAGCAAAAGTAGCCCCGAAACCATTTTTAATGAGGCATGAATATGATAGCATCAAAAAATACAAGTAATTTATATTAGTCATTTGTCATCCATACAATGAAGTGAATTAAATACTTCATGGTAATTCATGAGCGTATTTTATCAAGCAGAATAATGTCTTGCACTTAAAAGACAGAACATCTGAAAGAAATTCTACTGGGCCTATTGGAAATCAGACTAAAGGCATTATATAGCATAAATAAGCATTGAAAAATGTACCCTAAAGCAAAACTACTGCTGTTGCTCATTTGCCATATGGCAAATCACTGTCACTTAAGCAAGGCTATAGTGTTAGTTCCTGAAACATTAAGGGTGGAAGATATTCATGATTATCTTTTTTCCAAAAAAAAAATCCTATCTATAAAAATTGCAACTGCTATTTCAATCAGAACAGCTTGCTAATGAACCCAAAGTCATTAGCATGTGTATCATTTAGTTTGACGATATTTGGTGACAAGCTCTAGCCCCATACCAGCTTGTTGCCTTACAGTCATTAGTCAATGTGAGACAAGAGTGCGCCTAGATCAGCATAAACCTAAACCCTTCCCTGGAAAAACTGCTTAAACGAATGCCTTATTAATGATAGATCAGGTATGTTACTATCTATAGAACCTGACCTGCATTAACCTGGGAAAGAATCTGTGTAGAGGCAAAGCAAGTTCTACCATAAATGACTCTAGTGGGAGAACTTTGCTGAGACTTGATGGACAAATTTCAGCAAAATCCTTCCACTCACACTGCAGCTAATCCCAAATCTCTTGATAGAGGATTTTCTGTACTACATTTAAAACATCTCCACAAACTTCTTTTGCTGTGACTTACAGGCTGGTCAAGGAACTGAACATTAAGATTGCACAGATAAGGGTTTCTTCCCACTGGGCTTGTAGTTTACAGCTTAGGGTTGATTTTCTAAACACAAATGTACAATGAGTTATTAGAAGCATGAAAACTCATTCAGTCATCCCCAAAGAGCATTCTTTAATGCTAAATATTTAGCTATATGCCGAAACTGAGTATAAAATTAGAGTCATATTTAAGAGGTGTTGAAAAAAAATGGTGTTACTCCACCTAATTCAAACTACCAACATTGCTACTATCAACTTACATAAAGAACAAAATAATAATAAAATAACTGCACACCAAAATTGACAAAATAAGATACAAAAATATCCAGCAAACATATGACTTACAATTTGTATCATATCTCTCAACTAAATTCATCCTAAAAAAGTCACAGTTTCACTCTTTCTGACTTTAGTTCTTATGAAGCTGCTCATTTAGTTCAACCAGAAATTGATCAACAATAGTTTAATTTTCCAAAGCTTGCTCTTCACAAATCCAATCTAGCCAAATATCTTTACCAATAAAGTAAAACTCAGAACGCTTCCATGGAAAATTCAGCAACTGTGTTTGTCTTCTACTAACGCAGAGCTAGTTGATTTAAGTTTACCCTAAAATTTTCAAAATGGCTAGAAACTACTTTCCAAGGTGCCACCAAAAACATTTAGAGAAACCATGCACAAAAATGATTACATTCTCAATGAGAAGGCAGTGTGGGAAGTTTTCACCCTACCCTCAGTCTCTACCCTAACCCACACATGGATATATTTGGTCAGCATTATCTATTCATAAGTCATTCAATGTATAGTCATTGAGAAACTTCTATATGCTAGACACTAGAGAAATACCAAAAAGAGATGGCAACCCTCCAGCCACATTATAATCAGCCAATATCTAGAGTTTTCACGGCAAGATAAATAACTTAACTCTTATCAGAGATGTTAAGATTTTGATAATTAACAGTTGCCTGATCTTTGCTTCGAGTATGTTACTAGCCTTATTTGCCTAAGATTTCTACTAAGTAGCTATTTTATACTTAATGGTTTAGGATCAGTAGAGGTATTAGGAAAGTGTGAAAACTAATATTGCCCTCTGCTGGCAGATTCCTCAAGTAAAAAGAATTGTGTTTGTTTTGCCATTTTACCTTATTCTTCAGTCTTTGGGGATACATTTTGACATTAAAAGATTAGAGTTTGCTTCTTATAAGTAATGCTTGGAATTCCTTCTGAAACAAAGTCCAAAATGTCTAGGCAATGATGATAAGCATAGTCAGCACCAACCAAAATAAATACTTAAAAAAATATAGTGCTATCCACATCATGTGAAGACATTGTCTCACGACATTGTCTCACAGCATAGCGGTTCAGGGATATCTTCATCTCATCTTATTGAACCTGAACCTAATGAGCTAAGACTCTCCAGTTTCCTGAGAACTGGGTAGCTCTGACATTTGAGAAGGCTTTGTCAGTCCACGTGACAGACAATTATGCCTCTCTTTTCACCATCAAGGTGTATGAATTCACTCCTGTTAAAACTTCAGATGCAGCATGAGATCTGGGGACGTAACTATCTCAAGATATTTGTATCAACTCTCAGTTTTAGATGATCCTATGTTAATAAATTGAGAGGCATTATGACATAGAAGCTCCTTGTTAGTGAAAAAGATTTGAATCACACTTGGAAGTTGATTCCAACATTCTTCAATAAATTTCTCTTTTTTAGTGAGTATAGATGGATACAAGAAACTTTGGTTGTTAGCAAGCACTCAATTTCATCTCTGTATTTCTAGTACTTATCACAGTGTCCCATAGTTAATACATATTTAAGGCAGCCTTGTTGAATAGATAATTGGTCAATTACATTTATTATGTTTAATCAAATTAAGCCTTGTTTCTCAATAATATGCTTCGGGTAGAATCCAGTATGGTGTGTAGAAAGAACACATGCTTTGGAGTTGAACATGCTTGGATTTAAATCCTAGCTTTGATACTCATCTGTGTGGTAAGAAATTCACCTAACTTCTTTGTGCTGCAGCTTTCTCATCTGTAAATAAGAAACATATTTCTTCTTTTGCTGCTTTAGAGATTAGATGAGATAAAATATGTAAAGTATCTGGCACATAATGAGAATTCAAAAATTTAGGTCTCTTCCTTTTCCTTTTAGATAAATTCTCATTATTTTCTTTTTAATCAGCATCACAGAACGTTTAGCTCAGATACATCTTGAGAAGAGAGAAAGAAAATGTGCTATAGTTACACTATTTATTTAATTTACAAACCTTTCTTTTCCCAACAGCAATAAGAAGATGTATACATAGCCTCCCATGTTTTGCCTGCTTTAGGGCTTCTACCAACATCAAAAGAGGCTACCTACATTGGAAAAGGCACTAGGGAAATTTATTTTACTTACCGTCATTTTCCAATTAAGTAAAAGTAGAGAAAATTACAGATTCCAAAACACTTTAATCTATACTCTCTCACTTCAGTTTCACATTAGCCTCCATTTTAAAGCTAAGGAAACTGGGAGGAGAAAAAAGCGGGCTGCCAAATATGGGGAATAAAACCAGAAACCATGTGTTCTGACTTGTACAGGGATCATTCCTGACCCACCTGGGATGCACTGTTTCATGTGTTCTCCCGAGCAGTTGCCATTACATGCTCGCCAGCGCCCCCTGTCCTCCACTTTGGGCATTGCACCCTGGAACCCAGCCTTTTCCTGCTGCCAGTGGGATTGTGATCTCCTAGTTAAGGGAGACACCCGAATCATGAGTCCTGGAGCTCATTTTTTGTTTGTTTGTTTTTGTTTTCTTGGTAACTCACAACAAGATATGTGGTGAGTTGTTTGGAATTAACTACTTTTCCAGCGTTTTACAAAGGTAAATGCCCTTGGTGGTATTTTTAAACAATTCTGGGGGAAGTTCTCAGCTTATTTTCAACATTAAAGATGCTACAGCAAGTGTGAGCAGAATGGAAAAGTTGAAGCTCTTGTCTGTAGGGCTACAGACTCAGAGTCTCCATTTGAAACAGCTGTGCCTTCAGTTTTCTTCTGTGATGGATTTATTGACATTCTTGTGTTGCCAGTGCTAGCTGGTGGCCAGCTGTTCTCACAGTATTTTAATAAAGATGCTCCCACACCATCAAGAAATATTCTGTGTAAAGAAGTGTAACACCTTCCTGCCACTTTTCCTGTATAAAATCTATCTCCATGTCTAGACCTTCACAGTATAATTCATTCTTACCCTTGCTGTCCTACATCCCAAATAAAGTATATTTACCTGGGATACCTGTACCTTTAAGGGAATTGGATACCCCTGAAACTGTATACAAATTTGGGGGATTGTCATATTTTGATGAAGAGAAAGCTCATACTTTCAACAGATTTTCAGATGGATCTGTTATTCAGAAAAGGAATACAGAAGATTGACTGTAGACAGGTACCCCTTTATATTAATTTTCAGTGGAAATAAAATAATACTTATTTCTCATCTTAAAACTTCAGTCATAAATGGGAGACTTCTGGGGGTAAACTAAAGACTAAATAAAGTAGGGACAAACATGGGAAAGGAAATTTAAGTACAAATAGTTATTTGTTAACAGGCAACAGATGATGAATTACTTGTAAAGAGTAGGTTATAAAATAGAAACTTTTCTACCATAATTTTACCTTAGTCAACATATTAACGATAAGTGTATGTAAAAACTTTTGGAAGAGGATTTCTGGAAGGCAAAGGTCATCTTTCAGGTTTACAAGCTCATGCTGCATCCAAAAAGAAAGTACATAACCAATTTTAATAAATAATCATTTATAAATCAACAGATTATAATTTGCCAATATTCACTGTTTTCCTCTGCTTACTTTCCCATTTGTCAAGTGAGGCAGCCAGTCCAAAGTCATTGTCCATCTTGCTTCTCTATCATAGAAGAGAAAAGATTACAGAAGTTCTGAATTTGCCTAACTAGGCCCAACACCAAAATATGACATGGTATTGGCCAAACTCATCAATGTATGTCCCCAGTTGCCTTCAAACTCAGAATTCAATAAGAAATCTCATTTTAGTTCCTACTGATATACGAGGCAACCCACCCACACCGTTATTCTTTCCCCCTCTTTCTTCAACATTCCTCCCTGGCCCTGCTTCTGCTGCCCAGTTCCCCTCACCCTCTATCCCCCCAAAAACAGGGGAAAAAATGACATTAAGAGTAGACTTTCTCTGGGGGCAGAGGAGTCAGCCCAGGACTGACTGACATAAAAATTGAAGAAATATCCTTGAATATGTGACAACAATTTCTACTGCCTTGCCATTTCCACCTTCTTTAAGTTACTTCTGTTGCCTTTCTCTTAAGAATCTCTCAGTATTGATTGCTTTTAAGAAGCCCTAAAAAAAAACTATTCTGTCACTAAAGCCATCTCAAATCCAATGTTTCTCACCACCTTCAATTTGGCCAAAATTAGAGTCTTTGAGAAGAGAAAGAATAGCACTAAAAAAAGGGAACTGAGAAAATCTTTATTGTTTTTCCCCTCTTCCTCTCTGAAAAAAGAAACTGTTCGTTACAGGAAAAGGAATGGACAAGTAAGGAAACAGCAGCGAAATGCACACACCTCAACACAGCATAATGGTCAAAATTTTCGTTGAAAAGAATAACTGAACGGTAAGATGAAGTCCATGTTAGTAATGAAGTGACAATTCTAGCACATAGTTTTGGGGGAAAGTTATACTTGGCTCACTTCTAGTAAAATCTCAATTTCTTAACTCTATAGATTTATTAGCACAGTAATGGAGTACAACCAAGCAGTAAAAAGTTACTACTTTGAAGAGAAAATGTTGATTCTACATTAAATTGTAAACTTTGTTTCTTTGGTGCCCGAGGTACTGTTTCCAGAAGATTTTTAGTCTAGCCCGCATGTGCACATACAGAATATCAAAGTAAAACTTTAAGTGGGAAACTTAATAATGTAATTTTTTTAAAAAGAAAACTAGTTTTAGTGTGAGACGCATGCTAGTCTTCACACTCTAAGATTTATTCCAACAGTTGTAAAAAATGTTCATATTTACAATCTGGTTCAGGACAAGTTAATAATTAGTCCTGAGTTCGACTATATTTCTATGTTACGTCAATCTAACAAAATTAAGTCAATAGGCAAACAAAATTCATCAACTGTTTTAAGACTTCCTGAAATTCTACCTCCTCCACCAAGACTCGCCTGAGTAAGGTAGCAATTTCCTGCCCTCTTACCCTATCCTTGTTTTAATATAACGTTCATAAATCTGATCCCATGCTCAGCACTTTTAAAGAAATGATCTAGCTGTGCCAGAAGACCAAAGATAGGCAAATCCTGATTTTCAAAGGAATGGGGAACAGGAGAAACAAACGTATAAGGTCTTTGAAGTGAAAGGCTACATCTTATTTACTTTTTTATTGTCAGCACCTAGTACAGCATCTGTAACATGAAAGAATACATGAATGAATGAACAAATGAATGAATGAATGGCAAACTCAAATAGATTCTGAAAACCACAGGCTGGCAAATAGAACATCTACCTCCTCTTGAAGTGAGAAATATGTAGATGAATTGTGACCCCTTAGAAAGAGAGCCTGGATTCACTAAAAACAAATCATGCCAGGCTAAATCCACCAGGATCTTATTCTTTGCCATGTCCTGATCAACTTGGATCAAAACATAATCAGCATACTGATCAAATTTGTGAACATTACAAAATTAATGAGGAAAGTTAATATACTAGATAACAGAATGGAGATTCTACTCTGTCTCAAAGATCTGAAAAATGGACTGAAACCCATCTGTTTGAAATTTTAACAAAGAGAAATGTAAATGACTTTTTAGATTCATGAAAACAATTTTAAAATGTAAGATGAGAAAAATCTGGACTCAATGGTAAGAAAAATATGGTATGGTTGTTATGGTATGAAAACATAATAACAAAGGTTTCAAATGACCACAGATCAGTATGAGCCAATGATGTGAGATGGCTACTAAAAAGTTAACGTAAAATTTAGTAGTAATAGAAGTCTTCTATACAGATCATAAGAGCAAATAGTCCACTGTATCCTGCATTAGACAGAAGCCATGTTTGCCCTCTGGTGTGTCACTTTAAGAGAAATGCCGACTAACTGGAGAGCATTGAGAAGAGAATGACCAAGATGGTGAGAAGCACTAAAGACACATCAGATGAGAAAAATCTAAGTAAATTGGGGCATCCAAATGAGGTAGATAAATAGTAGCCTTCAGGTTTGTTTGTATTTGTTTTACTGGACTGCAGTGCACCAAAGTATGATAACCATAATACTTTAAGACACATTCTCATCACCAGTCCACGAATGTTCTTAATGATTTATTTTTATGTTTCATTGTTTCCTTGCCTACTTTTAATAACGTAGCACGATCCCATGAATCACTACCCCAAAAGAAAATAAGAACCTTGGCAGTAAGTTACTTCCACCTCTGACAGAGGCCACAAGGATATATCTCTGGCAGATGGCCACATAGATAGTCCCCATACCTTCCTCTTGAACCTGGGAGGACCACTGTAATGACCTCGACCAGTAAAGTCTGGCAAATGTGACACTATGCAACTAGCCTAAATCATAAAAATATCATGCACTTCTGTTTTCTCCCTTAGGATGCTTGCTCTGGGGATCCAGTCATCATGCTGTGAAGAAGCTCAATTAGTCCACACTGAGAATCCATGTGGAGTGACCACATATAGGTGGTCCAGCCATTAGCCAGCATCAACAGCTAGACATCACCAGATAATTCCAGTTCCCATCTGCCAAGAAAGTCAGTCCCATCCTTCAATCTTCTCAGTTGAGGCTCAGACATCATGGAGCAAACACAAGATATCCCCATTGTTTCTTATTCAAATCTCTGATCTATAGAATCTGTGAACATTATTAAATGGTAGTTTTGTGACACTAACTTTTGCGTTGTTTGTTGCTCAGCAACAGTAACGATACCAGAACGTGATCATCATCACTGCATTTCCCCGTCACCCTCAAAGTAACCACCATCTGTACCCTGTGTTTATGCAGCCCTTCCTTTCATTTTATGTTAATTAGATCTCATCTGCAAGGAAGCTTAAAAGTATATTTTTAATTTTAATTGATTTTTACTTTATAAAAAGGTATCATATTTAATATATTCTTTTAGAACTTTTTCACTTAATATTACATTTGTAATATCCATCCTTATTGTTTTTGTTCAATAATTTCTACTGCTAAATAATATTCCATTGAATGAATACACCAAGTTGATCGTCCACTTTCCTGTCAATGGGGCTGTTAGGCTGTCCCAGGTTTTTGCTACTGTGATTAGTGCTGCCAAGAACATTCTCATAGGTCTCCTGGAGAATTTTTACAAAGGTTGATCTGGGGAATATAAGTGAGAATGGGATTACCTGAAAGTAGGAGATGTAAATGTTTGGTCAAATATTTAAAAGAGCATCGTAAGGAAGAGGACTACAATAATTAAGGCACAATATAACGAACTAGCCCTGGAGTCAGATGACTTTCAGGGGAGTCCAAGTTTTGCAGCTCAAAGGTTGTGTGACCAGGGACAACTCGTTTTGTTAATCTCTAAGAAATTCTTCTTGAGGTTTAATGTGATAATATAAAATCTCTTTGTAAATTGCAGTGATATAAAATTATGGCTTTTAAAAATAGACAACAGAAATTTACAGTTCACAGTTTTGGAGGCTGGACGTCTGAGATCAGGGTGCCAGCATCGTCAGGTGACGGCCCTCTTCCAGGTTGCAGACTTCTCATTGTAAAACACGGCATTATTGTTTCAAATAGATATATTGTTTTGTGTGTTACTACAGAAAAAAGTAAAGAATTAGGACCAAATATACAAAAGAACTCTTAACAATTTAACCTAGACAAAAATAGAACAAGCTTCCTGGAATGGCTGAGTTAAGACTGGTTCAGGGGTAAGTCTGATCTGTGAGGGTCTGGAATCTCTCTGAAGAGCCAGGTCAGGCAGGTAGGTGGTCACAAGGAAAGAATGATGGGCTAGGCTTCAGGACTGAATAGATGTGGAAGATTCTTAGCCAAGAAGCCAAGAACAGAAGCACAAGTAATGGGACCTACCCAGGGTACTCATTTAGCTCTTTCAGATACACTATGGGCTATGGATTGAAACATAACACCCTCCCCCCAAACCTCCCCCCGCCCCTGCCAAAAATGCATTGAAGTCCTAAACCTATTTGAAAATAGGGTCTTTGCACATGTAACAAAATTAAGTTGAGGTCATGAGGGTGGGCCCTTAATCCAATATGACTGGTGTCCTTATAAGAGGGGAAGACAGCCATGTGAAGAGACAGATACAGACAGGCAGAGATTGGAGTTATGCTGCCACAATAAGAAACATCTGGAGCTACCAGAAGTGGGAAGAAACAGGGAAGGATCCTCCCCTAAAGGTTTTGGAGGGAACATGGCTTTGCCAATACCTTGATTTCAGACTTGTAACCCCCAGAACTGTGAGAGAATAAATTTCTATTGTTTTAAGCCACCTAGTTTGTGGTAATTTGTTGTGGCAGCCCTAGGAATCTAATACACGATGAATCACTGAGAGCCCAAGGATGTATAGACAATTCCCTATTATTAGACAATTATACGGCAAGGATGTTGTGAAACAGATACCTTCACTGAAAGAGAATTTGGACATGATGATCTCGAAAGATCTCTCCTGATTTTGAGATTCTCCACGTACCCATCCAGTAAAATTTTCATGCCAATAAATATGTAAATTGCAGTTAAGGGGTTAGAAAGGTCAAACTATTTAACACGTGAATTCGTTTAAACCCCATAGATTTAAAAATCAGATGTGCTCAGCTTCCCCAAATACCATAGGTATCCACATATCTCTACCCATCAGTTCCAACATTCTCTCCTGACGAGGTATAAGAAGGGAATCGTAATAAGTTAACCCCATGAAAGCCATTTGGGATTATTAGCTACAATAAAAGTAAAAAATAAAATATGGATATGACAAATTTGTGCTTCTCAAGCCTTGTGTCCTGCCAAGAAATCTCCTGCCTTGGGATTTTTTTGAAATAAAGAAATATAAAGAAAGAATGTCAGGGTATATAACTCTACTTTCTGAATTGAGGACCAGGAGTAAGAAAGTCCAAATTATTGAACTAGTCTCTGTACCACCATAATAAAGCAAGCTCATGATTTTTCCAAAAGGTAGAAGGTACCGCTGACATATTTTTCTCTATGAAATGTTCACAGAGCTTTAGGAAAGCTACTAACGGCACATGATTTATATCTCTGTTTAATCTATGTTTCTGTTCAGTATTTGCACAGTTTTATAAATGTCAGTATTTTCTTACATTTACACAGTATCTCCTGGATTATACACTCTGAGAGGGAAAGAGACTCTATTTTACAGCTACATTATGCCATAAGACAACTGGGGATTTTAAAACTAGAGCAAATGGTGAGTTAATTAAATATCATTGTGTTTTGCCTTGAACTGTAAAATAAGGGTACTTTTTAATTACCCTCATGGAGCTGTTGGGATAATTAGACAAACAGGGCAAAGCACTTGCACACTGGCTAGCAATCGGTAAATCTCCATTAAATATCAGTTCTAGGTTTCATACTGAGGAAAGGATTGAGGGTCCATATTTGTGCTTAAAATTAAATGTGTAAAATTTCAAGATCCTTACACCCATAATGATATGGTGAGAAGTGGCAGAGTATAGAGTAACCTCCCTAAAACACGAGCTTTATTGGAGCCCAATAATTGAGGGTTTAGACCATGACTCGTATTCACTAACTGTGTGACCTCAAGTAAGTTATCTAATATTATAAAAGAGTTATTTTTTAGGGTCATTATCTGAGAATTAGACATAGTGCTAATAAAACACCTAATGTGATACCTGGTACACAGTAAGGATCTGATAGATAGTAGTAGTAAATCCAAGGGGGCCTACAGTCTATGCTGCCCCATCTCAAGGCTTCCTCTAAGTACTTTCCCACATAGTTATACACATATTTATATAATGTCTATATTACTAAAAATATACAATTGTTTAAAGTTAAATGTCTTGTTAAGGAAAAGTATCCAACACTGGAAAGAGGGAAAAAAAGTGGATTCTAAGTCTTGTCAGGATCATTTTTTTGTTGAACACCCACCCAGCGATATCTAGGGGATGTCATTGTTTAATTTACTATTTACTGATTAAAGGTCCTAGACTTAGTGATGTTACTATGAAACTTACAGATTTTTGTCCGGTAAAGATGCAAATAATGTCTGTTTTGTGGAACAAATAATCTCAAAGGTCATGGTTATTGCCCCGTAGGATATTAACCAGTTTTTTGGGTATCCAGCAACCATATCCTAACATTCTTTTATTGAATTGCCTGTAAGAATCTAAGTCCTCAACTGCTCTTTGAATGAGTCTTAACATCTTCCCAATTCCCTCATTAATAAATGAGTGAATTAAATCTTTGACATGCATTCATTTTATATTTGCATGTGATTCATGGCTTTAATTTTCTAAAAATTATAGGTTAGCAGCCCCAAGAAAGCTTATTAGGAAAGTAATTACCATCATCTTTTACATAATGAGAGATTATTTGGCAATGTGAATTATCATTTTCTAGTTCATCTGTTAAATCAATTCAGAGTTTTTCTGCATATTTTCCTATAGCTGGGCATTCCTGTGTTCAGGCCATTGGCGTGATCAAGCAGAGCAGCCACTTGCCACAGCAAGATAGGTTGGCAGACGTTCTAAGGTCTCATACAACTGTATTTGCAATGAATTCAAAATCACTGTAGCAATTGCGATTGGCTCCCCTTTCTTGCTTATTCCAATTTTTAGTAATGGTCTGAAAGATAAGGCTCATGTTACCACATACTCAATGTCTGGCCAGCTTCGCACATACAAAATACCGTTTCATTCCAGTTTTCCTGCCAAAAGAAGAGAACGAACAACGTCAGACTCTGAAGGAGTGGGCTTGCTGGTTTAAGCTGTTTTGCACCTTGTTAATATGTAACGCTCATCAACACAGAAACCATTTGGCAAAACTTGGAGGCAACTTTCTCCTCAGTTTATGACTACTTTAAGCCATGTGAATTATCGTAGGTTCACATACCCAAGGTTTAGAAGAAAGAAAGATGTGGACAATCCAGACTTGAATTTAAATTTGTATGAATAATTGAGTCTAATGATCCATGTTTCCGTGGACAAAAGTTGAGGTATACAATGAATTCAATAAACTTAAAATAAGAAAAACAGAAAAGATACAAATGGGGAGAATTATTCTCTTCATAGAAGGATTCTCCACTGTACAAAACAACTCAAAATAAGACCTTTTAGGAGCAAAACTCCCCGGGACTCTAAACTTTTCTTTTTCTTCCTTCCTTTATTTTTTCTCTCTTTCTCAATACAAATGCTTAAAGCAGTGCTGTAGAATGAGCAACGCCTTGGTACTACTGGCGGTGTGTGACCTTAGAGGAACCTATTCATCTCACTTGGATAGGATTTCCTTATCCAAGAATGAATGAGTGGGCCTAATGGAATTTTAAGACTCCATCCAAGTTCATTTCGTGACTTACAGACAACTTTCAAGAGGACACATTACATAAGACATTCCTAAAGTAATATGAGGAAAGTAATCGCCAGAAAACTTGCATAGCCTCAGCTCACTTAACTTAAGGAGAAAAGGACAGTGTCCTGTAATGGATCCACTCACGCTGCTATCTTGTTTTGTCTAAGGAAACAGAGTGGAAAAGAACACCAAAAGAAGCAAGTTTTAAGGGTTCCAGTCAGAGCTTTGCCAAGAACTAGTTGTCTGGCCTTGGGCATGTCACTACTTTGCCTCTGTAAAATGAGGAGGCAGACCAGATCTTTCTTCCAGAACTACTTTTAATTATCTACCGAATTTACAGATATCTAGCTAGTTTCAAGGGTAGCTAGATCAAACCTACATTTTTCATTTATTGGCACTACAAAGAGGCTTTAGGGGCATAAATCCTAGCTTTGATGCTCACAAGTTGTGTAACTTTGGGCGAATCACTTAAACTTGCAAAGCCTCAGTTTCCTTCTCTGTAAAATTGGGACACAGATACTACTTATAGCATATATTTTGAAGGCTAAATGGCTAAGTATATTTAAAATGCCTGATATAGTAACTACTACGCAGTTTTACTCAATGAGTAGCATTTATTTTTACTGTTGCAGCCATGATTTGGTAAGACTTCATAGCTGAAGGAAAAATTTTGCATAACTATTTTTAAAAATTTATCTTCAAAGCTGTGTATGCCCTTTGTGATTCAGAGTAAGTCACTTGTAACATCCAGATATCCTGCCTAGAACTGAAATTAAATTTTGGATTTCACAATAATTCTCTCATGAGTGTGTAAAGATTAGTAATAATTGTAATATTTTATTACCCTCCAAATGGAAAATACTACATCTCTGTCCAAGGCTTTTTATTGTATTAAAAGAAGTAAAAATATTTTCATCAACAATAAGCCAGAATGACAATTACAGAGGATTACGATTAAACTATAGTTGTTGAAGGAAGTTTCCTTAGCAAACTGTAAAGTCTCTTCTATCTGAAATAGCCTCTAAAATGTTTTTACAATGTCAGTATTAATATTAATTCAAATGGTATGTTACTGTTCATAAGCCCTGAAAAATATCAACAGTATGGACTTTTAGAAGTCAATTTGAGCTTCAACTTTTAAATTTTAAGCATCATGCCTAAGATTTCAAAAAACATAAAATTCACTTTAACTGCCAAATTTTACAGATTCATTTATAACAGTTTGCTGTGACCATCATATAAAGTAGTAAATTATTCTAAGCTTAACACTGGTAACATTTCAGCTTTAGCTACTGTACACTAATTTCTATGTAATAACATACCTCCCTCCAATTTACCACTCTCCAACTAGTATAGAGCTTATTACTGTTTTGAAGGGGAAGAAAATCTCTCTTCAATGCATTGTGTCCAAAGGACACTTAGATTTTGAGGATAAAATAAGCCTTCAACGTCATAAAAACAGGGTGAAAACAGTAGTATTATAGTCCATTGAATATCTAGAATATCTATCTCTTATTGAGCATTCACTATGGGTCTGAGATTATTGAGTACATGAGCATTTAATATTTATATATATAATTTAACAACCACAAAAGTAAACATTATTTCCCTAACTTATCAGACAAGGAAACAAGGTCAAGGAAGTTCAGTGATTTGCCCACAGTTGCAGAGCCTTCCAATGACAGGGCTGCAAGTATTTTTGACCTAAAGTTTGTGCTTTCTCCAGCACATCACATTCCTCATTAACAGGTTACCGTAAAGCTGTGGAGCCTCTCATCTTCCTTTCTACCCTACCTTCCTACCTATACAAGCTGTATCTACTGGCTCACCCCTGCGAAAGGACGGGAAATGGAAAGAGAGAGACTTGGGTTGTTTCAATTCATTCATTCAACTGTACTGGGATATGGAATGTGGTTTTTCCCATCATCCCACAATAGAATTTAAGTCTCAAGTCCAGAGCTGAGGGTAAAAGGCACTTCACACTTCCACATTTCAAGTTCCTAGAACTGCCAGCATTTAGGGTCAGCCTGACCATTACCAAACTCCATCATAATTTTAAAAATTCATCTATATATTCAGTTTTCTCTTGTGCAGAGCCTTCTGTTGATAGAGTGTCATGGAGGCCCCAAAGGGAGAGAGGGTGGACTAGGACGTGCACAGCCCTACAAGCAGGTTTGAAGCCTAGGCTTGATTTTAAATTGGGGTAAGGGGAAGGTTTAAGGATAGGACATAACTGGCCTTGACCTGTGCAAAATCTTGGGGGTGAGACTGCAGATGGGGAGCCTGGCTGGAGAGATGCAGAAATGATGAGTATGGAATGATGGTGGTGGTAAAGATTTGAATATGAGCCAGGGCAGGGGGTGGTCTTTGTCAGGTGAGATTGAGTTGGAGATAGAAGGGCAGAACTCACATCTTTGGTGTGGAGAAAGAAGAGATAAAGCCCGCTTTGTGAGAGGTGGGGGCGGGGGGAGTGTTGCTTCATCCATGGAGCAGGGACCGAGGAGGATGGACTGTCACTCCTACCCATCCCTGGCTCCTTGCTTGGGAAGGGCCCTTTATCATCTTCCCAAGTTTAAAATTTTGAGCCCAGGCTGAAGCCAGAGAGAAATAAGGAGAAAAGGAAGGGCCCCAAATGGAGGCAAAGTCCATAGGTTGGGGCCTTGCCAGGTCCTATAAGAAGAAGACTGAGAGAAGAGGTCATCGTCCATGGTTCTGAGGGTCAAGTGCCTGGGGGAAGGGGGCTATTCCCCCACTTTCTAGTGGGGAGGTACAGGGTGGTTTTTCTTCCAGAAGGCAAGTGAGGAAAGCACTGAGAAAAATCCCTAGAGGACAGCAGGTGCCTTCAGAAAGGGGCATCATTTCCTGGCTGGATCCACACTGGGCTGCAGAGCTCACGGGTCCGCATTCATCTCAGCACAGGAGCCAAGCCTGGTGAGACTATCCTCAGGATGGAGGCAACGCATTCTCAGAGAAGTGGCCCCTGTACCATGCTTGCCTTTACAGTCTCCTCAATCGGGGGATGAAGGAAGTGTCGCTTAACATCTGTTCCCATGTTAGGAGATCCCCGAAGGAGGCTACATCTGCAAGGTCTGATGGGATTGTTCTGTGACATGCCTAGGAGGAAGATGGGGTGACCCCTACCCAATCCCAGTTCTCCAGTGCCCTTAGAGGATATGTACTATCACCCCTCTCATTCCTTGACTCCATAACAAGGAACCCAGAGATTAGCAAAGGGGTAGAAGCCCTGGGAGCTGCCTAGGCAGCCCAATGTAGAAAAGAGTTTAGAACTTTTCCTCCTGGCAGCAATGAAGGGGCCAAAAAGAAGCTAAACTGTGACCCCTAAAAGCCACCAATAGTCCCTATGTAGAGACCACCATGTCAACAGAGGCTTCCGGCATTAGGCAGAAACGAGGTAACTTGAGATGAGCAGAGGACGCCTCTAGGCCTTGCTACTCACATGTGATTTCTGATGGGTAGTCTGAGCATCACCTGGGAGTTATTAGCAATGCAGAGTCTCAGGCCCCACCCTCAACCTTCTGAATCAGGATTTGCTTTTTATCCAGACCAGTCGGAGTTGAGTCTACGCTTGAAAGTCTGAGTAACAGTGCTGTAAACCACGAACCTGTCACCAATCAGGGCAGCAAAGCTTCCGCTCCCTTCCTGCTAAGTTTCTGCAGTGGGCACCTGTGGGAGTCCAGGGTCTGATGAGAAGCGAGAAGGAAGTTCCAAAGGGAAGAGAGAGAAGCAAGTATGTAAGACAGTCCACATAGCTTGGTTTTCAGCAGGTAAACAGTGTCAGGGAAAAGGGAGGAGAAAAGCTTTAAAGTTTAAAACTGAAGCTTTCAAATGAACAGTTGTAGTTACTCACTCAAAGACTGACCCAATAATTAGATTGACAAGAATAATAGGAAGTTGGCCAAGATGTTTTTAAGGGGCAGTGCAACAGAGATCATTTGGAATCAGTAATAAGAAAAAATACACTCATTCCATGTTTATATGTTCAATAAGTTGAGAGCTCTCAGGAAGTTACCTCAACAGTCATTCATTTATCCACCAGACAGGTATTAAAAATCGAAGTGCTGGGTACTGTGCTGGGTGCCAGGGTGCAAACGAACAAGATGTGGACCCAAGGAACTAAAGACCAATGGGTGAGACAGCCATTCATTCAGGAGATACCTGCTGTTACCCCCCTGGATCCAAGAACTGTTGTGACCACCAGGGATACAAAAGCTGACAAAATAAGCAGAATCTCTACTCATGCTGCTTACATTCTAGTGGAGGAGATGGATAATACATGAGATCAGTAAGTAAAATACATAATAAGACTAAGAAAGTAAAATGAAGCAGTGAGGTGGGATTGGGGATGTATGGGGAGTGTTGCAATTTTAAATAGGGTAGCCAGGAAAGAAACATGAATTTTAAGTAATGCTGAAGAGTGAGGGAGCACACCTCGTGGGTGTCTGGAGGGAAAGCACTCCAGGCAGACAGGGCAGTAATGCAAAGCCTTTTCTGTTCCCAGACCACTGAGGAGGCCACTGTGTAGCTGCAGCAGAAGGGTGGCAGGTGACAGTCAGAGTACGTGAGGTTGGAGAGGTAACACCAGCCAGATAGTGTGAGTCCTAAAGGCCACTGTGAGGACTTGAGCTTTTCCTCTGAGTGAAAGGGAGTCATGGAAGGATTCTACGCAGAGGCATGATGGGAGTTTGAATTATGTTCTAATAGGACGGCTGGTTGCAATTAACAATGGAAGTAATGAAAGGATATTCGATTCTGGATATGATTTTCAGGTAGAGTCACCATTTGCTATTAGATTCTGACAAAATGATAGGAGTCAAGGATGATATGTAAACAAATAAGTATCGTAAAATAATTGTGTTTTGTTAATCACATTCTGTAAATCAAATCTCATGTAAATCCAAAGAGCTCTAATCTTGATCCCAGCACATCAGGTCTACCTTTAGCAGGACTTCATGCTGGAACTCCCTGGTCTGTAAGCTGCACAGAGCCATGCCGTATAGCAGGTGAATGCCGTACAGCTTTTCTGTAATGGTAACGAAGAAACCTAGAAAATGAAATCACAGTATTCCTAGTTGTCACTTGTCTGCTTTCTTGGAACACGTTAAACCACATGTTTGAGTATTTTGCACTTTTTCCCCCAGAGTTCGGAGGTTGTAAACTCTGGAACCGTTATAATCTACCCATTGGAGTTTCCTGAAGGCAAAGGAAGATACTAATAATGAGGTGTCTCTTATGGGTTCCTTCTCTACCAGCCCTAACACAAAAACTGATCTCTGAATGTCTCTTCAACACTTAAGAAAGTTAAAATTAATTTCTCAAGGTAGTTGAACCAAAAGTGACAAATATGTCCTTCAGACGAAAAACTCACACTAGAGTAAACTAAATCTGAATTATAGATTTCTAAATACCCAATCATAAGTCTCAGTTATTTTCAGACAATGTCATCTCATTTAACTTATCTTCAGACAATGTCCTTTCTGACTTCCTTTTAAAAAGAATCTGTAAAAAAAAAAAAAAAAAAGAATCTATAAACCAGGATCATAAAATCCAAAGGGATTTACATTTTAAACATCTAACCACAAGGTGGAGATCTAAAGCAAAGATTAGTTTTCACAGCAGGGTTCAGTTTAGAATCCAGAATTTCTCACCTAAGATTAGAGTGGTACGTGTTCTCAGATTCTGTCAGAAATTGACTTAAAATATTTTAAGCTAAAGGAAAACATTGCTTATGTTTCACTGTTGTTTTGTATAGATTGGAAATATACATGGCATGCAAGTATTTCAGGAAGCTCTAAGCAACACAATTTCAGGTGGCAAAGTGGAGATATTGTTTAGAAATGTCAAGTTTAGGTCTAAAGTAGGGAGAACACCATTGTTTTATCACTTGATCATGAGCACATATAACAAGGGGTTAATGTGATTATTTTAGTCCCGATATTTTATGGCTGGTATTGAATAACTAAATCCCTTTACCTTGACAGACAGCAGTGCTAGACTAATGATTCTGAAGATTCTAAACCAAGAGTATGACTCAAAGATCCCTCTAGCTTTATTTCATTTTCATATGGTAGTGGGACCGACTTACCAAGTGAAGCCCTGGTGACAGCAGAAAACCCTCACCTTCTTTTTATTTTTTAAATAAATTTATTTATTTTTGGCTGCATTGGGTCTTCATTGCTGCTCATGGGCTTTCTCTAGTTGCGGTGAGCGGAGGCTACTCTTCGTTGAGGTGCATGGGCTTCTCACTGCAGTGGCTTCTCTTTGTTGCAGAGCACGGGCTCTAGGGGCACAGGCTTCAGTAGTTGTGGTTCATGGGCTCTGTAGCACAGGCTCAGTAGCTGTGGTGCATGGGCTTAGTTGCTCCATGACACGTGGGATCTTCCCAGACTGGGGCTCGAACCCGTGTCCTCTGCATTGGCAGGCAGATTCTTAACCACTGTGCCACCAGCGAAGCCCCTCACCTTCTTTTTAGATGAGTGGGTTTTATCAGTTTCCGAAATTACACACCAACTGCACTTGTTTGATTCACAGATTATCTTCCAAGTTTACTCATCTAGAAGTCTCATTATTTAAAAAATAATCTAAATTTCCTTTGGTTTCTTGCAGTATGAACAATTATTCTTCCCTATAAGAACAAACAAACAAAAGACTAAAAGCAAAAATCTAATCTAAATAATAAATAGAAAACATGGTATGATCACTTTTACTCTGTTCTTTCTACTTCCCTATGCATTAACTTATTTTAGAGATTATATAACAGAAGTAAATTAACCAGTCTCAACAGCAGCTAAAATTCTTGGCAGGGTAGCTCCTTAAAGCTCTTCTGCCACTTTTTATCATAATGAAAGAACCAATTTGTGGAAATTGTCTTTCCTCCTAGTTTACTCAGGTTCTAAGACTTTTACTCTTCAATTTATTATAGGTTTTGATCACCTACACTTAGAAAATTAATAAGGAAGGCAACCACAAGCTCAAGGATTGTTGCTTTCAGCTATTCGGTGGGAATTTCCCCCTCATTCCTTAGGGTTGATTTATCTCTTTATCTCAGTCACCTATGCTACAACTAGTCGCACAGAGTCCCAAGCTGTTTATTTAGATAAACATCAAAGTTTGGAATGCTGATCTGTACTTAAAAGGCCTTTGATCCTGTGCACCTTGATTTGGAAATCAAATTGGAACTCTAACAAGAAAGGTTTGTCTCTTCCGCTACTTTCTGGTCTCAGCCAGTCCGGAAATAACCGAGAGCAGGCTTCATGGTAGTATTTAGAACTTCCGCTTCCTGTTCTGAAGGAAAGCAGAAATGGAGAAACATGATCATGTTAACCGAAAAGAACAATGACCTTTTGCAATCCACCACAACATCCAAGTAAAATTTTGTTCAAATGTTGCCTGTTTACTTAATCCAGTGTAAACTTATGTGACACCATTTCAAACCCAAACAAAATCTGTAGGTTTTCAGCTTTGGCTGCTTCCCTGGGGAAACTGAAAGAGTGAGAAACATTCTCCAGGAGTGGCATCAGGGAAAGGAGTGTGATGTGTGGGCTATAATGTTTATGATCATTTATAACCTTAGCGAGCTCTAAGGGCTGCTCAGTTCTTAATTCCCCCATGCAGTGGTTCTCAACCTTTGTGTGCAACAGAATCACATGAAGGGCTGGTTAAAATGCAAATCACGGGGCTCATCCCATATCCCCATCCCAGTCACTGATTCAGTAGGTCTGGGATAGGGTCGGAGAATTTGCACTTCTAACCAGGTGACTCTGATTCTTCTGATCTGAGGATCCCGCTTGGAAAACCACTGCTCTGAGTGATTTTACCTATGACAAATGGGGAAAACTTAATCCTTAGCAAATGTTGAGATCTCATTTTGAAGAGGAAGTGAGACAAAACAGGAGCACAGAGTTTAGAACCAGTTACACTTGGGATTTGAATCTGGAATCTGTCCAAAACTGTGAGTGCAGGCAAATTGCTTAACCTCCCTGACCCATACGTTCCTTATCTGTAAAATGAGGTTTAATAATTATATATGCCTCTGAGAACCAAATGAGATACTGTATGTAAGGGGTCTGGCACATAGTACTCTATCAATGGTTATTTTTATTTTAAAAATTAGACACAATTAGTAAAAACAAACAAAAAACAGTTCACTTGTAGGCAATAATCTCTGAGATCTAATACAGGGGAAACTTTGGTCAGGATACAATACGTGTTTGTTCTGGATTCAGATTAAATAAAAAGAGATCGATATAATCTGAAGAAAAACATTTCTCCTTTAAAATAAAATCCCTCATAAGATCCCTGGTTCATCCTTGAAACCTATTTTTAATTATCATTTCTTATTGCCATTTAAAAACTCATTCTAACATTTACTTTTTTATTCTGTCTCTTGCTGCTGTATTTCTCTACCCTGCTGTTTACACCTCCCCTCCCTCCCCCCAAAAAGAATTTTTTTCTAATATGGAAAATGTCTGGGAGCCCTAAACTCTTAAGTAGTGGAGTTAACCCTCTCCAGTTACCAAATTAGAGTTTGAAACAAGGGGGTAATTAACAAATTGAAGAAAATGAAGGAAATTAACAACATATGTTAATAAACCACTCTAGTGACATTAGAATTAATTTGTACTGCCTAGTTTCCATCTTAATGAGGCATCTGTGCACTTCCACCAGAGTAATAGTCTATTATATCCCCAAACAAAGGGAGAACTAGAGGAAAATGATCAGCAGTTCTCCATCTCTTCCAATGATTAAAAATGGGCTCAATCCAAAGCATGAGCTGGTTGGTGGACAAAAGAAATAGTTCATTCATCTATTAGGCATATATTCATTGTGAACTTACTGTGGTATCTGTGGGAATACACTGGGAATGTACTTATGAGTAAAAGAGACCCAAGTCCTCATCCCATGGAGCTTATAGTCTAGTTGGGAAAATGGACAATAATCAAATAAGCACACAATATATTAATAAGAGAAACAGTGATAGCTGCGATGGACCAAAAATATGGGTTAAAATAACACAGTGACAGTGGGGTTGGGGAAGCACAGATGAAAGCCTACAGGAGCTGTTACAGCCTGTGCAAGGAGATACGAAAGGAGACTAGAGAGGCTGGAGGTGAGAGTTAGGAAGAGAGACAGGCTAAGTCATGATTATGAAGGGCCTTGTAGGCCATGCAGGTCTTCATCCTAGCAATAGCGGGAAGCCACAAAACAGTTTTAAGCAGGAAATTGGCATGATCTAATTAGCATTTTTAAAAGGTCACTTGGGCTTCCGTGTACCAAACAGATTACCAGCCATGCGGGGATAGGGATGAGGAGGGGGGAACGGATGGCAAAGGGGTAGCTGCGGCAAGAGTCAGTGATGTAGGGTAGTTACAGTCCAGTGAGAGAAGTGATGGTAGATTGGACTTCGTGGTGAGAAAGTATTCACTATAACCTTCTTTAGTGGAAATTTGCGCAAAGAAGAAAAAAATGTCATTTCTCCTGGGGGTCAAAGTATAGATGTGCCTAAAAGCTTACAGAGGGACCACATGATCATTCAAAATCCCTTCTAATACTCTGACATGATTTAGTGAAGTTCTAATTCACACTGTCACATAACCAGCCTTATGAGTGGTATTCCATTGTATTTCAGGGCTACTCAATAGATTGCCCAAAAGGCCCATCACCTTGGTGCCTGACCTCACCATTTGCATTTTATCTTTCGTGGGGTAAAGGCTTATCATTTTTCAGGAACTATTTGAATGCACAATTTTAATTTGTTTTCTGGTTAAGTGACCAGTGAGGATTAGATAGCAACTAGCTGAGGATGAGCCTCTGGAAAAATAGGACCAAGGGTCTGCTTTAGTAGACCTGAGATGGCGAAAGAGGAAGTGGTGCTGAAGTCGGTTGGGAAAGAGGGGATGGGACACTAAGGACAAACTTTACCTCCTTCCTCAAGTTTGCCTGGGGCCAGCCTTATAAATGAGAAGCTATGGGAGGTTGCCACAGGTAGTAGGCTGCCATTTTAAATTGGTTTTACACAATATCTTCCCCCTATAGCATAACAGCCAAGAGTGAAGATGAATCCCAGTAACACATTTTCTAATCGGACCCTTTATTATTGGAAATGATCCCAGTAAAGGCAGAGGGATATGTCCATGAACATAGC
This sequence comes from Kogia breviceps, assembly GCF_026419965.1. NCBI lineage: Eukaryota > Metazoa > Chordata > Mammalia > Artiodactyla > Physeteridae > Kogia > Kogia breviceps. Next base: position 27,692,125 of record NC_081310.1, on the reverse strand, counting down.
CTTCCTGTCCACCACAGCTCAGGAAGGCACTACTTCTCCATTTCCATCCATTTGTGTGCTGAAGGCATCCCCATAAATTTCTACAAGGTTCCTCTCTGGTGAGGGTGATACAGAGGGCTCATAAAGTGGCCATTCCCGTGAGACCAGGCTGTTTATTTCTTCTCCCTTCAGATAAGTCTGAGCCCTGACCCACTTGACTTACACATGAAAGTCAAGACTACTGCTCTCTCTTCCTCTAATATAGCCCTCAACCTCTACTAAGAACCTTTCTCATCCCCTACATGCTGTTATTATAGGGAGTTTTATTGCCAGTTGGTCTGTAGGATTCTTCTTGGAGTTGAAATCTTCTAAGGAAGTATATATGAAAAGGGTAGAGAGAATGGATAAAGAAGATGAGGAATATATATATATATATATATATATATATATATATATATATATATATATGATGGAATACTACTCAGCCATAAAAAAAGAATGAAATAATGCCATTTGCAGCAACATGGATGAACCTAGAGATTATCATATTAAGTGAAGTAAGCCAGAAAGACAAATACCATATGATATCACTTATATGTGGAGTCTAAAATATGATACAAATGAACTTATTTACAAAATAAACAGACTCACAGACATAGAAAACAAATTTATGATTAACAAAGGGGAAAGGGGGTGGGGGAGGGATAAATTAGGAGTTTGGGATTAACAGATACAAACTACTATATATAAAATAGATAAACAGCAAGGTCATACTACATATTATATATATATGAATTACTTTGCTATACACCAGAAACGAACACATCATGGACTGTAAATCAACTATACTTCAATTAAAAATTAAAAATAGAGAAAGAAAGAAAGAAAGAAAAGAAAAGAAAGGTGAAGAGGTAGCAACTTGAATCACATTTATATGGAGTGATTCTGTAAAATGCAGGTCCTGAACCCTGGCTCATATGTACTAGATCAAAATCTACACTGTGATAAACACTCCAGGTGATTCCTAGCAGGCTACAGTTTAGGAACCACTGCTCTATGGCAGCTATGTTACCACCCTATATGGATGCACCACTGAGTCTCTAGCTAATGGGAGGGAAAGGAGTAGATTGCATATAACCCTCAGCCTTCCACTTCCATGCAGTGGCCTGAAGAGCTCCAATCATGAGGTCAGTCAAGTAGGTTGATCAGGAATTTTGCCTCTGACAAAAAGGTTGTGATCTTTCCTCTGGAACTCTTTTTAGAGTGAGGTTTGAGTACAGGGAGGATGGTTATCATCTCATCTCCCCATGGGATGGAACCACCCCTCTACCGGGCATTTGGGAATGTAGGTGGGAAGGTCACATTGTTGACCCAGGGGTGCTGTGGACATTTTGTGGTCTGGGGCCAAGGATGCTAAATCTCTTGCCTTTGGGGGGCCTCCCACACAACAAAGAATTGTGCTGCCCAAATGCCAGTAATATCCCAGGTGAAGAATCCTTCAGTTTTGATGCCCCTATAATGAACATGGATCCAATGTTTAATATTTGCTATAGAATCTTCTCTTTGTCCTATGCATTGAATACAATATATGTGTTTCTATGTCGCTGAAGAGCGTGAACATAAAATCCTCAGCACATTGCTGGTTTTATTCTAGGTAGCTCTGGGAGTTTCAGATTTACATTGATTTGATCAGTGCAAACGAGTGATTAAGGATTAATTAATAAGATTATCTTTCCCTAGGGCTTGCCAATTTGAACACAATCCAAAGTAGAAAAGATGGAAGAAGGTTGATGTGACCTATTGTTAACTTATAAGGTCCATGTGAAACCTCTTAATTACTCAGGAAAGTCCAGTATCTGACCACAATTCTCCATCATCTTCCCATCATCTTCAGTAACAACATTATTCAACAGATTATGTAGAATTTTACTGAAAGCTGGGAAGATACAGTGCTTGCCATTGAAATACTGTGCATCAGTATTTGGCCTTAGCTTTTATTGCTGTTAATGGTAGTTCCCAAGACAAGTTGAGCTTTCTATAAAAATAAATCCCATTGTAAGGAATCATAATTTATACCAGATTCAGGAAAAAAGATTCTTGTACACACACACACACACACACACACACACACACACACACAAGAGTGCAGTTGAAATGGTATTCTTGCCAGAAGCTATATACCATTCTGCGATTTATTTCCTTCTTGGTGGAAGAAAGAACTTCAAAGACATAAGTATACACATATGCTACAAGTATGTCTAAAATCTAAGTGTAGGAACCTCTGAACCAACTTCCACATGATATAATTAGCAAGCCTATCACTTATATTACTAGATAATATAAAAAATATATTTACTACATAATATACAAGTAAGGAGATGTAGTTATTGAGAGATGGCATAAATTATACAAGTGAAGAATTATTAGGTTTGGAAGATAAAACTTTCTAAAATTCAAGTGTGATCAGTAATTCCCCAACACCTTTAAGATACAACTTCCTTTAACATGTCCTACAAGTCCCTTCATTACCTGACCCTTTCAAAACTAACAAATCAATATATATTTTAAGTACTCGTTTCAAAAACAAGGAAGAGCACGTGGAAACATAATATAAAAAAGAAAGAGAAAGCACTGCTCTGAGAGATGGAGGGCGTGATGTTCTAGCATCCATTTTTGCCACTAACTTCATAGAGGGTACTTTTCACCCTCTGTGAAATTGTGAGAGAAACTACACAATAGCTGAAATCAATAGTGAGGCTAACAATTTATTAACGTACTTGAATTTCTACTTCATTGTCAGAATTGCTAAACATGTCAACAGGGCTTATGATTGGTCTGTTTCACCTCTTATTCTTTCCTTATGAATTGCGTCATGGATTAACATAAATTTAAGAAGCAATCGCCAAGAATAGTTTGAGCACTGATATCTTTTTAAAGTGGAAAAAGGACTTTTTTGGTAGTGGAAAGCAAGCAGTAAAATTCATGATCTCTTTTATTTTAATGGAACGTAAATGTTTTAAAAACTCTAAGTTTGGTACTTTACCCATCTGTTTCTTTGAGAAAAATCCATTAAATTTCAGTAAGTTTGCAAATAGTTCTTTTGATGATATATCCTATTGAAGCGATTCAAGTCTGTGCTGATTCAAAATGCAAGGAAACCTTCCTTGTAGCAGTTCATCAGAGGATATTTTTGGTGTCTTTCACAGTGATATTAAGAATTTTTAAATACGTGAGTTCTCCCAAAGGTTTTCAAAATAAGCATGTTTCAAAATAGGCTTTTAAAAGAAATCCAATAAAAGCAAAGACGGCAGCAGCTGCATAGAAAAGAAAAAAAAAAAAACCCTCATAATTGATCCATAAAAATTTCTTCTAAGAAGCCCATGTTGCTTAAATAAAACTCTAAAATAAGTATCAAGGTTTCATTCCTACTACACAAATTAGTAGACTATAAAATACTTACACAAATATAAAGTAACTGGCCCAGAATAGATAATTGCTATTTTGCCACTAAATTTTATCCAAAACAATCCAGTCCCCAGAAACAAGTTTGATACTAGGAGGATGCACTTTCACGCATTTCTAAAATCTGAATCCTCCCAGAAAACAGCTTCTTGGGAGTCTGCTCATAGCTTCCTGCCTGACACCTCCCCAGCCTGCCCCCCCTCCTGCTGAGCAGCTTCCTTCAAGAAAGAGCCCCAGGATGCCTCTCACCACATGGGGGGCATCCAGGCAAAATTCTGAGACTTGAACAGTGACATTCCAAGTAACTGTACACACCATGAAGGCACTGATGTTGGACTTTTCTATTATGTGGCAGAGCTGTGTTCTGGTGAAACAGAAGAGAACAATTTAAAATATAATAATTAGGATTTTCAGTCTTTTGGGAAATAAGCATCAGTCAGAGCCTCATCGTCACCCAAATAGGTGTTGAAAAACCTAGGAAAGTTTGTGTCATGTAAGAATGACAGAGAAAAGACATTACTGTATAACAGCCCCTCTGCTCCCATCCGGCTGAGGATATGTCCATCTGGCCTGCTGGGCTCGGGGGGAACAGGAGAGGCCTGGCGTCCACCTGGATTTATATTAGAGGACAGGAAAGCAAAATAGATGAGAAAAGGCGAAGAGATGAAAGATCGAAGACAGCCTGTGTGAACGCAGGGCATGAGAGAAATTTTAGCAGGAGAGAGACTTAGGAGAGAACGTTTGAAGAGATTCCCTACGATGAATCTCCCCAGGAAATTTTCTTGGGACATTGCAATAACTATTAGGTTCCCTTTAAATAATTTTCATTGCTAGATTGGTGTGGTCGCGTGAATGTGACACCATCTGCAAGGATCTACTGATCCCTCAGGCAGAACTGGAAATCACAACCTTTCCAAAATGCCAACCTGATCATGCCCCGCCCCTCCCCTCCTGAAAGTCCTCCAAAAGTTTCTAACCACTCTGCGTAGCACTGCATGATCTGGCCCCTACTTTGGTTCAGCCACATTTCCTATCGTTTTCCCAATTCTGAGCTCCAGCCATACATAAAATGCATAGCTCCCCACACGCGCTGTGATCTCACAGGGCTTCAGACTTTCACCCTCGTTGCTGCTCCCTCAGCTTGAAATGCCTCCCTACCCATTCTTTCATCTGTCCACTTATACAATAAATACTTGTTGAGAACCTATTATGTGTAAGCACTGTTCTAGGCACGGAGTGAGCAAAACGGTGAACAACTACAAGAACGATTACAAAACAGGGGAAAAAAAACACACAGAAAAGTCCTGCATAAGTCACATATTACCTTGGCTACTTCTTTATGCCGTTCAAACACACTCCGAACTCAACACAACACACTGTGGGGATCCCATTTGAATCTTGTTTCAAGCATGCCATCTTTGTTCTGTTTTGTTTTTTATATAATGTATTTAAACTAAAAATAATAGTTCATCCATTTCTCCCACCCCTCACTCCCCGCCTCTGGCAACTACCAACCTGTTCTCTTTGTCTATGAGCTGGGTTTTTGTTTATTCATTTGTTGCTGTTGTTGTTGTTGCCATGGTTGTTTTTAGATGCCACATGGAAGAGAGCGCCAATGGTATTTGTTTTTCTCTGACTTATTTCACTTACAATAATGTCCTCAATGTCCATTCAGGTTGTTGGAAATGGCAAGATTTCATTTTTTTAATGGCTGAATAATATTCCATTGTGTATATATATACCACATTTTAAAATTTATTCGTCTGTTGACGGACACTTAGGTTGATTCTATATTGGCTGTTGTAAACAATGCTGCAGTGAACACGGGCGCATATATCTTTTCAAGTTGTTTTTGTTTTCTTCAGATACATACAGAGGAGTGGAATTGCTGGATCATATGGTAATTCTATTTTTAATTTTTTGAGGAACCTCTATTTTCCATAGTAGCTGCTTCAATTTACATTCCCACCAAGAGTGCACAAGGGTTCCCTTTTCTCCACCAACACGTGTTATTGCTTGTCTTTTTGATAACAGCTATTCTGACAGGTGTGCAGTGATATCTCACTGTGGTTTTGATTTGCATTTCTCTGATGATTAATGAAGTCGAGCATGTTTAATGTATCTGTGGCTATCTATATGTCTTCTCTGGAAAAATGTCTATTCAGATCATTTTAAATCAGATGGTTTGTTTTTCAGCTATTGAGTTATATGAGTTCTTTCTGTATTTTGAATATTAGCCCCTTATCAGTGCTATAGTTCCACTTGTTTAATTTTGCTTTTATTGCCTATGCTTTTGATGCCAGATCCATCATTGAGCATAATGTTAGCTGTGGGCTTGTCATCTATGGCCTTTCTTATGTTGCAGTACATTCCCTCTATACCTGTTTTGTTTGGAGTTTTTACTGTAAGTGGACGTTGAATTTTGTCAAAATGTTTTTCTGCATCTATTGAGATGGTTATATGATTTTTATTCTTCATTTTGTTATTGTGGTATATCACATAGACTGATTTGTGGATATTGAACTATCCTTGTATCCCTGGAATAAATCCCATTTGATCACAATGTATGATCCTTTTAATGTGTTGTTGAATACAGTTTGTTAATATTTTCCTGAGGATTTTTGCATCTATGTTCATCAAGGACCTTGACCTGTAATTTTTTTTTCTTGCAGTGTCCTTCTCTGGATTTGCTGGCCTCCTATAATGTGTTCGGAAGAGTCCCTCCCCCCGTCTATTTTTTGAAAGAGTTTGAAAAGGATGGGTATTAATTCTTATTTAAATGTTTGGTATAATTCACCATTGAAGTCACCTGGTCCTGGACTTTTACTTGTTGGAAGTTTTTTGATTACTGATTCAATTTCCCTGCTAGTAATCAGTCTCTTAAGACTTTCTATTTCATTATGATTCAGTCTTGGTAAGTTGTATGCTTCTAGGAATTTATCAATTTCTTACAGGCTTTCCAATTTGTTGGCTTATAATTGTCCATTGTAGTCTCATGATCCTTTGTATTTCTGTGGTATTGTTGTAACATCTCCTATTTCCTTTCAGATTTTATTTGAGCCCTTTCTCTTCTTTTTCCTTTTTCTTTTTTTTTTTTTGTGACTCTAGCTAAAGGTTTATCAAGTTTGTTTTTCTTTCAAAGAACCAGCTCTTAGTTTCATCAAGCATGCCATCTTAAAAAATCATGAGACAATAGAGGAAATTTGAAACTGACTGGACATTGGAAAATATAATTATTATTAATTTTTAGGTGAGATAATAGCATTGTCATTTTGTTTTTTTAATGAAACAAGAATCCTTATCTTTTTTTGTTTTGTTTTTCATTTATCATTTATTTAATAGTATTTTCCTGCATAATAAAGCAAATTAAATGTACACACTTATTTTTGGCAATAGATACACATATATCTTAAACTGTATAAAAACTTAGAAATATTAAATATCATTACAGAAAAATTTGAAATTATGACAAGATATACAGCAAAAACCACTTATTGAAAAGAGCATACATGTGGCAGTTAGTTGGTAAATGCTGCCTCTGTATCAGTATACATACTTTGAATATCATCCTTCTGTGCTATTGATGTGTTTAATTTTTTTCTTACAAATATAAATTTCACTAATATTTTTACCTTGAAATAGAGAAAAATTCTGCACTGTTCCAGGGATCCCATATTGAGAAGTGCTCTTTTGTATATACCATCTCAAGTCCTTAGAAGCTCTTTATGCTCTTATAGAAATCATATATACTGTTTCCAAGGTGCACTATAAATTTTAAAAAAAATTTTGTTTTATATTGGAGTATAGTTGATTAACATTGTGTTACTTTCAGGTGTACAGCAAAGGGATTCAGTTATATATGTATCTATTCTTTTTCAAATTCTTTTCCCATTTAGGTTATTACAGAGTATTGAGCAGAGTTTCCTGTGCTATACAGTAGGTCCTTCTTGGTTATCTATTTTAAATATAGCAGTGTGTACATGTTAATCCCAAACTCCCAATCTATCCCCACCCCACCTGTAACCATAAGTTTGTTCTCTAAGACTGTGAGTCTATTTCTGTTTTGTGAATAAGTTCATTTGTATCATTTTTTTAGATTCCACATATAAGCAAAATCATGTGATATTTGTCTTTCTCTGTGTGACTTAACTTCACTTAGTATGGATCTCCAGGTCCATCTATGTTGCTGCAAATGGCATTATTTCATTCTTTAAAAAAAAAAATTAATTTGGTTGCACCAGGTCTTAGTTGTGGTAGGTGGGCTCCTTAGTTGCAGCTTGCTGACTTCTTAGTTGTGGCTCTTAGGCTCCTTGGTTGTGGCAGGCGGGCTCCTTAGTTGTGGCTTGCCAGCTTCTTAGTTGCGGCACTTGGGCTCCTTGGTTGCGGCATGAGGGGCTTCTTAGTTGTGGCATGAGAACTCTGAGTTGTGTCATGCACATGGGATCTAGTTCCCTGACCAGGGATTGAACCCCGGCCCCCTGCATTGGGAGCACAGAGTCTTAACCACTGTGCCACCAGGGAAGTCTCTATTTCATTCTTTTTAATGACTGAGTGATATTCCATTGTATATATGGACCACATCTTCTTTATTCATTCATCTATCAATGGACATTTAGATTGCTTCCACGTTTTGGCTATTGTAAACAGTGCTGCAATGAACATTGAGGTGCATGTATCCTTTCGAATCATGTTTTTCTCCAGATATATGCCCAGGAGTGGGATTGCTGGATCATATGGTAGCTCTATTTTTAGTTTCTTAAGGAATTTCCATACTGTTCTTCATAGTGGCTGCACCAATTTACATTCCTACCAGGAGTGTAGGAGGGTACACTTTTCTCCACACCCTCTCCAGCATTTATTGTTTATACATTATTTTTGATTATGGCCATTCTGACTGGTGTGCAGCAATACCTCATTGTAGTTTTGATTTGCATTTCTCTAATAAGTAGTGATGTTTAGCATCTTTTCATGTGGCCATCTGCGTGTCTTCTTTGGAGAAATGTCTATTTAGATCTTCCACCCATTTTTTTTTTAACATCTTTATTTGAGTATAACTGTTTTACAATAGTGTGTTAGTTTCTCCTTTACAACAAAGTGAATCAGTTATACATCTACATATGTTCCCATATCTCTTCCCTCTTGCATCACCCTCCCTCCCACCCTCCCTATCCCACCCCTCTAGGTGGTCACAAAGCACAGAGGTGAACTCCCTGTGCTATGCTGCAGCTTCCCACTAGCTATCTAATTTACATTTGGTAGTGTGTATATGTCCCTGCCACTCTCTCACACCGTCACAGCTTACCCTTCCCTCTCCCCATATCCTCAAGTCCATGCTCTAGTAGGTCTGTGTTTTATTCCCATCCTACCACTAATCTCTTCATGACATTTTTTTTTTTTTTAGATTCCATATATATGTGTTAGCATACGGTATTTGTTTTTATCCTTCTGACTTACTTCACTCTGTATGACAGACTCCAGGTCTATCCACCTCATTACAAATAACTCAGTTTCATTTCTTTTTATGGCTGAGTAATATTCCATTGTATATATGTGCCACATCTTCTTTATCCATTCATCTGTTGATGGACACTTAGGTTGCTTCCATGTCCTGGCTATCGTAAATAGAGCTGCAATAAACATTTTGGTACATGACTCTTTTTGAATTATGGTTTTCTCAGGGTATATGCCCAGTAGTTCCACCCATTTTTTGATTGGATTTTTTTTTTGATATCGAGCTGCATGAGCTGTTAGTAAATTTTGGAGATTAATCCCTTGTTCATTGCATTGTTTGCAAATATTTTCTCCCATTCTGTGGATTATCTTTTTGTTTTGTTTATGGTTTCCTTAGCTGTGCAAAAGCTTTTCAGTCCCATTTGTTTTTTGTTTTGTTTTGTTTTGTTTTGTTTTGTGGTACGCGGGCCTCTCACTGTTGTGGCCTCTCCCATTGCGGAGCACAGGCTCCGGACACGCAGGCTCAGTGGCCATGGCTCACGGGCCCAGCCGCTCCGTGGCATGTGGGATCTTCCCAGACCGGGGCACGAACCCGTGTCCCCTGCATCGGCAGGCGGATTCCCAACCACTGCGCCACCAGGGAAGCCCTATTTTTGTTTTTATTTCCATTACTCTAGGAGATGGATTGAAAAGATATTGTTGCGATTTATGACAAAGAGTGTTCTGCCTATGTTTTCCTCTAAGAGTTTTATAGTATCCAGTCTTACATTTAGGTCTTTAATCCATTCTGAGTTTATTTGTGTGTATGGTCTTAAAGAATGCTCTAAATTCATTTTTTTACAGGTAGCTATCCAGTTTTCCCAGCACCATTTATTGAAGAAATAGTCTTTTCTCCATCATATAGTCTTTCCTGCTTTGTCTTAGATTAATTGACCATAGATGTGTGGGTTTATTTCTGGGCTTTCTATCCTGTTCCATTGATCTATATTTCTATTTTTGTGCCAGTACCATACTGCTTTGATGACTGTAGCTTTGTAGTATAGTCGGAAGTCAGGGAACCTGATTTCTTCAGTTCCGTTTTTCTTTCTCAAGACTGTTTTGGCTATTCAGGGGCTTTTGTGTCTCCAAACAAATTTTAAGATTTTTTTTTGTGTATGTTCTAGTTCTGTGAAAAATGCCATTGGTAGTTTGATAGGGATTGCATTGAATCTGTATACTGCTTTGGGTAGTATAGTCATTTTCACTATATTGAAGAATCCTTATCTTTTAAAAATACATGCTAAAATACTTACAAATAAAGCAATATGAGGTCTGAAATTGGATTCAAAGCAGTCCAGTGAGGGATTAGAGGGAGTGAAGAGAGTATGAATTTTTAAAAACTGGCCATTTGTATATAACTGTTAAATTATCTCCCTACATTTGTACATGTTTGAAAATTTCCATTATACAAAGATATTTTAAAAGGAAGAAAAAAAAGTAAGGGTATATTGGACTTCCTGTCTTCCAACAAGCCTTCCCTGGAGTCCCAATCCCAGCTCCACTCCTGAAACCCAAGGATTCCTTTTGCTCTCCTAGCCCCTTAGTTCACCTCATCATTACACCATTTTATGACTATCTGCATCACCCCCATGAGACAGTCAGCTGCTTGAGGGCAAGGATTGTCTGTGTCTGTCTAATCATTCTTTCATCAGCTTCAATTACAGTGCCTGGCAGAAGAAACAGACACTAGACATCATCTCTGCAAGTGAAAAACCAAAGAATAAAAATCAGATTTCAATGCACGTGACACTGGTTTTAAGGAAACCAAAACTTGGTAGCTGTCTTCTGTCCTAAGTAAAATTATCTGGCAGATGTGATTCCATTGACTGAACACATATTTATTGAGTCCCCCATTGTGTGAGAGACATGGTACCAGGGACCATATACTCCCTGTTATTGATTGTTTTCCTTTGGGGTCTCCATGAAAGACTGGGGGAAGATGCAGGGGTGTCCATGCATATGCACGCATGCATGCACACATACTTAGTTATTTTCTCATTGTTGGTCCTTTCGTCGGGGTCTAGTTGAAACAAAAAAAAACCTTAGTATCCCTATAGCAATATTTAGCATTTCTGTTTGCTCATTTTATGTACCATATTGATAAACAATATAAGATTTTTTGTTATTTAAAATAGTTTCCAGTTCTCTTTAATAAAGATTAAGTTAGCTAAGGATAAAAACAGCTTTGGTCTTTCCCCCAGGGTTTATTTCCTTCCTAAAATAATTAAAAGACAAAATATATACGTATGTTATTTATTCTACTAATAATATGAAACTTGCTAAGTCCTGACAGATTTCAGTAAGGGGTTGGTGATATGAGTCTCTACTCAATCTCTCCCAATCCCAAATCAAGTATAAATAATAAAATCCACTTTATGATAAGGTAAGATGGATAAATCACTCTAGTTTTGAGATCGTCCTCTCTCCTTGGGAGGTTACTTACCCTTCTTTGAGTAAAACCAAATCATCTGTCAAGAAAAATTCACATCACATAAAGCATAGTTCTCAAGGAATATATACTTAACTCACTTTATTCTTTTACCTTAACTTTGTTAAGTGCTTGAAGTGTGTCAATATTTCAGAACCTGTGAAAATCTTGCTCAGTGGTGGCTCATTCTGACAGCTAGAAATATTCTTCCACACATTTAATTCCATCAATTTAAAATAAAATATATTTTGCAAGAGCTATTAATGAGCCATGGGGTATAACAAAACATAAGCCAGGACTGCTGTTGCAAAATTTCCAGTACACCTGTACTAAGTGGAGACAATTTATTCTGATCTTCACTATCATAGGATCACACAGGGTGCACAGCCCAAGGAAGCTGAACGCATTCTTATTGAATGAGTAAGTGAATGAATCTCATCAGTTTGGACTAATGAAGCAGAGTCAAATAGTAAAAGTCTATGTTATAGAAGAATATACATACATACGGTTATTATTCTAAGAACGTACCAAAGTTGTATCCAGATAAAAGACTTTAGAGAAACTCCTTTAATAATGATAGCCAAAAATATGTTTTGACTAATTATCCAAATACAAATACCTTTATATATTCTAGTATGTGTTTAAAATATTTCAGCATAGTAAGTACAACATCGATTTCCATTATCTATGAATAAATATTTTATTAAACCAAGAGAAATGCCCACCAATTAATTCTCCAATATGGAGGATGGCACGCAGGTGCTGATGCCAGAAACCTAGCTTGAACTCTATCTTGGACTCTCCCTTTTTCCTAGTCCCGTCAGCCTGATTACCAAAGTGTATTGTGCCTATGATCTAACCATCATTTCCTCTTGTCTGCTTGGAAAACTCCTACTTTTCCTTCACAATTCATAATTCTGTGTAGCCTAAACTGACTCTCCCAGACAGCCTTAGGCCTTCCTAATGTCCCTTAGTCATATTTCTATTACAGCATATTCATATGTTATAATATTGTCATTATTTGAACTCCTCTCAGGAATGGGGTGGATAAGAGCCAGTTCTGGCTAGATAAAACTGATGGGGCAAACCCAAGCCAACATCCACAAGAGGGAGCCATAAATCAGGAATCAGAGATCAGAAATGCCCTAGAATCAAAGGATCAGATTAAAATGGTACCTGGAGATGAAACTGATATGTGGAAGTTGGAGGACAGACAGAAATGAGTGTAGGTTAGAAAGTGGAAGAGGGTCCAGAATGATTGCCACAAATATTGGTGGTCAGAGGCTAACATTTACCTGATTCTGATACATGGGGAATATTAAGCTATTTAACAGAGCCAAGTGATGGCAATCAGTCAGGAATGTTCTGTTTATGCTATTGGGAGAGCAGAGGTCTGACCTCCTCTCTTAAGTAAGAGGAGACAGGGTGACTGGAATTCAGCTAGAATTCCAGAGTTAGGAGGGTGTGGCGAATGAGTCTGGGGGTGAGCTGGTTGCTGCAGGGTGAGAGCAGAGGTTAACTGAATCTATGGCTCAGGACCCAGGAATAGTACTCATTAATTTATTCAACAAATATACATTAAGTGTCTAATGTGTGACAAACACTGTGCCAGTGTCTTATTCAGCTTGGATTGCCAAAACAAAATACCACAGATTGGGTGGCTTAAACAACAGGAATTTATTTCTCACAGATCTGGAGATGGAATTCCAAGATCAATGTTCCAGCAGGGTTGGTGTCTGGTGAGATCTCTCTCCTTGGGTTGTAGATGGCTACTCTCTTGCTGTGCCTTCACATGGTCTTTCCTCAGTGTATGCCAGTCAGGATGGGGGGAGAAGCTCTCTTGTCTCTTTTTATAAAGGCACTAATTCCATAATGAGGGCCCCACCCTCATGACCTCATCTAAACCTATTTACCCAAAGGTCCCCTCTTCAAATACTATCACATTGAGGGATTAGAGCTTCAACAGATGAATCTTGGGGAACAGAATTCAGTCCATAGCAGCCAGGGTGCTATTACATTCGTGGTAGAGAAGATCCTTCATGAGTACAAGTAAGAGAATGTTACAGAAAGGAGAAACAGGGTTTTAAGAAGAATGTATTTCAGGGTTGTTAATCTAGTCATCAAATTTAAGGAAATTATGGAGGACAAGAATCGGACCCAAAACCAGAGTCAGGAGCAAAGAGTCAGTGAACTGAAAAGAAGAGCCAGTGGAGTTTAGGACACCAGCCTGGGAAGATGTAGAGAGGCAGCAGGACATGGGGAGAGTGTGTGGCAGGGGCAGGGAGTCTTTCTGGTGACTGAGTGTGTGTTGAACCTGTTCAGAAAAGAGAGAAAGGGTCTTGGACACAATTTCCCCTCCAGGTTGTAGCAAACAAACAGCATTCAATAAACATTTGCTGAGTAACGTAATAAATATGACTGTCTTGTTTTTAACACTGACTTAATTGGTCTGATCCATGAGGAGTACTTTTTTAAACCAGTAATTCTTATCAACTTCTGTCCTGGTTGGCCAGTTTACAGATAATCTAGCTCCTTTTCTTCTTTATACTACCCTATGTCCCCTCCTGTTCCTCCTGACTCTCCCCGAACATAAAAATCTTTTTGAATGTTATAAACCAAAAAGGAAAGGGAATGAAGCTGAGCAATCAAGTTGGATACTTTTAGGGAAGTCATAGCAAAAGGCCTGATTCAGAAACAATCAATTGTGATTTTCATCTGGCTGTGTAATAATTCTCTCTGTACCACAGGCCAAGTAAAAACTGACTAACCATCATTTCCTTTTGCCAGTGGAGAAATTGCTCCAGTGGTTTTACAGTTCACAGCTAAATAAATTCTGTTTGGTTCTTGTTGAAGCCTTGTTAGGATGTTACGTAATAGAGGAGGAAGCCTAGAGGGAAGGCAAGGTCACTTGATGCTGTGCAGCACGTATGATCTTCCCACTCATCGCCTTGCCAAATTGGGTGTGTGCACGTGGTCCTTCCCGGAGCTGTTCCACTGGGCTCCTGGAGCTGCCGCTTCCGTCCTTGGCTGTGTTGCTGGGAATCTATCAGCTAGATGCTCCTCACCCCTAGAGGGGAGACGCCTGAGGAAGTGCAATCAGGGTCAAGGAGGCTTGTTTTCTCTTCCCCGTCAATGGATTTACTCTATAAACTGATTTGTCCTGCTGAATAGAAGGAAATCCTCATTGTCTTTTCACACTTGGGCTTCCCTAACGCAAGCACTAACTCAGGAGTCATGATTAAGTCGCAAAGCTATTTCACGTACATTTTGTTTTTTCCTGGAATGATGATGAGATCAAGGCCCGTATCTATGAAAGAGTTTCTGAGAACCTCTGGAAATATAAGGTGTTTATTGGGATGGATGGTGGGGATTTGAAGTTACTTTATTCCTTTTCACTTCTGTTATTCTCTAAGGATTTTAGCCATGTTGCCTGAAACGTCATCACACAAATGCTTTAGTGATACAACTTTCCAAAGAGCAAAATGTTGGAAAGCTCCAGTTCATGATCTAGCCTGTGTCTAGTGATATTCAATTCCTCATATTTTCAGCATTATTAAAAATGAGGCTTCCTAAAGTTGCAATAAACCTTTATGTTTCTTCAGACAATTGAAAGGATACTATATTATTTTTAAGTGCAAAAATATTAGATCTCCAAGGAGCTATGATCAGAAAAATAGTATCTAGAGAAAACTAGTATCTAGAGAAAAACTAGCCAAAAAAAAAATTCCCATAGAATTTTAAAATAATAGAGTGAAAATGGTCTTAAAGATGAATGAAATAGTCAATACCGTCTTGTCACTTTACAAGTGAAGAAGCCAAGGCCACACAGTTGACATGATGGGTACATAGTGACAAAATTCATGGAGGGAAAACCAGGACAAGAATACAGATCTTCCATTACTCAAAGTCCAAGTCTGTGCTCTAGAAAATTCTAGTCCACTGCACGTCCTCCCTTCCAAAACTGCATATTTAGAAATACATGTTTCACATTAAAATTCCAAACCAGTATGCAGATTGAAAGATATTTTCCACATATTTTCTTAAACATTTCAAACAGGCTTTTTGTTTTCAGTTTTGCATTTGGCCTTTATTCTTAACTTAAAAGCCTAGCTTAAAAGCGAGTTTTTGGAATTTTTTAAAAGATGGAGATTTCCTTTGCTTCTGAGACCTTAGAGCTTCCTCAGACCTTATTTTGTCTTAGGTAGTTGGATTTTCCATTTTTAAACGTCTTTGTTTTCATTTAACTAAGTAAGTGTGTTCATCACTTACCCCTTTGCCACTTGAAATCATTGTCTTGTTCAGCCATAAAAGTCTAAATACAGTTTAACACCTAACAAGAAAAGAAGTATAATTGGAAAACTGTGACAATTTTGCTAAATTGAGCAGTACTTCTTAGAAAATCATAAGGAATCTGAATTCTCTGGTTGTGAACTATACACCTTTTAGCACTGAATAATAGCTACGACCTTCTCTAAACACTACCATTAAGGTATCTAATCCAGATGCCATTTTACCAAGGAAAGGTATGGTCATTCTCTTGGACATCTGAAGATAACAAATATATATTAATTAAATTAGAAAGATGAAAGATTATCAGAGTAAAGATTTTATTTTTCCAGGCTGACTACAGTTCCAAAGAATAAATATTAAATGAAAATTATTAAAGAACTTTAATTCAAATCTATTTAAAATTCTTGAGAAGTTCATCAAAAATAACTGCTGACATGTCATCATCCAACAAGCTTAAAGCACTTCCTTCTTGGTATAAAAGAGACCTCATGTTCTATATAATCATGCTGTCTGAAGAAGAGAAAAGACCTTAATTTTACAGAAAGTGTTTTTCATCCCCAGGAATTAAAAGGAGGGATAAAACCCAAGTTGTTAAGTGGAAATACAATTGCTATAGAACCAGTATTAAATTTGCCTACAAACAATATCGATATAATTTATATCCAAAGCAGTATCATCAGAATTGCTATAATGGATGAATAGCTATTTTTCAATATAACATGTATTTTACCAAAACACCTCCCTTATGTAACAGAAAAGTGAGCAAGTTTAAACACAGTGACTCATGACCACCTGCTACTTCTAAAAGTCCAGTGATACGCATACCTATTATTCAGAGGTTAGTAATGCCCTCTAGAGCTCTCTTTTTCTTCTCCACTTTTGTCAGCCAACTCATTTTATGACTATTAAGTCCATAAAGCTTCTGAATCCTCTACAGCTCATCTCATAACAAAAGTGGACCACCTGACATCCAGGCCTAGTTTTGTGAAAATATGTTAATCCCTCCCTAAAACCGTGATAACCTGAGTCAACAGTGAGCACATTAGTGAAATACAATTGTTGGTTTATGGAGTAATTCCAGTTAGCCACTGAGCATGAGGCATCCTCTAGTTCTTCCATTGTTTAGAGATTCATTCAGTTTGAATGAGTGGGCATAAGAGAGGAGGCAATGAAATCATGAGTTGATCTGTCCATCTAAAATAACCCCCATTATTTTAAAAAAACATTTAATATTAATTCAGAGACTAGACAGAGACTTTGAACTATAAGTAACAATCTTCAAACTATAGAAAAATTACTAAAGTGCTTTCTATCAAATATTTTTATTGACCTTTGGGATAGTCTAGAGTTCTTGAAAGAAAATTAAACACCAGATAAGTTAACCGACTTAGAGGTAAGCACGGGTCAGTGGCTAATATGTGAATAAACTAGAGGTAGACTAAAAATCACATGAATCTCTCTTCTCTGCTCTTTGTCTGTAGGACAGAGGTGACTGTCATTCTCCCACCTCCCCTTTTAGGAACCCCCTCACGTCCCCTTGTTCTAAGTGCCCAGGCTATGTCTTGTTCCTAAAAAGTCTGGATTTCCCAGTTAACTATTGTTCGGAAAAAAAAATCTCTTAAGCCACTATGTGGTCTTAAACCAAAATGTGTTCCATGGCATAGGAATAGATGTTGCCTTACAAAAGTGGTCTCTGATCAAATTAGGTTTGGAAGTTCTAGGTTAAATAAATTTTTCCCAGCCTTTAATATCTCCATATATTCATATCCCAACTTTAATATATCATTTATGTTGTTTTCTAAAACAAAGTATATGTCACAGACACTATAATAAAATAAAACACAATTTGGGGGACTTCCCTGCTGGTGCAGTGGTTAAGAATCCACCTGCCAACGCAGGGGACATGGGTTTGATCCCTGGTCTGGGAGAATCCCACATGCCTCGCATGAGGCACAACTACTGAGCCTGCACTCTAGAGCCTGTGAGCCACAGTTACTGAGCCCAAGAGCCACAACTACTGAAACCCGTGAGCATAGAGCCTGTGCTCCACAACAAGAGAAGCCACCACAGTGAGAAGCCTGCGCACCACAACGAAGAGTAGCTCCCACTCACCACAACCAGAGAAAAGCCCATGCGCAGCAACGAAGACCCAACACAGCCAAAAATAAATAAATAAATAAATTAATTTTTTTAAAAAACCCACAATTTGGGAAACACTGTGACAGAAGCTAATTCCTATGAGTTTACCTAAGATGTATCCTTTCCAGAAAGATACTGTTTTTTAATAATTATGAATGTCATTTTGAATATTTGCCAAACACATAGTAGAAAATTAAACTGACCTCTATTCATACTAGCCAAAGATGATAAGATGTCTAGAATATTTGCATTTTAAATTTGGCTTTTGGAAGATTAAAAGGCTTTAAGAGGTGAAGAAATTACAATTTAAGATGGCATTTCATGTACTGTGAATAAGATGCTCAAATTACTTCACTTATATATCTTCCTTGGAAAGCTGATCCTAATAATGGAGGTGCCATTTATTGAGCACTGCATGCCAGGCTGTGGTAAGCATTTTTCATTATTCACAGCAGCCCTTTAAAGTAGACCCTTTTAAAATTCAAACCAAATTTGTCTAGTTTCTAGGCCTATGCTATTAACCTCACTATGACACACCTTCACCAGTCCATCCAATTACCAAAGTTCCAGTAATTCAAACATGAACTCTGCTTTTTCCTTCATACCACAGCTCCAGAAAGTGCCAGGATTTAAGCCAGGATTCTGTCTATATTTCAGAACCATTTCCCTCTCCTTGTTTAGGAAATGTTGAACTTCTTTAGAGTAAGTACTTTGATTTCTGCTATGGATAACAATGTAGTAAACTAGGCAGGTGCAAAGCATGCAACCGAATTGATTCCACCCTCAAAGGGGCTCACTGGTGACCCTGGTTAGTTCACCGCAGTCATGGTTTCTTCTTTGAGTTGTGTTACCCAAAGTGTAGTCCTGCCACTCCCAAACTATGTGTTATGGGTCTGTGATAAGGGGCTTGTTCCAGAAAAACCAACTACCTCATTAAGCACATTATTTAGTTCAGCTGACATTTGCTTTCAAGGCAAGAGTTTCTTGACGAAGGAAGCAGTGTGCAGATTTACATTCTGGTGCAAACTCCTTACCTCACTGCAGATGGGTACAAACAGTTCACAGACAGGCTATGAGCAACACTGCTCTAATTGACTTGATTTGGCATTATTTTGTTTTGACCCTAAGGTCTAGGTGGTAGAATAAAAAGAGCATGGACTTTGGAATCATGCAATTTGGGTTCCCAGTGACAATTCTGTTGCTTACTTGCAATGTAATATTGGGAAATTTATGTAAAGTCTTTGGGTCTCAGTTTTCTCATCTATAAAATGGAGAAATTCATTCCTTCCTTATGGGTTGGTTGCAAAGATTAAATCAGACAATGTTTTTAAAGTTACTAACCATATGTGGATAATATATTTGTTAATATGTTAATAAACCTCACTCTCTTTCTGCTTCTGCCACTTGGCTTCCAATACCATGTATTGGAATTTTGGTATTTTTGGCATTGGTATTTTTCATTGAGACAAGTTTTTCATTGCAATTTTGGACTATAGTAAAGCAGAAGGAAAAGGTAAGAAAGTATGGCAATGGTAGGAAAAAAAAAGACCCTTAAAAATGCACAATTATTAAAATTTATACAGAACAAAAAAATCATTCATTTTACTTGTTTTGACAGATCTTCTAGGGAAAGAAGTTAAGGATTAGAAAGAAATGTTAGCCTGTCTTTGATGATTTCTGAAATCCAGGGAATACATATACGCTGGTCTCTATTATCCCAAAGAACTATTATTCCTTATCTTTTTGCTTCAGTTTATTGCCCAAGAGTATTGTATTAAATCTATTTAGAAAGATATGGGGGCTATGACTTGTCAAAGTTAATCAGAATTCATACTTAAAAAATTTTTTAAATAGGCTCTAAAAAATAAAAAATGTTCAAGTACACTTGAATAGCAGAGTTCTTGCTGAATTCTACTGGTGGGCTCTTTCTGTAATTGGCTTATTATTGGTCCAGGCTTAATTCTTGCAACTGTTATTGTTAATAAACATGAGGAGAAGCTTTGGAAGAGCATAGTAATCTTTCACATTTGAATAGCTACGGTAGGATGTTGCTAAATAAATCTACCTGAAGAAGTTTTCTGATGACCTAGAGTACAACTTTATGACATGGGCAATTAATATTTTGCTTTACTACAGCAAGTGCTTGTGAGAAATTTTGCTTAAGTTTCTGGATTTATATTAGGACAGCACTTCCAATATATTCTCAAAATTTATTACTCAATATATTTATTATAGAATATATTTTCTTACCACTGTAAACTTTGATAGAAGTATTAACACTACCACCAATACATAGTTCATTTTTAGGTACATAGTTTTAAATGAAACGTGCAGTCTAAATAAAGAATAAAATAGAAGGTCAAATAGAGAATAAGAATTTTTATTTCACTCAATAAATGCCTATAATTTTAATTTTTTGAAAAACTCAATCTAATTCTAAATGCATCTATTCAGCACAGTAAGGATAGACAAATACAATAAGAATAGACCTTTCTCAACATACTTATACCCATTCCTCCTGTCTCTAGAAATGTTTTCTCAATCAGTAGAGATGGGATATAATGGATTAATTTACTTTACATGGAAAAATCTTTTGCTTAACACTCCATATAGCCTGAGTGAGTTAATTGTTGTAGCACATTTTTCTCATTCATTAAAAGAGAGACAAAAGAAAGTTCTTTTGTATGCTCTCCATTCCTTTGTTTTGAGATTTCTCTGCAGGGGATTTAAATTCTCCAGGTGCCTACATTACACATAAAGGCACAGTGGGGAACTAAGCAATCATCCAACTATGTCAGATTTTGCTGAATTTGCCTCAATAATCTGAAATTTCAGAAAAACAACATCTGTTCAGAATCACCTAAGTGGTTGCCTCAGTTTCTTCCACTAACTTTGTAGTAGTCTATACATAGTTCCATAACCTTTAAAATGCTATACCTTGAACCCTGTTACACTGTTGGTGGGAATGTAAATTGGTGCAGCCACTGTGGAAAACAGTATAGAGTTTCCTTAAAAAAATAAAAATAGAATTACCATATGACCCAGTAATCCCACTCCTGGCCAAACACTCAGACAAAACTATAATTCGAAAAGATACATGCACCCCTATGTTCACAGCAGCACTATTTACAATAGCCAAGACATGGAAACAAGCAAAACGTCCATCAACAGATGAATAGATACAGAAGGTTTGGTACATATACACAGTGGAATATTACTCAGCCATAAAAAATAATGAAATAATGCCATTTGCAGCAACATGGATGGACCTAGAGATTATCATACTAAGTGAAGTAAGTCAGAAAGAGAAAGACAAATACCATATGATATCATTTATATGTGGAATCTAAAATACAACACGAATGAACATATCTACAAAACAAAAACAGACTCACGAATATAGAGAACAGACTTGTGGTTGCCAAGGGGGAGAGGGGTGGAGAGGGAAGGATTGGGAATTTGGGATGAACTGTATTCAATATCCTGTGATAAACCATAATGGAAAAGAATGTGAAAAAGTATATACATATATGTATAACTGAATCACTTTGCTGTCCACTAGAAATTAAATGCAACACTGTAAATCAACTATACTTCAATAAAAATTTTTTACAAAGTAGACGAGATTTTAAAAAATATGAGATCCCTTGAAATTGCATTTTTTAAATAATCTTAAAAAAGACTCTACTGCTGAATACTTCTTTTCAGTCTCTGATGAAGGAAAGCAGTAACCTTCATCCCTGAAGAGCTGTGACAATGTAAACATAAAGTATTTATCTAGCATTTGGTCAGACAGACAAGCACAAATAAGTCACTAGAATGTGCTACATCACAACCATGACTTAGAAATGATATAATTAGTATATTATAAATTACTATATTGTTATAAATGATAACAATAGAAATGTAAGGAAAAAACTTGTCATAAGCTTATGGCCATGTTTTCACAGGGGTGGAAGAGCACAGAGAGGATGTATTTCTCTTCATTTATCTTGAGCAAATGTTTGCTTTGGTCTATTTTGGCTTCCTTTCCCACTTCCTTCTAAACAAGTCACACCAGAATCAATCATGTCAATATTTAAGGGACTCATTTAGCAGCTGCATTGTTTCCACTTCCTGTAATCACTGAACACTAATGTGTAGCTATTTTCTACTTTCAAAATAAGTTTTAATCATAGTTATCCCCATCCTTATGCCCTCTTCCCACAGTCAGCCTCCACATTTTCAAATTAAACAACTTCTAATAATTCATCAGTTCTAGAATTCTGCTTTGTCTGTGGTTCATACCTAGTGCTTCAAAGAAGCTGGAAGAAAGGTACAAAATTAGCTCATTAATCCAATCTACTGACCTTCTGAATCAGAGCTTTCCAGCAATAAACCCTGGACATCTGCATTTTCTCATACTTTTGATAATGTCCTTCTCTTATTTGGATCCCTTGTTAATCAGATATTGAATATTCTAGATTGACTCTGATCTTCTTATAATTCTTTTCCTATTGTTCCTTTCTATTTTTCTCTGTTTATTCTCCATTCCAGGATATGTCTCAATTTTATCTTCCAACTTTTCCACTGATTTCTTTATTTTGACATCCTTTTTAAAATTTTACGCTCTTTTAATTTTTCTTTTTTCACTGTGCTCTGTTTTTTTAAAAAATATATGCAGGAACTAAACAAAACAGAAGTGCAAAGAGCTGAACATATTTAGGAGGCTGTCATTCATTCTCTACAGAACAGCCAGAGTAGAGGTATAGACTAGTGAAGATAAAGATGGAGAATACGATGAAAGCTCCGATTCTCCCCTCTTCACCTCCCCCCACCCTGTATTCAAGCTTGTTACCAAATGACTTTGTAATTCCTCTCATTAAACAGATGGAATCTGTTTCCCAAACCCTTATCTGGGCCAGTCTTATGATCTCCGTTGGTCAATAAAATTTAGCAGATATGAGAGCATACCGATTCTGAGCCTAGACCTCAAAAAACCTTGTTTGTTTCTGATTACGCTTTCTTTTGAACCTCTGTGGTCCCCATAAACCATGCCCAGGCTAGCCTGCTGGAGGATGAGGGACACATAGTCCCAGCCAAGCTGTCCCAGTTTTTCCAGCTAAGTCTGTCCTAGACCAGCCAAGGCCAGCCAACCCCCAGACACAAGAGCAATTCCAGCCAAAATCAAGAGAGCTACCCAGTATACCAGCCCGGACAAGATAGCAATAAAAGTTTCCTAAGTATGTTTCTGCAATTTTGCCGTTGTTTGTTACATAGCATTGTTGTGGCAATAGACAACAGATACAGAAAGGTAGTCCTTAGCCAGATGTGGAGGATCATGTATGTTACTCTGAGGAACTGAAGTTTATGCTTATGAACTGGAAACCCCTGAAGGGTGTTCAAAGGAGAGAAACATGACTTAGTTTGCATTTTGGAAAAGTAACTCTAGCTACAATGCATAGGTTGAGTTGAAAGTGGAATCTCTTGCAATAGTTCAGGTAAGAGATGGCAAAGGCCTAAATGAGCAATATCAGTGGAAGTAATAAGGAGAAGACAAATACCAGAGACATCAAAGAAGTAGATCGATAATCTAGCATAAGGTAAATGATTGGTTGAGGAAAGAGAGGGACAGGAGAGATGCTGGCATGTTTCCCGGGTTTTGGTTCCATGAAATGAACTCAAACTGGTTTCCGGGAGGAACTAGATTAAGTTCAGTTTTACTATATTAAATTACTATATATAGTAAATTTGAGTCTCTATGGGACATTCAGGTAGATGTTTGGCAGTCAGTATTATGCATAAGTCCAGAGGTCAGGGCTGAGTTCTGGAGTTTTGATAGCAATACTAATTTAGGAAACCGTAATGTGTGGGTAGTTAAGTAGAGCCTCGAGGTTGGATGAAATTGCCCAGGGAGAAGGTGAATATATTAAGAAGAGAATCAAGGACAGGCAGGGCACTAAGGCGAACAATGTTTAAGGCACTTGCTAAAGATGAAGAGCCAGCAGAAAGAGAGGGGACAGAAGTACAAGGGGAATCAGGAACATTTCAAAAAGAGGAGTCAGCATTATCTATTTGGTGTGAGTTGTCTCTCTCCCATTAACAATACATGTTTATTGAAATTTTAGAACCAGAAAGGGATTTAAAGATCCAGACTTCAACATTGCAGTGACATCTATAACGTTATTTTTCAAAATAAATAAGTAATTTTATAGGAGTTGGGCCTAGCAATCCAACAGTAAAATGAAAAGTTAAAATCTTTCTGAAAATATTTAAAAGGTTCATTTTAATAACTGTAGAATCACTTTAAGTTCCATGAAATTTAAGAAAGAAAAGAAGCAGAATTATTCTTAACATCATAATAAGCTCTATTCCTTCTAATTTCAGGTGGCATTCCCTAGAGAACACTAGAACAGATGTTCAGGGAACGCAAAGGTCAGTGCAGGGCACTCTGTTTCTCTGATTATTTATAACTTGTCATTCATATCAGCTGATTTAAAAACAAGCCAGGAAGTATTTGGACCAAATGTTCAAGGACTACAAGAAGCTGCATTTTTTTGGATCTTCTAATATAGTACCTCCATTTTAATCTTGCCCTTCTAAAGGACAGAGACTAAACATAGATAAATTAATCTACCATGTTAGGGTTTTTTTTTAATTTAATATATACTCCTGAAAAAACTTATTTCATGAGCCTCCCCTTGTAAAGGAGTGTGAAATTAACCCTTCCAGAATATAAGAAGCTCCACCCTAGTATTTAGAAGTCATTCAAACTGTGATTTCTTAAACAATGCCATCTAAGTTGTCCTGTTATCACTTCAGGCTAGTTTGTACAGTTTTTACCAACACAGTAAATATGAGGGGACAGTGGACTCTACAAGTAAGTCCTCTAAGGTTCATTTTATGTCTCCTACCTGAAGGCAGCTTCTTGAAGAAGGAGAACACAGCAGCTTCTCTAACCACCGGAGGGGGCCATTTCATCAATTTCAAGCCTGACTATAATTAAGCAAAACTGTTTTTTGTACCAGAAGGCTTCCCACCTGGTGGTGAAAAGAACTTGCTTACCAGTTGCAAATGAGAAGAGCCAGGACGCTTTTTTGGTTGCAGCTTGGGTTGGGAGAGTGCCTCAAGCCTGTGATCACCCCTGTGAGGACTGGGAGAATTCTGGCAGCAATGCAGGGCACCCCCAAACAGCTCTCCAACACCCCACAGCTGCTCGTGTCCTATTACAGGCCTCATTCACAAGAAAGTAAGCACTCTCATGGACTTGCTTTCCCGTGCACAATCTAACACTTTGCTAAGTTGCCATACTAAACATATTTTTCTTTAAAGGGAAGCTCCCAAAATATGGGGGCAGGTAGAGAGCGATTCTATTTTAAATTTACTCACGTTATTTCACCAGCATGCATCCTTGGAGATATTGGTGTTTAAGAACAGATTTTTTGGGGCTTCCCTGGTGGCACAGTGGTTGAGAATCTGCCTGCCGATGCAGGGGACACGGGTTCGTGCCCCGGTCCGGGAGGATCCCACATGCCGTGGAGTGGCTGGGCCCGTGAGCCATGACCGCTGAGCCTGAGCATTCGGAGCCTGTGCTCTGCAACGGGAGAGGCCACGACAGTGAGAGGCCCGCGTACCACACACACACACACACACACACACACACACACACACACACACACACACACAAGAATAGTAGATAAAAGAAAGAATAAGAGTAATAAAATGTTCATGATTTATAACATTTCTGCGACCCAAATAGATGATGATGATGATGTAGATAAATATAAGATTGTTATTTCAGTATATAACTTCATTGTTCTTTGTACAACTTACTTGGTCTATTAAGCTGCAAACTTGGATATAAATGAGGTCAGTGCTGTGTGATTATTAATGAGAAATAATGAAAAGGTGAAGAAAGCATATTCAGTGATGCAGGAAAATTGATATTTGGGCATAATAAATAATTTTGTGTTCTAGGAAATGGATAGTTGGTTTGTGGTCCTCTTTCAGCCATCCCAATGTATCATTGGGCAAATTTGCCTCTCCTTTACCTTTGAGAAGAAATCCCTATTCTCAGCAGGCCCGTAAATCATGACTACCAACCACTGGGCCTTTGTTCAGGCTGTATTCCCAGCCTGAAGTGTTACTACGCTCCTCTCCGGCTCTCTCAGTCAGTCCACAATTTAAGGCCATCTCTGCCATAGATACTGCTCCAACTCTCACCCATCTCTCATTTATCTCATAGCACTTTGCCTGTAAAGTCCTTGGGAAGACCAGCGAACTCTTACTTTATAGAATTTTGTGACTATTGCATAATTTGACAGGTAATGATGCTATTGTGGAATAGCATCCACAATAGCATCCACAGGTGTTATTCCCTGCATGTGAGAGACATAGGCTGAGCTACCTCTCTCTCATCCTACTCAGCTTTAAATGTTGTCTCCTCCAATGAGCCTTCCATGACCCTAAACGTTAGGACGGGTATCCCCTATCATTTTCCAGAGCCTCTTCAGACATCCAGGTATGCATTTTCTTTGTGAATATTAACAATGCAAAATCTTCAAGCCTTTGATCTACTTAGCAATTCAAAAATAACTCACAGGAAAAAAATTACAGAACAATTTAATCTGAAATGACATTGTACTTAAAGTACATGAGGAATTTAGCAAAAGGGAAAAATCAGAAAGGTTTCAGGGAATGGTGTGATTTATTCATCACAGTATACTTAGCCCTACGCTCAGCACCTAGAACAGAAAGAACGTCAGTACCTAGACAAACAGAATAATTTGGAGGAATGCCTGTGCGTGAAGGGGGGCATAGATGGAGGGGGAGAGGGAGGAAGAATTGAACCAAGTGCTAAGCAGGAAATGAATTTGAACACACGGGGCTGAGTAGATTATTATTGTGTGTAGTTTGAACCTCCTGTGAAACTATATGAATCACACAATACTCATTTCTAGAATATCTAAAAACAAATTTATCACACCAAAGTCTGAGTTTATCTTGCAATGGATTCTGTTTTAGAGAAGTATTGTTTTTAATAGAGTCGAATGCTTTAAACTTTGATCAGGAACTGAAAAATCATACAGTTTTAATCCCTAAAAATATCTCTCTGACAAATCTTATGAAACAGAAAACAATCCGTTAGTGGCATGAACCTCAATAAAGAGTTTTGGGTGATCTATTATTTATCAAACCACTGGTCTGTGTACATGGGTCATAATGAAATAATCACTCCACAGGAACTTAATACACTCTGGGAAAGATCTCTGAGTGTTGTACCCAGGGAACCTAATAATGAAACTTGAAGCAACTGTGTAAGAGGAACAGGAAAACAACCCAAGCTGTTATCTCTTACTGAGATTATTTTCTCGTAGCGAATCCTGAGAAAACAAAAGACATCTTGTTTGAAGTGTTTTTGCCTTCTTCAAGTTTGAGGGGAAAAAAAAAAATCCCTTTGAAGTACTTACAAATTAAACATTGCTGAAGACTATTTCTTCCTTCATATCTGAAATATTTACTAGTTCTATATTTGGACAATTTTGCCTTTCAAAGAATTTATTTGTTTAATTAGCATCTACTTGTGCCTGGAGTTAAACATTGCAGAAGATACAAGAGATATAAAATTACATCAACATCACCTGGGAACTGACTGTAAATGCAGATTCTCAGGCTCCACCTCAGCCCTAATGAATCAGAATCTGCATTTTAGCCAGAGCCCCAGGTGCTTTGTATGTGCTTTAGAGTTTGAGAAGCAACATTATGGCTGTACACTGGAATCACGTGGGCTTGTTTTCGTTTTTTGTTTTTACTGCTGTTACCTAGATCTCAGTCCCAGAAATCTCTATGCAATTTGTATGGGGTGCAACCTCGGCATAGGGATTTTTCTGAAGATTCCCAGATGATTCTAATGTGTAACCAAGTTTAAGAATCACTGCTCTGGAGCCAATGCTCTGGTGGTTTTGATCTTTGTTGCAGCCTGGGACACTTGCTAAAATGCAGATTCTGATTCTTTAGGTCTGGGGTGGACCCTGAGAATCTGCATCTCTAACCAGTTGCTATGTGATATTGAAACAATTTTTTTCTCTTGTATCTTCCTCCACAATACCTAGCTCCAGGCACAAGTAGATGCTAATGAACTATTTTTTCAAGTGGAAACAATTTTTTTCTCTTGTATCTTCCTCCACAATACCTAGCTCCAGGCACAAGTAGATGCTAATGAACTATTTTTTCAAGTGCTTGCTTATTTTTCCAATATAAAGATGATTGTATTTTATGGCTATTTTTCATTTTTTTTTTTTAAGTAATGGCAGCACAAACTCAAACCCCTAAGCAATAATAAGAAGGAAAATTAATGTTAGCTTAAATGTTACAGCCTGGTACGGGCTGACTTGTGTCCCCTGCAAAAGACAGTGAAATTCTTACCTCTAGAACCTCAGAATTTATTTGAAAACATATGTCATTGCAGATGTAATTAGTTAAGTTAAAATGAGGTCCTAGGGACTTCCCTGGTGGCGCAGTGGTTAAGAATCCGCCTGCCAATGCAGAGGACACAAGTTTGATCCCTGGTCTGGGAAGACCCCACATGCCGTGGAGCAACTAAGCCCGTGCACCACAACTACTGAGCCTGCACTCTAGAGCCCGCGAGCCACAACTACTGAGCCTGAGTGCCACAACTACTGAGCCTGCGAGCCACAACTAGTGAGGCTGCGAGCCACAACTACTGAAGCCCACGCACCTAGAGCCCGTGCTCCGCAGCAAGAGAGGCCACTGCAATGAGAAGCCTGCGCACCACAACGAAGAGTAGCCCCCGCTCACCGCAACTAGAGAAAGCCCGCGCACAGCAGCAAAGACCCAATGCAGCCAAAAATAAATAAATTTATTTAAAAAAATAAAAGAGGTCCTACTAGAGTAGGGTGGGCCCTTAATCCAACGTGACTCATGTCCTTATAAGGAGAAGAGACACAATGACAGACCCACACAGGGCTACGTGACAATGGAGGCAGAGATTGCAGTGATGTACCTGCAAGCCAAGAAAGACCAAGGATTGCCTGCACCCACCAGAAGCTGGAAGAGGCAAGGAAGGATTCTCCCCTAGAGCCCTCAGAGGGAGCATGGCCCTGGTGACATCTCGATTTCAAACCTCTAGCCTCCAGAATTCTGAGAGAATTAATATCTGTTGTTCTAAGCCACCCAGTTTGTAGTAATTTGTTATGGCAGCCCTGGGAAACTGATACACAGCCTACCTTCTTAGTACTTATTGCAAAGGCCAGGATTTTTTTTGCTGTTTTGGGGATTTTTTTGGCATCCCAGACATGTGGGCCCCTGTGTATTTATAAAAACTAGATTGATCTGCCAATGGCTACTTCAAATTTGGCTCATCATTTACTATTACATATAACTAGGGAAGGAATTATAGATAAGAAGCAACTGAATAGAAAGAGTTCTACTGAAAAAAAAAATGAAACAGGGGATACTTAAAAATCAAGGAAAGAAAAAAGAATATACAGACACTTGTAAAGTTTATTATAAATAACTGTGAATTTGAGGAAAAGCAAAACAGTTCTCAGAATATTACCCTTTAATGGAATTATATTGCTTTGTGATCATACTGATCTAGATTGAAAACCCAGCGACATCAGTGTGATTTTAAAGAAGTCATGTAACGTTCATGATTCTGTACAATGGCAACACAATGATACTATTTTTCCATGGAGGTTGGTGTAAGAATTTTTAAAGGTTCGGCAGTCTGTCAAAAACATTCAGTAAGTGGTAACTATTATTATCAGAAGACAGAAGAAAGAATATTGAGCGTAATTACTTTAAGAAGTGCCCCTCTACCACACTTTTCATTCATTACAAAATTAGTATGTTTAATCAGCTCAGCAAAATACCACCTTAAGCCCAATTCAGCACAGAAAATATGGAATTTGTTAAGTAAAAACAATGGTAGCAGCTTACCCTTCCCCCTCCCCATGTCCTCAGTCCATTCTCTACATCCGCATCTTTATTCCTGTCCTGCCCCTAGGTTCATCAGAACCATTTTTTTTCTTTTTAGATTCCATATATATGTGTTAGAATACAGTATTTGTTTTTCTCTTTCTGACTTACTTCACTCTGTATGACAGACTCTAGGTCCATCCACCTCACTACGAATAGTAGCATGGACAAATATATACTACCAAATGTAAAATAGATAGCTAGTGGGAAGCAGCTGCATAACACAGGGAGATCAGCTCGGTGCTTTGTGACCACCTAGAGGGGTGGGATAGCGAGGGTGGGAGGGAGATGCAAGAGGGAGGAGATATGGGGACATGTGTATATGTATAGGTGATTCGTTTTGTTATAAAGCAGAAACTGACGCACCATTGTAAAGCAATTATACTCCAATAAAGATGTTAAAAAAAAAAAAAAAGGTAGCAATAGCAGCAACCTCTGTGTAGGAGAGAAACCCCTGGAACCGTGGTCAAGTTCAGGACACAGGGCACTGGGGAGAAGCACCGGTGGGAGAAAAAAGCTTTCCAAGGGCATATGGGGATGGTGGGGCCAGGAGCAGTGACCCTGAAAACAAACTTCCCTTCACAATTTTCTCATGTGTCAGTCTTGAGTAAATAAAATGTTTTTCCTTTCTGTGTATTAAAAACACGTCTGATCTTATTTCTAAACTGTTTTGAATAAGAATGTCTGAGCAAAGACCACAACTGATGAAAACTTTATTATGTATACCTTTTTGTATAGAAAAACAAAGAAACAAAATTTGCTTTTGAGCTTTATTATTGAATTTCAAAATGAAAATAAAGTCAAATTTATAATATTTTGAAACCAATTAAAATTAAGTACAAGCCAGTATTTTGATTTTTTAAATGTTCATTGGACAAGAAGAGAAAAAAAAAGTAGTGAAGTTTGTTCTGTGTAGAGAAAAAAAGAAGAAATTTATTTCCGATAAGGATACAACATAATCTGTCTGAGTGCTTTTGGTCAGAAGAACTTCTAAACTACCACCAAGCAGACAAATATAATTATAGCAGATATATATAATTTATTTTAACCTGCAAAATTATTTAGAATTACTTAATTTCTTGGATAAAAGGAAGAATATTGTCTATTTACTAGATTAGGGAGGAATTCTTTTCTTGAGACATTTTGCTCATACCTGTATGCTACAGACTGAATGTCTGTGTCGCCTGCCAAATTCATATGTTAAATTCTAACCCCCAATATGATGATTTTAAGAGGTAGAGCCTTTGGGAGATATTGAGTGAAGCCTTCATGAATGGGATTATTGCCCTTACAAAAGAGACTCCAGGGTTCCTAGTCCCCTTCCGCCTTGTGAGGAAACAGTGAGAAGATGCCATCTATGAGCATGGAAGCAGACCCCGCATCTTGATCTTGGATTTCCCAGCCTTAAGAACTGTGAAGAATAAACGTTTGTTGTACAAACCACCCAGTTTAGGGTATTCTGTTATAGCCACTGGTACAGGCTAAGACACTGCATTAATACATTCTTCCTACTACCCTGTAATTTATGACTGTACAGGTCTGACTACCTGTGAAACCCTGAAAGACAGAGATTGCCTAATTCATGGTTATAGACTCAGGACACTCTAACTGTTCCATAAATTATACTGAATTAACTATTATCAGACTATGGAGTGGACCTTAATATGCTCTGGTGAACTGTAACAACACAAGACATCTGATATAGTGGACATTGTCAGTTTTTTGGTCTCCAATCGTCTAAACCTCCCTCATACATTTAAAGCTTTATACGAGTCCCTTTGTATAAAGCTAGATACTCACTTCCCCAAGCCCCTGGTAAACACAATCCCCCGATCACATTTCAAACTGGGACATCATGACCCTGACAAGCTGAGACCCTGGAGGTTCTACAATGTTGGTGGCAGGTGAACCCCAACTGAAATCCATTTTACAAGGGAGGCAGTGCCACCAGCATGATATACCACGCAGGGTCCAGAGGTCAGCCACAGCTACGGCACAACCTTGCAGGACTGCTTGGGAAATGTGGTACTGTCCACTGACCAGCATCCCCTCCTCCCAACCCCTTCTGATCCTGGTTCTCCAGCCTTCCCGGGGATGTTATGAACCACCCAATATCTTCTAGATAAATTTCTTTTCTGCCTAAATCATTCAAAGTTCGCTTCAGTACCAGTAACTAAGAATCCTACTGAGTCCAACTGGGCTCTACCATTCATCAGCAGACTGACAGTCTCACCTAAACACTCTGGGATTAGTTAGATGATCTATTTATGAACATGACCATTTTTGACTAGATGTCTAAACTCCCTTCCGATTCTATAATTCTTTGATGCCATTAGGGCAGTTTCAGTGAGGGATGTAAACATAATATTAACACAATACCTGTGCTTCTCGTTCACTCATTAACATGTATGTGTGCCTTCTAGATGGAGAGACCAGACACCAGTTCTTCCAGAATTGCTTGGGTCTTTTAAGAACTCTAGTCAGTAGGGGAGTTCTGTACTTTTGGTGATTAAATTATATTTGGGCCAATACTGAGAATTCTACAAGCTCCACTGCCCTTCATACAACCATACCTCATATACCACTGAATGGATCACTGAGCAGAGGAAGAAAAGATGTTCTCTGGCCCCAACTTAATCATGACCTGTAGAGCTATTTGGTAAAGTGCTCTCATGGGAGTTAAGTATGCTTAGCGTGTTCCTTCATTATTCCTGACTGTCACATGAATGAGACGAAGTCGTTCTCGTCCAAGATAAAAAAGCACTGGCAATTCAGTTGCACAGTTGCCGGCGTGCTTTTTAAAGCAGTTATGTGAAAAGAAAATTCAAAGAAAGCCAAATTACACAGGGCTGGTTACCTGCCATCAAGCTGGTGATGGTTATCTCGTTTCCCTGGTCTTTATTGCTAACAAAGAGCTCATGTACTTTGACACATATCAGGAAAAAAGGCACTAATTTTCTTTTCACTTACACTTAAGTTATCTCTTCCAGATGAGATCTGAATAGGAGATTAGCACGGAATCCTTGCCCTTTCTTCTATTTCTATAACCTAGAGACCGTTCAGTGGATCTGATAACAGCTAGTTCTTTGCAGTTTGACATTGAGGGGAGAACTTTGTAGGGTTATTATGAGGACCAAGCTGCATTTTTATTCTAAAAGAGTTAGGAAAATATGTGAAATACAAAATGTCAATTTACTAAGATTCTTATCCCTAGATCCTAAAAAATTAAAAAATGCTTAAATTTACAAGACAGTTAAGGACCATGCAGTTGACATTAAACAATATCATGTCCATTTTGTTCCAGCAAGTCCTTCTTATAGCCAGGCATAAATCTACAGCTATGGACTAGCTTTATGATATGAAGAATAACCTTTACAGTTAGGATTTAAAGTCTTTTTTTTTTTTTCTCGGCCATGCAGCTTGCAGTATCTTAGTGCCCTGACTGACTAGGGATTGAACCTGGGCCACGGCAGTGAAAGTGCCAAGTCCTAACCACTGGACCACCAGGAAACCCCCAAGATTTAAAGTCTATTAATGTCTGGAGTTCAAGCCATAAGTACTTCTGGGAAGAAGAGCCTGGCAACTCCTGCAGCTCACCCCCTCCAGAGCCTCTGGGAATGCAGAGGTAGAATGTTAGAGAAACAAAAGTTCGGGACAGAGGAGGGGTGGTGATAAGATTGCCTGTCATTCCCTGTTCCCTCTGGTGGTCAGCACCCAAAAGCTTTTATTTATTCATGTATTTTTAGATAATCACCCTTACTACTTTATTCTTTCTGAGCCTTGTCTAATATTTATGTATATATGTGTAAGGTATACATGCACATAGTTTTATTTTTTAATAAATTTATTTAGTTTTATTTTGGCTGCATTGGTTCTTCATTGTAGCACGAGGGCTTCTCTAGTTGTGGTGGGCTCTAGGGCACACGAGCTCAGTAGTTGCGGCACATGGGCTTAGTTGCAGTACGTGGGATCTTAGTTCCCCGACCAGGGATCGAACCCAGACCCCCTGCATTGGGAACATGGAGTCTTAACCACTGCACCACCAGGGAAGTCCCCCCAAATTGACCTTTTGTCTACCTGAGTGAATCTAATAAAGATTTTTTTTTTTAAGTAAGAAGGAATTATGCAAGAGTGGGTTTTCTTTATTAGTTATCTCCAAACTTGGGGTACAGAAAATGCACAATGAATAGTACTCAAAAACTGAACAGAAGAAAATGGAAATAAAAGAAATAATCTTCTAGGAGACATTCTCTAGTAGATTTATCTCCCACGAAGCAGGAACTTGTGGAATCATTAGCTACTTGAATACTTGGGTCAATAACTCTTTGACTAAATTACCATTTATCTAGATAGAAGTCGCACCAACATTCCTATGATTCTACGGTAGTAATTAGATATGTCTTTCAGGCATGTCACAGCCCAGTGCTTTTAGGTTGCACTCTCTGCATTGCTGAGCATGATTTTCTACTATACTGATGATCTAATCAGACATTTCTTCAGAACAATTGTAGGCTATTGTTAAATGAATGACCAAGATTTGTGGTTTAGTCAATGGGTGTGGAAAATACCTGGTTATTTTAGGGCACCTGTTTGTGATGTTAGAATCATTTCAGCAACAATCATTTGTTGAACATCATAAAGCTACAAAATGTGGTGGCAAGAATGTGGATTCAGAATCAGACAGACTTGGGTGTGAATCCCAGTCGCATCATTAATTAATTTATCTGTGTCTCTTTTCTTTCTTTCTGTACCATGGTATGGTAGGCAGTCTCTAAGATAGCTCCCAGTGATGGCCTCCTGGTATTCACACTCTTGTGTAGTCTCCTCCCTTTATGGGTTGGTTGAACCTAGTATATTGCATCTAATGACTAGAATATAGCATATAGCAAAAGCAATCAGATATCAGTTGCAAGATTAGGTGCTCCCATATCCACATTCCATCTTTCTCTCTCCTTTCTCCCTCTGTTAGGATCAATAGCCAGTGAAGATCTGAGGCCTGTCAACAGCTATATGAGGTAGAAGCACGATCTCCTGGAAGTGTGGGAGTACACCCTCCCCTAGCTGATCCTTGGATGACTACAACATCAGCCAACTCCTTGAGCGCAGCTTTGTGAGGGACCCTGAAGCAGAGGGCTGAGCTAAGCCTGCATCTCTGACCCACAGAAACTATGGTTTCAATAAACATGTGTTGTTTTAAGCTTCTATGGGTTTTTTTTGCCGGGGGAGGGGGTGTTACACAGCAACAGATGACGAACACAAATGGAAATAATAGAGCCTCCATTCCCAGGCTCTTGTGAGGGTTAGAAATGGTGTGTGCCTCATTTGCTCCACAGCCTCTCTTCAGTAAATGTAGCTCTCACTACTACCGAGTGGCTTCTCCACATGGTGAGCTACTCTCTGCATCACTTATGTATCTAAATTATTTAATGCAACAGGGGTTAGAGAAAAAAAATAGTTCCCTTCAACCTCAAAAGTAATTTGAAAAGAAGAAAGTTGAGCTCTGTGGATCCTGGTGGAAAGGTCAACTGGCAGGTCTTTCAAAAGTATAGACTTGATTGAGGCAATAAAAGAAGCAAACAGAAGGAGCTAAGGAGCTGATATGGAGAACAGAAATGTCCAATATGGAGTAGGATTTAATGCCTTAAGAATAAGAGCCTCAAATTCCTTTCACTGACTTAACCACCCCTCAGGGCACAGTCATTTTCAAACCTTTAATGCAACACTTGAAAAAATTAATGATACACAGACATAGAGAACAAATGTATGGATACCAAGGGGGAAGGGACGGGTGGGTGGGGGGAACTGGGAGATTGGGATTGACACATATACACTATTGATACTCTGTATAAAATAGACAACTAATGAGAACATACTGTGTAGCACAGTGAACTCATGCACTGTGATAACCTAAAAGGGAAGGAAATCCAAAAAAAAGGGGATAAATGTATAAGTATAGCTGATTCATTTTGCTGTACAGTAGAAACTAATACAACATTGTAAAGCAACTATACTCCAATAAAAATTAATTTTAAAAAATTAATAATAAAAGAGTTAATCATGTTTTACTTGGGTAATAAAAAAATAAATCTGTAGGAGTGAAACTGAAAAGGATATGGTAAAAATGTGAAGAGGGCTCCCTACAGAGGCAATGTAGCATCAGGGAAAAGTCCCTGGTTCAGAACTAGAAGCTTTGGTTCTGGGATTTGCTTTGCTTTCATTCTGTCACAAAACATGTATTAAGTGCCTACTGTACGCCAAACCCTTTTCTGACTCTATAGTTGCTGGGATATAGTGAAACAGACATATCATTGCCTTTGTGAGCTAGTGGGACATGAAAAACCATATTTATTACAATTACGAGAAGTACCAGAAGGAAAAGAACAGGGTGTAATTAGAAAATGCAGGAGGACTTACATACACTGAATTTGAGGGTTTAGGGAAAGCTTCTCTTGAGCAAGTGACATTTAAACTAAAGGATGTGCGTGAGTTAGCCAGGCAATTGGGTAATAAAGAGCTGGGAGAAGGGTATCAGAGAAAACAACATAGTGAACTCTCTAAAGCAGAACAAGTTTGGCATCTCTGAGCCACAGAGAGGTTCATGGAGCTAGAACATGGAGGTTGGAGAAGCAAACCGGTACAGATTATACAGAGACTTGTGGACATGTTAGAAAGTAAGTTATTGTGGCACTGAAGGATTTTAAGTAGAATAATGAAAGTTATTTTTAATGAATGATCACTCTGGATGGCATGTGGAAATAGGATTAAAGGCAAGAGGACCTGGTGTCAGACTAGAGTGGACACAGTAGGGGTGGAAAGAAAAGGATAGATCGGAGATATGTTTTAAAGTTATCATCCAGAGGATTTGGTGATAGGTTGGTTATGAGACATGAGAAAAAAGGAAGGGGAGTCAGGAATGCTACCAGGCTTAGATTTACTGAATGATTAAAAACTGGAGCAGGAAGAAATTGAGGAAGGGAACAGAGTAAGATGAAAGTTTCAGTTCTGCATATTAAGTCTGTGTTGCCTGCAACACATTCAAGTAGAAACCAGTGGGCTGTTATGTACGCGATTCTAGATCTGTAAGCAGAAGTCAAGCCATTTATCAGTAATGAAACTTTGGACAAGTCACCTTGTAGCTCTGAGCTCAGTCTCATTTTCTGAAAAATGAGACCTAATACCTGCCTGCCGCAATAGGATGGAGGGAACGACAGATGAGGCAGCATCTATGAAGGTCCTCTCTAAATTATAATTCAGTATAGATGTGCAGAGTGATTGATTAGTGACGGTAACTTCTCACGTTGGTCAGGAAAATGTGAAACAGGGCTTATACTAAGTTTCAGTGTTTCCATATGTTCGGGAAGAAAGGAAGGAAGGGAGGGAGGGGGGGAGGAAGGCAAAACATGCAAGCAAAACCAAAAACATTAGTGATTTTTATGCTCACGTATTTGTTAAAGGATTAATTTTAAAGGGTAAAATTATGACAATTAATGTAAACATAAATGTATCACAGACTTTACTTAGCCCACTAATGAGGGAACTAGTGAGGTGAAGTCAACAACAACAGCCAATTCAATGGGGAATATAATGAACACACACACACACACACACACACACACACACAACACACACACGTTTCTTTAGTATATATGTGTGGGTGTGTCCAGGAAAGGATTGACTCAGCAGGTTTGGTTACTCGACCCTGCACATTCCAAAGAAAGGACTGGTTTTCTGCTGAAACCTGGGAGATGACATCTGAGTCTTTGGAATATCCTGCCTGCTAAGAATGGTTTTTCACGTCTGAGGCTTTGGGCCACACTGCATTAGTTTGAACTCTGGGGCATGGAGATTGTGCAGCTAATATCAGTCACTTGCATACTACATGCCTACATAACCGATCCTCAGTAAAAGTCCTGAATTCTAAGGCTTGGCTGAGCTTCCCAGGTTGGCAGCCCTAGAAGCTTGTGCTTAGTTTGTCCTGGACTCTGCCCTATCCACTTTTTCCTTTTGCTGATTCTAATCTGTAGTCATTCACTGTAACAAACCATAACCATGAATATAAGGGTTTTTTTCTGGGTCCTGTAAGTCCTTCTAGTGAATCACCAAGCCTGAGAGTGGTTTGGGGAATGTCTGACACAATAGGTGATTAGGACTGCTGAAATCCATTATAGATTTCAAACATGACTCTTTTACAGGGCAGATGGAAATTATTCACATTGCTATCAGCTTTCTTCCAATTACAGAGTTGTAAAAAAGTCAAAGACAATGAAAGACACAGACCCTTAAAGAATCAGATAACTCTGGAGCATATAC
The DNA here is from genome assembly GCF_026419965.1 of Kogia breviceps. NCBI lineage: Eukaryota > Metazoa > Chordata > Mammalia > Artiodactyla > Physeteridae > Kogia > Kogia breviceps. The sequence goes on along the minus strand of NC_081310.1, from coordinate 27,654,048 downwards.
TAGACAAAGCACAGCAGTCTATTGAAAAAAATACCTAGTAATATTTTTGCCCACTTCAAAACTTTTATAAATTTATTTGGCATATTCATTAAACCACTGCTAAATCAGTACTCCTTAAGGAAGCCCCTGGTCCAGACAATGAAGAGTCTTTTGAGGCTTAAATTAAGAAAATGGAAAATAATAATTTTTTTAAAGGTGATTCTCATTTCAACTTGTTTCTGTTCAAATCAATGCTGTTTGATTCTCCAATGTATAAGCCATAAATTTCCTAATAGTAAAATGAAAATTTTGTCTTTTTTTTCTCAAGAGGAATCCACAATTCCAGGTTGTTTGAAAGAGAAACATGTTTCCAAAGGAGTAATCTAAGTCTATATATTCAAAACTAAAAAGGCTTAGAGGCTTAAGCCTTTAAGTTTATTATCTAACAATTGTTGATTTTTAGGGAACAATTTTAAAAGCATCATCTGGAGAAAGTCTTGACTAGAACAAAAGCATCATCAAAGGAGCCACCACATGAGGGCATGTTAACAAGACTGACTGAATTTGAAAAAGAAAGAAAACAGAATCAAAATTTTAAAAAACATGTGGTATATATATATACATACATATACAATAGAATATTACTCAGCCATAAAAAGAACAAAATAATGCCATTTGCAGCAACATTGATGGACCTAGAGATTGTCATACTGAGTGAAATAAGTCAGACAGGGTATAGACGAATATCATATGACATCATTTATATGTGGATTCTAAAAAATGGTATAAATGAATTTATTTACAAAACAGAAATAGAGTCACAGATATAGAAAACAAACTTATGGTTACCAGGGGAAAGTAGGGGGAGGGGGGATAAATTGGGAGATTGGGATTGACAAATACATACCACTATGTATAAAATAGGTAACTAATAAGGACCTACTGTATAACACAGGGACCTCTACTCAATACTCTGTAATGACCTACATGGGAAAAGAATCTGAAAAAGAGTGGATATAGGTATATGTATAACTGATAACAGTTTGCTGTACACCTGAAACTAACACAACATTGTAAATCATCTATACGCTAATAGAAATTTTTAAAAAATAAAATAAAATTTAAAAAATTTGCTGGAATGAGGGCAAACATTCAAATCCCAAGATCATAGAATATGAGGGCAACCCTTGAAGCCTGCTCCCCAACGCCCCCAACACCAATCCATTCATTATCCACACCACCAAAAGGGAAACGATCTTCAGAAACTAACAAAATTATGCCTATTCTCTGCCTATAGTACCCTCAATCACTGCCCATTATCTGTAGGATAAATACAGATTTCCTAACCTGATGCACAAGTTTCTCTCAAATCTCATTTTGTGCCATTCTTTGACAAGTATCCTTAGCTCCAGCCACAAATGACTCCCAACTCGGAATCACTTTCGGAGCTCGGAAAAATGTACTCCCTAGGCCTTCCCCTGGACGGATTAAATCTGCCCATGCATCAATCTCTTTTTAAAACTTTCCAGGTAACTCTAATGTGCAGCAAAGATTGAGAACCCTGAAGTAATTTTTCAGGCCTCCGAGAAAACATATCTGTACTGATTTTTCTCTCTCTAAAAGAAATAGTGGGGTACAATTTAACTTAGATCAATTTTTTCCTTTTCTAACATTATTTCCAAATTATTTTAAAGGCTTTATTCAGAGGATCAAAAATCACAGATCATAGATTAACCTCTCATGGAGGGACAAATTCTTTTCCAATCACATCACATTCTTCCTCCATATCCAAATGAATTCAGTAGGGTAGAAATAACAACAGAGCTATGAGCATCTCTTGCTTACTTTGGTTCCTGTCAGCAAGTACAGAGTTATCAGGTATTGTTAAATTTAGGTTTAGGAAAATGACTATTATTGCCTTGCCAATGACTGGCTAGTCAATTAACACGGGAAACTGATACTAAGAAATGGCATTTAAAATAGTGTTCATGGACACAACATTCTCTTTCCCACAGGCTTTATTCTCTTTTTTCCTTTTTTTTTTTTTTTTTTTTGTTAGAGAAAGAAAGAGAGAGAGGAAGGAAGAAAGGAAGAGAAGGAAGGCAATGGAATAATCCAAGTGATAATCTTGGATTTTGTCATATTAAGTTTTGTGAAGAAATAGGCCTTGCACAGTCTTATAACAAAAGTTTTCTAGTTCTTTGACTATCCCCACCTTGATACCTGGGCCTTACACCTATTTGCTTCCCCAAGTACCCTTGCTTCCCCAAGTACCCTTCCTATATGGGGTTTTCCATATAATGTTTCATCAGACAGATAAACTGCAAAGCTCATATTTTCTACTGGCATGAAGAAATATAGGGTGTATATTACTATATAGGTAACTAAACCAATTGACTATTTATTTTAGTTTGATTCAAGATAGGTCTTGTGCAGTTTATTTCTACCCATTGTTTTACCCCTACACCAATTTAAGATCCTTCTGTTAATTCTACTCATCGCTAAATTATCAATAGTAAGTATCCACTTACACAGTCTCTCTAGAATTTACATTGATTATTAAGCCCAGCAAAACCCCTTGTGGTCTCAAGAATTTCTCATGGAGGTATTCTTTCAGCTGGTTTTTGCTCTTGCAGGACACACAGTTTTTGGTCACTTCCCTGTACTACCCCAAAGGAAGATTTTCTAAAATATCTATTTTCTGCTTTCCAGTCTTTCCTAACAAAATTGAGTCAAATGACTTCTGGCTTTTTCCATGGCACTCTCACCCTTGACCATAATGTCCTGCTTTCAGATTCCTGTTTTCACAAAGTTCCATTTATTCTTCCTCACTCAACTCCTATAGTTTGTCCTCAGGGTCTCTCCTTGGCTTCAAGTCATCAGTTCTTTACAACACTCTCTTTCTCAAAACCCACACTTATATCCAAAGAGGATTCTGCTTCCTTTGATAGAGTATGCTTTAGTTCTCACATACTATGGAGGCAGAAGTTCTTAGAGTCTTAAGACTGGTCGAGTTGTTTGAGTGACTTGAAGGACATGAAGAAAATAATCTAGTGTTGATTTTAAGATTTACTGAAAGAATGGGAAGTAAATAGAAAATTTTGATTAAATTAGATAGAAGAAAAAGTACAGCAATGAGGGTGGTATCCCTTTTAGAGTAGATAAACTCTCAATGAGATAGAGATGCCCCAGAGTTACTCTAAGCTTTTTTTTAAAGGCATTATACAGTATGCGATATATGAGATTCCAATAGAATAAAAGAGACAAATTGAATTTCTTTTGATTAAAAAATAAAGCTATTTTAGGGAGTAGCTTGAGACTACTTCAACTTCACCAATGAGGACATGTAAGAAAGAATCACAAAAGCCAAGCTCAATTCTGCCATCTACTGCCAGGAGCAGAGACCATGGATGGTTGAGACCTGAGGCTGTTCCAGTCCCCGGGGTCATTGCTAGAGCACCAACACCCATTTAGAGAAAGATGAGTTAGAAGCCACTGAGATAATGTCCAGGAGATGCAACAAGGCTTGCATCAACGAATAACAGATACTGGGTTTAATTTAACCCTGCTAATAAACCAAGCCAGGGTATCTAATGTATCTATATCAAATATATAACATTATATTCCACCCCTTTTTAAAGCTTCACCACTCTTAGAGTAAAAACTCAATCTATATAACATCTTTGAATGCTCAGCAACATTGTGGACTGATAGCTGTACCTTTTTTAGTTTCCTCATGGATCTGAAAGTGACAAACTTTTTACTCACTCTTTAAGGGAAGATGGATCTTCAGATATTGTTGGAAAGAGCATCCCAGGTTTTCTGTGTGCTCCACTATTCTTGAGCAATGTTGTCTTTAAAGGACAAAAAAAAATGGAGAACATAACTTGAAAACATTTATGTTTTTGCCTCCCTGAAAAACTGACTCCCATGTTATATTCTTCCTTGAGTTGTATTTTGGCAACAAAAACTCATAGCATATTATGTTTGTAGTCAACAATAAGAGCTCATGTTTTTATCTGGAATAAAGGGCAAGGGATCACATTTTTTATTTCCATCTCTAGATTTCTAGTTCAGATAGTAAGAAGAAACACTGATAAACTTTAGCATAGTAACTCTGAAATTATCATTTGTTGCTGATCTCTTGTCAGTTGCCTAGACTTTAAAGGAAGAAGCAAAAATTTTGCAAAGACTGATGGTGCTCACAAATTCTTAACCTCGCCAAAACCAGTTTCCTTCTCTTTGAAAACCTCCCTTATAGGATGGCTATAAGGATTCAATGAAATCACACAGGTAAAGAAACTAGAACAATGCTGGCACAAAACTAATCCTTAATAAATAATTGTTGTCATTACTGGTATGTTTATAATCAGTAGGACTTCTGCTTTTGATAGTATAACCATAACCCCATATCTTTTGTGATACTTCATAGTTTCAAAAAAATTTGCTTCTAGTAGATCATTTAATTTCATAAGGCTCTGGGAAAAGTAGGTATAATCATCTCCCTCCCCCCTGCCCACACTGCCATTTTCTAGATAAAGCAATTGAGACTTAAAGAAGTCAGGTCGTTTGCCAAAGAGAGCATAGCTGGCTTGGCAGCTGCAATAAGACCCTGGAACTCACATCTGGGTCTTCTGATTGCCCCTGCAGCTGCTCTGAAGAGAGAAGGTGAATCTTGCTCAAGCTGGTAGTAGTGAAATACATTGTAAGCCTGGTTAGTTTTATCCTGCTCTTCATATATCCCAAGGCAGAGTGTTTTAGTTACAAAGAATTTTCTCAATCTTTAAGGAATAAGATTGGTAATACTGTGGCAATAGTCCACATCCAAATATACAAATCAGATGGGTATATGCTTTATAAGCATTTAACAAATGCTTAGATTCTTCACACATAAAACCCCAAATGGCATCTGGACCTGATTATTGCTACTTTCTCCGAAGATTCCGGACTGTCTACAGAAGGACGTTGAAACTATATCATGTGTACACAGACACCCTTCACACAGGAGACCTCTTGCCTCAGCCACTCTCCTCCCACCGTTACCCAGAAGTTCACACTGCACACCTCTGTCCACACTGCCCCTCTTCCTGAAGCACCCTCCCCAGTCCCTCCCTCCACCTTCTCCAATACACGCTTCAAGGCCAAGCTCGGATATCACCGTCTCTGCAAGACCCGCCTTCACCAATCTCCCTTCCAGGATGAACTGCTTTTTCATCAGTATTTCCATGGCAATTGATCACATTCCTCTTTATTGCACTTATATTTTATCATTAACTCTTGTGTTTCGAGATTCTCCACTGGACTGAAGGCTCCTTAAGGGCAAAAATCATACGTCATTCAACTTTACAGCTCCAGTGCCTGGAACGCAAGTGTTTGATCTTTGAATATACTGGGTTTAAAAGCTACAGGGGGCATGCTGAAGTTAACTAATATTATATCTCACACATCTAATAAAAATAGATCTTTGCAAATCTACATGTGTCTGTTTCAGAAGATTCTGCACGATTTGCAACTGCTCATCAAAAGGCAGACTCATCACCAAGAAAGACAGAAATGGTACCACACACTGATAGGGAACTGAAATATGAAGGAATTGATACACTTATAAATTACATTCCCAAACCACAAAATCTTTCCATTCAAGTTTTCAGCAAATAATAATGAATATTTAAATAAATCAGGGTGCATAATATATTTAATATTCTGTGTTTTGTACATTCATTGTATGACTGAGTAAATTGAAGGAATTAAAAATTTTCTCTTTTTCTCAAACAATTGTTAGTGTCTCTGCTAAGCAGATTTTACGGCTATAATATCAAATACTAGAGTCTTGTTTGTAGTGTCCTTCATGGCGGAATTTAGAAAGCATGGTATCGAGTGTTAAAGTGTGCACCTTTCAGATAAGATAATAAAGCTTTTTAAGGGCCTTATCTTAGAGGAGTCTAGAACTCTTACCTTCTTCCAACTGTGATAAATGAGTAACTCTTTTTGTCTTTTTAAATTTTGTTTAAATCTCTTAATTTTGGGTAGACTTTAAGTCTAGTATTCACCAACTCAAATTTCAAAGGCTATATACTCCTATCCTTGAAACCGTAAGTTTTTTCTACATTGCTTTCTTAGTGTTTTTGAATTATCATTAATCTAGGTGCTCACAAATTCAGTTGGCATTTAACCCAACGTTCTCATGAAGATTTAATTTTTAAAGTTGTGTAAACAAATTCTTTCTCCAAAATAACAACACACCCAGAGGTGGTTATCGCGTCAGTTACATTTCTGAAAGAAATATGTCATTTTATGGCCATCTCCTTGGTAAATTTCTGGTAATCACCATGAGACGAAAGATGGTAGAAGAGGTGGGGGACGATTAGCAAATGTTGGGGAAAATAAACACAGGTTATCACATGTTTGCAAAGAATAATCCTCAAGATTCAAAACCTTTACAGCTCTTTTTGTCCTGTGCTCCCTGGTGAGAACAGTCCAGGTGAAGCAGAAGCAAAAGCCCACTGTGCTCATGAATAACTTACATTCTTAAGCTGAGAGCAGCCAATTACCCTGGGACCAAATTCCTGTTTGCTTTGTAGTGAATGTGGGAGACAAGCTGCCTGCCAGTAGCTGTTGAGGCAGTAAAAACAGCCAGAGGCTGTCACAGGGAGGAATTCACAGAGCAAGTTAATTTGTGAACTTCAAGGACAGAGATTATAAACACCGTGCAAGGAAGCCCAAATGGTGACCTTGTCTGAAAGGAGAAGAATCTGGGCTGAGAAACCCCCTTAAGAGTTTGGTAAAATATTAGCGTAATGAGTCATACATCGTTGTTCCCCTACTGGCTCTTTAATCAATAGCCTTCAAAGGTTTCTTTCCAAACAATTATTGATTCACCATTTGGCAGAAATGCAAGTTAATTTCATTCTGATTCTCCTGTTCATCCTGACATTTATCTGGTCCAGAAAGAATTAAAGCCAAAAGGACAGTATTTTGGACAGTATTTTGTTATCTGAGCATCCCACATAACATTGGGAAACCAGGATAGCTCATTATGCTACTATGCTATGCATATGATATTATGCTGGTTATGAAGCTGCCATGTGCAGTGTTTCAGGGACTCGAGACGGCTGACGCCTCTTATTTCCACTCAGAACTTGAGTAATTTTTGACCAAGGGAAAAAAAGGCAGACTGCTAAATCCATTAGTTTGCCCATATCCACAAATCATGTACTCATACTCCACAGAGGAAAAAATTTACTTTTTAAATCTCAGGAATTACACAGTGACTTTTAGTTCACTGGGACCTCACTACCATATCCATAGGTCTCATGTCATGAGTTTTACGATTGTTTGGACATAAAGTTTATTTTTGAAAAAAATCATTGGCTAGAGGATGGGATGGTATTAAACCAATCTCCAGTGCCATGGCTAGTCATATTATATTGTGGTTGCAATGTAGTGGAAAATTGAATGCATCTACCACATGTCCTATTTTGGAAGACTTTGGAGGTGTTTTTCAGTGTTTTATCAGGAAACATGAAAAATAGCCTGCCAGGTCCCAAATCCAGAAGCTTTATCCATTAGCACTTCAAATCTAGTCAGATGGAATGTACACACTGGTGCTGGGAGGTCTATGTGTCTGGGAAAGATGGCATAGCTGTACACCAACAGAGGACACATATTCAACCAACTATGAAGCTTACGGCCTTAAAAGGAAGCAATCTTTTAAAGGTTATGTTGTTGTCATCGTTTTGCATTTAGATTTATCAGTTAAAATACATGCCTTTGTTCATCCTTTAGTTCAGATTTTGTTTCCCTTCCTTGAGGCAATAAAGGCTCTAATCAAGAGATTACTCAAGTCTATGCATCATTCAGACAATAGTTAGGACATCTTCCAATTTTTCTCAAAATTGTTATTTTCTTTTTTGTATAATTTTCTCTCCAGAATAAAGGACATGGTAATTTCAAAGTGTCCCCAGATCGCAACTGGAAAAAAAAGTCAAATTTCCCAGTATGGAAGCCCAGCATGTTGAGCTATATTTGAAACTCCTCATTTATTTCTTTCTCTCGTCCCTTTCCATACTACTCCATATTTTCTTGGTGACAGTGGTTCCAAAGGAACATGGAAGAACATGTTTGTTCTTGTCATCACTTTCAGAAGTTAGAGGTATCCTAGTTGCCACTTGGAGTCAATTGTAGCTATCAGACAAGAATTTATTTTAATCTTTTTGTTTTGGGTAGTTTGTTTATATTTTTAGCTTGTGACACCTCTTGAGATAATGAGTTTTATGTTCCGTATGAGAGAAAAATCATTTATCTTTTATAAATAGCGTTAATAGGAACAAAAAGGAAAGATCCAGGTCCTGGTTTACTATCCTGGGGAGTCAGACCTGGATTTGACCTTGGAACAAGGGACTCTGGGCAGCTAAAGAATACTGTTCTGTAATTTTTGGTTCAGTTGCCTTCCCCCTGCAGGGAAGAATCTATGTCTTTGTATTCTCAGCACTCAAACAGTACCTGAAATATACTAGGCCCACAATAACTGTGTTTTGGAAAATAATGGATGGATGGATGGATGGATGGATGGATGGATGGATACCTGTCTTGAGGAACTACAGGGAATGCAAGTGAGACAATATCACTACTTCATAATTTTGGCAAGAATATAGTACCTTTCTCTACTAAATTCCCAACTCTTGAATTTCCCACATAGCTCTGATTCCACTTCAGAAGTCACCTCTTCCTATTCCACTTTAAAATATGCTTTTTTTATTTTGCATGTATTCTTTTGCTTTAATTAAAAACTGAAGTAGAAATATTAAACATGTTGTCAAAAAAATCATAAAGCTGAAGAACTGTGAATCCATTAGAAACTACTAAACTGGAGTTTTTCAGCTACATAGGCCAGGGGCTTTTGTGCCTTTTGATTTCTGTTATTATCTTGATAGTTTCTATTACTGTACGTGTCCATGATTTAAATTGGGCTTTTACTTATGTGTCATTTAATTAAGAAATATTATTAAGAAGACCTATTCATTCTCAAATCCCTGGCAGAAACGATTAAGATTTCTGTAAGGAAAAAGTAATAATTACCAGCAATAGAAACGTAAAGAACCATTGAAAGCAATTGGTAACAATTCCTCCTAAAACTGGAACTGATACAGTATCTAAACAGATCTTTTGTTTATTTAGCTTGGCACTGAAATGCTCAATATTGCCCAGGCTGCCGCCTAGCATTCAGATGGTGAAAGGTCTCTATCCCTTCTGAAAACAAGCAAAATGGAAAATACTAAACTTCAGTGCTCTTGAAAATTTCTTGGCTCAAATATAGGTCTTCATCAAGTTCTCACTGACACTGTACAGCTGGTTCTCATAAAATGCATTAGCATGGGTGCCAAGGAAGGGGAAACTAAAATAACAACACCGAGAGTCTGAGGAGCAGAGCTTTGTTTCCTGTCCCTAGTGTGGGCAGAGGAGGTCTGCAAGATATACAGGTAGAAGTGAGATATTAGACTCCAAGGTATTTAAAAATATTTCTACTAAAATTTGGCAATGGGAAAAGTGACATTTGTTGACCTGTCACAGAAGGATCCATTTATCCAAGGTGTATTTGAAGGGCTGGTGTGGCCCCCAAACTGATTCACCTAAATCCAGAAATTTGATGAACCCATGAGATTGTTGAAGGTGCATTTCTCACAGATGTTATCAACAGCATGGGGAAAGCATTCTTGTTCATGTTGCAGAATTACCTTCTTCATCCTAGCAATCTGATTTAGGAAATTTCTCCAATAACGAATTTCAAGATTACCTACTGCATGGAATTCATATTGGAGCCCTTATACTTCTTAACTAAATCATATTTGTTCTTCTAGTAACTCAATAAAATACCTCTTCAACTGAAACCGTGTCATACCATGGCTCCAAACTTATTAACTGCTTCCATACCCATAGAAAGTATAGGTTGGTAGACTCTAAAAAACATTCAATCCTTTCTATATGTTCTGTCCCTCTAGGATTTCTTTTGTTCCAACAAGGTCATTGATAACCATACAACATCTCAATAACTGTTTGGGTTTGAATCCCAGCTTGCCTTTTATTTAGCTCTGGAACCTGTTTATTCAACCTTTCTGACGTTGGTTTCCTCACCTGTAAAATGAATAAATGTGCAGTACTCTTTGACATATAATAATAGCTCAATATCAATGACTCACCAAATAGAAATTCTATCCAACACTTCTGTCCTGTTCAGCCAATTGCTTTGGCTCAGTTACAATGACACTTAAAGATTCTACAGGCATCTTAAGCTACACATGCCCCAAATCAAACATATCATATTCTTTCTGAAACCAGTTCTACTGTCTCCATTTTATTTTCTGAATTTGCTGTAATTCTCAAATCCAAGAAAAAATTGGAAGCTCAAGTTGCATCCCAAACCTTGGTTCAGATACCACACAGTCAAGGTTACCACACAGTTTTCTAACTCCTTTGCAGGAGCAAGGAGATTAAAGAGTTAGATCACAAATCTAAAAGCCTGGCACATAATTCTCAGTCTGCAAAGAAAACCGCATGGAAAATTTATAATTAGATTTTTGGAGAAAAAGTGCCTTGTCCTGAACCTCCTCCAGGAACTTCATTATTTTTTCTGTATCATTGTTTGTTTCTTAGCAAATAATATTTACATTCATTTATATGCCCCCAAACACAAATAAGTATGGCTGCTAAGTAATATCATGCTATTAAACTTCTTGTTTAATGCTTCTTCATTATGGTTCTTGTTAGAAGTTAACAAACAGTTTATGCTTAGTCTCTTAGTGGCAATTAAAAAAAGAAATAAACACTAAATCCCCTGTGAGCCACAGAAATAAATCAGTATGTCCTAATCTCAGAATGAGAAACAAAGATACAACTTATTCCTCAGACCCAACAAAGAAGAGATTTTCACATTGTAGGAGAGCCATTGAAAAGACTGAATCCCCAAATTTGGTGAGCTTAGTCTAATGCTAAAATTAAAAGTCCAAGCGTTAATAAAAGATTAGAACCTTACATCTGAAAAGGAAGTATGGAAAGTTTTTATTATTGTGCCGAGAACTTTTCACATATAATTCCATCCAGCCAACAGAAGCACAGATATTTTTCATTGTTTTTAGAAGAATTTATACATTCTAGATGCCAGGCTAGAATTCAACAAAGATGGCCCTTTATTTTGAAAATAGAGTATTCAAATTTGTCTTCTGGCATCCTAGAGGCCACCCACACTGGCTCAGATGCTGCAGCTGTACTATTTCCTGGCAGGGCTAAGGCTTCTTGGAAAATTGCTCTGGTCAGTTGTCGCCCGACTGCTTAATGTGGTACTGATACATTCCAAGGCTCAGGACTGTAAGGCAGGATTAGACACCCCTGGCCGGGAATGAGACTAGAACCTAAATATGCCTCTGACAGACTTAATGCAGAGCAAGAAGAACCCTAACGAACCAGTCAACAAATGGAAACCCTACACTCCCTTCCCCACTGCTTTTACCACTTCCTGCCAAATAACCAAATGAGTTGTTGACAGAATCTCCCCTTTGCCTCTTTTTTCTTTTGGAATAATCAACATTTTGATGTTCTTTCTTACCATAAATAAATTTACTTGTTTCTGAGGCTCATCTGGAAAAGTCAAAATCCAGCCAAGTCATCAACATTTCATAGGAGTTGTTTTCTCAGTTCCCATGGCAGAAGGTCAAACAAGGAGAATTCTTATGAGCTGTAACTAATTATTCAGGTACAAGGTGAAAAAGAGGGAGGCTAGATTCATTTTTTCCTCTTTGTCTCTCAAGTGCACAAAGATGGAGTAATCCTATTTCTCTGTTCATTGCATGCTGCTATCACAGCTTCATGAAAGGTCTTATCCTTGTTTAACATTTTTTTCTCTTCATCCCCTATTCACATCCCCATTTTCCTGCCTGTTATACAGATACCCACTCTACTTTGTTTAACATGTGTCAGTTATGTATGTATCTCTAAAAAATCATTGCTGTGTACCAAATTGTGTCACTGTCACTCCTACCACAGGTTCAGGGGCAAGACTGTTTCCTCCATTTCAAAGAGTAGGCCCATCTCTCCAGTTTCAGGGGGTCAACATGACCCCATTTATGCCTCAGAGGTGGGGGCCTTGAAAAGTATTGAATGAAAGAGGATTATTTTTGAGAATTAAGATCAAAGAGTATTTATTTGCCTTGCTAGGTTTTGGACTTGCTTGAGATCTGTCATCCCTTCCTTCCTTCTGATGTCTTCCTTTTGGAACAGGAATATCCATCCTATATCTGCCTACCATTGTATTTTGGAAGCACATAACATGTCTGGTTTTACAGTTCACAGCTGGAGGGAATTTTGCTTCAGGATGAATCATACTTCAAATCTCAAACATACCTGACTTCAATGACATTTAGATAAAACTTTGCAGTTTAGAGTTGATGCTTGAACGAATTAAGACTTTGTGGGCTATTAGGGTAGAATAACTGTATTTTGCATGGATAAGGACATGAATTTAGGGGGGGCTTATGGTGGAATGCTGTGGAATGAATTATGTCCCTCCCCAAATTCATATGTTGAAGGCCTAATTCCCAATGTGATTGTATCTGGAGATAGGGTCTTTAGGAAGTAATTAAGGATGAATGAAGTTATAAGTGTGGAGCCCTAATCCAATAGGACTGTAGCCTTATAAGAGGAAGATATCCTCTCTCTCTGTCCCTCTCTGTCTCTGTCTCTCTCTCTCCCCCTCCCTCCCCCCCTTCCTCACTCCCTCCCATGTGAGACAGCAGCCATCTGCAAGCCAGCAAGAGAGCTCTCACCAGAACCCAACCATGGTGGCATGCTGATCTTAGACTTGCAGCCTCTAAAACTGTGAGAAAATGTATTTCTATTATTTAAGCCACGCATTCTGTGGTATTTTGTTATGAAAATCAGAGTTGGCTAATATAATCATAATATAATTTTCTGTCCCTATGTATTTTAATTTATACAAATGGTAATATGCCATAGCTTAAATTCTGTTTCTTCCTTTTTTTCACTTCACGTTGAGTTTCTAGATGTATCCATGTGGCTGTATGTATATCTAAGTCATTAATTCTGACTGCAGTGGAGTGCTCCAGTGTATGCTTCCAATGGATCCTTTATCTATGTTCTAGTAACAGACTATTGGCAGCCTGCTACCATAATCAAGGATGAGGTGAATATTCTAATATATAACCCCTAATAGGTTTCTATGGAGTAAATACACAGAAGTATAAATTTTGGCTCAAATAATATATATGAATCAAATCTCCCTCCATGCTGCCAGATTGCTTTTCCAATGGCCATGTCAGTCTATACTTCCTTGGGGAGTTTCTATTCTCACCAACATTTGGCATCATCTAACCTTCTACTTTTCGCCAATTTGATGTATATAAATTAGGAATTTTTTATTGTAATTCTCATTTATCTAATTACTACTGACATTGACATCTCTTATACATGTTAACCACTGGGGTTTCCTCTTCTGAGACTTGCTAATTCATATTCTTTTCTCCCGTTTCTACTGTGTGTCTGTCTCTTCCTCTTTGGTTTACAGTTACTCCTTATAAACTCTAGATAATAATCCTTTATCATTCTTAGACATTGCAATTGTCTCCAGTCAGTCACCTATCTCAATTTTGCAGAACAGAAATCCTAATTGTGCTACAGGGAAATTCATGTTTTTCCCTTTTTATCTGGTTGAGATAAGATATTTCAACCCTAAGTCACAAAGATATCTTCTATATTTTCTTTATAAACTTTATAACATTACCTGTCACTTTTTAGGTCTTCAGTCCATTCAAACTTTATTTTTATGTAGAGTATGAATTAGGGCTCCATATTTATTTTTCTCTACCCAGTGAAATAATTTTTCCCAATTCCATCTACTAATAATTAATCTACTTTTCCATGTTTCGGAGATACCACCTCTAGCATATGCCAATTTCTCAGTCATAAATGAGATGTTCTGAATTCTCTTTCTCTTTCATTGGCATAGTTAATGTTCCTGTGACAGATGTCACTTTTTATTATTGATTGCTCATATCTGATAAAGTATCTCCCTCTTTTCTCTTTTTTTTTACAAATTTATCTTTTCACATACATTTATTTTTCCATATAATTTTAAATCAATTTGTCAAAGATGCCAAAAAAATCCTATCAGAAAATTTATGAAATATACATTGATTATATACCTCATTGATGGCAGTTGGTATCTTTAAAATCTTGTATCTCTCCATAAATTAACATGATCTATTCTATTTAGTAATATTTTCCTTTATATCTTTCAATAGAGTGTTAAAACATTCTCCATAAAGATCTTGTGCAATGGCATATTACGCAGGCATAAAAAAGAATAAAATCTTGCACTTTGTTACAAGATGGATGGAACTAAAGGGAATTATACTAAGTGAAATAAGTTAGAGAAACAAAAATACCATATGATTTCACTTGTATGTGAAATCTAAAAAACAAAACAAATGAGCAAACATAACAAAACAGAAACAGAGTCATAGATACAGAGAACAAACAGATAGTGGTCAGAAGGGATTAGAAGGCTGAGTGAAATAGGTGAAGGAGATTAATAGGTACAAACTTCCAGTTACAAAATAAATGAATCATGGGAATGAAATGTACAGCATGGGGAATATAGTCAATAATATTGTAATTACCTTGTATAGTGACAGATGATTACTATACTTAGCATTATGATCATTTTGTAATGTATAGAAATATCGAATCACTGTGCTGTGCACCTGGAACTAACAGTGTTGTAGGTCAATTATACTTCAACTAAAAAATAAAGAAATAAAGAAAGAAAGAGGAAAGAAAGAAAGAATTGCTTTATAACCTAGTGTGTGGTCAATTTTCCTAAATATTTTTGTGTGCTTGAGAGGAGTATATATTCTCTAATTCTGGGGTACACTTTTCTAAGTTATTTGGTTGCACTTATAAATTCGTGCTGTGCAAATTTTATATGTGTATATATTCTGATCATTTGGTCTACTCAATCTACAAATTCCTAAGAGATATGTTAAAATCTTTCACATGATGATTTATTTTGTTAATTTCTCTCTACAGTTCTGACAATTTTCACTTTATGTGTTTTGAGGCCATTTAATTAGGTGTATACAAGTTTCACAAGTGCTAAATTAAACCTTCTGTCTTTATGTAATTATTCTCTTTATCCTTAATGATGTTTCTTTCTTTAAAGTCTATTTTAACTTTTTTTAATCTGTGCTTTAATTTCGTTCACCAATATGAGATAATTCTCAGTCACAATCTCTTCAAATACTGTTCTTGCTTAATTCTCTCTCCTCTTCTGGGACTCCAATTACACATAGATTATAAAACTTTAGACATTTTCACTGAGTCCCACTGAATCTGGAGGTTTGTATTTTTTATTCTGTCTGTGGTCATTAGTTTGAATACTTACTATTGATTTGTCTGCTACTGGTCTAGCTTCATTTAAAACCCATGAAATTAGTTATTAATTTCAGATACTGTACTTTTCAATTTTATAATTTCCACTTTATTTTTGATGGATTTCAATCATTTTGTGTTATTCTCTAACATTAGATCTATATCTGTATATATTAATAATAGTTATTTAAAGTACAGGTCGGCTAACTTTAACATCTGAATCACATGTAGATATGTTTAGATTTTTTTTTCCTCTTGAATTTTAGTCATGTTGTTTTGTCTTTTGATGTGTCTAGTATTTTTGGATTGAATACTGAACTTTTTATGTGAAAATTATGACTGTTCCAGATGATATCATCTTCTTCCAGAAACATTTCACTTTCTCTCTACTAGGCTAATAGAGTGGTCCTGATCATAATCCAACTAGAAACTATGCCAAATCAAAGCCGTATTTAAGCTCATTCTACTATTACCCACATCCTCTAGGTTTTTCGCCTGGGTAACTGGTATATTCCTAATGGCTCCAAACTCTAACTGTTGTCACACAGAACTGCAAAAAAGCTTCACTCTGTCTTTCAGTGGCTTTCCAGAGAGAGAGAGAGAGAAGTCAAACAGACCCAGAGAGTTTTTTGAGTTGAGGAACGAGAGACCTGAATCTGGGGAGACAAAAGTAGTTAAAATTTGTAGGGCAGATTGTGAGAAAGGAGGGAGTTACATGGGAAAAGAACTCTGGTTAATTGCAGAGAGTATTTGGCTAAGGAATGATTTGTGAATATGCCAGAACAGTGGTTCTCAACAGGGGACAAGTTTGCCTCCCAGGGGAAATTTGGAAATGTCTAGAGACAATTTTGATTTTTATAACTGGAAGAATGATATTGGCACCTAGTAGGTAGAGGCCAGGAATGCTGAAAAACTTCCTGCAATGTACAAGGCATCCCCAACAACAAGAAATAATCATGTCTAAAATGTCAGTAGTGCCATAGATGAGAAACTCTGCATTAGAGGAAAATACACAAGGCAAAGGAAAGATGTTTCAGAAAGCAATAGACTGAACAATTCCCAGAACTCATAAAGACTAGAAATAGTTTATGTTCTCACAGGCCTAAGTGGAAAAACTTTGTAATACACAAGGCATTTAATAGAGTCCTCAGAAGGGTATTGTCTTACTTATGAAGCTAAATTAGCCCTAGACCACAGATTATTCTGTAAGTGCCCTAACAAACCTTAAAAGAAAGTGCTGAAAAGGTCTAATTATTTAAAACTAACTTTACTGCATGTGAGAATAAAATCTGACACTATTTAAAGGAATACAACAAAATCTAGTAACCAACTCCTTAAAATGAACTATGTCTAGCATCTAAACAAAAATTACCTGGCATACAAAGAAGCAGAAATATATGACCTATAATCAGGAGAAAACTCACTTCATAGAAATAGACCTAGAAATGACAGATGATGGAATTAGCAGACAAGGATGTTTAAAAGGCTATTATAGATATATTCAATTTGTTTAAGAAGATAGAGGAAAACTCGACATGATGAGAAGACAAATGAAATAAATTATGAAAGTCTCAAATGAACATCTAGAGATGAAAAAATGCAGTATCTGAAAATAATATATACTGGATGAGATCAGCAGCAGCTTGAATTCTGAAAAAGAAAATATTAGTAAACTAGAGGGAAAAGCAACAGAAAATATGCAAAATGATATGTGAAGAGATAAAATGAGTCAAAAAGTTAAGAAAGCAATAAACACAGAATACATATTCTTTTAAATGTACACAGAACATTCACCAATATTGACCAAGTCCAAATAAGTTAAAGAGAAAATACATAAAAATTTTTTCCTTGACCACATTTGAAATCAGTAACAAACATATGGCTAGGATATCCCCCAAATACTGGAAAATTAAACAACACTTACTACATAACCCAATGATAGAGGAAAAATCACAACAGAAATTATAAAATGGTTTGATTTGACTAAAAATGGAAATACATGTCAAAACATGTAGAATACGGGTAAAATAGTTCTTAAAGGGAAATTTATAGCCTTAAATGTTTGAATTAGAAAAGAAGTTCCAAAATTAATTATCTAAACTTCCACTCTAAAAGAGCAGTTAAAAAAATCAAATTAAACCTAAAATAAGGAAGAAATAATAAATGATTCAATTAACTAGAAAGCAAAACAATAAAGAAAATAAATGACCTTTAAGAACTGTACTGATATACAACAGATAAACTAGCCAGACCAAGCAGGAAAAGGGAGATTATACAAATGAGGAATATCAGGAATGAAAGGGTCATCACTACAACTCCTACACACATTAAAGAGCAATAAGGAAATATCATAAATAATTTTATGCACAAAAAATCTACATTTTAGACCAAATGACCAAATTCCTTAAAAGGCACAAATTACCAACACTCATTTAACAACGATAACAAAAATATTTACTCTGAATAGTCCTTTATCTAATAAGGAAATGAAATTCATAGTTAAAAATACAAGAGCTAGTTGGATTCACTGGTGAACGTCATCAAAAATTTAAAGAAGAAATAACACAAACACTATACAAACTCTTCTTGAAACAGAAAAGGAGGGAGCACTTTCTTACGCATTTTAGGAGGCTAACATTACTCTGATACCAAAATCAGATAGATGTTAAAAGAAAAGAAAATTAAAAGACCAATATCCTTCATGATTAATATTTTAACAAATTGAATTAAGAAATACATAAAAGGGCTTCCCTGGTGGCGCAGTGGTTGAGAGTCCGCCTCAACCCTCCCCGATGCAGGGGACGCGGGTTCGTGCCCCGGTCCAGGAAGATCCCACATGCCGCAGAGCGGCTGGGCCCATGAGCCATGGCCGCAGAGCCTGTGCGTCCGGAGCCTGTGCTCCTCAACAGGAGAGACCACAACAGTGAGAGGCCCGCGTACCACAAAAAAAAAAAAAAAAAAAAAAAAAAAAAGAAAGAAATACATAAAAAGGTAATACGTCATGACTATGTGGGTTTTACCAGAAGTCTAAGGTATTTAATATTCAAAAATAATTCAACCTACCATATTAATAAACTAAAAATAGAAATCATAAAAATATATGATCATCTCAATAGATGTAGTAAAAGCATCTGAACAATTTCATACTTGTTCAATATTTTTTAATCTCAGCAAACTAGGAATAGGAAGGAATTTCTTCAATCCAATAAAGGGTATCTGTGGAAACACTTAACATTATGGAACAAATTGCACTGTGAAGAACGTTATACTTACTGGTGAAAGACTAAATGCTTTCTGCCTAAGTTTGAGATCAAGACAAAGATGTCCCCTTTTTCACTTTTATATAGCATTGTACTAGAATTCTTAATATAATAATGCAAGAAAAAGAAACGCCATACAGCTTGGAAAGAAAGAAGTAAAACTGCCTAATAGCAGCTAGCAGGAACAATGTGAAAAATCCTAAAGAATCTACAAAAGTAGATACTAGAAACAATAACTGAGTTTAGCAAGGTCACTGTACTCAGGTAAGTATACAAAAAATCAAACATATCTATATATTAGAAACTATTGGAAATTAAAATTAAATGTAGTACCATTTGCAAAACATCTAAAATATGAAATATTTAGGGATTAATTTAACAAAATATATGCAAGGACTGTACATTTAACATTATAAAACATTGCTGAGAGAAATTTAAAAACTAAATAAATGAAGGTTACCATGTTTATTGGTTAGAAGACTAAATATTGTTAAGATGTCAGTTCTTTCCAAATTTATCTGCAGATTCATTGCAATCCTAATCAAAATCCCAGCAGGTTTTTTTTGGGCAGAAATTGACAAGATGACTCTAGAATTTATATTTAAATGCAAAGGATAGAAAATATAAAACAACTAAAGCAATTTTACACAGGAAAATGTTAGAGGATTTCACTGCCTGACTTCAGGACTTATTCTAAATGTGTAATGATAAAGAGAGTATGATATTGGTGTAAGAATAGACATATATATATTAATGGAACAGAATAGAGAGTCCTAAAATAGACTATTTACAATCAAATGAAGCCTAAATGTTAACTGTCTTTCAAGAAGGGAATGACAGGACAATGACTAGAGAAGGTCATAGGATCAACAGAGGTTTCTTTTCTTCCTCCCCCGCCCCTAGATTATTGAGGTATAAATGACAAATACAATTGCAAGATATTGAAAGTGCACAATGTGATGATTTGATATATGCATACATTGTGAAAGGATTTCCACCATTTAATTAATTAACACATTCATTATTTTTTTTAAATGAGAACATTTAAGATCTACTCTCTTTGCAAATTTCAGTTGTACAGTACAGATTATCAACTATAGTCACCATGTTATGCATTAGATACTCAGACCTTATTCATCTTATTCATCTTATAACTGAAAGTTTGTACTCTTTTTACCAGCCTCTCCCTATTTCCCCCACCCTCCAGCTTCTTGCAACCACTTTTTTACTCTGTTTCTATGAGTGTGACTTTCTTTTTTTTTTTTAACATTCTGCACTAAGTGATACCATACAGTATTTTTTTTCTCTGTCTGGCTTATTTTGCTTAGTATAATACCTCCCAGTTTCCTCCATGTTGTCACAAATGGCATGATTTCCTTCTCTTTTAAGGCTAATAGTATTCATTATCTATTCTTTATCCATTCATCCATTAGTGACACTTAGGTTGTTTCCAGACCATGGCTATTGTGAATAATGCTGCCCTGAACATGAGAGTACAGATATGTTTTTGAGATAAAAAATATCCATGTCTTAATCCCTAAAACCTATGAAAATGTTATTTTACAAGGTAAGGAGGAATTAAGACAGCATATAGAATTAAGGTTGCTAATCAGCTGACTAAAATGGAGAGATTATCGTGGATTACCTAGGTGGGCTCAATGAAGTCACAGGGTCCTTATACGAGGGAAGCAGCAGGGTCAGAATCACAGAGAGATTTGAAGATGCTATACTGTTAGCTTTGAAAATGAAGGAAGAGGCAATAAGCCAAGGAATGTAGGTGGTCTCTGGAAGTTGGAAGAGGCAAAGAGGCATATTCTCCCCTAGAGCCTCCAAAAGAAATACAACCTTGCTGATACCTTGATTTTAACCCAGTAAGACTTATTTTTAGACTTCTGACCTCCAGAACTGCAAGATATTGCATTTGTGCTGTTTTAAGTCACTGAGTTTGCAGTAATTTGTTGTAGCAGCAATTAGAAACTAACATAAGGTGAGGGTTCAGTAGACAGTGGTGAAGGTTTGAAATACTGCTTATGGGAATCAGGTGAGGTAACTGATCAAACCTGGAGGTTTTAGAAGGCATTAACTAGGTAAAGAAGGAAGAAAAAAATGTTCCAAGTAAAGAGAAGATCCTGAACAAAATCAGGAAAACAGGAAAGCTTAGCACATAGAAGAGTCACAGCTTGAAACTTAAAAGATTAAGATAAAGGCTTGGTAAATGATGTGATATGTACACATATGTCTGTACACATATGTTACATATATCATGATCAATGGCAGAACTGAAAATAGAACTTAGGGCATATGCCAATGAGTAGCTCTAATTTGTAGCTCAACTTTGGAAGTATGACTAATCTAGACACGTGCTCCAAAACTAAACAGTGTCTTTTGTTTGTTTGTTTAAACAATACTTTTTGAAAGATAAAATTATTAAAAGTTATTACAAGAGCAGCATGTTTTGGGTTTAATTTCAGCCCCACCATTTATAAGGTGTGTGAGCTTACGCAAGTTCTCTTGCAGACCTCCAAAATCCTCATCTATAAAATGAGGATTATAATTATACTTGCTTCATAGGGCTTTTTTGAGGCTGAGAAAAGATGATGCTTGCAAAGTAAACATCATAGTGTTAGCTACTCTTAAAGCTATTGTTATTTTTATTCTTGTGAAGAGTTTCTCAGAGAATGTGTCTTAGATCTCAGGCAACGAGCTTGTTTGGAAAACTGCTGCAGCATTTTTTTTCTGCCTTTTACTCTGAATAGTGACTGATAATAAATAAATTAGTTTTCATTATACCTTGACTGAATCATTAGCACAAAAGGCTATGCAAGAAATTGTAATTTTCAAAAGCAACCGTGAACAGAGTGTGGCATCAGAACCAACTGAATAGCTGTGGGAATTATGTAATATTATTTTGAAGTATTTCTTATTTTGTGGGACAATAAAAATATTTAGTCTCAGAGACTGTGCCAAACAGAGCTACTATTTACAATTCCTGCAATGACACCGGATTTTCAGAGAAAAGTCAATAGGTAGTGAACTAAAGAAACGAGTTTTGAGAGAGCATCTATGACAAGGCATTACAGTTATACTCTGCATAAGTAAAGTTAGTAAAATAACTCATTCTTTAATAACTCCTTCTACAACATGGGCTGTATATTCAATCCCATACCTTTTGTGTAACTGAGTGAGAAAATATTTCTTGATTTCTATTGTAAATAGGGGCTAAACCGTGCTTGATTTAGTCCTTGAGATAGCCCTGGTATCCTATGGTTGCATAAAGAACATACAAAGTATTGAAAGCATTACTGGATAATCTGGAAGTCAGAGAGCTAGAGACACAGAGGATTTGATACACTTATAATTATTGGCAGGACAATGTTTCAACATCATTCCAATATTGAATTTTTGTTGACTGATGTATAGAAATTAAAATATGTTGTGTACACATATATATGTATACACATTCACACTTAAAATAAAAATAAAGAAACAGTGTACAATTTAGATTTCTTTTCTTGAACCCTTTGGTTTTTAAGAATTTCTTTGCTGGTTTTTACTACAGACACCACTCATGTCTTTACCTAATATGTCATGAAATAATGTTCACTAATTAATGAGCACAGCAAATTAAAAGTTCTGTAGATTTGACATGAAATACTGTCTGACTCTTTTTACCAACACTTAAATTAGTAGACAGTATGCACCTGGGCTTCAGGGATGATGCCTTTTCGTGTTTGTATTTCCAGCACCTTGCTCAGTGTCTGGCAACTTGGAGATGAACGAACACATACCAGAACAAATGAGTGAATGACCACTGAAGAAAATGATGAAGACAGGAGTAATTAAACAAGTTGTTAGCTTTCTGAAGCTCTCAAAGGTTTAAGGAGAACAATGGTTGCCGTGTATTTAATGAGGAACGTACCTAAGAGATGGGGCTGAGAAGCCCCACGCATCTGAACACCAAGAGCTGGAAGGCAGTGGCAGCTGGCTGATCAAGCAGGTTGACCTGCTGCTCATTCAAACTCTTTTATTGGACACATATCTCTAGATATGTCCTTAAATCAAAGAGAGTATAACATAGTATTTGGTTAGTCTGATCCTTTTAGTAGATTCATTTGTTATTTTATTTCTTTCCATGTTTCTTGCTTGAGAAGAAAGAAGAATTACCATATCAAAGCCTGTAGCTCTCCTGCATCGTGACAAAAATTTGAACTTGGTGTTTGAAGAACATGAAAGAAGCGAGGAAGAAGAGATGAATAGTCATGGATCCTCTGGTCATTAACTGTATTATGCTGAGGTGGCCACTGAGGCCATCTGGCCCTTATTTTTCTAATGTGCAACTTGAGAATATAGAATTGGATACTTACTGAATTCCCTTCAAATTTCATAGTCAGTGACTCTTATTAAATATATGATATTGGGGGGGTAAATATGAAAAGCATGGTAGCTAAGGGTCCATTTTACTTCCACCTTCAGTAACTTTGCAGTAGCTTTTCTAAAAGAGACTTGCCTTTTCCCCCCTTAATTTGCTAATTGATTAATGTCAGCTGTGCATATAACGGGACTGAGAATGATCAACACGACCACAGCTCACCCCAGCCCTCTACCAGAACTGAAGCAAAGGCGAGAAGGAGTGCAGAGGACAAGAGCCGGATCACCTAATTTCTCCAAGAAAAATAGTAGTAACAGGACAAACTAAATTGCCACTGGGCTCTGTCTGATAAGGAATATCTTGTATTAAGGAAGATGGAGCTTAAAGAAGGGATATAAGCAGGAAAGTGACCAGGGAGACAGATGGAGATGAGGGATGAATATAGATTCAGGGAGAGAGTCCATCAGTGAGTTTCAGAGAGCTGGAGAAGTAGAGAAGATTGTGGTCAATTTTGCTGTGAATTATATGCTTAGATTTCTTCTTCAAGAAATAAATGATTTATTTCTAATGCCATTTGAATCATGGATGGACCTAGAGATTGTCATAGTGAGTGAAGTAAATCAGACAAAGAAATATTGTATGATATCGCTTATATGTGGAATCTAAAAAGAAATGATACAAATGAACTTATTTACAAAACAGAAACAGACTCACAGACTTAGAGAATGAACTTATGGTTACCAGGGGGGAAGGGGTGGGGGGAAAGGATAGTCAGGGAGTTTGGAATTGACAGGTACACACTGCTGAATTTAAAATGGATAACCAACAAGGACCTACTGTACAGCACAGGGAACTCTGCTCAATATTATGTAACAACCTAAATGGGAAAAGAATTTGAAAAAGAATAGATACATGTATATGTATAACTGAATCATTTTGCTGTACACCTGAAACGAACACAGCATTGTTAATCAACTATACTCCAATATAAAATAAAAAGTTAAAAAAGAAATAATTTATTTCTAGATTCCTTTAAAAACAACTTTTTATGTTAGAATAGTTTTAGCTTTATAAAATAGTTACAAAAATAGTACTGAAAGTGCGCATGTAACCCACACCCCATTTCCCCTTTTGACATCTTAGATCGCTGTGATATATTCATCACAACTGATGAACCAATATGGATACATCATTATTAACTAAACCATGCTTTATTAAAATGTCACTAGTTTTTCTGCGATGGCCTTCACCTGTTCCAGGATCCCATGCAGGATACATTGCATTTAGTTGTCATGTCTCCTTAGGCTCCTCTTGGCTGTGACAGGTTCTCAGATTTTCCTTGTTTTTGATGACCTTGACAGTTTTGAGTATTGCTCAGATATCTTGTAGAATATCTATCACTTTGGTTTTGTCTGATGTTTTTCTCAAGATATCCTTGGGGTTACCGGTTTGGAAAGGAAGACCACAGAGGTAAAGTGTCATTCTTATCACATCACATCAAGGGTACAGGCTGGGGCTTCCCTGGTGGCACAGTGGTTGGGAGTCCGCCTGCCGATGCGGGGGACGCGGGTTCGTGCCCCGGTCGGGGAGGATCCCGCGTGCCGCGGAGCGGCTGGGCCCGTGGGCCGTGGCCGCTGGGCCTGCGCGTCCGGAGCCTGTGCTCCGCAAAGGGAGAGGCCACAACAGTGAGAGGCCCACGTACCGCAAAAAAAAAAAAAAAAAAAAGTTAAAAAGGGTACAGGCTGCCGACATGACTCACTGCTGATGGTGTTGTTCACCTGGTGAAGGCAGTGTTTGCCAGCTTTCTCCACTCTAGAGTTATTTTCCCCTTTCCTTTCTGTACTCTTTGAGGGCAAGCAGCTAAGCGCAGTCCACACTTAAGGAATGG
Organism: Kogia breviceps; assembly: GCF_026419965.1. NCBI lineage: Eukaryota > Metazoa > Chordata > Mammalia > Artiodactyla > Physeteridae > Kogia > Kogia breviceps. The sequence goes on along the minus strand of NC_081310.1, from coordinate 27,629,114 downwards.
AGAGTTCTACTCCACCCCCTTGAAGGGGTAGTACCTACATAAATTATTTGGAATTCTTGTTATGGGAGATTTGTCTCTTCCTCCCATTTATTTAAGTTTTTGTATGAGTATGGACCCATTTTATACTTTGGGTTATAATCCCCAAGTTATTAATTTTGTGGTCTACATTCTTTTCTGTGGTTGATTAATTTTCCTGAACACTGAGGAGCTCATAGTTTCTCAGGCTGCCTTTGAGGCCCTTTCTATTAGTTCAGAAGACTGGCTTGGAAGAGGTTCCTTGTATGCTCTTGTTACTTTCTCCACTCAGGTACATATTATATTTTGTTCATAATCCTGGGACCAGGAGGCTTCTGTTATGGTAGTAAACCATTGCTTAGACATTCCATCTAGAGAAATCACATGGAATGTCATGAGCCCCTGACATGTGGGATTTTAGGCCCTACCCTCTAAGGGTTTGGATAGCCCCAGAAGGGTGGCTGGGAAAAGGCTTGCTTGTGTTCTCGACAGGCTATAACATAATCAGGACAAGATCATTGAGGGTATGCACGTATTAACCTTTTGCTCCTCCACCTGTTATTAGTCTGTTTTAAACATAAATTTAAGATGTGATGCCATGCCAATGATCCTGAAACTTACATTCTTGCTAAAAGACAGTAAATAAAGTATCTTGAAAAATGCATACTGTTAGGATGGCTGTGTTTTTAAAGTGTGTCAGCAATACCAAAAGTATAACTTAAAATGACATACCCCTATTTAAAATATTTTTTAAATTGTCTTATCAATCAAAGTGTGTTGAGTGCTATAATAAATAACCTCAATATCTTAATAGGTTAACACAATAAAAGGCCTATTTCCCATTCAAGCAAAGTCTGATATAAATATTTCTGATCAGGAAGCTCTCTCGTATGGCTCCTCCATCTGGCCACATGGATAGGTAAGAGGGAGATGCACACAGACCACCTGCAATGTCTTAGGGACCTGGCTTGGAAGTAGACCACGTCGTTCCTTCCACCTCTACCTTCTTTTCATTGGCCAGCGTTCCATCTCTTGGTCCCACTTGGATGCAGTGGGGGAATGGAAAATGTAGCCTTCCTGGAACCTAGGGTGTGGCGGGGTGGGAACAGATTTTTGAACACAGAGCAGTGTGTCTGCCACAGCTGCTTAACCTATTTTCTTGAAATGATAGTAAATTACAACAGAGTTTCTTTTTTTCCTTCCTAATTTTTCCATCCTTTCTCACCACTCTTTCTCACTTTTTCTTTCAGGACTCTCTTCTGTTTCTTCATGATTCGGTGTTCTCTGTGACTCCATCCTTGATCAAGAATTCATCTCTTCTCGGCCTGTGTTCTCCTTCAGTGATCTTCTCCATGTTCTTGGCTTCAGCAGCTGGGGGTTTCCACTTCCATCTCTACCATCCATATTTCTGTCTTGATCTGCCGGTTTGTATTTTCAAATGCCTGCCAGGCATTTCCATCTAGATGGCTCAGAGGCTATCAAACTAAGAGGCTCCCAAGATAAATTTATCACCTTCCTCCAAATTTACTCTTGTTCATCTCTTCTGTCATTTCAGGAAATGGACCATCACACAGTGGTTTCTCAAGCTACAAATGTGGGGAGGGGGGGGTGTCATTCTAGATTTTTTGACTTCCCCTTCACAATACATCTGATCTCTATGACTTTTTATCTGTATGCCCTGAATAGTCCTTTAAATTTTTTTTCTCTCCATCATCATTGCTAGTGCTTAAATTTAGGTTTTTATTATCTCTCATCCAGTCTGTTATAATCACCACTTAACCATTATTACTCTCTGAAATACTGCCTCTTCAATTCCATCCTCCATATGGACACCAAAGTCATATTTATCTTTCAATGTCCCCTCATCTGATGAAAGCTATGAATCTTCTCTCAAAGGAAAAATTGAAACTTGTGACAAAATGGCTAACCTTCCCCATATTTCCAACTTCCTCCCTGCTTCCCAGATTGGCTATTCCTGCTTCATGAACAACCAGGATACCGAGGGGAAATTTTTAGTCAAGCCAACTCAGAATATGAATGGTAGAAAGTAAAAATAAGCTAAATATCATCTAGGGTAAATCAATAATTAAATGACATAAAAACCAATTATGGACATCTAATCCAAGGGCCAGCGGCAGTACCAAGGCTGTAAAGACAATGCTTAAGTCCAGTAAGAGCCAAAGTATGCCAGTAACAAGCAGAAAGCATCTGAAGCAATTAACTCAAGCAACTTTGGGGCATCCAATCCACACCTAGCCTTTACTGTTTGGTTACCAGGCTCATGGATCTTTGGGGCAAAAATTTCAAAAAAAGAAAAAGAAAAAAAGTCAGGAGATCAAGATGGCAGAGGAGTCGGACATGGAGCTCACCTTCTCCCCACAGATACATCAAAAATACATCTACATGTGGAATGACTCTCACAGAACATCTACTGAACTTTGGCAGAAGATCTCAGACTTGCAAAAGGGCAAGAAAATCTCCATGTAACTAGGTAGGGCAAAAGAAAAAAGAAAAAGAGAGAGAGAAGGGAATCGGGAGGGGACCTGCACCTCAGGGAAGGGGCTGTGAAGCAGGAAATGTTTCTGTGCACTGGGAAGTCCCTCCACTGGTGGGGACAGAGGGGGAGCTTCAGAGCCTCAGAGGAGAGCACAGCAACAGGTGTGCAGAGGGCAAAGTGGAGAGAGACCTGCACAGAGGGTTGGTGCTGACAGGCACACCCGAGTCTAAGACACTTGTCCCCTGACCTGCTGGGGCAGGTGGGGGCTGGGTACTGAGGCTTGGGCTTTGGAGATCAGATGCTGGGGAGAGGACCAGAATTGGCTGTGTGAAGACAGCCTGAGGGAGCTAGGGTATAGTGTACCACAACTGAGGGAATCTGAGAAGAAGCCTGGGCCTGCCAAAGAGGCAAGGGACCATTGGTGGGAGGTGGGCAAGGAGAGGGCCAGGTCCACCATAGGAACTTCTTTTTCTGTGTGCTCACAGGCAGCAGGGCACCACCTACACGAGCTCCAGGGGCGGGCATGAGACACGACTACTATCTCAGACTCCAGAGGCAGGCACAGACCATTAATGCTGCCACCACTGCCACCAAGGGTCCCGTGAGCAAGCACAGATCACTGCCCCCACCTTCCCAGGGGCCTGTGTGGCCCGTCACTGCCAAGGGTCCCATGATCCAGGGCCAACATCCCTGGAAGAGCACATAGTGCACCCCGTCTGTTGCAAATTCCTGCTGGTCTCTGCTGCTGCAGGCACTTTGCACATGTCCCAGCTATGGCTGCCTTATCCCTCCCTGGCCTGAGTAAGTAAGGGTGCCCCAGTCAGCTGCTGCTTTCACCCCCTCCCACCTGGGTGGGGAACAGATGCCTGAGGGTGGCCCACATGCAGAGTTGGGGCCAAAACCAAAGCTGAGCCCCAGGGGAAGTGCAAATAAGGAAGAGAAAGGGAAATCTCTTCATGAAGCTGCACAAGCCTCGGTTTAAATCCACATGATGGCTTGGTTAAACTCTGCATCTGTGGAATATCTGAATAGACAATGAGTGCTCTCACAACTGAGACTGGTCTAGCTTTAGCAGCTGTGGACTTTGGAGGTAAGTACATGCAGCAGTTGGGCCAGGTCACAGTCTGAACTGCCCCTGCATTGGCCACAGCAGGTCCAGAGACCTACCAAGAGGTATTGGAGGGCCTCCAGGGGAGGCAGGTGTTGGCTGTGTCTCACTGTGTGGGCAAAGACACTGAGCAGAGGCCCCAGGAAAAGATTATTATTCTATTATTTTTTTGTTTTGTTTTGTTCTGTTTTTTTTTTTTAATTTTTTTCTTTTTAAAATTTTTTAATATACTTTTAATTTTTCTATTTTTACTTTACTATTTTGTTGTTTTTTTCCTGCTTTTGTTCTTTGTTTTGTTTTGTTTTTATATATTTTTGATAGTTTTTGTGTGTTTTATGTTCTGTTTGCTTTTTTTTAGTTTGCTTTCTGCTTTGTTTTGTTTTTATTAGTTTTGTTTTTATTGTTTGTATTCATTTGGGGGTTCTTTTGGTTGTTTGGCTCTTTTCTTGTTTTTTGTTTTGTTTCTTTTTGTCTGTCACTTTGTTTTTGTTTGGTTTTGCTTTCACCATTTGTCTTGGGTTTTCTTTGTTTTCTTTTCTTCCTTTTGTTGTTGTTGCTGTTTGTTTCTATTTTGCCATTTGTCTTGGGTTTTGTCTGTTTTCTTTCTATTTTTTTCTCTCTCTTTTTTTTTTTTTGACATGTCACCCACCTTGCAGAGTCTTAGTTCCCAGCCTGGGGTCGGGCCTGAGGCTCTGCGGTGGGAGCACCAAGTCCAGGACTAGAATTCTCTGGACCACCAGAGAAGTCCCAGGCCCAGGGAATATTTAGCAGCATGAGCTCTCCCAGAGGTCTCCATCTCAACACCAGGACTTGGCTCCACTCAACTACCTACAGGCTCCAGTGCTGGATGCCTCCCGCCAAACAACTAGCAAGACAGGAACAAAGCCCCACCTGTCAGGAGACAGTCTGCCTAAAGTTGTACTAAGCTCACAGACACCCCAAAACACACCACCTGACGTGTCCCTGCCCATCAGAGGGACAAGACTCAGCTCCACCCACCAGAGTGCAGGCACGAGTCCCTCCCACCAGGAAGCCTACACAAACTCCTAATCCAACCTAATCCACCAAACTAATCCACCAGAGGGCAGACACCAGAATCAAGAGGAACTACGACCCTGCAGCCTGAAGAAAGTTGACCACAAACACAGTAAGTTAGACAAAATAAGAAGACAGATAAACATGTTGCAGATGAAGGAGCATGGTAAAAACCTAAAAGACCAAATAAATGAAGAGGAAAAAGGCAATCTACCTGAAAAAGAATTCAGAGTAATGATAGTAAAGATGATCTAAGATCTCGAAAATAGAATGGAGGCATGGATCTAGAAGATAGAAGAAATGTTTAACAAGGACCTGGAAAAACTAAAGAACAAACAAACAGTGATGAACAACACAATAACTGAAATGAAAAATACACTAGAAGGAATCAATAACAGAATAATTGAGGCAGAAGAATGGATAAGTGAGCTGGAAGATAGAATGGTGGAAATAACTGCCATGGAGCAGAATAGAGAAAACAGAATGACAAGAAATTAGGGTAGTCTCAGAGACTTCTGGGACAACATTAAACACACCAACATTCAAATTATAGGGGCCCCAGAAGAAGACAAAAAGAAAGGGTCTGAGAAAATATTTGAAGAGATTATTGTCAAAAACTTCCCTAATATGGGAAAGGAAACAGTCACCCAAGTCCAGGGAGTGCAGAGAGTCCCATACAGGGTAACCCAAGGAGAAACATGTTGAGACACATATTAATCAAACTAACAAAAATTAAATACAAAGAAAAAATATTAAAAGTAGCAAGAGAAAAGCAACAAATAACATACAAGGGAATCCCCATAAGGTTATCAAAGGACTTTTCAGCAGAAACTCTTCAGGCCAGAAGGGAGTGACAGGATATATTTAAAGTGATGAAAGGGAAAAACCTACAACCAAGATTACTCTCCCCAGCAAGGATCTCATTCAGATACAATGGAGAAATCAAAAGCTTTACAGAAAAGAAAAAGCTAAGAGAATTCAGCACCATCAAACCAGCTTTACAACAAATGCTAAAGGAACTTCTTGAGGTGGAAAACACAAGAGAAGAAAAAGACCTAAAAAAACAAATCCAAAACAATTAAGAAAATGGTAATAGGAACATACATATTGATAATTACCTTAAATGTAAATGGATTAAGTGATCCGAACAAAGACACAGACTGGCTGAATGGATACAAGAACAAGATCCGTACATATGCTGCATACAAGAGACCCACTTCAGAGCTAGGAACACATACAGACTGAAAGTGAGGGAATGGAAAAAGATATTCCATGCAAATGGAAATCAAAAGAAAGCTGGAGTAGAAATACTCATATCAGACAAAATAGATTTTAAAATAAAGACTATTACAGGGACTTCCCTGGTGGCACAGTGGTTGGGAATCTGCCTGCCAAGCAGGGGACACAGGTTCAATCCCTGGTCTGGGAAGATGCTGCATGCTGCGGAGCAACTAAGCCCGTGCACTACAACTACTGAGCCTGAGCTCTAGAGCCCATGAGACACAACTACTGAGCCTGTGTGCCACAACTACTGAAGCCCATGTGCCTAGAGCCCATGCTCCATAACAAGAGAAGGCACCACTATGAGGAACCTGTGGACTGCATGAAGAATGGCCCCTGTGCACCACAATGAAGACTAGCCCCTGCTCGTTGCAACTAGAGGAAGCTCACTCACAGCAACAAAGAAGCAATGCAGCCAAAATAAATAAATAAATAAAAATAAATTTATTTATAAAAAGACAAGAGACAAAGAGTGACACTACATGATGATCAAGGGATCAATCCAAGAAGAAGATATAACAATTATACATATTTATGCACCCAACATAGGAGCACCTCAATATATAAGGCAAATACTAACAGCCATAAAACGTGAAATTGAAAGTAATACAATAATAGTGGGGGACTTTAACACTCCACTTATACCAATGGACAGATTATCCAGACAGAAAATTAATAAGGAAACACAAGCCTTAAATGATACATTAGACCAGAGAGACTTAATTGATATTTATAGGAAGTCCACCTGGAAGCAGCAGAATACACTTTTTCTCAAGTGCACACAGAACATTCTTCAGGATAGATCACATCTGGGGTCACAAATCAAGCCTTGATAAATTTAAGAAAATTGAAATCATATCAAGCATCTTTTCTGACCACAGCGCTATGAGAATAGAAATCAATTACAGGAAGAAAACTATAAAAAACATGAACACATGGAGGCTAAACAATATGCTACTAACCAACCCAACGCACCACTGAAGAAATCAAAGAGGAAGTAAAAACATACCTTGAAACAAATGACAATGAGTACACAACGACACAAAACCTATGGCACGCAGCAAAAGAAGTTCTAAGAGGGAAGTTTATAGAAATATAATCCTACTTCAAGAAACAAGAAAAATCTCAGACAACCTTACCTTACAGCTAAAGCAACTAGAGAAAGAGGAACAAACAAAACCCAAAGTTAGTAGAAGAAAAGAAATCATAAAGATCAGAGCAGAAATAAATGAAATAGAAACTCAGAAAACAATAGCAAACATCAATGAAACTACAAGCTGATTCTTTGAGAAGATAAACAAAATTGATAAAACTTTAGCCAGACTCATCGAGATATAAAGAGAGAAGACTGAAATCAATAAAATTAGAAATGAAGAAGGAGAAGCTACAATGGACACCACAGAAATACAAAGCATCATAAGAAACTACTACAAGCAACTCTATGCCAATAAAATGGACAACCTGAGAGATATGGACAAATTCTTAGAAAAGTACATCTTCCAAGACTGAACCAGGAAGAAATAGAAAATATGAACAGACCAATCACAAGTAATAAAATTGAAACAGTGATTAAAAATATTCCGACAAACAAAAGTCCAGGACCAGATGGCTTCACAGGTGAATTCTATCAAACATTTAGAGAAAAGCTAAAACCTATCCTTCTCAAACTCTTCCCAAAAATTGCAGAGAGAGGAATACTCCCAAACTCATTCTACAAAGCCACCATCACCCTGATACCAAAACCAGGCAAAAATATCACAAAAAGAGAAAATTACAGGACAATATCACTGATGAACATAGATGCAAAAACCCTCAAAAAATACTAGCAAACAGAATCCAAAAACATTAAAAGGATCATACCCTATGATCAAGTGGGATTTCTCACAGGGATGCAAGGATTCTTCAATATATGCAAATCAATTAATGTGATACACTATATTAACAAATTGAGAATAAAAACCATATGATCAACTCAATAGATGCATAAAAAGCCTTTGGCAAAATTCAACACCCATCTATGATAAAAACTCACCAGAAAGTGGGCATAGAGGGAACCTACCTCAACATAATGAAGGTCACATATGACAAACCTACAGCAAACATTCTCAATGGTGAAAAACTGAAAGCATTTCCTCAAAGATCAGGAAAAAGACAAGGATGTCCACTCTCACCACTATTATTCAACATAGTTCTGGAAGTCCTAGCCATGGCAATCAGAGAAGAAAAAGAAATAAAAAGAATACAAATTGGAAGACAAGAAGTAAAACTGTCACTGTCTGCAGATGACATGATACTATACATAGAGAATCCTAAAAATGCCACCAGAAAACTGCTAGAGCTAAACAGTGAATTTGGTAAAGTTGCAGGATACAAAATTAATGCACAGAAATCTCTTGCATTCCTATACACTAATGATGAAAATCTGAAAGAGAAATTAAGGAAACACTCCCATTTACCATTGCAACAAAAACAATAAAATATCTAGGAATAAACCTACCTAAGGAAACAAAACACCTGTATGCAGAAAACTACAAGACACTGATAAAGAAATTAAAGATGATACAAACAGATGGAGAGATATATCATGTTTTGGATAGGAATCAACATTGTGAAAATGACTATACTACCCAAAGCAGCTACAGATTCAATGCAATCCCTATCAAACTACCAATGGCATTTTTCACAGAACTAGAACAAAAAAATTTCACAATTTGTATGGAAACACACAAGACCCTGTATAGCCAAAGCAATCTTGAGAAGGAAGTTTCCTTCCTTCCTTCTTGAGATGAGGAATCAGGCTGTCAGACTTCAGACTATACTACAAACCTACAGTAATAAATACAGTATGGTAGTGGCACAAAAACAGAAATACAGATAAATGGAACAGAATAGAAAGCCCAGAGATAAACCCATGCACCTACAGTCACCTAATCCATGACAAAGGAGGCAAGAAAATACAATGGAGAAAAGACAGTCTCTTCAATAAGTGGTGCTGGGAAAACTGGACAGCTACATGTAAAAGAATGAAATTAGAACACTCCCTGACACCATACACAAAAATATAATCAAAATGGATTAAAGACCTAAATGTAAAGCCAGACACTATCAAACTCTTAGAGGAAGACATAGGCAGAACATATTTTGACATAAATTACAGCAAGATCTTTTTAACCTACCTCCTAGAATAATGAAAATTAAAACAAAAATAAACAAATGGGACCTAATGAAACTTCAAAGCTTTTGCACAGCAAAGGAAACCATAAACAAGACAACCCTCAGAATGGGAGAAAATATTTACAAACACAACAGCTGACAAGGGATTAATTTCCAAAATATAAAAAGAGCTCATGCAGCTCAATATCCTAAAAGACAAACAGCCCAATCCAAAAATGGGCAGAAGACCTAAATAGACATTTCTCCAAAGAAGACATACAGATGGCTAACAAACACATAAAAAGTTGCTCAATATCATTAATTATTAGAGAAATGCAAATCAAAACTACAGTGAAGTATCACTTCACACTGGTCAGAATGGCCATCATAAAAAAATCTACAATACCCACTACCAAATGTAAATTAGATAGCTAGTGGGAAGCTGCCGCATAGCACAGGGAGTTCACCCCTGTGCTTTGTGACCACCTAGAGGGGTGGGATAAGGAGGGTGGGAGGGAGAGTGATGCAAGAGGGAAGAGATATGGGAACATATGTATATGTATACCTGATTCACTTTGTTGTAAAGGAGAAACTAACACACTATTGTAAAACAGTTATACTCAAAGATGTTAAAAAAAATAAAATAAAATAAAAAATAAAATAGAAAAAAAAATTTTAAAAATAAAGCTACTTATGGAATAAAAAAAAATCTACAAATAGTAAAGACTGGAGAGGGTATGGAGAAAAGGAAACCCTCTTGCACTGTTGGTGGGAATGTATATTGATAGAGTCACTATGGAGAACAGTATGGCGGTTCCTTAAAAAACTAAAAATAGAACTACTGTATGACCCAGTAATCCCACTACTGGGCATATACTCTGAGAAAACCATAATTCAAAAAGACACATGCACCACAATGTTCATTGCAGCTCTATTTACAATAGCCAGGACATGGAAGCAACCTAAGTGTCCATCGACAGAGAAATGGATAAAGAAGGTGTGGCATATATATACAATGGAATATTACTCAGCCATAAAAAGGAAGGATATTGGGTCATTTGTTGAGATGTGAATATATCTAGAGACTGTCATACAGAGTGAAGTAAGTCAGAAAGAGAAAAAGAGATATCATATAATATCTCTTATATGTGGAATCTAGGAATATGATACAGATGAACTTATTTACAAACCAGAAATAGAGACACAGATGTTGAGAACAAACATGGATATCAAGGGGGGGAAGAGGGTGGTGGGATGAATTGGGAGATTGGGTTTGACATATATACACTACTAAGTATAAAAAAGATAACTAATGAGAACCTACCGTATAGCACAGAGAACTCTACTCAATGCTGTTTGGTGACCAAAATGGGAAGGAAATCCAACAAAAGAGGGGATATATGTGTACATATAGCTGATTCACTTTGCTGCACAGCAGAAACTATCACAACATTGTAAAGCAACTATACTCCAATAAAAATTAATGAAGAAAAATAAGTAGAGGATACAACCATTTGTTACTTACACTTCCCCTCTACCTATGCACTAAATAAATATGTCCTATTCTGCTTCAAAAAAAAAAAATGGCCCCAAATCAAGACTTTAGGCAAGTGAGTTTAAATTCAATTCTCACTGAATCCAAATGAAACCAATATTATATGTCCCTAGGACAGTGAAAACACAAAATCGAAATGAGCCAGAGAAACTCTTCAATCTGAAAGATGGTCCGGGACAGATATAATTTGAAAGGAAACTTACTTTTGTCCAGAAGTGGTAAGTCAAATAATTACCAACTCTTTCATACCTGTTTCTATTTTCTTACAGTGTGGATGAAGAAACTTAAATAACAAGATTAGAAATTTAGCCAATACTACACATTAACTTTCTGTTCCATCTGCTAGAACAGTGTGTCCCACTCTAAATGTTGAGATATTCAAAAGAAAATCCCAAATTACAAAATTAAGTATAATATCACTTTGAGAGCAAAATACGAGCATCAACATCCAAATCCCTAATAATCATGTATCAACTTGGATTATATTACACTGCAAGAAATAGAACACCCAATAAAAACAGTGGCATTGGGGCTTCCCTGGTGGCGCAGTGGTTGAGAGTCCACCTGCCAATGCAGGGGACACAGGTTCGTGCCCCAGTCCAGAAAGATCTCACATGCCATGGAGCGGCTGGGCCTGTGAGCCATGGCTGCTGAGCCTGCACGTCTGGAGCCTGTGCTCTGCAACAGGAGAGGCCACAACAGTGAGAGGCCCGAGTACCACACACAAAAAAAGAAAAAACCAATCAACCAACCAACCAACAACAACAAAAAAAAACAGTGGCATCAAAAAATTAAGAGATTTTTTCTTCTTTATGTAAAAATCCAGAGATAGATAGTTCAGGGCCTGGTTTGGAGCTCTACAATGACAAGAACTAGGCTTTCATTCCCAAATTCACCTCTTTGTCCAAGAAGGCTCCAACCATTTTTAGAAAAAGAAGGAAGAAGGATGTGACCCCACCTTTTATGTACACTTGCTGGAAGTTTCACATTTTCACTTACTATCATATAGTCTACTTGGGCTGGCTGCTATAACAGAATACCATAGACTGGGTAACTTTTAAATAACAGAAATTGATTACTCACAGTTCTGGTGGCTGGAAGTCTAAGATCAGGATGCCAGCAGGTTCAGTGGCTAGCAGGAGCCCACTTCATGGTTCATAGATGACCATTATGGAAGACAATCTACTTCAGTCAAATCCCACCAATTTAGATGTTAATCTCATCCAAAAACAGCCTCACAGAAATACCCACAATAATGTTTGGCTAAATATCTGGGTACTATGACCTAGCTAAGTTGCCACATAAAATTAATCATTATAAACAGGATATGGACCTTTTAAGAGAGTGGCATGGTATGTAACACTGAGAATAAATCTACTGAATATACTTAATACATATATAAATATATAAAGATACATAAAACTGACAAAAAATTAAAGAACTGAGATAAAAAGACTTCCCCCAAACATATAACAACAAACTCCAAACATAAATCAGAATTTCTGGATACACAGCTGAGAGCTAATTCTTCTTTTCACTTAGACTTACATCCTCAAATCATTTCTCTATATATTAGAACATCATAACCATTATTTTAAAATTTAATTATAAAAAAACTTTTTTTTGGAATTTATTTTTTTATACAGCAGGTTATAATTAGTCATCAATTTTACAGACATCAGTGTATACATGTCAATCCCAATTGCCCAATTCATCACACCACCATCACCACCCCCCACCGCTTTCCCCCCTTGGTGTCCATACATTTGTTCTCTACATCTGTGTCTCAATTTCTGCCCTGCAAACTGGTTCATCTGTACCATTTTTCTAGGTTCCAAATATATGCGTTAATATACGGTATTTGTTTTTCTCTTTCTGACTTACTTCACTCTCTATGACAGTCTCTAGATCCATCCACCGCTCAAAAAATGACCCAATTTTGTTCCTTTTTGTGGCTGAGTAATATTCCATTGTATATATGTACCACATCTTCTTTATCCATTCGTCTGTCAATGGCCATTTAGGTTGCTGCCAGGACCTGGCTATTGTAAACAGTGCTGCAATGAACATTGGGGTGCATGTGTAGTTTTGAATGATGGTTTCTCTGGGTATATGCCCAGTAGTGGGATTGCTGGATCATATGGTAATTCTATTTTCAGTTTTTAAAGGAACCTCCATACTGTTCTCCATAGTGGTTCTATCAATATACATTCCCACCAACAGTGCAAGAGGGTTCCATTTTCTCCACACCATCTCCAGCATTTGTTGTTTATAGATTTTCTGACGATGCCCATTCTAACTGGTGTGAGGTGATACCTCACTGTAGTTTTGATTTGCATTTCTCTAATAATTAGTGATGTTGAGCAGCTTTTCACATACTTCTTGGCCATCTGTATGTCTTCTTTAGAGAAATGTCTACTTAGGTCTTCTGCCCATTTTTGGATTGGGTTTTTGTTTTTTTAATATTGAGCAGCATGATCTGTTTAAATGTTTTGGAGATTAATCCTTTGTCCATTGATTCGTTTGCAGATATTTTCTCCCATTCTGAGGGTTGTCTTTTCATCTTGTTTACGGTTTCCTTTGCTGAGCAAAAGCTTTGAAGTTTCATCAGGTCCCATTTGTTTATTTTTGTTTTTATTTCCATTACTCTAGGAGGTGGATCAAAAAAGATCTTGCTGTGATTTATGTCAAAGAGTGTTCTTCCTGGGTTTTCCTCTAAGAGTTTTATAGTGTCCGGTCTTACATTTAGGTCTCTAATCCATTTTGAGTTTATTTTTGTGTATGGTGTCAGGGAGTGTTCTAATTTCATTCTTTTACACATGTAGCTGTCCAGTTTTCCCAGCACCACTTATTGAAGAGACTGTTCTCCATTGCATATCCTTGCCTCCTATGTCATAGATTAGTTGACCATATGTGGGTGGGTTTATCTCTGGGTTTTCTATCTTGGTTCATTGATCTATGTTTCTGTTTTTGTGCCAGTACCACATTGTCTTGATTACTGTAGCTCTGTAGTATAGTCTGAAGTCACGCAGCCTGATTCCTCCAGCTCTGTTTCTTTCCCTCAAGACTGCTTTGGTTATTCGGGGTCTTTCGTGTCTCCATACAAAGTTTAAGATTTTGTTCCCTAGTTCTGTAAAAAATGCCATTGGTAATTTGATAGGGATTGCATTGAATCTGTAGATTGCTTTGGGTAGTATAGTCATTTTCACAATATTGATTCTTCTAATCCAAGAAAATGGTATATCTCTCCATCAGTTGGTATCATGGTAAATTTCTTTCATCAGTGTCTTATAGTTTTCTGCATACAGGTCTTTTGTCTCCCTAGGTAGGTTTCTTCCTAGGTATTTTATTGTTTTTGTTGCAGTGGTAAATGGGAGTGCTTCCTTAATTGCTCTTTCAGATTTTTTCATCATTAGTGTATAGGAATGCAATAGATTTCTGTGCATTAATTTTGTATCCTGCAACTTTACCAAATTCACTGATTAGCTCTAGCAGCTTTCTGGTGGCATTTTTAGGATTCTCTATGTATAGTATCATGTCATCTGCAGACAGTGACAGTTTTACTTCTTGTTTTCCAATTTGTATTCCTTTTATTTCTTTTTCTTCTCTGATTGTGTGGCTAGGATTTCCAAAACTATGTTGAATAATAGTGGTGAGAGTGGACATCCTTGTCTTGTTCCTGATCTTTGAGGAAATGCTTTCAGTTTTTCACCATTGAAAATGATGTTTGCTGTGGTTTTGTCATATATAGCCTTTATTATGTTGAAGTAAGTTCCCTCTATGCCCACTTTCTGAAGATTTTTTATCATAAATAGGTGTTCAATTTTGTCAAAAGCTTTTTCTGCTGCTATTGAGATGATCATATGATTTTTATTCTTCATTTTGTTAATATGGTGTGTCACATTGATTGATTTGCATGTATTGAAGAATCCTTGCATCACTGGGATAAATCCCACTTGATCAGGATGTATGATCCTTTTAATGTGTTGTTGTGTTCTGTTTGTTCGTATTTTGTTGAGGATTTTTGCATCTATATTCATCAGTGATATTGGTCTGTAACTTTCTTCTTTTGTAGTATCTTTGTCTGGTTTTGGTATCAGGGTGGTGGTGGCCTCATAGAATGAGTTTGGGAGTGTTCCTTCCTCTACAATGTTTTGGAAGAGTTTGAGAAGGATGGGTGTTATCTCTTCTCTAAATGTTTGATAGAATTCACCTGTGAAGCCATCTGGTCCTGGACTTTTCTTTGTTGGAAGATTTTAAATCACAGCTTCAATTTCATTACTTGTGATTGGTCTGTTCATATTTTCTATTTCCTTCTGCTTCAGTCTTGGAAGGTTATATCTTTCTAAGAATTTGTCCATTTCTTCCAGGTTGTCCATTTTATTGGCATAGAGTTGCTTGTAGTAGTCTCTTAGGATGCTTTGTATTTCTGTTGTGTCTGTTGTAACTTCTCCTTTTTCCTTTCTAATTTTATTGATTTGAGTCCTCTCCCTCTTTTTCTTGATGAGTCTGGCTAATGGTTTATCAATTTTATTTATCTTCTCAAAGAACCAGCTTTTAGTTTTATTGATCTTTGCTATTGTTTTGTTTCCATTTCATTTATTTCGCCTCTGATCTTTATGATTTCTTTCCTTCTGCTCACTTTGGGTTTTGTTTGTTCTTCTTTCTCTAGTTCCTTTAGGTGTAAGGTTAGGTTGTTTGAGATGTCTGTTGTTTCTTGAGGTAGGCTTCTATAGCTATAAACTTCCCTCTTAGAACTGCCTTTGCTGCATCCCATAGGTTTTGGGTCATCGTGTTTTATTGTCATTTGTTTCTAGGTATTTTTTTGATTTCCTCTGATTTCTTCAGTGATCTCTTGGGTATTTAGTAGTGTATCATTTAGCCTCCATGTGTTTCTATTCTTCACAGATTTTTTTTTTCCAGTAATTGATATCTACTCTCATAGCATTGTGGTCAAAAAGATACTTGATATGATTTCAATTTTCTTAAATTTACCAAGGCTAGATTTGTGACCCAAGATATGATCTGTCCTGGAGAATGTTCCATGAGCACTTGAGAAGTAAGTGTAATCTGCTGTTTTTGGATGGAATGTCCTATAAATATCAATTAAATCTATCTGGTCTATTGTGTCATTTAAAGCTTCTTTTTCTTTATTTATTTTCATTTTGGATGATCTGTCCATTGGTGTAAGTGAGGTGCTAAAGTCCTCCCATTACTGTCTTACTGTCGATTTCCTCTTTTATAGCTGTTAGCAGTTGCCTTATGTATTGAGGTGCTCCTATGTTGGGTGCATATATATTTATAATTGTTATGTGTTCTTGGAGTGATCCCTTCATCATTGTGCAGTGTCCTTCCTTGTCTCTTGTAATATTCTTTATTTTAAAGTCTATTTTATCTGATATGACTATAGCTACTCCAGCTTTCTTTTGATTTCCATTTGCATGGAATATCTATTTCCATCCCCTCACTTTCACTCTGTATGTGTCCCTAGGTCTGAAATGGGTCTCCTGTACACAGCATATATATGGGTCTTGTTTTTGTATCCATTCAGCAAGGCTTTGTCTTTTGTTTGGAGTGTTTAATCCATTCACGTTTAAGGTAATTATTGATATGCATGTTCCTATGACCATTTTCTTTTTTTTTTTTTTTTTTTTTTTTTGCGGTATGCGGGCCTCTCACTGTTGTGGCCTCTCCCGTTGCGGAGCACAGGCTCCAGACGTGCAGGCCCAGCGGCCATGGCTCACGGGCTCAGTTGCTCCGCGGCATGTGGGATCTTCCCGGACCAGGGCACGAACCCGTGTCTCCTGCATCGGCAGGCGGATTCTCAACCACTGTGCCACCAGGGAAGCCCTGAACATTTTCTTAATTGTTTTGGGTTTGTTTTTGTAGGTTCTTTTCTTCTCTTGTGTTTCCCACTTAAAGAGGTTCCTTTAGCATTTGTTGTAGAGCTGGTTTGGTGGTGCTGAATTCTCTTAGCTTTTGCTTGTCTGTAAAGCTTTTGATTTCTCCATCGAATCTGAATGAGATCCTTGGCAGGTAATTTGGTTGTAGGTTCTTCCCTTCCATCACTTGAAGTATATCATGTCACTCCCTTCTGGCTTGTAGAGTTTCTGCCAAGAAATCAGCTGTTAACCTTATGGGAGTTCCCTTTTATGTTGTCGTTTTTCCCTTGCTGCTTTTACTAATTTTTCTTTGTCTTTAATTTTTGCCAATTTGATTACTATGTGTCTCTGCATGTTTCTCCTTGGGTTTATCCTGTATGGGACTCTGAGCTTCCTGGACTTGGGTGGCTATTTCCTTTCCCATATTAGGGAAGTTTTTGACTATAATCTCTTCAAATATTTAGTCTGGTCCTTTCTTTCTTCTCCTTCTGGGTCCCCTGTAACGTGAATGTTGTTGTGTTTAATGTTGACCCAGAGGTCTCTTAGGCTGTCTTCGTTTCTTTTCATTCTTTTTTCTTTATTCCGTTCCGCAGCAGTGAATTCCACCATTCTGTCTTCCAGGTCACTTATCCGTTCTTCTGACTCAGTTATTCTGCTATGGATTCCTTTTAGTGTAGTTTTCATTTTAGTTACTGTATTGTTCATCTCTGTTTGTTTGTTCTTTAATTCTTCTAGGTCTTTGTTAAACATTTCTTGCATCTTCTCGATTTTTGCTTCCATTCTTTTCCCGAGGTCCTGGATCATCTTCACTATCATTACTCTGAATTCTTTTTCTGGAAGGTTGCCTATCTCCACTTCATTTAGTTGTTTTTCTGGGGTTTTACCTTGTTCCTTCATCTGGTACATAGCCCTCTGCCTTTTCATACTGTCTCTCTTTCTGTGAATGTGGTTTTTGTTCCACAGGCTGCAGGATTGTAGTTCTTGCTTCTGCTGTCTGCCCTCTGGTGGATGAGGCTATCTAAGAGGCTTGTGCAAGTTTGCTGACTGGAGGGACTGATGGTGGGTAGAGCTGACTGTTGTTCTGGTGGGCAGAGCTCAGTAAAACTTTAATCCTCTTGACTGCTGATGGGTGGGGCTGGGTTCCCTCCTTGTTGGTTGTTTGGCCTGAGGCAACCCAACACTGGAGCCTACCCAGGCTCTTTGGTGGGGCTAATGGCGGACTCTGGCAGGGCTCACACTAAGGAGTACTTCCCAGAACTTCTGCTGCCAGTGTCCTAGTCCCAGTGGTGAGCCACATCCACCCCCCTGCCTCTGTAGGAGACCCTCCAACACTAGCAGGTAGGTCTGGTTCAGTCTCCCTTGGGGTCACTGCTCCTCATCCTGGGTCCCAATCACACACTACTTTGTGTGTGCCCTCCAAGGGTGGAGTCTCTGTTTTCCCCAGTCCTGTTAAAGTCCTGCAATCAAATCCCACTAGCCTTCAAAGTCTGATTCTCTAGGAATTCCTCTTCCCATTGCTGGACCCCCAGGTTGGGAAGCCTGACATAGGACTCAAAACCTTCATCCAGTGGGTGGACTTCTGTGGTATAAGTGTTCTCCAGTCTGTGAGTCACCCACCCAGCAGTTATGGGATTTATTTTACTGTGATTGTACGCCTCCTACCACCTCATTTTTGCTTCTCCTTTGTCTTTGGATGTGGGGTATCTTTTTTGGTAAGTTCCAGTGTCTTCCTGTAGATGATCGTCCAGCAGCTAGCTGTGATTCTGCTGTTTTCACAAGAGGGAGTGAGAGCACGTCCTTCTACTCCGCCATCTTGGTTCAGGGTGAAAAATTTATTTTCTTGAATAAAACAAATATTGCTCGTAAAAATGTGTGAACCTTTCATTATTTAAAATATTCTGGGTGTTCCAAATGTCTTCTTTCATTCTATAATTTAATATTGAGTTGGGTAATTTAGTACCTATTTTGCATGAGGTGTTTTGCTGTACCCCATGGGAGGTGAAGCAAGAGTTGAGATAAGGGAGAGACAATACCTTGCAAAAATGTTGGTATAACAAATATGAAAAATGTCATAATGTAGGATAAATTCTTTTGAAGTTCACAATAAATTTTGACTATCTTAACATTTTCAAATATACATTACTGATATGACCTTCTTTTCCAAGCTTGGAATGCAAAGGTAATTATATCTCCTTTATAATACCAACTAATTATTTCATCAGCAAGAATACCAGTATTTCCCTTTAGGAACCACTACTTGTTCCGAGATACCCAAGTTTACTTACTCAGTTTACTTACTCAACTTTACTTATTCAACCCAAAGTGGCTAGTCCCACTTCCAAATATCACATGGAGAGAACCAGGAGGTCTAACAAAACCACTAGTGTAATTGTTCAGTACCAGCCCCATCACTTAACTACTGAGTACTGTATGCCCACAGGATGCTTGTCCACTTGTAATGATTTCTTTGCTGGCTCTTGCTGCAGTTCTTTTAGTTCATAATCAAATTTCCAGTCATTGCATCTAAATATGACCCTCAGCATGTTCCTGGCTTGGCTAAGAGTAGCTTCTACCATATCCACATTTTGTACATTTTGTGGATATGCGCCACCAACATGCAACCTTGGGCTCCCCTGGTGGCGCAGGGGTTGAGAGTCCACCTGCCGATGCAGGGGACACGGGTTCGTGCCCCGGTCTGGGAGGATCCCACATGCCGCAGAGCGGCTAGGCCTGTGAGCCATGGCCACTGGGCCTGTGCGTCCAGAGCCTGTGCTCTACAACGGGAGAGGTCACGGCAGTGAGAGGCCTGCGTACCGCAAACAAACAAACAAACAAAAACATGCAACCTTGGTATTAAACTTGGAACACCACAATCTTTTGCACATTTCTTAGAAACATTTGGAGTCCTTCCTGCTGGCAGAGTTCACTTAGCATCAACTGTGTCTATTGAAGATATTCTAATAACATTGAAACTCAGAAGAGAGGGGGCCATGTTCTTGATTCTTTGGTCCCATTAATTTCCTTGGATCCTATGCAAATATTCCTACCTCTTCCCCAAAGATCAACTTTGCCTACCAAGGACTATTGGGAGGAGCTGCCTTAATCTAGCTACCAAGACTACCATTACACATATTTATATTTTCCCCAATATTTGAGTTTGTCTTAAAAACACTTTGTATCTTTTGTTGGCTCTCTGGAAGAGTTTCAAAGTGGTTTTAAAAGTGACACTCTGATATTACTTAGATAGTTAACTTAGAATATATGGTCTCAGTAAGACCAGAAGGAAAACATATTAGATCTTGGGTGTGAGGGTTGCTACGGGATTGATGTGATGTACATTTCATTTTACAGATGCTCAACTTAGCAATTTGTCAAGAAAGGAGAAAAGAAGCTCAGAATAGTTTTCTTTAAGAAGAGGCAAATGTATATATGTCCACGTCGCTCTCTCACTCTGTCCCAGGACATACATATACTACCAAATGTAAAATAGATAGCTAGTGGGAAGCAGCCGCATAGCACAGGGAGATCAGCTCGGTGCTTTGTGACCACCTAGAGGGGTGGGATAGGGAGGGTGGGAGGGAGGGAGACACAAGAGGGAGGAGATATGGGAACATATGTATATGTATAGCTGATTCACTTTGTTATACAGTAGAAACTGACACAGCATTGTAGAGCAATTATACTCCAATAAAGATGTTAAAAAAAAGAAAAAGAATAGGTTGAGATATATCTGCTAGTAGTAGGTAAGCCTCTGTCTCCTCACCTATAAAATGGGGATAGCAATGATACCAACTGAAATGGATTACTGGAGAATTAAATAAGATGATGCATATAAATATTTAATGCACTAACAAGCACTTAATAAATGATTTTTAAAAAGAGGTAAATGAAACTAGTAAGTCTTCATGTAGCTGAGGGGAGAAATGTGATTGTCAACTTAGGTGTACTGCTGCCTGGGAAAGGCACATCATATCTGTAATTTCTCTCCATCAACAACAGTCTTGTGAATCTGGAGGACAATTTTCTACCGTGTTAAGGAGAAAGTAAGAGACTGATATATGGAACTTAGATAAAAAGAAAACTAAGCAGTGTTAAGTGAGGAAGCTAAAGACAAACAGAAGACTGCATCTGTAAAGAAGTTAAATCTTGTAGCAGAAATATAAGTGAAGCCAGTGAAGTTACTAAAAAGCTCAGTACAGTGGGAAAGCCCCAGAAAGGTCTGGCCAAGTTAAGGAGGAGCAGCTTCATCCCAGACTAGAAATAGACTAGAGCTGAGGTTGGATGGACAACAGCTAAGGATCATCAACAGAGGTATAGAAATGCACCTAGGTTTTTATTAACATACTTTAAAGTTGTTTTCAATTTGGTATTTACTTTAAAAATAATAATGATGTTTCATAATTCAGGCCAATGTTTATATTTCACTATGTTAATAGTTACATTTTTACACACTAATATCAAAGTGTGCAACTGTATAACGTAAGGCACTAGCCAGCACTTTTTGGCCATATATTCGAACAGAAAGCAAAGCATCCAGAATAAATGAGGTAACTTTTGATGACTGGTCTTTCAAACCCATAATTGATCCTGTAAAGAGGCAGCAAATGTCATGCAGATTAAAGATGGAAAGAGCCCTGAACCCCATCAAAGATTTATGTTATGTTTGCACCATGGCTTTTTTTCCTGTTTCGCACATAAATATTGTTACCAGCAGAGAAACAAACATATAAATAATGCACAGCTTATTTTGAAAAATTACTATCTGGGTAATTTTTCAGGAACCTGTAACAAGACCATATTTTTGAGAAATAAATATATCTATCTGTTTATTGTATTTTGTGTTTCTGATGAAAGCTACATTTTGTTTTACAGTTGAACACTGAATTATCAGATCTTTGTGACTGCCAGTAATTCTGGTTTGTGTTGATTTAAGCAACAAAATCAAAGTATGTGGCATTACTGAGGGATTAATGTCCAGCTAAAACTGGCCATGGAATAATGATCTACAGGGATTATCTTTTACCAAGGTTATTATTGCTTTCTAATGCTGAAAATCAGAACAGGGAAAGTATGTGAAATAAAATAATAAGGTTTCAGTTATCATACAAACACCACCAAGGGATTATTTTCAGGAAATGAATGTTTGAGACGGATGAGTCAATGTGAATGACAAACCTCATTTCAATGCCCCTTTTAAGTGGAAATTTCATTCTTTCCACACAAGTTTAAGTACTTATTTCACTAACTCTCTGGAGAAATATAGGAGTTGAAATAAAGGAACTAAAGTACTGAATTCAATTATTGTCATTGACCAAGAGGAATTGATCAAAAGTCACACTTTTGCATTAAATAGATCTTCCATGCAAACACATCTTTTAATACAGGACACATGAAAAAAATTAATTATACCTAAAACTGTGTATTTTAAGGTATTTCAAAGTAGTATTGGGCAGTCCAATCATTATTTTTAATATTCCAAAGTATCCAATGAACATCACCTTTTAGTCTTTGTTAGAACTGCTTGGGATGACTAAAATATCCATTTGCTAAGTTGAATTCAGTCAACTTAGTATCAAAACAGTGGTTAACTTTTAAGAATATTGTTATTCACAAATATTGAGAAATTGTTGATAACCTATTGTTCGTGGTTTAGGTGACGAAATATTCCACACCATGGGGTTCAGGCAGGAGGTGTAATAAAAAGGTCTCTAGGTGGTTCTTTCTCAGCTTCATCAGCCTAATTGGCTTTAATTAAGCCTAGGTCAGAGACTGGGAGAAAAGGCACATGTGATTCTCCAAATCCCAGGGATTCTACAATCAACCATCAAGGGAAAAGTAGGGAAGCAGAGATTTCCCCGGAGTATATAAGCAAGAGATCTGATAGATGGCAAGACCTTTTGGTATCTGAAACCAACCTGTGTGATCACTTTCAGTATTTTAATGAATGTGTGTGCTAGTTTCCAATAGCTTTAAGCCGCAGAATGAGATCTTGTTCTTTTTCAATAATTTAAAATATATACTTAAATGTCATATACTTAAATATGAATGTGTGTGCATATGTATTACATACATATGTATATGTATAGATATACATACGTATACATATATATGCACATATACATTTCCACTTCAGAGACTGGAGTGGCATAAACTTAAAAGATGTTTTCTCTATGTTTCTGCATTAGCAGAGCAATTCATCTTCATTACTTCCAAAGAAAGAGTTAATGGAATATTTTTTTCTTCAGTCTTTCAAAATAACTTGCTATATGCTAAAGGTCAGAAATTAGAGATTCAGATGCTATCCAAAGCAAAACCATGTCGCCCTTGATGTCTGGTTATCAATTCTCACCTCCTTTGTTCTTATCTAGATTAAAAACTAACATCCACCCTTCTACACTACGCTATTTGATGCTGGGGTTAGGATTCTGCAAATCACATTTCTGCTTTGCCTGCTGATACCCTATCATTTTCCACCAATAGTGGCCGCTAGAGGGAGCCTAGAAGGTAAACTCCTTTCTGCTCTCTTCCTGTTCTATCCCTGTTTTAGCAATGGCGCTCCACCCTGGGATGGGCATATGGCCTCAGTGTCCTGCTTTATCTCAGTAATCTTAGAACTAACGTGAACGATTCATTCTTAGAGGTATAGGTACCAGCACCAACTGAGAAGTCTTCCTAGCTTTTCCACACTCCTGAGGTACCAGCACCTGCTGGCAGCAGCCAGAGAGCCCCTCTGCCTCCACCCTCACCCCCTCACACACGTGGTTCTGGGCTATAAAGACAGGACTTTGTGAGAGGCTGGATGAGGGAGAGAGAGGCAATAAAGATGAAGTTGAAGATTCTGGTCTGGAGATATAGTGGCCTCTTATAGTCACTCCCTCTCTTACTCTGGGGTTCTCTCTTCCTAATCATTTCTCCAGTGCCTGTGTAACCAATTCGTCTTTTAAATTCTCACTGCTGAAGTGTCCAATGTGGTTTCTGTTTTCCTGATTGGACCCTTACTGATGCACCACTTACCCAGAAAACCGCCTTCATGTGATGCCTAAAAGAATCAGAAGAACCAGTTTCACCCATGTAGACTACTCCATTAACAAGTATTAATTGAGCTCTTCAATACATAGGCACAAGATATCAGGAAAATGACAAGACATAAAACCCAGTTCCTCATTCGACCACTGTGTTCTGGCTGCGCTGGCCTCCTTTCAGTTCCTCACATACTCCATGCTTTCCTCCAGCTCAGAGTCCTCACACATGCTGTTCCTTTTGCCTGGAATATTCTTCCTGACATTCACCCGGTTCACACTTATTCCTTTTCCATATCTAAATTCATTTATCACCTCCTCAGGGGAACTTTCCCAAACCCTCCAGGGTGCTCAGGGCACCCTGTACTTATTAAAAGAGTAGTATTTAAATAACTAATTGAGTAATTAGTTACTAAGGTTTAGAATTTAAGCTCTACTGTGGCAGAAACCATTTCTGTAGAATATTGCCTGTTTCATAACTGTTTCTCCAGTTCTTTTAATCTCAGGAGTTAAATAACAAAAACCATAGAAATATAACAATTATTGAAGACTAGCTATGTGCCAAGAACTATATAAACATGTTACACGTATAATTTCAATTTAACTCTCCCAACAAGCTTAAAAGATAGATACTATTAACACATTGAACAATGAAGGCGCCTAAGGCATAGAGATGGTAAATGGTTTGAACAAGGTCATACAGCTAACCAGTGATGCAGCCAGGGGCCCCGGCACTCTTACTCCAGAGCCTGTACTTAAATCAGTGAGGGAAAGACAAAGCTGATCATCTAATTGGGAAGACAACGCTTATACTTGACAGACAGGCAGCACACGTTGTTAAGTGTGAAAAAACTAGTGTAGGCATTGTGTGTTACCAGAACACAGAGAAAGGGCAGATCCCTAAGGCAGGGGTGGTGAGTCTTCATGGAATGGCTGAGATTTCAACTGGACCTTGAAGTTAGAACTGTACTAGATGAGGAGAAAGGAGAAGAAAGGGCACCTAAGGCAGAGTAAACAGCCCAAGAAAATGTCCTTCAACTCCTTCACCTTCAGATAACCTTTAAAAACAAAGAAAACCACTGAAAAAATTACAAGATTTTTTTTTTTTTTTTTTGGATTGAGGCTCTTATGACTCTTTTCCCAGTAGTAAAAAATAAGCAGGGCTACCAATTTCCTATAAGGTACTTCTAATCCAAAAAGGACAATCACAAAAACACTGGAACACAGGGATGTAAGCCAAGGTACAGTTGGGCAAGTGGCAGACTGCATCAGGGGGCACCAGAACATGATGCTTACCATTGGCCACTGCAGATACAGTGGAAGCAAGCCACAAAAAACAAAACAAAAAAACCTGGCACAGTAACATTTGTCCTACAGAGCCAGGCAGGAAGTCTGTGTTCCAAAACTGACACTGAACTGGGACTCAGCATACTCTTGATAAAGCACAGAATAAAAGGAAGCATGTAGGATTCAGCTGACAAAATATTCAAAGCCAGAACTGAAAGAAGTCACTGATAGAAATGGGTCAGGAAGTGGAGCTGGTACTATTAGCAAACATAGATGGAGGCAGGTTCTTTTGAAGGATGGGCATATAGAAAATGGGAAAGTTTCAGTTAGGATCAAAAGACACCTGGATTCAGGCTAATTTTTTTCTTCACATAGGAACAATAGAAAGTTCAGAATTAATATGGTCCTTGATGAGCTCAGGCTCAAATAAACTGAGCTGGATTTCACTCCATATAAGCCATCTTGATTTTGATACTTATCCCTTCACAAATGATAAAATTTGTCCTACCTTATGAAATAAAATATTATTATCTCTGGTTGCACGGTTCTGTTTTCTTTATTCTCTTCATCTTACTATTTCATATTGTTAAATTTTGATAAACACAATTCCATTTTGTTATTCTGTTAAAAATATTTCCAGACATTGATATATGAAATAAATTAATTGAATGAGATAAATACATTGATGTATGTATATAGTTTTTCAAAAACAGAATTATACACTATATGTTATTTTTAAAACCCTTATTCCACTCAGCAATATGTTCAGACATCTCCGACAAGGAATATATTTCTTCATCATTTATCATCTATTTTTCAAAATGGGAAAACTGAAATCCAGAGAAATAAAACAACTAGTCAAAGTTTCAAAGGGAATGGTTTAGAAAAGGCATTCATTAAACATCAATTTTTATGTAACACAACACAAAAGAAGTTAAATCAATGTGGACCCTGATCAACAGGTACGTACTATATAAGATAAAAAGAAAACCCACAGAAATTACAAAGCCTAAAAAAAATACTCCTAAAAATTTTCTTGAAGTAGTTCACAGTCTACAGACGAGTTCTGCAGACATCATTTGATTTTCAAAACAATCCAATGAATTGGCTAAATCAGGTATTTGGTTAATGATTAATGTTGATAAATGTCTCCGAGTCTATTGTATCAGTCCCGCCTACCTAAAATATTCTGCCTCATTCCTCTGATCTCGACTCACTACAAACCTATTAACTAATGATTCAGAACTTGCTCTCTCCACTTCCTCATTCAACTATTGATTCTTCAACCCACTCCAATGTGTCCGACCTTTTTACTCTATTGACCTCCATTTCGCTAAATCCAATAGACACTTTTCTGTCCTCATCTTTTCTAAACATTCCAGCGGTACTTCATGCATGTTACCACATCTTTCTTCTGAAAACTTTCTCTTCTCCTGGCTTCCAGGACAGTACATTCTCCTGGATTTCCTTCAGAAGTACTAGCTCCTCTTTCTTAGTTTCTTTTGCCAAATTCTTCCCAGTTTCTTAGTGTTTAAGTGTCTTGGGAATTTTCCCCCAGCCATCTTCTCTTCTCTAGCTATACTTTTGCCTTATTTACCTCATTCAGTCCAGTGACTTTAAAGGATACCCGTGTGCTGACAACTACCAAACTTGTATCTACAGCCCTAATCAACCCACTCCCAAACTCCAGACTCATATTCTCAAATGCCTACTAGACAACTCTATTTGAATGTCTAATAAAATTTCAAACTCAACAAATCTAAAATACTATACCCCTCACAACAACAATGGAATCTAGGTATTCCTCCAGTTTTCATTACATCAGTAAGTTTTATCACCATTTATCCATTGCTCAAGCCAAAATTCCAGAATGCTCTTAGAGTCTTCTCTTTCCATCACTCTCTCATACCTAATCTCTCCAAGTCTTGGAGAGACTCTAACTTCTTCTTCTTTTTTTTTTTTTTTTTTTATTTGGCTGTATTGGGTTTCGTTGCTGCATGTGGGCTCAGTAGTTGTGGCTCGCAGGCTCTAGAGTGCAGGCTCAGTAGTTGGGGCGCATGGGCTTAGTTGCTCTGTGGCATGTGGGATCTGCCCGGACCCGGGCTTGAACCCATGTCCCCTGCATTGGCAGGTGGATTCTTAACCACAGAGCCACAAGGGAAGTCCTCTAACTTCTTGATAATTTTCAGATCTGTGCACCTATTTCTGTATCCATTGCTAGCACCCCACTTTAAGAAGTAATGGAAGGTCAGACTCTGGAGCTCCTCCACTTACTAGCTGTAAGGGCAAGTTACCTAACTTCTCTGTGCCTCAGGTTCCTCATCTACAAAATGGCCTATCTTATAGGATTGATAGGTTGTGAAAATTAATCAGTCAACATATGTAGACTGCTTACAAAAGAAACTGGAGTTTTTAGGTTAGAACCAGGTAGCACTTGTTTTTATTTTACTTAAGTTGAAAAAAAGCAACACTCTGCTGAAGAAATTAACAGAATCCAGAGTCTACACAAAATATTATCCACATGTCCAGGAGACAATCCAAAATTACTTTAAATACAAAGAAACAGAAAAATACAAACCAAATTCAAAAGGAAAGGCAATCAATGGAGAATTACCCTAAAATGATGCAGATGTTCAAATTAGTAGACAAGGATTTTGAAACAGCTATTACAATTATGCATAATATTACAAAGAAAAATACATAATGAATAAAAGAGCAGGAAAATTTGGCAGAGAAACATAAACCATAACAAAATATCAAAAGAGTTACTGAATTGAAAAATAAAAAGCTAAAAAAATTTTAAAATCACTGGATGAGATTAATAGCAGATTGGAGATGACAAAGCAAAGTGCACTTGCAGATAGATCAATAGGTTATCCAACCTGAATAACAGAGAGAAAAAAGATTGAAGAAAGTTCACAGAGCCTCAGGGACCTGTGGAATAATATCAAAAGTCTCATAAAGTGTCACTGAGATGCCAAAAGAAAAGGAGAGAAAATAGGACATAACACTGCTATATGTGTTTGGCAAATGCGTCGAACAGTACATTTATATTTGTGCATTATAAATATGTATGTTTCATCACAAAAGAAAAAAAGAATCATAAAAAATTCAGATTCCTAGTTAAGTTTATTCATGCTGCAGTGTTTATGGGTTGGGTATTGATACCTGCACTTACTTTGAAATGCATCAAAAAAATAAGATGGCCTGATAGAGGGATGATTAGAGGAACAGACATGTGACAAAGCGAGAATAGTAAATGGTTATTTTAGAATCTTTGAGGTAGGTATATAGTGTAACACTCAGTAATTTTTTTCATGTTTTCTGTATCTTTATAATAAAGTGATGGAAATTTATAAATTAAGTAAAACATTTTCAGTGTTTTTTTATCTAAGACTTACCCAAAATTATCTGTGAAAAAAAATTTCTAAAAAGAGTGTAAGTACTATAGACCCATTACATATTATTATTTGAGCTACTTTTATCTTTCCTGGACAACTGTAATAGTCTCCTAGCTGATAGTGGGAAGCTGCAGCATAGCACAGGGAGTTCACCTCTCTGCTTTGTGACCACCTAGAGGGGTGGGATAGGGAGGGTGGGAGGGAGGGTGACACAAGAGGGAAGAGTTATGGGAACATATGTATATGTATAACTGATTCACTTTGTTGTAAAGGAGAAACTAACACACTATTGTAAAACAGTTATACTCAAATAAAGATGTTTAAAAAATAAATAAATAAATAAATAAAAATAAATGAAAAAAAAAAAAAGTCTCCTAGCTGATCTCTTTACTTTCTCCCTCTCCAACTCATTCTCCACTTAGCAGCCAGAATGACACTATAAAAATGTAAATCTGGACATGCTGATTGCCTTGCTTAAAATGCACTAATGGTTTCTCTTTTTTTTTTTTTTTTTTTTTTTTTTTTTGCGGTATGCGGGCCTCTCACTGTTGTGGCCTCTCCCGTTGCGGAGCACAGGCTCCGGACGCGCAGGCCCAGCGGCCATGGCTCACGGGCTTAGTTGCTCCGCGGCATGTGGGATCTTCCCGGACCAGGGCACGAACCCGTGTCTCCTGCATCGGCAGGCGGATTCTCAACCACTGCGCCACCAGGGAAGCCCTCTCTTGCTCTTAGAATAAAATGTAATCTCCTCTCAGCCCACAAGACCTGCCTCCGTGAGTGCGTGTTACTTGACCCACCAAGCTCTTTCCCATTGGCAGGCTTTGCACTTGCTGTCCCTTCTGCTTGTAATGCCTTTCCGCCAGCCCTTTAGTGACTGACCAATTCTCAATCTTTAGCTCTATCTCATGATCCTTTTTTATTTCCTTCATAGCACTTAGCACAATTTGTAATTATCTATTTTCTATTTATTTGCTTATTGTGTGTCTTCTCAGCTACAGCTCATAAAAGTAAAAGATTTCATTCTTGTTCACTGTTGTCTTCCTGGGGCCTGAAGTGGGCTCTGATTAGACATTAAGTATTTTGCCTGATATCTCTAATTTACTGAATTGCAAAACTGTGACTCAAACCCAGTTTTTCTGTGATTTCTTTCATGATACCAGTTGGGTAGGGAGAAAGTACACTGCATGACTTCTATCCTCCTGGAGTTTCAAGTGCAAAAAAGAAAAGATCAAACAGAGAATCCAAGTGACAATTGGTTCCAAGCTCCAGAAAATCCCTGCACTTCATGCTTCTCACATCTTTTCCTGTGAGAATCCGGGCTCAGCATCATAAGGATTTATCACGTCCCTGATCTCCCACATACTGTCTGCCACTAAATCCTGTTACTTGCCTCCTTACATCTCTCCAATCCCTACTACTGCTGCACTGTCCAGGCCACCTCTGTCCTTTGTCAAGACTATGATGATCAAGTGGTCCCCCTTCTTTCAGTCTTGCCTCTATTCTCTACACTGCAGCCCAGGTAATCCTTGTGAAACAGAAATCTAATTGTGTTGTTTCCCTACTCCAAACCCTACAACTGTCTTAGGATGAAGTCCAGTCTCATTAGCACTTCTTTCAAGGCTCCTCAGGAGAGGTAGGTAGACACCTCCTTATTTCTGCAAGTCCATTTCCTGTTACTCCTCTCCCTGAACTCCAACGTTTCAGCTCCCCAAACATCCATGACTCTCCCTGTCGGCTAATTCTCCTGCCCAGAACAAGGCTCTACCTGCTCTTTGGCTGACCTCTTCCCGCTCAGCCTCAAGTTTCAACTCAGACATCACTTCCCCTGTGAGAGCTTCTCACAGGTTATGTGTTTACGCTGTGTGTTCCCATGGTCTCATATTCTTCCTCTATCAGAACACTTCTATTATTTATATTTGCTTTTTAAATTGTGTTCCTTTGCTGCTCCATTATAAGCTCCCCGAAGTCAGAAACCCTGTCTACCCTGTCTTTCTCACCATTATATGCCCAGTGGCTTGAACATACTAAATGGTTAGTAAATATTTATTGGTTGGATGGATGGATCAATGGATGGATGGACGGAGAGACAGATCATAGCACTTGAAAATGTCTCCAGAATAATCATACAAACTCTCTTAAATAAAATAAGCTGGATTACTCCATTTATGGATAGGAAGTCATAGTCAAAAGGCAGAGGCCTACTGGTGGCAGACATTGGTGGACAGAGAGGAGCTGTCCCATTTGGTTACAATGTTCTATCCACATAATGGTTAACCAGCTTCTTCTGGTTAAGAGAGTTTATTTGATTACTTTGGAGAACCAATTCCTACAGAGAGCAGACAGACATTCTAGTAAGGTTTCAAGTGACACTAATAATTCAGAAGGATAAAGGGCTAGAGACCAGGAAGATTAAAAAAAAAATCTATTTCAAA
Organism: Kogia breviceps; assembly: GCF_026419965.1. NCBI lineage: Eukaryota > Metazoa > Chordata > Mammalia > Artiodactyla > Physeteridae > Kogia > Kogia breviceps. The sequence goes on along the minus strand of NC_081310.1, from coordinate 27,598,449 downwards.
TGTTCTCATAGAGCAACAATAGTATTTCACTACCAGGTATATTTGCATGCCATTATTTATAGAGGATTAATTTTATTTAAGGTTTCTTGAGTTACACAGCTTTTGCTGTGCTTTTCACAATCCCCAGTCAAAATTCTGACCTAGTTTGCCTCTTAACTGGTACTCATCAAAGCAGGTAGTTTCCAGGGTTGATGACAGCTTTGAGAAGATAGGCAGAGAACATTGTTATGATCAACAATACAAGCATGATTTTTTTTAAAAAGCGCAATACAAACTGTCATTCTTAGAAGAGATATTTCTGAGTCTTTCTTCCCTACTGCCAAAGAAAAAATATAATCATAATGCACTTAAATTCAAAGGTTGGGACCTTAAGACACATATTAGTCTCTTGTCATGACTGTGGTCCCAGATGACAAAAATTTCTCTAGAAATACAAGCTATGGCAATTCACAGACTTTCATTAAATGTACAGTCAGCAAGGTCTCTAATTGAAAACACAGTTTTAATATTTACTTTCCAGGGAGCTGTAAAAGTACCATAAACAAACTCTAATCCCCTTAATGTTTGCATAACTATTAGCCTTCTGAAATTATCAGACTTGTTCAGTTTTAAAATTTCACAGGTGTAGCACCAAATTCTTAATGGCTGAAAATTATTTAATAGGTCATAAATCTCAGTCCAGGTGTATAAGTGCAGCTATTTTAAAGTTACTCTTAGTGTTCAACCTGTACAAAGAAAATCCAGGAAGAAATAGATCACTACTATTTTGAGTACTTTCCTGTCACATTTCTTTTATCTATAGCAGAGCATGCATAGTATGTGGCAGGAACGTTGGTCAAACAGAACATTTTTTCTGACTGCCTCGTGTGATGTGACTCAGGGTCCCACTTGCTGCAGTGAGAAGCAAGGGACACAGAGCAATGACAGGCTGAGGAGGTCACAGACACATGGTTCCTGGAACGTGCATGATCCTTGACTGGTGAGCATATAAGAGGGAGGTGCTGGGTCAGGGAACAGCTTTATCCAGACTGAGTGCACGTTGACTTGATACCAGCAGTAGAGAATGTCTGGTCCCCTGGTGGGATCTAATTCTATGTGTGTTTGATCTGGCACAGACCTTAGCTAGTTCTATGCAATGAATTTTCCCTACTGGGCTTCTGGGGCTGTGTTATTTAAAAACAAGACTCTAAACCAGCAATGAGTATAGAGGTAACTGATCAAAACTTCAGATGATTTATAACTGAACTCCAGGTGAATAGGGTACAGTAAAACAAACAAACAAAAAACAAAAAAGCAACAACCTCCCCCCCAAACCCCAAAATGAAACCAAAAAACCCCTGCACTCATTTAACCCTTCTTCTCCTCATTCTTTTCAACATCCCTTGCTTTATGACTGGCCTTTCACACCCTCTCTTCTTTTGTGCCTTCTCCTCCACTCCTCTACCTCTCACCCTCTACTGATAACTCCCCTACATTATTGCCTATGTAAATTTAGGCAAATTTCTCAGCATCTTGGAATCTCAGTTTCTTCATCTATCAAGTGGGGTTAATAATACGTCTCCATGAATTTCTGTGCTGCAGAGCACTTCCACAGTGTTCAACTAAATGGCACGGATCTCAGGTTCTCCCCTCTGCCAGTGCTTCTTCCTTGAAGACCATCCCCATTCCTGGCTTATCGTTGGAGATTCCAGCTGAATGCATAATGGCGCACTCACTGAGCACCAGCCACAATTTGCATTGGAAGAAAGAGGAAAGCAATCCAAGAATAAAGGAGAAGGCGCTAACATACTCTAAATGTAGGACTGCAGATCATGAGCTTTATTCAGCCTTTAAGACATTTCATTTCACAGGCTGAGATTACAATAACAAGCGTGTACCCAGTTTCATGCTAAACCCTTATTCATGAACCTGCTGTTCAGCCGTAATGATGGAAGGCTAGACTCATTCCAAATAGAGGAGTGAGCTACAGTCAACTTTTGATTAATGAAGGACAGCTGATCTGATTTGGAGCTCCTCTGGGGGTCCTGCAAGGCCACATTTCTGTCACATGCACCATTTGATCATCAGCTTTCATGCTCTGAGGCTGATCCTGGTAAGAAGCCGTTAATCACTTTCAGTCATGCACATGCCATCAGCCAGCTGGGGAGATGGGACGTCAATCTGCCTCTTTTTTGGGAGGAGGGGGAAGCTAGATGGAACCCCAAACATCCCAAGATGCTATTTCAGTTGACATCTTCTGCTTGTCTCCTCCTTGCTCTTCCTCTCTTCTCCTGATGCTCCAGATTACAGCTGAGGATCTGGCAGTGCTGGTAAAGACATCCAGCCTTGAATGCAATGGGGGCAACAAGGCTGTAACTATAATTGAGAACTCAAGTTCTAGGTAGTCCCTGATTAATTCATTCATTCAATCCATCAGTCAATAAGCATTCGTTGTCTCTCCACATACCCCGAAAGCACTACATTCAAGCCTGTTCTAGGAAACTTGTTGCAATAATTCCCAATGGTGGCTGTGTCTAAATATCCTGTGGAGTCTGGGGACGGGAGGGTGGGGGAATGCATATTCCTGGGCCCGATTCTCCAAAAATCCTGATTCAGTATTTCTAGTGGGGTTCTCGGCATCTGTATGCAGATGTGTAGCACAATTCCTCCATCTGATTACCATGTGCCTGTCATGAATGTCTTCCTCTAGTCATACTCTCTTTGGTCACGAACACTATCTATTCACATTACTTAGCTAATCAGATAAACTTAGTCAGGACCTTTCCTCTCCTACAGGAATATCCATCCACTGGACAAATATATACAAGCCCTGAGCCAGGAACTCAGTATATATCATATATCAATGATAAGCCCTGGTCCTCCCTCTGCTGTTATCACAATGGTCTTCTGGAGACAACAGTCTTCTCATAGAATACACTAGAGAAGATTTTCAGACCAAGGGAAGGTGGTGCTTTCAGAGAGGTTTCCAAAAACAGGTAGTTTAGCTGTCACTTAATCTGACCCAAGGTAGAGCTAGCCTACACCAGGTTCTCACGATTCGGGGGACTGGGGGGGATCTTCTTCTTTACCCTCTTTAGAAGTAGCAGCCTGGAATTGGGCCTTCTGTTGAAGCATAGAAACCTGAATCCTAGAACAGACCACGACCTTACAAGACACCCCGAGAGAATCTGAAAAACAGATCAGCAACTTCAACATAATCAAGAGTTGGCAGAGAGCGCTGGATAAGCTTAGAAAGATGATTAGTTTGTGCCTGACTTAAATGTTCTGCCTAATTTTCATTATACAAGTTGACATATTCTAAATTTGAGATTATCTATGCCAAAATCTTTTTTCTTAATAATCTGGAGTTGGCCGTATTACTTTGTCTAAAGCATGTGATTCTTTACTATTCAACTCTGGAATGAACTACTGAGGAAAAATCTATGTGATCTTAAGCCAGAGAGGTCTAAATAAGTTTTGGATTTAAGCCTTTCATGAACACAAGGTTTGAAGGTGGTATTTTCTCAAGGGCACATCCATTCCTGTGAATCCAGAAAGCACTAGAGATACTGAGGTTGATATGCAGAAGATGAACAATAAATGATAGCAGAATTTAATTGTTTAATTCTGATTGAAAGGGAAAGATGGAAGAGAAACACCAAATTAGTATAGGCACTGGATAGAAGATTTTAAGAGTTGGAGAGTAAGAACCAAAACAAATGCCTCTTAGACTAATTGGAACTTTTAAATGAGCTGGAAAGAGCTGAACACATGTTATTTTGTGGTTTCTCATACCACCCCACCCTACCCTCAATCATTACGAGGCAGCAGTGTAATAACTTCATAAAGTAAGTTTTGCCTCACCGGCATATAATACTTTTGGTGAATGAGTAACTGGCTAGATCATAAAATCAGAATACAGACATTTCTTAAAAAGTCAGATGCTTTTGGAAAGTAACCTGAGGGTATCTTTCATGATTCCAGTCACAGACTTTAGACTTCACCTGTTCCTCGGTTGACTGTGATGTGATGGCATCACATGGCTTAGGTGTGTCACAGGTCGCAAGCTGCACACCCAGCGTTGGTCACAGACTGCAGAGCTGGGAATCAGGGTTCATGAGACAAAGCTCATTTCAGATATCTGCCATTCCAAATGTCAGGACAAGTAAAGATTAAATGGAGGGAAATTGGAGACAAAAAGAAAGGAAGGGGAAACCTGAGGTCACAAATGAAGACCAAGTTTCTTTCTCTATTTGTTTTATCGCTCTTCTGACATTTATCCCTTGACTCTTCTGTTTCACGTGTACATATACACACATATGCATGCATATTTATATACATATATATGCACGTATACACGGTTCCTATATTTCTCCTCTTGCACTATTAAAATCATAATATCCATCCTATTTATGTGGGAGGAGCATGAAACAGATAAAATAACAAAATCACATTTTGTTGTAGGAGGACTATTGCCTGAAGACATTTAGAAGTTAGAGACCAGAATAAGTAGAGAGAGAAGGGTATCACAGTAATAAGGGAAAGTCTTCCAAGATACACTCAGCCAAGAATGTGTTTTCTTTTCCTTCTTAAATCCAGGGTGGTCTATAAAACCACTCTCATTAAAGCTTCAGAAAAAACTTTGACTAGCATTTTTGGTAGAGGGAAGGAGTAGGCATTTACAAGCATTTCCAATGAACTGGTTAACAGAATATATAATATTGGAGGAGCCTCCCATGTCTAACATTTCATACATTTGCTTAGATTTATAAAATTGGAAATAGGAAAATAAATGACTGGGGGACCAAGTAGTGGTGAAGCCAAGCAGAAAGCCTGAACTTTAAACAATTGCAGACTGAAAAATCAAAAGCTCTGTAACTATATGTGCACTCGAATTCTAAGAAGTGACCAGTTTGATGGTGAACCAATGTGGAACAGGGTCTGATGTGCAGCAGATGAGGCCCAAGAAGAAAACTAAAAACATGAGAATCTTTAGCCTAAGGGAAGATAGTCCCTAGCAAGAAGAGACTGGCAGTCAGAATCAAAACTATGGAACAATGGCTTGCCCTCCTAAACTTGCTTAGTTCACCCTCTCAAATATTGATGTCATCTGTTACCTCTGGGAGAAGCTATCTTCAGCCCCATGGAACCCAAACCCTGACCCTGGCTTCTCCAGAATCACCTGCCTAAGCTAGCTGTGGGGTCCCTGCAAAGTGGTAGGAATCTGATATTCTGGAGATCCAATTAAGTTGATCGGGTATATATTTCTTTTCATAACATTGCCTGAGCAAAATCAAGTTCTGTTCACATACTTTCCTCCCAACTAGACCATGATCTTTTCGGGGAAAATTACTATGTCTTATTTATTCATATATCACCAATGCACATAGTTGATGCTCAAAAATATTTACTGAATAAACAGACCACTGTTCCACTCAAAGCAAAAGTGGCTTCAAAGTAAATTATTGACAGTCATGTATTCATTCAGTAGACATTTACTGAGCACCCAGCTCTTATGCTAACCAACTAGGGATAAAAAAAATAAAAGGCAACACATGCCCTCAAGTAGATCACATCTCCAAGGAGGAGACAAGATCTATGATGGAGGGACAGTGGAACAGGAAGAAGAGGACAGATTCAGAGACAGTGAGGACATCAAACCAATAGGACTGGACACCTGTTTCTCACTTAGATGGAATGAATGCATGGTAAGGAAATTAGAAGAGCTTGGTAAAGGGAGAGACATAAGAAATTCTAGTCTAAGGGGAAAAGCCATTCGAGAGAAAGGAGACAGTTGATATAGTGAAAACCCTGAAGCCCCCCCCCCCAAAGTGAGATCCAAAGACAGGGTAGGTAATAAGTAAAGTATTCCTCCAATAATGGTGAGTCCTCTGCATATTAAAGCAGCCTAGTCCATTTTTAGCAACTCTGAGAACTTAATGTCTACTTTGATATATCTTCGGCCCACTGATCCTAGTTCCATCTATGAAAGCCACAGAGAATAGGTTAAATTCTTCTTCTATGTGATAGCCCTTTAAATGCATGCTCTCCTTTCCTTTTAACTCAAGTTCATATATGATTTTCATACATTTCACCATTTTTCCCCATACTCATGCTTCTAGGTTGACTAACTGGAAAATGGAAACTCTAAGAGAAGGTGAAAGATAAGAAATCTGGATATTATGGTTGGCAGTGCTAGGAGGTACGGTAATAGAAGAGGAAATATTAACCACCTACATGTTAAGCACTAGGTTAGGACCTTTTTATACAAACTAAAATGCCCCAGGGATCTGAAGCTAATTCCATGACACCTTATTCTCCTCCTCCAGTTCATGACCATTTACTTTCTTATAAGCATTCTCCTTTATTCGGTCAGTTATCATGTCCTTAAAATATATTCATTCTGTTTTCTTTTCCTATTCTTTTGTATGAAACTACTTATGAAAATAATGTGTTGGGCAGTGAGGTAATAAGTATTTCACAGTCTTTTAGAAATAGAATATACTTAAATGTGAGGCCACAAGCAATGATGAGCCAGCTCTATCTTTGGACATCTTAAGTCATCCAAACATTTCCTTTGTGGCAAGTTGCAAAGAAAAAAAGAGTGCGTGTTTTACTGTATCATATGCTGCAGTTATTTTTATACATCGAAGGTAAAGGAGGGGAGAGGTATACATTAATTTTTTAATTTACATACAGAGTATAATTAGCTTATAAAATAAGGAAAGGTATTTCTCAATCAAGAAAGAAACAATTTCTTCTACACATCAGAATCTATTCGGAAATTTTCTCTTCCAATTGGACTTTCATCTGACTCTCAACATTTCAAATCAGATATCTCTTAAATAATATACTCCTTTTCATAGGCTGAATAGCTTCAAGTGAGGCTCAATTTACTCCTTGTCTCTGTAAAGTCATTCACTTTACAATTCATCTTTCTTATCATCTTGTCACACTTTATGCTGGCAATTTATACATGTGAACCCAACATTTCAGAATGAAAAACGACAGTGTCCAAACCAGCACCATCTTCTTCTCTTTAGGGTCTTATTCTACATGTATAGGCCTTGAGACAAGGCTTAAAAAATATACTTCATCCATTATCAACATTCTAGGATTTTTTTTTTTTCCTATAAGGAGTTTTAGCATCACCGTGTTCCACAACTCTCACTTTCCCTTTAAAGCAAAACCCAGCAAAAACTGGACAAACCCCCAAAATAGGCTCTCCATTTCCTGCAGCCCCTGTAGCCTCTGGCAGTCTAGTCTATCCCTAGGCAAAGCATTCAAATCTCCAACTAATTATGTAATCAAATCTGTTTAAAATTCCATCCCTTGAATTTGTGTCTGGCAAAGATGGGATCACCAGTTTATTAAATGAAACGCTTCCCCTAAAAATGCACACAGTAGGGCTTCCCTGGTGGCGCAGTGGTTGAGAGTCCGCCTGCCGATGCAGGGGACACGGTTCGTGCCCCCGTCCGGGAAGATCCCACATGCCGTGGAGCGGCTGGGCCCGTGAGCCATGGCCGCTGAGTCTGCGCGTCTGGAGCCTGTGCTCCGGAACGGGAGAGGCCACAACAGTGAGAGGCCCACGTACCGCAAAAAAAAAAAAAAAAAAAAAAAAAATGCACACAATATATTTTGAGAACATAGTGGGACCTTGAACTTGTTTCAACGAGGATATTTTACTCCCACTCCGCTTCTACCACACTTTCAACATATTATCCGTACATCTAAAAGTATGAAATTAGAACACTCCCTAACACCATACACAAAAACTCAAAATGGGTTAAAGACCTACACGTAAGGCCAGACATTATCAAACTCTTAGAGGAAAACATAGGCAGAACACTCTGTGACATAAATCGCAGCAAGATGCTTTTTGACCTACTTCCTAGAGAAATGGGAATAAAAACAAAAATAAACAAATTGGACCTAAAGAAACTTAAAAGCTTTTGCACAGCAAAGGATACCATAAACAAGAGCAAAAGACAACCCTCAGAATGGGAGAAAATAGTTGCAAATGAAGCAACTGACAAAGGATTAATCTCCAAAATTTACAAGCAACTCATGCAGCTCAATAACAAAAAAACAAGCAATCCAATCCAAAAATGGGCAGAAGATCTAAATAGACATTTCTCCAAAGAAGATATACAGATGGCCAACAAACACATGAAAGAATACTCCACATCATTAATCATTAGAGAAATGCAAATCAAAACTACAATGAGATATCATCTCACACCAGTTAGAATGGCCATGATCAAAAAATCTACAAAGAATAAATGCTGGAGAGGGTGTGGAGAAAAGGGAACACTCTTGCACTGTTGGTGGGAATGTAAATTGATACAGCCACTATGGAGAACAGTATGGAGGTTCCTTAAAAAACTACAAATAGAACTACCATACGACCCAGCAATCCCACTACTGGGCATATACTCTGAGAAAACCATAATTCAAAAAGAGTCATGGGGGCTTCCCTGGTGGCGCAGTGGTTGAGAGTCCGCCTGCTGATGCAGGGGACGCGGGTTCGTGCACCGGTCCGGGAGGATCCCGCGTGCCGCGGAGCGGCTGGGCGCGTGAGCCATGGCCGCTGGGCCTGTGCGTCCGGAGCCTGTGCTCCGCAGCGGGAGAGGCCACAGCAGTGAGAGGCCCGCATACCACAAAAAAAAAAAAAAAAAAAAAAAAAAAAAAAAAAAAAAAAAAAAAAAAAAAAAAGAGTCATGTACCACAATGTTCATTGCAGCTCTGTTTACAATAGCCAGGACATGGAAGCAACCTAGGTGTCCATCAACAGATTTATGGATAAAGAAGATGTGGCACATATATACAATGGAATATTACTCAGCCATAAAAAGAAATGAAATTGAGTTGTTTATAGTGAGGTGGATGGACCTGGAGTCTGTCATACAGAGTGAAGTAAGTCAGAAGGAGAAAAGCAAATACCGTATGCTAACACATATATATGGAATTTAAGAAAAAAAAAAAGTCATGAAGAGCCTAGGAGTAGGACGGGAATAAAACACAGACCTACTAGTGCATGGCCTTGAGGATACCGGGAGGGGGAAGGGTAAGCTGTGACGAAGTGAGAGAGTGGCATGGACATATATACACTACCTAACATAGAGTGGATAGCAAGTGGGAAGCAGCCGCATGGCACAGGGAGATCAGCTGGGTGGTTTGTGACCACCTAGAGGGGTGGAATAGGGAGGGTGGGAGGGAGAGAGATGCAAAAAGGAAGAGATATGGGGACATATGTATATGTATAACTGATTCACCTTGTTATAAAGCAGAAACTAACACACCATTGTAAAGCGATTATACTCCAATAATGATGATAAAAAAACCCATATCCCTCTTGAGTTTCATATTTATATTATCAAACAACATATCAATTAATATCTAGCATTTTGCATCTAGTACATTCTCGTCACTTCCAGTTGGCTTGTAGCTCATTTCATTGTACACTTACTTCTCCACACTACTAGACAAGTTTTGTTTTTATAGTATTAAAAAAAAAAAGAAACAAAAAAAAAACAGGGCTGCTGTCAAACATTATATAAGGAAGTGGTTTCCTTGACAACCATAACCACAAGCAAGTTGTTTGAACCTCTTCCTCATTGCACGACTTGTTTAGTAACTAAAATATTTCAGAACATTTGATGCAGAGTCAGGTACTAAATACCTGAATGTTTAGAACCAGCTGGAAGCAGAGCAGGTGATAAACTATCCAAACAGTTGTAAAGTATTTAACGCTAACCATTTTCAAATATTAGAGTTCAGCCTCGTGACACAGTCTCTAAAAGGACAAATGTTGAAAGCTTGATATTTAAGATCCAGAATAAATGGATCTACCCCAAAGACATAATTTAAAAAAAAATAGTAGCTAGAAATGCCAAAGAAGTGAAAGACATTGCTTGATATGGAAAATGACATTTCGGCTGTATTAATTGCTAAATGTAAATTCTGTGACAGAAAAGAGGTCAGCTTCAAGGTTATCAGTAGAACGCCAGAAATTTGGTCAATAGTGCTCTTAAGAGTATGTCTCTTAACAAATTTAGACACAAAATAGGGAGTATCACTAAAACAGTTACTGAAAAATTGCAATGTAAAGAAAATGTCTCATAGCTCATAAGATTAAAAAAATCTCTATCTCTGGAAAACTCCCAAACTAAAAATATTTTCCCATATATCAGTTTTTCACCAATAAAATGGAAATATACAGCTTGTAAGGATTATAAAAAACATTAGAAACATCAATAGGAGATTGCATACAATGTGATCAGCATCCTGACATAAAATTATTAACAAGAGCATGTAACTCCTATACTGTCCAATTCTCCTTCTGAAACCTATCAAAGGCAGAATATAATAACACAGTTTATTTCACTCCCTAACCATTCTGAATTTGGGGATGTCTTCAGACTATCTAGAATCAGAGTAACTGGACTGAAATAAATTATATACACAGTTATGTTTGTGTTCATACGTGTTTATTAAGAAACAACTGTGTGAAACTATGGGGTCAAAATTTAGCTAAGGAGGACTTCCCTGGTGGCAGCGCAGTGGTTAAGAATCCACCTGCCAATGCAGGGGACACGGGTTCGAGCCCTGGTCTGGGAAGATCCCACATGCCACGGAGCAACTAAGCCCATGTACCACAACTACTGAAGCCCGCACGCCTAGATCCCGAGCTCTGCGACATGAGAAGCCACCGCAATGAGAAGCCCGCGCACCACAACGAAGAGTAGCCCCCGCTCGCCACAACTAGAGAAAGCCTGCGTTCAGCAACGAAGACCAAACGCAGCCAAAAGTAAATAAATTAATTTTTAAAAAAATTAACTAAGGAAAGTAGTGGAAACTCTTTGAGAAATTCGAGCTGTGGGTCCCCTGACAGGCTGAGAAGCGGGTGGAGAAGACAAATAGAATTTGACTTTCAAGCTCTGAGAGAGTCTTTGGATTTAGATATGAATTAAGGAGCAGGGGTTGGGGAGGCAGGAAGGAAGAATGGATGGAGGGAAGGAGACAGGGAGGGAGATAAGAAAGGAGGGAGAAAAAAAAAGAAAATAGAGAGTTCTGGAAAGCAGAGATTCCAGGTACCATTCTAAGACAGTTTTTTTTTGTTTTGCTTTTTGGTTTTTTTTGGCAGTATGCGGGCCTCTCACTGTTGTGGCCTCTCCCGTTGCGGAGCACAGGCTCCGGACGCGCAGGCTCAGCGGCCATGGCTCACGGGCCCAGGCGCTCCGCCGCATGTGGGATCTTCCCGGACCGGGGCACGAACCCGTGTCCCCTGCATCGGCAGGCGGACTCTCAACCACTGCGCCACCAGGGAAGCCCCCTAAGACAGTTTTGAGAACAGTGACAAAATGAAGCCAAAGAGATTTATCTGAGGCCTACCCATAAAAAGACCTCAGTTCTCCATGACTGAGAGCTTAAACGTTTTTACATACTTACAGTCTTAACATACTGCTCTACAGATATAGAATGTTAGAGCCCTTCCATTCAGCCATGTGTTGGAACAGAACCAGAATTGTAAGGCGAGCTTTGGCACTGTCACAACCCCTCCTTGACCCCCTCCTTGGCCCATAAAAGGCCTCTACTCAGGTGGCATCCATATTTGAATTCTCAACATTTGCCTGAGGAGTTCTGTCTGATGGGTTCTAGACATAATTGGCCACAGAGGATTGTGCATTCCAGGAGGTATTTGTCAGGCAGAATCTCATCAAGCTCACTGCTTTCGGTACCTCAAAGGCTTGCTCGGGAAACATCATTATGGAGCATTGCCTGCAGGATAGAAAATCCGGACATTCCTCTGAACACTCTAAAATCTGTCTTTGGAGTGATCCAAGTCAGTAGAGATCTTCATATCTAGACGGTCTCGTTTAGTTCTTTCCCTCTTTTGATGAATTTTATTTATTTTAGGTTTAAAATGTATATATATCTATAGTTCACTTTGTTCTGTAAAAATATTTAAGATAGGAATTTTGTTACATTGAACTGTGGAATGACACCATTAGCCTTTATTTGAGGAACATTATGGGAAAACACGTCTATGAAACTCCTATCAAGATACTATTGAGAATGTTATTCATTATATTTCAAAGTATGCTCCCTAAGAAGACCCCCTGGAAAAAAACGCCCTCTTGCTTTGGTACAAAGAAGTGTTGTACTTCTCTTCTTTTCTTATGGACACTGACTCATATAATAGACCGTATTTCTCTCTGGGCACAGAGACTTGCGGCCTTTGTTTGCCCATCACGCAGAACCTCGCAGCATACATTTTTGTGGATTCACTCCTGGACTCATCATTCTTTCCCTCCTCCTCTTTTCTCTGCATTCAAATATTCCCATTAAAATTTTTTTTGAATTAGTTAATATAGTATGCTGAGAAAATGTACCACGGGTTAGGGCAACACATCTCCTCCCCACAGATGGAGAGAGGCGAGCGCACTACCCTGGGGTTGGACAGGAATGCTACCCATGCAGACCCAGAAAGGAGTCTGAGCCTCTCTTCTCCTCATGGAGAAAGAGTACAGCAAAATCACAGGCCACCGTCATCAGCCAGACCACCTCATCCATGCGAGGGTAACTTTTAGGGAATGCATTTTGGAGTGTCACATAATACCACTCAATTCTCCTGTACAATCATAAAATAAAATACTCAGCACTTTTAAATTAATTAATTAATTCATTCATTTTTTGCGGTACACGGGCCTCTCACTGCTGTGGCCTCTCCCGTTGCGGAGCACAGGCTCCGGACGCGCAGGCTCAGCCGCCATGGCTCACGGGCCCAGTTGCTCCGCGGCACGTGGGATCTTCCCGGACCGGGGCACGAACCCGTGTCCCCTGCATCGGTAGGCGGACTCTCAACCACTGCACCACCAGGGAAGCCCCAGCACTTTTAAAAAATGAAAATAAGAAACTAGAGTTCATTATTAGGATGAAATATTTACTTTATCCCTTGGATAGGATGGAGACAGCCTACTGCCCTGAAGGACAGTGCTGGCTTCCTCTGCTGGCTTTGCGTCTGGACACGCCCATCCCTGCAGCAGAAGGAATCGCATGAGGAGACTGGGACAGAAGCCAGCTCTTCTGTAAGTCCTGGGGGGGCAATCCTCACTATCCACCTAGAATGGCTGTAGCTTGTTCTAATTTCTTTTGGCTCTACACAAGGATGCCCCTCACTCCCTAAAACTTTGACTTGGCTGTAAACTTCAGCCTCTCTACTTAATTAACTCTGCTCTAGCCCTTTCCTTAACCCACTCTTTTTGCTCACTGTCCCCAAGGTTCTATACCTTTGCATTATACACCTGGCCTAGGTCACCGGGAGAATGCATCCATCCCCTATCCACAGTTACTCCCCTGAGCTAAAGTGAATGACTTTTCCTGGTTTTAAAACTGAAAACCTCACATCCTTGGAAACCTCTCAGTCCCAGGCAAACAAGAATAGATGGTCACTCCCAGTCTACACTGAGCACATAGGAAATTGATGGCAGAAATGGAATCTTGTTTCTTTTATTCCTCATCTAATAGACGACTGGTAAAAAAGACAGCACTGTGAGCAAAAATCACAGAACTAAGTTATCTAAGCATGTATGAGCAATACGGCAATAGCCATAAAATTTAAATCTAATTCTCCTCACCCTGCATGCTTCAGAAATGCCTCTGCTGCCTTTTAACACTGTATGCTTATGTAATATAATTCTTAAATTGGCCCAAGGAAAAAGAGGTAAGACAGTATATCTTCTATCTAAAAATAAACAATGAATTCTTGGACTTCCCTGGTGGCACAGTGGTTAAGAATCCGCCTGCCAATGCAGGGGACACGGGTTCGATCCCTGGTCTGGGAAGATCCCACATGTCGCGGAGCAACTAAGCCCGTGTGCCACAACTACTGAGACTGCTCTCTAGGCCCGTGAGCCACAACTACTGAGCCCACGAGCCACAACTACTGAAGTCTGCTCACCTACAGCCCGTGCTCCACAACAAGAGAAGATACCGCAATGAGAAGCCCCCACTCGCCGCAACTAGAGAAAGCCCACACGCAGCAATGAAGACCCAATGCAGCCAAATATAAATAAGTAACTTTATAAAAAATAAAAATAAAAAAACAATGAATTCTAAATCCAAATAGAAATGATTTTTGGATAATTCAATTTTATCACATCTCCATCTCTCTCCTCCCCCTTTCGTGTAAATACAAGAGCTGCCTATGAATCTATCTCAAAAGACAAAGGGAAAAAACAAAACTCTGTGCCCAGGGAAACCTGATTTTACAAACCAGGAGGTGATCAAATTTCCAAAACATAATTGCCATAATCCCTGATCAACAGAAAGAGGACTCTAAAAGTACAAAGAGTCGATATACACAATAGGACTCACACCTTGCAAATTAGTCACTGATCCTTTATGCATTTCTTAACTCACCCAGTCTCAGAAAATGTGCACATCAAGACTCTTGTTTACATTACGGTCTCAACTGTGAGTTTTTAAGCAACCAACAGGGCAACCTATCCACATATGTTCATTATGACCCTTTCTAACAAAGAATATTTCCTTAAACTGTTTCAACAAAAATAAATTAATGCATAAGCATTTCAGAGTTCTGACTTTTTTAAGTTTGCATACTTGTTGATATACTGGAGAAAAGATATACTTAGTGTACATTGGAATTGAGAGTCAGATTAATTCCATCCAACATACATATAGTCCTACATCTAATTCTGGAGGTAATATAATCATTCTGTCATGTCTGATGGATGCCTGAATAGATTCTAGGATTTTGAAAGTCTCAAGTTAACCTTCTAGCTTATTCCTCTAAATCTCCAAGGCTTTAGATAAAAATGATCTCTTATATCTTCACTATAAGACTCGGGTATGAAACTCTCCAGCAGGAAAACATCCTTAAAACTAGATATATTTTATAATTGATTGTGTGTCCACATTACCTGAATATAGGACACCAACGCTGAAGCTGCTTTAAAATAACAATAGGAAAACTGGTTGCCAGTGGGGAAAGCCCCAGAGATAGGAACGTCAATTTACTGCAGACATTTGTGATAAAAGGGGAAATCTGGTCATTTTTCTTAAAGGAAAACGAGTCAGACATGGCAAATCTGTTGGCACTAAAACCTAATACTATGCCTATTTTAAAAGAACAACACATTTTTAAAAATAGACTTTACTTTTTAGAGTAATTTTAAGTTTTTAGAGGAAAAAAGGAGAGATTTCCGTATACCCCTTCCCACTACACAATATGCAATTGCCATCACCATCTAACAACAGAGTGATACATATGTTACCATTGATGGACCTGAACTGACACATCATCATCACCCAATGTCCACAGTTTACATACAGTTCACTCTTGGTGGTATACGTTCTACGGGTTTGGACAAATGTATAATGATACGTATGTACCATTGTAGTATCATACAGAATAGTTTCACTGCTCTAAAATCCCCTGTGCTCTACCTATTCATCTCTCTCAACCCCTGGCAACCACTGATCCTTTTACTGTCTCCAGTTTTGCCTTCCCCCAAAATGTCATATAGTTGGAATCGTATAGTATGTAGCCTTTGCAGATTGACTTCTTTCACTTAGAAATATGCATTTAAGATTCTTCCATGTCTTTTCATGGCTTGATAGCTCATTTCTTTAGAATCACACTTTTTTTTTTTAAATTGAGCTTTCTTCCTTAACTTAGAACTGTGATGTCCATGGTTAGAGGTAGAGTTTGTGTTTTACAAATTGGTAAACATAACATATTGGAGTCGGTAAGCCCTGGATTTAGAGACAGCAGTCCTGGGTTCAAATTCCAGCTCTGCAATTTACTAGAATGAAACCTTGGAGAAGTCACTTAACCACTGAGGTGAGTGAAGATTGAACATAAATAGGCTTAATTATCCATGAGGAAACTTGGCTTAAGATTGTGCCCGAAAGGGGTGTCCTTGAAATGGTTGTGACCCACTGATCTAGTCAAATCTTCTATTTTGCTAAGTGAAACTGTGAAATGAACACACATAAGAAATAGGGAGTTACTAAGTTTGAGGGAGTGAAAAGAAGATGGATCATAAAACTGCTCTGGAATTCTAAAATAAATTCAAGTTATACCCATACAGTGGAAAAAAATATAGCCAATAAAAATCATGATTTAGGGTATGGAATATTTTACTAGTAGGGGATCACTCTCATAAGTAATTATGAGGGAAAAAAGATATAAAAATGCATATACAGAATTATACTAAGTCTGTTGCCCGTACATAGGATCATAAATAAAGGTGGCTAAGGAAATATATCAAAATGTTTATCAGTGCTTATCTCTGGGTAATAATTATAATTGTACCACCCAGGGTTTCAGCAGAAAAGAGATGAAACTCTTTCAGTAATTTAAGGAAAGTTTATTAAGGGACTGTTTGCAAGATATGGGTGCAGAATGGTACAGGTCCCCAGAGTAGACCCCCTTGCCAGACTACACTGGTACAGCTGGGATAGGAAGTGGTTTCCTGCACATGCAGAGAGAGAATTCTATTAAGGGGGCTGCTTGGTAGGAGCTGTGCCCTTCAATCAAGGCCCACAGCCAGCTGGCAGTAACCCCACAGGGAGGAAATGAATAACCCAACCTCACTCACACTGGCAAAACCCAAGGGGAAGTCAGAAAGCAAGGGGGGGCCTTTGGATGCAGGTCGGCCATCCAGGCACTCCCAGCATGCAGAAGGATAGATCTAGAGAAACAAACAGGGTGGTTTAATTTTCCTTTTTTTTTCTTATCTGAATTTTCTATATTTTCTCCAAGGAGTATGTAAAACATGTATTCCATAGCTTTACGTTTCTTTTTCTCCTGTGGCATTTCAAGTTTGTCATTCTTTGCAGACGTGTGGGTCAAAAAAAAGATTGAAAATAAACAGGAGGGAAAATGAGAAATTATGGAAAGGCTAACCTGTGGAGTGAGTGATGCAGGGGATATAAAGGACGCACTTGGTGGCTAAAGAAAATAGGTGTGTGAGGGTCACTGTCCCAGCTCCACACTGTTAATGCTCATTAAAGACTCATCGTAATAGAAAGAATAGTAATTTTTTTGCATTTCATTTTTTAAAATGTTATTGAAATAATAGTAATTTTAAGGGAAATTTTAAGGGACTTGCCTGCATCTGATTTGATATACACAGTCAGCCCTGAATGGAAACATCATTTCAGAGCTGCCAAGGCCCTTTTCAGCATCCAGAAACCACTTTGTCTCCTCTTGTCTCTCATCTGAATGCATCTGCTTTCAAACCCAAAATGGTACTTTTTGCAAGTGTACCAGATCAAGTACAATCCAAACCTAGCAGCTCTTACAGATGCGACCAGTTTCAGTACAAGCAGGGGTCAAGCCGAGCAAATCACAGTCACTGGCTAATTGCACGCAGGTGAAATTGGGAATAAGTTGTGTGGGCTCAACCTCCTCAGAGCTCAGTTCTGTAAAGCTAACACTTTGTTCTTCAAAAGTCCTCGCTACGCATCTAGGATGCCTATGCCCATCCAGTAGAGGGGAACAGTAGATCTAGGAGGGCCTGGCTCTCTGCAAGGACTCCCCAGTGGAGGCACAGCTCCAAATGGCTTCAGCTGTGTCAGGCTGGCAGGGTCACCTGAGTTCATTTCTCCCATCACAGTCTGGTCTGTGGCTGCTCCCTTAGCACCCCTGCGGCTGCTACCAGCAGTCATGGGAACAGGAATTATGACCTTCGCCTCCAACTGCAACCCTGAAAACAAAAGCCACAGCACCACCAGCCTCAGCAACATCTAATTTATGGCTGAGTTGCCTGCCTGTATATTTCAGACCCAAGGCAGCCCCTGAGTGAGGTAAGCAGAGGGCTACTCCACTAAAGGGGCAGCCGGAGAGCCAGAAGTCCCACAGCAGATGGCCAAACCTAATCCAGAAGAAATCTAAGGGCAGAGAGAATCAATGCTGGTCTTTGGCAGGTCTGTGGCTCTTTAATTTAATAGACCCCTGACTTGACATTACAGTCAATGCAAGAGAGGTGAGGGTGGTTCTCAACAAGCACAAGCCTGTTTCAGTTGTAAAATTTCAAATACATGATGGCAACTATTAGCATGGATTATTAGCTGGTAGGTACCTCTGGAGATTTCAAGCCACTAGGATTTTCTAGAAATAGTTGATTTAAGACAAGTTGGGGAAGCTCATTATGCGAGAGTTTCTCTAGTGTAACTTAACTTTCCTATTAAGGAAAACAACTTTAGTAATTTGCATTGAACTATTTATATGCAATCAAGAGTTAGTCTTCCTTTCAATGGCATATAAAAATAGACAGCATAAATGGTAGAGCTGGAAGAGACTAGACAGCACTGTTTTAAATTTGTTAAGCAAAGGAACCCTTTTTTTTTTTTTGCGGTACGCGGGCCTCTCACTGCTGTGGCCTCTCCCGTTGCGG
The DNA here is from genome assembly GCF_026419965.1 of Kogia breviceps. Taxonomy (NCBI): domain Eukaryota; kingdom Metazoa; phylum Chordata; class Mammalia; order Artiodactyla; family Physeteridae; genus Kogia; species Kogia breviceps. The sequence goes on along the minus strand of NC_081310.1, from coordinate 27,580,042 downwards.
AGCACAGGCTCCGGACGCGCAGGCTCAGCGGCCACGGCTCACGGGCCCAGCCGCTCCGCGGCACGTGGGATCTTCCCGGACCGGGGCACGAACCCGTGTCCCCTGCATCGGCAGGCGGACTCTCAACCACTGCGCCACCAGGGAAGCCCAGGAACCCTTTTAAAAAAGATAAATCTTTCATACAACCTCAATATACCTAGAACAGATGAGAGAAATATTTTATTGACAAATTTATAAGATCACATTTCTCTCCAACGCTATAAATTTAGTCACTGAGAGCAAGGAAGTTTTCTGGGTGAACGTGATCTGGATTTAGAGATGACCTGCAGACATATCAGTTCTAGAATCTAATTTTTTGTTCGTATTTTCTTTGCATCTACTTTTGAGACTGATGACAGTGACTCCCACAGATAAATTGCCGCCGATGGTGAGGATGTTTTTGTAGCAGCTTTTTTTTTTCTTTTTGGGGGGCAACTTTAGGGCATTCTATCATTAAGCAGAGCAAATGAAGTTTCCTCCCAAAGTCTTCACTAAAACAAGTTAACATTGGCTATGTTTTAAGAAGCTGTGGTCTCCAAAGAGTTAAAAGATTTTTAAAAAATGACTGTGGTGTGTTCTTAGCAAAAGTCATCTCTTTTTCCTCCTCTTTCTGGATTTACAGCTCAACCACGTTTGCCAGCCTTCTTGGGAGCCATTTGTGCGAGATCTACCTAGTGAAATGTGAGCAGAGCTGATCCACACCACTCCCAGACCCTGCACCAGCAAACTCGCCACAGGCAACCGTCCAACCCTTTCCTCAGCAGTCTGCTGGCTAGAAAGGACTCTGAGGGATCCAGAGAAGAGGATGAGGCCCCACAGTGGAAGGAGGCTGGGCTCCTTAAGGACCATGTAGAAGGCCACTTGCAGACCAGGGGCATTTTACTAGATCTGGAATAGCAAGTAATAAACTTTAACTGTTAGGCAAGTAAGGTTTGGAACGTTGTTATGGCAGCTAGCATTATTTACTCTTACTAATATAATGGTTAAGGTAAATATGGAAATAATATTTGAATCAGATGTTCACAGGACCCCTGAAGCACCGATCCAGAAGCCATGATTTGAGAACAGAACTTTGATCCAGATTTCTACAGAGAGGTATGTCTTCCTTGCTATAGGACAAAAAGAACCCTCCCTCAAAGCCACCCAAGCCTCAGAAGGGCTTTTAGTTACTGGTGAGAACACTAATATGATCAAGATAATGCCCATTTTTATGCAGTACTGTGAGAGACTTAAGGCTCCGTTCCCTCCCACCCTGAACTGTTATAACCCTGGCACAGCCACCCTCCATAAATCTCAGAAGACTCACATGCTATACCTGACATACTCGAAGGTATAAGAAAGATCAGGACTTCTTTCTTCTAAAAAATTCCTATAACAGAGGGACACCTTCTCTGTGGTTTCACTCCTAGTGAATTAGCCACGATAAGAGGGGAAGCTGGCGAGAGTAAAAAGACCAGCAAACACAGAGAAGGTCCAAATTCAAATCCCACGCCCACTTCTTTTTCCTTAACCATTTTATTGAGGTACGATTGACACACAAAAAGCTGTACATATTTAATGTATACAAGTTGGTGTGTTTAGAGATAAATACAAAACCATGAAACCATCACTACAATCTATGCCAGAAACCTATCCATCACCTCCAAAAGTTTCCTCCCAGCATCTTATTTGTTATGTTATATATGTGTGGATAAGAACAATTAATACAAAGTCGACCCTCTTAGCAGATTTTTATGTGTACAGTACAGTATTGTTAACTGTAGACACTGTGCTGTACAGTAGATCTCTAGGACTTATTCATCTTGCATAACTGAAACTTTGTACCCAAAGCCCCTCAGAGAGCAGAGAAGAGAGGAGTTCACTCTAATCTTTGTTTCTGAAATAACTCTAGCTGAGAAAAAAATTAGAACTCCCATGTTTCCCAAGCCTCAGTGATAGGAAGGGATAGGAATCTAGATGTTTAATTTTGCTTAGTGCTGTTTTTTCTCCTATAAAATCAGAAAAAGCCTTTGTCAAGAATTACACAAAGGTAGCAGGATACAAGAAATCTGTTGCATTTCTTTATACTAACAATGAAATATCAGAAAGGGAAAGTAAAAAAAAAAAAATCCCTTTAAAAATCACATCAAAATAAGAAAATACTTAGGAAGAAACCTGACCAAGGAGGTGAAAGGCTTATACACCGAGACCTATAAAACATTGATAAAGGATATTGAAGATGATTTAAAGAAATGGAAAGATATCCCATGCTCTGGGATTGGAAGAATTAATATAGTTAAAATGGCCATACTATCCAAAGCAATCTACAGATTTAATGCAATTCCTATCAATTTATCCATGACACTTTTCACAGAACTAGAACACCTAGTCCTAAAATTTATATGGAACCATGAAAGACGCAGGATTGTCAAAGCAGTCCTAAGGAGAAAGAACAAAGCTGGAGGTATAACTCTCCCAGACCTCAGACAATACTGCAAAGCCACAGTAATGAAGACAGCTTGGCACAAAAACAGATGAATCAATGAACAGAATATAGAGCCCAGAAATAAACCACTCACCTACAATCAGTTAATCTTCAACAAAGGAGGCAAGACTAGACAATGGAGAAAAAAACATCTCTTCAGCAAGTGGTGTTGGGAAAGCTGGACAGCTGCATGTAAACCAATGAAGCTAGAACACTGCCTCAAACCAGACACAAAAATAAACTCAAAATGGCTTAAAGACTTAAATATAAGACATGACACCATAAAACTCCTAGATGAGAGCATAGGCAAAAGATTCTCTGACATAAATCATAACAATGCTTTCTTAGGTCAGTCTCTCAAAGTAATACAAATAAAAGCAAAAATAAACAAATGGGACCTAATCAAACTTATAAGCTTTTGCACAGCAAAGGAAACCATAAATAAAATGAAAAGACAACCTACAGACTGGGAGAAAATATTTGCAAACGATGTGACTGACAGGGCTTAATTTCCAAAATATACAAACAGCTGATACAACTCAATAATAAAAAACAAACAACCCATTCAAAAAATGGGCTGTTCATATTTTCTATTTCTTCCTGGTTCAGTCTTGGCATCTTGTGCATTTCTAAGAATTTTTCCATTTCTTCCAGGTTGTCCATTTTATTGGCATAGAGTTGCTTGTTGTAATCTCTAATAATCTTTTGTATTTCTGCAGTGTCAGTTGTTACATCTCCTTTTTCATTTCTAATTCTATTGATTTGAGTCTTCTCCTTTTTTTCTTCATGAGTCTGGCTAATGGTTTATCAATTTTATTTATCTTCTCAAAGAACCAGCTTTTAGTTTTATTGATCTTTGCTATTGTTTCCTTCATTTCTTTTTCATTTATTTCTGATCTGATCTTTACGATTTCTTTCCTTCTGCTAAATTTGGGGTTTTTTTGTTCTTCTTTCTCTAACTGCTTTAGGTGCAAAGTTAGGTTGTTTATTCGAGATGTTTCCTGTTTCTTAAGGTATGATTGTACTGCTATAAACTTCCCTCTTAGAACTGCTTTTGCTGTATCCCACAGGTTTTGGGTCGTCGTGTCTCCATTGTCATTTGTTTCTAAGTACTTTTTGATTTCCTCTTTGATTTCTTCAGTGATAACTTCGTTATTAAGTAGTGTATTGTTTAGCCTCCATGTGCTTGTATTTTTTACAGATCTCTTCCTGTAATTGATATCTAGTCTTATAGTGTTGTGGTCAGAAAAGATACTTGATACGATTTCAATTTTCTTAAATTTGCCAAGGCTAGATTTGTGACCCAAGATATGATCTATCCTGGAGAATGTTCCATGAGCACTTGAGAACAATGTGTATTCTGTTGTTTTTGGATGGAATGTCCTATAAATATCAAGTAAATCCATCTTGTATAATGTATCATTTAAAGCTTGTGTTTCCTTATTTATTTTCATTTTGGATGATCTGTCCATTGGTGACAGTGGGATGTTAAAGTCCCCTACTATGATTGTGTTACTGTCGATTTCCCATTTTATGGCTGTTAGTATTTGCCTTATGTATTGAGGTGCTCCTACGTTGGGTGCATAAATATTTACAATTGTTATATCTTCTTCATGGATCGATCCCTTGATCATTATGTAGTGTCCTTCTTTGTCTCTTGTAATAGTTTTTATTTTAAAGTCTATTTTGTCTGATATGAGAATTGCTACTCCAGCTTTCTTCTGATTTCCATTTGCATGGAATATCTTTTTCCATTCCCTCACTTTCAGTCTGTAAGTGTCCCTAGGTCTGAAGTGGGTCTCTTGTAGACAGCATATATATGGGTCCTGTTTTTGTATCCATTCAGCCAGTCTGTGTCTTTTGTAATGAGGTGGATAGACCTGGAGTCTGTCATACAGAGTGAAGTAAGTCAGAAGGAGAAAAACAAATACTGTATGCTAACACATATATATATGGAATCTAAGAAAAAAAAATGTCATGAAGAGATTAGTGGTAGGACTGGAATAAAACACAGACCTACTAGAGCATGGACTTGAGGATATGGGGAGGAGGAAGGGTAAGCTGTGACGATGTAAGAGAGTGGCAGGGACATATACACACTACCAAATGTAAATTAGATAGCTAGTGGGAAGCTGCCGCATAGCACAGGGAGTTCACCTCTGTGCTTTGTGACCACCTAGAGGGGTGGGATAGGGAGGGTGACGCAAGAGGGAAGAGATATGGGAACATATGTATATGTATAACTGATTCACTTTGTTGTAAAGGAGAAACTAACACACTATTGTAAAACAGTTATACTCAAATAAAGATGTTTAAAAAAAAAATGGGAAGAAGACCTAAATAGATATTTATTCAAAGAAGACATACAGATGGCCAATAGGCACATGAAAAGATGCCTGACATCACTGATTATTAGAGAAATGCAAATCAAAACTACAATGAGGTATTACCTCACTCCTGTCAAAATGGCCATCATTAAAAAATCTACAGATAAATGCTGGAGAGGGTGTGGAGGAAAGGGAACCCATCTACACTGTTGGTGGGAACGTAGGCTGGTGCAACCACTATGGAAAACAGTATGGGGGTTCCTCAAACTAAAACTAGAGTTGCCATATGATCCAGCAATCCCACTTCTGGGCATATATCCATTGAAAAATATAAGTCGAAAATACACATGCACCCAGTGCTCATAGCAGCACAATTTACAGTAACACATGGGAGCAACCTAAATGTCCATCGACAGATTAATGGATAAAGAAGATATGATATATTTACACAATGGAATATTACTCAGCCATAAAAAATAGTGAAATAATGCCATTTGCAGCAACATGGATGGACCTAGAGATTATCATACTAAGTGAAGTAGCCAGAAAGAGAAAGACAAATACCATATAATATCACTTATACATGGAATCTAAAATATGATACAAATGAACTTATTTACAAAACAGAAACGGAATTACAGACATAGAAAACAAACTTATGGTTACCAAAGGGGAAGAGAGGTGGGGGAGGGATAAATTAGGAGTTTGGGATTAGCAGATACTAACTACTATATATGAAATAGATAAAAAACAAGGTCCTACAGTATAGCACAGGGAACTATATTCAATATCCTGTAATAAACCATAATGGAAAAGAATATGAAAAAGAATATATATATATATATATAACTGAATTACTTTCCTGTACACCAGAAATTAATATATTATAAATCAGCTATACTTCAATTTTTTAAACAAAGTATTGCACAGATACACCAATGGCCATCTCAGCAAGAACATCTTCCAGCTCAAGGCTCTCCCACAGACATTTCTCGGAATCATCCTCTGTTATCCCACCACAGGTTCTGCCTTGAAAAATTTTTTTGGTTAAAACATAAATACACTGTGAATGCAACTTCCTCCTCCGAATCCTCTCCCCATGTAAGGTTTATTTCCAAAAGGTGGTTTCAGAGGAAAGGAAAGGGCCGAACAACGCAACCACACACACGTGTTAACACACCTCAACTATCCCCAACTCAAAAATAAAGCACTGTTAATTGACCTTGCTTCAGAACATCAAAATAGTTACTAAAAGGGACCAATTCTACAAATCAAGCGGGAGAAGAAATGCCTAGGAGAACAGATTCTGATGAGATTTGCTTCTGTGTGCACTGGCAAAAGCAACTTAACCAGACAAATATCAGCCTATAAATAATGGCAGTCACTCCCAGGAAACCGGTGATTCCGTAGAGGAGTGGTTTTCTTTATTTGGTTATCATTATTTTCCAAGGTCTTGCTATTATATATAAAAAGAAACCAGAAGCTAGAATTCATCAGGGACTGTTATGGAAATAGCTGCTCTGAACCCAGCCTTGAAGATAGGTCCACAGAGTCTGTCAGCTCCCCCCCAGTTAAAACACTGCTTTCAGTACAAAAAAAAGTATGCAATTTTATGCCACAAAAAAATATGCTGTTGTGACAGAAAACACTAATTAGATGTCTGGGGGGAAAGAAGTTCTGTTGTGGAATCATGAAGGAATATTAAATACTCAATGCGTGAATATACTATAAATACAGAAGGAGGTGAGAAGGTGAAACAAACACTAAATGCCACGAGAAAAAATAATTTGTAAATATTTCTTTTGCAATAAAGTTAATGCTTTTTTTTTTTTTTTAAAGTTGTTCCTTGATGGTATAAATAGCTAGAAATGTAAAACGAAAACATCCCCAGAGAAGAGACTTTAAATGCTAATCAAGGGAGCAATTTTCATATAATATGAAAATTAACATTGAGGAAAAAGAAGAGAAAGGACAAATGAAGTAAACAGGAAATTTTTTCTTTGAAATATTGAGGAGAAAATCTTTTAATGTAGTTTCTATAAATATAAATTACATGTAAACAATATTTCTGATAATTGATAAATTTTTGTTTATTTTTAGGAAACATAGTCCAACATTTACAGCCAATTTGCTTTTTGGAAAATCTTACTGGAAGGAAGACATACCTACCCAAAGCCTCACAACCTGTTTTACCCCTTTTAACTTTGAATATCACACTTTACAGACTGAAAACACCCCATCACTAGAAAGCTTAATTAAAAGATTTCCAAACTTTTCCAGGAAATCTAGGGAACCATGATTTCAAGTTAATATCTTCATAAATTTGATGTTAAGCTGTTACCAAAAAAAAGTATGCGTTGTATTTCTACTTCCCCTAAATACAGAGACGCAAAATAAAATTAAATCCATGATTCCTCACAGCCCTCTGAGATTATATTCACATCCCAGATTCACAGTAAACTATGGCACACAGGGTAACCATCCCCCAAAATGACAGACTCCAAGCTGACATACACAAAGCTCTAAAAGAAACTTTACTTGAAAAGCAGGTGTTTCCAGGATCCCAACACCAGGTCATTCAATTTAAGGCCTAAGGAAATTGAACTTTGGTCAGCAGGTTTTTGTTATACCTGTCTTATTGTCCACCAGTCAATCATGGGTGGCACATCATTCAACGAATATTTATTGAGCACTTAACTACATTTAAAGTACTCTTTTAGGCACTGAGGTTAGGGTGATGAACAGGGTCCACATCCCTTCTTTCCCAGAGTTTACAACCTAAACTAGAGGTAGAACTCGAGAGAGGAGAAGGAAATGTTTCCTAACTGGAGGCACTATTGGCACTTGAGGCCAGACAATTATTTGTGTTGTGAGATTATTCTTTAATGGTAAGGAACATATTACCACTAAAAGCCAAGAGCAGCTCCTAGTCAATGGTGATAACCAGAAACATCTCTCCACATTTCCAAATCTCTCTGGGGATAGGAGATGTCTTCAAAAGTGCTTGGATGAAGAAAAGAAGCTTTCTGTGCAAGATATGAACTCCCCCATCTGGGAAGGTGTCCCAAATTCAAGACAACCTAGGAATTCAGAAGCAGTCCTAATAGAGGTTGACCCTATAAGAAAGGAAGGGTCTTAATGCAAAGTTATTTAGCATTTCCTAGCATTCCTTACTCATTCTGCTTTTATGCTCCATCTCAGGAATTGAGAGAAAGGGCAAAAAGATCAACCTCCAGGCTAGGAACTCCTGAAAAACAGTGGGATAGTAGATTAGTGTAAATTCTGTTTGGGATTAGTATTTGCTTTTTTTTGCTACATCTGTTTATTTGTAGCAATTCTTACATGCTCTGTGGCAAAAGAGTGATGCTTTGCAACTGAAGAAAAAGTTTTGGGATCTAGACCGCTAAAATATCATATTGTAAGTCACTTTGATTTATTTAATTCTTTATAAAATTTAATTAATTAATTTAATTTATTTATTTTCGGCTGCATTGGGTCTTCGTTGCTGCGCACGGGCTTTCTCTAGTTACAGCGAGTGGCGGCTACTCTTCGTTGCGCTGCGCAGGCTTCTCATTGCGGTGGCTTCTCTTGTTGCAGAGCACTGGCTCTAGGTGTGCGGACTTCAGTAGTTGTGGCTCACAGGCTCTAGAGCACAGGCTTAGTTGCTCTGCGGTATATGTATGGCATCTTCCTGGGCCAGGGCTCAAACCTGTGTCCCCTGCATTGGCAGGCAGATTCTTAACCTCTGTGCCACCAGGGAAGCCCAGATTCATTTAATTCTTAAAAGCTAACTATTTGATATAAACACTGCTGAATTAGAAGTTTTGTCTTAGTGTCCTTTCCTCAATTTTTTCAGAGTTGGTAAGCTAAAGTTTGCTCTTTGGATAAACGACCTTCAAATATAATATCCTGATATTCAGACTCTCAGACATGTATCATTTTGAATATTTGTGAATAATTTATTTGTTAATGAAAGGAGACATAGGTAAATTTTTTCTTAAATGCATTCTTTTAATGAATAACAAGGGCTATTTATATTTAGGAAGTTCATTTGGTTTTGCCTTGTTTTTGATGGTTTGTTTTGCTAGGAAAAACATCTAGAGTATTGTGATGGTTTTAAAATATGTCCACAAATTCTTTGATACTCCTCTCTTTAAGAAGTAAAGCTTAATTTCCATCCCTTTGAGTCTGGACTGGAGTTAATGACTCACATCTAGTGCACAGCATATAGCAAAAGTGACAATGTATATTTTCCTCAACTAGATCATAAAAGATGTTGTGGCTTCCTCCTTTTTCTTTGCCTTGGGTCACTCATTCTGGGAGAAGCCAGATGACATGTCAGGAGGATACTCAAGCAGTTCTATGGAGAGGTCTACCTGGTGAGGAACTCCTGCCAATGGTCGTGTAAGCAAGCCATCCTGGAAGATCCTCCAGTCCCAGTCATGCCTTCAGATGACTGCAGCTCCTGCCGATATCTTGAGTCAAACCTCATGAGACACCCTGGGCCAGAACCATCTAGCTAAGTCACTCTCAAATTCAGACCCACAGATACTATGGGTATGTTTGCTGTTTTAAGCTGCTAGATTTGGGGGCAATTTGTTTCTCAGCAATAGATAAGTAATTCAAGTTTGTATTTTGATCAACAGGTCTAAACAAAAACCTAAAGTTCCAAGGTTATTTTTAACTCTCCAGATCACAAACAAGTGTAACTCAGATGTCAGCATCAGCATCGGTCTTTCAGATGTCTAGATCTAATTGACTCTGCTCAGATCCCAGTCAGTTCCACAGCTGTGAACTCTGAACTCCACTCTGTGACATCAACCTGATACAAAGTACTGATCCTTGCCTTCCAGACCTCTTTTTCCACCTAACCAGAGATTACCAAGACATTCTTTCCAAGTAAATACAGTGTTCTGTATTTATCTGGAAAGGAATTGAGGTAAGTACAAATTTCTTTATCTCATCATTCAATATTTTCTTGGATTTTAATGCATGAACCTATAATCTCTGAATCAGACTAACATCAACATATCCTTAAGTACCAGACCCATTTAGTGTAACAACACCCTCATGCCACAATTTTTTTTTTTTTTTTTTTTGCGGTACACGGGCCTCTCACTGCTGTGGCCTCTCCCGTTGTGGAGCACAGACTCCGGACGCACAGGCCCAGCGGCCATGGCTCACGGGCCCAGCCGCTCCACGGCATGTGGGATCTTTCCGGACCGGGGCACGAACCCGTGTCCCCTGCATTGGCAGGTGGACTCTCAACCACTGCACCACCAGGGAAGCCCAATGCCACAAATTTTTAATGTGTGTGATAGACAGCTTCTAAAATGGCTCCTAATGATCCCCACTTCCTGGTATTCATGTCCTGATATAATTCCCTCCCCTGAGTGTGGACTGGACCTAGTGACGTGCTTCTAACAAACAAAATGTGACAAAAGTGATAGGATGTCACTTCTGAGATGAAGTTTCAAAAGGACTCTGGCTTCTATCTTGCACACCCTCTGTTGTTCTCTTACTTGCTCAGCTGATGAAAGCCAGCTACCATACTGTGTGTTGCCCTATGGAAAGGCACATGTGGCAACGGACAGAGGGAGACCTCCAGCTAACATCCAGTCAGCAACAGAGGCCTTCAGTCCAGCAGCTCACAAAGAACTAAATCCTGCCCACAACCACGGGGGTGAGCTCGAAAGCAGATTCTCCCCTTGTCGAGCCTCAAGATAACTGCAGTTCCTGTCAGCACCTTGGCTGCAGCCTAGACCCCCACAATGTAAGGATAATAAGTGGTTGTTGTTTATGGTGTTAAATTTGGGGGTAATTTATTATGCAGCAATAGATAACTAGTATAATATGGAAAAAGAATTACTTTTTTTTTTTTTTTTTTTTTGCTGTATGCGGGCCTCTCACTGTTGTGGCCTCTCCCGTTGCGGAGCACAGGCTCCGGACGCGCAGGCCCAGCGGCCATGGCTCACGGGCTTAGTTGCTCCGTGGCATGTGAGATCTTCCCGGACCAGGGCACGAACCCGTGTCTCCTGCATCGGCAGGCGGATTCTCAACCACTGCGCCACCAGGGAAGCCCAAGAATTACTTTTAAAACATACATTAGAGGGCTTCCCTGGTGGCACAGTGGTTGAGAATCCGCCTGCCTATGCAGGGGACACGGGTTCGTGCCCCGGTCCGGGAAGATCCCACATGCCGCGGAGCGGCTGGGCCTGTGAGCCATGGCCGCTGAGCCTGCGCGTCCGGAGCCTGTGCTTCGCAACGGGAGAGGCCACAACAGTGAGAGGCCCGCATATCACACACACACAAAAAAAAACATTATAAAGTGCGTGACAGTTATGTGTTTCCAGAGCATACCTAGCACTGTTAGCACAAAACGCTAAATAATTATTGAACACGACTTAGTATCACCAAAGCCTAGATTACTGGATGCAAATTTATCCAGGTGTAACATGTGTTTCTTCCCCCTGTGGTAATTTTCCCCAGGTTCGTCTCTGTTGTCCTCAAGAAATTGGAATGAGAATATAAACATGGTTACAGGGTCTGAAAATGTTTTTCTGAAAAATCAGTTAGTGGTGAGTGGCCAAGATGGTGGAGTAGAAAGACCCTGAGATCACCTCCTCCCATACATACACCAAAATTACAACTATTTATAGAACAATTATTGATGAGAAAGATGAGAAGACTAGCAGAAAAGATCTCTTACAACTAAAGATATAAAGAAGAAACCACAGTAAGACAGTAAGAGTGGAGAGGAGGTACAGTTAAGACACATACCCGCAGGTGGGCAACCAACATATGGGAGGATAATTACAACTGCAGAGGTTCTCCACAAGAAGTGAGAGGTCTGAGCCCGGCATCAGGCTCCCCAGCCAAGAGAGCCTGCATGGGGAAGATGAGCTCCCCAGAATGTTTGGCTCTGTTTGGCCAGCAGGGCTTACTTCTGGGAGACCCAGAAGGATTTGGGAAATAGAGACTCCACTCTTAAAGGGTGCACACAAAATCTCACACACTCCAGGACCCAGGACAGAAGCAGGAATTTGAAAGGAGTCTGGGTCAGAATGATCTGCTGATCTTGGAGAGCCTCTCAGAGAGGCAGGAGGCACCTGGCACTCACCCTGGGAACACAGACACCGGTGGTAGCCATTTGGGGGGAGCTGGTTTTACCATGAGGACACTGGTGCTGGCAAGCACAATTCTGGAATCTTCCCTCTATAGCCTTTTAGCACTGAACCCAGTCCTATCCACCAGCCTATTGACACCAGGACTTGTATGCCTCAGGCCAAGCAACTAGCCAGTCAGGGACACAGCCTCACACACCAGCAGGCTAGCTGCCTTAGACTGCCTGAGCCCACTGCCACCCTGGGACACAACCCTGTTTCCCAGAGGGCCCAGGATCTGGCCCTGCACACCAGTGCACTGGCAATAGCCTTGGGAACCCCAGAGCCCTGTACCCAGAAACCATAAGACCCAGCTTAGCCCCCAGAGGGTTAGCACTACCCCAAGAGCAGCCTCAGCCACCAGTGGGTGGGCATCAGCCTCAGAATCCCCTGGGCCTTGTAGCCTGTCATGTTAGGATTCAGCCCACCCACCAGTAAGCCAGCACCAGCTCTGGAACGCCTTGAACTCCTCAGTCAGCTGCCCTGGGATTTGGTCCCAATCACCAGTGGGCAGACACCCTGGACCACACAGCCAGCCATGTCAGGAACTGGCTCCACTCACATGTAAGGTGATACTAGATCCAGGAATCCCAGTCCTGAAACCACCAACCCTGGAACATGGCTCCACCCACCAGTGAGCCAGCACTATCCTTGGGGGCCCCAGAGCTCTGCAGCCAACAGCCTAGTGACCTGGTCCTACCCACCGGTGGCCAAAAGACTCTGCACAAGACAGGGCCTGGCAACCAACCAGACCGGGAGCCAGTCACACCTACCAGACCACCCATAGTACTCAGTCCACCACAAAAGAAGGACCCACACTGCCCACATAGGGGGCATCCCTAGAGCATGTAGCTCTGCTGGCCAGAAAGTAGTGCACTGCTGGGATGCATAGGATATCTCCTACAAAAGGCCATTTCTCCAAGGTTGGGAAACATAACCAACCTACCAAATATATAGAAATAAAAATAGCAAATTAGGTGAAATGAGGTAACAGGAGAATATTTTCCAAACAAAGGAACAAGATAAAATCCCAGAACTAAGTGAAGTGCAGGTAAGTGATTTACCCAATAAAGAGTTCAAGGTAAAGATGCTCAGAGAACTCAGGAGAAGATTGAAAGAACAGAGTGAGAAGTTAGAAGTTTTTAAAGAAGAGTTAGAAAATATAAAGAAGTTACAACCAGAGATGAAGAATGCAATAATGGAAATAGAATATACACTAGAAGGAATCAACAGGAGATAAGACAATACAGAAGAATGGATCCATGAGCTGGAAGAGTCCTAAACAGGATCAACTGAAAGAGTACCACATCAAGACACACTGTAATTAAAATGGAAAAACATAAAGATAAGGAGAGACTCTTAAAAGCAGAAAGGGAAAAGCAACAAGTTACATACAAAGAACTCCTATAAAGCTATTAGCTGACATTTCTGCAAAAACTTTGCAGGTCATAAGGGAGTGGTACTATATATTTAAAGTGATGAACGGGAAGAACCTACAACAAAGACTACCTGGCAAGTCTTTCACTCATACTTGGTGGAAAGAACAAAAATTTCACAGACAAGCAAAAGCTATTGATAAAAGAGTTCAGGATCACTAAACCAGCTTTACAAGAAATGTTAAATGGACTTCCTAAGCAAAAAAAGAAAGGCCACAACTAGAAATATAAAAATTATGAAGGGAAAAACTCATTAGTAAAGGCAAATATACAGCAAAGGTAGTAAATCAACCACATATAAATCTAGTAGAAAGGTTAAAAGACAAAAGTAGTAAAACTATATATAACCACAAGAAGTAGTTAAGGGATACACAAACAGAAAGATGTAAAATATGATGTTAAAAACAGGAAATGTGGGTTGGGGGGAATGCAGAGTTGTTAAAATGTGTTTGAACCTAAGAGATCAGTAACTTAAAATAATTATACACACACACACACACACACACACATATGACTCTACAAGAGACTTACATCAGATCTAAAGACACAAACAAACTGAAAGTGAGAGGATGGAAAAAGTTATTCCATGTAAATGGAAATGAAAAGAAAGCCAGGTTAGCAATACTTATATCAGACAAAATAGACTTTAAAACATAGATTGTAACAAAAGACAAAGAAGGACATTACATAATGATCAAAGGATCAATTCAAGAAGAAGTTACAACAATTGTAAATATATATGTACCCAACATAGAAGCACCTAAATACATAAAGCAAATATTAATAGACATAAAGGGAGAAATTGACAGTAACACAATAATAGTAGGGGACTTTAACAGCCCACTTAAATCAATGGATAGATCATCCAGACAGAAAATCAACATGAAAACACTAACCTTAAATGACATATTAGACCAGATAAACTTAATATATAAATATATATATTAAGTATATATATATATATATGTATAGAGAGAATATACTTCAACATAACAAAGGCCATATATGACAATCCCATGACTGACATCACACTCAAAGGCGAAAAGCTGAAGCATTTCTTCTAAGATCAGAAAAAAGACAAGGATGCCCACTCTTGCCATTTTTATTCAGTATAGTATTGGAAGTCCTAGCCATAGCAACAAGACAAGGAAAAGAAATAAAAGGAATCCAAATGGGAAAGGAAGGAGTAAAACTGTCACTATTTGCAGATGACATGATACTACACATAGACAATCCTAAAGATGCCACCAAAAAAACCCCCACTAGAGCTCATTAATGAATTCTGTAAAGTTTCAGTATACAAAATTAACATACAGAAATCTTGCATTTCCATACACTAACAACAAATTATCAGAAAGAGAAATTAAGAAAACAATTCTATTTACCATCACATTGACAAGAATAAAATACGTAGAAATAAATCTAACTAAGGAGGTAAATATCTGTACTCAGAAAACTCTTAGACACTGATGAAAGAAATTGAAGATGACACAAAGAGATGGAAAGATATTCCATGTTCATGGATTGGAAGAATTAATATTGTTAAAATGACCATACTACCCAAGGCAATCTACAAATTCAAAGCAATCCCTACCAAAATACTAATGGCATTTTTCAAAGAACTAGAACAAATAATTCTAAAATTTGTATGGAACCACAAAAAAACATGAATAGCCAAAACAATCTTGAGAAAGAAGAACAAAAATGGAGATATCACATTCCATGATTTCAAACTATACTACAAAGGTACAGTATCAAAACAGCATGGCATTGGCACAAAAATAGACACATAGATCAACAGAATAGATTAGAGAGCCCAGAAATAAACCCAAACTTATATGGGCAATTAATCTATAAAAAAGGAGACAAGAATATACAATGGGAAAAAGACAGCCTCTTCACTAAATGTTGTTGGGAAAACCAGACAGCTACATGCAAAAGAATCAAACTGGACTGTTCTCTCACACCATGCACAAAAATACATTTAAGTCTTTAATCCATTTTGAATTTAAGACCTGAAACCATAAAACTGCTAGAAGAAAACACAGGCAGTAAGGTCTTTGACATCAGTCTTAATAATAATTTTTTGGATCTGCCTCTTCAGGCAAGGGAAACAAAAGAAAAAAAAAAAACAACAACAAATGGGACTACATCAAACTAAAAAGCTTTGCACAGCAAAGGAAACTCTCAATGAAACAAAAAGCCTGTCTACTGAATGGGAGAAGATATTTGCAAACAATATGTTCAATAAGGGGTTAATAGCCAAAATACAGAAAGAATTCATACAACTCAACATCAACAAAAAAACAAAACAAAAAGAACAACAACAAAATACCAACCCAATTAAAAATGGGCAGAGGACGTGAATAGACATTTTTCCAAGGAAAACATATAGCTGGCCAACAGGCATACGAAAAGATGTTCAACCTCGCTAATCATCAGGGAAATGAAAATCAAAACCACAATGAGATATCACCTCACACCTGTCAGAATGGCTATTAATTAAAAGACAGCAAATAGCAAGCGATGGCAAGGATGTGGAGAAAAGGGAATCCTTGTGCAGTGTTGGTGGCAATGTAAATTGGTGCAGCATCTATGGAAAATAGTTTGGATATGCCTCAAAAAGTTAAAATAGAACTACCATATGATCCAGCAATTCTACTCCTGGGTATTTATCTGAAAAAAGACAAAAACACTAATTGGAAAAGGTATATGCACCCCAATGTTCATTGCAGCATTATTTACAATAGCCAAGATATGGAAGCAACCTAATTGCCCCCACTGATAGATGAATGGATAAAGAATATGTGGTATATCTATAGAATGTAATATTACTCAACCATAAAAAATAATGAAATCTTGCCATTTTTGACAACATGGCTAGACCCAGAGGGTATCATATTAAATGAAATAAGTCAGACAGAGAAAGACAAATACTGTATGATTTCACTTATATGTGAAATCTAAAAAACAAGTGAATAAACATTACAACAGAAACAGAGTTACAGCTACAGGAAAAAAACAAAACAAAACAAAAAAACAACAGATGGTTACCAGAGGAGAAGGGAGTGTGGAGAGGGAAGAAATACGTGACAGAGATTGAGGTACAAACTTCCAGTTTTAAAATACATGACCCACAGGGATGAAATGTACAGCATGGGGAATATAGTCAATAATGAAAAAACATTGTATGGTGACAGATGGTAACTAGAATGATCACAGTGATCATTTTGTAATGTATAGAAATATTATATCACTATGTTGTATAACAGGAACTAAGATAGCATTGTATGTCAAGTATACTTCAAAACAAACAAGCAAACTCAGAGAAAAAGAGATCAGATTTGTGGTTACCAGAGGCAGGGGGTCAGGAGAGGGGGAACTGCATGAAAGGTACAAACGCCCAGTTAGAAGATAAATAAGTACAAGGGATGTGATGTACAACATAATAAATACAATGAACACTGCTGCATGTTATATTTGAAAGTTGTTAGGAGAGTAAATCCTAACAGTTCTCATCATAAGGAAAATTTTTTTTCTATTTCTTTAATTTTGTATTTATATGAGATGATAGATGTTCACTAAACTTATTGTGATAATCATTTCATGATGTATGTAAGTCAAATCATTATGCTATACATCTTAAACATATACAGGACTGTATGTCCATTATATCTCAATAAAACTGAAAGAAAAGAAAGAAAGAGAGAGAGAAGAAAGGAAGGGAGGAAGGAAGGAAAGAAAGAGGGAAGAAGGAAGTCACCAAAAAAAAAAAAGTAATTAAATAGAGACACATCTGGCATGTATAGATAACATGGCTTCTGATCTCCTCACCTGGGTTTTATGAATTCACTACCTACCACATGGTTAAGTTTTTGTTACAACTAAATACGTATGAAAAGGTAAATTGGGGAAGCTATTTGTCAGCACAATTTGTCTTAAATGCATGAATTTTATTTATTTTTAAAATTAATTAATTAATTAATTTGGGGGGGTGCTGCATTGGGTCTTCTCTACTGCACATGGGCTTTCTCTAATTGCAGCAAGCGGGGGCTACTCTTTGTTATGGTGCTCAGGCTTCTCACTGTGGTGACTCCTCCTGTTGCAAAGCACAGGCTCTAGGCACACAGGCTTCCGTAGTTGTGGCATGTGGGCTCAGTAGTTGTGGCTTGCAGGCTCTAGAATGCAGGCTCAGTAGTTTTAGCTCATGGGATTAGGTGCTCCACAACATGTGGGATCTTCCTGGACCAGGGCTCGAACCTGTGTCCCCTGCATTGGCAGGCAGATTCTTAACCACTGCACCACCAGGGAAGTCCCTTAAACTCCTAAATTTTAAAAAGGGAAAAGTAGCTGAGTTTTGAGTTTTCTATGAATCAGCATTTCTCTAGATGTGTTCCATGAAGGACTAATTATACAGACTATTTAAAGGTGGTATATATATATATATATATATATATATATATATATATATATATATATTTAACATCTTTATTGGAGTATAACTATTTTACAATGGTGTGTTAGTTTCTGCTTTACAACAAAGTGAATCAGCTATACATATACATATGTTCCCATATCTCTTCCCTCTTGCATCTCCCTCCCTCCCACCCTCCCTATCCCACCCCTCTAGGTGGTCACAAAGCACTGAGCTGATCTCCCTGTGCTATGTGGCTGCTTCCCACTAGCTATCTATTTTACATTTGGCAGGGTATGTATGTCCATGCCATGCTCTCACTTTGTCCCAGCTTACCCTTCCCCCTCCCTGTGTCCTCAAGTCCATTCTCTATGTCTGTGTCTTTATTCCTGTCCTGCCCCTAGGTTCTTCAGAACCATTTTTTTTAGATTCCATATATATGTGTTAGCATACAGTATTTGTTTTTCTCTTTCTGACTTACTTCACTCTGTATGACAGTCTCTAGGTCCATCCACCTTGCTACAAATAACTCAGTTTCATTTCTTTTCATGGCTGAGTAATATTCCATTGTATATATGTACCACATCTCCTTTATCCATTCATCTGTCAGTGGACACTTATGTTGCTGCAATGTCCTGGCTATTGTAAATAGTGCTGCAATGAACATTGTGGTACATGACTCTTTTTGAATTATGGTTTTCTCAGGGTATATGCCCAGTAGTGGGACTGCTGGGTCATATGGTAGTTCTATTTTTAATTTTTTGAGGAGCCTCTATACTCTTCTCCATAGTGGCTGTATCAATTTACATTCTCACCAACAGTGCAAGAGGGTTCCCTTTTCTCCATACCCTCTCCAGCATTTATTGTCTGTAGATTTTTTGATGATGGCCATTCTGACCGGTGTGAGGTGATACCACAATGTGGTTTTGATTTGCATTTCTCTAATGATTAGTGATGTTGAGAATCCTTTCATGTGTTTGTTGGCAATCTGTATATCTTCTTTGGAGAAATAAGACTTTAAAAGTCTTAAGTTCAAAAAATTATGCCACTCTGGTACTTTTTCTAACTATTAAAAATTTTAATTGAATATCATAGTAGAGTTTACAATTGATAACAAAAACAGATCAGATACTCGTATAACCTAGAAGGAATCCAATTGTATTTCAAAGCTAGTAGCCTAACTTTAACACATGCCTTACCTCATGAGTAAGTTTAAGAAATAAGACAAAAACAAAATAAACAAAAAAACAGTACTTGAAATTAGAATTCTTCTGAAGAGGAGTAAAAAGATGGTATGCAGCCCCCTTTGTCATTAAAGCACAGAGGTAGTGAAAAGAGCTTGGGTTTTTGAGTTAGATTTATGTTCTAATTCCACTTCTGGCTGTTTTACATCAGACTAGTCACTTAACCTCTCTGAATTATCAATCTATGAATTGATGTTAGCAGCAGAGTGATAATACAAGGATTAGAAATAATGTGAAGTACCTAGCACATGGTAAGCATTCAGTAAAGTCCTGGAAATACTATCTTTACTCAATAAAAAGACCAAATGCTGAAACTTATTTTTTAAAACACTCTGTGTATCTGTTTTAATAAAAAGAGAAGGAAGCCCCAGCTAGTGACTGGTCATATGTCTGGAATTTGCTTGATATGACACAGTGAACCTTAGGAGAATTTTTTCTCCTAGCTTAGGGAAAATCATTAGCCATTAGTCATCTAATCCTTAGACCAAGCTTTAGAAGGGAGGAGGATGGGGAGGGGAAGAGGAGGAGGAGGAGAGAACTTTAGCAGATTTGGAATGGGTCTGTACAGACAAGGTGGAGGTGAGGAAAAGAAACCGGAGAGATGATTTTTACAAATTTGGTTTACTGCATTCTTTGTCTGTGTCTGTCTCTCTTGTTGCTTGAGAGCAACGTGAGAAAATGGAACTATGTCTCCTTTATCTTGTGTTGGCCACAATGCCCAGCATGGACTTTTAAACATGGTGTTTTAAGTGCTGGGAGTGGGGGAGGAAAGAATGAAGAGGTGAGGGAAAGGAACTGCAGAGAAAGGAAGGAGAAAGAAGTGGATAGATGAGGCAAAAGAAGGAAGATGAGAAGAAAGAAGGAAGGAAGAGGAGGACAAGAAAGTGGTTAGTCTCTCAAACAGATCAGAGTAAAACTGCTCCCAACTGTGTTTTTGTGACTTTTTTTTAACATTTCTTTTACTCAGTTGGTATCTATTCTTTGGTTTACCTGAACTAAGACTAAGAAAGCTTTGTGTAGTTGCGAGTAGAGTTATTGGTGATGGTGTCAGCAGCTATGCCATCTTCCAAGAGATTGGGGCTGGAGCTGCGAGATAGGGGAGGTGCACAGCGATCTGTTACTCACTCACACCCCTGTGATGGCTAATCCTTTCCTCTAACTCACACTGGCCAATCTAATTGCAGCCTGCTAACATCTAAGGCACAACCAAATCTTATCCATTTCTCTATGTAATCCGTCTGAAAGCCTTTCCTGAACTTCAACCTTTTCTGCTTTATCCACTGGTTTCTGAGATCCTGAATTCTTTCCTTTCAACTCCATTTAATAAATAGCTGTGAAACCTTTTGCTGTCAGACTCCCTGCTTCGTAACCTTCCTTAAGTCCTTTGTCCTGGCTTCCTTACCTGTCACATAAACTTTGAGTCTATCAGTTTTGATCATAGTGCTAAAGAGGCTAAGGCCAAAGGTTAAATACCAGAAAAAGCTTATAAATTAGGGCACTCACAAACATTAAAGCGTGAAAAGTACCTTAAACAATGACTTAGTACAACCCTCTTATTTTACTGATGAGATCATTAAGGTCCGGAAAGATCAAGTTTTCATAGGAAAAATACCAACAACTAAACGTGGCCATAGAATGACCTTTAATCTTAGGCAATCATCTTGAAAATTCTTGTTTTTCTTATTTCCAGAAGTCAGGCAAGAATGTGGATGACATCACATAATCATTACCGTCTTGCAGGAGGCCAGGAAACCTCAAAGCCCTTTTGGGTTCTCTTTCTCTAATTACCAGTACCTTTCTCACTGGAGTATTTGTCTTAATCCTCAACCCCAACTAGCATTTCTCTATTTTGTCAACTGAGGAGGAGAGAAACCATATAAAGGTCTCAGATAGGACACAGAGTATAGCGGTGAGATGCAAGGATCCTAGAGACAGACAAGTTCAAGTCTCAGATCTTAGTTACCTCCTGGCACTCTTACTTTGGGCAAATTTCTTAACCTAAGTCTTGTAATGAAAAACAGGGATAAACACCAGGTCCCGCCTTGTAGAGTTTTTCTGAGGGTTACATGAGCAACACCAACCCAGTCTTCCCCATCACTATCTAGGACCTTATCTGGGACATGTATCACAAGCCTAAACCCTCCCCTTCTTCATAGTGACTTCCTTCCTAGGTGGAAGAAATCTGGTCTCCTTTCCTGGTCAATGACTTCAACTGGAAACACCTCGGTTCATGAGGTCATAGATGTCCTAACAATATTGAACCTCAAAAGGGAAGAGATAAGGATCTGAACCCCTTTGATTTCTAAACGTTTCTTGGCACCCCGTGTGAATATGCCTTCTGTCTTCCCACCCCACATACACCAACCAGCAATCCCTATCTACCAAGAACATAGAGAGGGGCTGCCATTGTCTGACCAAATAAAATCCTATTCCACCACTGTAATACATCTGCATTTCATATATTTGCTTCATCTTTATACTATATCTTTTCTATAACATGAATCATAAGTATTTGCTTCTACTGTATACTCAATTGCATATTCTTTTTGTTGATTATAATGTAAGCATTTTCATATTGCTATATAAACAGGTAAGCTTGTTACTAAAAATCCACATTTCTGAGAAAAGCCATTAAGTGGTTCTTTCCAGAAAAAGAAGGTCTGGTCCAAGCTGACCTGATATTTCCAAAACCAGAAACACACTTTTTTGGGGACTCTCAGATGCAAAGTATTATATATAGAATGGATAAACTATATTGTATAGCACAAGGAACTATATTTAATATCCTATAATAAACCATAATGGAAAAGAATATGAAAAAAGAAACACTTTTAAATAGCAATTATTCTTGCTATAAAACATTCCAATGGTTCTTCTCATTGGGCAATCCCACCAAAATGATAATAATATCATTTATTTTGTTACTACTCTGTCCTAAGCATTTTTGCGAGTGTTACTTCACTTATTCCTCATAATCTTATCAGATCAGTCTGGTTGTGCCCACTTTTCAAATAAGAAAGTTGAGGTGCAGTGGATAAAGTATTCTGCAAAATGTCACTCAGCTAGCAGATGAAAAGGCTGTGATTCAAAACAGGTCCATGTGATTCTGTAACTCATGCCTATATCATCTGAATTTACAGAATTCTGCACAAACAAAATGTAAACCAAAGGGCTTAAAAGGCAACTGTGGCAGACATATTTAAACCTAAGACTGTTAAAGTCGGAGCTAGATGGTAGTTGTAGTGGTAAAATTATATTTTATTCAGAAACAGTTACAATAGGGGAAAAGAGATCTCAGTATAGAACTGGGCTCAATTCCAAAACAGCATGCACAAGTGGGGATTTCTAGTCAAGGGTGGAGGTCAGGGGGTGGAATATTACAGAAAGGATTACTTACATTATCTACAAGGATGAGGGGGGATTTCTGCCTAAAGTGACTTGATAGAACCCTTGCTGAAGGCAAGCCAATGTGATCATATATCACCTGGGGGATGCTGGGGAATGTGGAATTTTCTATGTTGAGGATGACCAGATATCAAGGGTAGGGGGCTCTCTTTAAACCAACTTAGCAAGATTCTTGCTGTGACTGGCTGATGCTCGCCCAACAAGGACAGACACCAAGGTCAAGGCCTAAAGGGTTCAAAGGAGCCTAACTAAGGTTCGGTCAAGGAGAGCCTTTGTCAAGACTCAGCCAGTGACTCTGAAGCTCAATAACTTCTTAGTGGCAGAGAGGACTTAGAGCAGAAAGTCACATGTAATGGGCCACACTCGCCACTGTCTATGAGCTGTTTGGTTGACTGGATTGTCAGACACCTTGCTTTGTGCTCCCACCAACAATTCAGTACAGTATTGGCTGAGACCACAGAATGGCAGAGCCTATGAAAACTTTCCATGAGACATGCCATGTTCTAAGTCTATGTTAAATCCAGTGACAAGCTGAAAGACACGTATAGAGTACAAAAATTGTCAAGGTGACCTTAATCCAGAGGCACCATATTTTATAAGAAAATTTTAAGAGAAAAAGGTGGGCAAGTGGTTAAAGAAGATTCGAGATAGATAGGCAGAAAATTCAGCCATGAGAAAGAAGGAGATCCTACCATTTGCAACAACATGAATGGAACCTGAGGACATTATGCTAAGTGAGAAAAGTTAGAGAAAGATAAAAACTGTACAATATCACTGATATGTGCAATGTAGAAAAGCTGAACTTATAGAAAAAGAGAGTAGAATGGTGATTGCCAGGGGCTGGGGTGTGGCGGGAATAGAAGAGATGTTGATCAAAGGGACAAACTTGCAACTAGTAGGTAAATAAGTCATAGAGATATAATGCAGAGTATAGTGAATATAGACATTATTGTATTATAATCAGCAAACTCACTAAGAGACTAGATCTTAATTATTCCCACCACAAAAAAAATGATAATTATGTGACATGATAGAGGTGCTAACTATCTCTACAGTGGCAATCATATAAGAATATACAAATGTATCATATCAACATCTTGTACACCTTAAATTTGCACAATGTTATCTGTCAAATATATTTCAATAAAAAATAAAACACTTTTTCAAACCAAAAAAGAAGATAGGCAATATAAATGTATGTGTGTATACATATATATGTAGATATAGATATATAAATATATTTATACAAACAGTTTACCCTTGAACAGCATGGGTTTGAACCACCAATACATATGTACTACAGTACTACGTGATCCCTGATTGGTTGAATCTGCAGATGCTGACCGCAGATACAGAGGGCTGACATTAAAGTTATGCATGAAAGTGGCCCTGTTGCCTTGGAGAGCTGAAGGGGTGAAACGCCCTCCTGAGTACCCTCCAATTGTTGAGGAATGGAATAGCAGAGCTGGTGGGAACCAAAGAAAGAGGGGCAATCATTTGCAAGATAACAGACAGTTTAGAGGTAGGGATAGCAGATGGGGGCGGCCAAGTGACAATCGATCCAATCAGTGGCACGGACGATCCTGGGGTAACAATTACCTGCAGCACAGACAAGAACCTTACTACCCCCATCAATATGGACACTATGGTCACAACCAACGGCCTCCCTATGGCTACTACTGATAGAAATGTCAGCAGCTTTTAGTAAAACCATTTACCCTGTTAACATGACAAAAGTTTATGTTGTGTTTTCTGTTGGTCATAGTTTTACATCTGATTGTAGAGAGTGGACTGATTTTTTGGAACTTGAGACTTTTTTTTTTTTTTTTTGTGATACGCGGGCCTCTCACTGTTGTGGCCTCTCCCGTTGCGGAGCACAGGCTCCGGACGCGCAGGCTCAGCGGCCATGGCTCACGGGCCCAGCCGCATCCGCGGCATGTGGGATCTTCCCGGACCGGGGCACGAACCCGTGTCCCCTGCACCGGCAGGCGGATTCTCAAGCACTGCGCCACCAGGGAAGCCCGAGACTTTCTTAAAATTAGATCTTACCGGAGAGATACGATAGCTGCTGGAAATATCAATAAATACTCCCCTAAAAATGTTGTGGATTATATCGCTCGACTTCTACCTCAGATTATTATTTCATGAGTTAATAGTGCTTTGAACGTTGTGTATTTTTTCCTTGTTTGACTTACAGGAGTTCTTTGTTTTACACAGAAATAAAAATTTTACATAGAAAATTCTTGCTTTTACTTTGTAAGCAAGTATCCCTATACTCAGATGTGCTCATTCCTAATATTTTACAGAAGTAGTACAATCAGCTCCTAAATGCAAAACTATGCTTACTTGTGATGTATTGTACGTAGAAGTAGTTGAAAGGAAAACAGTTGTAGAATATTTCGTTTGGCTTTTGTTATTATGTGACTGTGATACTTTGTAATTACTCTATAGGTATGAATCATCTTCACAATCGTTTTGGTCTCTTTTTAGAGGGATATCAAGAATAAAGCTGTAAAATAAGGAAGGAATCATTCCCAGTTTCAATGTCTTGATCTAGTGGTAGGTGGGATTAAGGCACACAGTAATTTTATACAAACTCTAAGGTTTTTTACTACCTTAAACATACCAGGTCAAAATTCACGCATTATATAAAAGTTTAACTCTGCAATGTTCCCTTCCTTTTCAATCATATGTAAATAATGCTGCATTTTGTATTACTTTTATGGTATTTAATGTGGGTTGATTTTACAATGTTATGTTCACCTCCAAATGTGCACCTTTGCTGCTTCCTCTTCTGTAAATCCATTGATGCTGTAACTTCCTTTCAGAGTGATCATTGTTATTTCACATCATTTTAATGGCCATTATAATGGTTTTACTCAAATAAAATACTTGTAAGTAAAAAAAAAAAAAGTTATACAAGAATTTTCAGCTGCATGGAGGGTTGGCACTCCTCACCACCACATTGTTCAAGGGTCAACTATACATATTGTAAATATCTAAATGAGGAATGAGATGTGTGTCTGTGCACATATATCCTCCAGGATTAAAAATCATTTGTAAAGATTGGAGAATCTATCCCCGATAGTCTGAAATGACAAATGCTTTACCAATAGCATTAGAAGTATTTGAACTCTATATTGCTTATCTGGGCAGTTATGGCAGAGATCCTGTTTTCTCTGTAAGCCATAGTTCTTGAGAGAAAGGGCTTCCCAGCAGTCAAATGATCTTTTGAGTCCAGGCTACAGACACTGGAGCAGTGGTGGTGTCTTAAGGAGGATGCTGGTTGGGACACCTTCTCCAGAAACCGGCATGGCATTTGGTTATAAGCTGTCGAGTTCCTTCAGGGCACTCTGGACACTGAATTCTCTGTACCTGGGATGTGTGAGCCATAATACAGGCAGCTGGAGTTGGAAAGAGTCTCCCCCAGAATTCCACCCTTTCCTTGCTCCCATTTATGACACCAGACTTCCTTCGGGCTGCAGCCCAGCTTCTTCTGTGGCTCCTGTTTCTTGCCTTCGCTTTCTTTGGTAAGGCTGAATGTTCAAGCCTATGTCAACCCTTTGGTCCCATGAGAAGTGACTCTTGCGTTGAGCCAGCTCCATCTCTGGATGGAACTCTACCCTGGCCTTGCCTTTGTTCCCAGCTCCTCCCTGTACTATTCCCAGAACCCAATCCCCCACCAACCCCGCATCCTACTTATTCCTTCCCTAGGCCTTGGGCTCATGCCTGCCTACATCTGATGTGAGCTCCAACTCTAGTCCAGCTATCTGTGCTGGCTCACCTCCCCCACTTGCTGTGACAGCCAGAGGGTCACCAAGTCCCAAGCTGAGGCCCCAGCAGAACTAAGGAACCATTCCCCTTTCAAAATATTTCTTTCAGAAATATGTAAAGAAATCCCAACAGCCTTGCCAGAGCCAAAGAGAATTCATATCTCAATAGCAAGCTCTAAATCCTGTTCTCCATCTCACAGTGTAGACACACTCAGGGCACAATGAAAGGAAGTATTTTCCTTGGAAGCCAAGAGACTGACCTTGCACCCCCAATATCAACCACTAATCCTAGGAGCCATAATGTCTTCAAAGTTTTAATTGTACAGATTCACAATGAATGGAGAAGTTGTGACAGTTACACTTAAGTGTCAGATGTGTTGTATTTCCCTTACTAGAACTATTGAAGATTGAGCTAGGAATATCTGATTACAATTTAATAAACAAAGCTAGTTTCCAAAAACTTAGTTCTACTGGAACTAAAGCACAAGTTA
Organism: Kogia breviceps; assembly: GCF_026419965.1. Classification (NCBI taxonomy): domain Eukaryota; kingdom Metazoa; phylum Chordata; class Mammalia; order Artiodactyla; family Physeteridae; genus Kogia; species Kogia breviceps. The sequence goes on along the minus strand of NC_081310.1, from coordinate 27,553,286 downwards.
AAAAAAAAACAACAAAGAGTGTATTATGTCTTGCAACAGCAAACGATGCCAGGAAAGTTTGGAGACTTTTTTCCCTTCATCATAAAATCAATAAAAAATTTGAAACAAAAGAACATTTTAAAACTATTCTACTGCAATACATCAGTATTTCATGTATTTTCTTCATCTTTATGCTATATCTTTCTTATAACATAAATCATAAGTATTTCATATATTATATACCCAAATGTGTATTTGTTTATTATTGGCATGTTTTTATAATGCTACATAGTCTTTATAAACATTATTTGAATTGTTGCATAATATTCCACAGACCAAACTGTTTAACCCAAACATTTAGGTAATAAATTGGATATATAGGTTGTTTCTATTTTTTCCTGTCTTTAAAATTACTGCTGCTAATGTAAAATAGAAAAAATACATATAATTGTCCCTGCCCCCAATTTTTGGCACAGAACTCCTAAAACCCTTGTAATTTCCTAAGTGACATGAGCACTAAAAGAGTCTTGGTGTTCCAATATTTGGTCTCTGACCCTGATTCCTGACACGAAGCTCCTAAATTGCCTGGAATTTCCCGGGTGACGGGAGTGTCTTTTGTTCTAATGAGATGACTCTTAGTGTGTTCCTGGATGGCTTCAGAATGGGGACTGATCACCAGAAAGACCAAGCCATGATTAGAAGCTTGGAACTTTCAGCCCCACCCCCTCTCCAGATATTGGAGAGGGGCTGGAGGATAGAGTTAATGATCTATTACGCTTAGATGATGAAGCCTTGATAAAAATCGAGAGTTCAGAGAATTTCTGGGTTGGTGAATACATCTACATGCTGGGAGGGTGGCACATCTCATCTCCATGGGGACAGAGGCTCCTGTCCTCCGGACCCTTCCAAACCCTGTCCTATGTATCTCTTCATCTGGCTGCTCACTCATATCTTGTATTATTTCCTTTAAAAGAAACCAGTAGACATGTTTCCCTGAGTTCTGTGAGCCATGCTAAGTAAATTATCAAACCCAAGAGAAGAGGGTCATGGAAACCCTGATTTATAGGTAATTGATGAAAAGTATGCATGACAACCTTGCAAATGGCATCTGAAGTTGGGGGCAGACTTGTGGGCCTGAGCCTTTAACTTGTGGGATCAGACACTAACTCCAGGCAAATAGTGTCAGAATTAAAGGGAATCTTAGGCAATCCAGTTGGTGTCATGGAGAATTACTTGATGTGTGGAATACCCACACATCTGGTGTCAGAAGTGAAGTAATGTGCACATGGTAGCAGTGTGAGGGTAAAGGGGAAACACAGAAGTGTTTTTTTCCAACTCCCCCAGTAATACCTTTGTGCCATTTTTCAACATTTAGAATACTGTCTTAGACTAAAGTCTCAGAAATGGATTAATAATAAAGGGTATAAAAGAGGGTATACATACTTTTATCATTCTTGATCTATATTGCTAAATTTCTTTCAAAATAAATTTTAACCAAGTTGTAGGAAAAATTTGATTTTACTCAGCTCTTGCCAAAATTAAACATTGCCATTTTAAAATTATTTTTTATCCAATTAACTAATTTTTAATTTGAACTTAGCTTTCTTTGATTTGTACAGAGAATTAAAAATCCATATTTACTTATTTTTCTGTGAAGTACCTTGAGCTTCTTGGGTACAGAAACTACATCTTTTGGTTCTTCATATTCCTCGTATAATATAGTAGAAAGGGAGCAAGATTTGGAGCCTGAAGGCCTGGGTTCAAGTATCTATTTTGCTACTTGTTTTGTGACCTTGGACAACTTATCCCCTCAGAGTCTCAGTTCTCTACTGTAAAACCAGATAATCAGTTCTACTTCATGGGGATTCCACATAAAATGACTGGTAGATTCCAGGAGTCTAATATATATTAGTTCTTCCTACGCATTATACATAAGGAGCTCTATACATTTTGTTGAATAAATAAGCTCATGCCTTTCTCACTTAATGGCTGAACTGTTAATCTTGTCAATTTGAGTACATTTTACACTATTTACTGAGTATATTTTACTAACATTTTAAGGAGTGTCATTACTTTGATCTACAAACATCTGGGTTCTGTTTTATGAGGTCAAATCTCTTTTTGCGGTTTCTCATATTAGGGTGGATATTTGATGCAACAAATATGTGAGGTAAAGTCACCATAAGAAGCAAGCATACAAATGTATATGTCCAATTATGTGTTACCTGTACCTCCCAAGGACATTGCCATTGTTGGAAAGCTCTTTGAAAAGTCTTTATTGGAATTTCTGCCAAGTACTACCTTCAGTGAGAATATATGTATATACAACCAAAAGCTATTTGGAATATGTTCCTAGGGGCTCCGATGGGTATCAACAGGAAGAATTCCAATTTGGATTTAAAAAAAAAGAGCTGCCACCATTATAAAATGAGGGGTCTGGAAGCAATTCTAAGAGAAGAAGTGAAGAACAGCAAAGAATTTCAGTTAACAAAATGCTTTGTACGAATTAACACTGTGGCCACCAAAAAAACCAGCTAAGGCCGTATTAGCTGCCATTAATGGGAGTATAATTCCTAGAAGCAAGAAACTGATAACCACTCTCCTCTAGCTTGTCTGACCTTGAACAGCAGGGTTCAGCTCTGTGCAGAGCTCATTAAAGAGAACTGTAAACAAATAAGACTGTGTTCAGCTGTGTTCAAGCAAGACAGTGAAGGGACTCAAAAGTCATGCCACTGGATAAGAGAGGAGCAGAGAGAGGCAAATGATAGTAATACTGAGATATTTTAAAGACTGTCACGTGGAAGGAGATTTGATTTCTTCCCTATGACTCCAGGAAGCTAAATCTGAGAGATGGGTAGAAGACATCAGATTTAGATTTCAGACCAATGTAAATCAGTTTTCCAAAGATGCTTTATAAGTTAGGAGTGCCCCATCAATACCACCCATTAGAGGTATTCAAGTACATTCAATAGGCATTCAAATATTGAAATCGCTTCTACTAACAAGTGTCTCCTTCCACCAGCTAACATAGGTTAAATCAATGCTTCTCAAACCAGAGTAAGTAACAGAATCCTCTGGATGGCTTGTTAAAACACAGATTCTGGACCTGACCTCAGGGTTTGATTCAGTAGATATACAAAGAGACTTGAGAATTTTCATTTTTAACAAGTTCCCTCTTGATGCTGCTGGTCAGGGGAATAACACTGAGAACTACTGGGTTAAACAAACACTTGGATACCTTAGAAATTCTAGCTTGAAATGAGGGCTTGGACTAGGTGACTTTTCTTTCAGTCCTACAGCAATTATAAGATATTCAGTATTAATTCATGTGACATAAATTATAAGAGCAGTAGTAAAGGAGAATAAATACATTGAAGAGGGAAGACTTAAGCCAAAGCTTGAAGGAAAAGTACAGCAGGGGAGGGATAAAGGAGGAGGAAGAATGTTCTAAGCAAGAACAGACTGAGCAAATGTAAAGGTGTTGAAGTTACTATAGTGAGATAACTTTTTGTATATTAACTGATTATTTTTCCCCCAGTGTTTCATTCCCTCCAATCTCTTCACCTTTTCCCCCATACAGTCAGCAGGGCTGCTCTATGTGCCTTGCACTGGGAAAAGTATGTAGCAACAAAGAGAAAGGAGTTTCCTTCTGGTTTTTTGACTTTCAAAAGTTCAGGCTCTTCTCTATTTACAATACCCAGGACATGGAAGCAGCCTAAGTGTCCACTGACAGATGAATGGATAAAGAAGATGTGGTATATATATACAATGGAATATTACTTAGCCATAAAAAATAAATGAAATTGAGTTATTTGTAGTGAGGTGGATGGCCCTAGAGTCTGTCATACAGAGTGAGGTAAGTCAGAAAGAGAAAAACAAATACCATATGCTAACGCATATACATGGAATCTAAAAAAAAAAATGGTCATGAAGAACCTAGGGGCAGGACAGGAGTAAAGATGCAGACGCAGAGAATGGACTTGAGGACATGGGGAGGGGGAAGGGTAAGCTGGGACGAAGTGAGAGAGTGGCATGGACATATATACACTACCAAACGTAGGGTGGATAGCTAGTGGGAAGCAGCCACATGGCACAGGGAGATCAGCTAGGTGGTTTGTGACCACCTAGAGGGGTGGGATAGGGAGGGTGCGAGGGAGGGAGACACAAGAGGGAAGAGATATAGGGATATATGTATATGTATGGCTGATTCACTTTGTTATAAAGCAGAAACTAACACACCATTGTAAAGCAATTATACCCAATAAAGATGTTTAAAAAAAAAAAGTTCAGGCTCTTAATAGAGAAGGGACTAGGCTAGGGAGAAAAGACCTGGAATGAGAGCAAATTGTCTCCACCATAGATCTAGAAAATTATTCTCTGGGCTCAGAGAAGGGAGGGAGATAAAGAAATACTTGTCCAAAGACTCCAAGGAAGTATGGGCTCCCTACTTGATACCTTGGCTCATCTTAATACCCTGGGACTTTTATAGAGGAAAACTATGATTTTAATGAAAATGAGTTTTCATAGCCCTTCAGAAAAATGGCTTGAAATGGAAGTCAAGCTGTTAGTAAAACAGTCACATTATTTGCATACCTCGTGCCCTGAGATAAACAGCTGCCACATGATGGTATTTGGGATGAAGAGGAGGCTAGCCTGCTTGAGGAGAATATGTTGGAAAGAGAATGAGAAATTAGGTTGGGTGAGCAAGGTGAGACCAGAATATAGTGGACTTTGAATGATGGAGAGGAGCTTCGATTTAAAGCAATGAGTTAAGCTCCTGTGCTTAAAGCCAAACTGTTTGGCCTCTAGGGTCACAGTGAAGCCTGTTCAAATATCTAGTACCCCATCCTCAAACTTCTTTTCCACAACTTAAGGAGAAGCCGGCACTTTTAGCATTCCTCACTTGGACACTAACAAACCATCCTCAGAAAGACTCTTTGCTGAAATTACTGAGAGGTCTCATCTCTTTACCACTCAAGGACTAGCCGTTCATTTGACATCTGGTGGTACTTACCTGATAAGTTTCAGAATTATTTCACTCAACTATTACCTAGTCATATTCATAGCAGTTTGTTATAAATTAACCTATATAATTTTAAGTGGCTGATCTTGTTTTGGTTGATGATAGATGAATTTTATAGATGGGTGAGCTCACTGGAAATAAATGAATCTTATCTTTGAACAAAAAACATGTATTATTTTTATATCTTCAAGGGAATTCTCCCAGTCATCAACTGGGTAATCCTCTAAACTATCCCAAGGATTTATCTGGCTATTGTGTGAAAATAATTCAGTTCTTTGAACTTAATCTTCCACATGTACATACAAATGCAAGTGCTTAAACTCAACAACAGAAAGTCAAGCAATCTGATTTTAAAATGGCCAAGGGGACGTGGAGATCACCTTCCTTCCCACAGATCCATCAGAAATACATCTACACGTGGAACAACTCCTACAGAACACCCACTGAACGCTGGCAGAAGACCTCAGACCTCCCAAAAGGCAAGAAACTCCCCATATACCTGGGCAGGGCAGAAGAAAAGAGAATAAACAGAGACAAAGCATAGGGATGGGACCTGCACCAGCGGGAGGGAGCCGTGAAGGAGAAAAGGTTCCCACACACTAGAAGCCGCTTCGTGGGCGGAGACTGTGGGTGGTGGAGGGGGGAAGCTTCACAGCCACGGAAGAGAGCGCAGCAACAGGGGTGCGGAGGGCAAAGCGGAGAGATTCCCACACAGAGGATCGGTGCCGAGCAGCACTCACCAGCCCGAGAGGCTTGTCTGCTCACCCGCCGGGGCGGGCGGGGGCTGGGAGCTGAGGCTCGGGCTTCGGAGGTCAGATCCCAGGCAGAGGACTGGGGTTGCCGGCGTGAGCACAGCCTGAAGGGGTTAGTGCGCCACGGCTAGCCGGCAGGGAGTCTGGGAGAAGTCTGGAGCTGCCGAAGAGACAAGAGACCTTTTCTTCCCTCTTTGTTTCCTGGTGTGCAAGGAGAGAGGATTAAGCCCAAAGCTTAAAGGAGCTCCAGAGACGGGCGCAAGCCACGGCTATCAGCGCAGACCCCAGAGACGGGCATGAGACTCTAAGGCTGCTGCTGCCGCCACCAAGACTCCTGTGTGCGAGCACAGGTCACTCTCCACACCTCCGCTCCCGGGAGCCTGTGCAGCCCGCCACTGCCAGGGTCCCGTGATCCAGGGACAACTTCCCTGGGAGAACACACCGCGCGCCTCAGGCTGGTGCAACGTCACGCCGGCCTCTGCCGCCGCAGGCTCGCCCCGCATCCATGCCCCTCCCTCCCCGGCCTGAGTGAGCCAGAGCCCCCCGAATCAGCTGCTCCTTTTACCCCATCCTGTCCAAGCAAAGAACAGACACCCTAAGGAGACCTACATGCAGAGGCGGGGCCAAATCCAAAGCTGAGCCCCGGGAGCTGTGCGAACAAAGAAGATCAAGGGAAATCTCTCCCAGCAGCCTCAGGAGCACCGGATTAAATCTCCACAATCAACTTGATATACCCTGCATCTGTGGAATACCTGAATAGACAATGAATCATCCCAAATTGAGGAGGTGGACTTTGAGAACAAGATATATTATTTTTTCCCCTTTTCCTCTTTTTGTGAGTGTGTATGTGTATGCTTCTTTGTGAGAATTTGTCTGTATAGCTTTGCTTTCACCATTTGTCCTCGGGTTCTGTCCATCCATTTTTTTTTTGGTGGTGTTGTTTTTTAAATTTTTTTTCTTAATACTTATTTTTTATTTTAATAACTTTTAAATTTCATCTTACTTTATTTTATTTTATCTTCTTTCTTTCTCTCTTTCTTTCTTCTTTTTCTCCCTTTTATTCTGAGCCATGTGGATGAAAGGCTCTTGGCACTGCAGCCAGGAGTCAGTGCTGTGTCTCTGAGGTGGGAGAACCAACTTCAGGACACTGGTCCACAAGAGACCTCCCAGCTCCACGAAATATCAAACGGCGAAAATCTCCCACAGATCTCTATCTCAACACCAAGACCCAGCTTCACTCAACGACCAGCAAGCTACAGTGCTGGACACCCTATGCCAAACAACTAGCAAGACAGGAACACAACCCCATCCATTAGCAGAGAGGCTGCCTAAAATCATAATAAGGCTACAGACACCCCAAAACACACCACCAGATGTGGACCTGCCCACCAGAAAGACAAGATCCAGCCTCATCCATCAGAACACAGGCACTAGTCCCCTCAACCAGGAAACCTACTCAACCCACTGAACCAACCCTAGCCACTGGGGTCAGACACCAAAAACAACGAGAACTACGAACCTGCAGCCTGCAAAAAGGAGACCCTAAAGACAGTAAGATAATCAAAATGAAAAGACAGAAAAACACAAAGCAGATGAAGGAGCAAGGTAAAAACCTACCAGACTTAACAAATGAAGAGGAAATAGGCAGTCTACCTGAAAAAGAATTCAGAATAATGATAGTAAAGATGATCCAAAATGTTGGAAATAGAATAGACAAATTGCAAGAAACATTTAACAAGTACCTAGAAGAACTAAAGAGGAAACAAGCAACTATGAACAACACAATAAAGGAAATTTAAAATACTGTAGAAGGGATCAATAGCAGAATAACTGAGGCAGAAGAACGGATAAGTGACCTGGAAGATAAAAGAGTGGAAATAACTACTACAGAGCAGAATAAAGAAAACAGGATGAAAAGAACTGAGGACAGTCTCAGAGACCTCTGGGACAACATTAAATGCACCAACATTCGAATAATAGGGGTCCCAGAAGAAGAAGAGAAAAAGAAACGGACTGAGAAAATATTTGAAGAGATTATAGTTGAAAACTTCCTTAATATGGGAAATGAAATAGTTAATCAAGTCCAGGAAGCACAGAGAAGAGAGTCCCATACAGGATAAATCCAAGGAGAAGCACACCAAGACACATATTAATCAAACTATCAAAAATTAAATACAAAGAAAACATATTAAAAGCAGCAAGGGAAAAACAACAAATAACACACAAGGGAATCCCCATAAGTTTAACAGCTGATCTTTCAGCAGAAACTCAGCAAGCCAGAAGGGAGTGGCAGGACATATTTAAAGTGATGAAGGAGAAAAACCTACAACCAAGATTACTCTACCCAGCAAGGATCTCATTCAGATTTGATGGAGAAATTAAAACCTTTACAGACAAGGAAAAGTTGAGAGAGTTCAGCACCACCAAACTAGCTTTACAACAAATGCTAAAGAACCTTCTCTAGGCAAGAAACACAAGAGAAGGAAAAGACCTACAATAACAAACCCAAACCAATTAAGAAAATGGTAATAGGAACATGCATATCGATAATTACCTTAAATGTAAATGGATTAAATGCTTCCACCAAAAGACACAGACTGGCTGAAGGGATACAAAAACAAGACCCATACATATGCTGTCTACAAGAGACCCACTTCAGGCCTAGGGACACATACAGACTGAAAGTGAGGGGATGGAAAAAGATATTCCATGCAAATGGAAATCAGAAGAAAGCTGGAGTAGCAATTCCCATATCAGACAAAATGACTTTAAAATAAAGACTATTATAAGAGACAAAGAAGGACACTACATAATGATCAAGGGATCAATCCAAGAAGAAGATATAACAATTGTAAATATTTATGCACCCAACATAGGAGCACCTCAATACATGGCAAATACTAACAGCCATAAAAGGGGAAATCAACAGTAATACATTCATAGTAGGGGTCTTTAACACCCCACTTTCACCAATGGACAGATCATCCAAAATGAAAATAAATAAGGAAACACAAGCTTTAAATGATACATTAAACAAGATGGACACGATTGATATTTATAGGACATGCCATCCAAAAACAACAGAATACACATTTTTCTCAAGTGCTCATGGAACATTCTCTAGGATAGATCATATCTTGGGTTACAAATCTAGCCTTGGTAAATTTAAGAAAATTGAAATTGTATCAAGTATCTTTTCTGACCATAATGCTATGAGACTACATATCAATTATAGGAAAGGCTCTGTAAAAAATACAAACACATGGAGGCTAAACAATACACTACTTAATAACGAAGTGATCACTGAAGAAATCAAAAAATACCTAGAAACAAATGACAATGGACACACGATGACCCCAGAGCTACGGGATGCAGCAAAAGCAGTTCTAAGAGGGAAGTTTATAGCAATACAATCCTACCTCAAGAAACAGGAAACATCTCGAATAAACAACCTAACTGTGCACCTAAATATATTAGAGAAAGAACAAAAAACCCCCGAAGTGAGCAGAAGGAAAGAAATCATAAAGATCAGATCAGAAATAAATGAAAAAGAAATGAAGGAAATGATACTAAAGATCAATAAAACTAAAAGCTGGTTCTTTGAGAAGATAAATAAAATTGATAAGCCATTAGCCAGACTCATCAAAAAAAAGGGGAGAAGACTCAAATCAATAGAATTAGAAATGAAAAAGGAGAAGTAACAACTGACACTGCAGAAATACAAAACATCATGAGAGATTACAACAAGCAACTCTATGCCAATAAAATGAACAACCTGGAAGAAATGGACAAATTCTTAGAAATGCACAAGCTGCCAAGACTGAATCAGGAAGAAACAGAAAATATGAACAGACCAATCACAAGCACTGAAATTGAAACTGTGATTAAAAATCTTCCAACAAACAAAAAGCCCAGGACCAGATGGCTTCACAGGTGAATTCTATCAAACATTTAGAGAAGAGCTAACACCTATCCTTCTCAAACTCTTCCAAAAGATAGCAGAGGGAGGAACACTCCCAAACTCATTCTATGAGGCCACCATCACCCTGATACCAAAACCAGACAAAGATGTCACAAAGAAAGAAAACTACAGGCCAATATCACTGATGAACATAGATGCAAAAATCCTCAACAAAATACTAGGAAACAGAATACAACAGCACATTAAAAGGATCATACACCATGATCAAGTGGGGTTTATCCCAGGAATGCAAGGATTCTTTAATATATGCAAATCAATCAACGTGATACACCATATTAACAAAATGAAGGAGAAAAACCATATGATCATCTCAATAGATGCAGAGAAAGCTTTCGACAAAATTCAACACACATTTATGATAAAAAACCTGCAGAAAGTAGGCATAGAGGGAACTTTCCCCAACATAATAAAGGCCATATATGACAGACCCACAGCCAACATCATCCTCAATGGTGAAAAACTGAAACCATTTACACTAAGATCAGGAAGAAGACAAGGTTGCTCACTCTCACCACTCTTATTCAACGTAGTTTTGGAAATTTTAGCCACAGCAATCAGAGAGGAAAAGGAAATAAAAGGAATCCAAATCAGAAAAGAAGTAAAGCTGTCACTATTTGCAGATGACATGATACTATACATAGAGAATCCTAAAGATGCTACCAGAAAACTACTAGAGCTAATCAATGAATTTGGTAAAGTAGCAGGATACAAAATTAATGCACTGAAATCTCTGGCATTCCTATACACTAATGATGAAAAATCTGGAAGTGAAATTAAGAAAACACTCCCATTTACCACTGCAACAAGAAGAATAAAATATCTAGGAATAAACCTACCTAAGGAGACAAAAGACCTGTATGCAGAAAATTATAAGACACTGATGAAAGAAATTAAAGATGATACAAATAGATGGAGAGATATAGCATGTTCTTGGATTGGAAGAATCAACATTGTGAAAATGACTCTACTACCCAAAGCAATCTACAGATTCAATGCAATCCCTATCAAACTACCACTGGCATTTTTCACAGAACCAGGACAAAAAATTTCACAATTTGTATGGAAACACAAAAGACCCCAAATAGCCAAAGCAATCTTGAGAACGAAAAATGGAGCTGGAGGAATCAGGCTCCCTGACTTCAGACTATACTAAAAAGCTACAGTAATCAAGACAGTATGGTACCGGCACAAAAACAGAAATATAGATCAATGGAACAGAATAGAAAGCCCAGAGATAAACCCACACACATATGGTCACCTTATCTTTGATAAAGGAGGCAGGAATGTACAATGGAGAAAGGACAGCCTGTACAATGGAGAAAGGACAGCCTCTTCAATAAGTGGTGCTGGGAAAACTGGATGGTACATGTAAAAGTATGAGATTAGAACACTCCCTAACACCATACACAAAAATAAACTCAAAATGGATTAAAGACCTAAATGTAAGGCAAAAGACTGTAAAACTCTTAGAGGAAAACATAGGCAGAACACTCTATGACATAAATCACAGCAAGATCCTTTTTGACCAACCTCCTAGAGAAATGGAAATAAAAACAAAAATAAACAAATGGTACCTAATAAAACTTAAAAGCTTTTGCACAGCAAAGGAAATCATAAATAAGATGAAAAGACAACCCTCAGAATGGGAGAAAATAGTTGCAAATGAAGCAACTGACAAAGGATTAATTTCCAAAATTTACAAGCAGCTCATGCAGCTCAATAACAAAATAACAAACAACCCAATCCATAAATGGGCAGAAGACCTAAATAGACATTTCTCCAAAGAAGATATACAGATTGCCAACAAACACATGAAAGAATGCTCAACATCATTAATGATTAGAGAAATGCAAATCAAAACTACAATGAGATATCATCTCACACCGGTCATATTGACCATCATCAAAAAATCTAGAAACAGTAAATGCTGGAGAGGGAGTGGAGAAAAGGGAACCCTCTTGCACTGCTGGTGGGAATGTGAATTGGTATAGCCACTATGGAGAACAGTATGGAGGTTCCTTAAAAAACTACAAATAGAACTACCATATGACCCAGCAATCCCACTACTGGGCATATACCCTGAGAAAACCATAATTCAAAAAGAGTCATGTACCAAAATGTTCATTACAGCTCTATTTACAATAGCCAGGACATGGAAGCAACCTAAGTGTCCATCATCAGATGAATGGATAAAGAAGATGTGGCACATATATACAATGGAATATTACTCAGCCATAAAAAGAAACAAAATTGAGTTATTTGTAGTGAGATGGATGGACCTAGAGTCTGTCATACAAAGTGAAGTAAGTCAGAAAGAGAAAGACAAATACCATATGCTAATACATATATATGGAATCTAAGAAAAAAAAATGTCATGAAGAACCTAAGGGTAAGATGTGAATAAAGACACAGACCTACTAGAGAATGGACTTGAGGATATGGGGAAGGGGAAGGTTAAGCTGTGACAAAGTGAGAGAGTGACATGGGGGAAGGTTAAGCTGTGACAAAGTGAGAGAGTGACATGGACATATATACACTACCAAACGTAAAATACCTAGCTAGTGGGAAGCAGCCGCTTAGCACAGGGAGATTACCTCAGTGCTTTCTGACCACCTAGAGGGGTGGGATAGGGAGAGTGGGTGGTAGGGAGACACAAGAAGGAAGAGATATGGGAACATATGTATATGTATAACTGATTCACTTTGTTATAAAGCAGAAACTAACACACCATTGTAAAACAATTATACTCCAATAAAGATGTTTAAAAAAGATGGCCAAGGACTTGAATAGAAAGAAGAGATTCAAATGCCCAATGAGTGCATGGGAAGATGCTCTACATCATTAATCATTAGGGAAATGCAAATTAAAACCACATTGAGATAACACCTTACACCCATTAAGACAGCTACTATCCAAAAAATAGAAAATAGCAAGTGTTAGCAAGGATGTAGAGAAACTGGAACTCACTGTGCTCTTAGTGAGAATGTAAAATGGTGCTGCCACTACAGAAAACAGAATAGCAGTTCATCAAAAAATTGGAAGTAGAGCTTCCCTGGTGGCGCAGTGGTTGGGAGTCCGCCTGCCGATGCGGGGGACAGGGGTTTGTGCCCCGGTCCAGGAGGATCCCGCATGCCGCGGAGCTACTGGGCCCGTGAGCCATGGCTGCTGAGCCTGCATGTCCGGAGCCTGTGCTCCGCAACGGGAGGGGCCACAACAGTGAGAGGCCCACGTAGCACAATAAATAAATAAATAAATAAATAATTGGAAGTAGAATTACATATGATCCAGCAATTCCACTCTTGGTTATATATACAAAATAATTGAAATCAGTGACTTGAATAGGTTTTTGTACACCCATGTTTATAGCAGTATTATTCACAACAGCCAAAGGGTGAAAGTAACTCAAGTGTTCATCAACAGATGAATGAATAAGCAAAAGGTAGTACATACAATGGAATAGTATTCAGTCTTAAAAAGGAGGGAAATTCTGACACATACTACCACACAGATGAACCTTAAGACCAGAACGCTAAGTAAAATATGCCTGTCACAAAAGGACAAATATGTATGATTTCACTCATATGAATTACCTAGAGTAGTCAAATTCATTGAGACAGAAAGTAGAATGGTGATTGCCAGGGGCTGAGGAGAGGATGAAAACTTCTGGAGACGGATGATAGTGATGGTTGCACAATAATATGAAGGTATTTTATGCCACTGAACTGTACACCTAAAAATGGTTAAGGTGTTAAGACACACAGCCACATTTTAATTGGCAATTGTGTTGTTAGTGTGGTTGCGTATTCTTGTAATATGCATTTTGACTTTAGGGTGGTTAGTTCTTTTGCTCATTTTTTAATTGAAATTGCCATTTTGTTATGAATTTTCAAGATGCAATTATATAATAAAGATAAAACCCATTATCATATAAAAAAAAGTAAGTCCTTAATTTAGATGTTGTTGTAGGCAGAGAGATTACTAAAGGAATTGCAGACATTTATCAAAGGACTGCATCCTGAAATGTTAAATAGATTTTACCAAAAGTCAAAACTTAAAAGTTTGAAAATCAGAGAACCTCAGTTTAAAAATCAGAGATCATGTTTCTTGCCTTGATGTAATTTGGCACCATTTTATAAAGTGCTGGTTGATCTTGAAAGTGCTGTATTTTATATTTTTTCTAGCAATGATAAAACAACATTAATAGATTAGCTATACCACTGGTGCAGATGTATAACAATAGCTTGTTTTATAGGATATTGGATGAGGTGACTTCCATCTCAGTACTCCGATTGTATAACTAGTATCTACTTTGTAAAATAGACTTTATCTTATCTTTTGCCTTCCCCTCTGTGTATAAAACATTTATTTATTTGGTTTCCTAAAAGGAAGTTAAAAACATTATTCTGAGAATTGGCACTTGCTACCCACTCAACTGGCAATTGTAAAGAGGGAGAGAGTGAGAGGGAGGGTCTGAGGGAGGCAACCTTAACAAGAGTTAAACAGGACAGATAAAAATCTGAGAAGATCCATTTCTACAATTTTGGATTAAATTTTAAACTTTTTAGAGAATATAAAACATTTATATGGCAGCTAGAAATTAGGGTCTGTGCAGTAAGAGGGTAAAGAGGTTCAGAGTTGGCAATGTAACATAAAGCCCAGAAAAACAGTGGCCTTTCCATGTTCCTGAAATAAATTGCAAGCCAAACCAGAATCTTGACTAGGTACTTTGAGCCAAGTAAAGCATCAGAGCGTACTCAGTGTCCTGCACCTCGTGTGTACCTCTGACAGGGCCAGGGCACAGTGCTTTCCCCAGAATGATCTTAGATTCATAGGAGCGACACATGCAACCTTCTGTCAACAAATAGAGTCATGAAAATAGCTTGGCCTCTATGTCCACTGGCCCACGTCCTCGAAAAAGTCAACATGGAACTGAAAGCAAACAAGCAGTATGCCCAAAAAATTAAGCAAGAGGCTTTTGACACACTTTATGACTTTCCATATTCTGCATGTTTATGAGAGGAATCTATGCTTGTTCATAAAGTGATAATTCATTGTTTTCCAACAATAAAAGATCATTTTTAAAACATGCTCATTTAATTGAATATGAACAATCTTCAACATATGTAATGATATGGAAAGATTTTTGATATACTGTCAAGTGCAAAAGAACTGTTACAAACCAATGGAAATTGTTAATTGTATCTTTTTGAAAAGGTGAAACCATGACTCTCATAAGATATAAAATATACACTTGTTAAAGATTTTTATTTAACTCATTATTATAAAATGAGGGAACTAGGCAAGTGTTTCAACCAATTCAAAGGAGAAATTAGAGAACCACAAATTTACATAGGGTGAATGAACATTGAGATAAATTTACAAATGGACTCAAAGCTGGCTTTTTCCTAGTGACAAGTAGTGGGAATGGTCTCTCCACTGTACAAAACTCATTTGCAAGTCTATAGACAAGAATTATTTGCATTTGCAATAATTTGTCAGTTATCTTAAAAACGATAGACTTGAAAAATATCCTAAACAAAGACAAAGATTCATATAACAATGTTGCTCAATACTTTTTTTTCATTGTTATCTTACTAAGGATACTTTTTAGACATTTTTACCTCACTCTCTCCTCCCCCAAATTAAATATTAAAAAATAAGATTTTGTTGAGTAGAGTTGAACTTTGGAGAGCCACAAATATTTTAAGAGCTAAGGGGTTTTTTTCCCCACCTAAAGAACCAATATTTTCCCCCTTTGGGGCAATTAAATATCCATGCTCTATAGGACAGACAATCCCCAGAGGCTCCAAGATTTGAAAGGATCTCTAGTAATCTCTTTATGATGTCATTTTATAAAAACCACCTATACATACATATATATGTTATATGTTACATATACATTATTATACATATTACATATATATGGGCTTAAAGGATAGTGTATACAGAGGTCAGCAAACTATAGCCTGCAGGCCAAACCCAACCAGCCTGTTTCTGCAAATAAAGTTTTATAGGAACACAGTTACAAACATTGTCTACAGATTTCCTTGTCTTCTATTGCCTACCTCTGCTTTCACGGCACAACAGCAGAGTTGAGTGGTTGGGATAGAGAATGCAAGGTCCAATGTGCCTCAAATATTTACTATTTGTTTATACAAAAAGTTTGCCACCCTTTGGTTCACACTAAACCGTTGATAGTAATTAGCTCTGCTTAATGGGATAATAAATGATTTTTCTTTCAAAGAAATCTATATTTTCTACAAATGTTTTACTTACTGATATGACAAAACTTTTAAAAATTATTACATGTCATTTGTGTATAAAGCACTTGAATAGAAGTATAAGGCATGGTTCCCACCTTTTACCAAGCTTCTAATCTAATGTTGTTGAAGTAAATTGGTGGGCTTGCTATAGGAGGGTTGGTGCATACTTCTACTGAAATAAGCTAAAAATAGAAGTAGGTAGGGACAAGCTAGAGGGAAAAAAGGTAATATTAGTAAACATGAGCTGGGTCAAAGTATATTTTTAGGTTAAGTTTTGGCCTTCAGAGCCTTAATTATTAACGGCAAAGCAGATTTAATAGTCCACTGTGACTGGAGTATTTACTTCAAATTATTATAAAAATAAACAAAAGAATGTGCTTGCTATAAATATCTAGAGAATATTATCTCTCCATTCAGATTTTAGAATCACTGAAGTCATGAAATGCAAAGTTATCTTAAAAGCCACTATGAGAAGATATGTAATATTTCAGGACTTAAGCTGCCCTGATTCACATACATCTCTAATCTTTTCCTATCCAAGTTTTCAGATATTGTAACTTATCAGAGCACCTCAAGGTAATATGTGCCATTCCACTCAGTTCATTCTTTGCAGGTTCCAGAAAAAGGGGTCTCTTTAATACCTGAATGATATCTTAGTTCCCTTAGAAACTGTTCTTTGTAATATAGGACTCTTGAATACATAAAACCATTAAGACCCCCCGGAATGATTTTTTCTCAGTGCTCAATTCTAAGAATTTGAGAACAGGGCTGCTCCAATCCAGTATGCTTCCAGAATAAGAATTTTACCATAGGTAGATAAGTTAATGAGTCTTTTGGGGGGAAATAATTTTTTTGGTTTAAAATTATCCGGGAAGTAACTCTAAGATCATTAATATTAAATCCAAATCAATTCAACAATCATTTGAACACCTAACATAGCAGCCTTTCCCAATAAAGTTGTAATGATACACTAATGTGTTCCAATGAATTGTGAGGTGTGTTTCCAGTAATCTATCACTAGTAGAGTTGAAAGTACTGAAGTTTGCAAATTATTTACTTTTTTTCCCCAGAAATTAAAATGGATGCAAGGTGATCTTGATAACAACCACTCTCATTCACCTGCCCTCTAACATGTGTTACTGATGAGCAAGAAAGAAGACCTTGAGGCCAGTGACACAGACTCCCGTCGGAAGCGTCTGGCAGGTGAACGATGTCTGTCATTTGTACCACAGAGTAAAAATGAGACTTAAACTTGTAACCCAAAGGAGAGCATCAATGGGGAAAAGAAAAAAAGGGGGGAGGAGGAGGAGGAAGACCGAAGGCGGTGGAAAAAGAAAAGAGAAACAATTTGAAGAATAAGAAAGAAGGAGGAGAACTCAGAAGAAACTAAGAATAATCAAGGAACAGGAGAGAGTGGCTTCATGGAAACCAAGAGGGCCAAGTCTTGAAAAGGGGGGTGCGGTGGGCAGTGTCAACTGCTGCTGAGAAATTAAGTTACCCTGGTGACGTGAGCCAATTAAATGTCCCTGAAAACCTCGGTAAAAGCAGAGGGCTGACATTAAACACTGAATTGAAGAAAGAGTTAAAGGAGAGGAAATAGAAGGACATCTAGACTCTACTTATTGATGCTTGGCCCTGCTGGGAAAGAGAAAGATAGGCTGGTAGTTAGAGAGGGCCCTGGGTCAAGGCAGGCACTTCTAAGGACTGGAGAGACATGAACATGTGTATGGGCTCCAAACATAAAGAGGAAGAGGTTGAAAATGTCAGACAGAGAGGAAATAATCAATAGAACAAGGTTCTATTCCCAGAAAGGACAGAGGGGGTAGATCGTGAGCAAGGATTGGTCTTGAGCAGGAAGAGGCACTCTCTTCCTCATAAGCTGGAGGAGAGGATGTAAGCGTGAGTACATGTGGAGGTCAGCTTGTTGTGGACAGAAAGCCGAAGGGATTCACATCCAGCTTTTCCCAGCCCTGCTTTCTCATTATAGGAGGGTCATGATCATCAGCTGAGAGGGAAGGGGTCAGGGTGCAACACGATGGCTCTTGTAGAAAGTCGGGGAGGAGGATGAACAGAAACAGGTAAAATCATTGCTCACGGCCTGAGGCTGAGAGGGGAGAGCCTGAAAGAAAAAGGGGTCACAGGCACAACCTTAGGGAAGGTACACGTTTTCCAGAAGAAAGGAAAGAGGACCAGCAAAGACATCAGAGAGGGCCTGGCCATAGAACTGGGAAGAAAACGGCATTGCCACAGAAGCCATGGCGAGGAACACTTAAAAGACTAAACAGAGAAAACATGGAGTTGATCAATAGACTCCAAAACTACAGAGAGCTTTGGATGATAAATACAGAGAAAAATCCACTGGATTTGGCACTTAGAAAGTCATTCACAACTGGAAGCTTTCTATAATGGTAAAGATTCAACAGACTTAATGGAGTAGTAGTAAGGAGCTGAAGACAGTCATGGGAACATTTTTTACCTTTTCAAGAATTTTAGAAGTTAATCAACTGTGAGATGGGGGTTACAGTTTGAGGAGATGGTAGTGTTGGGGTATTTCTTAGGTGAGAGAAAACTGAACATATATGTGTATGTCTGTGTGTATATATGTTTGTGTGTGTGTTAAGTGTGTGTGTTGGGCGTCACTGTAGCTCAACACCTCAGCTATCTGATATATAGGGTTATTGCAGGAATGAAATGGAAGTACTGTTTGAACTGAAAAGTACCATATTAATAGTTGGTATTATTTTCATCATACACAAATTCTCATTTTTTGAATGTAAGAAAGATCACTCTTATACTTCCTGGTATTCAAAAGTCCACTAGTGTTTTATATGAATGCAGTAAGAAATCAATAAACTTTATCTTCAGGGTCTCTCCTTGTAGCCACTAAAATTCTTGACAGCACTGAAAGATGAAATTCCCAGACAAATTGAAAACAGCAGTTGGCATCTCAGAAGCTGAACGGAGAAAAATGGGAAAATTACGTTAAACTGACTTCTGTGGTCCTTATACACCTGCAGATTATAGGGACAAAATACTGACTTTGGGGATAATTTTGACTTTCTGCCTTAAGATCCTTTGTTAATTTAGTGAAGCACATATTTCTGCTGGGCAAGACCAAGGTAAGGCTTAGGTCAAGTTATAAACCCAAGCCTTTTATCACACTCTGACAGCAGGAAAAATCATGTCTGGAAAATGTCATTATCAGGAAAAAACAGTGTGTTTTGCTTTGGGCTCTTTGACTTGAGGTTTTTTTCACATTTTAAAAACCACTAAGGAGCTAAAAGGTTTGTAGCTAATAGCCAGTAAAGTAATTAAATTGTAGATAGGCCAAAAAATTTTAAGTCCTTTAATTAGTAGGATTGCATTACACTCTATAATTTTGCCTCAGTATTTTTGTAAGAGCAGATTCTCAAACTCTTGATATGAAATCAGTGGGCCTTTGTAACAGCACGATCTTCCTGTTTTGCTGTCGTTTTAAATATTGGAGAGCAAGTCATTGAACCTATCCAAATCTCAGTTTCTTCATATACAAAAGGTAAATAATAAGAATTATAAATCTGAACATTCACACCCCTTTTGGGCACAATAGGCAATGGAGACTTCACCCTCATCTTCACAGAGCTTTGTATATTCAAAAAGTAATGTTACTAAAATAGCATTTCCATCTCTTAAACACTGAACAACCTTAGCACTTTAGCTGTGGATCTGAAACAGAATCTGTGGAAAAGCTGTAATTACAACCCAGGCCATGGAAAGGTGAGACGGGATACACAGAGACTCTTTAATGTTGGTCACTTTAGGTGAAGGAGGGGACAAGGTAGCAGTTGGCAGATTTGAACATTATTTTAATGCATATGTCATCACCCTGAAACGTGTTGTATTTTGTAAGTGTTGGAAGGGTTTTTCTAAATATTTTAAAGTAAATTTAAATAGTCTATATCTCTTTACTCTTTTTAGTACAAGTTAATATATAGTTAGTTAAGTATACATTTTAGGAAGCATAAATGAAGATAACTTTATAGAAACCCATATTAGTTTAAGTGAGTCAGCTTCAAATTGGAAAATTTTTATAAAACTATCAAATGTAATACTTGGCTATCACATATTTCTTCACATCTAGTGAATTTCCTGGGCTGTCACCAAGAAGTCTAGTCTGAGTGAAAAGATGCTTAGTAAGGCACAAGAACAATCTTTCATGCCAGTCTTACATAAAAATCACATTGGCAGCAAATCTTCCAAGGCTTCCTTGTCATATGCTTCTATCTGCTAAAGACATGAACAGTGCAGCGAACTGCTGGATGAGGAGTGAGTCACGGGCAAGACCTGCCACCTGCATTATCCTCAAAGTAAGTGCATGTCATGAGACAAGGCCACAGAGGCCTAAAATAGTCTGAGCCTGTCACTTAGTACCCAAAATAATTACTCAAGAAATAGCTCTCTCTAAAGGGACAAATTACCCCATCAGCATAAAATGACACTGTCATGAGATTATCAGATAATGCCTTAAAAAAAAAAAATTTCCTGGTGATCACCCTGACATGAAAATTATAAATTAAAATTACATCAGCTAAAGGAAGCCAAGAATTGTTTTCTAAAATCTCTTCTCAGTTCTAGTCTAGGTCTGAAGTTACCCTCTCAGAAAGACCACAGCAGGAGCTGGTCAAGAGAAGCCAGGGGAATCTACTGCCAGGTAAACTGAAAAACAAATACCTTAGAAAGACCAGACAGAGTGCAGGCTCCCTGTGGGGAGAGGCCAGGAGAAGCAGGCCCACAGTCAACTTGCACGCCTCCTGCACGTGCCCGCTGGAGATGTGTCCGGTCACAGGGCACATGACAGGGATGACAGAATGCCAAACTTTAAACATTGGTCAGGATCAGCCAAAGCTGAAGTTTTTCAGGTGTATGCATTTCCTAGAGCCGTCATAACAAATTACAACAAACTGGGTGGCCTAAACAGCAGACGTGTATTGCCTCACTGCTCTGGGAGCTCAAAGTCTGAAATTAAGGTGTCAGTAGGGTTGGTTCCTTCTGGAGGCTCTGAGAGAGAATCTGTTCTAGGTCTGTCTCCTAGCTTCTGCAGGTGACCAGCAACACGTGGTGCTCCTTGGATTGTAGCTGCCCTCATTGTCACATGATGTTCTCTCCCTGTGTCCAAGTCCAAGTTTCCCTCTTACAAGGACACCAGGCACTGAATTAGCTTCCACCCCAACTCGGTATGACCTCATCTTACCTTGGCTACATCTGAAAAAAACACTATTTCTAAATAAGATTACATTCACAGGTACTTGGGGACTTGAACATATATTCTGGGGGACACGACTCAACCCACAGCACCAGGTCTTTCAGAAGCACCCTGGCCATCTATTACCAGTAAGGTCTGGGATTTTGTGGCACAATGTGAGCAAAACATAAAATGTTAAAGCTCAAAGCAACCTCAGAAATCACCAGACTGGACCACCTGATTTTATAGATGATTAACAGATCTTTCTAAAGCAGCAATTTGCAACCAACCAACTTCAGTTTTGAGGCCCGGGGTACAATCAGTTGTGAATGAGGGGGCAGTAAACTTATTAATAAAAAGTACTAAACAGTGAAGATGATTCACTTTTTTTTTAATACACAAGGATTGATTAAACGCTGTGTCCATAATCCTCTCAAATTCACTTGCATTTCTTGTATAGGAGAGAAACTGGGGTGAATACGGAAAGATACGGCGAGAGGCTCTAAGAGTTCTCCATAACCTGCAACCCATCTCACCTCTGCCTCCAAGGAAGTATGTCAAGCATGAGAATGTCATTCAGGTGTTTACCTCAGCACAGAAAAGGCTGAAGATTTCCATTCCACAGAACTACTTTGCCCAGCAAAGACTGTGCGATATGCCCGTGTACCTCTGAGATTCTAGACATATGCAGAATTGCGGTAGAGGGTTTCAAAGGACAATTTTATCCCGCCCCTTTATCTGTCCTTACTTATTGTTTTTACCTTCTTAGATGTACTAATCCTTGAGCCTGCTCTAAAAAGTAGGGGAATGGTGAAGCAACAGAAAGGAGGATTTGAGAGAAATAAGCAAATGGCCCAGTAGAGCACAACCTCAAACCAGGAGGCTTGAGGCCAGGGCAGGCTGCAATGGAGCACAAAGAAAATATGTAAGAGGCAGAATCAAAGGAAAATTTTCCCATGCTCTACTGAAGACCTATCCAGACACAAAATGACTGTCCCCAGTTCTCTCCCTTTCAGCAGGAGGAAAAGAAAGAGAAGTATAAGTTATAAAGAGAGGGAGAAAAGACAAGAGAGACAAGCATGTATTAGATGCCTACTGTAGACCAGGAAACATGCTAGAAATGGAAGATACATCTCAGTGCATCTTCACAGTCTAAAGCATTGGTGTTATCCTCACTTCACAGATGAGGAAATTAAGGATCAGTGTAGCTGAGTATCTTGGCCATTGTTAACACTGCTATTCCCTGACAGAACTACAACGAAACCTAGGACTCTCTGATCCAAGTCAGCTCTTCTCAAGAAGAAAAGCAGAAAGAAGGTTGAAGTTATCATTTCAGGTTGTTTCTTGGAAATAAAATTCACATGCTTTTGGATATAAAATTTTTCTTTAAAAATAGGATAGATGAAAAAATATGATTTGGGTGCTGCTTCTGACTGTCTTGAAACTCTGTATAAGATGACAACAGCACAGAGAAATGAAGAAAACTATCTTTGGGTTAGTTTGGGAGGTGGGAGGCTGAAAAAGTCATGGGGTTTCACTGACATTCAAGACTAAACTATTTTAAAGTAACAGAACATAACCAGATAAAAGATGCATTCCTTATTTTCATGTTTTATTTTATTCATCTTAAGGTCAAGGCTACAGAGCCCTGGTCCCATCTGGGGTTAGGGTCTGAGCTTTCAGCAGACCAGAACTCTGATGTTTTTTCCGTACAGCACTGGCACACAGTGAGTGCTTGTCCAAATTCAAGTATTTTTCTACAGCATTATCCCCCAAAAAAGAAGATGGTTTGGAGGATGATGAAAGGTTGAACATGCATAAGGCAGCTGCTATCTATGGACAACTATAAATAAAACATTCCTATCCATTACTCTTGTCTCAGTGTGGGTCACCTGATTGGAGATGGATAGCAACTCACCCATATCAGATGGCTAACACATTCCTGGGCCTGTACACCAACTATGTTGGCATACTTCCTTGCCTCTTGCCTTCTCTGTCGTGAAGTGTCTCTCTCACCTAAATTCACCCAAAGTGTCAAGTCATCTCCTTTGTCTTCTTTTCAGTTCATCAACCCAATGGCCACATTCATACCTAATCCTGGATCCCAGACTTATTTTATGCTGGATGGTCTCACAAGCATCTCACAGGCAGTATGGCAGGATGATAAGAAATGCATCAGATTGATCTGGCTTCAAGTCCCAGCTCTATCTCTTGCTTGTAATAAGACTTTGGTTGCAGACTCTTCTCTAAGCTTCAGTTTCACATCTATAGGATGGGAAAACTCAGTACCTGGCTCATGGTAAGTGCTCAAATAAACAAATATTATAAAATACAAAACTGAACTCACTATCTCCACCTACAAATCTCTATCTTTCACCTAGTCCCATCCCCCTAGACTCATTTTTTTCCATCTGTATTACATCCAATGGGTCATTTAGTTCCACTTATGACTGGTTTTTTTAAAGACTTTCTGGAGCAATTTTAGATTTTCAGCAAAGTTGAGAGGAAGGTAGAGAGATTTCCCATACACTGCCTTTCCCCTCACATGCACAGCCTCTCCCATCATCAATATCCACCACTAGAGTGGTACATTTGTTACAACTGATGAACCTACATTGACACATCATAATCACCAAAGTCCATAGTTTACATTACAGTTCTCTTTGTTGCTGCGTATTCTATGTGTTTGGACAAATGTATGATGACATGTATCCATAATTACAGTATCATACAAAGTATTTTCACTGCCCTAAAAATCCTCTGTGCTTCACCTATTCATCCCTTCCCCTAGGAACCACTGATCTTTTTCCTGTGTCCATAGTTTTGTCTTTTCCAGAATGTCATATTGTTGGAATCATACAGTATGTAGCCTTTTCAGATCAGCTTCTTTCACTTAGTAATATGTATTTAAGTTTCCTCCTTGCCTTTTCATGGCTTGATAGCATATTTCTTTTTAGCACTGAATAATATTCTATTGTCTGGGTGTACCTCAGTTTATTTATCCATTCACCTACTGAAAGACATCTTGGTTACTTCCAAGTTTTAGCAATTATGAATAAAGGTGCTATAATGTGCAGGTTTTTGTGTGGACATAAGTTTTCAACTCCTTTGGATAAATTCCAAGGAATGCAACTGGTGGGTTGTATGGTAAGAGTATATTTAGTTCTATAAGAAAGTGTCAAATTGTCTTCCAAAGTGGCTGTACCATTTTGCATTCTCACCAGCAATGAATGAGAGTTCCTATTGCTCCACATCCTCCTTAGTATTGGGTGCTATCAGAGTTGCAGATTTTGGCCATTCTAATAGATGTGCAGTGGTATCTTATTGTTGACTTAATTTGCATATCCCTGATTACATATGATATGGAACATCTTTTCACATGAGGTTTTGGCCCATATTTTTATTGGGTTGTTTGTTTTCTCATTATTGAGTTTTAAGATTTCTTTGTATATTTTAGATAACAGTTCTTTAACAGATGTGTCTTTTGCAAATATTTTCTCCTAGTCTGTGGCTTGTCTTCTCATTCTCTTGGTTTTTCTTTTTTTTTTTAGCATATAGAAAGAGAATTATATGTAATCATAAATTTTTTCCCAAAATAAATTCTGGCAAACTGAATAGTGTAACAGAGGAAAGACTTATCTGTAAAAAAGAGGTGAAGTAGAAAACAAGAAGTATTGTCTAAGGGTTTAATTGCTGTTATTTGAAGTCTCAAATATAGCAAGGTCAAAAAATAAAGATTTTATTTTCATTACAAGAAAATTTATCATGATTTTTCTTAATAACCTTGAGAAACATTCTCCCTAATGTCTTAGACATGACCAGTGCCAAGTTGTATAATGCGTCATATGGCCTTGGAAAAAGGTACCTGGATAAAGTGTTCCAGGTAAATAGCAGCACTGTGGGGAAAAAAAAAAACTTCATGGGAAAAAGATAAAGAACAATCTGTACCTTCACCCTGCTTACCTAAGCAGCTCTAGAGTAACATGACTAAAAGTATCCATTCTAGGGCCAGTCCCAGCTCTTCCTCAAGGCTGTGTGACCTTGAGCAAGTTACCTTAACTCTGGGTCTTGGCTTCCGCACCTATAAAATGAGTACAATAGCAGTAACTAGGGCTGTTTTAAGGACAAAGTTAATAGATATAAAGCTCTTAGAAGAGTTCCTGGCACATAGTAAGCAATCAGTAAATACTAGCTATTGTTTTTATAGTGCTATTTGTGAGGATCAAGTGAAACATTTGTAATCTTTAAAAGCTATACAGATTGATATTATTATGCCAAAAATAAAGAGGAAAATGATATCTCCTTTAAATCAGATTATTTGGTACTTGACAAGGATTTATGGGGCTCTTCTGACATGATTGCTTAAATTTGAACTCAGCTATGGAAGATAAACACTGCTCTTTGAAATTCAGGTAACAGCATTTTTAAAATATTTTAAACCATTTAACTCGTATTACTCAAATTTTGTATAGACTCATTCTTTTGGAATCTTGGAGTCTTTCTAAATATTCTCTAAATTCACCGCATTTGAGTAAAAAACACATTAGACTGGTAACAGGAGTCTAGGGTTCAAATTCCAGCTCTGCTATGAACATGCTGAATGTTGAACGTTGTTTACGTAAATCACTCAGCCTCTCAAAGTCCCAGTCTCCTCATACATAAAATTACCAGGTAGGAGCAGGTAATCTCTAAGGTCATATCCAATTACAAAATTCCATGAGTTTTAGGTTATGGTAAGCAACACTACCTTTGTTTTGGCAGGAAAAGGCAGGGATAGCTTTTAGAAGACTTGCCTTAAGTCAGATATTTGGAATTTCAAACAAAAAAAAATACCATCCTCCTGACTCCCAGGCTGGAATCCCAGACCAGTGAATCTTAAACTTTCCAAATCAAAATGCCATAGAATTCCTCTACTGTGTAAAAATATTGAAAATAAAGACAATTGAAGAAAAATAAACTCTACAATTCTGAGCAAGCTGACACCACCTGAACATACTTTTCCAGTTTTAATCTCTTTCAGGCAAAATAATACCTCTTTTAGCTTGGTGGAGACAAAGATAAAAAATGTTTCCAAATGTAGATAAAGCCTGTCATCCTATTAATATAGGCTGAGACCAACAAACTACTTGCACTCTTGCCCTGCATTTGTCTCAATACTGCCCAATTTTAAGAAAACTGCAATAAACCCAATACCATCTGTAACTCGCCACCAATGTACTAATACTGCCTGGCAAAGGACAATAGGAGGGACAGTAAGTTGGCAGATGAG
This sequence comes from Kogia breviceps, assembly GCF_026419965.1. Taxonomy (NCBI): domain Eukaryota; kingdom Metazoa; phylum Chordata; class Mammalia; order Artiodactyla; family Physeteridae; genus Kogia; species Kogia breviceps. The sequence continues at coordinate 27,526,797 of NC_081310.1, read as the reverse complement.
AGAAATGAACATAAAGCATTTTAAAGTCTATCATTTTCTTACTGTCTATATTAATATCAGACAAAGTAGACTTCAAGACAAGGTATTTTACCAGAGATAAAGAGGGACACTCCATAATGATAAAAGCATCAATTCATGAAGAACATATGGCAGTCTCACATGTGTAAACAACTATTAACCGAGCTTCGAAATACATGAAGCAAAAACAGAACTGAAGGGAAAAAAAGACAAATCTACAGACAGAGCTGGAGTATATATTCTCTCAGTCATCATGTTAACATATCAAATAGGGAAGATCAATAAGGATATTGAAGATTTAACCAACGCTATCAACCAACTAGGTCTACTTGATTTTTATAAAACACAACAACTGCACAAAATATTTTTTCAAATGCACATGGAACAAATGTCTAGAGGGCCTATATGATGGGCCATAAATCAAATCTCAAAAATTTCAAAGAATTTAGTATTTCTCTGACTGAAACAGAATTAAATTAGAAATCCGTTATCAATAGAAAAACCACAGAATCTGGAAATTACCAAAACTATGTCTAAAAATAATCTATAAGTCAAAGATGAAATTTAAATGTAAATTAGAAAATATCTCAAGCAAAACATTTATGAAGTCAAAATTTGTGGGATGTAGCTATATTGTGCTTAGAGGGAAATTTCTAGTTTTGAATGCTTATATTAGAAAAGAAGAAACATTTAAAAATAATGATCTAAGCTTCTACTTAAAGAAGCTGGAAAAAACAAGGCAATTAAACTCAAAGTAGCAAAAAGAAAATACAAAAGAATGTAAAACAATGAAATGATAAGCAATAGATAAAATTTTAAAGTCAAAAGCTAGATCTTCGAAAAGATTATTTTTTTTAAGTGATAAATCCTGTGAAGACCGACCAGGAAATAAAACCCACGAAATACCATATCAGGAATGTAATAAGGACATTGATACAGACTTTATAGACCTTAAGAGATTAATAAGGGAATATCATGAAAAACGTTATGCCAATAAATTTTCCAACTTAGATGACATGAAAAAAATTGATTGAAAACACAAATTATGAAAACTGATACCAATAGAAATAATTTGAATAGTCCTGTAACTCTTCAAGACATTTAACTTTGTGCGTGGGAACATTTAAATTTTCCCAAAAATAAACCTCAAGGCTTAGATGGTTTCACTGGTGATTTCTATCAAACATTTAAGGAAGAACTAATACTAATTTTATACAAACTCAGAAAACAAAAGAGGAAGAAATATCCCAATGGGTTTTTTGAGGCCAGAATAAACCTGATACTAAAACCTGACAAGGATATTACAAGAACATACTAATAACTATTGAATATAAATGCAAAAATTCTTTTTTTGGGGTGGGGGGTCGCCATGCTATGCAGCTTGAAAGATCTTAGTCCCCTGATCAGGGCCTGAACCTGGCCCCAGCAGTGAAAGCACTGAATCCTGACCACTGGACCTCCAGGGGATTCCCCAAAAATTCTTAGCAAAATATTAGTAAATCAAATCTAGTAATATATACAGAGTATAATGTATCATAACCAATAGGCTTTCTCGTGAATGCTAGATTAGTCATTCAGTGTAGTTCACTATAACAGCATCTCAGTAAAAGCATAAATATATGACAAAATTCAAATTCATTAATTTGGAAAGCTAGGAATAGAAAGGCGGTGGCCTAAATCTAATAAAGGGCATAGAAGTAAACTACTATTTTCTTTCCTCTGCTCTCACCAACACTCTGACACCAAATGTGTGGAGTTTTTCTCCAATACTGACCAATTCTTTGATACCAGTTAGATGTCCTACAATTCACTTCTGGTACTATCTACCCGGAGTTAACGTTAGATCCCATAAGTAAGGTCTCAGTCTCACAGACTGCACCTACTTCAAATGCCAAATGCAACTTCCAGAACTCCTGCACCTTTAATTGACCAGCTCTAAATTGGGGGTTCCTATGACCTCCTCCTCAGGATTGATTTTCTAGAATGGCTCACAAAACTCAGAGAAACACTCAATAACATTTATCAGTTCATATAATAAAGGATATGATAAAGTATACAGATGAACAGGTAAATAGGGTGAGGTCTCGAAACTTCCTCAAAGTAATCTGTCCCTGTGGAGTTGGGATGTACCACTCTCCTGGCATGTGAAAGTTCTCCAAACACTGCACTTTATTTTTGTAAAGGCTTCATCATGTAGGCATAATGGATTATTAATTCAGTCTCTAACCCCTCTCCCCTTCTCAGAGGATTGGAGGGGAGGCCTAATACTTCCAAGCTTCTAATCATGGCTTGGTCTTTCTGGTGACCCATCCTGAAGTTATCTGGATGATTATCCAGATGATAATGAGCCCACCAAGAGTCACTTAATTAGAGCAAAAGAAGCTCCTATCATCCAGGAAATTCCAAGGGATTTAGGAACTCTGTGTCAGGAACTGGTGTCAAAGAGCAAATATTAGAACAAAAGATGTTGCCATCATCCCTATAACTCAGGAGATTACAAGGGTTTTAAGAGTTTTGTGTGTGGAATCGGTGGCAGATAATATAATATTATTCTGCAGGGCATCTATAAAAAACACAGCTAGCATTATACTTAGTGGTGAAAGACTAACATATTTGTCTTAAGATCAGAAACAATCTCTCCTAATAATGGCTCTTCTATTTAACTTTGAACTGGAAGTCTTAGTGCAATATGGCAAGAAAAAAAATTAAAGACATAAATGTCAGAAAAGAAAATTTTTAATTGTCTTTATTTGTAGATGATATGATTTTGTACATAGAAAATCCTAAGAAATCTATAAAGAAGCTAGTATAACCAATAAACGGCTTTGCAAGATTTCAGGTTACAAGGTTGATATAACAAAATCAGTTATTTCTATGTACTAGAAGCAAACAAAAACTTATAAATTTTATTGCCATTTATAATATCATAAAAGAATTTACGAGTACATTTAATAAAGATGTGAAACACTTCTATAGTGATAACTAAAATATTGCTGAGAGAACTTAAAGACCTAAATAGAGATACGTAATGTTCATGCATTTGTAAGACTCAAGTTTGTTAATATGGCATTTTTTCCCCAAAATTTATCTCTGGATTTAAAGTAATAACATTCAATAAAGAAGATGTGGTAAATATATACAATGGAATACTACTCAGCCATAAAAAGGAACAAAATAATGCCATTTGCAGCAACATGGATACAACTAGAGATTATCACACTTAGTGAAGTAAGTCGGAAAGACAAATACCATATGATATCACTTATATGTGGAATCTAAAATATGACACAAATGAACCTATCTATGAAACAGAAACATGGACATACAGAATAGACTGGTGATTGCCAAGGGGAGGGGGTTGGGGGAGGGACAGAGTGGGAGGATGGGGTTAGCAGATGTAAGCTTTTATATATAGAATGGATAACAACAAGGTCCTACTGTATAGCATAGGGAACTCTACTGAATATCCTATGATAAACCATTATGGAAAAGAATATTAAAAAAGAATGTATATATATGCTATACAGCAGAAATTAACACAACATTGTAAATCTACTATAACTCAATAAAAAAAGAAAATAAATAAAAAGTAAATAAAGTAATCACATTAAAAACCCTACAAGGCTTTTTAAAAATAGAAATTAAAAGACTATTTCTAAAAGTTTATATGAAAATGAGAATGACTGAAAATAGTCAAAACCATCTTTAAAAAGGAAAACAAAATTAAAGTACATATGCTACCCAATTTCAAGATTTACTATAAGCTATGGTAACTAAGATGGTATAATATTAATGTATAGATATTCAAATAGATCAGAGGAGTAGAATAGAGTCCAAAAATAGATCCATGCTAAATGGAAAACTGTTGACAAAAGGTGTCAATGCAATTGAATGGGGGAAGAATGTCTTTTCAACAAATGGTGCCAGAAAAAAATATATATTCATGCACAAAAAGACATAGTCTGAACTTCCATTTCAGGCCATACAAAAAATTAGAGATTGGTCATAAGACTTAAAACTATAAAGCTTCCAGAAGAAAATTTAAGAGACTATCTTTATGATCCTGGATGGAAAAAGAATTTGTAGATAAGATTTTTTAAAGTTCTAACCATAAATAAAAAGTAATCAATTGGACTTCATCAAAATTAAAAACATATTATGCATCATCAAAAGCATATTAAGAAAGTGAATAAAACATCCAGAAACTGAGAAAATATTTGTGACCCATATATCCAATAAAGAACATATCCAAAATACATAAAGAACTACCAAAAATTAATAATAAAGATGATCCAATTTTTTTAAATAGGTAAAACTTGAAAATATACTTATAAAAAAGAGGAAACACAAGACATAAATGGCCAAGAATTACATGAAAAAGTATTCATCGTTAGTCATCAGGGAAATTCAAATGAGAACCACAATGAGAACTACCACGCAAACAGCTAAAAACTGACAATATAAATATTTGCAAGGATGTGAAACAATTGGAACTCTCACATTACTGGTGGGAGAGAAAAATGCAGCAACCACCTCAGAAAATCATTTTCTAGTTCTTTGTAAATTATACATATCCCTACTCTATGACACAATAATTCCACGCCTAAGAATTTACCCAGGACAAATGAAAACATTTCCACACAAAGACTTTTTAAGAATGTTCATAGCAGCTTTATTCATAATAGCCGAAAACTGGACACTAAAATGTCCGTCAATAGAAGTATGGTTAAGCAAATTGTGGCATAATCACTAAATGGAGTGCACCAGAGCAATAAAAAAGAATGAACTACTAATACCCGTAACAACATGAATAAATCTCAAAAACATTTTGAGCAAAAGAATCCAGATGCAGGAGAGTATTCCATTTATAGAAAGGTCAAGAGGAAGCTAAACTAAACTGAGGTAATAAAAATTAGAACAATGGTTGAGAGGGAGGAAGTGTATTGACTGCAAAGGCACATAAGGAAATTTTACAAGTTGTGGAAATGTTCTACATCTTTTTTGGGATGTTCGTCACCTAGGTGCGTACATCTGTCAAAACCCATCAAACTGTACTGTCAACATCTGTGTACTTTATACATTAATAAATACAAATCTAGTATTTTCAAAACCTTATTTTAAATATGTGAAATATAAACCAGGTATGTTCTGCTTTTTTAAAAAGTTATAAAAGAGCTAAATTAGGTTGTGATTAGAGCACAAGATGATTTTTGCTCTGGATACTTGCTTGGGAGTTCCCCTAAATAATAAGATTCCTTAGTGCACTGAAATTATTGACAAACACATAGTTTAAGGCAGCTTTTTAGGAACACATATGCTACATAGAATCAGCTCAAAAGTTGGAAAATATCTCAGTCTTGGTTCCAAAATATTTCTCAGGCATTTGACTTAGTCCCAGAAGCATAGGTAACTTGAGATCATTTTCCAAGGAAATAGTCCTCATAGTAGGCATGTCACAACTGGTGAGCTACCTATGTGAGTTTTCTTAGCACACAGGGAAGAAACATGTTTCAGAGGATTCAAGAGTTATAAGAAGCTTTTGCACTTACAAGCCAATCTGACTACATATGACATTTCCCTGCATGGGCAAGCATCTTCAGTTTTATCTTGACATATCTATTCCTATCTTTCTAAAAGCTGCTTTTGCACATGAAAAATTGCCATTTCACATATAGCAAAACACTTTAAAATATACTTGACATGTACAAAAAGAGTCATATGATCTCTGGAAAATTGGTTATATTTTTATCATTACTGAGAACTGGTATAAAGTTATAGAAGTTTACTTTTATAGTAAACTTACCTATAGCTTTACCTAGTATCTCATTACCTAAATATGATATATACATGATACGTACAGTATAACCAAAATGTTTCCAATTACCTGCTTTCTCCATGAGCTTCTCACGATTTAAAGTCTAATCATACCATGTTTACATAAAAACAGAAAGCAGAGGGTCAAAAAGACATAGTCAGGACTCTGCTACTTGCAACAGTGCCTTTTGTTCCTCAGTAATGGACATCAATTTTACCACAGGCTTCCCATTCCAAAAATTCAGTGAGCTAAGGGTCTTCTTGGATTCAGTATAACTCATCGCTGCTATTAACCCTCCTCTGCTGCCATGGCCAACGTCAGAGCTCAGGGCCAGGGCTGGGTGAAAAGAAGGAAACCAACAGGAGATCCATGAACCCGGCAATAGCGCTGGGCTGGGTTTGGTGAGACAGAAAGATCTGTAGTGTCACTCCCAACAACTTGATCATTCATCCCAGACTTAGCTAATACTGAGTGGGGTCAAAAGAAGCAATTTAACCTCATTGAACTGGGACACTCTATTGAAAAAATTATTTGTTAACTGGTGGATATGGTATATACGTGATCCGTCTTGGGCCATACCCAACTTACTGAAGAATCTAGGGGTGCTTTGTAGAATATTTCACTGTTAAAAGCAATGTCACTTATTTGGCCTAAACTCTAAAAAGGAAATTGTGGAACACTTAAAGCAAGTCCTAGCATATAATAGGCTATCAATCTATATCTGTTGAGTGAATGAATGAATGAATGGTATAGAGCTTTAGTATATTGCTAAGCAACTCCAATACTCAGGCATAAAGGTAAGCATTGTTTCCTGGCTTCATTTAAACAAGTATATTTACATAAAATAAGAATAGCTTGTTATCAAGTATCTGCTGCATAGCTGGTGGAACAAGGATAATATTTTTAAAATATTAAACTGGTATATTGCCTTGTTGCTCCCTACCCAGTAAATTCAAGAGCATTTAACACTTTCACAGGAGAAATAAAGTTATTGTTCAGCTTCAACTTGCAAATTATACTTTTTTAGTTCCATTTTTAGTTTTGATCACTAGGTTCTGTTGAGGAGTGGAATTTTGCAAACTCAGAAGGCTTTCCTTGAAATACTAAGAACCAGACCTGAAAGATAAAGCAGGGAAACAAAGCCAGAAAGAACTCAGGATATGATACAATGCTCAGAAGAAGGAGAAAAAGAAATCTTTGTCACTGGGGGAGCTGGAGATGACAGGAGAGAGTGAGGAAAAAAAAAAAAGGAAGAAGTTCAGACTCAGGCATCCTGACTATCCTCTAAGAGTCAAAATCGTGGGGAGGAGATACAAGTGGGAATAGAAATACCCAATTAATCCAAGTACAGAAGAACTTAATCCTCATTTCTCAAAAGAATAGCCTCACCCCCCAAAAAAGCAAACTCCTTAAAGAAGACGAGGATTTTACAACCCATTTTCAACAGGGCGTAGGGTTAACAGTGTAGGAATGGTAGAGGGTGATAACTCATACCATAAAATTTAGAGACAAAACAGATGGAAATTCTGGGCATTCCAGGAAAACCGAAGCCAAGCAGCCTCGAGTCAGGAGCAAGGGCCACAATGAGCAGAGACTTTGTATACTGAGGCTACGGCAGGACCCAAATTCTTCGGGGGAAGATAACAGTTTGATGTCAAAAACAAGGCAGGGCCAGCCATACTTCAATGGCCACCAGCTCCAGATTCCCGGGACAAGATCTGACCAGCCACACCAGTCAGATGGGCATCTGAGAAGATACAGGAGACCGCCCAAGTGCCATGATGATCTACATTTTCTTCCTGCACCCAGTTCACATTAGGGAAGGAAAGGAGAGGGGGGTGAGACCCCATGAGAGAAGGGAGACAGTTTCATAAGGAGTTTGAGTTTTAAACTTATTGCTTTCGTATCTAAAAGATGCTATTTAAATTACCTCTTAATAGCAATTTTCAGTTCCCCTCCACACCCACACCCCACCCCCATTAGCAGAAATAACAGTTTGAAAACTAGATTAGTTATATAAAAATAATTTTAAGTTCCTTTCTTTGTGTGTCTGAGTTATACTAAAATAATAATAATAATTAATGATGGCAATTATTATGTACCAGGCACTATTCTAAGCTCATTTATTAACTCATGTATTAATCACAACTATTCTATGAAATACTATTCTTATACTCATTCTAAAAATGAGGACGTTGAAACACAAAAATCACCCAGTTAGTAGTGACAGAACCTGGACACACACCAGGCAACCTGGCACCAGAATCAGGACTCAACTCCTCTGGTGGAATGCAGGTACATTTGAGTAAATTGGACTTTGCAAACCAGCAAGCAGTATATCTGGGATTTAACTCAAATGGGTCTAGCTACAGTGATAAGCTCTTTTTATCATGATGTTTTTTTTCCTTTTATCTGATAACAGAACCACTCTTTCTTTGGGTACCTACATCTTTCCATAAAGGGCTGTCAGTCAAGGATCCCCACCAAAACCAGCTTATCAGTGAACTCCCTACTCATCTTAAACAATAATTTGTTACAGGGGTCAGCAAAGGACCCAAGCAAGGCCAATCAGAATCTTTCTCAGAGATTGAAACAGACCCTGGGAGACAAAATCTCCCCTCTTCTAGGATTGTAAATGCTGTGGTAGACATTAGTCATTCTTTTTGGTAACCAGCAGCTGAATCGCCTTCTTATGTGAGGAATCCACCACCCTGGAAGCAGAGCAGAAAAGTCAACTATGCCAGATATTCACTTTCTCAAAATCCCTTGCAGCTATGGTGCAAGCATAAAAGCCAAGCCAAGACAGTCATACATCTAGATTCCAGGTTTTGATTAGATGTTAATGACCCAGAGAAGTGGAGACTGCACAAAATCTATATCCTCTAGAGAGGATGATGCTTAATAGCATCTACTCATACATTCAGTTTCCGGAGAGAGGCTGAAGTTTTGGCAACAGTGTTTGATACCTAGCGTCCAGCGTTTCTATCAACAGTGCAAGCTCAGTGGCTATGTCCCTAAGGGCACTGCAACAGTTCAGTGAATCATGTCCTCGGGAAGACTGTGGTATGGCCCTGGACAGGGAGCCTCTGTATCTTGTGCTCCAGCCCTTCCCGGAGATTCTGAGAGCTATCTGATAAAACTCTTTCAATAAATCTCTTCTACTTAAAAGCCATTTAGTTTCTTGTGCTTGAAACTAAGAATCTGCTTTAGTTTTCTATTGCTACTACAATAAGTTACCACAAACTTTGTAGTTTAACACAAAATTATTCTCTTACGGTTCTAGAAGTCAGAAGTCCTAAAATCAAGGTATCAGCAGGGCTGCATTTCTTTCTGGAGGCTCCAGAGAAGAACCCATTTCTCTGCTTCTCCCAGCTTTCAGAGGCATCTCTCTTCCATTTTTTAAAGCCAGCAACACTGCATCTACTCTGACTACTCTTCCTTCGACACGTCTTCCTCCGAGTCTCCCTTCTTCTACCGCCCTCTTCCACTTTTAAGGACCCTCATGATTACATTAGGTCCACCTGGATAATCCAGGCTAGTCTCCCTATTTTAAATTCAGCCGATTGTTAATATTAATTCCATCTGCACCCTTAATTCTTCTTTGCCATGTAACTTAACACATTCACAGGTTCCAGGGATTAGGACAGGGGCGTCTTTGGAGGCATTGTTCTGTCTATCACGGAATTTAAATGAGCAGATATCTGTATCAGGTATGAGGTACAGGCAACAGATGCCTAATGAAACAGGGGGAATCTGGAACCTATCATCTGACCTGATTGTAGCTAAAAATAATAAAAACACAGTTGGTGTAAATGGATGAAACCCTGGTAGCCCACGGCAGCCAAGGGCAAATGGTGGTCAGCTGGGACGAAGAACTCATTGAAGCCAGGTTTGGGGAGACCCAATAGCATATAACTACTGTATAAAAGGACTGAAGAAATGCAAGTACACTTGATAGCGTAAAGAAAGAGAAGCTAAAATTTTCAAAGCTAAAAGTATAGACCGATCATCAGGGGATTTCTACAATGGTCCTATATGAGTCTCCTCCCTCTTGCTCCTGCAGGCCTCTAATAGCCCCAAAACAAACTTTAAGATTGATCTTAGATGTTGCCAATTTACAGAGTTCGTTAAGTGTAATTTACAGCCTAGGCAAATATCTTAGGTGAAACTAAGGGCAGCAGTAATAAAAGACTAGAGCCCCAAGATTTGAAATAAGGACATATGGGAAGATTCAGATGACTGGCTACATTGAGCTGAGTAGTCTATCACCAGTGGAAAAAGCCTCAAATCCTCCTTTTAATAAAACTGTCCTTGCCTTGCTTGAAGGTCTCATATGACCTCACCTAGTTATTGTCTGTGAGCTAGAAATGCTGCTTTGGAAATGGTCTCCACTGATTTCATTGAAAAATACCAAGATTCTGGGATCACAGAGGCTGAGTATTGGTATTTAATGATTAACTGCAAGGTACACAGATGCAGGATAACCTAATGGGCAAAACTGTGTGACATTCAATTATGACCCTTTTTGGTGGCTAATTAATTGTGGGTCCCCTCCGGTTGAAACAGTGGGTAGCCCACTAAGGTCCTACTTGATTTATATAACTAAAAACTTTAGGTCTGGCTAACAAAGGGCTGATTTGAGCTGCTGTAACAGCCACTCTCCTCATCCAGTTCTCTGATTGGAATCATTTCATAGACCTGGAAGGAAAGCAAGGCACTTTTGAGGAAGAAACCTGCAAGCACATGAAAGCAGGTATTATACATCCCACTTCTAACTTTTCCTATGAAAACTGTGGGAAGCATGATCATTTGACAAGATAACGATGCCTTGGAGAGGGAAATATCCGGTCCTTTGAATCTCTATTGACATTGGCTTCAAAATGTGCTAATTCCTGGAGACCCATCCTGTGGTACACCATTTATAGTTAGAGATAATCATACAGATAAACCCACCTATTCACAGGCCCAGGGTGGCCATAAACTTACTATGTGATCATATCCCCAGTTCTGAGTGTGTAGCTTGAGTAGGTATACCCAGAATTGTGCAGAATCTGCACATTAGTCTCCTGAACTGTGGAGTATTACAATAGAAATGGACCAAAAAAACCCTCTTTGAACTCCCACTGCTATCACAAAGGCTAGTTCCACCATCAAAGACTTTGAAAGATGCAGGGGTTGTGATTCTTATCACATCTCCCTTTACCTTACCTTTTGATCAGTGTATCAGGATGATGGGTCTTTCTTACAGAAGAACTGTGGATTATCATAAGCTTAATCAAGCAGCTGTACTTGCTCTAACTGTACTTGCTGTTCTAGAGGCATTGTCCCTGAGGGACAATGAAGCAAAGAAACCCCACTGTGAGTAGAAACTTGAGATCTCTTAGTCCAGTATGCCTCTAAATACTGATGGCTTGAGGTTAAGTCTATACAGATTTATTGGAATGTGCTAATATCAGATGTCCAAATTTTTGGAAGGAATGACATTGCAGGATTGAAGGTGAGGTTTGGAGAAAGCTATGTAACTCTCTGAATGGACTCAGATTGTGAGAATATCTGTGGCTCATATGAATGGTCACCAAAAGACGCCACTGAGGAACTGGACCAGATGACAGGCCACAATGTCCTACAACTGCCACTCCAGTGTTTGCTGATAAAGTTCATGAGCAATGTAGCAATGTTGGCAGAAATGAAAACTGTACATGGACTCAACAATATGAACTTATATACCTATCAAGGCTATCTGGAAACTAAAGTCATCAAAAAGGAAAACAGCTAAAAGCTGTGGAAATAGAAGAAAGGCCTTGATACTTGAAAACCTAGACCCAGCTTTTTTCAGTTATAAGAGCCAATAAATTCTCTTTTCAGATTTCACTGGTCGAATTGTTTTTCTAAAACACATTACAACAAAGCATTCTTTCATACAGCCATGATGCAGGATTATCATACTCAACTAATTTGTGGAATAAGATGTACTACAAAGATGCTGCTGTCTTTTACATTTCAGAAGGACACTATTTATATTTTCCTTTCTCGCAGGAGTCATTGGCAGGTGCCTGTTCTGACCATTGCCCAAACTCCTAGGTTTCTTCAAGTCAAAAAAATGGCAATTTCTTTTTTTGTACATTAATAATACATGTTCTTGATTGGGAAACAATTAAAAATTGAAACTAAACATGAGTAAAGAGAAGAAAAAATAATTGTTAAATTATTGTTTCTTAGTATAAAAATTGCTGAACATTTTTTGTCACTAATCTTTACCAGAATCCCACAGTAATAATTATTTCTTTAGGATACATTTCTGTAAGTATAAACACTGGCTCAAAGAGAAGACATATTTTAAGGCATTAATATTTATTTCCAAATTGACCGAATGGAATCAATCTACATCCTCACTTGTCAAGAAGGTTTTCACGAATGCTTATTCCTCTCTATCCTGATAAAATTGTATGTTTCATTTAAAAAATCTTTGCGGGGCTTCCCTGGTGGCGCAGTGGTTGAGAATCTGCCTGCCAATGCAGGGAACATGGGTTCGAGCCCTGGTCTGGGAGGATCCCATATTCCGCGGAGCAACTAGGCCCGTGAGCCACAGCTGCTGAGCCTGCACATCTGGAGCCTGTGCTCTGCAACAAGAGAGGCCACGACAGTGAGAGGCCTGCACACCTCGATGAAGAGTGGCCCCCGCTCGCCGCAACTAGAGAAAGCCCTCGCACAGAAACGAAGACCCAACACAGCCAAAAATAAATAAATACATAAATAAATAAATAATCTTTGCTAATTTCATAGGTTTAAAAGGTTATCTAATTTTTGTAGTTATTTTAATTTATTTTATTACTATTTAGGTTCATCATTTTTATGTTTTTGTTTTATTTGTAATCATGGAGTGATCATTACTGAAAAGTTTTGTGCTTTGTTTATTAATCAAATAGACTGTAGGAACTTTTAACCCCCAAACATTCATCCTATATTCAGTGCAACATCCAAAGCTTAGAGGGATATTTGTTTTTAATCATTGTTTTTCTACCATCATGTTTACGTCAGCGTAAAAACAGAGAGCTCATTTGTTACTCCAAACAATAGACAGCATGTTCAAAGGATCCAGCAGTCTGGTAGAATCAAACAGCAAAAAGAGGAAAAAAAAAGTGTAATTAAAAACACTTTTCACAGGTCAAAGTGTAAGCTCATTAATGGTTTACTGAGCAGATGGTATTAACAAGTATCCAAAGATGCATGTTCACTATTACTGTCCCCACTATTATTGTTTTGATATAAGTGCCTCAGTAGATGTGAGGCACTTACGCAGACGATGAGAATCAATAATTACCATGGTACCTAATCTCTCTTCCTACAAAAACACTCAGTAGGGTCCATAAATGAAGATGCACATTATTAGGGAGAAAAAGAAACATTCTCACCTTATAAAGGAGATAATTTATCTCAACAGTATTTATAATTGCAAAAATATTGGAAACTTCCGATATTATAGTAAATAGTTAAATTATGGGACCACATCTAACTAAAGAAATACGCTGCCATTAAAAACTAGATGTTTGGGACTTCCCTGGTGGCGCAGTGGTTAAGAATCCGCCTGCCAATGCAGGAGACACGGGTTTAGTCCCTGATCCGGGAAGATCCCACATGCCACGGAGCAACTAAGCCCGTGCGCCACAACTACTGAAGCCCGTGCGCCCGCACGCCTAGAGCCTGTGCTCCGCAACAAGAGAAGCCACCGCAAGGAGAAGCCCGCGCACCGCAACGAAGAGTAGCCCCCGCTCAACGCAACTAGAGAAAGCCCATGCACAACAATTAAGACCCAACACAGCCAAAAATAAATAAATAAATAAATAAAAAATTTTTAAAAACTAGATGTTTCCAAAAAATTATTAGCAATATGGGAAAATGTCCATTTTATAATGTTAAAACTTTTAAAAAGCTGGGCAACTGTACAGGCACTAAAATTACAGTTATGTAAAATATGCATGACTATAAATATTTGCATAGATAAACAACTAGTAGGAAATACACTAAAATATTTATCGCTGTTTAGTGAGATAATGAGTTGTTGATTTTTTTCTTCCTTTTTTCTTATAATGACAACATACTACTTTTCAAACCAGATAAAACAACACCAGAGGCCACTTTTTAAAAGAGAGAGATACGTACTAACTAACAGTAGTCACCTCCATGAAGGGCGGTGAGACTGGGGTAAGTAAATGGGGACTTGCTTTGTCTGTACTGTCAGAATTCTTTAAAACAAGGATGTACTCTTCTATTATTTGTATAAAGAAAATAATTTGTTGCCATTTGCAGCAACATGGATGGACCTAGACCTTGTCGTACGGAGTGAAGTGAGTCAGACAGAGAAAGACATCATATGATATCGCTTATATGTGGAATCTAAAAAAAGGGTACAAATGAACCTATTTACAAAACAGAAATAGAGTCACAGATGTAGAAAACAAATTTACGGTTACCAAGGGGGAAAGAGGGGGAGGGATAAATTGGGAGATTGGGATTTACATATACACGGTACTATAAATAAAATAGGTAACTAATGAGAAACTATTGTATAGTGCAGGGAACGCTACTCAATACTCTGTAATGACCTATATGGGAATAGAATCTAAAAAAGAGTGGATATATGTATATGTATAACTGATTCACCTTGCTGTACAGCAGAAACTAACACAACATAGTAAATCAACTAGACTCCAATAAAAATTAATTTTAAAAAAAGAAAATTTATTTTTTTAACAGGAAAGAAATGGTGGGATATATTTTGAATATTATCTTTATTTAGTTTCTTTGTATTTTATATTCAAATATAAGCCTCCATTCTAACATTGTAATTTAATACTGTGAGAGGTAGTCACTTTACTATTAGAGAAATACCTTTATTTCTGGCCCAGGTCTACCACTTACTAGCTAGTCAATTAACCTCTCTGTTTCCCCAAATCACAATATGTTAAACGTTAAACAGATACTTTCTTGACCATAAACATGATATAACATAAGAAAGTACTTGTGAGCCATAAAAATGCTCCTTCAATGCAAAGTGTCATTGGACAGTAACAAAAGTACATTGCCACCAAACAAAAAGGACATTTTTCAAGAGTGGTTTAACTTTGCCTTCTGAACAAGGGGAATTTAATGAGAGAGGGTGGGAGAATTTAATGAAGCAGAATGAGGGAAGCATAGGATTAAGAAGTAATAAATGCTTCTGACCAAAGAAAGAGAAGAAGAAAAGTGCTCTCTGCCTCCCTCCCTCTCTCTCTCTCTGTCTCTGTCTCTGTCTCTCTCTCCTTCAGATGAAGAAAATGAAGTTCAGAGAAATAACTTCACTTTGGGAAATTCACATGGAACTGAGATAAAACCCTAGACTTCCAATGTCTCACACTCTGAAAGCACCAAACTCATATTAATATACTACACTTCAGTGAGCCTTATTCAAAGGTCCACAGTGGACACACAACTCTCTCCCACAAAGCCATGGGGCAGACATTAGCTCACTTGAGGAATGACCAGGCTCACACTCAGAACAAACCAGGGACTTGACCTCTTCCCACATCAACCCCACATCTATCTGCTGCCTTGTGATCTTATTACTAGACAAGCAAAGACCACCCCCTTCAATTTGCATACTAGCTCTATTTTCCACAAATTTCATTCCTCACTGCTATATTTTCCATTTTTCTTTCTACTTGATCATTGTCCATCTTGGCAGAAAAAGTGCTCTTCCTTTCCCTTTCCCTTCCAACTATTACTTCATGTCTCTTCTCACTGTTAGAGAAAATCTTCTTAAAAGAGTTGTCTAGGTTTGTTGTCTCCAATTTCTTTCCTCCCTTCCTCTCTTAAACCCTTCCACTTCAGGCTTTTGACCCCACCACTCCCCAATGACCTCCATGTTGCTAAATCCAATGATCAATTTTAAGTCCTCATCTGACTTGATCTATCAGCAGATGACTGCTCACATGAACTGATCATTCCCTTCCCATTAACAAATATTCCTCTGATTTCTCCCAAGACATGTTTGTTTGGTTCTCCTCCTACCACTCTGGCTGCTCCTTTTCAACATGCTTTGCTATTTCCTTCCTTCTCTTTCACCTTCTCTTTTAGTCAGAATGCACAGGGCTCAGACCTCGGACCTCTCCTCTTCTCCTGGACCATCACATACTTACGTATGTCATCTGATGACTTCCAAATATATATCTCCAGCTCAAACTCTCTCCTAAACTACAGACTTCAATATCCTACTCAACGCCTCCATTTGGATATTTAATTGACATGTCAAACTTAAAATTTCCAAAGTTGAACTCCTGATCTTCCTCCAAAATCTATTCCACTCACAGTTTTCCCAGCCTCATGAATAGTAATTTTATTCTTTCAGTTACTTAGGGCAAAAAACTTATATTCTTCCTTAACATCCCCCATTCTCTCAGCAAAAAATCTTGTAGGTTCTTTCTTCAAGTTATATCCAGAATCTAACCTCTTCTCACAACTTTCATTACTACCATTCCAGTCCAAACTAAAATCACCTCTGACCGGGATTATTGCAACAGTTTTCTAACTGGTCTCTCTGCTTTCATCCATGTACTCAGAACTAGTGTACGTATTGGAAGGATCACCCTGCATGCTATGTTGAAAAGAACTGTAGAGGGACAAGGGTATTAAGTAAGTCCCCTACATAAGAACCTTCAAGTTGTGAACTTTCAAAGATGCAAACATGTGTTCGCAAGTCCAATCATGTTAGTTCATGCGTCTGCGTACGTTATCAGATGCGTGCTTCCTCTACAAGTGGTTGTGCTTTCGTGCACTTTACTGTACAGTACTGTATAGAGTACAGTAGTTCAGTATCTTTGTTTCCAGCCCAGAATGTCTGGAAGCAAGCATAAAAGCAGTGGTGATGTAGTTGGTACTACTGTACTTTTCAAGGTACTGTACTGCAAGATTAAATATGTTTTCTTTATTTTTTGTGTTTGTTTATGAGTTATTTGTGTGGAAAGTATTATGCACCTATTACAGTACTATATATAGACGATTGTGTTAGTTGGGTATGTAGGCTAACTTTGTTGGACTTACAAACAAATTGGACTTAGGAACGAGCTCTTGGAACAGAACTCTTTCTTATGTAGGGGACTTAACTGTATTTTAAATTTTACAGATGAGAAAACGAAGGTTTAGAGAGGTTGAGTGGTTATTCAGGGTTACTTAGCTAATAAAACATTAAAAATTGCTCTTTTTTACCTTATGCTTTTTTGTAATTATGTTATAACTCCTCGATATGTAGGCTGCCCATACTTACTGCTTTGCCTGGGGCAGTCCCGGTTTACACGTGTTGTCCTGGCATGATTGAATTTCGCCTCCTTCCACCTTCAGTATGCCCTGGTCTAGATCACAAAGGATATGAGATAGATACTCGGCACATAAGCATATATATTTCATTCTGTCAATAAGCAGGAGTAGGACTATGTGGGTACAAATATAGATTGCCCCATTTGCTGTCATTAACATTGAGTACTGAGTGAGGTGAGTACTGGGTCAATAACTGTCAGCTCCCTTAAGCTTCCAAGGAATCATTTAACTCTAGGAGATCAATTAGAAATGCCCCAGTGGAAGGCATCAATGGCTCTTGGTCAATGTTTCTCTTTAGGGTGCCCACATCCCCCCCCCCCTCACTGACCAGTAATCACATAGGTGATTCCTTAACACAACCATCACCTTACCCTTAGCCCAGTCCTTCACTCCTACTACCTGATGGACATTTTGAGTCAGATTTGCTGCTAACATTAAATATGACCTTACCTCCCAACCTGCTCTCCCTTCAGAACTTCTCAGTCATGTGAATGAAGTCATTCACCCAGACTCAGACTGCAAAGTCATCCTTCACCTCCTCTTTTGCTCTACCCTACCCTATTCACCTCTTCCAACCACCCAGGCTTGTTCATCACAAATGGACTTTTTTGATCTATGTCACTGGGGAACAATAATAATCCCTGCCCCAGTCCCTGCAGAAGCTTTATTTGGGAAAGCTTTCACAAGGGCTGCTATAATTACAGCATTCTCTTTTGCAAAGCATTCATCCTTCAAAGTCCATTCCAAGTCATAACTTCTCCCAGGAAGCCTTCCTCCTGCAGAAAGGCATTTCTCCCTCCTCTGCATATCCATCAAACCTCTTATCTGTACCACTTGCTCAACACACGAACCACCTAGTACTGTTATCTCTCTAGAGTATGACAGCCCTGAGGGCCAGGATCCCATCTCAGACATTTTTTAAAAATCTCCCTGAAGTTTAATGTAGTTCCTGACGCTAAATGTTTTCCCTGTTTGTTGGCAGGAAAGCTGAAGGACAGCCAAATTAGATAAAGTATACACTGACTAGGATTTGAGGAGGCTTCTAAGAGTATTTTTTTTTTTTTTTTTGCGGTAGGTGGGCCTCTCACTGTTGTGGCCTCTCCCGTTGCGGAGCACAGGATCTGGATGCACAGGCTCAGCAGCCATGGCTCACGGGCCCAGCCGCTCCACGGCATGTGGGATCTTCCCGGACCGGGGCACGAACCCGTGTCCCCTGCATCGGCAGGCGGATTCTCAACCACTGCGCCACCAGGGAAGCCCTAAGAGTATTTTTTGAATCTTCCTTAGAAAAGTTATTTGAATATTTTCTAGATTAGTCATTAGTCATACCATTTCATCAAACCCCTCTGGGAAGATTTTAATCAATATGTTGGAAAAAATAGTTTCAAAGATGAAACTATATGATTCACTTGCCCTAAGAAACACTGCTGGACTTTCTGAGCTCCTTGAGTATATTTTTCATTTACATAGATCTTCATTCTGGAAATTTTGTGTGTGTGTGTGTGTGTGATACGCGGGCCCCTCACTGCTGTGGCCTCTCTCATTGTGGAGCACAGGCTCCGGACGCGCAGGCTCAGCGGCCATGGCTCACGGGCCCAGCCGCTCCTAGGCATGTGGGATCTTCCCGGACCGGGGCACGAACCCGTGTCCCCTGCATCGGCACGTGGACTCTCAACCACTGAGCCACCAGGGAAGCCCTGGAAATATTTTCTGAATTTGTATTTCTTAAAAAACAAGGGAAGCAACAAGGATTTACTGTGTAGAACAGGGAATTATACCCAATATCTTGTAATAACCTAAAATGGAATATAATCTACAAAAAAAAAACTGAATCACTGTGCTGCACACCTGAAACTAACAATATTGCAAACAACTATACTTCAATAACAATAATAAGACCCCCCCCTGCAAAAAAACCCACACAAATGGGGATATGTTAATCGAAAGAAAAAAAATTTGTATTTTTGACTTTCAATTCACATGCAAAGTACTGTGTCATTTATCTCTTCTATTTCTTTGAAACAGTCATTCAAGAATGTTGATAAAGCAGAAAGAGAACTAAACTGCGAAAAATCTGGCCACACAATGTGATGTATCCCAGTCTCTGTCTAAAATTTACCACCATCTACTCCATTCTAGTGTTTGTGTTTTGCTTCTTCCAGGTCCCCTTCCAAATAAAATGTGATCTTCATGAGAGCAGAAACATTGTCCATTTGCTTCTTCAACCACTACTTGGGTGGTAAAATCTAAGCAAATCATTTAGTTTCATTGGGTCTTACTTTCCTCATGGGTAAACTAGATAACCTCTATTTTCTCTCTGATTCATTTTATTACAATATAGTGAGAAGCATAAAAGACAAGGCTAATTGGGGGTTGTAGTGGCCAAAACCTCTCCAATCAGTTAAGGCATCTGCTCTAGCAATTGAATATATTCCATGAAATCTTTACTTTCCTTGCCTAAATCACAAAGAAATATAACAAGCAAATGTAGCCTTATAATATAAATTGGTTATTTCTGTTATTGCTTCTATATTTCTCAAGGCTAGACCAGATTCTCACTTTAAAAGTTGACGATCTCTTTAATCTCACTGAGATCCAGTTAATAGACCAAGATAATTTCATTAAATGATCTAAAGTGGTTTTAAGTTTTGAATTATCTTCTTTTCTAAAAAAATCTTTCCCACTATCCATCTTTTCTATCATTCTGCCCATTTGCAAAAGTAAAGTAGTACTTTAGTATATATGGGATTAGGAAAATCAGATAATTAGAAATTCAAGTTTAGAGATAAATTAATGAATGATTACTTATCTTGTGAAATACTTCTTAATTCCCGTCCTCCAAGAAAAAAGTAATGATTATGTACTTGTCAACTAATGAGCTATCTTAAACTCATTAAGGAAGGATTCTATTTATAAAAAAGAAAATCAACTTAAACATGGCAATTGAATGAAACAAGGAGACCATCATAAACCATACTTTTGTTTTAAGTAAGAAGTTGAAAATGTTGTCTTACATTTATGAAGTGGAAGATATATCATTAGGAAATCAACCGGATAATTTGTAAGCTCACAGAGAGGGAATAAATGATTAATAGGAGCCATTCTGGATTCACAAAGAATACCAACTTAAACTTACTTCATTTTTCAATAGGAATACCAACTAGACTGATAGATAAGAAGAATTCTATAGGCATAAGAGGATCTGAATTTCAATATTTCTAGATAATTTTATTGAGAACATGGTGAAATGTTGGCTGATAATCATACAGTTAGGCTGATTTCATAATTGGTTGAAGGGCCTACCCAAGGATACCAGTCAAAACATTGATATCAACTTAGAGGGGTTTGATGCCATATTCTGTACACATCCCTGTATTATGGGGACTTGGAGGATAAATGACATAACTATAATGAGTGGATAACAAGAAGCTAGGTGGAATAGCTAATTTCTGGGATAATGAAATAGCAATCCAAAATGAATTCAAGAGAGCTGAATCATGCAATTAATTTTACATGAAAATTATACAGATAACCAGTCATCAGGGAAATGCAAAATAAAACAACAATTCGATAACACCATCCACCTCTTTAAAATGGCTAAAATTAAAAGAACTTACAATAATGAGTGCTGGAAAAGATATGAAGAACTGAAACTGTATACATTACTAGTGAGAATATAAACTAGTACAACCATTTTGGAAATTGTTTGCAGGGTATACCAAACAAAACTTAGCATATACTAAGCAAAACATATATATACCCCTGACTCATCAATTCTACACCTGAATATATAACCAACAGATGTGAGTACTTGTATCTTCCAAAAGACATGTACTGGAATTGTCATGGTAGCTTTATTCAAAAAAGACAAAGAGTTGAATAGATACATAAATTGTGGTATAATTCATACTACAGAATGCAACATAGCAATAAAAAAAGAGTAAACTTCAGCTTGACTCAACAATATGAATAAATCTCACAGACACCAGTGTGAGAACTGGAATCCCACAATTGCATTTATATGAAGCTCAAACAGGCAAAATTAATCTACAGTTATAGAGGTCAGAATAATGGTTACATTTGGGGAGCTTTTGACTGTGAGGGTGCACGACAGAACCTTCTAAGGTGCTGGAGAATTTCTGTATGTTGTTCTAGGTGGTGGTTAGATGGGCATTTATATACGCAAAAATTCAGATTAGTGCTTGTTACTGTCTCTAAATTATTCCTCATCAAAATATTTATATATTTTGATGAAGAACTGCACTTAGATTCAAGTAAACAATTCTACAGAATAGAGGAGAACCCAAACAACCACATAAATGAAGATATTAATAGCTTTTGGTTGTATACACACAGAATATGGGTAAATGCATGAGTAAAAGTTAATGAGGTCTTAATATTCATAAAAGTGTGGTGTCAAGAATGAACAATCCTACTAGGCCTTCTCTGCAATGTTTAGACTACACACAGGGTATTGCAGTCATTTTCTTCTGCAGTGCTTTAAGGAGAACATCAACAAATTGGTATTCTTCCAGAGAAAAATAACCATATGTTGAACATCTGAGCAAAGTCTAAAAGAACTATTTTCAGCCTAGGGAGGAAAAAAAAAAAAAAGACTTAAAAGGAAACCAGATTTATTCTACATGTCTTTAGAAGACTGAAGTGGAATTAACAGGTAGTAGTTGCAAGTAGGTTGATTTTGTTTCAACATAAGGAAGAACTTCCTAAATAATGGAGCTTCCAACAAATTGTCCCAAGACGTAGTGAGTTGAAGCAATGAGCAGACATCTGCCCACATACTTACAGGAGGTACTTGTCTCAGTTAGTGAGTTAAATAAGATGTCCTCTAAGATCCCTGTTAATTCTGCATTCTGTTACGTTACCAATCAACATTAGTGTATATATTGGGAAGATTTGGCAGGAGTAAAGGAAATCCACAAGCAGGTTTTTCTGTGCAGAAAGTCACCAATTGTGTCCTTCCACTTAATCAAGAGAAGTTTCTCTCCTACAGCCCTGGGCTCAGTCACCACTCAAAGACTACAATATTTAGAAGAGCTCCCCTAGGTGGGTGAAACACATTTCTGAAAATGATAAAAATAGAAGGGGAGTCTCTTGACAATGATATTCCTGATTACCCATAATTTAAGCTATAACATTTTTTATATAAATGGCTTCCTTTTTTTATTATTATTTCCTTGACCTCTATCTCGTAACATGGGTGATAACTGAGTGAAAGGGCACAAAATCAGTTTTATTGCTCTCATGATAATTGAACAAAAGGTACTCCAGAATCACTGGAGCACTTGAAATATCACTAGCAACATACGACCGTATTCTTCCACTAGCACTGGATTTTGCCATTGTT
Organism: Kogia breviceps; assembly: GCF_026419965.1. Classification (NCBI taxonomy): domain Eukaryota; kingdom Metazoa; phylum Chordata; class Mammalia; order Artiodactyla; family Physeteridae; genus Kogia; species Kogia breviceps. Next base: position 27,504,250 of record NC_081310.1, on the reverse strand, counting down.
ACTAATTTTTTGCTAAGTTAATAAGTAGTAGTAGAGCTCAGAGTTGTTTCCATTGATATTTTTTCAATTATAAATGAAGTCAGTTGCTTAAAAGAATTCAAAGACTTTTTAAAGAAGAAAAGCACTAAGCAATACCAGAGTAATCCCCTGTTATTCAGTGTATCACGCTGCAATCAGTCCGAGTCTGTTTGAGCTAGAAACCATTTACTTCCCTGACAGGGACCTCTTCTGTCCTCACACAGGCAAGTGGCTCCACAGGATGGCACACATGCAATCAATGCCATCTTCCTTTGACCCTGGTTGCACATGACACTGTAGTATTACCACTTCCTTATTACCCTGTTATACTTCGTCTCAAGAACAGTTTGTCTCTCCTGGTTCTAGTAATAGTAACTTCCATACATAGATCCACAGGAGGCAGCACCCCCATGAAGAGTTCATGGAAACAGGTGTGCACCCCAATGCACCCCTAACGAGGACATTGTTATAAACCATATTGGTCACCTCTGCATGGTAGAATTTGAGGTAACTCTTTTTTCCTTTTGCTATTCTGTATTTTCTAATTTTTCACAGTGAACGTGGAATGCTCCTATAATTTGAAAAAATCATCTTCATGGAAACAGGGATAGACGGGAGGAATATTAATAGAGAAAAAAGGATTATATCTCTAAGCTGTATTCCCTTTGTTCTCAATTTTTTAAAAAGAAAAGACTCCCATAATAAGCTCCATTGATGCATAAATTGTAAAAAGCCATAGGTCAAGGTGAAGCAAAGAGTGCAGACAGAATTCCACAAAGACTCTGGGTTGGACCACTGTAAAGGCACCTGCTTTTCTAAGTCAGGGAAGACAGGAGGGAGATGTTCATATGAGCCCACTTTGAAGCCAATGAATATTGGATTTTATGCAAACACCTTTCTGTTTGAGTCCTAAAAGTTTATGAACACCTAGTTTATTGCCCATTACCAGGAAATATTAATATGTAATCCAACAAAAGGCAGGTGGAGAATCCACAGGCACTTTGACCTCATTATAGGCTGCTTAATGACCCTACTCTGTTTACATTTTCATATATAATTAAGCCACAAGAGAATTTATAACTGGAAAAACAAAAGATCCAAGAATGATCATTGAATTACCCTCACTAAGTTCTGAGAAGGCCTTATAGTTCCCAAAAGCTTGACCCAAACAATTTCCAAGGCAAATGCTGTTTCTTCCCCTACCAGCCCATTAAGTCTGCGTTCATGGAACACTTAAGGAACAGACCTCACCTCACTACCTTAATCCTTCCTCATGTACTTGAAACCAGCCAGAAAGCTGGGCAAAGAGGCAATTCCAATGAACCTTTGTTCTGTAATGGGAATATATTCTGAGTGCTTTTTATTAAAGCCGTTTAATCTTAGATATATGTACATATATATATCACAATATTCATTAAGAAAAACAGTAGATATTTAGAGAGAGAGATTAATAAATTTGAGGGGTCCAGATACTTAGAAAATTGTATATAGAGGGTAAAATTTTTGAAATAAAAATATAACAAAAAAACTTTAAAAGAAATCTGGTTAATAAGGCTCCACGGAAAATAACTGAGTTGAATTTTCAAAATATTAACGTTGTAAAATTTATTGCATAGAGGCCTGGGATATGACATGAAAACAGGTTTGTTCCACATTTATCAGGAGCCAGGGCTCAAAATGTGAAAAGTGATGGGAAGGGGCATGCTAACCTGTGTCTGAAAGGTTAGGTGGTGACTTCTCGTAAAGAGAGATGAGGTTCAACAGAGGAAGGCAGAGTGGATCAGCCAAGGCTTCGCTAGAGAAGAGATTGTGTGGATAGAGACAGAAGTCTCAGCTGAGCAGAACAGGCCAGGGATCCAGCGGCCTGTGGACAAAAAAGGTGGGGACGGTGCCTGGCAAGGGCCAAGGACAAAATCCAGAGATTGTTCACTGCCTGGGTATGCATGCAGCTTCAAGAAAAGCCACCCCAGACAGCAACTATAGAGATAAGTCTGCCCGCCGACTGAAATGGACTTTGCTTCTCCAGAAACCTCAGAAGCAAAGAGAGAGAAAGACATCAGCTGAACAAGTCCAGTCCAGCTCTGGAGGGCGAGAGTCAGGATGAAACAGAAGAATTCAGTTACACAGACTTATGCAGAGGGGTTACCAGAGGATGCCCTGGCTTCCTTTAGCCAAGGCAGAGGGGCAAAATGAGGGGCTTCTTAATTGTTAACTGACTCCAAACAAAGGAGGATAAGAAATAATCTGTAATCTGTGTGTACCCTGAAATGTCCCTCGGTAATAAAGGAAATTTGCACTAAAATCAGCTGACAAAGATGAGCTGAGCATCTCCCCTCCGCATGGCCTGCTCTTTTCCTGCCTCTGAGTTGTTTCTCTTTGTTGCCACATCACTTGGGAATCAGGACTTTCAGCAGCTACATGATCAGAATTAGATTGGGAACTTCACTCTCCCCCTACATCCAATATGGCTGCACCCCAAGGAAGCCAGTGTAAGCTTCTAAAAACACAAATCAGATCTTGTGAATATTCCTTGTGTGAAACACTCCCCTAGCTTCTTACTACTCTCAGAATAAAACCCAAACTCCTTGTCATGACCTCCAAGCCCTGAGTCATCTGGTCCCATGCAGCTTCTCACCTCCTCAGCCACCTATCCTTTCTTTCCCTCTTCTCCTCCACAAAAGACCTGAATGCACTGTCATCCAAGAGAATGGCTTATAATCAAAGACCTAAGCATATTTTCTTTTAATTTACTCAAAATTCTTTAAGTTTGTATGGTTCCAGAATGATTTAACACAGCCCTTAATCATCATTTAATCAGCATGATCAGTAAATGTAGAAGCACGGTTATTTTGACAAGCCTAGCTTAAAAATGACTCTCCCAGTCTTGGAAAGGATCTCTATCCCATATATTGTTACCCTTCATATTCATGCACCTATCATCCTTAACTTTCAGGAATTATGAGGGGAGAATACTGTCCGAGCTAAGACCTAGAGAGTCGACAGTAACATTTCCGCAAACATCACTGAGGAAACGTCTGTCCTTGAAAGCCAGGATCATCTCCAAAGACGAACATCATCACATTATTTTAACAGAGCACAGTTTTTTCCTGCTAAAAGGCATCTGGTCTGTAGGATGGTTTTACTCTGTTTTGTTTTTAATTGCAGCATTTGCATTCGGTGCCCAGCTCATGATTGGGTCTTCAAACAGGCTCACTGCCCACCTTACCAAATGCTGCATTCTCTCATGCAGCCAAGAGAACGCTTTGCTGTTTCAGTATTCCAGGTGACAGGGTGGAAAACACAAACTCCGGGAACCTAGGAATCAGACTTCTTCAGGTGATCTCAGCACAGATGCAGCGAGCTTTGAGCGAATCACCATGGAGTTCGAGCTTTAAAATTTGTGGGTTTTGACCCAAGGCCTAGTGATGTAGGAATGCCCTGCCTTCTCTCCTGGTGATGGGTGGAAGAGGGACTTCACCATCTGAGAGATAAACACCAGCTTTCATCCCTGCCATCTCTTTCAGATTTGCTGAGAGCACCAGACACCTTGCTTGCCAGATCATAAGAGCATGGGAGGTTAACAGTTGGGGCAGGTTTCCACAGTGCCCAAACAAGTAAGCTTTCTCTCCAGGCATAGAAGCTTGCTATGGCCCTTAGAAGGATCAGCCCATTTTCCAGGGCCTGTCTTCAGACTCTGGGTCACTTCCTCTGCAACTGGCAGTGTGTAGAAGTACTGGTAACAGGATAGTTGTTTAAAGTGTGTACTGGACCTTTTACCTCTGTTGTAAACCTGGTTCACCCACCACCCACTTAAGCTGCTGGCCGCCACCTGAAGAAAGTGACTGTCCACCAATCACTTTCTACCAGTTGACTTTGACCCCCCCTCTTCTTATTTCTGCTCCCCCATTCCATTCCACCTCTCCCAGGCTTTCATCCCTTTGATTTAAACTTTCATTCCTTTTCCCATTGGCCCTAAGCCTTCATCACTGAGTTAATCTCCCTTCGTGACCTTTGGCCCTCTCTAGGATACACTTGATGTTCATTCTCTATCTCTTTCCCCTCCTGATCTATTTCACCAACTTACCCCACTCCCTCCCGGCTGTGGTCTGCAGCCCACCTACAAGCGGCCCCAGAAATCAGGTCCAGACATTAGGACTTTGACAAAGGAGGTAAATTGACAGCTCTACCAACTCTAAAGGCTAAACCTCTGGTCCTTCCTTTCTCCCATTTTCCTATCCCATGTCTCTATTTTTTTTTTCACCCAAAAGGCAACATCTTAAAATCACATTTATCTTTTCTCTAAAAATAGATTTCTTCTGGATGATTTCTCTCTTTCTGTTCTTAGTGCCATCGTTTCCCCCCCTTCACTCACAAATTTCAGAATGCTGGCCTCCTTTTCACTCCTTTTTCAACTCACAGTTGTCACACAGACCATTGCCTTTGCCTGGAGTCCTCTTATCTTCCTTCACGCCTGGCTAACTCGAACTCATCCCTCAAGTCTCCCCTTTAGCATTCCCAAGCTCCTCCCAAGTGCTTATTACCATTGTAATCCGATGGTAATATTTACTTGTAATATTTGTAATAAACCTGTAATTTACAAATTATTTAATTTGTAAATAAACTTGTAATATTTACCTGTGTGATTATGTATCTGATGTCGGTAAACCCGCGTTGCCCAGTCCAGTAGCCACCAGCCATATGAGGCTGCTGAGCGTTTAACATGTGGTGAGTCTAAATTGAGACGTTCTGTAAGCATAAAATACATAGCAAGTTTTGAAGACTTAGTACAATAAAACGATGTAAACTATCACATTAATAATTTTTATGTTGGTTATGTTGGCATGATATTTTAGATACATTGAGCTAAGTGAAATATATTATTAAAATTTATTTTACTTGCTTTTTATCTTTTTTTAATGTAGCTATTAGAAAATTTTAAGTCACAACATGTGCACACATTATATTTCTATTGGGCTGTGCTGCTGTAGACCTTAAGCTCCATGAGGTCAAGGCCATCTTGTTCATGAGGGTATACCCAGCTATATTTAACACAGTGCCTGGCACATAGTAACAAGATAGTAAACATATGCGAAAGAAATTTTTCTAGACAATTGGGATTTAAGTGTAGGATTCTTCTTTATAGAAAAGGAGGAATCAAAGATAAACAGCTAGAGATAAGGGAGCTAGAGATAAGCTCACCCCTCCAGCACTGCACGCTCTCTGCCTGCCATGGGCATCAGAGCTTCTTTCAGCCTTAACACATTTAGTTATGAGTTAGGGTCTAACAATAAGTAGACCAGCATAACTAAGAACAGAAGAAGACAGGGGTCTTAAAAGACTCTCTCAAAAGAGAATCCCAAAACAAATTAAACAGTGACATAGTTGATTTACATTCTGGCACAAGCTCCTAATCTCCTCATGGACTAGTGACAGTTTACAGACACACACAGGTGCTGTAGGCCATTATAATGTCTTTGACTTTTAGTTAATGACAGGGGAGCCCGTCGGAGAGTTTTGAGCCAAAGAGTGGTTTAGTCTGACACATTTTGTGCAGAATCACTCTGACTCCTGCGTTGAAAAATGCTGATGACTTGGACCAAATTCAGAAACAGTGGAGGTCATGTAAAGTAGTTGGATTCTAGACATATTTTGAAGGTAGAGTCAATAGAATTTCCTGACAGATTGAATGCGCAAGAGAAAGAGAGGGAATCAAGGATGTCATCAAAGTTTTTGACCATTACTGCTAGAAGGAGAGATGGAGTTGCCATTTATTGAGATGTAAAGACAAGGGGCAAGTGTGAGGAAAAAAAAAGAATAGGATCTTGGTTTTGAATACCTTAAGTCTGAAAAGCCTATTAGACCCCTGTCAGGAAATATCAAAAGGTAGTTGGACATAAGGGTCTGGAGTTCAGGGACTTCACCTAACAGCCCCTCCTCTTCCCTAACCTCCAGCCTCTCCAGACTAGACCTAGGTTTGCCAAAGTCATTTCCTGTAATAACTTAAACCATGGAATTTTTAAAACTCTGGTTAGATGGAAATTACTAGGAGTCGCTTTACTTTGTTTATTTTTATCACCACAATTAGGCTGAAGGTTAAATACAATTATCCCCCTTATCGATAAGAAAACTGAGGCTTAGGGAAGCCAAATAATTGGCTCAGGATCACCTAGCCACGAAGTAATAGAATGATGATTTGAAAACAGCTCTGCCTGCCCCCAAACTCCTGCTCTTCAGACTGCCTTGCTGTTCAAACACTTGCATGATCTCCCCTGGGGATGTGGTCACGGGTACTCCCGCCTGCATTGGCTGGGTGAGACCAAATGACTCAGATGCTTCCCAACTCGAGGTTTCTATAAAATGTATTTTGATATCAAAATGGCTTTGGGAATTGTTCATGTCTTTTTTTTCTGAAAAACCTCAGTAGGAAGGAACAAGATTCCAGTTCAGGAAGGGGATGGGGTGCTTCAAAATTAGTACACGCAGCAAATGGGGTCCCCCTTTCCACTCTAGCTCCAATTCAAAGACCTTTAAAATGAATGTTAAAAAAAAAGTCCAATGATATTATCCCCATTACCTGTAGTAAATATACACAAACACCCACCAAACTTATCATAAAGCAAAGACTCAGAAAATGAAGACAGCTCACATTTGAATAAAAATCATAAAATCACTGCAGGCATATTCGTTAATACCACTGTTCTATTATTGTTCTCTTTCTTCCCCCACCGCCCTCTCCCCAAGTAGCCCTTAATGATCCTTTCATTGTTCTGCCCACCAAAAGTGGCTTTTGAGTGTAGGAAGGTATCAGAAGGTCCCTGCTGAGCTGCCAGCTGGGGAAGTGTCACAGGTCACTGAACTCTAAAATGAGGTGTCTCTGTAACAAAAGGTCCCTTTCCCTTGGAACAACTTCAAGGGGATCTCGCAGTGTGGCCCCCACTGCTCCTTTTGTATTCCAGTTTGATTAAACTGGGAATTGTTCTGTGCTCAGGGCTGTTGAGAACACCAGGTGGTAGATTCTAGAGATAAAGGATTATACAGATCCTTTGTTAGAAACAGCTGCCCCCATGGTATGACTTACAATATTTGAGCACAAGCCTAGAAGCTTCCCAGACCCCCTAATGGTTATGCACAGGAGACAACAATAAATCCTAGTCCCAATTCCCTCACGGCAAACAGTTGCTGCTGGTGGCTAAACATAGTCTAGCTACTGGCGAAAAATGAAAAAAACTAAAAAATGAATATTTATGATAAAAGTGAACCAAAGCAAGGAAAGTAAGAAGAAATATGTACAAGATTCAATAGCGATTGATCATCAAAGAGCCTGGGTGTCAGAAAAAAATGAAATGATTTATCTTTTTGACTATAAACTCCTTGAGGACCTGCGCCATATCTTGTTCAACATTGTTTTCCCAGTGCTGCATGCAGTACATCCTTCACTGAAGATGTCTAATAATAAATGTAATAATGAGAGCTAATATTTATTAAGCACTTCTATGTAACTCTATTAGTTTTCTATTGTTGCATAACCATTTACCACAAGCCTAGTGGCTAAAAGCACCCGTCCATTATCTCACAGTTCTGTAGTTCAGAAGTCCAGGCATGCTTGACTGGATTCTCCGCATAGCATCTCATAAGGCTGAGGTCAAGATATCAGTCAGCTGAGCTCTTATTGGGAGGTTCTGGGAAGAATCCACTTCTAAGCTCATTTCTGTTGTTGGCTGAATTTAGTCCCTGCGGCTGCAGGACTGAGGTCGCCATTTTCCAGCTGGCTGTCAGCCCAGGGTCTCTATTAACTCCTTAAGGATGCCCACATTCCTTCTCAGTTGGGCTGCTCCATTGTCAATGTTGCCAATGGCACATTAAGTCCTCCCCACACTCGGCATCTCCCTGACTTCCTCTTCTGCCATCAGCTGGAGAAAGCTCTCTGCTTTTGAAGGGGCCTGTGTGATTAGATTAGGTCCACCAGCTCACCTTCCTGACTAAGGTCAATGGTGCCTGGATAACACGATTGTGGCAGTGATGCTTCATCATGGTCACAGGTTCTGGGGATTAGGGCAGGACATCTTTGAGGGCTCTTTGAGAAGTCCTACCTGCACAGGCAGTCATGGTTCCAAGTGTTTTATCTTTAATAATGCATCAATCTTCACAGCAACCATAAGTGGTAGGTTCTATTATCATGCCCATTTTATAGATGAGGCACAGAGAGATTAAGTTACTAGCTAAGGTCACCCAGCAAATAAATGGCAGGATTTGGGTTTCAATGCAGGCAGCCTGACCTCAGAATCCTACCTCTTATCCACTATTACACATTGCTACTCAATTGACTATCTCTAGAATTAATGGATACATGAATAATTGCATTAGGAATGGGATTAAGAAACAATGCTAAGGATGAATAAATTCCTTGATTTGCACAGAAAATTTTGTACATAAGTTCTTATGTGAATTGTTCTGTGAAGGGGATTCTCAGAGTCTCAAAGACATAAATCTTAGAGATCTCCATATACCTGAGAATCTCCTACAATAAAATACCCACGCTTTTCAGACTTGAATTAAAACATGTAACTTATAAGCATTTGAGGCCAATATGGAAATGGCACAACTCTTTTTGACCTTGAGGCAACATTATAAATAATCCTTTGTTCTCAATTACTTTCTTCCATACCACGCATGGCTGTGCCCCAGGACGATACTAATAGTCAAGCAGGATGATGCCAATACGCTGATTTGGATTCTGGGAAAACACATTTGAGAAAAAAAATCCAAAGAGCCAAAAGTGAGAGTTGAAACAGCACAAGAAATAAAGAATGACCAAATATTGAAGTCATTCCTCATATCTAAAATTGTTTTACATGCAGCTCTCATTGCTTAGCTGAGGTGAGGTGGAAATAGCACTGGATTTGGAGTCAGAAACTTGAGTGCCAGTCCTGGCTCTGTTTCTTATGTGAAGTCGAATAAGTCATTTCATTTCCTGAACCTTACTCACTCCACCTGTAAAATAGAAGTCATAATAATATCTACCTCACAGAATTATGGAAAGAATCAAATAAGACACTCCTTTCATTTGGACTTCTATAACAGAATACCACAGACAGGGGGGCTTCTAAACAACAGAAATTTATTCCTCACAGTTCTGGAGGCTGGGAAGTCCAAGACCGTGGCTCTGGCAGATTTGTGTCCGGGGAGGACCTGTTTCCTCGTTGACGGCTGCCTTCTCACTGTAACCTCAAACAGTGGAAGGGGCTAGGGATCTCTCTGAGGTCTCGTTTACAATGGCACTAATCCCATTTCTGAGGGTTCTCTCTCATGATCTAATCACCTCCCAAAGGCCCCCTCCACCTGATACCATCGCCTTGGGGATTAGGATTTCAACACGTAAATTGGGGGCAGACAAACATTCAGCCCATTGCAGATACTGAACGGGTCATGTCCTCCTTGTGAACCGTAAAGTACAATACAAATGTTACACGTTCCTGCACCAGGGAACCCAGGGACTAATGGAGGAGGGTGCTGAAGCCTGCACAGCCACCTCACAAGGAGGTTACTTCTCCCAGTAGGAAAATCTGAGGTGAACACTGGCTTCAGAAGGAAGTGGGATCAAGAAAGCTGTATACCACCTGCTGGGCATCTGCTGAGCACAGGTTTTGCAAGATGAAATATACTCAAGGAGGAAAAAGTAGCATTGATATCATCTTAGGAGGAAGAAATAGAGACAGAAAAATGATTTGTTCCGAGTGGTACAACTAAAAGCCCAACTTGGATACGCTGGCTGCCGATACAGTGTTTTAGTCAGGGAAAGGATGGTCAGTGGTTGATCGAGAGAAGAAGTTATGTGGCTTGAATAAATACTGAAGCCCAATCTACCCGGACAAAACTATCATTCTAAAAGATACATGCACCCCTATGTTCATAGCAGCACTATTCACAATAACCAAAACATGGAAACAACCTAAATGTTCATCGACAGATGAATGGATAAAGAAGATGTGGTACGTATTATACAGTGGAATACTACTCAGCCACAAAAAAGGACAAAATAATGCCATTTGCAGCAACATGGATGCAGCTAGAGATGATCATACTCAGTGAAGTAAGTCAGAAAGAGAAAGACAAATAACATATGATATCACATATATGTGGAATCTAACATATGGCAAAAATGAACCTATCTACAAAACAGAAACAGACTCATAGACATAGAAAACAGACTTGTGGTTGCCAGGGGGCAGGTGGGGAGGACGGACTGGGAGTTTGGAGTTGGTAGATGCAAACTATTATATATAGGACGGATAAACAACAAGGTCCTACAGTATAGCCCAGGGAACTACATTCAATATCCTGTGATAAACCATAATGGAAAAGAATATAAAAAAAGAATGACTGTATGTGTATAACTGAGTCACTTTGCTGTACAGCAGAGATTGTCACAGCATTGTAAATCAACTATACTGCAATTAAAAAAAAAACTGAAGCCCAGTTGTATCAAATTAAATGGAATACCAAAATGTTCACCCTCTCAAATCTCTATAGTTAACTGTCTGGTGTAAGTATCAAGTCATATGAGGTAGTCCTTCAAATGGTCATATAATCTACAGCTCAGAGAATTGAAAGCATTTCTCATGTACAATCTCTCATGATACCTTGATTTCAGCCTTGTGAGACACTGAGCTCAGAACCCAGTCAGACCTGCTCAGACCTCTGAACTGCAGCACCAAGGTAATAAATGGATATTTTTTAAGCCACAAATTTTGCAGTAATTTGTTACAAAGTGCCTTATCTGGACACTTTTTTTCAGTATATTAATCAAAAAGCTTAAAGAAAGTCACCTTTAGAGTACATTAACATGAAAGTCATGACTATAATCCACCATTTACTGGAAGCTGACCATTTTGTCAACCAGCAAGTTCTAGAAACCCAACAGGTGAGTGTACATGACTTAAAGGTAGACAATCCAGAGTTCTCCAGTAACGTCCCACCACCAGTGATATGAACATGCATCCAATAACTGCCTTGCAATTAAGCTGTTCAGCCAGGCAAAAACAAAAAAATTCAAGCCTATTGACTGTCTTAATTGTCTGACACAAATCTTTAAAACACATTCCCGATTAATCTGGGACAGCAGGCAAAGCAGTTTGACAGGGTGGCTGCTTTGAGTAGACCTAGAGAGGGTCCTGATGGGAGAACTTCATGAGAAATGGTACTTGCATGCAACACACACACATACACTCCTCCCACCCAAGGTAACCATCTCAAGGGCAGAAACTGTGCTTTAACATTTCATAATACTGTAATACCAGCTGTTATTGAGATGAACAAAGCTTAATGATACTTACCGGCATCACATTTACAGCTCCTTGGGGTGATAAGGTTAAATATTTCAATAAGCATCCTTAATCCATTTAACTACTCCTACTTAATGTTAACAATACAGACACTCAAATACTTGTTCATATAATTGAGCTGTTGAAAAGAAAATCTAAAACTGAGAGGTTTAAAAAAGAGGGGAAGAGGACTGCCAAAAGAAAAGTCACACAGCATCAAATGCTTGAAGGCATAAACGCTCTGGTCAGCTCTGAGGAAGACAGGATGGTGCGCTGAAAAGATGCTCTGTGATGTTCTGGGGCCAGATAGACCTGGGTTCAAATTTGTCTTCACAACTCATGAGCAATGCGTAACCTGAAGACAAGTCCCTGCCTTCCTAAAACTATGTAAATGACCATAATAGAAAGTGAATGTGGCCATGAGAATTCCCTAAGAAAATGTCGAGGGCTTCATACAACGGCAGCGCACTCTTGATTCTCAGTATACTCCAGATATTTCCTTAGGCTCACCATTACATGCTGAGACTCCCTCCCTCTCCTCCTGCAACCCCCCCCACCCATTTATTGCTGATGAGGAATTTTTTTTTGGTTTTTTTTTTTTTTTTTGCGGTATGCGGGCCTCTCACTGCTGTGGCCTCTCCCATTGCGGAGCACAGGCTCCGGACGCGCAGGCCTAGCGGCCATGGCTCAAGGGCTTAGTTGCTCCGCGGCATGTGGGATCTTCCCGGACCAGGGCACGAACCCGTGTCTCCTGCATCGGCAGGCGGATTCTCAAACACTGCGCCACCAGGGAAGCCCGCTGATGAGGAATTTGACCTGCCAAAGGAGTACACTCTAAGGATATCATTCACAAGAAGGAGAAGAAAAAAAAAGATACTTCCCTGTACATACAAGGGCCAGGAGAATGGTAAGTAAATGATGTTCGAAAATCTAGCTTCACTCTTTACCAACTGTGTAACCTTGGACAAGTTATTTAACTGATTAGTGCCTCAATTTTCTAGTCTGTAAAATGAGGAAAATGATCACATGTATCTCACAGAGTTGGTATGAGAATTAAATGAGCTAATAGATGTTAAGTTCTAATAACAGTGCTGGCATAGGTGAGCACTCAGTAAGTGTTAGCTATTATTATTAGTGTTATTATTACTCACAGCAGCCTTACTTGTGCAATGCCTTCAGAAGAATGAAGGAAGAAGGCTGGTACCTGGCATGAGGCAAAACTGTGTGGAAAAGGGCATGGCAGCAACAGCTGGCTAGACGGTTGTGGGTAGGAGCCAGTGAGCAAAGGAAAAATGAGTCATGAAAGAATAATAAACAGCTGTAATAATGTTCACTATAGGTCAGGCACCGTGCTAAGTATTTTATATATATTACTTTACTCAGTCTTCCTAACAACCCTATAAGTTATTGACTCATTTAACCCTCAAAACAAGCCCATGAGGTGGAGACAATAACTACTTTATTCTTAAGGTGAGGAAACTGAGGAACAGAGAAGTTAAGTAACTTGACCAAAGTCACAGAGGAAGCAGCAGAATTGGGATTGAATCCTGGACTGGATCCAGGCAATCTGGATCCAAACTCGGGAGCACTCTCCATTACATCGTGTAGGTAGACTATTGGCTGTAAGGTAGACTCACTGATATACCCACCTTCCATCCCCTCAGAGATGTGGAACAGTTCTGGAGTTCTTTTCAGTGGACGAGATGAGATCTCAAGCCATTTTTCTTTCAATTAGTCAACGAAAGTTTGAGGACATTCAAGCTAGAGACGCTGTGTGGAAAGAAAAATAGACGGATATGGATAGGCTGATGGGAAGATTTTTCTGAGATACATCTCTACATTAAAATCAAAGGAGAAATCAAATAAATAAAGTCAGCTGCAAGAATTAGCATAAAAAAATTATGTACTACAAAATGTTATTTCATTTTTATATAAATTAGTAATGGAGTACATTTAAAACTTAGCTCTCTAGACTCCCAGCCCAATTTTCCTTTCACTTGAAGCAACAATTAGGGAGGAAATCTGGCTTGAAATATTATCTCCTGCCTCACACTTACACTGAAATGAGACTCAGTCCTAAAATTGGAAGACAAATCCACAGTGATAGAGATATGCTTAAGAAATGCATATGCTTAAGAAATGCATACACCAAGAATTTCATTTCTTTTCCAACCCAAGAAAAGAGCCAGCTGACCCCAGCGGAGACTCAACACCTCACGTATCAGGCCATGCCCCTCAAAGCCCTCCCCAGGAAGCTGTGATGGCGCCAAGAGCCAGTGCAAGGTGGGGGGCGGGGATTGGGGAGTTTCGCCTGTTGGAGGATCACAGCCAAGTTCTTGAAACGCTCAGCTTTTAGTACACGTCAGACTGAAAAGGAAGCTTCACAGAAGAGTTTCTTCACGCCTATTTTTTTTTTTTTTTTCCTGTACACGGGCCTCTCATTTTTGTGGCCTCTCCCTTTGCAGAACACAGGCTCCGGACGCGCAGGCCTAGCGGCCATGGCTCACGGGCTTAGTTGCTCCGCGGCATGTGGGATCTTCCCGGACCGGGACACGAACCCGCGTCCCCCGCATCGGCAGGCGGACCCTCAACCACTGCGCCACCAGGGAAGCCCTCTTCATGCCTATTTTAACAAACAAATCAAGTTTGCTTGGAGGAACAGGTTGTGAAGGACCAGGCCGTCTCCCAAAGTGAGATTTTGCAATTCTGCTGATTTTCTTTTAAGGCACTAAACTTTGTAATGGTGGAAGATAACCAATCCTAGAAAGAATACAGAGAAAGGCAACACCAGGGAATATTTTCTTCCTAGTAACCATGAGGGGAGATGGGGCCAGGGCTGCAGGAAAGAGGACAGATGATGAATAATCTTAATTTCTGTCAACTGTTGCAACTTCTTTGCACTCCAGACTAGTGGCTAGAACCAGAGACTTAAGCCTATGTCCAGAGAACACTCAACACAAAAGCTGGGGCGGGTGTGGAAAATAGCCGTCCCCCGCAGTGGCTTCCTAATGGGTTTCCTGCTCCCAGATTCATGCCATTTACCATCATATTCCACCCCCCCCCCCAAGTCACATTCTAAAAGACAAACCTGATTCTCTTCTTCCTCCACTAAAATCCTCCAACTATTTGCCAACACCTACAGGAAGTGAATCAAAATCTTTAGCATGGACTACATGCGCTTCATAACCTGCCCATGTTTGAAAGCTCATCTTTTCTTGTCCACCGTGTAGTGTACTGGAAGAAGGGAAGGATGCTCGCTGCACCGGCAGAGTTCTCTCGGCAGACTCTGATGCCTCTGAACAGCTTCCTAATCTTCATCGGGAGAAGACTGGGTATGGGGAGTCCCAAGATTCAAAAGGGAATACACTGTGGTTTTGTTTTTTTGCGGTATGCGGGCCTCTCACTGTTGTGGCCTCTCCCATTGCGGAGCACAGGCTCCGGACGCGCAGGCTCAGCGGCCATGGCTCACGGGCCCAGCTGCTCCGCGGCATGTGGGATCTTCCCGGACCGGGGCATGAACCCGCGTCTCCTGCATCGGCAGGCGGATTCTCAACCACTGCGCCGCCAGGGAAGCCCAATGAATGTTGTTTTCAAGCTCTCTGAAATCAGCAACTATCAATTCTCTTGCAAGCACATAACATAGATGAAGGAACACATCCCTTAATATGTAAATGCTTTAACACTCTTTAAGTTCAGGCCTTTGGAAATTTAATTTTAGGTATTTGCCTTTTCTAATTCTGGTGAGATTGGGCTATTTCATTTAGAGAGGCTATCTTTTCCTTGATTAAGGCAATCAAAAAGGGAAATCCTGATTGAAAATGAACTTTCTAAGAAATATTCACTTTGTTGATGAGGCAAAACCTCACCTGCTACTTATATTCCTTTGTTATCTATGAAAACCAGGGTCCAAAACAAACAAACAAACAAACAAACAAACAGTTTTTAACATCATGTCGAGTAGGGCTTAGTGTAGAAAACTGAATAATCCGTTCTGGGAATTAACATGATATTTAGTATATAAGAATCCAAATATATAAAAATGTTTTATGGGAATTAATTATTTGTATTATTTAATGAATTCCTCACTGGGCAAAAAGAATCACTGCAGGTTGTTCTAAGTTACAAACTCCCTGAAAGCTCAGAAGATGCTAAAGCCATTTACAAAATATTAACTAACACCAAACTTCTTGGAACTCTATTTAGCACAGTGGTGAGACCACAGGCGCTCCGCACTAAAGCACCCAATTTTCCCTTCAGCTTCTCTGCCTCGGCAGCACAGGGTGTCACAGCCGTGAGAAAGGCCTCTCGCTCTACCTGAAGAATCTAACAAGAAATTTTATCACAAACATCGGAAGCGACATTTTGCTTCTGCTTCATGTGTCACAGAGCCATTTCACACCTGCAAGTAAAAATTAGGGTGTCTGTAAATAACATTTTTCAAGGGAAAATTAGAAATCGACTCCGAAGCAACTGTAAATAACACCCAGCTAACACAATTACTGTACCACCAACAGATACACAGGTCTCAGGCACATAAAGGAAAAAACCAAGTTAAAAAGAGAAAGAGGGCTTCCCTGGTGGTGCAGTGGTTGGGAATACGCCTGCCGATGCAGGGGACGCGGGTTCGTGTCCCAGTCTGGGAGGATCCCACATGCCGCAGAGCGGCTGGACCCGTGAGCCATAGCCGCTGAGCCTGCATGTCCGGAGCCTGTGCTCCACGACGGGAGAGGCCACAACAGCGAGAGGCCCGCGTACCACACACACACACACAAACAAAAAAAAAAAAAAAAAAAGAGAAAGCAAAACAGGTTATTATCAGTAAGTCTCTCTAGACATGATTCTTATAAGTAATCCTGCTGGAGAGTTCCATTTTTAATTAATATTTTCAAAGATGTTTTAAGACAGAGAGAAAAAATAAGAAACACTATTACCTGGATACACATTTCATTCATTTATTCATTCATTTATTTATTCATGTATGCATGCATGCATGCATTTATTCATCTTAAGTTCTAGGGAGACAGGAAGTTTTGTTCACTGCTATATTCTCAGCTCCTAGAACAGCGCCTGGCACAGGGTAAGAGTTCCATGTATATTTTTTAAATAAATTCATTCACTGAACATGTATTGAGTGCCTACCATGTACCAGGCCATGTGATAGAGCCCAAAGGTATAAAGATTTGCTCACAGTTTGTAAGGAACACTCGTCTCAGCTCCAAATTCATGTATCTGAATGCTTCCTTGAAATACCTAACAGGCCTCTCAAACTTGACATGGTCAATACAGAACTTTTTTTTGCTACAACTGCCTCCTCTTCCCCTTCCCCCAGATGATTCCTAGCCTTGCCCTCCCTGTCTCAGTTCAGGATACTGTCTTCCACTTGATTGTTCAAGCCACAGAAACACAGTCAACTTTTCTGCATTCAGTTTTTCCAGCTCTAACCCATCCCATCACTACTACCCTCTAGTTCAAGCCACTTTCATCTCTCCCTGAGAAATAGCCTCCCACAGGCTTCCCAGCTGCCACTCCTGCCAACACTGCAATCCAGCCAGAGTGATCTCTTGGAAACATGAATCAGATTGGCTCACTACCCAACTTAACACCCCTTCCCTCACACTGAGGTCCACGAACTCCCTTCTGTGGAAGCCCTGCCTCTGGTCTACCTCCCCCATCTTGCTCCAGCCTTGCCCATCTTCCCTCCTGCTCACTGTGCTCCAGTCTCACGGGCCAGGTCCTCACTTCGGGGCCTTGTACATGCTCTTCTCTCACTGGAATGTTCTTCCCTCAAATGATTAAGGTTTCTCTTCAAATGTCACCTTTCTGAGGCAAGTTTGCCAGGACCACCTGCCCAAATTTCCAATTCTAATATACCACTTAGGCTCACTTAGTCCTGGGTTAACAACTAAGAGGTCTCCAAATAGAGCCAATCCTGAGCCTCTCCTTCAATCCCCAACATGCCCGAGAGATAGAGGGATTCCTTCACTAGCATCTAACTAACCTCCCTCCCTCCCTTTCTGATCAGCTGCTTTTCTCAACAACTAAATGAGCCAGACGACTGCAACCCCACCCACATGTGGGTCAGCCTCACTTCGACTCTTCTGCTCTGAGACAAAATCCTTTTGGGAGGTGACTCTGTGGGTCATTCTGGGTGAGCTCTACCCGGTTCTGTCACATCACTGAAGAGAACTGCTATTTCCAAAAACAACAAAGCCCAACAATTCAACTCCTCTGTGCATATCTAAAGAAATGCACCTTGGGAGACAGATGAGAACATTGCTCATAATACTCAACAATAAGAAACTACCCAAATATTCATCAAAAGCAGACTAGATTAATCAATTTGGGCATACTCATGCAATAGAATTCATTTAGCAATGAATACCACATATAACAATATGAATGAATTTCACAAATAAATGTTGAACAAAAGCAGCCAAACTCACAAAAACACATTTTTGTATGGTTTTTATATAAAAGAGCCAGAAATGGCCAAAGCTCAACTATAGCTGGTATATGTAGGAATAATACAGTTTCAGCACTGTAGAACTGTAAGGAAATGTAAGGAAGCAACTACCACCAAAATTAGGAGAGGGTTGACCTTTGGGGTGGAGAAAGAGGGTAGGAATTGGAATGGGATACACGGGATGTCTCTGGGGGATACTGACAACGTTTTATTTCTTGACTTCGGTGATGGTTGCACAGGTGTTCGTTGTATGATTTGATAACAGGCCTATTTATATTTTATACACTTTTCTCTGTATATGTTACATTTGGGAGAGGTTTAAAAAATTGAAGCAGATGGAAAAGAACTGCCCCAGGATGTATTACTAGCAAATAAATTCCCATCTATTGTCACTTGATAACAAATACATTTGAATCAATTTAAGCACCGTTGTAAGGTTCTCAGTATGTACAGCCAGACACAATCCTAGCTGATACAGCATTCAAAGTGTGGATGGAAGAAGGGGGGCAATGAAGGAAACAAACAAACTACTGTTGTTAAAATTAATCAGAAAACCAGGGAAGCAGATTAGATAGGAAGGTCAACTTGAGACCAAAGACAACCACGAAGTGGTCAGATAGGATGAACACCTTAAAAAAAGGCCAATTTACTTGGCCATTAGAAGGTTCTCTCCAGCAGGAGTTAAAAGAAGAAAACGAGATTAATATGCATTCATATTCTATTTAGAGCAATAGTGTATTTATACTTTATTGACTTATGAAGTCTGTACATACTCAAAAAACGTTTTTGTACAATATTTCTTAAATGGCCAAGAGAATCATGTATTAACATATTTCAGAAAGTATAGCAAAGAATCCCAGTGGAACCTGAGTTCCTCTAGAAGGACTGGGAAAAAATTAATTGGTATGACTGCTCTCACCAGTATCGTCCTAACCAGAACCAGGTTAATAGATTCTTCTCAACAGGATGGACGATTCTATAAGAGGAGGAGAAAAGAAGGAGGTAAAAGAGGAAAAGGAAGGAAGGAAGGAAGGGAGAGAGGAAGGGGGAAGGGAAGGGAGGGAGAGCGGGAAGAGAGAAGGAATGCATTTAGTACTACAATAGACGTCAGCATAACAAGCAGTGAGTCTATACACAGGAGAGTCAGGGAAGACTTCTCAGCAGAAATGGTTCATCAACTGAGACCTAAAGACAGTGGAACTAGCCAGAACAAAATGAGAGAGAGTGCTCCAGGGCCAGATCAGGAAGGACCATGGGAAGTATCTTAAGCATGTCTTAATCGTCTTAAACATCTCTCTCGAGGTTCCTTTCCATTAAAATGTGCTTGTACTTAACAGGTAATCCCCTATTTTGAATTATGCCAACTTGATTTTTCTGGTAATTTGAAACACTGACCCCCCCCAACCCAGTAGTCACTAACTGGATTTTGCCAGTGGCTTCCTAGGTCCCAGATTATAACACAGTTCTAGAACAAGGTCCATCACTATGATAACCTTTAGTATAATTTATTGAGGTTTATCTGTGGACACAGGAAAGAGCAAACTGATAACATTCCAGACACTGAGTTGGGAATGGATGTTCAGCCTTGCACGTAACACCAACTCAGACGCCCAGGGGGTTTTGCGGCAGCCCTACACACTCGCTGTGTATCATTGAATGCTAAGGGAAGCCTCTGAAATGGCTGAGATTTCAGAGTAAAAATCTTTTCTTGTCTCTTTCTAATATAGAACTGGAACATGATGAGGGTAAGGAAAATTTCCTTTTTTCACTTTGTCTTTACTCTTCCTGTTTAAAGATTGTTAAGGATTAGTGCAGTGTGAAAGCTATCTTTTGTACTTGGAGTTCTCAGCCATTTACTCCCTGGTAACAGCTGAAGAAGATGGGGGTAGGGGAGTATTTGACCAAAATGAAAAATAAATTACCCTGTAACCTTGTATAGAAAACTTTGAAGGGCCTGACTCAGATTACATTACTAATATAGTCACGGCAGCCAGGATTTTCCATCTAAATCCTTACACCCTGCTAAGAAAACCCAAATGGATGAAAACAATTGCTTGGGCTTACATTGCAAAGAGAAAAAAACTTAAGCATGTAAACTTGGATTACTGTGTTTCACAAGATATATCCAGTTACCAGAGTTTTTATGAGCTTAGCATAAAGTAGCTCCTCAAATATTCTTCAGATGAGTTAACCAGTGAATGAGAGTCAATGGATGAAAGGAAGAGAGGGAAGGAAATTCAACTGCAAGAATTAACAAGATATAAATATGCTTTGAGTATTAGACATTAAATATAATTTAAATCAAGACAACTGATGGCTGGGAGATGACTGATACAAAATGAGCTACCATCTGAATGAAACTGTTACGAAGGTAAGTGACTAGGAACCAGGTTATAACACAATATCCTTTCTCCTTCCTGACCCTCACACTCTTACCTTCTAATCACTTCTCTTCCCTGTTCTCCCACCCCACATTCCCTAATCCCCAGCCCTTTGACAAACATTTTCTCAAAGTTTCTGAAGAGAGAAAGGCCTTCCATTCTCTTTATACTGGTAATATTTACCCTTTCAGTGTGCTGAGTCTGTTCAATTCTTTGTTCTTCACTGAATGTACTTGACAGCAAGTTATGGGCCCTTAGCCAGTGTGAGACACTGTGCTTAGTCTAGGACCATAAACAGTCAAGAACATACACTTGATGTAGCCCTCAGTCTGCTTAGAGCCTTCGTGAGCATTGAGACGAGTAAACTGTCAATTATAATGCAAAGAGACTTATATTTGGGGCTCTGGGGACACATGGCCTAACACTGGAAGTTACAGTCTAGTGGAGGAGAGAAGATGTTTGAAATTTAAAGGGAGGTAGCGTTGGTTTACAGTTCAAGAATACTGGTGAGAGAAGGTGAGGTCTAAGAGGGAATCTGAAGATGAGAAAGCCTAGCCAGATGGAAACGTGGGAAAAGGTAAGGGGATGGCTCTAAAGGAGAGGTGACTGCATATGTGAAGTCCCTGAGCTGACGGATTAATATTCGGAGGACATTTTTCTGCATAAGACCTGTGCTTTATGTAAAACAGGAAAGCTGACCACTTTTCTAAGCACAGTCACACTGTGCTTTTCTGTCTCCTCACCAAAGGGCACATGGGAATATCCTGCCTACCCTGTCCCTCATCCTCCGCATCCTTCAAAGCACAGCTTGGCAATTCATCATGTCTTGCCTTAAAAGCTTACATTTACATAGCTCTTTCCAGTTCTCAAACATCCCATATGTGCCTTGTCAATGCTTGTAATATATGTACTGTTTCAAATGCCCTTTCTCCTCAGCTAGATTGCAAGTGGTTCCTTACAAGCAGCCTCTGATGGTCTGTGTCTTTCTTCCTGGCACAGTACTGGACAAGAGCCAATGCTTGCTATTCATTGTTTAGTAACGAGGTTTAAGTAAGCAAAGAAGAACAAAGTCACCACCCAAAGCTACCTAGTCATCGAAGTTCTTGACTATTCTCAAAAGGGGGAGATGGAAAAGACTAAATTTTTTGGTGTCACTTCCAATGGATCTATGTAGCTGTCCACTATGATGAGAAATTACCTAAGTGGTTTCTACTCTATCAACACAATAAATTTGGTCTACGAGTCAAAATAGTTGGGTCAGCATGACACTAAAACCATTTTTACGTCAAGAAGGATTCTGACTATGGGTCAAATATTTATCCTCTTTGCTGAGATGCTGCTAACACCTAAATCTCCAGTACCCTTAAATTTCCACAGAAGAAAGGAGGATTCTTTTCAATTACCAGTTGAAAAGAAAGGCCTACTTGGTGTAAGGGGCAGTAAGTTTCCAAAAGACTTTTGTCCAGGAATTAGAAGCAAAAGTTCTAGTATATTTTATAATAAAAGGATACATGTAGCTGACTCCCTTAGATAAGATTTTTGAGACAAAAACAAAAACAACTTGAACTTTGAGAAAGATTATTTTCCTAAGGCAGCATCAGAGGACTTTGTGCATTTATTCAGCTCAGTGGTTTACAAAGCTGTGGATGCATATAGTTCAAAACAAGTGCCAGTTCCCTGTGTGAGCTGTCCAGTGGTGAGAACACCCATTCCAAGGCTCATAGGTGTCCTTTCATTAAGTGGAAAATTCCACTAAAAATGAAAAATGATACTATCATACCAGCATACTAGTACTGATTAAAAGATAAGCCTCGGGGCTTCCCTGGTGGCGCAGTGATTGAGAATCTGCCTGCCGATGCAGGGGACGCGGGTTCGTGCCCCGGTCCGGGAAGATCCCACATGCCATGGAGCTGCTGGGCCCGTGAGCCATGGCCACTGATCCTGTGCGTCCGGAGCCTGTGCTCCACAACGGGAGAGGCCACAGCAGTGAGAGGCCCACGTAGCACAAAAAAAAAAAAAAAAAAAAAAGATCAGCCTCAAATGCCTTTCCACATTTGGGGACTATCTAGCACAATCAGGGTACCACGGGTGATAATTAGCGTTTGCCGGATACAACAAGGTGCATATTTTGCCACTTAGGATTTACAGCAGACTTACTTATAGTGGAAGCTTAGGCAGTCCTGCACTACTCACTATTAGTACCAAACTGTCTCTGAGAGGTTTGTAATTTTTTAAATTAACTCAACCAACTCATATTAAGCACCTACTAGGTTCCAAGCACTGAACTGGGACAGAGGCAATTAAACTCACCTTGCCTTTGCAAACTAACAATCTCAATCTAGTGGTGAAGGCAAATATGTAATAATTTTGCTAAACTGTGATGATTGCTATAATAAAAGTAGGAAGAGTACAGTAGATTCAGGAGAAGCAAAGAAGAATATCAATCATCTAATGTTAGACTGTTAAAAGGGACATCCACAGGGCTAACAGCAAAATAGTGAGGTTACTACCATTCTTCAACTACTTTCCTGAAAACCATTTTAAAACCACTTATTTTTCTATCAAGAATTTAGTGAGTAATTCAATTGGTCATAAGACCCAAAATGATTTTTAAAAAGAGACAGAGAGAGAGAATCACAAACTTCGTCAACTCCAAACTTCATCAACTCCCACTCACCCACCCATCTACCTTCAAAATACGGGTCAACCCTAGTTTAAATTTACAGCGTTCAAGATCACCCACAATAACCCAGAGAAGCTCATGTGACTCCTGGTTGCCTATGATCAGAAAAGCAAGAGAAGACCAAGTCAATTCCAAAAGCAACCTAGGACACAGCTAAGTTCTTTGCACTCCCAAGGCCCTCCAAGTTTTCCTTCTCCCCTACCTTTCCAGGCCACAGTTACCTAAACAGTCTCCCATCCTCTCACAGGTAGCCCTCTAGCCATATAGCCAATGTCCCCCAGATGTTCTCCAGCTCACTAATCAACTAACTTTTTAAACCCCACATTTGTTAAGTTATTTATTTTTGGCTGTGTTGGGTCTTCATTTCTGTGCGAGGGCTTCCTTTAGTTGTGGCAAGTGTGGGCCACTCTTCATCGCGGTGTGCGGGCCTCTCACTATCGCGGCCTCTCCTGTTGTGGAGCACAGGCTCCAGACACGCAGGCTCAGTAGTTGTGGCTCACGGGCCTAGTTGCTCCGCGGCACGTGGGATCCTCCCGGACCGGGGCTCGAACCCGTGTCCCCTGCATCGGCAGGCTGATTCTCAACCACTGCGCCACCAGGGAAGCCCTCAACTAACTTTTTTACACAAGTGTCTTGCACATAATATAAGAGCTCACTAAGATTTGGGAAGGAATGAGTTTTTCTACTTCTATTCATTTTATCAAATTGTTCTGTGTCAATTGCTGTTTCCATGTCTCCTTTTCCTTCCTCTCCCACCACAAATCTCTGCCCACCCCTCTCACCGTATTCATTTGTGAAAGTACTAGAAGGCAGATGTACAGAAGGAAGAACACGGATTCTGGAATTAGACATCTCTGATGCAAACGCTGACAGTATCACCTTATTAAGTCACTTAATATCTCTGATCCCCAGTTTCTCCACTGTAAAATGAGGATAATCCCCCCTAATATATGGTGTTATTGTGAGGGCTGAGATATGTATAAAGTTCCCGGTATGCTTAGGTGTTAAGCACTTAGCATGCAATAAATGCTGGTTTCTTTTCTTTCTTAAGACCCAACTTAGGGCTTCCCAGGTGGCGCAGTGGTTGAGAGTCCGCCTGCCGATGCAGGGGACACGGGTTCGTGCCCCGGCCCGGGAAGATCCCACGTACCGCGGAGCTGCTGGGCCCGTGAGCCATGGCTGCTGAGCCTGCCCGTCCGGAGCCTGTGCTCGGCAATGGGAGAGGCCACAACAGTGAGAGGCCCGCGTACCGCAAAAAAAAAAAAAAAGACCCAACTTAAATCCCTGCTATTCTGAGAAGCCTCTCAGCTTACCCACTGAGTATCCATCTCTACTGTAGCACCGTAGTGCTGCCCCAGTCTCTGAATGCCTCTACGGTAAGAAAATCTGCAGTTGAGAAACTTCAGACATTATAGAGGAAACAAAATTAGGGAACTGAGGACACCATTAAACCTGAACTGTTTTAAATACAGTAAAATGAAGCCATAATCCACCTTGCTAAATAAAAACTATGACATGCAATGTCATTTCAATGACATTTAGACCTTATAATTAGTCATTATGACTACTGTGGTATTATTTTCCATTTACCACTCCCTGCTCTTTAGAAAACCTCTAGAGTTTCCCACCCTGTAATTAGTAAAGCTGTTTGCAACTTCATTTGGCTTCGAGGAAAATAATCCAGGTACTGCCAGAAGGTGTGTTCTTATCTGCCTCCAAGTGTTTGATGCCTATCTGATCCTATAGCTCGGTGCTGTTGACTCTGAGTCTTAAATTCCAACATGGTCTCCTAAACAGGGAAGCACATAGATGCTTGAGAGGATAAAAGCTTTAGCCAAGCTTGGATAAACCACTGTGTATTGCCAAGTAGGCATTCTACAATCACACTTCCAGTACTCAGGTCCACGTGGCTCTCCTGGGTCCATGATAATCTCATGCGCAAAGGCTTTTTAGCTTCCAACCACCCAAAACTGCTGTTCCACAGTCTGAAAATTGACCTGTTTTTCAGCCTCCTCTGTTAGCTTCCTCAGGCTTCTTGAGCAATAACTCTAGTCCTATTCTGTTTTCCCCTTAACTCTCTTTCCTAATACCCTTTTCTGTGCCATTAAACATTTGACTCCTCTACCACCAATTCCTATGTAACTGGCTACTTGTCTCCTTCTATGTAAAAAAGGAAAAAACTAACATTAATGTGTCAGGTCCCATTCCATTCTAAGCACTTCCACTGTATTAACTCATTTAACATTCATGACAAAATTAGAAGGTGGCTACTATTATTATCCCCATTTTACAGGTGAGGAAAGTGAGGCTCAGAAAGGTTATGAGTCAGGGCTCAAATATGGGCAGTGTATGGGTCCAACAGTCAGCACTTGTCAAATTTCCTTGATTCTTTGCTCAAACCTCAGACCACATAGAGTGTCTATTTTTGGTTTTGTATAAGGTGTGTTTTCAGGTGAAATAACCCCTTGTGAAATCACAGCCTGTTTCCTTCTCCTTCTCCCCCTCCTCTTTCTTCTTCTTTACATTGTCTAATGTCATATAAATGTTGCTTGATCAGAGCCCCAAGGTGTCACCACAATTAGGTAGATTCTCAGGTAGAAAAGAAATCCCTCCATGTCATATCCCAAAGTCTCCTCCTGCCTTATCCCATCTCTAACTGAGAGACGTGCTCTCTCTCTGGGGTCTCCAATAAAGATGTGATATAGAAAAATTTAAAAACATTATTCTGGATCAGACCACAAACTACTCTGTACAGTATTCTGCTTTCTGACAGGAAAAAACAAAGCACATTTCATAAAAGACATGTACAGGGAATTCCCTGGTAGTCCAGTGGTTAGGACTCTGTGCTTCCACTGCAGGGGGCATGGGTTCGATCCCTGGCTGGGGAACTAAGATCCTGCAAGCTGTATGGTGTGGCTAAAAATAAATAAATAAAGATATATTTTTTAAAAGCCATCTACAGCTGCATGCCACAATCCTTACTGCCTTTTAATGAACTTTAATGGATCTATCATGCACTAATATTTCATGCCTTTGTGAACCAACTAATATTACCAAGGTAGAAACTCTTATAGATGTTCTACAACATCTCTAATGAACATGAAAACTAACTTTTAGTGTCAAGACGTACCCTTTACTTCTTTTTTTTTTTTAATTTCAGAGTTGTATTATATGTTTAAAACCTGTTCAATTTTCAAAGCTTTGCTGGTTGATGATAAATTATATAGTCAACCCTACCTATTGCCATCATCAAAAAACATTGACTTTTTGTACCCAAAGTTCTTTTTTTTTCTTTTTAATTAGAGTATAGTTATTCTACAATGTTGTGTTAGTTTCTACTGTACAGCAAAGTGGAGTTCCCTGTACTATACAGCAGGTTCTGATTAGTTATCTATTTTATACATATTAGTGTATATATGTCAATCCCAATCTCCCAATTCATCCTAACCCCCACTTTCCTCCCTTGGTGTCCATACATTTATTCTCTACATCCGTGTCTCTATTTCTGCCTTGCAAACTGGTTCATTTGTACCATTTTTCCAGATTCCACATATATGCGTTAATATACGATATTTGTTTTTCTCTTTCTGACTTACTTCACTCTGTATGACAGTCTCTAAGTCTGTCCACGTCTCTAAAACTGACCCAATTACGTTCCTTTTTATGGCTGAGTAATATTCCATTGTATATATGTACCACATCTCCTTTATCCATGCGTCTGTTGATGGACATTTAGGTTGCTTCCACGTCCTGGTTATTGTAAACAGTGCTGCAATGAACATTGGGGTGCATGTGTCTTTCTGAATTATGGTTTTCTCAGGGTATATGCCCAGCAGTGGGATCGTTGGGTCATATGGTAATTCTATTTTAATTTTTTAAGGAACCTCCATACTGTTCTCCATAGTGGCTGTATCAATTTACATTCCCACCAACACTGCAAGAGGGTTCCCTTTTCACCACACCCTCTCCAGCATTTGTTGTTTGTAGATTTTCTGATGATACCCATTCTAACTGGTGAGAGGTGGTACCTCATTGTAGTTTTGATTTGCATTTCTCTAATAATTAGTGATGTTGAGCAGCTTTTCATGTGCCTCTTGGCCATCTGTATGTCTTCTTTGGAGAAGTGTCTATTTAGGTCTTCCACCCATTTTTTGATTGGGTTGTTGATGGATATATACTCTAGTTCTGACATGATTTTATGACTCACTGAATAAGCTATGTTCGCTCCATTCAATTACTCAACAAACATTTAGTGAGCTCTGGGATATCATGGCAACCAAGACAGACAGTATTATTTCTCTTCTGGTACTTAAACACCAGCATAGGACATACAATCAACACAAAAGCATTTAATTGCAGATAATGATGAATACCGTGAAGACAGTCAGGCAGAATGATGTGTGAGAAGGTGAAGTGGATGGGTATAGGGGAAATTAGTTTAGACTGGGTTATCAAGGAAGGCATCTCTGAGGAGGTGGCATTTAGCTAAGACCTGAATACCGAGAAGCAAGCATGCACATTCCAGGCAGAGGAAATAATGAATGCAAAGTCTTCAGGTGGAAAAAAGACCAAGGCACTCCTGCCCTTGAAGAGCTCACCATTGTGTATGCTTCTTCATGACTTTATAAACTTTATACAAAAATCCTGTCAATCTTAATTGTTGTGGACTAAAAAATGCAAATCACATCTATGAGTTTCTATCTCCCTTATCACCACAGTTGCCAAATTTCCAGGACTGTTGTGTCTTGGTTCTCTCCAGAGCACTCCTGTAAGGGCCAGCTGCAAATACCCAGCAATACCTGTTGATAATTAACACCAACAGACCATGGAAAATATTTTTCAAGTCAGTCAACTATAAAATTCTTACTAAACAAGACTGCGGGAGATTTAGTCCAGTTCTTGGGGAGCTGAGCCATTCATTTCTGCATAACCACCCCCTGTCTAATCCCTCACCCTATCTCATCCTCTCCCCAGAAGCCTAAATGGCTGTGCTGAGTGATTACCTTTCTTGATCTGTGGGAAACCAGTAGTTAACAACTGAGGATTGTCTTTTTCATTGCTTTATGTTGAAACACTGTTAATATCCTCAGGCTTGTACCTGGTACCAGATTAGTCATTTAGTAAAAGTTCTAATACTTCACTTGATAAAGAGATAATTTACAAAAAGATAAACTTTACTAGACATTCCTGATGAGCTGATCCTAGGCATTAAAAGCATCATAAAGTTAAAATAGACCAAATTCCATATGATAATTACATCCTGACATTGGGAATGGATATACCTTTTTTGCATTCTATCTATTCATTATTCGCACAGCTGAAGTTATCAGACCTGAACTGTACCACTGTCTTAGACTATTTTCCCCTAATCTAGTCTAAGTCTCCACATTCCCAAGGCTTTGGGGAGCTGCCTCATTGGTATCACCTTTGCTAACATTAGGGTGTGACATTCTCCCTCATTCACATCTTCATTCATTGGCCCACACACCTCTGGAGAACAGTAAGACATCTTCTACTTGGATGTTTGTAGAAAGCCATCAGAATCTCTTACTGAGGAAATTTTTTTTAATACCCTGAAAGTTTGTGCTTCCCTAAATGGATCCAGTTTGCTTCTTTCTGTCCTATAGCTGAGGCTAGTTTTCAATCCTAGAGACATTATACCTCTATTATCATATAATTAAGAGTACCAAACATAGGAGACATAAATTCCAGTCTTGTATTTTATTTATTCACTCAAAAAATTCTTATTACATACCTATTGTGTACCAGACCCTGCATCACTACTACGTTTTTCATTTTGGACAAGTAACTAAACTGCTCTATGCCCCAGTTTTCTTATTTGTACATATCTTTATAAAGAGGACATTGTACTAGAAAATATCTAGTCCTTGCAGTTCTAAATGTCTTTGCTTTTAAATCCATTTCTAACTTCCATATTGCTTCTCAATCACACTCGTCTCTAAGTAAACTGGTCTTATCATATGGAAATTTCCCATTAAAATAAAGGCTAGTATTGGTTATATCTCCTAAAGTGTTCATATAATTCCATTGACTGAGAGAGAAAAAATTTACATTAATCAATATTTCTGGAGTTTAGATGATTATTTGCAAGGATAATCAATAAAGAAATTATACTATACTATATATATATACTATACTATATATATATATACTATATATATAGATATATATATATACTATATCTATCTATCTATCTATCTATCTATATATATATATACTATACTATACTATATTCATAAACAAGAGAAGAGTAATATGATGTAAATGACTCAGAACCAGTTTCCTCAAGAAGAAAAATCAAGTATATGACCAAGCACTGAAAATATAAATCAATATGTAAAACTCAAAGATGAATAGAGCATATAAAAAACAGGTATACATATATATTGCTGGTAACAACGTATATTCTTTCTAAAGAATAAGTTGACAACATGCATCAAGGGCCATAAAACTGGTTATGCAGACTCATTGCAGTAACAGTCCTTCAGTTTTTCATCTCTTGATTCTGGGCTCACTCATGTAATTTTCTTTGCCAATTAGCTTGCTATCTTTCCAACCATGCTCCTTGGCCTTAACCATGAGATCACGCTCAGGTTAGCCTGATGAGTGGATGTGAGAAACACATGGAGGAGGGTCAAAGCTTTCCAGCTGGGACCCACAATTTGCCTGAGTTAAGGAGCTGGAGCTGGGAGTTTAGGAAGGCTAAAGAAGCTAGAATTTGCAGGGTAATATACCATGGAGAGCTCTGATCTGCAAAGGGTCACCCTTGAGTCTTCAGCTGAGTAATGATCAGCACGTGTGTGAGAAAACTATCGAAGGTCTGGGAAACAACTGCCCAAAAGGATTAGACAGAATAATTCCCAGAGCTCAGACAGAGCCAGAAATAATTCCTGTTCCCACCAGCTAGAGTGGAAAAACACATAATTAATGAGACATCGGATTGAGTGATGAGAAGAATTTGTCCTGTGTAGTGGGGTAAAATCTGCCCTAGACAAAAGACTGTGCTGCTCCCACCTAGCAAAACCTAAAAGCAAGACTTAAAGGATCAAACTGTTCCCAAGTAACTTAACTGAATCCCAGAACAAATCTCAAGAATATTTATGGAAATACAAAAATATCCAGAAGCTCAAAAAAACTCCAAGTACAAGAAGTATAAATAAAACTACACCAAGTCACATCATTATCAAATCGCCTAAAACCAATGATAAAGAGAAAATATTTAAAAGAAACCAGTGAAAAAACATTAAGTACAGAGGACCAAAGATAAAAATGACAGCAGACTTCTTGTTGTAAACAGCAAAACCAAGAGACAATGGGGCAACATATAAAAAGCACTGAAAGACAAAAATCTGTCAACCTAGAATTCTATATTCAGTAAAAATAGCCTTCAGAAATGAAGGTGAAATGAAGATTTATTGAGACATACAAAAGCTGAAAGAATTTATCTACAGCAAAACTTCCCTACAAGAAATGTTAAAGGAAATTCTTTGGGCAGAGGAAAAATAATACCAAATGGAAATCTAGATCTATCCAAGGAAAGAAGAACACCAAAATTGTAACTATGTGGGTTCTAGAGAGAAATTTCTCCATTATTTCCTCCCTCCCATCACCACTTAGGCTATGTTCCATCCACTTAGAAATACAACTGAATGAGGCTTCATCTCATACGTACATTTTATATAACATCACATATGGTAAATTACATTCATTCAGTAATCATTCAGCAAATATTCATTGAGACTGTACTATGTTTCAGACACTGGGGATAAACTTGCTAAAACAGACAAGCCCCTCTAACAAGCCCATTGAGCTCACTTCCAGCATTTGATCCTCTTATTCACAGACATGAGAACACAGCATCATAGTCACACAGCAATTTGCTGACATTGTTTTATGTTTTAATAATTCTTATTTATGTTTTAATAATTCCCTCAGACTGCAGAAACTTCAGTTTGGTTGTTTCATCATAATTAAGTAATCCAATACAACAATTCAGTTATTAATAGAAGGCCTCTAAATATTGTCAGTGCTATTAGTTACATAGGCCTAGACCATAATGCAATCTAAACAAAGTAATTTTATTATATTTCATTATGTCAACTTTTTATCAGGCTGCTGGCATTGGGGTAGGAAGAAAGGGGAAAGGAGGACAAAGAAGCCATTTAGGACTAAAATAAGGTTCTGTTTCTTTTATAATCCATATATTTTACAAATCAATGTGACGGTGCTCACCATAGGCATACACAATAATGCAGTGTAAATGAAAAAGCACAAATATCTGGAGGCCATGAATACCTAGAAGAAGCAAATATGCTAACACCAAGTGCTAATTTTGTTACTAAAATTATTAATAAACATGACTTGGAGCTTCCTGGCAGCCATAGCAAAAAGGGAAACACAGTTGGTAAGAAATTGTGTTTTGTGTCATGGAGAAAAAATTATTAATGCACAGATACTCATTGCCTTTTACTTCCTTTCCCCTAGATGTCTTTAAACATTACTTCTCCAAGCCAGGCTTTTGATAGATGCTAGAACTGGTAGGGGATTGGAAGAAAACCACAATATACACTATGAGGAAACACAGGATTTCTATATCACTATCTGAAGGGGAAATCATATATTTTGGTACTTAACATCTATTTTGAAAGTTGTCCTCACCCAGGAAGTAGGTTACTACTTTGAGAGCATATGTAAATCTTATCCCATCATTTTATATTGGTTAAATGCTTCACTTATCTTTGCCAATGAGCAGTCAAGCAAGTGCTTTTCTATAAGATGCTAAATAATTGGGAGCCAAAATGGTGAAATGCTGAAATCATCATCCTCAAATTAGCAATGGCTATTTTTATGTCAGGTTTTAATTTGAGGAGAAAGGAAAAAAGTATATTCCAATCCAGTTCATAGGAACAGCTGTAATTAGCAGATGCCTGCAATGATAAAACTCAAGTAATTTAACTTCTTCATTTAAAAATCTGTTCAACAGCAACAAGAAAAAATGCATCAGTGGATTTTTCACTTGTCAAACGTCTGGAAAATGGCCCATCTCTGTCATTAATTTTTATAATTTATGTGATTAGGCAAACAAACAAAAAACAAATAGGAAGAAAGAATGGAAGAAATACTATCTTGAAAGAGAATGTTTTGTAGCCTACTTGTTTATTTTATGGTCTTAATATATAGAAAGAGATGTTATGGAAATATCAGTCTATCTCTTTTTGCTTTTTTATGTTATTGTCAAATCCCGCAGAATGCAAGATGGCACTAGACAAAATCCTTTGCTATTTCCCTCTATTTCATTCCATTTCATTGAGCCCTAAAACCCATAGTTAGAATTTCATTTAGTTTCTTTCTGAGTTCTCTTGCTGGCCCCTTTGACAAATAAGTAAATAAGTTACTGGGGAAAGTCCTCATCAGTCATTCATTCCTTAAACTAATATTTATTGGCTCTCCTATGGGCCAAACAGGATTCTAGGCAGTGAACAAAATGGACTAAAATCCTTGCCTTCACAGAGTTTTTATCCTAGTGGAGGAAGAAAGACAATAAAACAAACAAGTAGAGACTAAATCATAGGTGATAAGTCTGATAGAGAAAAACAAATCAGGGCAAGGGAATGGGAAGTGCTGCTGTGGAGGGCTGGCAGTTTGAAAGTGAGAGAAAAGTCTCTCTGAGAGAGTGACATTTGAGCAAAAACCCAAAGGTGTGGAGGAAGGAGTCAGGTAAACAACTGCAGAAAGAACATTCCAGACAGAGGGAATGGGCTTGGCAGAATTAAGAAATAGCAAAGAGGTCAGCACTAGAGCAGAGGGGATGAGGACAAGTCAAGCCAGTGACAGAAGGGACAGAGGGACAGGGCAAATCATGGAGGGCCATAGAGGCCATTGTCAGGACTTTGGTTTTTACTCTGAAACAGATCAAAAGTCATAGAGGGTTTGAACTAAGGAGAACCATGAAATGACACACATATTTTATTTTATTTTTAATTTAATTTACTTTTTATACAGCAGGTTCTTATTAGTCATCCATTTTATATTTTATTTTATTTTAGTGTGTGTGTGTGTGTGTGTGTGTGTGTGTGTGTGTGTGTGTGTGTGGGGAACGTGGGCCTCTCACTGCCGTGGCCTCTCCCGTTGCAGAGCACAGGCTCCGGACGCGCAGGCTCAGCCACCATGGCTCATGGGCCCAGCCGCTCCGCGGCATGTGGGATCTTCCCAGACCAGGGCACGAACCTGTGTCCCCTGCATCGGCAGGCGGACTCTCAACCACTGCGCCACCAGGGAAGCCCTAGTCATCCATTTTATACACATCACTGTATACATGTCAATCCCAATCTCCCAATTCATCACACCACCACCACCACCACCACCACTTTACACCCTTGGGGTCCATACATTTGTTCTCTACATATGTGTCTCTATTTTTGCCTTGCACACTGGTCCATCTGTGCCATTTTTCTAGATTCCACACATATGCGTTAATATATTTGTTTTTCTCTTTCTGACTTACTTCACTCTGTACGATAGTCTCTAGATCCATCCATGTCTTTACAAATGACCCAATTTCATTCCTTTTTATGGCTGAGTAATATTCCATTGTATATATGTACCACATCTTCTTTATCCTTTCGTCTGTTGATGGGCATTTAGGTTGCTTCCATGACCTGGCTATTGTAAATAGTGCTGCAATGAACATTGGGGTGCATGTGTCTTTTTGAATTATGGTTTTCTCTGGGTATATGCCCAGGAGTGGGATTGCTGGATCATATGGTAGTTCTACTTTTAGTTTGTTAAGGAACCTCCATACCATTCTCCATAGTGGCTGTATCAATTTACATTCCCACCAACAGTGCAAGAGGGTTCCCTTTTCTCCACACTCTCTCCAGCATTTGTGACACACATATTTAAAATTATCACATTGGTTGTTGTGTTGAGCACAGACTACAGAGGATTAAGGTGCAGTAGACTCTATAGGAAGCTACTGCAGTGGTCCAGGCAAGAGAGGATGGAGGCTCATACCAGGGGTTTACAGCATCCGTGGTGAAAGACTCCTTGCAGATGGCTGCCCACCTAGCAGTTCTGGCAGATGAGTGCCAGGGGTTGACAGTCAAATTTTCTTAGAAAACCCTTTTTAAAAAAATCTATTGTCTTTAATAAAAAATATCAGAAAATTTTGAAAGCCAACAAGTCAACATTTATATGTGAGTGACTAGTATGAAAGGGCTCTTGCTAATGAAACTGGAAACACAATGCCTCTGTTTCTAAAGGCTGATGTTTATTCTTTGAAGTTCTTGCTTAGATGACAAGTAAATAGGAAAGCTCATTTGTTTTTACCCTTGCTATGGAAAATGCCTTCTTTAATAGAACCAGCTTACTTCCTTGCCTTAGTATATTCTGTATAATGAACAAAAATAAATTAACTCAGTTTTCGATGATTGAAGATTTGCATTACTTCAGTATCCTAATTCTTGCCAATAGCCAGTAATTCATGTTAAATAAACGTTTAGATATAGATGTACATGATATATAAGATTGGCCTGAATTTCTACACTCTAGAAATTTAATTATTTGTTTTCAAACGCCTTGCATGTTTGTTTTTTGTTGCACATTTTTCTCCTAAGAGCAGAATTGCAAATGAACTCCGGTTAATGAATTATGGCTAATCAAGATGTGGTTTTTTTCTCTGTGATCTCAGCCTTTGAGGGCTACAGTGCACATCATTTGCTGACTCTACAACTGATTATGATACACACCAAATAATTACAGAAATTCATCATCTTGATTACAGAAGTTCATCATCTTGTTTCTGAAATAAACATATTACTAACCTCAACCATGTTATTCAAAATGTAGATCAAAACAGCCTCTTTTGTGATAAGCCTGTACTTTTATAATCTTCTCTGCTATTTTCTCTCCAGCAACATTTTTCTGGACTGGCAGGACTGCTAACCAGATTTTCAAACCAAGGGTTATTTACATCCTCCAGTACATTTCAGTGAAATTAAGTTGAGTTGTCCTCCTTTTCACCAGCTTCTCAATAAATCTTGCTGGCAGTCTAAATAGAAATATCATCAAGTCAGTCTCACTTGTGATAAAAATCACCGCTGTTAAATGTTCTGCCCAGAGCTTGCATGGTCAAAGAAAAAAAAAAAAGGAAAAATGAGGAGAGAACTTTTCAATAAATATGAATACAACAGAAAACATTAAAATATGTGAAATTTCACAGTATATGGAAAAGAACAAAATCCCAAAGGAACGTTGCAAACACACCATGATAGTTTTCTAGGGCTGCTATAACAAAGTATCAGAGCACTGGGTGACTTAGGCAACACACATTTACTTCTGATTGCTCTGGAGGCTAGAAATCTTAGATCAGGGTGCAGGTTTGATTTCTTCTGAGGCCTCTCTCCTTGGCTTGTAGAGGGCCATCTTCATGTTCACATGGCTCTCTTCCTCTATGTGTAGATGTGTCCTAATCTTCTCTTTTTATAAGGACACCAGTCATATTGGATTGGGGCCCACCCTAATGACCTCATTTTTATTTAATTAATTCTCTAAAGCCCATCTCTGCAAACACAGTCATAGTCTGAGATATTGAATGGATGGTGGGGGCTGGGGGGAAGGGTACATAATTCAACCCATAACACACACTATTTAGGAAAAGTACATGGTATAAATCTGCTGTGACCTATTAACTGTTCAATGAACCATGATTTTTGATTCTTTGAATGTGCTAAGCCCAGAATACAGCATTTGACATCCTCACTCCACATATGAAAAATGACCACTAAGTCTCCATGTGACGTGCAAACTCATGACAGAGAGAGAAAATACTCAGAGGCACTAGCTCACTTTCTGTTCAGCATCGGGCTCTGCTTTCAAGGGACAGCCAGGCTCAGTACATGTCTTATGAAGACTCTTTCTTTGCCAGGTGTCCCAACATTTTGTATGATTCATGAAGCCAGATAAAAAGAATTTTTTCGGGCTTCCCTGGTGGCGCAGTGGTTGAGAATCCGCCTGCCGATGCAGGGGACACGGGTTCGTGCCCCGGTCTGGGAAGATCCCACATGCCGCGGATGCGGCTGGGCCCGTGAGCCATGGCCGCTGAGCCTGCGCGTCCGGAGCCTGTGCTCCGCAACGGGAGAGGCCACAACAGTGAGGGGCCCGCATACCACAAAAAAAAAAAAAAAAAAAAAAAAAAATTGTTTTGTGTTTTCTGAAAGACACCACAGAAAAAGACATCCCTTTGCTCTGTATTTTTTCCAGCCATATTTGTAACACTGCAGCTTCCCACTTGGACCAGGGAGATGGAGTCCAACCCACATCAAGGCTAGTATTGGGTAGGTATCCATAGTGGCCATCACTTCTTGCCCCTCATGAACCTGGCTTCAGAACCCTTCTCAACATAACGACGACCATGACTGTGACTGAGGTTGACACTTGAAATGAAACTTACTTAGCATCCCTGGTCCAAACAAAATGGGCTGCCAGAAGTTCCAGCTTACCCCTTCCCACTAAGCAGCCCCTTCAGCCAGGGTTTATAATTACCAATTCAGTCTTAATTCTCGACTAGTCAAGCTAGGATTGGTCTCTGTGTTAGCAAAAACCGTTCTAAAAGAGCAGGAATGAAACCAGGTTTTGTGGAGCCTGAAGTTTCTACAATCTGAGGGAGGGGAATTTCCTTTTTTAAAAAAAGGTATAAAATTATAGACAAAAATTTATAGAATCTCTCCCAGGGCCTTGGAAGAGTCCCATGCAAGTGAGAGGCTTGAAGCTTAAGCTTCATTCGCTTCAAATGCTATATCTGTCCCTGTCACAAGGAAGAAGCTGCCTCAAAATCAAAACTCTTCTATATTAAAAATTCACTCCCTCACTTCCCTTCCCCCATCCATCACTCATGCACTTCCCTCCTTCAGCTCCTGTATGTCTGTGTCTTGTTCTAAACAGGCTTTCCTGCTATTGCCTTTCTTGGACCTCCAGTCAGCTTTGGTTCATGGATGGTAACAGAATGAAGTTAGGCGATACAAAACTGGGGCTGAGCTTGAGAAGTACAGGGTCACAGAGAGTACTGTCATCTCATTTAGAAAGGAGCACGTATTTGGTTACTCTCCTTCTGAGATTAAACAGAAATCACATTTTGAGTGAACTAAAGACCAAGCGCCAATGTCTAACAGATGAGGGCAAGCCACCCCTCTCTTACACCATTGAGAAGTGGGTATGGAGGTTTCTGGAAATTACATGTACCATTTACATAAAGAACCCAAAGCCTCCTAAGGAAACGGAACTAAGATTACTAAGTATTTCCACAGAGATTTAAAGTTATAAAAGCTAATGGGACAGACTGCACTGGCTGTGCCCAAGACTGGATGCGTCCAAGACTGGATGCCAAAAAAGACAATGAGACCCTTGAAGGAATAAGACACCATAACAGTTGACTGAGACTGAATCAGATGACTGGTTCCTGCCCTAAGACAATCAGAGGGGGACATTGGTTCTGGATCTACAAGGTGAATGACACCACCTAGACTCCATAGAGGCAACACTGGTACTCTCCCCAAAAAGCTATGAACAGTAGGCAGAGAGAGACCGGTGGAACTGCAGAGCCGTAACACTGGAAACACAGACCTCCTTTAAGGCAGAGTGTTCACAGCTGAACATAAAACTGATGATAGAGGAACATCTTTTACACACTTACCTTCCCCTCTCCCTAGCCATCTTCACACACATCGCTCAGTTTCCACAGCATTTCCTGGAGCCCTTGATCTCAGTTCTTCCCACTGGGGCAGTGACAGTGGCTTTGGCGGCAGTGGCATGTCTGGGATTCTGTTGCATTCCCAAGTATCTGGGAACCCTTTACAAGCCCTATATTAAGGAAGCTTTTTAGCATAGTGCAAAAAGTATGGATTTGGGAGTGAGAGAGACCTAAGTTTGAATTCTAGCTCCAACATATATGAGTTGTATGATCTTAAGCAAGTTGACTTATCTCTGTAAACCTCAGTTCCTTCCTTTGTAAACTGAAGTGATTGTGAGTAATAATTGAATGGATTGTTCTAAAATACATAGCACCGTATCTAGCATAGCATGTCCTCAGTAAATATTTGTTCTTTGCCTTTGTATTACCAAAGATTTCCATGGCAATATATGGCCAATAGGAAGTTTTAATTTGGAGTATGGAATCAAATCGTGCGCAAAACAAGTCCTCTTGTTATCACCATCACCTGTACATCACTGTTGTAATCCCACGGGAAGCTGTAGTCAGACCAATGAAAGAATATATGGAGAATAAAGACTGATCATAAATTGGCCTTAAGATTGAACACTGTATAAACAGTAGGAGACAAGATAAGAACACTAGGCATCAGTCAGCTTAGGTTGGATGATAAACCCCCGAAAATGTAGATATGCTGATGATGCGGATAAAGAACAAAACGCATATGGAATCAAATGACTAGAACCTGAAATAACCTGCTTTAGAGCAAGCAGGAAAGAAAGTAAGCAAACTGGCTTCAAGAAACTTTCCTGGCAAACCCCACCTCAAATGGAACACTTACTTACTGTGAATTCTCTCCACCTTTAAGAATATAGGTTAGGGGCTTCCCTGGTGGCGCAGTGGTTGAGAGTCCGCCTGCCGATGCAGGGGACGCGGGTTCGTGCTCCGGTCCGGGAAGATCCCACATGCCGCGGAGCGGCTGGGCCCGTGAGCCATGGCCGCTGCGCCTGCACGTCCGGAGCCTGTGCTCCGCAACGGGAGAAGCCACAACAGTGAGAAACCCGCGTACAAAAGAACATAGGTTGGGCTTCCTCACCCTACACTTATCTCTATCCACAAATCATTTTATGTTTCAGGTTTTTGTCTCCTTAAATTTATTGTCAATTCCACCTGGGACGAAACCATAGTCTCTGTTTCTCTGGTATACTCCTCTTGGGTAGGAACACAAGAAATAAAGAAAAAATAAACGAAAAAGAAGGGAGGAAGGAGGCAGCAAGGAAGGAAGGAGTAGGAAGAAAGCAGAAAGGAAGGCTGAACTTTGTGGTGAAGCATCCTGTGGTGAAATATCCCCGTGCCAGGAATGCTGGCCATCTGCAAACTGTTTGCTCTTGGCTGTTCTATTGAACTTGAGGCGTCCATCTTCTTGTAATAGATGCTTGTTGGAGAATTCAGCATAAGGAACCATCTGCCATGCTTGACCTGAATCATCAACAAAGGCAAAGAACTCATTTATAGCCCACATTGGTCATTAGTGACTAATTAAATGTGGGAAGCAAATGCAATACTTTCCAGGACAGCTGTTCCACATAGAGACAAGGCAACAAAAATACTTGCACAACTGGTTTTATAAAGAGTTCTGGGTTCTTTGAACCCAAATCCAGGTGTTTTCTATGATGACAGTACGTAAAACAAGGAATAAGTAGCACTGGCAGAAGAACTTGAAAATGAGCAGTACTGGGGTTCTCTTCAACCCTACCCACAAGGATGGAGAAGGGATCATTACAGCTGCCCAAACATGCTGCCTTCTAGAAGACCCCTCCCACCTCTCTGAATTCCCTGAGTGCTTTACAGGGCTCATGAGGCTCTTATGATGCACTGCACTGGATTATCATCCTTTGGATTCCTGTCTTTTTATTTCTACCACCTGTAGATTCCTTAAGGCAGTAACTCTGCCACTTTCAACTCAAACCTTACATAAGACTAAACTTAGAGCCTTTTACTGAGTCTACAATGAAGAAACATTGTTATAAATTAATAAAAGTCACATTGTCTTTTTGTTTGAAATGTGTTATCTATTTCTTCATTTGGTCTTGAGCCCCCAAATTCAATCTATGGACTTTGTTAAACAAACACAAGGTGGCATGATCCAATAGCAGAAACATGACTAGGAGATCAGGAGCTAGAGTCTAATTCT
Organism: Kogia breviceps; assembly: GCF_026419965.1. NCBI lineage: Eukaryota > Metazoa > Chordata > Mammalia > Artiodactyla > Physeteridae > Kogia > Kogia breviceps. The sequence continues at coordinate 27,464,465 of NC_081310.1, read as the reverse complement.
GGTGCTTTTCCTAAATATAAAAGTGAACTTTGGTAAGTCACATATCTTTCTTTATACCTCAATTACTTCATCTATAAAACAAGGGAAAAGAAAATCCCCCCTGCAAAGAAATAGGGGAGGGAAGGGAAAGGAAGGGAAGGGAAGGGAAGGGAAGGGAAGGGAGGAGACATTTATTGGTGCCTATTGTATGTCAGACACTGGGTTAGGTGCACATACATGAATCTCTCTGTGCAAGTCTCATAACAACTTTGCATCTGTTTCCCAGCTTTACTGATGAAGAAACTGAGACTCAAGGAAAATAACTGACAAAAAATCATGCAACTAACAATTAGCAAAGTGAAAACACAGACTCAGAGAATCTAACTCCAAAGTCGTCAGGTCAAGCCATTTGACACAGTGGGAGTCACTGAGCTGGTACATGATTGTTGTCAAGATACAGAGGTGAGGGCTTCCCTGGTGGCGCAGAGGTTGAGAGTCCGCCTGCCGATGCAGGGGACACGGGTTCGTGCCCCGGTCTGGGAAGATCCCACATGCCGTGGATCGGCTGGGCCCGTGAGCCATGGCCGCTGAGCTTGCGCGTCTGGAGCCTGTGCTCCACAACAGTGAGAGGCCTGCGTACCGCAAAAAAAAAAAAAAAAAAAAAAAAACCCAACAAAAACACTCATAAAAAAAAAGATACAGAGGTGAACTAAACAGAAAGCTAAGTGTCTATGACAGGATGAAAGCACATAAACAGATAAGTGTTCCAGAGCGTGCATGTAGGATTCCTTCTACCCGCGCTGCTCCTTTTAATGAGGCTGTGAAAAATAAATTATGTAGAAATCAAAAGGTGTATTTTTTAAGTGCTTGTGCCTAATATTGTAGTTCTTACATTAGGAAATATACTTTAAATAAATAATTCTTGGTCTCTGTCCTCAAGGAGCTTATAATCTTATTAAAGAAAATATCAGTGCTTCACTTACATAGAAAATTCACTCACATGGAACCATATATTCCATTAAAATAGCAGACAAAATTGATATTGCTAATTTTGCTTTTGAGCTTGACAACTGCTGCAGTGAAGACCAGTGTCCTTGCAATACAATGAACACAATGTTGTCATACATCAGGGGCTTCAACTTTCTGAATGTTATGTCAACTAATCGTAATTACTTTGCTTTTCCTGGTAGCCTTCCATAACTGACTCCCTACCCTCAACATCCTCTTATGTCTTTAGTTGAGGATGGTATTTCAGGTGAGGGCTTCTATTTAAGGTGAGGGCTTTTCCTGGGTCTCTCCCGTGTATACATGTTATTAAACTTTTGTTTGATATTCTCCTGATTAATAAATAAATAAACAGCCTTAAAAAAAAGAAAAAAGAATGAACAGAACCTCAGTAACCTGTGGAAGAATATAGAGATATGTAAAACATATGTTAATTGGAGTCCTAGAATAAAAGTAGAGAAAAAAATAATAATCCCCAGGTTTCAGTAGGTTTGTAAAAGTAAATATTCTACCATCCATATTCTGGCTTTGACCATATATTCCTCTGTAATTAAAGGCACTTTTTGATTAAACAATATTGTAAAATTTTAATAGTTCTTCTCACTTGAAACAGTAGTATTAACTTTTATTGATAAATGCTCCTCCTCATATACCCAAGAATTATGAATACTACACATGAAATCAAAACAAAAAATACATAAAGGAAATTTCAAAAGAAAGTCAATCCAAACCCATGCACCTATGGTCACCTAATCTATGACAAAGGAGGCAAGAATATACAATGGAGAAAAGACAGCCTCTTCAATAAGTGGGGATAGGAAAACTGGACAGCTACATGTAAAAGAATGAAATTAGAACATTCCCTAACACCATACACAAAAATAAACTCCAAATGGATTAAAGACCTAAATGTAAGACCAGACACTATAAAACTCTCAGAAGAAAACATAGGCCAAATACTCTTTGACATAATCTCAGAAATGTCTTTTTTGACTGACCTCCTAGAGTAATGAAAATAAAAATAAAAATAAACAAATGGGACCTAATTAAACTTAAAAGCTTTTGCACAACAAAGGAAACCATAAGCAAGATGAAAAGACAGCCCTCAGAATGGGAGAAAATATTTGCAAACAAAGCAACTGACAAAGGACTAATCTCCAAAATATACAAGCAGCTCATACAGGTCAATATCAAAAAAACAAACAACCCAATCAAAAAATGGGCAGAAGACCTAAATAGACATTTCTCCAAAGAAGACATACAGATGGCCAATGAACACATGAAAAGATGCTCAACATCACTAATTATTAGAGAAATGCAAATCAAAACTACAATGAGGTATCACCTCACACCCGTCAGAATGGCTGTCATCAAAAAAATCTAGAAACAATAAATGCTGGAGAGGGTGTGGAGAAAAGGGAACCCTCTTGCAGTGTTGGTGGGAATGTAAATTGATACAGCCACTATGGAGAACAGTATGGAGGTTGCTTAAAAAACTAAAAATAGAACTACCATATGGCCCAGCAATCCCACTACTGGGCATATACCCAGAGAAAACCATAATTCAAAAAGAAACATGCACCCCCATGTTCACAGCAGCACTAGTTACAATAGTCAGGATAGGGAAGCAACCTAAACGTCCATCAACAGAGTAATGGATAAAGAAGATGTGGTACATATATGCAATGGAATATTACTCCGCCATAAAAAGGAACAAAATTAGGCCATTTGTAGAAATGTGGATGGACCTAGAGACTGTCATACAGAGTGAAGTAAATCAGAAAGAGAAAAGCAAATATTGTATAATAATGCATATATGTGGAATCTAGAAAAATGGTATAGATGATCTTATTTGCAAAGCAGAAACAGAGACATAGAATATACCAAGGGATACAAAGGGGGAAAGGGGTAGGGAGGGAGGAATTGGGGGGCTTGGATTGACACATATACATTACTGATACTATGTATAATATAGACAACTGATGGGAACATACTATAGCACAGGGAACTCTACCTAATGCACTGCGGTAACCTAAATGGGAGGGAAGTCCAAAAGGGAGGGGATATCTGTATGTGTATGGCTGATTCATTTTATTGTGCAGTGGAGGCTAACACAACATTGTAAAGCAACAATACTCCAATAAAAATTAATAAAAAAATAAATAAAATTTCCTTTAACTCCCCCCCTGAAAAAAGAAAGTCAATCCAAAAAATATGGGATAATTAACTAATAATTACAAAGTAAATGAGTTGTGAAAGGATGTTTTATATTATTTTTCCTTCAGCAGCCCTCACTTTTGTATTATTATGGGTCTTTTACAAACAGAATTTTCTTGAATTTCTTACTTTATTGTTGAAATAGTGTTTAATGCACACATAACCCATAGGCTTAAATTCAGGGAATCATTGTCATTATATATTCATTGTGTTATAACTAAAAAGCATTTTCAAAATACTTCTCCCTATTGCATATCACAAAGGATTGAATTTTTTATCCTTCTATACACAATAATAGCTACTGATCATTTCTTTGTTCAAGCAAGCATTTGGAGAGAAAAGCCTCAAAAACCAATAGGTGGAAACATACCACCACCACTTTTTTAAAAAAGTGATTGAAACATTATTACCTCCCTCTTTTGAACAGACAGAATTCCTATTGCTAGCACAGTGAATTCATATGTAATATTTCACAATTATCCTGTAAAGCAAATATTCTCTCTAGGACTGCCTTGAAATCTATTCAGATATCAATAAACCCCTAAGTTAAGAAGAATTTACTGTGAGACGAATACCCTCCTATTTTGGTAATTGTTTAGGAAAGTTCACTGCTTAGTGGAAGGAATCACAAAAGAATGGGGCTAAGGTTTTCAGGGACTAAGTCAGGAAAGGTCAAACATTAGAGAACGTGAAGGCTCTAAGGCTCTTCATCTTTCCCCAGTAGAGCCATTTGCATTTGGGCCTCAGATGCTACCAGGTAGAGTTGGGTGCGGTCTCTGCTCCCACTTAATCCATTTTGCTCTAAATTATTTAGAGGTGAGAAGTCTCACGGGAGTAAAAAGCCTAGGACCCATATTCACTCCATTGAAAGTCACAGAGCTTAACCCCAGGGATGTTAGGACATCAGTGTGAAGACAGAAAAACAGACATCCCAAGTAGGAATTCACCATGGTGGTTGAGGGTTTCATAGTCCTTGGGCACAGTGGCATGGACGCAGTATGCAGCAGCTGCCAGAACTTGTCAAAAGTTGTCCTCTATATAAGTGCCTTGGAGAAAGTGTCTGTGTATAAACTGAAAGAGCTGTTGTATTAAAGTGCTCCTTTGGGGCCCCAATACCCTTGTTTGGGGATTCTTCTGACTGGGCCTAATATTGAAGAGGAATATGACCTTTTTCTCACCATGGACACATTAGGGTCAGAGGGAACCATGGAAGCAAATGAGGTTTCAAGACCTGCAGGTGGGTCAGTTCACTAAGAAACATTCATTCACTAACTTCCTTTCCCAACCCCAGCAGCAAGGTGGTAACGAAGAAGCATTAAAAGCATTAATTCCTGGCCACAGTGTGCACTAAAGAGGACCTTACAAATACTTAGAGCAGGTAATCTTCAAAAAAGATGAAACACTCCTGCAAATAAGAAGGATTGGAGCCATGGTAATCTGTATAATAAACAGCAGCTAAGTATTATTGATCCCTTTTCATACAGCAAGCACTGTGCTCCACACATATCATGTAATCCTCAGACCAAGCCTATGAAGTAGGTACATAATTACCCCCATCCAACAGATGAGAAGAATTAGGCTGACCCAAGATCACACAGCTGGCAACAATCAGATCCCAGAAACCATGCTTTCAATTTGTGCTGTCCACTGCAGTAACCACTAGTCACGTGTGACCACTTAAATTTTAATAAAATTAAAGTTAAAATTTTATTTTCTCAGTTGCACTAGCTACAGTTCAAGTGTTCATTAGTCACATATGGTTAGTGACTAGCATATCAGGCAGTGCCAGTTTTATAGAATATACCCATCACTGCAGAAGAATCTATTTGACAGTGCTATTTTAACTATTACACAAGTCTCAGGAAGGTTAAAGAAACAAAGTAATTGCGTGCGCGCGCACACACACACACACACACACACACCACACACACACACACACACACACACACACACACACACACACTTTCCCCACATGGCTCTCTAGTGGTTTTAGTGAGATGAGCATCATCACAGCCAAGGATGACAAGAGAGAAACAGAACAGAACAAGAGTCAACAGTGTCACCATTGGGGGTCATGGAGGAACTTGGAATGGTGGGAAATCACATAAGGCACTGAAGAGACTTCTGTGTGGATAACTCAAGAAATCTGTAAGATCAAGCCTCCTACTTACTTTCACATGTTAAAGGAGAAGCCCTCTGTTGAAGAGAGGCATAGACATCCATGTTACAAATATAAATGTGACCCATTTTGCTCACAAACTGGGAAGACTGGTATTCCATCAGTTATACAAGTAGCATAGACATAGCGTATTTGATCAGCAGAGCTCAAGAAAAGTCAGTGTTTCTAAAATTTTCTGAATGGTTCCAAAACTCTTAGAATAATGATTGTGATAAGAAATCATAGTTAATGTAAGACCTGGAATTTTTAAAGCATTTTTTTTCTTGGTTGTGAAAAGAAATGTATCAGAACATTACAAATAAATTCTAATATGCTTGCTCAGCATGGCTTCTCTCAATAGTAGGAATGCCATATTCTGTTGCTGAACTGATGTTTCTTTAGAATTAATATTTATACCAAAAGACGATTTACAATACAGACCTAGTTTAAAAATCGATCACAAGTTTCAATAAGTGAAATTTTAATGCTGTTTATATTCTAGGGATAAAATTTACCAGCTAGCTACAGTTCTGGATCACAAACCCAAGTAGTTATGATTTCAAGTAATATTATGAAACAATCTCTCATTTGTATTTAAGAAAATAGAAAATCCTTTTTGTTAAGTAGAATTTCACTTCTCTTCTCTCCCAGTAATTTTTATCATAAATTAATTTGATAGCAAACAGTATTTTTGTGTCACTAGAAAAGATAATTTTACTTTTTAAATCAACAAATTTGATACTACCACTATCCCTCCCCAAATCATAAGATATGAACCTGGTAAATTCACACTGCATAAAAGGTTACATGGTGAAACATCTCCCTGAGTTGGCTGTCTAGCTGCCCTCTTCCCCAAAAGCTAATCACTTTTTGCAGTTTCTGATATATCATTCCCAAGATATTTTATGTAGACACAGGCATAGGTGTGTACATCACTTTTAAAAACACAAATGGAAACATCACAGTAACAATTGTTTCAGGCAAAAATCATTAATGGCTGCTCAAATTAGTAGACAAGAAAGTATGATAAATAACAGGATATTCACACAGTCTCAAATTAACTCCCCATAAGATACTTATTAATAAAAGAGGAAAATATAATAATTTGACCATGGAGAACTCTGGAAGACACCACCTTAAACAAGTGATCAAGTTGACACCTCCAGCAATGAGAGATGTCTCCAGATATGAACAGTGAAGTATACAACACCACTTCTACAATATTCTGGCCAAAAAAAATTGTAACCTGAGTCAGATCACAAGAAAACATTAGAAAGACCCATCTGAGGAACTCTTTACAAAATATGTGATGAATGCTCTTCAAAAGGATCAAGGTCATGAAAGGCAAAGACTGATGAACTGGAGATGCTGCCCCAGATCAAAGTACCCTAAAGGACAGTAGTGGGAAAACTGAAAAAAATTGCAAAAAGTCTGCAGATCAGTGAATAGAATTGCATCAATGATCATTTCCTAGTTTTGATCATCGTACCACAGTCATGTAAGGTGTTAACTTTGGGGGAAACTAAGTGAAGGGTAAACAGGAATTCTCATGCCATTTTTGCCACTGTTTGTAAATATAAAATTATTTCAAAATGAAAAGTAAATTTTTAATTAAAAACAAATAGCAGTGTTCTGTATAGACATTTCTCCATCTTTCATTTCTCACTTAAAAATATGTCTCGAAGATTACACCACCTATATGTATAATATATATACATACATATACAGATACATATATACATATATATATAGCTACTGCATTTTTAATGGAATGTTCCCTTTTATAGATTTATATTATATTAACCAGTTCCTTATTAATGAGCACTTGGGCAATTTCCTAGCATTTGCAGTTAACATCCTTTTATGTAAAACTTTCTGTACACATAATAAAGCCACTCTAAATGTACAGTAAATCAGTGGCTCCCTTCCTGTAAGACAGAATTCATGTTAGGGGTACTCATGCAGAGTAACAGATGTGGCCAAGCCATCTATCAAATCCAGATTTGAGAAAAATAAAGTGTTATTTGCTGATACTATAAATTCTCAATGTTGCTGTTAAAATGAATTGATTTTTAATATTGTCTCATATATTGAACACATCTCTTTGACTTTTCCGTCTCTTGTAAATTCTTTAATTTGGGAGTACAGAAAAGCCAAATTATCACAAATTTTACCAGTTAAGACATTTTAAACAAAACAAGATGAAATTATATCCTAAATTGGAAATTCAAATGAACCTATCTTCTCTAGGAATTAAGAGCCTAACCAAATCATTGGTATGCAGATTAGCTGTTCCAAAGATCTGTATTTTAAAGCATGCCTAAGAGTTTAAGATAAGCTGGATAATTAAAGGATCGAAGTACACACTAAATGTTGTAATAAAATGCTAAAATGCATTGATCTGCAAAAAAAGATTGTACTGATAATCAGAAAACTATGAATGTCATAGAATAACCTTGCTTACTTTACATTTGCCACGTTAACTTACTTTAGCAACTGGACGAGCAGGCCATTCTGATCTGAAATCCATTCTAATGAAAGAGGAGGGTTGTCTTTTTATTTTCTAACTTTTTATTCTCATAATTCTTTCTCTTAAAGTCTTCTGTATTTTTTTAATGTGATTTTTCTCATCTGTCAAAGGAGGTGGTTGAACTAAATATTTTTAAGACCTCTTCTAGCTCTAAATTCAGCTGTAGAATAATCCAAGTGGGATCTTAATGTACACTGATACATGCAAATCCTCAGGGAAAGAGGTTTAAGCAGAGTTGAGAAAAGGAGGGTGAGGAGAGGACTGGACCAGTTTCTACAAATTATACCATATTCCCAAGACTCCCTAGACCTCATGCCTGGAACCTGATTTAGGTCTCAGAGACAGCTGTCCCAGCCTTTCTGGAAAGTGGGGAGTGGAAAGAGGGACTGGGGGGACCATTTTCCAAGGTGGAGTGAGTTGAAGTGCCTGAGCTGTATCTGGGATACTGATTTGTGATCATTATTGAATGAGATTGAACGATTTAAGATTAAAAAACTGCATCATGTCTTTGTTAAGCATACAGCTCTGCCCTTTACTAGCTCTGACCTTGGATAAGTCACTTCAATGCTTTGAACCTCAGTTTTCTCATCTACAGGAGTACTTCCCTTGTAGGTTGTTGTGGTAAGTGACATAAAATAGTATAAAGCCCACTTTTACATTATTATTGTTGTTATTATTGTTATTACCATTGGGTCATTGGCCTAAAAACTGATTCAAGGCATTTAATACAGAGAATTGTAATACTAAGTAAGCCATTAAGCTAAAAGAGCTGTAATAATTGATGAACAATAGAAGCCTTTCCATCAGCATAAGTAACAGAGCCAGGAATCAGTAGCAACAATAAGAAAAGAAAGAGACAGATGGCCTTTTCCAGGTATCGATTTGAAGGCCAAACACTATTATTCTCATAATTCTTTCTCTTTTAAAATCTTCTACATGTTCTTATCATTAAAACAGTGTCTACAGAGCATTATGCTGGCTATTTCACAAAGCGAATGAAAAATTCCCTTCCATTCTTTAGCTTATAACAAACCAAGAATAAATACAATACGACAAACCAATAAACATTTGAGTTTTCTCCTGAAGATCAAGTACATAGAGCACTGGATGAGGTGTAGAATTGCTATTAGGATTCTTTATTTTTTCACAGAGGACTTAATGGAGATGATGAGATAGTAGGAGTCATCTGAAGGAAAAGTTAGGATGCTGTATTAGTTTCCTGTGGTTGCTGTAACAAAATACGACAAGCTTGGCAGTTTAAAACAACAGAAGTTTATTCTCTCACAGTTCTGGAGGCCAGAAGTCCAAAATTAGTATCGCTTGAGCACAATCTTCCCTAGAGCTCTCCAGAGATTCTAGAGGAGAATCTGTTCTTGCCTGTCCAGCTCCCCACGGTTTCTGGCATTCCTTAGCTTGGGGCTGCGTCACTCCTGTCCATTTCTGTGTTCACACTACCCCCTCCTTCTCTGTGTCACATCTCCTTCTCTCTTATAAGGACACTTCTGATTGGAGTTAGGGCCCACCTAGATAATACAGAATAATCTCACATTTCAAGATCTTTTATTTAATCACATCTTCAAAGACCCTTTTTCCATCTATGGTAATGTTTACAGGTTCCAGAGGTTAGGATCTGCTATCTTTGGGGGGGGGAGGCTCAATATTCAGCCTACTCACATAGTTCTTCCCTTTTAGGAAGAGCAGTGTTCAAGACAGCTTGCAATCAAAGTAAGGCATGCAGAGTCTGTCACAGACACAGGAGCAAAGTGTTTGTGTTTTTGTTGCCCTTGTTGTTTGTCAGAGTATCTAACTGAGACCCTGAAGGAGAATGCACTTCCTGAGAGGTAAAATCCAATCAGTAGGGGATCTGGAAGAGAGAAAGAGCATGGTCACAGGAAAACCCAGGGATGATAGATCCCAGCCTTAGAAGGACACTGGGCTGGAAACCAATAGTACTTTCCAAAACCTACCTATGGGTTTCGAAGGGTCCACCCTGACACCAGCCAATCTTAGCCTCTCCACCAGGACCCCCAAGACTCATATGCAGCCAGAGGCTCAAGCAGAGACAGTCACCACAACATGCTGATCCACCCCCATCTACAGTTCAGTTACTGGATTGCCCTTTCTGTTCACAGATCTGTTGCATTTCCATCTCGTTCTACTCTTTCTACCAGATGGTCTGCTCTTTCTTATTATAGCTAAGGAAGATTTAGATTAAAATAAACCCTCTATAGTCATCACCTAAATATTAACTTAAGCTTAATAGTCATCTCAATATCAATTTTTACATTCGTGGTCTTAGTAAAATGTATCGAGGGGTAAACAGGATGACAAAGACAAACTGCTTGGTTTCCCTTGTACCCTTTGAATGAAACTAAGTGAACTAAGGAATTTTCCAGGGAGCTAATGAATTTAAGTTCTTTTTGTCACTATAACTTGGGTGTTGAATAATATCCTCATGTGACAGCCTGAGAGCAGCCGCCAATCCTAGTTATAAGGGATTGATTGCTCTCTAGGAAATACCAGGGGCCTGTCCCAAGAGATGTTTCAGAGGAGAAACTATGTATGGCTTTAGTTTCTCTCCTACAATGCACTCCAGCATGGTATATAATCCCTGGGCCCTACATCAATCTCTGGGTTCAAACCCTTGCTCCAAGATTTGTCATTCATGTGAATTGCTTCAGAGGAATTCTTTTGAGGGTTAAATCAGGTAATGTATGTTTTATCTATCAATTTAGCTGGGCTACAGTGTCCAGTTATTCAAGCAAACATTAATCTAAATGTTGCTCTGAAGGTCATTTTGTAGATGTGATGAAAGTCCATAACCAAGTAATTTTAAGAAAGGGAGATTATCCTCAATAATCTGAATGGGCCGGATTTAATCAGTTGAAAGGCCTTACGAGCAGACCTGAGCCACCCCAGAGAAGGAGGAAATTCTGTTCGCGGAATGCAGCTTCAGCTCACACCCAAGAGTTCCAGCTTGTCTGTACAACCCAGCCTATGGAACCCCCACAACCGCATATGGCAATTCCTCAAAATAAATCTCTTAATATATATTATATCTCCTACTGGTTCTGTGTTTCTGGTTGAACTCTAACTGGTACGACATGTAAAGCAGAATAGAGACTGACACATAGTAAGGGATCAGAACATTTTTGTTACTATTTTTGGTGGTGGTGGTGGTAGTGATGGTGGTGGAATTGTTACGCAACATAAACTTCTGGAATTTCCCAACACTTCCAGTTTCCAACATTATGTCCCATTGGTCCCAATAAGTACATTATTTTTTTTGTCAGATCATGTGACTCAACTCTGGATTCAAAAACTACAGCTACTGGGCTTCCCTGGTGGCGCAGTGGTTGAGTCCGCCTGCCGATGCAGGGGACACGGGTTCGTGCCCGGGTCCGCGAAGAACCCACATGCCACCGAGCGGCTGGGCCCGTGAGCCATGGCCGCTGAGCCTTTGCGTCTGGAGCCTATGCTCCGCAACGGGAGAGGCCACAACAGTGAGAGGCCCGAGTACCACACACACACACACACACACACACACACACACAAATAGGCCCACCCTATTTTTCTCGGTATTAAGTCTAATGAATTCCACACCCGGCCCCCCAAAAGAGGATAGATTTGGCCTTTGTTCAAAGGTAGCCTGTATCAGTGGACATGTTATTAGCTTGATTACAGCGATTATTTAACGATGTACATGTATACTAAATCATCAAACTGTATGCCTTAAACATATACTATTTTTAACTGTCAATTATATTTCAATTTTTAAAATGTAGCCTATAAATAATTTTTTAATACTCTGCTTAACAGACAAAGCAACATCACATTCCAAATCATGTCATGCAATTTCACAGACCAATAACTAATACGTTTCCCAATACAGATACATTTTTAGGCAACCATTAGCCTAGAGAAATTCTTCACTAATTTGTATTAGTACAAATTCTACACTGGCATTTTTTTAAAGCCTAGGAATTATATTATTTCTTTCAGTTAGCTTTCCTTGTATTTCCAATAGTCTTTAAATATATGAATTTTCACCTCCTCCTTTCTTCCTCTGTTATTTTCCATTTAACGTGACAGGATTCCTTAAGCCTCTATTAATAGCTTTACTGTATCTGTAATTGCTTCACGTTTGTAGCAAGAGGCATACAAACAACTCTTAGACCTAGTAAATTTGCATTTTCTACTTACCGAAATGTCCCATGCAAATTTTAAGTATCATACAAGGTATTTTTCACTTTTTCTTTCTAATAGTCTCTGTTACTTCAATACTGTTGTGTCCTCCAGAAGTATGCTTTACTGACTCAGTAAGTGACTTCATTCGAAAGTCACTTACTGAGCATCTACTTGAGCAAAAAGAATGTATTGCCTTTCCTATCTCATGGAGTTTTTGACAAGGATGAGAGATAAACACAAATAACTGTATTATTTGGAAGACTGATATCTGCCATTGGGATGGTTCAGACAGTGTTACGGTGATTCGGAGAACATAAAGCTCACATCTGGTTGAAATGGGTGATGAAACTGAGAAAAGCCTAATGGTAGAGATGGCTTCTGAGAGGATTCTTAAAGAACGGTTAGGATTTCAACATCCTGGCAACAAAGTAAGGGCCATTTCAGAAAATGAAAACAGCACATGAGTCCTAGGAAGTGACTCACTTCGTACATGAATAAAGTGAGAGCCAGACAAGAACTTGCCCATGCAAAACTAGGGCATACAGCTAGTTAGTAGTAATAACCCCAAGAGAGTCCAGAAACCCAAGGAAGCCTGTACAGTGTCTTTTGTCCACAGTTCCCTGTTCCTTATAGTTATATTATGAGACAGAGCTGAACTGCTGGGCCTTCCATTAAGAGGCCATCAAGACTAACCTCTCGTGCCTTATATCCCTTTCTGTTCAACCACTCTCAGAACTCTAATGTCCTATCGTTCATCCACCCATTGCCCTCCAGTCTGGATCCCATAGTCTTATGTCCACCCTCTCCATTCTTCTCTACCCTCTTCTTCACTGGGCCATATGGAACCCCCAGTCTGTCTTCCCTTTCTCTGAATGGTTCCTTCACCTTCTTTCTCTAATTGAAATCTTATTCTTCCTAAGGACAAAAGCAGAGTTTGCTTTTTTCTTTACAGCCCACGAACTTCAGATGCTGGTTGGTGTCATCCTAGCTCCCAATGCTACTTTCAAAGCTTTCATTTGCCCTTTTTCTCTTTAAAATACCCAGCTCATGGGCTTCCCTGGTGGCGCAGTGGTTGAGAGTCCGCCTGCCGATGCAGGGGACATGGGTTCGTGCCCAGGTCCAGGAAGATCCCACATGCTGTGGAGCAGCTAGGCCCGTGAGCCATGGCCGTTGAGCCTGTGTGTCCGGAGCCTGTGCTCCACAACGGGAGAGGCCACAACAGTGAGAGGCCCGCGTACCTCAAAAAACAAAAAACAAACAAAAAAAAAACCCAGCTCGTTTGAAGCCCATACCATAGGCCTACAATTCGCTCACTTCCACTTCCTTATAGAGCACATATATCAATGTCCTGATCACTCCCCCACTTACCAATGACTTTTTTCTCAGCTCATCACCGTTCATGTCCTCATTATTTTCCATGCCCAGAAAATCACTTTCCCCCTCTCTCCCTCCTTCCTACTTGGCTGGAACATCAAATCTGCTTAAACTCAACTCTGGCCATATTCTAGAAACTGAAGTTTGATAGAGAAAACCATTTATGTGTGTGGTGTTAGGGAGTGTTCTAATTTCATTCTTTTACCTGTAGCTGTCTAGTTTTCCCAGCACCATTTATTGAAGAGGCTGTCTTGTCTCCATTGTATATTCTTGCCTCCTTTATCAAAAATAAGGTGACCATATGTGCATGGGTTTATCTCCAGGCTTTCTACCCTGTTCCATTGATCTATATTTCTGTTTTTGTGCCAGTACCAGACTGTCTTGATTACTGTAGCTTTGTAGTATAGTCTGAAATCAGGGAGCCTGATTTCTCCAGCTCTGTTTTTCTTTCTCAAGATTGCTTTGGCTATTCAGGGTCTTTTGTGTTTCCATACAAACTGTGAAATTTTTTGTTCTAGTTCTGTGAAAAATGCCATTAGAGAGGGTGTGGAGAAAAGGGAACCCTCTTGCAGTGTTGGTGGGAATGTAAATTGATACAGCCACTATGGAGAACAGTATGGAGGTTCCTTAATAAACTAAAAATAGAACTACCATACGACCCAGCAATCCCACTACTGGGCATATACCCTGAGAAAACCATAATTCAAAAACAGTCATGTACCAAAATGTTCATTGTAGCTCTATTTACAATAGCCAGGACATGGAAGCAACCTAAGTGTCCATCGACAGATGAATGGATAAAGAAGATGTGGCACATATATACAATGGAATATTACTCAGCCATAAAAAGAAACGAAATTGAGTTATTTGTAGTGAGGTGGATGAGTGAGAGTCCGTCATACAGAGTGAAGTCAGAAAGAGAGAAACAAATATCATATGCTAACACATATATATGGAATCTAAACCAAAAAAAAGGTTATGAAGAACTTAGGAGCAGGACAGGAATAAAGACACAGATCTACTAGAGAATGGACTTGAGGACAGGGGGAGGGGGAAGAGTAAGCTGGGACAAAGTGAGAGAGTGGCATGGACATATATACACTACTAAATGTAAACTCAATAGCTAGTGGGAAGCAGCTGCATAGCACAGGGAGATCAGCTCCGTGCTTTGTGACCACATAGAGGGTGGGATAGGGAGGGTGGGAGGGAGAGAGATGCAAGAGGGAGGAGATATGGGGATATATGTATATGTATAGCTGATTCACTTTGTTATAAAGCAGAAACTAACACACACACCCCCAAAAAAAGAAAAGAAAACGATTTAATACCCCTAATTAGTTCCACAATAAATTCATGACTCAGAGTCACAAATGGGTACCTGATACTTCCCAACATGTACTCTACTTACACTTTCCCAGTACATTGCTTTCCAACTCTCATAGACAACTATACATACTTCCTCCTCTCTCTTCAAACATCACCTTCACCCTTGACCCTACCTCATATTTTCCTGAGAAATAAGAAGCAATTTAGATGGTGTTCCCTTGTCTTTCTGTTTACCTACTTTCTTCTGTACCTATTCTTTCTACCTTCCTTCCCGACATTACTTAATTGTGTCCATTCTTCCAAAAAAAAAAAAAAAAAAAAGCCCACCTGTTCCACTGGGATCTCCTGATCCACATCCTCTCATTACCTTGCAGTTTTGCCTTCTCTCTCCTGCATCATTCATTTTTTCCACTCTTCTGAATCTGTCTCATCTGATCTAGTTTACCTGGTCTTAAACATCACCCTCCCTTGACCCAAAGTACCCTCTAATTTTCACCACATTTCTTTCCTTCTCTATACAGCAAAAACGTCAAAAGAGTAACTATGCCTCCTGTCTCCACTTTCTTACCTCCCAATCTCATCTTGATCACTCCAGTCAAGCTTCTGATTCTTCCATTTTCTAGTCAGGTCACCGATAACCTGATGTTGCCAAACCTAATGGACACACCTGAGCCTCCATCTTACTGAGACTTTAGCAACATGTAGCTTTTTTTTTTTTTTTTTTTTTTCCTGTACATGGGCCTCTCGCTTTTGTGACCTGTCCCGTTGCAGAGAACAGGCTCTGGACGCGCAGGCTCAGCGGCCACGGCTCACAGGCCCAGCCGCTCCGCAGCATGTGGGATCTTCCCGGACCAGGGCATTAAGCTGTGTCCCCTGCATCAGCAGGCGGACCCTCAACCACTGCGCCACCAGGGAAGCCCAGCAACATGTAGCTTTATTGACCAACTCCTGAAACACTTCCTCTCTTGACAGTGTCACCCACTCTCCTAATTTTCTTCTTACCTCACCGGACTTTTTTTTTTTCACTCTTGAGCTCCTCTGTTTCTACTCAAGCTCTGAACTTTGGGGTGACCTTGGATTTTTCTCCTTTTCTCAACCTACATTTATTTCCCAGGTGATGTCACCTGAGTCTCTGGTTCTAGTCACTTCCACCAGCAGAGTATAGATCCCTGACTGGCCTCATAGTCTTTAAAGAGACAAGCAAGGATGATTTCAGGAAGAAATTAGGTTGCACTTAACCAAGCATACTCCCCACCAAAACCAGACCGGGTTCCAAGGTCACATCCTCAGGTTCACTCACATGCCCATTTCTCCCCAAGTAATAGTCTTTCCACAGGACAGGACATCACGCAGGCTTGTCCAGAGCTATCCTTTCTGTGTAATGCTCACGGTCCCATTCTGAAGCTCCAGAAGTCCCTCTTCCTTCCTCTCCCAAGTCCACTTCCTGTCACAGAATATTTCAAAGTGAAATCCAACACAACCACCTCTCATTTACACTGATCTCCTGACTCTGAATCCAGGATTTTTTCTGTTACATCAGGCTGCCCCTCAGATTCTTACTGATAAGTAAATTTCATTTTATGCTACCCTATATATGTCTTTTGCATGAGATTCTTATCCTCCACCCATCACCCCCCAAAATAACTGACCAGCCATACACAGCTCTATAAACTACTAGCAGGCACAGAGTGCCTGTGGCACAGAGCTTATTTTTCCAAACAAGTAAAACAGATGCTTGGCTTAAAAATAATAAACACATTATACTCAGGCATATAAGCAATATTTTAAAACAATATTTGTTTTCTCCTGTTTTCTTTTGCAACAATCTATTACTATGTCAGATTTTAAAACAAAAGCTAGTTTCCACAGGAAGGGAAAACAGATTAAGGCAAACAAGGAAGAAAGGAAAAATGTTTGCAACATTTAGATTTGAAATCTTACATAGCTTTCTCGGAAACACTGATGTTTGTTGGCACTTTACTACTTTTAATTCTGAGCATGAAATTCAAACATCTATGGAGACAAAACTATATAACTATGAACAAAACAAACAACACACTGGTCCCTTCCTGGTGTGAACTTTGGATAAATATGGCAACTCTTTCCAGTTGTGAGTATGTATCTCTCCTTCTCTAGCCACTTTACAATAGGTTGGATTCTAAACTGTCAGGAAGGATTCAAGTGACGACTATATTAAACTAAGGTATAAAGAAAGGTCTCATTTCATATTTCTCATAGCATGTTCTACTGACAATGCATTGGGTAATGATGTTTATGATAAAGTCTATACTCTTGTTTGGGTTATGAATCATTTATTTTTCACTTTTAACAGGAACCAGACATTGCCTCATTACTGTCTTGTCTAAGAAGTATGTCTTGCAATGAATTTTGGTAAGGTCAATTTTTTTTTCCCATTAGAGTCGTATGTGTGTTAAAAATTAAAAGTAAGGTTATTAGATGATCTAAGTCAGTGGTTCCAGAACTATAAATCTGTGGCTAGTAAGTATTAATTCCTTTTTATCAGAAATTCTGAGACTACATAAGACGTACGGGAGCAGTCAGATTCCTGAGACTTACTGACCATCACTGAACTAGGTACAGAGGAAGGGATCACAAAATAACTATGTTCTAACTTTGGGTAACTCACAGGACATAGACGTAGATTATCCAATACCACATCCATTTGCTACTTGATCTTGGCATTTAAGGTATATTCTTGAGCCAAGAGTTCAGTTGATTACTGAACTATGATAAAGGCAGGCATGATCCTCAGTGGCCTAAATGTTTTAAGAGCTCTATTTCAATGTCAGCTCCACCTTGTACCAGCTACGTGACTCTAGGCAAATTGATTAATCCCTTAGCTTCAATATTTTCTTCTGAAAATCAGATTGCTAATATGTAACCTCGGCAAAACTGTAGTTTAGACTTAATTGTGTAAATGTACATACAGTATCTGGTTCCCAATAAACATTAGTTCCTTTCCCTTGCACAATTTTATATCAGGAATCAGTGGAAGATTCCATCATATCACAATTGCTTACTGATTCACTTGGGTATTCACAACAGTATTCACTTATATGTTGCCTCTTTAGAGACAAAAAGATTTCTAGGGCTTTGGAGCTAATGACGAGCTACCTCCATCTGATCATCATGGATAGAATGCACAGCTTACAAATGCCGTTGAGGCGGATGGTGGCCGCGGGGTCTGGGGGGGGGGTGCGGTGTGGAGCCAGGACTTCAAGGGGCCAGGCAAGATGGCGGCCATGGAGACCAGTCAGTGCGCCTGACCCTGGAATCACTGCCCACCGATCCCTTACTCCTCATCTTATCCTTCTTGGACTACCGAGACCTAATCAATTGTTGCTATGTCAGTTAAAGACTTAGTCAGCTATCAAGTCATGATCCACTGTGGAGAAGACATTGCAAAAAATACTGGCTGATACCTGAGGAAGAGAAAACACAGAAGAACCAGTGTTGGAAATCCCTCTTCACTGATACTTTTCTGATATAGGAAGATATATTGACCATTATGCTGCTATTATAAAGGCCAGGGATGATCTCAAGAAATATGGGAACCCAGATGTCCGGATGGTTTTCTCTCTGAAAGAGAGTGCTCAAGAGGAAGACCTAGATGCTGCAGAAGCTCAGATGGGCTTCAAACTTCCAGATGATTATCAATGTTACTATCATGTCCACAATGGGCAGAAATTAGTGGTTTCTGGGTTGTTGGGAAGCATGGTGCTGTCTAATCACTATCTTTCCGAGGATTTGTTAGACATCTATACGGCTGCTGGAGGCTTCCAGCAGAGACAGGGACTGAAATATTTTCTCCCTTTAACTTTTTGCATACATACTGGTTTGAGTCGGTACATAGCAGTGGAAGGGCTGAAACAAAAATGAAGTCTTCTACTGATCTTGGAGAGACAGCAATGAGTGGTCCTGAAGAGACATCTTAGTTCTCTGCCCAGGAATTGAACGTGGGTCACCTGAGTTGAAAACCAGGAATCCTAGCCGCTAGACCACCAGGCACTAGAGGCTAGCAGCAAAGTGGCCCTGGCTCTTTCCCCTGTTTGAAAGCAAGAATATTTCAAGGAGGCAAAAACTGTAAAAACAGGTACAAAGTTTATTATTAGAGATACAGCATAATATGTGGGTGAGCACACAGAGGAGCAGTTTGTTTATTTAAGTCAGAAGCAAGGCAGAAATACACACCCAGAGAAAAGAGTGTGGGCATCCTAAATGAGTAGCACAATAAAGAGGTGATTTAAATCACTAATATAGGAAAGTCCTTCCCGGATTTTGTTTACCTTTGGCCAATTTTCTTATGTCTTTCTTCACACGTGGCCTGCCCTAGGACCCTCCCCAACATGCGTGCACAACTTTTTGCTAAGATGGATCCCACCCCAGAGGCCTGTGGGGGGGTACATTCACACTTATTATGGGGTGGCATCCCTCCCTTTTTGACCCCCAAGGAGGCTTCCTGCGCATGTGCAGACAGGGAAGTTTTCCTTGACCTCAGGAGTGGTCATCTTATCTTTTTACTTCAGCAGAGCTCAGCTTCTGCCACTAGCTTTGTCCTTGGAGCGTCTGCGTGAGAACAAAGCTTCAGTTTTACTCCCCTTGACAAACACCAGCTGTCCAGCCCAGGGGCCCATCTATCTCCTACCTCACTACCAAATGTCTGACCAAATGGCTCGGAGTCCAGCTGCTACTGACATGTTTATCACAGGTGCTACTTTTACTGACTGGTTTACTTCTTATGTCAACAATGTTGTATCAGGTGGCTTCCCTATCATCAGAGACCAACTTTTCAGGTATGTTTATGATCCAGAGTGTGTAGCAATGACTGGGTACATTACAGTTTCAGTTTCCACATCGTTTCTGCAGGAACTCAGCTCTGTACACCCACCCCACTATTTCTTCACATACTGAATCAGGATTGAAATGTCAAAAGACACACTTCCTGAGAAGGCTTGTCAGTTAGACAGTCGCTACTGGAGAATAACAAATGCTAAAGGTGATGTGAAGGGACTTTCCTGGCAGTCCAGTGGTTAAGACTTCGCCTTCCAGTGCAGGGGGTGCAGGTTCGAACCCTGGTCAGGGAGCTAAGATCCCACATGCCTTGCAGCCAAAAAACCAAAAACATAAAACAGAAGCAGTAGTGTAACAAATTCAATAAAGACTTTAAAAATGGCCCACATCAAAAAAATCTTTTAAAAATAAATTAAAAAATAAAGGTGATGAGGAAGAAGTTCAAGGACCTGGAGTTGTTGGTAAATTTCCAATCATCAGTCCAGGCTGGGTATATGAATACACAAGTTGTATATTCATATATAACATCAAGCTATATGGAGGGATATTATATCTTCCTTTTTTTTTTTTTACTTTAAAGACAAGATCTTTAATGTCATCATTCCGATTCCAGGGTCCGAAACTCAGGGCGTCTATAGCTCGATTGGAAATGGGTCCTAATGAACATGAAGAGATGCACGAGAAAGAAGAGGAGGAGGAGGAAGTAGATGATTTTGACCATTTGGCAGATATGGATGAATCTGATGAAGAATACTAGGAGGAGAGACAGAGGAGAGTCTTTGATTTTCCCATTCAAAGATGCCACTGTTCTCGCCTTTTTTAAAGCAAGCCTCTGCTGATGGAAGCCCTGGGATGAATACAGCCTGTTAAACAAATTTCTCAATAATGTAAATAATCAAATTGTTCTCAGCTTATACCAGGAAAACTAGCAAGAAATACCATGCCAGGCCCTGGGTTCTATGAGATGCTACTTTAGGAATTGGATTGTTTGGGTTTGCTTTGTGTTTTTGAGGTAGAGGAGGAAATGGGAATCTTTTTTTTTTCTCTAGTGGGAAAATTGTTCTCTAGAAATGTCTAGAACAGACATTTCTTTGTTTAAAAATATTTTATACTTATAAAAATATGGAAACGGGAGAGATTGTTTTGAATAAGGATTTAAAATGAGGCAGAAATACCTACACAGGGATAGAGAGAAAATATGTGACAATGATTCTGTGAAAAGACTTATAAGTTATTTAGAAATGAACAGAATTTGTAATTAGGCTAATCCATTTAGTGATTCCTATATATTTTGTACTCACAGGGAACTAATTGACTAAATAGCTTGAATGCTAGTTGTTTGTCCTTTCTTAGACAATCTGTCCTTGAATTTAGAGTTTTCATCACAACAACCTTGAATTTAAAGTCTGTTAGTATGACTTTGACTTTGAATTTAGTCTTCTACTCTACCAACCTTGAAGTTAAAGTCTTCAACACTATGACCTTTATCATATTGTTCACAAATGCATCATTTTTGAAGTGTAGTGTATAAAATTACATATTGTGTTGTTGACTAACAATAGAATCTCCACAATGTCTCATGTAGTCTAAATTTATAAACACTGCTTCTGTTTTGTTTCCCCTTGAAATACTTGACTTTGTGATAATGTTAAAATTAAGTATGTTTTCCTGAAACATGAATTTTTTTGTAATTATATAATTGAGAGTTTCGAATGAAATCCTTTAAGTCTCAAAACTCACATTCTGAAAACAAATTTTGGTTCCAATTCTGTATTTTGTATAATTGCCTATTTCCCATAAACTAATATTAATAAGCAAAAAAATGCTGTTGAGCTAAAATAATAAAAATATTAAGGCTTTTATAATAGAAAGGAATGCCTGTGGGCCCAGCTAGATTTTTTTAACTAGATTTAGCCAGTTTGTAGCACCCATTAAACTCACTAAAGTGAACTTCAGAAAAAAGGGAAGGAAGTGGTTATCTCAACTGGAAAAAAAACCAATGATGATGAAAATGCAGAAGAAAATAAGATGAGATCAGAACAAACACGAATTCTATCAGAATGTTCCTCTGGCTTCACTGATATGTATGCTGTGGATGCCACACTAGTTAGAGCAATGGTATTTCCAACTCAGCCTCCTGGCCCTGAGCGTGACTGCTCTCACTGACGTGAATGTGGAAGGATGGGAATGAGAAACCAATCCAGTGAGGTCTTGGCTTCAGTAATACACAAAAAATCAGTTCTGGAAGGTTTAAATATTTAATTATATCATTACAAAATTACTGGAAGACAGTGCCAAAGACAATTTTTTCAAGTTGTAGCTAGATTTGGCTACATACAATTTTAAATTGTACATATATCAACGAAATCAAAATTAAAGACAAATGGCAAACTGAACAAAAGCTTGGTAACATACATGACAGACAAGGAGTCACTGACACTAAAATATAAAGCACACATACAAATAAATAGGAAAAACTGATTACAGTAATGGAAAAGCAGACAAAGGAAATAAGTAGGAAATTCACAAAAGGAAAATTTAAAGAGCCAATAGTTATTTTTTAGAAGTTAAACCTTGTTGTAAAGCAGAAACTAACACACCATTGTAAAACAGTTATACTCCAATAAAGATGTTTAAAAAAAAAGTTAAGCCTCACTATTACTCAAATAAGTGCAAATTAAAGCAATTAGATAACTTTGTACCTATCAAAATCACTAAAAAAAAATGTTAATGTTAATGCCCAGAACAGACAACAGTATGATACAAACAGCAACAATATTTTGGGAGGGAGAGGGGAGTTTGACAAATTTATCAAAAAGCTAAAAATGATGAACCTTTTGACTCAACAAATCTACTTTTTGTAATATATTCTAATAAAATAATCATGATTGTACACAAAATTTTATCCATAAAAGTGTTCAAAATGACAATATTTATAATATAAAAAATTGAAAACAAGTGCCCCAAAATAGAGGATTGCTAATTAAATTATGTTACATTCATACAACAAAGCTGTATGCAATCATCAAAAATGATGCTGTGGAAGAATATTTAATAACATAGGAATATGTTAATAATTGATTGTTAAGTGAAAAAAAGCTAAGAAACAGTATGGATAGCATTTTTCCATAAAAGGAGGAAGAGAAGGGAAGGGAAGTGAAGGGAAGGGAAGGGAAGGGAAGGGAAGAGGAAACACCACTATATTAACAGCAGTTTACTTGGGATAGAAGAAATTTGGGTAATTTTTTCCCCCAGCTTTATTGGAATATATTTGACATAGAACATCATGTAAGTTTAAGGTATACAAGGTGATGATCTTATACAAATATACATTGTAAAACAATTATCACAAAAAGGTTAATTAACATACCCATCACCTCACATAGTTACGTTTGTGCGCGCACGTGTGTGTGTGTTGTGAGAACATTTAAGCTCTACTCTCTTAGCAACTTTCAAGTACACAATACCGTATTATTAACTATAGTCACCATGCTGTACATTACATCCTCAGGACTTATTAATCTTATAACTAAAAGTTTGTACCCTTTGACAAACATCTCCCTATATCCCCCACCCCCCAGTCCCTGGCAACCACCAATCTTCTGTTTCTATAAGTTTGGTTTTATTAGATTCCACATATAAGTGAGATCGTACCGTATTTTTCTTTCTTTGTCTAACTTACTTCACTTAGCATAATACCCTCAAAGTTCACCCATGTTGTCACAAATGGCAGGATCTCCTTCTTTTAATGGCTGAATAATATTCAAATATATATATATAATATTATATAATATATTATAAGTATTACATATAATAATATTCCATTATATATAGTGATTTTTTAAAATTATGTTTTCCCTCTTAATAGTATCTGTATTTATTACAATGCATATGTATAACTATAGTAATTTTGAAGCTATTTTAAAGGAAAAATATACTGTCCAAATATTCTAATCAATTAAAAAAGAATAACTAGAAGAAAAAGGTTAGAATCTGTAAAATATAGACCACTCCCTGACAAACATGTAGAGAAAAATCTTAAACATGTTTTTGTGAAAAATTGGACTGTGATTAATAATAATTAATAGAAAATTTTACTATTAATTAGGTGATTTCAAACCAACTTCACTGTTTTTATTGATAGAACTGCTAGGTTAGTGAGCTAAAAAGTGCAATGGACACCATGTAAACAGATTTCTGCAAACAGTTGGAGTTTCTCATAATATCCGTGTAGATAAAATGATGAAAATTAACCTGTGTGGATTATAAATTTGCTGGATAATCCAAACAGTCAAGATAGTTAAAACACAATTGTGCCAACATGGAAAGTGGTTCCTCATTGGGTGCAACAGAGTTTGTTTAATGGTAATTTTTAAATATTTTTACCAAAAAATAAGATAACACAATTTTCGAATTTGTGGATGAATCAGACTGGGAGATAATAGAAAAAAAACAAAGGAATCAAGACTCAAAAGTATCTTGACAAGTTAGAATGCAGGGTCAGAACAACCCAGAAGACCAGGTAGGAAAAATAGCTTGCTTCTTGGGTATCTGCTTGGAATAATTTGTAAAAGTTGTTGGAATACTGTGTTGAGAGGAATTCTAAAGGCACACAACGCTTGGGGAGAAGAGCCTTGAATCAATCAGCAATATCTTGTGGTTATATCCCTTCAACACAGTGTATTGCTGCAATATCTTGAGGTTAGGAATTTTTTATTCATTTATTTAATAACTATTTATATAAGTTTCCTATGTGTTCAGGGGCAAAGTGCTAAAATCACTCAACAATGTCTTGAGCTGTAGAGCTGAGATCACACAGTAAACTGTGATAAACTGAAGGTGAAAGAAGAGATGGGTTTATTCACTCATTTATTTAACAATTACTCATATAGAGTGTCCTATGTGCCAAGCACCATTCTAAGAGCTTCAAAAATATTAAATCATTTTATTCTCACAACCATCATATGATAAAATATACTATTATTATTCCCACTCTACAACAAATAGGTTAGTTAACTTGCCCAAGGTCAGAGAGCTACTGAGTGGCACAGCCAGGATTCAAGACCAGGAAGTCTGTTTCCTGAGTGGGTGCCCCTAATCACCACACTATTATGTACAACACTTTGCACAATATATGAACCATTATTATGCACATAATAAATTTTAATTTACTTAAAGATAAGTTTTAAACCTTAAATTGAGGACCAGAAAATATAACATGTTATATAAATATAGAAGGTGAGAGACAGATTCATACCAAAAAAAATTAGTTTGGGATTTATTTCAAGTCCAAGAATAATAACGTAGCAGCTAAGAAAACTAATAAACTTTCAGACTTCATTAACAGAAAAGAAGTAAAGGAGAGGAATAAAAGGGAAAAAAACTAGAATTTATTGACTGTCTACTGGGTGCTAGGTAGTTTATACGTATATTTTGTTTACCCTTGATTAAGTCTCTTGGAGGAAGGTATTTGCGGTAGATTGGTTGCATTACTGGCTTCAGTGGCCTCCCTCTATCCACATCCATCGCAATGTGACTTTGTACCTCTTCCTTCCTTTCCCATCCCCACTCTGCCCCATCAAGCGATGCAATCTTCACCCCCCAAATTTTTGCTGGATTTTCTTTGGCCAGAAGAATGCAACCAAAGTAACATCATGCCAGCTCTGAACCAGGTCTCACAAGGCCTTGTGTGCTGCCATTCTCCTCATCTTGGAACCCAGCTAGTCACCATATGAGCAAGTGTAGACCAGCTTGTTAGAAAATAAGAGACCATTTAAGTCATCACAGCTGAAGTCATTCTAGATCAGTCAACCTACTGAGTCCAGATATATAAGAGAGTCCAGCTAAGTTCAACCAACCCTCCCATAGTCTCGTGAGAAATAATATGTGGTTATTGTTTTAGACATTAAGTTTTGAGTGGTTTGTTAACATGGCAATAGTCATATGATACAGTATTATTTTTTCTTTTATAAATGCAAAAATTGAGGCTCAAAGAAGTATTTTACCCAAAAGCATCAAGTTTGTAAGTCAAACTGGGAAGTCAAGCCCAACCTATTTCATTTCAAAGTCCAGCCTCCTAACACTCTATCATACATATAACATTCAGATGTTAAAATAATCTTCTCTGCTTCCCTGGTGGCGCAGTGGTTGAGAGTCCGCCTGCCGATGCAGGGGACACGGGTTCGTGCCCCGGTCCAGGAAGATCCCACATGCCGCAGAGCGGCTGGGCCCGTGAGCCATGGCCGCTGAGCCTGCGCGTCCGGAGCCTGTGCTCCACAACGGGAGGGGCCACAAGAGTGAGAGGCCCGCCTAGCAAAAAAAAAAAAAAAAAAAAAAAAATCTTCTCACTGACCTCTGCAATAAACTGGCTACATGTGAAGTACTGTATTTAATTCTACACATACTTAAAATGAATCCAGAAGTAAAAATAATTTTATAAAGTCTATAAGAAAAACATGAGAAAGAAGAGTTTGCTTAGGTTGGAAAAGATAAAACTCATGAAGGACAGAAAGAGAAGAGTAAATTATTTTCTCTTGCTCCTATCTCATCTACTCGTATTCCTTTAGGGAACAAGCTCCCCACCACCATCCATAGAAAGATACATCTAGCCCCTCATGCCTATCATTGGATTTAGATATTGAACTCTCAGTCCTCACAGTGTTTATCACGAGAGGGTCTTCTTGACCTTCATAGGCTCATAGGCTCACTGTGAGCTTCTAGATAGCCCTTCTCAAGACCATCTCTGCCTCTGACCACACTGTCTTCAGCTGGATTTTTTTTCTTAAATCCCTTTCCAGTTAACATGCTTACCAACTAGACTTGGCCTCTGAAACTTGCCTCTTCCCTCTACGATGATGTAATAAGGAAACCCCTTCAGACCACAAACACATGCACATTTTCTTACCGGGCCTTGTTACAGAAATAATGGCTAAAAAGACAGAATTCAACTGGATTTTTATCTTGATAAAAGGGAGCTATGTCTAACAATTAGATTTGTCAAATAAAATCATTGGCCCTCCATGATATGATGAAGACCCAATCCCAGGAATCGTGGTATGTTGCATAAGAGAACCCTTATTGTGATAACTTGGGTAATACAAGTTGCTGAAACAAATAAATACCAAACATTTAGTAGCTTTGAACAATATAATATTACGTCTCACTCCTGTATTAATCAATGAGAGTGTTTCTAGTCAACTGGTAGCTTTCCTGAAAGTGGTGATTCAAGGACCAAGTCCTGTCTTGTGCCTCTACCAACACCATCCTCAGAAACATACAGGGTTTTTTTGTTTTTTGTTTTTGTTTTTTGGGGTTTTTGTTTTTATAAATCCAGCCAGAGATGAGGGAGGAAAGAGAAGATGGAAAAAGCACTTGCTTCTTAACCACCTCAGCCAACAAGTTATGTGTGCCAGATTCCAATAGTGAAAGCTAGTCATATGTCTCCACTGAAATGTAAGAAGAATTGGGAAATGCAGTCCTTGGTCACTTCCAAGAAGCCACCGCCCAGTAATTACTCCTCACTCTGAAAGGGGAATGAAAATGTTCAATGAAGAGCCAGTCATCACTACTGCCATTCGATAATAAAATAAATGGGCTTTAAGTTCTGTTTTAACTCCAGTTTTCAAGGCTCTCAACTTTCATAAAGGTTTAGCCCAAGAAACATCCACTTGCATTTAACTGCAAACTGTTCAAATTTCTAGTTTGAACACACTGATCACAAGCTCTTATACTAGACTCTAAGGACTTGGAGGGCAAGAATGGAGTCCTCTAAAATTTGTATGCCCAGAGCACTCTCTCCTACATACTGTAGCTGCCCAACGAATATTTGTTGAGTAAATGAATATTAGGTTATCCAGGTTTACCTATACAAAATGAACCTGAATTCATCCTTGAATTCAATGTCAGGGATGTTTGTTTCTCAAGATAAATTTCTACACCTATCTGCCTGTACCACATTAAGCTAGTGACGGTTCTGTGAGCATGTATTATTATGGTCCTTCATACACTTTCAGATACAGCTTCCATTGCCTAGATTACTCTATCCTCATATTCACCTGGAAAATGCCTTCCCTCTCTCAAGAGTTGGCTCAAGAATGAGCACCTGTCCTCCACATCTTACCCAATTCTTCCAGCAGACTTAAGTACTTCATCCCCAGTGCTTCCATTATACCAATTATAATTCTTTCTAATTTATTAGAGTTATCTATTTTCTGTCCCTCCATTAGATTATAAACCATTTAAAGGTAGAAATCATGACTTTTCATCTTTATGTTACCAACATCTTGACCACTGTCTATCAGAGATGCTCAATTAATATTTGTTAAACAAATTATCATTGCTTTGATTTATTCCATGCCAAAATAAAAACCATACTAGCATTTGAAGAATGATATGCCTTCCCCTCTCACTCCCTTTCCCCCAGACACAAAGTGGTCTGATTTGTGGAAACAAAGCAGAGTTGACATTGAAAGGAGAAAATCCTCAATATGATATTTAAGTTGGAAAGCTTCTAATTCCATTCATATTACAATATGTACATCTCTAAACACAATAATACATTCTCTGTTGCATTACATTATAGTTTCATGCTGACTTGGATCCCTAACTGAGTATTAACCAGTATTTTGTCTATGTGACCATCACTTCAGCAGAAGTATTTTTAGTATTTTGTATTTGTGCTACAATAATTATAAAGCTGAAAGACTCATTTGCCTTCAAACTGAAATCTTTAATTTTTCAGATATTATAAGAGGAGACAGGAAAAAAAAAAAACTAACATTAACCAAAAGCCTGTGGGGTCCTTGATACTTTGCTTACTTTACTCATCAAAATCTTACATCAACCTAGTAAGAGATGAGCATTATTATCACCATTTAGACATGAGCAATCTAAGCTTTAGAAAGTTTAACATTGTTCAAGCCAGGATTCAAATTCAGATGCATCAGGGTCCGTGGTAGGCCGACTAGTGTCCCCTCCTCCACCCACCCCCACCTCCGCCAAGATGTCCACGTCCAATTCCCCAGAGTGTTATACGGCAAAAGCAACTTTGCAGATGTGATTAAGGATCATGAGATGGGGAGATTATTCTGGATTACCAGTGGGCCCTAAATGTAATCAGAGTCCTTGTAGTAGGAAGGCAGAGAGAATTTGTCTACAGTAGAGGAAAAGTCAGGGTAACCCTGAAAGCAATGTTTGAAGTCATGCATCCAGGGACTGCTTGGGTACTCTAGAAGTGGAAGTGATAAGGAACAGATTCTCCCCGAAGCCTCCAGAAAGAACCAGGACTGCTGACACCTAGATTTTAGCCTCTTAAGACTTCTTTGGATCTTCTGAACTCTAGAACACCAGAAAATAAACTTGCAGTGTTTTACCTTTGTGGGATTTGTTGTTGCAGCAACAGGAAACAAACACAGGCTCCAAACTTTGAGAAAACCTACATAAATTAATTGAGTGCAACAGATAGTAAGCACATTCTTAAGATGGAGTACTTAAACACCTCCCCATCAGGAAAAGCCAACCACTGGAGAAGTGTCAGACCAGATAGGGGCCTTCCAGATATGAACACCCTCCAAGAACACTTGAACCATCACCATGACTATTCCACAGCAAAATGTGGAAATCTTCAGACAAGTACTCCAGCAGATCTTCCCAGCTTGGAGAAAGGAATAGTGTGAGAGCCAGCCACTCAGGTAGCCAAGCCATAAAAGCTTGGAGAGCTAAATCGAAACTCTGAATCGAACCCACAAGCCTGAGGTGGCCACACAAACCTCAGAAGAACTACTTGTACTTCCAGCAACAAAACATTTTTAAACAAGGGCCATAGTACATTTCCAGCTCTTGGGGCAAAGCCTTGCATATATCCTATAGTAGCCCAAGGCTGGAATTTACCAGAGAATTAGTCAGAAATAAAAGCTTGCAAACTCTGTGCCTAGCCCAGATGGAAAAACAAGCTACTGGCTTTGAGGCAGTACAAACTCCAGACCTCATGCCAGCAACAGTCTCCTCCAAGGTTACATTTGGCATAAGAATGGGAATTGTAGTAGTTTGAATTATGCATATTTTCCAATGAAAAATAAGTACTACCATGAAGTGAAAGAGAGTTTGTTTATCTCTTCTCTTGTTCATTGAGACCATTCTCACTGACTCTCAAGGCTGCTGTCCAGTGTCACCCTCTCAGGGGAAGTGTCCTGAGCAGGAAACAGTCGCCAAGGCCAAGAGAGAATAGAACCTTCTGAATAAAATTAGCTTATGTTTTCCTGCCCTGCTTTGATCTTAATAGATATTTCAGCATGAAAAATTTTCAGTATTAGTTTTCTGAAATATTCAAAAAGGTAAGGCTCAGAGGTAAAAAAAATAATAATAAGGTTGTCTGTTTGGTAAGGGAAGTTTCCCTGGTGAAAGTGGACAATAATCTGATTGAGGACAAAATATGAATATAATGAAAATGCTGATCAAAATCTACAGGGATTTTAACAGCAAAGATTGAAAGTAGTGCAAATATTTTCTAGAACTCCTTAACAAAAAAGCTATTCTCAAATTTTAAAATTCCATTTATTCCCTCATCAACCTCCCTGAATCTCTGACATTGTGGGTGTAAGAACTGTCAGAAGTCCCATGAACCACATCTTAATGCCTTAAATGATCTTGACAATGACGTTTATTTCAGATCAACTATATCAGAAAATATCTCCCTAACATTCATTAAAATCAAATCAATAGGTAGTAATTGACCACCAGTATTTGTAAAATGCTGTGGGAGATACAACAGTCAAATCAGTGTCCTCTCAGGGTTTACAATCTATGCAAGAGAAAGGAAAAAAATATATAAAATGTTAAATAAATAACAAAGATTTAAATATGGGTCAAAATAGAAACCCATCACAAAGTAGCACATGATCAGTCAACAAATGATTCTATAGGAATGGCCATCATGGGGGTTTAAAGCAGAAGATCATATTAAAACTGCAAGCCTAGAAGGAGACTAGGGAATTCCATTGTTTCTATCATGTTACAGAGTGGCTAGAACCCAGTAAGTAACGGGTATGAAGGAGAGGGACGCAGGTACTACAGTCATACAGTCCAAATGTCAAACCCCAGTTCCACCCCTTGCCAGGCATCAGATCTTGGAAATTATTTAAACAGTCTGAGCCTGCTTATCTTCGTCTGTAAAATATCAAACTTACCTCCCAAGATTGCACTGAGGGTA
Organism: Kogia breviceps; assembly: GCF_026419965.1. NCBI lineage: Eukaryota > Metazoa > Chordata > Mammalia > Artiodactyla > Physeteridae > Kogia > Kogia breviceps. Next base: position 27,433,670 of record NC_081310.1, on the reverse strand, counting down.
AAGTGAGAAATGTATGTAAAGTTCTCGGCAGAAGGTAGATGTTCAATAAGTATGAAAACCTTTCCTGTGGTAGTGGTTATTTCGTCTTCAATAAAGTTTTTTCTGAGATTGTCATGACAGCCTGTTATTCTCCACAAACCTAAACATTCCTTTTATTTCAGAGGTCCCCTGCACTGGCAGTGTCATGGTTTTCCTGTGACTGCTCAATAAGCTATGGGTTTCCAGTTTGATCCTCATAGATGCCATACAGAAAGTGTCTCTCCCCTCAGAAACATTTTTTTTTAACTCCTGCCATTGCCACAGAACACAGAGAACCTACACATTTCCTCCATTCTGTCATATGCATTTTGTATGTATTAATTCTTCTGAAATAGGAATGTGGTTTATAACTGACATTCAAGGAAACTTGCCAGGAATAACCTTTTTAATGAAATGTTGCTATTAATATAGTGGCTTGTTTTACAATTAATGGCATATTGGCATAAAGGAAACATGGTCATGGCATTGGAGAGAATGAAGCTTCCATAGAAAGGAAAGGTGGGGCTTCCCTGGTGGCGCAGTGGTTGAGAATCCGCCTGCCGATGCAGGGGACACGGGTTCATGCCCCGGTCCGGGAAGATCCCACATGTCGCAGAGTGGCTGGGCCCATGAGCCATGGCCGCTGAGCCTGCGTGTCCAGAGCCTGTGCTCCGCAACGGGAGAGGCCACAACAGTGAGAGGCCCGCGTACCACCAAAAAAAAAAAAAGAAAGGAAAGGTGGGCTCAAGTTTAGAGGCAAAAAGCCATGGACTTAATGCCACAGAAGTGTACACTTAGAAATTGTTAAAATGGTAAATTTTATGGTATATGTATTTTAATACAATAAAAAATTTAAGCCACAGAATACGTAACCATCTCCTGGATTAACAAGTCAGTATTGTGCAAGGGAATCAGTATGGTACGGGGTGTATTAGGAAACAAGCAAAGCCTTTCATAGAAACCAACTGATTCTCTGCCCTCCAAGACTGCTCTTTGAAGAAGAGCATATGCATACCCTAAGACATGATTACAGTTAGTCACCCATACTCTATAGCAAGACATGGCTGGATCTAGATAAGAGTGAATACAAATCCGCACGAAATGATGGTGAAAACTCATCTCTTAGTCCTACCAGTCAAGTTGTCACCAGTTCCCTTAGTGCAGAATACCTACAGAATGGTGTTGGAACCCACCATGGATTCTTCAGAGTGCTCTAGTGCTTTGAGGATGGTTCTCTGGAGCAGAGTTAATCAGGACAACAGATAAATCCTTGTAGAAAGCCAAGCCACCCCATTCACTGAGCCCTGATATTGTTTCCAAAAAGGGATACAGGTCCTGGTAGTTCAGTATTCCACAACTGGTGCTGCTTGTCAGAAATGACCCAAACATGTGGTTAATCCCTCCATGACTCACTTAGCATGTGGCACATATTAAATGTTCCGGATTGGACATTGCTTAGAAAACCTGACACTCAAAGGGGCCAATGACCAAGTCAGTCTTTGTAAGGCGAAATTTTGTTGTTGCAGGTATTCACAGCCTCCAGCTCTTACTCTGACCTTGTTCACAAAACACTGGGCAAGCACAGTTATAGCTGGAGACGAGGCTGAGTGACATCCATAGAGCATCTCACCATGTCCACCCTTTTATGGAGAGTCGCCTTTGGAGTAGATGCTCTTTGGACAGCATTCATGTGGGACACAAGTTCAAGAGCATCATCCACCTGACTCTTAAACCTCCTTGACATCAGTCCTCAGGGCTTCTCTCCTTCCAGGCAAAATGGATCACAAGGTGGACTGCTCAAGGTGCTGCCCATGGGGAGGATTTCCCACCTCCAACCTCCAGGGCATGTGGCTCTGCTGGCACCTCAGCAGTCCATGTCCAGCTGGCATCAGCAGAGCCATCTGTAAACTAGACTCATGCTTTTCCCCTTTACCCAAATGAAGCTAACACCCCATGAAGTCACAGGTGTGGGTGCTATAAGCATAATGGCAAAGACAATGAGGGCAACTGAAATGTCCAGAAATGGGGGTTGGTTAAATAAAGTATGGTATATAAAATGAAATAATATACATCCATTTTAAATAATGCTATAAATACTCAATGAGATAATTTTCTTTCTAATAGGTACAGGATTGGTTTTTTGTTTTTTGTTTTTGCTATAAGGTTGAGTGGGAACATACATGTTAGGAAACGGATTATTCATGGTATACAATTTAAAATATGCAAAAAAAAGAAAGACAAGTAACAGGTCATAATTTTACATCTCACACACAAAACTCTCATTAAGTATAGAGACTAACCTACTGGAAACTTTGGGATGGTCTCCTGCCTCACAAAATCTTCCCTAGTGGTCAGAAATTATATACTTAGAAATTCATTTTGCATAGTCTTAAAGGCTTTTTTCAGTCTTCAGCAGTCTCATTAAAAAAGTAAATCCTTTTCCTTTAAACCTGCTAACATCCTGAGGGTGTGAGGATGGGCTGCGGTGTTGGGGGGAAGATTTCAGGGAAGGAGGGAGAGAGAGTGTGGGTAGGAGCAGAAATCTTATTGAAGGACAAATTTAATCAAACTTCAAACGCAAAAGCATTTCCACAAACTACTGTTTACTGCTGTTGAAGTCTTCTTTGTGTCCATGTTTAAGGCAAAATGATAACAAGTAAAAATATCAAAGTTATAAACTATACCACACTAGAATCAGAAGTAAGAACAAAAAGGGAAAAGTTAAACACTTTGGTGGAGGGCAGGAGGCAGGAATGTGTTCTGCTTTACTAAACTGGGGCCAGAGTGTTTTGTTTTGATTGTTCTCCATACTTCCTTCCTCAATTTACCACATCCCTTACAGTTAAAGCAGAAATTTCTGATCAAAATGTTGCAGCATCTACAAGGTCAAAAGAAGGTTCTTGAAGGACAGCCATTTCAACCATTGACCATGAAGCAATCACCGCAGCCTTGTGCCCCCAGCCCAGAGAGCCTCACTATCTGGAATGAGGTACCAAGGAAGAAACAAAACTCCACCGTTCTTTCTGTAAGCCCAGTAAGAAGGGTTGGCTCTGGGCAGAGCTGGGAGGGAAAGGTCTTGATGATCTGTGCCTTTGCATCTTCTCCTTCACTGCCCCTTTCCTGGAACCCTTCTCCAAAATCCACATTCCACATCCATAATCTATCAATAGTATCCCAGTGATCTACTGCATTCTTATTTTATCATGAGCTTGTTGAACTAAAAAAAAAGGCTTCAAGACTTGCCTGACCCTGGAACTTCCCTGGTGGTGCAGTGGTTAAGAATCTGCCTGCCAATGCAGGGGATACGGGTTCGATCCCTGGTCCAGGAAGATCCCATAAGCCGCAGAGCAACTAAGCCCGTGCGCCACAACTACTGAGCCTGTGAGCCACAAATACTGAGCCCGTGAGCCACAAATACTGAGCCCACATGCCACAACTACTGAAGCCTGAGTGCTCTACGGCCCAAGTGCCACAACTACTGAGCCCACATGCTGCAACTACTGAAGCCCATGCGCCTAGAGTCCGTGCTCTGCAACAAGAGAAGCCACCGCAATGAGAAGCCTGCGCACCGCAACGAAGAGTAGCCCCCACTTGCCACAACTAGAAAAAGCCCGCATGCAGCAACAAAGACCCAATGCAGCCAAAAAAAAAAAGACTTGCCTGACCCTGGGACAAGGACACCTGGCCCCAGGACTGCATGCCAGCCATGAGGCAATCCAAGTATTTAGATCTGCTTGCCTTACTAGTTCTTTCCTTTTGTAAATGTAATTCTTTTTTTTTCCAGATTTATTGAATTATAATTGACAAATAAAATTTTAAGATATTAAAAAAGAGACTTCCATATAAATTGCTAATGATATAATTTCAGACCTGTGGAGAAAGAGATTTAAGACGGAAGAGCCTCTCAAGAGGGTGACTTCAAAGTTCCCAGCACTCTTGTCCCTCCACTGCATCTCACAAACTGAGACCCTCAGTGACCTGTCAGTGGAGGCTCTTCCTCTAACTCAGGCTTCACCAGAGATCACTTGAGGCAGTATATCCTGCCTCAGTACCACCTGAAGACCATTCTACCTGTATTCATCTGCCAGAGCTGTATGGCAGAACACCACAGCCTGGGTGACTTATACAGAAATTAATTCTCTCACAATTCTGGGAGCTGGAAGTCCAACACTTGACAGGTTTGTTTTCTTGAGATCTAGTCACCTTCTCATTGTGTCCTCACATAGTCATCTCTCCATCCTAACTTATTCTTCTTATAAAAACCCCAGTCATATTGCATTAGGGCTTACTCATATGACTTCATTTTGCCTTAATTACCTCGTTAAAGGCTCTTTATCCAAATACAGTTACATTTTGAGGTTAGGGCTTCAATATATGAATTTTGAAAGCACACAGTTCAACCCATCACACTCTCCTCCCATCTTCAGAAAGGAATTTCAAAAAGCCACAGAATGTTCTTCGACTTAGCTAGGAATGTTAAATCAGGCTTCCTTTAAAGGGAAAAGCCCTAGCAGCTCAGGGATGGAAGAGATGTTTCAAAGAGGAGAAACCTGTTGGAGAGTTCCCTGCTGGCTCAGCTCCAGGAGGAGGACTTGAGAAAAAAACAAAAGGAAAGAAAAAGAAACTATCCTGACCATGAACTTGCCATGCACTACCCAAAGGGAGCTGAGGCGTCTCCTTCGTTGTCACCAGATGGTGCAGGATGGGAGCTAGCACCAACCAGTCAGATGCGTTAGGGGACTTTGGACAGTAAACCATGGGTGAGACAGGCTGGGCTCGCCCAGGCTTGACGACTCAAGCAGTCTGCTGCCCTGCCACACCCAGCCAGAACATGTGGCACTACTTTGGGGCTGTTGGTCATCAAAGGCAACCACACCATTCTTTTTTCCTTTTATTTACTTTCAGTAACAATAACAATACCCCATATTGAACTCTTACTGAATAGCAGGCATTGAGTTAATTGCTTTGTATACATTTTCCCACTTAACCCTTACATTATTTTCTCTATTTTAAATAGGAAGAAACTATCCAAGGTCACACAGCTAGTAAGAGGAAGAGATGGTAGTTGAACTAAGAACTCTGACACCAGAGCCCTTAGCTACTTCTCTTCATCAATCCACTTTCAGGAGGCAATAGGATGTGGGTAGTAGAATAGCGTAGTTGGAAGGAAACACAAGGAACAGTCAGTCACAAAAGCCAGTGTTCAAATCCTAACTCAGTGACCATGGGCAAGCTATTTAATCTCTCTATACTCAGTTGTCTCCTATACAACCTGGGGATAATTTACAAAAAAGTCCAATCAAAATAACTCATAAATAGCATCTATCATTGTTATTATTATATTATTATTATTTTCTCCCTCAGCTCTATTGCTACATTGTATTACAAGATTAAACATGTAAAAATATGAACCAATGAAATTGCACTAGTACATTAAAAAAAGTAATGCCTTGCATTGCAAGTTTACATTAATCAGTACTACTAATTTGAAGTTATCCTTTTAGCTCATTTTTCAGCAAAGGTGAAATTTAGATGGACCCTTCTTTTTCAGCCCCTTTTAAAATCTACTACTGATTGCTTATTAACATTGCATTTTCATTATCCCTACAGCATCTCAATCCCTTAGGAAGACTCAGTGAATAATCTAAAATTCATGTTTAATTTATTATACATGCCTATAGCAACTTTTTCATGGACTGATCCTTGTTAAAGTTCTCAAGGCCTAGAGGCACAGGTGACTCCATTAAAAATGTATTCCTCAGTTTTCTTGAGGGATTCTTTTAAAAAGTGTTGGAATGGGCATACTCATATAGTTAATTGACAGGAGATGACATGCTATTCTATTCACCACATTTGAAGAAACATTCCTTTTTATCTGATAATTAGCTGTATGCCAGTACTTTCCATTTCCTGCTTTTTGGATTATAATTAAAGCATATGACATAAAACAGTGTAACTGATTCAACTATTTTCTGGGAAATGGTTTAAAGAAGCATTACAAAGGTAAATCAGGAGTGGGAGAAAGAGACGAGGAGTGGTGGATATATGCTTCCAAGTAGAGCCGTGGAAAGTTAAATGATAGTGAAATCAAGTGGAGAGGCCAGGATCTTTCTTGTTCCTTCTCCAGATGGTCTGAAGGAAATAATCAGGATGCTGTAGAGCACTTTTCTCTGGCTGTGACCTACAGTTTGGGACCAAGATCCATCCACAACTAGGTACCACACCCTTTCCTGGAACAGAAATGAAGCCAGAACCTTGCCTATTTTTCTGCTGAACCTAGTTCCATCATCTATCAAATGGTTTATGTTTCACTGACATTAAGCTTGAGTTTGAAGTCTTCTAAAACCTCAGTTGAGCCTCTTTATATGTGACTATGATGCTTTCTATTTATTGAGTCAATAAGGTTATTCATTTGTAGATATAGGAAAAACATGAATACAACCAAGGATAAATTCCCCAAAAATGGTCTGGGAGGCATTAATTTGACTCAGATTAGTACAGATTATTTTTTTTTAATGTATCTGTGGTTAAAGATCTCCCTTACTATATGTTGTACCACCAAAACTATGAGGGGTCCAACTAGCCTCTATTCCCTTCTAGAAGCTGTTCTCTCTTTCCCTGGGTGATGGACTCAGGGAAGCTCTACACTGTTAGTCAATGGAGCTGTCACTCTACTTGCCAGATAGATGGACTGTCTGACTTAGGGTTGGCTCTAGAATTTTCTATCAAAATAATTGTTTTCTTTTTAAACCAGGTTAACTTACTTCTAGTAAATTAATATTAATAATGGTCCAGGATTGAGGACAAAAAATTAAGGGATCTATTTGTAAATATCCCCTGGAGAAAAAAAATTATGTATATTTTTACTTAGGCTTTATTTAATGCAGAGCTGTTGAGAGCAACAATGTTGATTTCACTCACCATTTTATCTCCAATGCCTAGCTAGCATAGGCCCTGTAAGACTGTAGGAGATAGAAAATTTTATTAAATAGGGGAAATATGTGGTTAAAAGTGAGCAGGCTCCAGCATCCTGATTCATCTTATATAATACATTCAAATAGAGAATAAGTGCATTTATTCTTCAAAGCATCAACTCTGTGTAAGACATGCTTGCCATGAGGTCAGTTTTCTTTCAGGGAAGAGAAGCAATTAGTTTGAAACAGACCTTCTTTGGATGCAGATCACAATAAAGAACACTATCCTTGGGAACGGGCAAAGCCCTTTATATTTGCAAATCTCTTTATGTTCAGTTTCATTAGCTATTTTAAGAAGAAGATCCTGGAATTTCAGTAGTAGTATCTCATTTTACAGATGAAGAGTGAAAATCCAAAGGCAATAATGACAGCTGACAGTAACTGAGAACTTACATATTTAATGCTTAAGATCCTAAGGTAAATCTGCAAAAATATTATCTAATCATCACAGCCATCCTGTGAGGTAGGTACTATTTTAGCTCCATGTGATATTGGAGGAAACTGAGGCTCAAAATGGTTAAATGACTAATCAAATGTCATATGGTTTCCAAGTGGTAAAGACAGGATTTGAACCAAGGTCTGTCTGGCTCCAGAGCTCAGGTGCTTAACCACTGTCCTTTACTGCCTCTGTGCTGTCTTGTCTCCTGAAAGTCCATAAGGACTTTAGTCAAGTCCATTCCTGGACATGGCACTTCAGTGACACAGGGTCGTCTGAGATCTCAAAGCAAAAAGTACTTTTAAAGTGAAAACAGTACTGAAGATGAATTAAAAGGAATCATTTGAGGCAGTGGACAGGGCACATGCACTGGGTTTGCTAACCTTCACATCAAAGTCCTGGTTCTAAGTTTACACCCCTTGGGCCTTTCAGGATGCCTACTCAGTGTTATTTCGAGCTGTTCACCAAAAGGCTTCCTCCATTTTAATCATGCTCAACTCCCTAAAATTCCTACTACACAGTTTACATTTTCTTGTCTCTATTCCCTTCTAGAACCTGTTCTCTCCCCCATATGATGCCCTACAATAAGTTAAATATGGCCACAAATTCTTTACAGCAACTCCCATCAAAACTATAAATAGTGGAAACTTTATTTCCCCACTGCCTTGAATCTGAGCTGACTTTGTGACTTGCTCTGACCAATAGTTTGTGGCACAAGTGAAATCCTATGACTTCCAAGCCTTGGCTTCTAGAAGCCCTGAAGTCTCTGCTTTCATGCTCTTTGGACACTGCTGCCATGTGAACAAGACCATCTGTGAGGATGAAAGAGACCACATGGGGAAAGAGGCCCAGCAGTCCAGCCATTACAGGATCATTTACCCAGGCCCCAGACTGTGAGCTGAGAATAAGGCTCTCCACGACCAACTAAACCACCAACAGGTGTCAACAGATAGAGCTGAGCGGTCCCAGCTGAGCTCTGCCCAGATTGCCAAGCCAAAGAACAGTGATAAATAAATGGGTGTTGTTTTAGGCACTTAGGTTTTTTGGGGGGGGGTAGGTAATGCAGCAGTAGATCACTAACACATACCTTTTTTTTTTTTTTTTTTTTTTTTTTTGCGGTATGCGGGCCTCTCACTGCTGTGGCCTCTCCCATTGCGGAGCACAGGCTGCGGACGCGCAGGCTCAGCGGCCACGGCCCACGGGCCCAGCCGCTCCGCGGCACGTGGGACCCTCCCGGACCAGGGCACGAACCCGCGTCTCCTGCATCGGCAGGCGGACTCTCAACCACTGCGCCACCAGGGAAGCCCCTAACACATACCTTTTTATTCCTTTCTTCCTAATATGTCCTCCATCTACTCATAGAGTGAGCTCCAAAGTCGCTCCTCCAAGAAGTTTCCCCTGGTGGAAACTTCCCCTGCAAAGCCAGCCTCACTCAGGTTCAAGTCAATGTCCTGCCTTGTGCAATTCTGAGGGCAGTGAGACCCATCTGCCTCCCTAAATATCTTCCCCATCCACCAGCTGATGACTGGGATCTCACCGTTAAAGTTTAACTACTTACATAAGAGCATAAATGCCTGTTATATTTTAAGAGTCCCTGGAAGGGATAACAAGTTTGTACTTTTGATTTTTCTCTTATTAAAAAGTATACAGGAATAGAAAGTGACCCTAACATAAGGTCACTTTCCCAAAGAGAAAAAAAAATGTTTAATGGTTTTGACTAACTTGAATATAAGCCTTTAGGGATATAGATGAAATAGTTATGTATCTAATTTCAATGTTCAACTTATTAATATAATTAAGTGCACATATTTAAAATCATATTATATAAAATAACATTCAATTTAGAAGTATTTTTTCTCTTACTCTTCCATCCATTAAGGTATTTGATTCAAAGTTGCTATATGTGTCTTTAGTGGCAAGTGTCCTCCATGTCATGAGAGACACTTGCAAGTCATCTGACAGTTTTCCAGACATAATCTTCCCTTTCATCTAATCTGTTGTGTATGTGTGTGTGTGTTTTAACTATGATGCTGCCATTGGAATTTTTATATCAAGCCACAAGTACCTACTCACAAAATACTGACAGTTGTTTTTCCATTTATCCTACAAGTGTATATTCGTGATCTTAACAGTGTAACCACTTACATTATTACTTTGTAAAGGGACCTCCAGAAAGCTGACTTACAGTGACATCTAAGGCTTGCAATTTGGGGATCTTATCCCTAGGGAAGAATTCATTAAATTCATGTTAAGTGTCTTTGCTCTTTTTTTTTTTTATTTAGAAGGTCACCATAATCATCTAAAATTTTATGATTTCCTGAGGTCATTTTAAAGTAATGTGTCTTCCCCAGATAGTACTTTGTGGATCAAAAAATGTCAGAGAGAGCATTCCGTAATGCAAAGGACACTGGAAGGACTAGAATGTATGGAGACTCCCTCTTTCCTGAGAAGTATTTGCAGGGGGAGACCAAATTTCCTTATCTCACAAATATTAACACATACTTCTTCTAGAAACTTCAGATAACACATAAAATTAGAGGTGAAAATAAAATCACAAATAATGCTACCAATTAGAGATTATGATTTCAACATTTTGGTTCATTTCCTTCCAGATCTTCCTCCTACGCATTATTATACATTACATTCAATTCAATTGGCTCTATTATTACTTAATATTATAACATAAGCATTTCCCTTATTAGGGATTCCTTGTAAGAAAAATATGCCATCATTCAGCTAACCAGCCTCCAGGGGCAATACACTGATATCGTCTGGGGGAAGGGGCAATGTCTCAAGCAGACACCAGCCCGTGGCACCTTTGTGTGCATGGCTTTAGATTCCTTTTTCCCCTTTTCCTTTATTGAACATCTACCCAAGTAAAATATACCACAAGTGAATAAATGGCAGTCCCTGCCCTCAAAAGAGAGAGACCTGTAAACAATCAATTGCTTAAAATGTGAGAAGGGCTTGAAAAGAGGCATATACAAAGTTCTATGGCCACGAAAAGGAGAGAAGGTTGACAACTCAGGGGAGGTTTCATGGAGGAGCCAACATTTGAGGATTTGGAGGGTTTTTTGTTTGTTACTTTGTTAATTGCTTGTTTTTAGGATATTAAGACTTAATTTTGAAAATATTTTCAAAGTCACGAGAAATCTTCAGAATCTTTCCCCCAGTAGATTCTGGGAACTGAGCATGTCTGCCGTGCAGAAACCTGCTGGACCACACCTGTGTTATGCACCAGCTGAATATTTCCTGGACTAGGGAATTTCCCCTGAGAGCAGGTTTGGACAGGGGAGGAAAAGAACATGAGGGTACCTGGCCTGAAGGGATGGGACTAGTGCAAGCACAAAAGGCTAGAATGAGCGATGCACTCCCATACTCATCGCCTTGCCTTGCACTTCCATGTCCCACATACACTGCAATGACACCACCACCTGTACTCTCTGATCCTCTAAAATAGGCAAGTCTCGTACCCCTCCATTAAGTTCCCAGAGTTTAGTGGCGACAGCAAGAATGTAATTGTGTTGAGCCCACGGCCTGGGTTTGAGGCTCAACTCCACTACTTAACTGTGGGCTCTGTGTGACCCTGGATGATTCGCAGCCTCCACTGTGTTCACATTTCTGCCCAGGCAACCTTGCTTACTCTCTCTCAGTCTGTAGGTATGGCCAGAAGCAAGCGACAGATGTGCCCCTTCTGGCCACACTGACCCTACAGATTCTTCACCTCAGATCTGTTTCTTGCTTTTACATTGGAACCTTGCATGTGACATTTTCTGAATGTCCTAAGGCCCTACACCCAGAACTCTGAGGTCTGTTCACTTCTTTCCCATGCTGGGGGACTTGGGTCCATCCCAGTTTCAGACACAAGGCTGGGCCAGTGAAGGCCAGACATGTAGACTTATAGTGTGTCCTGACCACCCCACCTAAAGTAACCCCCGTTCCAGGCAATCCACATAGTTAAGTCTGCATTTATTTTCTTTATAGCATGGGTCACTTTCTGAAACTATCTTGTTTGTTTGTTTACTTATTTATTGTCTGTCTTCCTAGTAAAATAAACCATAAGAACAGGAATCTTGTCCCAACGCCTAACACAGTATAGGGCACTAAAGATGGAACAGTAGGAAAGAATAAATGAACAAACATAGAGTAAATGTGACTTCAGAAGATGAATATGTATGACAGTGCTAGATACTGGAGAAAGAAAGAAATATGATAACATCCCTGACTTCCAAATCTCACTGTCCAATAAGAAAAGAGAATAAGAAACAAAATAATTGCAGTACAGTGTGAAAAGCATAATATCAGACATATACATAGGTACAGAGATAGTACAGAGGAAGAGGCCTAAATATTTTCAGAAGGAAGTTATTTCCAAATTTAGTTTTAAAGAATTATGGCAATTTGCCAGGTAGGTAATAAGGGAAATCCTTTCAAGAGGGCCTCTTGGATCTTTATTCTGACCTAAACATTTACCTCATTTCCCTTCCTCATGGAAACTTGGGGTTAAAAATACCCTTTAAGATCATCCAGTCCAGGGGTCCTTAAAGAGGACAGTTGTGCTTTTAAAATATGTCCACAAATTCTCTGATACTCATCCCATCAATGGAACCTAATGCACTTCCCCTTGGATGTGGGCTGTACTTAATCATTTCTAATGAAGAGAATGTGGCAAAATGATAAAGCTTGACTTCTGAGGCTGGGTCACAAAAGACATCGTGCCCTCCATTTTATTCTCTCTACCTTGGACCACCCATTCTGGAGGAAGCCAGCTACGATGTTGTGAGGATTCATAACAAAAGGCACTGAGGCCTCTTGCCCACAGCCAGTGAGTGAGCCTTCCTGGAAGCAGATTCTCCAGCCCCAGTTAAGCCTTCCAGTGACGGCAGCTGTGGTCTTGCCTGCAACCTCGTGAGACTCAGAATTCCCCAGCTGAGCTGCTCCTGAATTCCATACCAACAGAAACTGTGAGATAATAAATACTTGTTGTTTTTAAGCCATTAAGTTTGGGGATGATCTGTTACACGGCAACAGATAACAAATATGAGGATCTCAGACAACTGGTGTGTATTTGAATTATAACTTTCTATTTACCTTATTAGAAATAAAAAGTGAGAAGTGTTAAAAATATTTGTGTATTAATTCATTAAAAATAATGTTAATAATACATGTTAACATAAATAACGTTTTTGTGAAAAATAACATTTTTCCCAAACAAAAATTGTTTAGTTAGAAGAATGGCATCATTTTAAAACTTTACAAATCTTTTTTATGTCTACTTTCATGGAAGATAGCTGGATTCTTATATCTACTTCTGCATTTAATCACTTGTGAAATCGCAGATCTTGTAGCTTCTGGAGAACTCCATCATACCCTTGTAAGAGAGTAAGAATGAAAGTCGCTGGTCTCGTCAACATTCTCTGTAACACTCGTGACAAGTAGACACAGGGGTCACACTTGAACATGCTCAGTGATTGCAAACTCACTAGTTCCTAAGAAAGCCCACTGCCTCCCCAAAACATCTCTGATAATTAGAGTTCCTCTCTCTGCCATGCTAGATGTTCTCTCTCATTAGTCTTATGCACTCTCCTTAAGATTATTCAGAATAAGTTTAATCATTTATTTAAGGCTAAAAGACCCTCATAGTGTTTATTGTAAGAGTTATTCATAACTTTACAGTTTACAGAGTACTTTTGCCCACGTTCCAGTAAAAAAACAACTTCAAGATAATCAATGCAATTCTGAACGAACATCTCAAAAGAATTTATCATGAGTTATGCCCTCCTGCCAATTAATCTCAAGATCTGCCTATGATCTTTTACCAGATACAAATATCCCTATAGAAACTCTTTTCAGGTAGGAGACTGGCAGAGCTTACAGACTTTAAGTATCTGGGATGGTCAAATAAAAAGAACACTGAAAACAATTAGTGCAATTTTGAAGAGAGATTTCCCTTTTCTGCTTAAAGCACAGCCTTCTCATTGCATTAGACATTCAAGTCTTGTGTTTTAAGTGCCTTCTGCAGCATCCTTAAAGCTTATGCATATTTCCACATGCCTCATAAATAACTTGAGCTTAGCTGTTCATCAAACTGTCCACCAGGTCCCTGTTTAGAGATGGCCTGGGAAATGACGTCTGCTGGTTTGTAAGGGTACAAAGACAACATTTGTGACTGTCTCTGAAACACAGAAACAAGTCCTGGAAACATCTCCAAAAAAAAAATCTATCCAGAATAGAAAATACAGTTTCTCCTCATGTTAACCCTAAACTCTGGGAAGAAAGAGCAGTGCTCAGTCAGATTTAAAAACTGAGTTTGAAATCCTCTTACATTCACATGAAAATACTTGACACACACAACAAAAAATGGTACTCTGTTTATGAGAATGCAAATTGGTACAGTCATTATGGAAAACAGTAGGACAGTTCCTCAACAAATTAAAAATATAAAAACTACCATACAATCCAGGAATTCCATCTCTGGTATACATCCAAAGGAAATAAAATCAGCATCTCAGAGAAATACCTGTACTCCGACAGTCACTGCAGCACTATTCACAACAGACAACATATGGAAACAACCTAAGTGTCCATCAAAAGATGTACGGCTAAAGAAAATGTGATATACATGTATATATATTTATCTATATATACAAATATATATACATAAGATGTTATATCACTCAGCCATAAGAAAGTAAGAAATCTTGTCATTTGCAACAACATGGATACACCTAGGGGACATTATGCTAAGTAAAATAAGACAGAGAAAGTCAAATACTGTATGCTCTCACTTATATGTGGACTCTAAAAAAAAAAAAAATTTGAACTCATAGAAACAGAGAGTAGTACATTAGTTACCAGAGGGGTGGGGAAAATGGAAAGATGCTGTCAAAAGATACAAGCCTTCAGTTATAAGATGAATAAATTCTGGGGATGTAACGTACAGCATGGTGACTATAGTTAATAATACTGTATTGTGTACTTGAAATTTGCTAAGAATAAATCTTAAGCATTCTCATCACACACACACAAAAATGGTAACTATGTGAGGTGACGAGGTGTTAATAAACCTGATTGTGGTAATTATTTCACAATGTATATCAGATCATCCTGATGTGCACTTTAAATATCTTACAATTTTATTTGTCAATTAAACCTTAATCTGAACAAAAAATAAAGTGAATATATAGTTATAAAAAATCATGTTGTATACTTTAAATATATACTATTTTATTTGTCAATTATGCATCGATAAAACTGGGAAAAATAAATAGAAATAAAATTTAAAAGAAATGATGGAAAACAAAATGAACTAAATCCATCTGAAAGCTGTTCACTAACATTTTCAATCTCCTAATTCAGAAGGATCCATTCAGAATGGATACTTCCTATTACATTATAGGATTTATAGAACATAATATTGCCCCTGAAAAAAAATCTAAATTAATATTACACAATTCAGAGGATTCATTCAGCCATTTCTTGCCTTCTCTCACTACATAATAAAGTATGAGACTAGTATTCTACTCTTAATAGTAACAGGTAACATTTATTGGGTGTTTATTACATCAAGGATTGTACTAGGTGCTTTTCAGCTTTAGCTCATTTAATCCTAATAACCACATTAAGTACTCTTGTTATATCCCTTTTACAGAGAGGAAAACTGAAATTTAGAAAGCATATAGCCAAGGTCACAGAACTAGAGAAATGGCAGAGAGAGAACTGCAAACAATGGCCTATGAAATGCCAAATCTCAACCTCTCAATCACTGCATCACTGCACTATAAAATTCTGGTAGCATGAAAAACTAATACATTTGGATTGAGATAATAGTTATTTACAGTTTGATATTGGAAAAGATGAACTAGGAACTACCTGGCAACACCCAGGACCTCCCAAACAGAGAGAGCCTTTGATGTCGTCATTACATGCATATCCCTGGAAGACAGGAAATGACCTTCCAGGCATCTGGGAAAAGTGGTTAGAGATATGTGAAAACTAGCAAAATGAGGAAAGAAACAGTAAAAAATTGATTTGACTGCATAAGAGTGATACTAATTAGAACCATTTGTGTGTGCTTCCATTTACATTTATACTGCAACATATCAGGTTGCACAGATTTTGTGTTTTTATTATATATGTTTTATTTTATAGCAACAAGTTCTCCCCAGTGGACCTCTTACGCCACCTTTGAATGCAGAGAAGCAGCACAATGTGGGCTTGGGTGTCATCCTGACCTGGGTTTGAAACTTGCTGCACTATTTATTGCCTGTGTAGCCTTGGGCAACCTGTACAAACTCTAAACCTCAGTTTTTTCACCTGTAAAGTGAAGGTTAAAAAAAAAGGAAGAACATGTCTTAAATATCGTATAGGATTTAATACATGTAAAAGTACATGGCACTTTGTTAACTATTATTTGTATTGTGATGGTGATTAATAAGCTTGGCCATATGATCACTGAAAACTTGAAACAGTTTTGTTTTTCTAATTAGAGAAAAGCATTGTCCTCACCTCCCTCCATTTTGCAGCTGTGTTTCCAATTTACAGTCCCATCTCCTTCCCCTCACCCATCATGGGACTTCTATATCCTTCAGCAAATACAATAACTTGCTAAGAGAAGAAAGAAAGATAAGAAGAGCAGAGGGGTGGAGTAACAGAAGAATGAGAAAAAACAGAAGAGGCTATTTTTAAGTTTGTAAAACCACCTCATGCCATGCAGCAGAAATAGATCCAGTGTTGTGAACACAGAAGGGAAATTTCTTTGTGATACTTCCTGGGGTGAAAGGAAGATGATTTACTGCAATGAACCATCCAGAGATGTTTGGAGAGAAGGCCTCCATCCAATCCTTAGGCAACACTACCATCTTGCCATACATAAATACCCAGTGTCCAGATATAACCAAACTGATTTCACTATCAGAACAGTCAAGACATCTAAACTGGAAACATGTTAACTGAAAGACATATTCTTTTTTTTTTTTTTTGCGGTACGCGGGCCTCTCACTGTTGTGGCCTCTCCCGTTGCAGAGCACAGGCTCTGGACGCGCAGGCTCAGCGGCCATGGCTCACGGGCCCAGCCGCTCTGTGGCATGTGGGATCCTCCCGGACCAGGGCATGAAGCCGTGTCCCCTGCATCGGCAGGCGGGCTCTCAACCACTGCGCCACCAGGGAAGCCCTGAAAGACATATTCTATAAGATTCTGTATGTTTGAACAGGGAGAACCAAGAGTACAGTTCCAGGGATTGAATCAGGCCTTAAATATATGGTATTAAACGTGTGTAAACTGGAGATAATAGCAGAGACCTTAAGCAAAGCACGTAGGAACAAATTAAGTGCTCTGTAATCTTTGGGAAACTCTAACCTCTGATACTTGCTTTGTTAAAGGGGAGGAGAAGTAGGTCACAGGATCTCAGCTTAGAAGGAAGATTGGGCTGGATAGCAGTTGGGTTGAACATCTAAGCTGGTTGAGAAAAAGAGGGTGCTTCAGAGGACTAGAGAGCAGAGAAACAGGGAACCCTTCCAAGAGCCTGCATTTGGATCTTCACAAAGCTGTCATTTCTGTTTAGAAGAGTATTTATTACGTTTATTTGAGATTTATTATGGAAGAAGAATATTGTCAATGGACCAACGTCTAATGGAGAGATAATTGGCAAAACATTTATCATTGACCCATTGTTCCTGGGAAAGCTATTTAACCTTTATCACTTCAATTTATCTGTCAGTAAAATACTAGAAAGACTATGGCCTCACCCTGTCTCTTAGTAATAAGAGAAGTGCACAAGATGGCCACTGCTCATCAGGAGAGCAGCCACTCAAGCACCCATGAAGTCTTCCAAGTCCATAATGGAGAACTCTACTCTGGTATCACAACCACCTATGGAGGTGGGAGAAGGAGTAGGTGGTGAAATGTCATTCAGTAATTCAAAAAGTAAAAAGGAAGAAAAGTGCGTGGGTGAGGGTCCTGAATGGCTTGAGGTATCAAGGGGATTTGAGACAAATCATGAAAAATAGGAGAGAAAATATAAGACACAGATGGAAGCAAAGTACAATATTCAAATAATAAAGAAGAAAACATCCCAATTGAGTTTTGCAGTCCAAAGGCATAAATAAAAATAGCAGTCAATTAAAATTGGGAAGGAAGGTTAAAAAGTGGGTGGATAGTTAAAGTGAAAAAGACAATGTTAAGAAAGTCTTAGCAGTTTGTTTCAAAAATAAAAACGTGGAATTAAATGAGGAACAAAAAGTAAGACCGTCATGAATATGGAGGATGTCCTTCTGGGGCCTTTCTCATTCATTAACTTTTTATTCCTTCTCCTTAAATGATTTCAAGTCATGGCTCACTTTTTAAAACTGCCTTACAGAGCCATGAAGCCAAGCATTTGGTTGTTTTAGTGGTAAATGTAAACTGGCTAACTGAAGGATGGTGGTTCGTGACGACTTAAAGAAAATAATAGCACAAGAATAAGAGCGTATCTGGGTTTACCCAGCCCTGTCCAGGGAGAGAGACACTGGGATTTATTTCTAGCTGGACTTTCATTTCTTCACTTGAAAGAAGCACTTTACATTTCTCTTTGGCATATCCAAACTGCCAGCATCACTCCTCTTGTGCTTTGGGGCCATTGTTAAGTAAAATGAAGGTTACTTGAACACAAGCACTGCTATACGGAGACAGTCGACCTGAAAACAGAGACAGCTACTAGGTAACTAAACGGGTGGGATACGCTGGACAAAGGGACGATTCACATCCTGGGTAGGACAAAGAAAACGGTGAGAAAGTTCATTGCACTAACTGACAACAGTGCGCAATTTACAACTTACGAACTGTTTATTTCTGGAATTTTCCACGTAATATTTTTGGGCCGAAGTTGACCGTGGGCCACTGAAAGTGCAGAAAGCAAAACCATGGACAAGGTGGGACTGCTGTATTATGTTAAGGGTTTTTGGCCTACGAATAAGCAGGCAACTGCTTTTTTTCATTTTTTACCATCCACTAGGCTGCACGGATGGCAGCGCTCCCTCCTGCCCCGTGCATGACGCATTTGTGCCTTAGCTTCGTTCTGAAGACCTTGTTTCACCCCCATCCGGGCCACCATCACCCCACTCCCACCCCCGAACTCTTGCTGGACCCAGGTGAGCTTCCACTCTCAGAAGCGGCCCTTCCGCGTGGCCTCCGGCTCCTTCAGGGCAGGCCTCACACCCCCTGGAAAACTGCGTAAGGCCTTAAGGCCATTTCCCTGCCCCCTTTCTCTTCCCTTTCATACCCCTGACCACCCTACTACCTCAGCTCCTGCCCCACCACACCCCATCGTGCTCTCTCGCAGACTCCTGTGCCTTTCCTTTACAGTATACTTACCGCAGGTTCTAACTCTATACTAGTTTACTAAACTAACGGAGGCAGGACCCATGTCTACTTAGCTCATTATTATATTTTAGCACCTACTACCATACTACCATTCCTGGCACCTAGATGATGCTCAATGGAACATTTTAAATGGATGGGTGAGCAAATGGCTCCCTTCATCCACCCGGCTACTCCATGCTGCCTGATCTCACTGACTGTTTCAGGCGACTCACCCGTGGTCAGGAGGCGCCCACTCAACAGGACAGTTTATTTATCGTCCCTACGGCTTGGCATAGAAGAGAAATTCACTTATGAGTCAAGTGCCACTAGAAGCACTGTTCCCTCAGGAAATAAAGCGGCCACATCTCCGGGCAGCCCTCTGTTCCTTCTCCCATGGCTGCAGGAACAGGAGTGCAATCACCATGCTTCAGAGGGAGCCCCCTCTCTTCAACTACCAGCATTCTATCAGAAACGAGCATTTTAATCCCTCCGGCTCCTTTTTGCCCACCCCCAGCCCTAGCAGACCCTGCCTGAGAGGCCAACGGACCAGCTTTCCTGCTCCTTCCGGATGGCAGGTCCTCTTCACCAGTTAAAATGAAATGGCAATATGTTCAAATTAATTTTAAAAGGTTTCTGTGATTTGTGGATTAGCCACATCTAATAAACTGTTGTTTATTAGGGGAAAAAATGGTTTCTTTCTAACCAAAATAATCCACTTATATTAGTCTCGCGCTTCTTGGATGAGATGTGCTAAAACAAATAATATCTCCCATGCTAATGGGGCAGCGAAAGTAAAATGCTTCCAACTCCAATCTATCAAAATACAAGTATTTCATTCGAGATCTTTAGCTCATTTATTTTCATCCTCAAGAAACATATTGATTCACATTATCTAGTAGAAGATATAAAAGGCTGGCATGAATTTGTTCCGCTTTAATTTGCCACCTATCATAGGTTACTTCCTCACCTCCTAATTTTTATATTTCAATACATTGAGTTCATTTTGCAGTTTCCCTATTTGGGCCTCAGATTTTTACATAATTTCTGAAAACTTTTACAAAATTTTACACAATTTCTGAGCATGGAGAAAAAAATTAAAATATGTGCTTGCTCACAAGTTATTCTTCTAATCCTCAGAACTGTATTTGCTTCTCTTTAATCCTCCCTTTTTTTTTTTTTTTTTTTTTTTTTTTTCTTTTGTGGTTTGCGGACCTCTCACTGCTGTGGCCTCCCCCGTTGCGGAGCACAGGCTCCGGACGCGCAGGCCCAGCGGCCATGGCTCACGGGCCCAGCCGCTCCGTGGCCTGTGGGATCTTCCCGGAACGGGGCACAAACCCATGTCCCCTGCATCGGCAGGCGGGCTCTCAACCACTGCGCCACCAGGGAAGCCCCAATCCTCCCTTATTAAGTACACCTCTAAGAAGTGACTTCATGCACACCCTTCAAATAAAGCAAAGCCTTCCATGGGGTAATGACTAAACCCTACACTACTTTGCATAATGCCACCGGAGCCCTTATATGAGAAGATAGGCATCTGCCAGTGCCTCTTACTCTATCAGTTCCCAAAGCCACAAAGCATGACCCACATGTCTTAGGCTTCATATAAAAGCAGGAAAAGCCATTGCCACAGGATTTTCCACATTTGTTTAATGTCATTTTAAACTGTTGTGAACTTTGCTTCTCTATTTACAAAGATGCCACCACCACTATGGAGGATGCCCAGCGCTTCAGGACTCCCATCCGGATGACCCCTTTCTCCACTGCTGTTTATACACCTGCAGAGCTCGTCTAAGCAAAGATTCTTCTGTGTGAAGTCACCTTTTCCCCTTCTCATTACCCCTATTCTCCAATATTTCTCAGTTCCTTTAGTCTGGGAGAATTCAATGTAGCAAAACTTTATAAAGTTTTTCACTCGATCCAAAAAAAAGCTGGCAGAACAGGGACGTGAACCTGGGTTAAGAATATATTCAAGCAAATGCAAGTAACACCATTTTCCACTTCTTTTATCCAACTTTAGCTGTGAAAAATACAGTAGAGAAATGATACAAGGAAGGACGAACAGAAAGAATGAAAGTCATACTGAGTGGTTTGCCAGAACCCGGTAATTTTCTGGCTTTTTTCCCTTAACATTGGCCACTCCTCAAGTAGACTTTACTAGTGCCTTCTCATCTCTTTGACTTCTTTTTTTAAATGTATATGAATAAGGCTGTTAAACTGAGGCATAAGGTACATACCATAAACTTCACGTTTTAAATGTACGGTTCAATGATTTTTAGTAAATTTACAAAGTCACGTGACCACACCATTGCAATACAGTTTTAGAACACTTCCATTTCCCCCCAAAGGTCCCTTGTATGTGTTTCTTTGACTTAGCAAGGAGCTCGGTCTTTGAACCACTTGTCTTTATACTCACCTCCTAGATGATCTCATCTGGTCTCCACATTTTAAATACCAGACATATACTAATTTTTCCCAAATCTATATCCCCACCCTGAACCTTTCCCCTGAACTCCAGACTCATCTCCTCCTAGACGTCTAATAAGGCATCTCAAACTCAGCATGCCCCACACCGATTTTTGATCTTCCGCTAAAATTGCTCCTCCCACAGTCTTCCCTAACCACTTAATAGCAATTCTTTATTCCAGTTGCTCAAGCCAAAACCCATGGAGTCATCCTTGACTCCTGTCTTTACACCCAAACACCCAATCCATCAAGAAATATTGTTGACTATACCTGTAAAATAGATTCAGAATCCAGCCATTTCTCATACCTATACTGCTAGTACCTGGGTGCAAACCACAACATCTCTCACTGGGATTACTGCAATAACCCCATTACTGGTCTCCCACTCTTTTTTTTTTTTAACATCTTTATTGGAGTATAATTGCTTTACAATGGTGTGTTAGTTTCTGCTTTATAAAAAACTGAATCAGCTATACATATACATATATCCCCTTATCTCCTCCCTCTTGCGTATCCCTCCCACCCTCCCTATACCACCCCTCTAGGTGGTCACAAAGCACCGAGCTGATCTCCCTGTGCTATGCAGCTGCTTCCCACTAGCTATCTATTTTACATTTGATAGTATATATAAGTACATGCTACTCTCTCACTTCGTCTGAGCTTCCCCTTCCCCTTCCCTGTGTCCTCAAGTCCATTCTCTACATCTGCGACTTTATTCATGTCCTGCCCTGAGGTTCTTCAGAACCACTGTTTTTTTTTTTTTTTTTTTTTTTTTTTTTAAGATTCCGTATATATGTGTTAGTATACGGTATTTGTTTTTCTCTTTCTGACTTACTTCGTTCTGTATGACAGACTCTAGGTCTGTCCACCTCACTACAAATAACTCAATTTCGTTTCTTTTTTGGTTGAGTAATATTCCATTGTATATATGTGCCACATCTTCTTTATCCATTCATCTGTTGATGGATACTTAGGTTGGTTCCATGTGCTGGCTATTGTAAATACAGCTGCAGTGAACATTGTGGTACATGATTTTTGAATTATGGTTTTCTCAGGGTATATGCCCAGTAGTGGGATTGCTGGGTCATATGGTAGTTCTATTTTTAGTTTTTTAAGGAACCTCCATACTGTTCTCCATAGTGGCTGTATCAATTTACATTCCCACCAACAATGCAAGAGGGTTCCCTTTTCTCCACAACCTCTCCAGCATTTAATTTTTCTAGATTTTTTATGATGGCCATACTGATGGGTGTGAGGTGATACCTCATTGTAGTTTTGATTTGCATTTCTCTAATGATTAGTGATGTTGAACATTCTTTCATGTGTTTGTTGGCAATCTGTATATCTTCTTTGGAGAAATGTCTATTTACGGCTTCTGCCCATTTATGGATTGGGGTTTTTTTTGTTTTTTTTTTTTTTTGCTATTGAGCTGCATGAGCTGCTTGTAATTTTGGAGATTAATTCTTTGTCAGTTGCTTCATTTGCAAATATTTTCTCCCATTCTGAGGGCTGTCTTTCCATCTTGTTTATGGTTTCCTTTGTTGTGCAAAAGCTTTTAAGTTTCATTAGGTCCCATTTGTTTATTTTTGTTTTTATTTCCATTTCTTTAGGAGGTGGGTCAAAAAGGATCTTGCTGTGATTTATGTCATAGAGTGTTCTGTCTATGTTTTCCACTAAGAGTTTTATAGTGTCTGGCCTTACATTTAGGTCTTCAATCGATTTTAAGTTTATTTTTGTGTATGGTGTTAGGGAGTGTTCTAATTTCATTCTTTTACCTGTAGCTGTCCAGTTTTCCCAGCACCACTTTTTGAAGAGGCTGTCTTTTCTCCATTGAATATTTTTGCCTCCTTTATCAAAAATAAGGTGACCATATGTGCATGGGTTTATCTCTGGGCCTTCTATCCTGTTCCATTGATCTATATTTCTTTTTTTGTGCCAGTACCAGACTGTCTTGATTACTGTGGCTATGTAGTATAGTCTGAGGTCTGGGAGCCTGATTCCTCCAGCTCCATTTTTCTTTCTCAAGATTGCTTTGGCTATTCGGGGTCTTTTGTGTTTCCATACAAATTGTGAAATTTTTTTGTTCTAGTTCTGTGAAAAATGCCATTGGTAGTTTGATTGGGATTGTAGATTGCTTTGGGTAGTAGAGTCATTTTCACAATGTTGATTCTTCCAATCCAAGAACATGGTAATCTCTCTATCTGTTTGCATCATCTTTAATTTCTGTCATCAGTGTCTGATAGTTTTCTGCATACAGGTCTTTTGTCGCCTTAGGTAAGTTTATTCCTACATATTTTATTCTTTTTGTTGCAATGGTACATGGGAGTGTTGCATTAATTTTTCTTTCAGATTTTTCATCATTAGCGTATATGAATGCAAGAGATTTTTGTGCATTAATTTTGTATCCTGCTACTTTACCAAATTCATTGATTAGCTCTAGTAGTTTTCTGGTAGCATCTTTAGGATCCTCTATGTATAGTATCATGTCATCTGTAAACAGTGACAGCTTTACTTCTTCATTTCCAATTTGGATTCCTTTTATTTCTTTTTCTTCTCTGATTGCTGTGGCTAAAACTTCCAAGACTATGTCGAATAATAGTGGTGAGAGTGGACAACCTTGTCTTCTTCCTGATCTTAGTGGAAATGCTTTCAGTTTTTCACCATTGAGAACGATGTTGGCTGTGGGTTTGTCATATATGGCCTTTATTATGTTGAGGTAAGTTCCCTCTATGCCTACTTTCTGCAGGGTTTTTATCCTAAATGGGTGTTGAATTTTGTCGAAAGCTCTTTCTGCATCTATTGAGATGATCATATGGTTTTTCCCCTTCAGTTTCTTAATATGGTGTATCACATTGATTGATTTGCATATACTGAAGAATCCTTGCATTCCTGGGATAAACCCCACTTGATCATGGTGTATGATCCTTTTAATATGCTGTTGGATTCTGTTTGTTAGTATTTGGTTGAGGATTTTTGCATCTATGTTCATCAGTGATATTGGCCTGTAGTTTTCATTTTTTGTGGAAATGGTGGCCTCATAGAATGAGTTTGGGAGTGTTCCTCCCTCTGCTATATTTTGGAAGATTTTTAGAAGTAAAGGCATTAGCTCAACTCTAAATGTTTGATAGAATTCGCCTGTGAAGCTATCTGGTCCCGGGCTTTTGTTTGTTGTAAGATTTTTAATCACAGGCTCAACTTCAGTGCTTGTGATTGGTCTGTCTATATTTTCTATTTCTTTCTGGTTCAGTCTCAGAAGGTTGTGCTTTTCTAATTTGTCCATTTCTTCCAGGTTGTCCATTTTATTGGCATATAGTTCCTTGTAGTAATCTCTCATGATCCTTTGTATTTCTGCAGTGTCAGTTTTTACTTTTCCTTTTTCATTTCTAATTCTATTGATTTGAGTCTTCTCCCTTTTTTTCTTAATGAGTCAGGCTAATGGTTTATCAATTTTGTTTAACTTCTCAAAGAACCAGCTTTTAGTTTTCTTGATCTTTGCTATTGTTTCCTTCACTTCTTTTTCATTTATTTCTGATCTGATCTTTATGATTTCTTTCCTTCTGCTAACTCTGGGGTTTTTTGGTTCTTCTTTCTGTAATTGCTTTAGGTGTAAAGTTAGGTTGTTTATTTGAGATGTTTCTTGTTTCTTGAGGTAGGATCATATTGCTATAAACTCCCCTCTTAGAACTGCTTTTACGGCATCCCATAGGTTTTGGGTTGTTGTGTTTTCACTGTCATTTGTTTCCTAGGTATTTTTTGATTACCTCTTTGATTTTTTCAGTGATCTCTTGGTTATTAAGTAGTGTATTATTTAGCCTCCATGTGTTTGTATTCTTTACAGATTTTTTCCTGTAATTGATATCTAGTCTCACAGTGTTGTGGTCAGAAAAGGTAGTTGATAACAATTTCAATTTTCTTAAATTTACCAAGACTTCATTTGTGACCCAAGATATGATCTCTCCTGGAGCATGTTCCATGAGCACTTGAGAAGAAAGTGTATTCTGTTGTTTTTGGATGGAATGTCCTATAAATATCAATTAAGTCCATCTTGTTTAATGTATCATTTAAAGCTTGTGTTTCCTTATTTATTTTCATTTTGGATGATCTGTCCATTGGTGAAAGTGGGATGTTAAAGTCCACTACTATGATTGTGTTATTGTCGATTTCCTCTTTTATGGCTGCTAGCATTTGCCTTATGTATGGAGGTGCTCCTATGTTGGGTGCATAAATATTTACAATTGTTATATCTTCTTCTTGGATCGATCCCTTGATCATTATGTAGTGTCCTTCTTTGTCTCTTGTA
The DNA here is from genome assembly GCF_026419965.1 of Kogia breviceps. Taxonomy (NCBI): domain Eukaryota; kingdom Metazoa; phylum Chordata; class Mammalia; order Artiodactyla; family Physeteridae; genus Kogia; species Kogia breviceps. Next base: position 27,408,141 of record NC_081310.1, on the reverse strand, counting down.
GTAGTCTTTATTTTAAAGTCTATTTTGTCTGATACGAGAATTGCTACTCCAGCTTTCTTTTGATTTCCATTTGCACGTAATGTCTTTTTCCATCCCCTCACTTTCAGTCTGTATGTGTCCCTAGGTCTGAAGTGGTTCTCTTGTAGACAGCATATATACGGGACTTGTGTTTGTATTCATTCAGCCAGTCTCTGTCTTTTGGTGGGAGCATTTAATCCATTTACATTTAAAGTAATTATTGATAGGTATGTTCCTATTACCATTTTCTTAATTGTTTTGGGTTTGTTACTGTAGGTCTTTTCCTTTCTTGTGTTTTCTGCCTATAGAAGTTCCTTTAGCATTTGTTGTAAAGCTGGTTTGGTGGTGCTGAATTCTCTTAGCTTTTGCTTATCTGTAAAGGTTTTAATTTCTCCATCAAATCTGAATGAGATCCTTGCTGGGTAGAGTAATCTTGGTTTTAGGCTTTTCCTTTGCATCACTTTAAATATGTCCTGTCACTCCCTTCTGGCTTGCAGAGTTTCTGCTGAAAGAGTAGCTGTTAACCTTATGAGGAGTCCTTTGTATGTTATTTGTTGTTTTTCTCTTGCTGCTTTTAATATTTTCTTTGTATTTAATTTCTGATAGTTTGATTAATATGTGTCTTGGCGTGTTTCTCCTTGGATTTATCCTGTATAGGACTCTCTGTGCTTCCTGGCTTGATTAATTATTTCCTTTCCCATATTAGGGAAGCTTTCAACTATAATCTCTTCAAATATTTTCTCAGGCCCTTTCTTTTTCTCTTCTTCTTCTGGGACCCCTATAATTCGAATGTTGGTGCATTTATGTTGTCCCAGAAGTCTCTTAGACTGTCCTCAATTCTTTTCATTCTTTTTTCTTTATTCTGCTCCACAGTAGTTATTTCCACTATTTTATCTTCCAGGTCACTTATCTGTTCTTCTGCCTCAGTTATTCTTCTATTGATTCCTTGTAAAGAGTTGTTTTTTTGTTTTTGGGGGTTTTTTTTGGTGGTACGCGGGCCTCTTACTGTTGTGACCTCTCCCATTGTGGAGCACAGGCTCCGGACACACAGGCTCAGTGGCCATGGCTCACGGGCCCAGCCACTCCGTGGCATGTGGGATCTTCCCGGACCGGGGCACGAACCCGTGTCCCCTGCATCGGCAGGTGGACTCTCAACCACTGCACCACCAGGGAAGCCCTGTAAAGAGTTATTAATTTCATTTATTGTGCTGTTCATCATTGTTTGCTCTTTAGTTCTTCTAAGTCCTTGTTAAATGTTTAACATTTGTATTTTCTCCATTCTGTTTCCACGATCTTGGATCATCTTTACTATCATTACTCTGAATTCTTTTTCAGGTAGACTGCCTATTTCCTCTTCATTTGTTTGGTCTGGTGGGTTTTTACCTTGCTCCTTCATCTGCTGTGTGTTTCTCTGTCTTCTCATTTTGCTTAACTTACTGTGTTTGGGTTCTCCTTTTCACAGGCTGCACGTTCATAGTTCCTATTGTTTTTGGTGTCTGTCCGCAGGGGTAAAGTTGGTTCAGTGGGTTGTGTATGCTTCCTGGTGGAGGAGACTAGTGCCTGTGTTCTGGTGGATGAGCCTGGATCTTGTCTTTCTGGTGGGCAGGACCACATCCAGTGGTGTGTTTTGGGGTGTCTCTGACCTTATTATGACTTTGGCAGCCTCTCTGCTAATGGGTGGTGTTGTGTTTCTGTCTTGCTAGTTGTTTGGCACAGGGTGTCCAGCACTGTAGGTTGCTGGTCATTGAGTGGAGCTGGGTCTTAGCATTGAGACGGAGATCTCTGGGAGAGCTTTTGCCACTTAATATTACGTGGAGCCGGGAGGTCTCTGGTGGATCAATGTCTTGAATTCGGCTCTCCCACCTCAGAGCCACAGGCCTGACCCCCCGCCAGAGCAACAATATCATGTCAGCCACATGGCTCAGAAGAAAAGGGAGAAAAAAGAATGAAAGAAAAAATAAAATAAAAGTTATTGAAATAAAAAATAATTATTAAAAATAAAAAAATTAAAAAGTAATTTAAAAAAAGAAAGAAAGAAGAGAGCAACCAAACCAAAAAACAAATCCACCAATGATAACAAGCACTATAAACTATACAAAAAAAAAAAAGACAGACAGAACCCTAGGACAAATGTTAAAAGCAAAGCTATACAGACAAAAATAACACAAAGAAGCATACACATACACACTCACAAAAAGAGAAAAAGGGAAAAATATTTTTTTTTTAAAAAAAAAAGGAGGAAGAGAGCAACCAAATCAATTAAAAAATCTACCAGTGATAATAAACTCTAAATACTAAACTAAGATAAACATAAAACCAGAAATAAATTAGATGCTGAAAGCAAACCCCAAGTCTACAGTTGCTCCCAAAGTCCACCTCCTGAATTTTGGGATGCTTTGCTGTCTATTCAGGTATTCCACAGATGCAGGGTACATCAAGTTGATTGTGGAGATTTAATACGCTGCTTCTGAGGCTGCTGGGAGAGATTTCCCTCTCTTCTTTGTTCGCACAGCTCCCGGGGTTCAGCTTTGGATTTGGCCCTGCCTCTGCGTATAGGTCGCCTGAGGGCGTCTGTTCTTTGCTCAGACAGGACGGGGTTAAAGGACAGGGTTAAAGGAGCTGCTGATTCGGGGGCTCTGGCTCAGTCAGGCTGGGGGGAGGGAGGGGTCCGGATGCGGGGCGAGCCTGCAGCGGCAGAGGCCGGCGTGACGTTGCACCAGCCTGAGGCGCGCCATGTGTTCTCCCAGGGAAGTTGTCCCTGGATCCCGGGACCCTGGCAGTGGCAGGCTGCACAGGCTCCCGGGAGCGGAGGTGTGGAGAGTGACCTGTGCTCGCACACAGGCTTCCTGGTGGTGGCAGCAGCAGCCTTAGCGTCTCATGCCCGTCTCTGGGGTCTGCGCTGATAGCCGTGGCTCGCACCCATATCTGGAGCTCGTTTAGGTGATGCTCTGAGTCCCCTCTCCTCATGCAACCCGAAACAATGGTCTCTTGCCTCTTCGGCAGCTCCAGATTTTTCCCCAGACTCCCTCCCGGCTAGCTGTGGCGCACTAGCACCTTTAGGCTGTGTTCACGCCGGCAACCCCAATCCTCTCCCTGGGACCCAACCGAAGCCCGAGCCTCAGCTCTCAGCCCCCGCCCGCCCCGGCGGGTGAGCAGACAAGCCTCTCGGGCTGATGAGTGCTGGTCGGCACCGATCCTCTGTGCAGGAATCTCTCCGCTTTGCCTTCCGCACCCCTGTTGCTTTGCTCTCCTCCGTGGCTCCGAAGCTTGCCCCCTCCGCCACCCCGTCTCCGCCCACGAAGGGGCTTCTAATGTGTGGAAACCTTTCCTCCTTCACAGCTCCCTCCCACTGGTGCAGGTCCTGTCCCTATTCTTTTGTCTCTGTTTTTTCTTTTTTCTTTTGCCCTACCCAGATACGTGGGGAGTTTCTTGCCTTTTGGGAAGTCTGAGGTCTTCTACCAGCGTTCAGTAGGTGTTCTGTAGGAGTTGTTCCACATGTAGATGTATTTCTGATGTATGTGTGGAGAGGAAGGTGATCTCCACGTCTTACTCCTCCATCATCTTTAAGCAGGCTGGTCTCCTACTCTTACACTTACTCCCTGCATTCTATTCTCAACACAGGAGCCAGAGTGATTCTTTTAAAATTTAAGTCAGACTATGTCACAACTCTACTCAAAACCCTGTAATGACTTCCCATCACACACAAAACAAAAGCCAATATCTTTACAGTGGCTTACTGGCCCCCATAAGCACTCTGACCTTAACTCTACTACTTTCTCCCTTGTTCACTCTGCTTTGGTCTCACTGGTCTCCTTCCTCTTTCTCAGACATATTTGGCTCAGAACCTTAACAATGACTGTTCCTTCTGCCTGCAAGACTCTTCCCCCAGAAAACTGGCTAAATTTTTTATCTCCTATATGTCTTCCCTCAAATTCTACTTCTTTCTCAATGAGGTCTATCTTCATCACCCTAATTAACAGTATAAATTTCCCCCTGCACTCTCAATCTCCCTTACCTTGTTCTGTTTATTTTTGTTGCATGGAATTTTCCACCTTTAACTTGATAAGCTGCTCCTAAATTTAATATGAAAGAGCAAAGGGCCATGAAGAGCCAAACAGTTTTGAAGGAGAATGAGAAAGGATATTACCCCTACCAAATAGGAAACTTACTGTAAAGCTGCAGTCATTAAAAGGGCATATCAGGGGTACAGAGATGGAAAAATAAGACCAATCAAAAAGAATAAAGGGCCCAGAAATAAATCTATGTCTACATAGAAACTTGAGATATGACACATTAGCATCACAAATCATTGAGAAAGAAAAGACTGCGTATTTAATAACTTGTGCCAGGACAATTGGTTTTCTATTTGGAAAAAGATAAAATTAGATCCCTATTTTACATCATGCATAAAGTAGATTCCAGAGGGATTAAGAAACTAATCAAAAAGAAAAACTTTTAAACCTTAAAAGAAAATACAGAAAAATATACTTATGATATCCTGGTAGGAAAAGTTTTTATAAACATGATTAAAAAAACCATAAACCATGAAAATATTGAAATATTTGACTATACTACTATTTAAAAGCATCTGTATAATAGATGACACAATAAACCAAGTTAAAATAAATGCCACAATCTAAAAGATGATACATATAATTGAAAAAGGACTGGTTTCCAGTATTTATATGCATTTTAACTGCAAATAATAAAAAAAGACAAATAACTCAATGGAAACACTTTCAGTGTTTAAAATAAAATTTAAATGTTGGAATATATGAGCAGACAATTAATTCACAGAAGAAGAAATTTATCTCGCCAGTATACATATGAAATATGTTCGACCTTGCTAACTGAATATGCAATTTAAATGATGATACTCTGCAACTGGCTCCACAAAATATAAAAATAAGTCTTATAACACAAAGTGTAATTCATAAGAATGTAGGAGAAATGAAACTAATCCCTGATGGGGTGTGTAAACAGGTCTAACTACTTTGGACAAGAGTTTGACAATATCTAGTAAAGTTGAAAATGTATGTATCGTACAACCCAATCCATCCATTTTTCAGAAATGAACCTAGAGAAATTCTCATATATGCACACTAAATTGTGTACAGGCATGTTCGTTGCAGCTTTGCTTATGATTACAAAAAATAATGGGAAATAATTTGTGTCCATCCACAAAAGAAGTTATAGATAAGTTGTGATGCATTAAATTCATCAATACAGTACATTTCAAAAACATATAATAATTATGAATTTTTTTAAAAATGTGCAAAGCCATATATTGAATAGGATATTAATAATGCTAATTTTTATAACAATAGGAAATATTATTTATAAATATAAACACATTTACATACATAGAAAAAATATATATGATTTGCAGTGGATCACAAAAATGGCCATAATTTCCCACCCCTCCTAGAAATCCACTCTTTTACTCTTACACTCTTTTACTCTTTTACAAAATCCACTCTTTTACCACTCCTTCCACCAAGAAGTGAAGTCTATTTGCCCACCCCTTGAATCTCATGTCTTTGTGACTCTCATTTTCACCCGCAGAATACACTGAAAGCAATGTTTTGCCAGAGGCCGAACACATTTCCATTCTATCTCCCTCTCCGAACGCTGCTAGTGTCTAGTGAACAAGCCTGGGCTAGTCTGCTAGGTGATGAACACCACAGGGCCCAGTCAACCCCATCACCCCAGCCTACAATCAGCTAACCACTAGACAGATGAGTAAGGCTGTAGTAAGACAAACAAGAACCCAGCTGACCTGCCAATTGACCATAGACACATGAGCAATCCTAGGTCGGATCAGCCCAGCCTACCTCATATCAATAGAACTATTCAGTTGACCTGCAGACTCATGAGCAATAATAAGGGGTTGTTGTTTTACATCACTAAGTCTTAGGGGTAATTTTTTTACACAGCATTAAATAAGGGATGCATATGCCATCTTCAGTACAATGACTTCTAAGGAGAGAGGGAAAAGAAGAGTATGAAGGGGAGGGAGATACCGTCACCTTTTACACTTACTTTTTTGAGGATTTAGAAGTCCTCAAATCCTGTGATAAATCTGGACAGCAGTAACCCAGGGGTCTGTTATATTATTTTCAGAATTAATCTGAATACTTGAAATGTTGCCTAATTGGTTTGAAGAAGTATGCTACCATTCTTTCTTTTTTTGTCTTATTCATATGAATATGGTAGAACTAGACATGACTAAAAGATCTAGTTCATCATGTGGTTCTCATGTAGACTGGCTACACAGAAATTTGGAAATATTAGACCTGGACTTATGTAACTGACGTCATGAGCCACAGTAACTCAGACTGACCAAATATTATGGTCACACCTCGTTCTATGGTAGCATATAAACAAGAGCTAAGAGAAAAATATCAAACCCTCAATCAGAACTCAAGAGACAAACTTTCTTTCATGGAAAAACATCTATTTTTAGAAGAAAACCAAAACAAACTATTATCAAAGGTATACTTTGATTTTCAGATTAAGTCCTAGAGTCAGCGCCAAGTCAAGCTAATCTTCGCATGTTCAATATTAAGGTTGGAGAGAAAGACAGAGATAAAATGGGTTTCTAGCTGATCTTCACTTTATCAAAAAATTAATTTAACTGTGCATCTCATCCAGTGATGCTGCTTTTATTGAACATAATTGTCTATTTCCACTTCGCTACAATATAATTCCAAGATTTAAAAAACTCATACTGTAAGAGGACATGGTGGTAGGAATTGTAAAGAAGCTATGCAAAACTAGGCCTATCTATAAATCCTGAGTCCCAGTGCAACCAGCTGAAAAAGTTCCATTAATCTTTATAAGATAAGAGATTTCTAAGGAACCAGTATCCTGGATTTGGATAGAATCCTTTCACCCTAAACCCCACATTCAAATTAAATGAAGGATAAAGTCTGTACCTAAAACTCTGGGTGAAAACATAAGCAAGCAATAACCAATGTCTCTGCCATTTAGAGCCAGGAGTACAAAAGCTTCCTTTACAGGGGAAATAATGGAAAGAGTGGAGCCAACATCATTCCAGGTGGCAGGAGGTGAGAAAAGGCATTGGTGGCCAAAAGATAAGGTCAGGAAAGGGGATTTGGAAGAGGCTTGGTTTGAGACAAACAGACAAAACAAAGTAGAAAGTGTATGCTCTGAAGTGAGTCAAGTCATATATGAGCCAGGCTGACAGAATAAATCAAGTCTACACGAAGCTGAAAATGAATCAATTTCATTTGTAAACAGAGCTGCAAGCTAACTCTTTCATATTTACTTATTTATTAAGCATATTAAATGTCCCCATTTCTTTCTTCTTCTACTGTCCATAATCACCTATCCCAATATCTGAGAAAACAAAAATCAAAAACATATATTGATAATAGTTACAATTTGAATAGTACTTAATATGTGCCAGGCATTATTCTTAGAACTTTATACATAATATCTCATTCAATAGTATAATGCATTTATGAAAAAATACTATTATTATCCCATTTTACAGATGTAGAAACTGAAGCATAGGTTTTAACTAGTAATTGGTAGGCCTCAGGTATGACCCCAAGCAGTCTAAACCCAGAGCTTGTATCTTTAACCACCATACTATTCTGATCACAAGCAGACAAAATAGGCAAACAAGCAATGTGAATAGCATGAATAAAAAAAAGTCCTCAGTTACCATTCAAGGAAAGAGTCTAAGCTTAATGCCATAAACTTTGAAAAGAGGCATCTAAAAAAATAAGAAATAAATAAAAGGGATTAAGAACATCTATTAATCCTATTCCCACTTTCCAGAAACAATATTGAATTAACATTTTGAGTCAAACAAATCCAGAAATTTATTGCTAACACCACCACCCCCCCAAAAAAAATTGGAGATAAGTGAAATAAAGGAGTGCATTGGCAATGTCAGGAGGAGTTAATACTCCAGACTTTACCATTTTCCAGGGCTTCATGAAGAATGGAAAAATGAACAAAAGCCTGAGAGAATCTGTCCAAAAATAAAATACACTCCCAACTACTTTGATTGCTCTTTGTTATAGAATATTTAACGTAATCTCAGATCAAAGCACAGAGCTCAGGTCTTCCAACAAAGACTGCATGTAGCTCCCATCTCAATATTCAGCCTATAAACCATACTGAATGGAAGAGAAACAAATCTCAGATAAAGTGGAAAGTGTCCAGAGGAATTTACCTGCATCAGAGCAAACTGAAGTTCAGTCCACATAAAAAATGAGCGAGATAAAAATGAAACACATAGCAATGGCAAACACACACACACACACAAACACACACACGCGCACACACACAGAGGATGAAACAATGAAAAGAGAATTTGCAGAGTTAAGAAAACTAATTGAGCACGAAAACCACACCACCGGCATAGGGGGTCTACAAACTATGATCCCTGGGACAAATCCAGGACACCGCTTTTTTAAAAAAATTTTACTGGCACACAGTTACATCCATTCATTTATGTATTATCTGTGGTTGCTTTTGCACTGCAACAGCAAAGTTGAGTAGTTGCAACAAAAACCATATGGTCAAGAAGCCCCAAATATTTAGCAAAGGGCCTTTTACAGAAAAAGTTTGTCAATACCTCCATGAGAAAATTGATACATTATAAACAAGCTGGCCCTCCTGTCCTGGGCACTACACCACCTTTGTACTGCTGTTTTCTGGTTACACCCTGAAATTGAATGTGCACTAGTGTAAATGCTATATGAGCTGGCAGGTCACACTTTGAACCACATTATTACATGCCTTGAAAAATGTACACTTCTCAACCTCAGCATAAGCCAAGCATCTTTGATAATATACAATTATAACTGCTAACATTTATTCAGCACTATATGCGAGGTACTATTGTGCTTTCATAAGAATACAGAAAAAATGGTAAAAGTGGTATATAAATAAATAAATTTTAGGCAATATTACCTCAGTCAAAAATACTTCCCTGTTGTATAATAATTCTCCTTTATAGATCAATCTAAGCATGAAACAATGAGGAAGGAGAAAAATCAGGCTCAAAGTTTACAACACTTTATTCTACTTCTATAAACATGTTTTATTGGAAGCAACTTTGTAGTAAACATTTTAGAGATTTATTTACTTTATTAATTTTCAGAAAAAATATCAGGCTGCAACCCTGATTATTGAGGATGTATAATTCTTTCAAAAGTTTACAAAGTACAGTGCAGAATTATATGCTACTACTTTAACCTTGGCTAGGAATAAATAGAAAGCGCATTTTATTCTCACTGGCCGTTGAACTGCATTTTATAACTTTGAGGAAAATATCCCACTGGATTAGCTTGCTACCAACTCCTCAAACCCCAAATGAAACTTCCACAGTTCCCTTGGGTGTTTCTCATTATTGAGCAGATATTGTTTACTTTTTTGAAAATAATTATAAAGTCTTGTATAAAAAGTACGTTTTGTTCAGAAATAAAATTTCTCAAAATGTACATACCTCGGGGCTTCCCTGGTGGTTGAGAATCCACCTGCCAATGCAGGGGACACGGGTTCGAGCCCTGGTCTGGGAAGATCCCACACGCTGCAGAGCAACTAGGCCCGTGAGCCACAACTACTGAGCCTGCGCGTCTGGAGCCTGTGCTCCGCAACAAGAAAGGCTGCGATAGCGAGAGGCCCGCGCACCGCAACTAGAGAAAGACATCGCACAGAAACGAAGACCCAACACAGCCAAAAATTAATTAATTAATTATTTTAAAAAATGTACATACCTCGGGCTTCCCTGGTGGTTGAGAATCCACCTGCCAATGCAGGGGACACGGGTTCGAGCCCTGGTCTGGGAGGATCCCCCACGCCGCAGAGCAACTAGGCCCGTGAACAACAGCTACTGAGCCTGCGCGTCTGGAGCCTGTGCTCCGCAACAAGAAAGACCGCGATAGTGAGAGGCCCGCGCACCGCGATGAAGAGTGGCCCCCGTTCGCCGCAACTAGAGAAAGCCCTCGCACAGAAACGAAGACCCAGCACAGCCAAAAATTAATTAATTAATTTTTAAAAATGTACATACCTCGGGCTTCCCTGGTGGTTGAGAATCCACCTGCCAATTTAGGGGACACGGGTTCGAGCCCTGGTCTGGGAGGATCCCCCATGCGGCAGAGCAACTAGGCCCGTGAACAACAGCTACTGAGCCTGCGCGTCTGGAGCCTGTGCTCCGCAACAAGAAAGACCGCGATAGCGAGAGGCCCGCGCACCGCGATGAAGAGTGGCCCGCGCTCGCCGCAACTAGAGAAAGCCATCGCACAGAAACGAAGACCCAACACAGCCAAAAATAAATAAATAAATTTTTAAAAATGTACATACCTCATTGTGATATTGTCACTATGCTGTATATACTCTAGGACCACTACATGTCAATTTTAATTATATTCAAGCACCCCAAGACATGTCAGGACATACTTAGATATTGTTAGTTCATCGAACATTTTAACATCTGTGCTTCAAATATTTATCCAACCTAAACCATGCTCTGCAGGCACTATGCAAGGTTCTGAAAACACTTATGAGCAAGCCCCAGGATTTTTGGAATTTAAAGTCATGATTACAGATGAGCTCTTCCAAGATGGGTATGTAAAACAGGAGTGGGAAAAAAGTTTCTTCTCGTCTGCAAACTCTGGTCATTTGATTGTTGCCTGAAGCGTTTTTGAGAATTCTAAGATAGCATCTGGGATCAGAGAAAACTGCCAAAATCAAATAGCAATGTCTGCTATGGGCATGCATGATTTGGTTCATATTGTATGCTCATAATTTCTTAGAGTACTAAAAGGAAAAAGGACTAAGTATGGAATATTGGACATCAATATTTAAGGAACAGATGAAGAAAGGGGAGGAGCCACAGAAAACTTTTCAATGGCAACATAATGGAAGCTGAAAAGAAGAGAAGGTCCAGGAGGAAGCAGACCATAGTGTCAACTATCATATTCCTTGAGAAAGGAAATTTGGCAAATTGTAATTCTTTGGAGATTTTCCTGAAAGCAGTTTCAGCAGAATGGTGGAGAAGAAACTTAAGCACAGAGACTAAGGAAATAAGGAAGTGGATACAATCTACAGTTTTCTAGAAATCTAAGATTCCTCACACTTCACACTGCTCCCTAATATATAATAATGCATATTTGGTTCTGGGATTATGTCTTTGTCTATTTATAAACACACTTATAAAAGGAAAACTAGTGAAGTAGTGAAGACCTGGAGCTTCACTGCTTGGGTTCAAATCCCAGCTCTCTGTTGCTCTCTATATGTATAACTTTGAGCAAGTTACACAAACTTCTCTGAGATTCTTTCCTTACCTGCCAAATGGAGAATGCTAATGTGACTAAACACACATGATCTTAGAACAGTGTCCAGCACCTCATAAATGTCCAGCAACTACTAGCAATTTTAATTTTCATTGTAAAGAATACAGAGGAAAAAGCAAATGGTCATTTCCCCATGGTGCTCACTACTGCTTGGGGTATGTCCTCCTAGGGCATCAAATGTGTAGTTTTAACCAAGAGAGCAGTACTGCAACAGAAATGTGAATGCTACATTAGCAATGACTTGGTTCAACAAAACCTAAGTGTACACTCCACCAATAATTTTTCTAAGGAAATCTGCTTCAAAACTCTAGTTTCTATATTACTTGCTGGTTTTTCAGTAATGAGGAAGATACAAGATGATATAGTTACTTTAGAATTCATGGATCAAATGTATTCGGAATTCACACCCTGTCATTATGAATTCAATATTCATGACAAGCATTCTGGGTGAACAGCCAGACTGTGGGGCTGGTTTTCTCTTTAATTTTATATGTTACATATGTATGTAATAGTTTATAAATTAGCCTTCTATATATTCTATTTCTGGTCGTTGAAAGGAAAGCTGTTGCTTAGCAACCAGTCTTTTCTGCTTGGCTGATGCTTAAAATGGAAAGTTGTGCAAATCAGAGGCAAATAATTGTGTCCATTAGGAGTGATGAGTTACTTGTTTTAACGACTAAGTTGGCTACCAACTTAGTTTATGGTTCTCTGTGTGGAAACGATAAAATATGAGACAGAAGCTGTATCATGGTATTTACTAATTATTTTTAAGGAACAGATTAATTCATAAGAAGTAAATTCGCATATAAAAAAGGAATAATTCAAGGATATTAAAAAATTACCTAAGTTTTGAAGTATATGGTTAAATTTTCAGATAGAAAATATTTACATCTTAGAATGAAAAGGGAGAACACTGAAACCCATATGCTGAATTCTCAAGGTGTAGCCAACAAAAAATTATGTTTATACCCTGTAAAACTTTGAAACATGATTTTACATATATTTGCTTTGTCCATTTAGGTTTTAAACAAAGATTATTTGCCAGGGAAAGAGAGGTTAGGTCATATGGTGGTAAGAGATTTTGTGGCAGTGAGAGTCCCTTGGCTGCTGCTAACAAAAACTGACCTGGCCAAGTGAAGCTAAAGCATATTTATTGGAACAAAGGGTTTGGTGGTGGTGCTGATGATGTGCTCAGAACTAATGCGATATTGCAGAGCAGGGCTTGGAAACAGGCTGGGCACTCTGGAAAACTTCCTGTGGTCAGAGCCATTGCTGTTTCCTTGTGTCACTCAAGTTTCAAAAGCCCATGGGAAAGCAACTGCCTGGCTGATTCTTCATGTGCCTGCCCCTTGGCTGGGGTGAGTGGAGGGGCCAGGAAGGATCTGGTCTTCTCAACTTCCATGGAGGCATGCGCGCGGATTTATAGGATGGTCACTGCTCAGTGAGCTTTTCCACAAGAGGAAATCTGGGTGTCACTTGGAAGAAAGAAATGGTTACTGGAGATGTATATATGGATACACACACATACACATACATAGTATAAGACTTACAGTAAGTCTCTTGGGTCTTCACGGAACTCATCTGTGACATAATTGCTTCTTTCTTCTCATGTTCCTTACCTCTAAAGTGGATATAGAAATAATCAACTTAATGTATTTACTAGGTAATGTAAAATTTATTGTTTAGTTGGTGATATCTAGAACATTTTAGAAAGGTAATATGTAAATAAATTATAATTTATAAAACAGTGGTGTTTGCATATATTTATATGCAATTTACATGGAGTTAATTTTTATAATTTGAAGCTTTATTCATCCTTTTTTTCATTTTTATAAAATCCCTGAACATCAAGGAAGAAATCTATATAATCACAAAATCTATATAATCACAAAGATTAAATAAAAATAAAATTAAAGCAAAGTCATTGAGTCTAACTTTTTATATAGTGTGGAAGAAAGCCAAAAAGACAAATCATTCCTTTTACATAACTGGATTTTTTTTTTTTTTTTTTTTACGGTACGCGGGCCTCTCACTGCTGTGGTCTCTCCCGTTGCAGAGCACAGGCTCCGGACGCTCAGGCTCAGCGGCCATCGCTCACGGGCCCAGCCGCTCCGCGTCACGTGGGATCTTCCCGGACCGGGGCACGAACCCGTGTCCCCTGCATCGGCAGGCGGGCTCTCAGCCACTGCACCACCAGGGAAGCCCACATAACTGGATTTTTGACTCAAAGTAAAAGCTCATTAGATGTTGAAAGCGTTTGCACATATTTCTATGGTAGCATATCTTGGCTTCGATTTACTTGACTGTCAACATATTCTTTGTCCTTTAACCTAAAAAAGTCTCTGTTACAATTTTAATCTGCCACTGGGACTATTTTATTAGTGGCCAGTGAAAATAAATGGCCAAGCTCCCCAAATCCTCCCTCTGTGTTAGCTCCTGAAACAAAGGTCAAAATAACAGTCTTAAACAAGATAGAAGTTTCTTTCTCACAGAATAGTCAAGCTTAAGTAGACTGCGGCAGACTTGGCAGTTTCACGCTGCGAGGGACTAGGTTTTTCTATCTAGCTGCTCCGCCACCCTCAACGTGAAGTTTCCATCTAGTGGTCTAATATGACTGCTCCTGCAGCAGCTACTGCCATGTCTGCATTCCAACCAGTGGGAAGTTGAGAAGGGTAGAGGGGAGGGCATACATCCCTTCAGCTTACTTATCATTGGCCAGAAACTTGTCACCTGGCCACATCTAGCTGCAAGAAAAGTGGGAAACATAGCTCTTAGTTGGGTGGCTGAGTTCTATTGTTATAGAAGGGTAGAGTGGAAGTTTTCTGTCATGCCATCTCATTCACAAATTCATTACTGTCTTGCATCAAAACAGAAAATACCTATATTCAAAAATAACAATAGCAATCCAAATGTCTATCCAAAGAAACAAACCCTGGAGCAAATTAAATAATACTATAAAATGATGAATAAAATTCTTATAATGTACATTCTCTACATATAAATTAAACTGATGTCTTTCTAACTATCAGGTTAATATATATTGTACTAAAGAAGTAATTAACCTATTAGCACCCCAGAGTTCTAATATCCTCAGAAGGTGGGTGATTAGGGCAACTTTAGGCGTAGTTCTGCCACACTGAGACTCATTATACCATTGGCATGTTGCTGAAATCCTATACAAGTTTTCCAATGATCCTCAGAAAAATATACAGTCTTATATCAAACCCCTTAAAACTATACATTCCCTTTGACTCAGGAATTTTACTTTTGGGAGTTTGTTCTAAAGAGAACAATGAGGATGCAGAAAAAGATTAATCTATAAGGATACTTATTGCAAATTTTTTTGTTGTAGAGAAAGATTAGAAATAACCTAAATGTGCCAAAAAAGGGAAGCGTGTACATAAATTGTTATATCCATACAAGAGAATAGCGCGCTGCCTTCAAAAATGATAGATGCAGAAATTTATTTATTGACATGGAAAGTTACTCACAATATATTGTTAAATGAAATATGAAGATTAGAAAACAGTATGTACAGTGTTATCCAAAGTTTATAAATTAAAACTAAAATATTCTTTAAGAAGGCACAGCAAAATATGAAAAGTGGTTAGGTGTTTCTGGGTGGTGGTGTTAGAGGTCATTGTTACATTATTCTTTTTGCTTCTTTGTAGTTTTGAAATTAGAAAAAAAAAGAACACATATCATTTGTATAATCACAGGTTTTTGTTTGTTTTGTTGTTTTTTTAACAGAGGAAGAAATTAAAAGCTGTGTTCTCTTAACTCCCAGCCAGATTCAGAATGGCACTGGAAGGGGCTTCCTTGGTGGCACAGTGGTTAAGAACCCGCCTGCCAATGCAGGGGACATGGGTTCAAGCCCTGGGCCGGGAAAATCGCTCATGCCGTGGATGCAACTAAGACCGTGAGCCACAACGACTGAAGCCCGCGTGCCACAGCTACTGAAGCCTGCGCACCTAGAGCCCGTGCTCCACAACAAGAGAAGCCACCGCAATGAGAAGCCCGAGCACCACAACGAACCCCCACTTGCTGCAACTAGAGAAAGCCCGTGTGCAGCAATGAAGACCCAATGCAATCAAAAATAAAAATAAATAAATAAATAAATAAATTTATTTTTGGAAAGAAAGGCGTGGGAAGACAGAGATTCTCCTAGCCTGACTTCTGACTTCTGAGGAGGCTCTTGCTCTGGAAACAGTCCTTCCCCAAAGCCTCTTTGAAAGTTTCATCACCCCAGCAGCAGTCACATCTCCCACACACAGGGCCAGATTTTAGATGACCTTAAAGACTAACAGCATGGGTCTTATTCTGTAAGTAATGGGAGAGGCTGTAAGTTTTTAAGCAATGATAAAGGATAAGGATGTATTTCTTCCTTCAGTCCATCTCAAGATTTTCTATATTAATTGATGCTTGGAAAACCACTGTGGAATGAATACAAGAATGACCAGATGGATAAGATAATAAAGAGAAGAGAAACTTTTGTGGTGCCCTAGAATGCAGATCTGTGGAAGTAAATTGACAGGATATGGCCAAAGATTGGGTGGAAGAGAGGTAGTGTCAAAGATAACCCTGAATTTTGTGCTCAGGGACGAGGAATGAATGACCAAGGGAAATTGGAAGTTGGAAGGATTAGCTTTCAGTTTTGAAAAGTAATGTTACTGTTTAGATGTTGGTTGTCCACGAATAAGGAGACATCTAACATGTAGATGGAAACAAGAGTTTGGAAATCCAGAAAAAGGACAGATATATTTATAGAGAATTAAGAATTATGCCAGGGCTTCCCTGGTGGCACAGTGGTTGAGAGTCCACCTGCCGATGCAGGGGACGTGGCTTCGTGCCCCGGTCCGGGAGGATCCCACATGCCGCGGAGCGGCTGGGCCCATGAGCCATGGCCGCTGAGCCTGCGCGTCCGGAGCCTGTGCTCCGCGACGAGAGAGGCCACAACAGTGAGAGGCCCGCACTCATCATAATAACTACAAGGAGCCACGTACCTACTATGCATCAGGTGCTATTCTAAATGCTTTACATGTATGATTTCGTTTAATTATGAAAACAGACTCTGAAGATAAATTATGATAGGGCCAAGATATCTGTTTCTGTCTTGATTAATTAGTGCATATTCCTTAGCCTGGCATTCAAGGGCCTCCAAAATATGACTTTAAATCATGCCTACAATCCACAGCCAGATTCTTTGCAGCTCCCCAAACACCCTCTGAACATTTCTCCCAAGAAGGAGACTTCCACACTCTGTGGTTCCTGCCTCTCTGGCAGTTTCATTATATGAGCTTATATGGTTGCCATTTTTGCCTACTCTGCTTCAGGTCAGATTCTGTCTCTTGTAGTCAAGAGTCCCGACTAATAACCTATGTGAAGGGTATGACTCCTAATCCTTTAGTAACTCTTATAAGAGAAGTGGCACCTCCATTGTCCTGATGAGAATTTCTAACCCCCTGTGTATATTAGACCATGCACTGTCCTTGAAGACACTGGGTATAATGGAAAATTATATGTAACTCATTGTTATGAACCCAAGGCAGTAGAAAAGCAAAACCAGAAGAATCCAACTCTTTCTCTTCAGGAGAAATTTTCACAGGAGACTTGGTGTGGGAGTCCAATCTTCTTAGTTTTACTTTTGATAGTTCAAAAAGGTAAAGCCCAGAAAGGTCAAATAGCTCAGTTCTCTCATTAAAAATAGCTAATGGAAGGGGAAAGACATGTAAATAAATTAAAAATAAAATGTATGGGTACAGTGGTAGAAGTATACACACAATACGCCAGTGGAAGAGTACACCACAAAGAAGGAGTGGGTATTTATACCTAGAAGCAAGAGAGAGAAAGGACTCGAAAATGACTTTAGGAAGGTGGCAACTCTTGAACCCAGTTCCTTGGGGCAAAGACTGCCTTACAATGTCAGCTCTTCCTAGTCTTCTACTCATTCGCATAAAAGTCATACATCATTAGGTCAACAAGTATTTGTGAGATACCTATATATACGAGGTGCAAGTTAAATAAGGTAAGGATTCTTTTCTCAAGAAGCTCACAGAATGACACAAAAAACACCCTCAACTTTTAAAGTACAACATTGTTAGAAGATAAAATGATATGCTGCCTAGGATATTTTTCCAAAAAAAAAAAAAAGTGGGCGACAGGAAGTGGGTGGAGTAATAGATGAAACAAGGCTTGCCATGGGATAGAAATGGTTGAAATTAGGTATGATTGCTTTGCAATGTGATGACTTGGCTAGGCTGAACTACATTTCCCAGAATTCTGTTCTCTCTATGTTTCTGGTGAGGGTGGGCCATAAGAGACATTCTTGTTTGGAATCTGGGGACTGGAAGTAAAGCTGCAGCCGTTGTTACAACCATGCATATTGTCTTTATCTGTCGGTTCCCCACATTGGCATGAGACAGCGGACAGGCCTGAAACTGCTCCACCTACTCCTGGAACTTCCTTCAGCCTCTCCAACTCCACAGCGAGGCACGTGTGCCTAGCTCTGTGATGAAGGGCCCTGACTTCTGTAAGACAGCCACAAACCAAGGTCTAAGGCAAGATGAGTTTCAGTCTGTCCTCGAAGTTTCCAACTCCAGCATGTTCTTATTGTCTCTCACTTTATACTCATCTTCCCCTCCTGACTGCCTGCCCTGTGCACTTCAAATTCCAGCAAAACTCTGGGAGTGGGCGCCAGTGCTCTGTGTTTTAACAGACCTCCCAGGTGATTCTGATAAATGATTGAGAACTACTATGTGGTAGGCCGAAAATAGCACCCAAAGATATTCTTGTTCTAATCCCTGGAACCCGGAAGAGGAGGAGAAACACGACCAGGAGGCAGAGATTCAAGCGATGTAGCCTTGAGCCAGGGAGCGGTGACAACTGCACAGAAGCTGGAAGAGGCAAGGAATGGATTCTCCCTCAGAACCCGTGGAAGGAGTGCAGGGTGGCCTGGCTGATACCTTGATTTCAGCCCAATGAAACTGATTTCAAAACATCTGTTCTCTGCAACTGTTGTTTTACGTCAAGTTTGTGGTAATTTGTTAGAGCAGCCACAGGAAACTAATATACACTGAAATAAAGAAGAATTATAGGCTAAAGTACCTAAAAATTCATTAGATTCTTATAATAAAAAAATATGCTTGCTATTATTTAACAACTCTAAAAATAGTCTTTTGTGTTAAGTAAAATTTGCCATATCTAAAAGCATTTTCCTAACATAGTTCACCATTGAGTTTTAAAGTGTAATAATTTTCATAATATTAGCATCAAAGATGGCTTTTATATACCTTGATTTTCCTATGATAGCTAATCCTGCAGGAAATGAAACAAATTATCTTGGGCAGAAGAGAAAAAATGAGAGACATTTTGCTTATAGCTAAGATTTGCATAGGTTAGAGAGCTGTCACACATCTTCCTTTATGGAGAAGAAAATGTTCTTGGAAAATAATAGTGGCGTTTATTTATAGGAAAATGCTTCATAATAAATATGAGAAGACTTTTAATCGATAATCTATGCTACTTGCTAAAATATTCAAGCTCTTTTTAAGATATCTGGAACATCTTAATAGTTATAATAATTTATTTCTCTTGTGCACAGTTGCCAGATCATTTTCATAGGTATATATTCCCATTTAATCCTTACAACTACTATGTGAGCTGAGCAGGGTGGGTGTTTTTATTTTTCTTATTTTACAGATTTTAAAAAATGATGCTCAGAAAAGTTAAATGACTGGCCCAAGGTTACAAAAAAGGTAGATATTGGATTTGAGATTAGAAACTACCCAAATCTGCTGTACGACATCATTTCCAGGGATCCACGTTTTCTTAGCTGCCCTCAAGGTGGTGTATTAGCGTGTGTGGTTTATTATGCTATGGATAATTACACTGGGGTTCAGAGGTCCTGTGATCTGTTTAATTCAACCCAGTAGGCAGTTGCTGAGCATCTATCACATGTCTTGAACTGTGCTAGTCAACGTGGGGAACACAAAGAAAGGGCCAGACACAGTCCTTGCACTCAAGAGAATTTACGTCTCTATTAGGGAGAAAACGTCTACGTAAATGAAATGAGTAAGGAGAAGAAAAGAATAAAATCAAATGCCACAATCTGGGTGACTTCATACAAAAAACACTTTGAAGAATAGATCTGATTCAGAGCATTCTAGGTGGCAAAGGGTGTGTGTGGTGGTGTGCCGTGCAGAGAATGAACCAGAGCGCAGAGGCTGAAGCAGCCTGTGAAACCCACGGGGGGTTGGGGGGGTAGAGAGGGATCACCTGAGCTACCAGAAGCACCATGGATGTGTCCTGAGGAATAGAAGCTGGGCTTCTTGGTGCCATCTGGTTTCAGACAGTTAAACAGCAGTGAGCATCTTTAATATTTCTAGTGAACACTGTAGCCTAGAAAAGTAAGGGAGAAGCAGTATTCATACGTTAAAAGAAAAGCAAACCAAAAAACCCACAACTTGAAAATCCTCCCATTCTCTCCAATTTTTCTATTCCAGTCCTATGGACACAGCTCCTGAGAACTTACAGCTCTGTCTGTGCAAGTGTTTTCTGACAGTCATAGGTGGGTGTGTGCACGCGTGTTCATCTATGTGTGTAGATGTGTGTAAATGTAGTATATGAACACCTGGCATAAAGTTCCTCTTAGGAAAAGGGGTGTGTTTGTTTAGGAAAATATTTAGAGAGTATAAGGTGAGGATACTGTTTGCAAGGAAACAGGGAAATCAAAGCAACATTTACATAATAAAGTGGCAGGAATTTGGGAGAGGGGCTTAGCTGGAGAAAGAGGGGAGGGCATAGCCAGAGGAGGCCAGTGCTTGAGGAAAGGACAGTGGGTAAGAAATTTCTGGGGCCAGGATGGATGAAGGATTTTTAAGAATAGGGATATATAGGGCTTCCCTGGTGGCGCAGTGGTTGAGAATCCGCCTGCCGATGCAGGGGACACGGGTTCGTGCCCTGGTCCGGGAAGATCCCACATGCCGCGGAGCAACTAAGCCCGTGAGCCATGGCCGCTGAGCCTGTGCGTCCGGAGCCTGTGCTCCGCAACGGGAGAGGCCACAACAGTGAGAGGCCCGCATACCGCAAAAAAAAAAAAAAAAAAAAAAAAAAAGAATAGGGATATATAATTTTTCCCTTTTTTTGTAAATAAGTTAATTTGTTTTATTATTTATTTATTTATTATTTTATTTTATTTTTTTGGTCACGCCACACGGCATGTGGAATCTTAGTTCTTGGACCAGAGATCAAACCTGTGCCCGCTGCAGTGGAAGTGTGTAGTATTAACCACTGGACCACCAGGGAAGTCCCTGTATCATTTTTTTAGATTCCACATGTAAGTGATATCATATGATATCTGTCTTTCTCTGTCTGACTTACTTTACTTAGTATCCTAATCTCCAGGTCCATCCACATTGCTGCAAATGTCATTCTTTCACCCTTTTTAATGGCTGAGTAACATTCCATTGTATATATGTACCACTTCTTTTTGTATCTGGTGCTTCCATGTAAATTTTCTCCATTGCCTTGACTCTTCCATAAAAGTAGTGAACACCCAGAGTCTTGCGTCAGTGGTATTTGGGGAAGTACATAAAGTGAGTGCAGAGAGCAGGGCTATGTCCAACAAGGGGCAACAGCAAGGGTAGCTTTATGGGCAAGATGATCACAGACCAAACTAAGTTAGAGCCAAAATCTGGGTTTTCCATTTCACGTAGCCTGGGGGTCTAGCCAATTTCATCTGAATAATCTAGGACATGGTAACCCCTGCATGTATCTGGGTTACACCAGCTTGTGGTCAGTCACTTACAGTGACATTTTAGTTTCTGTTTCACTGGGCTCCTCTGTCACCACAGAAAGGCCTTTCTGTTTGCTGAAAATCGCCAGCTCCTGGAGGAGGAGGTGGTAGAGTTAGATTGGCTGAGAGTAGAGTCTCCAGAGAGTGACTCAGGTTTGGCTTCTCCTGGCTCCAGAGCCTATTTTCTGTTTACCAGGGGATTAATCATGGTTTCCAAATTGGTCTGCCAAGACGCCAGCAGGACTGATTTTAAAAAAAAACCAGAGGTGCTGGGTTTGGGATTTTTCCATGCCCTGGTCAGTGATTTTCAACAGGAAAAGGAAGGGATATGATTCCTTGTCTAGAGCCTCGCAATAAATTATGGAGCTCCCTGTAACTAATCTGATTCTGATCACTTGTCCCTGTATAAACACACCAGATTTATAGCAGCTGAGGTGAGATGCCTCAATTCTCTCCTTTCTGGTCAGCAGAAGAGTGAATTCAATGTTTGATCAACCAGATTTGGTGGGCATTTTGACTTAATTCAATCTAACAACTATTTAATGTGTAACCAACACAGGCTACAGAAACCTAAATGTGATATTTACAAGAAAATCAGGAAGGGTTTGGAAACATGTAGAAAACAAACAAATAAATAAATATTTTTAGTCCTTAAAACAGAGGTTTGAGCCTTTTTACTGGATTCATTACAACACTGTTAGGATACACATTATCCAATATATTCATATACAAGCAATGAATCAACACAGTATCTTCCTGAGCCTGACAGTGATATCATGGAGAAATCTTTTTAGAAGCTGAAGCAGTAATGGTTTTGCTGTCATTTGTTGGGTTGTTTACCATAGGAGGTGGTTTGATTATTTTGCATTGTAAATATTGATACTTCCACAGATACCCAGACAACTCATATTTCCTCAGTGAGGGCAAAGAAGCTCTTGAAAACATCACAGATCATTTTAAAATGGACAACTTGTTTTTCAATTAGCTGGAATTACTTTAAGTAACTTGTGATACTTTCGAGTTTAATATATGGATATTTATCCTTATATTGATAAGCATAGTCTCTAGCTTGGGAAAGTTTGTATTAATCACACAAAAAGATTTATTTTGTGAAGCAGATTGGTAAAAAGAAACATGTGACAGTTCTGTTATGGTATTTTTTGCTTTATCAATCTTTTTTTTAAAGTATCGATAGTAGAACAATTAGAATAGAGAAACAGCTTACCATATTATAACATAGCTGTCTTTAGGTCCTGGTTAATTTTCATCCCTTCAACTGTTTGCTCTACGTAAATCTGCATTTACAACACATAGGAACTAGCATCATTATGATATATTTTGTGATTAGAAGATAGATAGATACATAGATAGATAGATACATACATACATACATAGATTGATAGATAGATAGATAGGCAGGCAGAGAGACGGACAGACAACAATGAAACATTCTTCCTAACTGAGTCTCCAAACCCACTGGTGCCTGAAATCCCACTTACTCTATATAGTGTTAGGCATAGTCTGCTTCAGCAGTGTTTTGTTCCTGTGCTTCAGAGAGTGATGATGCTATCTCGAGGAACATCAATGATCAGGAAGTATGGCATGTTCAAGGGGCATGTTTTCAACTTTTCTGACGCCTTTTTTTTTTTTCTGTGGCATTAATCTGGCACTTAAAATTATTGGGAAAGAATGGCAGTACCCCAAAGTCCATTCAGTGTTCCCCACTGATGGCACAGAGAAGAAAGAGCAACACTGATGAGTATTCGAATAATCATTCTCAGACTCTCTTCTGGATCTGGGTTAGGCTTGGAGAGATCAAACACACAGAACAAGTGAGTACAAAATGGGCACTTAAACTTGAACTTCTGAATCTGGGGTTGAGAGTTAAGAGTCCAGGTTCTAACTACTCTGTGGACCTCCTGAACCATGGGCCTCCATGATACCTAAGTAAAGTGAAGGTGGGATTACATCAAGGTTAGGAGGCGTCTATGATGCATTCCTTAGAAGCTGTAAACTGAGGTGTTTTAATCAGGTGGTTTGGAAAAAAAGCTTCTAGAGTCGCCTGCTGTAGGGGCAGTGTCCTTGGGGGCAATAGTGCAACAAGATTATTCACCTAAGGCAAAACCTTCTAAAAAGTCATTCTGAAATTTACAGTTGGAAAAAGCTTTAGAGGTCATATGATTTACCTCCTTACCTGCTATATAAATTCCTCTACAGCATCTCTTAAGTTTTATTATCCACTTTCTGCCTACACACCTGCAATGACATGGAATGCACTTAAATACCCATTTAGGTAGTAACCTTTCTAGGACTTTTTACGTAGCCCTGCACTTATCTATAATCTTCTAGGAACATTCCCTTCAGCGTGGTAGCCAAGTAACCGTTTATTTCTAGCTATAATTATTTGAGATTCCTCTATTTTTATACAAAAGTGCTATGTTGGGTACTATAGAGAGAGTATAGGATTGAGTGATACAGACTTAGAATCCTGGGTTAGCTTTAAGGACATTTCAGTCTAATGGAGGAATGTAAACACAACACAACACACACACACACACACACACACACACACTCTGACTACCTGGGAGGAATAATCAGGGAACTTTCAGCGAAGAGATTGTTTGTGAGCTTGGCCTTAAATTGTGAGTAGAATTTGGAAAGACTTTTGCAGAATGGCCTAGAATATAAGCAAAGTTCTATCACATGGGAAAATAATTCAATAGGATTCAGGTCTCTTGCTTAAGGACCCTACTTCCCAGAAGGCAACCGTGAGGAACTTTCCATTGAAGGACTTGCTTTGGGAATTTAGATTATTGTACTCTTTGATTTTTCAAAGATGATGTTAGTAGTTCTCTTTTTCAACAGAACATTCCTATTAAACCATATTTCCTGTCCCTGGAATAATCTTATACTGAACAGAAGAAAGGAAGTAAATAGAGTTCCAGAAAGCAATCTTAAACCATACCCACTTTGAAAATAATATCCAAAGGAGATATTTTTAAAGGTACTTTTTTTTTTTTTTTTTTTTTTTTTGCGGTACGCGGGCCTCTCACTGTCGTGGCCTCTCCCGTTGCGGAGCACAGGCTCCGGACGCGCAGGCTCAGTGGCTGTGGCTCACGGGCCCAGCCGCTCCGCGGCATGTGGGATCTTCCCGGACCGGCGCACGAACCCGCGTCCCCTGCATCGGCAGGCGGACCCTCAACCACTGCGCCACCAGGGAAGCCCTAAAGGTACTTTTATTCAGAAAATTTTAAAAAGGAATGAGCAAAAAGGCAAGCAACCCAGATTTTGTCATATAGAACGTAAATGCTCTCTAAGAGGGAAGAGCTTGGCATACCGCAACAGCAGAGGTCTGAAATCTGAGATTTTTTGATTCGCATTTCCTGGTTGTGTCATACGTGTTACTCCCTGCCTGAATGTAAGCTCTCTTGTTTCTCTCCCCCTACGCTGGGCTCGACCAGGCCCAGATCTGCTCTGTCTCTCCGGGTTTGCTTACCAGGCACAGAGGAGGCATATAGTTCGGTGGCTAAACCACAGGATAGAATGCAGCCTCTTCCACCACTGACTCACAAGATGACAGGGCCAGCTCACTTCCCCTTCTGATGTTTCTGTTCCTTTGTGTATAGTGGAGCCCTAGCAATCTTCAGCACCTTTCTTCATTCCACAGAAATAAATGAGTATATTTGTGAGTGTGCTTTGAGACAGGGATCAAAAGAGATTAGTTCTTGTTCCCTGCAGGCAAGGCACAGAATCACTTTCCCTCCTATTACTGTTGCACCAAAAATACCCATGGGATATTTCATCAGGGATAAATAGCGGCTTTTTTCAATGTTGGCTTGTTTATTACAGGGTAAGAACAAAATCTTGGGCTACACAAGTTACATCCCCATGTTGACTCACTTCCTTACCTTCCTCCTAGCTGCTAGAGCACCAGGGTCAGTTGCTTATTTTACCTTCCCTTGATGTTTCATCCTTGCATTTAGTACACAGGATTGATTCTTCTTCTGCAGATACAGAGGTGCATTGCTTTATGCTACAGGCTGTCTATAGGATGAGTTTTGTGGATATCAAATATTTGTAAACAAATCAAAATTCTCCCTCAACTGAAATCATTATCTCAGAAGAGTTTTTTGTTTTGAGTTGACTTCTCAGCGTGATAAAGTGGAAAGAGCATCAAAATAAGAAATAGAAGATTAAGCTTCCTATTCTGGCTATGCCCCTAATTCGCCATGTGACTTTGGGCAAATGACTCTCTGAAGTCCCACTAGTCTATGCCCTGGCCATGTGGGGCCTCAATTTTGTCATCTCTAATATTTTGGATTCAGATTAGATGATGTTTATGGTCCAATTATGGAATTCTTTAAACAATCCCAGTAATCCATGATACCATTACTTTAAATACCTTAATTTTAGCCTTTCCTTAAGGAATTTGTAGTAATAATTATCAACTCTTGAGAATTAATGTGAAAGATGAATATATGAAGGTTAAACAGCAGTAATACATTTTATAGGCAGGTTTCCAATTTATAATTATAACTGGTCTTTTCTTGCAAAGTATTTGACGATATATTTTCAGCAGTTTGATAAATATTCTACACATTCTGGACCCACCCTGCTTAGCTTTCGAGTCCTGAGACACACTTCTTAGTGAGTTTTACACCTGTGGCTTTAGATATCATCTGTTGTTGTTGTTGTTGTTTAATTTTCAGATTTTAAAATTTTATTTATTTATTTTTTGTCTGCGTTGGGTCTTCGTTGCTGCGCACAGGCTTTCTCTAGTTGTGGCGAGAGGGGGCTACTCTGCATTGCGGTGCGTGGGCTTCTCATTGCGGTGGCTTCTCTTGTTGCGGAGCACAGGCTCTAGGCACTCAGGCTTCAGTAGTTGCAGCACACGGGTTCAGTAGTTGTGGCACGTGGGCCCTAGAGTGCGCGGGCTTCAGTAGTTGTGGCACACGGGCTTAGTTGCTCCGTGGCATGTGGGATCTTCCCAGGCCAGGGATGGAACCTGTGTCCCCTGCATTGGCAGGTGGATTCTTAACCACTGAGCCACCAGGGAAGTCCTGATACCATCTACTGTTGACTTTAATAAATTTATATATTTAGCCCAGACTTCTCTCCTAAACCCCAGACTCATATTCTGCAGTCTGTGACATCTCCATTTGGATTTCTAGTAGATGTCTCAAACTCAGCAGGTCCAACATGGAATGCCTGATCTCCACTGCCTCCCAAACCGCTTCCCCCATTGTTCTCCCATCTCCGTGCACCGCAACTCAGACCTTCCGTTGCTCACGCCAGGAGCTGGGTTGTCATGCTCACTGCCTCTCTTGCTCTCACCATCCACATAATGCCACCGAATTGGTCTCCCTGCTTTCTGCCCTCATTCTTTTATGAATCATTTCCCAAACAACAGCCAGAGCGATCCCTTTAAAAATGAAGTCAGGGGCTTCCCTGGTGGCGCAGTGGTTGAGAATCTGCCTGCTGATGCAGGAGACACGGGTTCGTGCCCTGGTCCGGGAAGATCCCACATGCCGCGGAGCAACTAAGCCCGTGAGCCATGGCCGCTAGGCCTGCGCGTCCGGAGCCTGTGCTCCGCAACGGGAGAGGCCACAACAGTGAGAGGCCCGCATACCGCAAAAAATAAAATAAAATTAAAAAAAAAAAAAAAAAAAAATGAAGTCAGAAATCATGCCTGACCAAACCTCCTTCATTGATCTGAGTTAGTAATTAATTCCTGCTCACTCAGAGCACAAGCCAAAACTCAGAGCCCTTGTAACCTTGTCATTTATTTCTTTATTTATGTTACGTGGGCCTCTCGCTGCTGTAGCCTCTCCCATCGCGGAGCACAGGCTCCGGACGCGCAGGCTCAGCGGCCATGGCTCACGGGCCCAGCCGCTCCGCGGCATGTGGGATCCTCCCGGACCGGAGCACAAACCCGCGTCCCCTGCATCGGCAGGCGGACTCTCAACCACTGCGCCACCAGGGAAGGCCCGACCTTGTCATTTTTATCTCTGCTCCTCTCCCTTTTTCCCACTCTGCCCTTGCCACATTGATCTCCTTGCTCTCCCGGGTCTTGCCAAACATGGTCATTGCTGAGGCCTTTGCATTTGCTATTCCCTGCCCTACAATGCTCTTCCTGTAGATATCCACATGACTCATTCCCTTGCCTCCTTCTGGTTTTTGTTCAGATGTCATGTTCCTACTGCGTTCTTCCCTGAACAGCTTCCTGCCCTCCTATGCCCTGCCCCTGGTATTCCCTAGCATCTTTCTTTTTTTTTATTTCTCTATAACTTTTATCATCTAATACAGGGTGTCTTGACTTTGGCATGATTGACATTTGGGGATAATTCTTTGTTTTGGGGGATTGCCCTGGGCAGTGCAGGATGTTTAGCAACGGTAGGGATGTTGCTACCTCCTACCCGCTAAATACTAAAAACCCACCTCCTCCTCCCCAGTGTGACAACCAAAAATAGCTCCAGACCCTGCCAAATGGCTCCTGAGGGGCAAAGTCATCCCCGGTGGAGAACCATGATCTAATATCTGTTTTACCTATTTATTTGTTTATTGTTCCTCTCTTCCCCACCACCAGAATATAACCTCCAGGAGAACAGGAATTTTTTGTCTCTATTCATTCACTGCTGTAGTGCAAGCACCCAGAACAGAGCCTGGTGCATAGTAAGTGCTCAATAAATATTTAATGAGTGAATAAATGAAATGGACTCCTACCTTTGCTCCTCTGAGCTCATCACGCTCTAGTCACACAGGCCCTTTTTCTGCCTGTACATCCTGAGTTCATTCTCACCTTTCTGCCTCTTTCTTTTAGCTCCTGCTCCTGTAAAGTTCTAACCACAGGTCATCACATGGTGGATCCCAGCTTTTTACTCAGGTCACTACTTAAATGTCACTTGTTTGAAGAGGCCTTCCTACCTGATCGCACTGTCCAATATGACCCTCCCTGCCTGCCAGAGTTACTCTCTATCATTTACTCTGATTTCGTTTCTTCATTACATCCATCTCTGACATGAGCTTATTTGTTTACATGGTGAGTTTCCGGCTTTCCCTCTTAAATGAATGTTCTCTGAGCACTTGACATTATCTGTTTATTTATCATGGCAACCCCACAGTCTAGAACACTTCCAGGCCCAAGTTTGTGTACCGACTGAACAAATAAGCCTACCTCCTAGTTGATTTCAGAGTGGAAGAGATTTCAATGGTTAGGAATTAAAGGTGTGTCTGTCAAGGTTCAGTTGCAAAGAAGAGAATCCACTTTAGCTAGTTTAAGCTGAAAGGGCTTAATCACAGCATTAATTCTGTGGCTCACGGAATCATTGAGAAGGCTGAAGAAACAGCCTCCACATTGAGCTCTCACGGACCACTTTGAAAGCCACACATTGACTGTCCCACCAAGGGAGAGAATGCTCTTCAATCAGGAAACCTCTAGCTGAACCGGAAGCTGAGGTTCCAGCTGCTGGCTCTGAGACCAGACCACCACTGTCAGGATCAGGCAGCTAGCATGAGAAGGAGGTCAGCACTCTTCACGAGCTGTCAAGATCAGAAAACCACCCCCAGAAAAAACAGATACCACCATGCCAGTGTTGGCCAGCAGAAAGAGCAAAACAGTGAAGCTTGCCCTTCAGAGAACTTGATCTTCCAGCTCTCGTGGCAGTACTTCGGATCAATGGAACAAATTCAAATGAACACCATGGCTTCTAGGAAGTCTGGGAAGATGTGGCTTTTAGCTTTCCAGTCTCTGCAGCACAGGCAGGCACATTGGAAGGAGATTTGAATGAGTGTGGAGGGACAGATTACCATATGCACGTGTGGTGCTAAGACAGGATGGAGAGATAAGAGGTAAAGAAAAACAAATGAATCTTCAACTTCATATCTGCAAGGCAAAAAGTTTGCCCCCAATACAAGTCAAATAGTCAAGAGTCTCTTATACACAGTACTGACGGGTAGCATTCATACAATTTCAGGAAATGATTACTTTTTCTCAAAGATGCAACAGCATATGATGAATAAGTTGTCACCATTCCTAAAGATCAGTCCCAGTAAACCAAGCTCAATAAAGCCATGATCTGAGCTCTCCTGCATAGTGGAACTGTTTATACCTTATAGCCCTACAAGAAAAGTGTGAGTTCCGTCAGCCTGAGCACTGTTTTTCATAGCTGGTCATGTACATTTATTTCCAACTTAGGGCAGTGCTCAAACTCAAGTCTTTGGAAAGGCTTAAATTGGACAGAATCTCAGATTTGTACTGGCTAAGAAAGAAATTCATTACTAGATTTCATTTTTATTATTTGAAATCTATGAAAGGTTATTTATTGGAATGAATCTATTTTCATAAAACATACTGTCTACACTTACATCAGGTCACATAATGCAGTGTGAATATGTATTTTACTTAATTCATTTTTTGCAAGGATAAAATTCGCAGTCTTTTTATTCTTAACCTTATATTTGCATGCTTTTCAATATTTTAAAAGTTCATTGCAATTATAGATGCTGTTGGTTTATCTGTTTTACACACTTAAAATCTAACTTTAAATAGAATCAATATGAAATGATAATTGGGGAGCCCTTGCTCGACTAAAAATATAGAGATAGAGAAAAACCTACACAAAATTTTAGAATGTACTTTTAAGAATGCGATTTTATCAAATTTAGGAAATGCAAAACTCTCTACAACTTTTAAATTCTTCCTTTTAAGTACTTCATGCTTAAAATAGCTTAAGGATTTCTTCCATTCTTTCTCTCCGATATTCTTTGCAAAGGACTTTTTAAATAGCTACTCTTTTTTGAGTACCTTCTGTGTGCTAGACCTGGAACATTCTCTCTTTTAATCCTCATAGCTTCCCTATGAGGTATAGGTATTATTTCTGCTATGCCGATGCAGACACTGAAGCTCAGAGAAATTGCTCGTAAGAGGCAGAACTGGGGTTAGAAATTGGGATTTGACCTCAAGTCCTCTCAACTTCAGAGCTTACTCTTTCTCCTGTAACATTTAGTTATTCACTCACTCATTCATTCATTTATTCAGTTAATGCTACTCAAGGTCTCCCTATGGGCTAGGTGTGTATAGTTTTCTGAAATTAAAATAATGAGTCCAAAAAAGGGCACCATCCCTGCCTGTATGGAGCTGAGAATCTCTACACCCTCCAGCTGGTTGCTTATTCAGGATTTATAGATGAGGATTAACTTCCTGCAAACACAGACAAGAATGTGAAGATTGCCATTTTTTTTTAAACGTCAGAGATGGCCATTTTATAAATATTCCCATGTGAGAGAATATTAAAATTGACTACCTGCCCTAGGTTACATGTGTTTGCTTAGAGTCCTTGATGACTTCATGATTAATGAAGCCCAGAAGTTAATTAGAGAGGCTGAAACTCAAGAAATCCCTGGTGAGAAAAATAAGGATTATCTAATTTTTACACAAGGCAGAAGCAATGACAGAAATTGAGCTCCTGTCAGGAAGGAGCAAGCATTTAAGACATAGTTTAATAATGTTTTGGGGTGCTAGTAGTTTTGGCACATTGGCTAACACTGCCAAATTCCTGAGTCAAGGTACTAACCAGCCATCAACTATAAATGACAGAACCCATTATGTGTACCAGGACTTCAATGCCTGGAGGGGCCAGTAGGCTGTGTACCAGGTGTGGAGGGTCAGGTCTATTAACACATAGGAATATTCTTCACTTCCACACCCAAAAATATGTTTTCTCCTATTGGTAGATCTTTCATTTTTTGCCCCTTCTGATAGAGATATAGATATAGGAACTATTTCACTTTCCACTTTACCATAGGAAAAACAACAGCCTGAGGGCATTGATGAGTATCTGGTGTTCAGCCTCACTCTGGGGGAGTCCTATGGAGTGGCAGGGCCTATGGGACCCTGGAAATAACATGCCTTGTCTATTGGGGCAGCAGTTATTATAACAACAATCAGTTATTCCTGCTGATTGTTGCTGTGAAAGAGGGCCCAGTAGTGCCAGATATTTCATTTTTTAAAGAGAAGCCAGAAATCAGGATTTTTCTGTGAAATCATCTGATATTTAAATCTTGGCAACTAATTCAAAAAATTTTTAAAAAGAACAAAAAAACTCTTGCACCAACATTTTTAATAGGGTGATCAATCATCCTTGGTTGGTCCAGGACCAAGGTGTTGCCTAGAGCATGGGTCTTTCAGTACTAAAACAGAGAGAGTCCCAGGAAAACGGAGATGTTTGGCCCTTCTAGAATGTGGAGGATAAAGAAGATATCTCTATAAGCCACAGAAAGTCTGTAGGTGGTCAGTTTGTAACCGCTGATGATTAGGACAGCAAACTAGAATAGGATTCACAATGTCACATTTTCAAAGGAGAGGGAAGATATTTGATGAACAGAGAATGACTACGTATATCCAATTACTCACTTCTGCTCTCCCCACAGTCCACATCTGATGGCCACAGTCAGGTTAGAAACTACTGTAGTAAACTGATTGCAGTGCTATAGCGTTCTTTTTTTCAACTGCTTATCCAAAATTTGTTCAACCAAGGAACATACTTAGAGAGAGGGAGATCCAGAGGGTAAAAGAAAAGGTTGACTTCTCTGAAAAGATACAAATAATCAAAGAAAATGTTGGAAGTGTATTGGGAAGTATCTTGGGCCAGACTATTTTTATTCCACCTAAATTTTATAACTAAAAATAAAGGTTAATTTGTCACAAGTTTTTCTTAAAAAATTGTTTTTTGATTTAAAGAATATTATCATGGGAAAGCAACTTTAACACCATGTAGTCCAGGACTTCCAATATAAAGTTGGGGAAATTGAGGCCCAGCATCCCATAGCTAGTTAGTGGCAGAATGGTTCCACCTGCACCTGTTTGGAATGGTGTAGATGGGTGTCAATGACGTGATAAGGGAAGGCAACATGGCTCCTCTAAGATCCAGTTCTAGCAATTAAGAAAGTTTTATGGCAAAAAGAAAAATAACCATTAAAGTCTAAAAACAACAAGTTATTTCAAACTCTGACTTTTGTTTATGAAATTAAAAGATAATGAATCACTAAATGCTCATATTGTTGAAACTCAATGCAAATTGCATAAAATGAAGGACAGTGAAATGGAAAAAGGAGAATTCTCTATCAAAAAGACTACTATATTGTATCTGGGTCATTTCATGTGCACAGTACACATTTCAAACTAAAAACCGATGATTTGCAAAACAGACAAGAAAGTTTAAAAAAGGTCTTTCCAACCATCATTCTATACTGGCATAGTTTAGTTTCATTAAGTTCTAAATGCATCACTTCTTCAGGAAAGAATTCTCTTTGAAGTCAGAGAATGAACTCTGTGGTGAGGATATGCCCCCAGGCCCATAGGAGCAAGTAAAAACAAGGCTGATCTTTATCGTATTACGTTGGCATGCTGCCCCAGCCAAAGAACTTACTGGTATTATTTACAGTCACAAAGAGGTATCATTAGGGTCCAAAGATTCACAAATCCCTTGTTTGAATAAGTAGAATCCCCCTCGCTTCTTTTTGAGACAATATGAAATACACAGTTCATCTCTGACACCTGTTTGTATTAATTCCTAGGAATCTCACAGAATAGAATACAGACAATGGCCCAGTAGCTTGAATGTCACACCAAAAGACCACAAGGCCAACCTATGTTCTTGCAGCCTCTAAGAAGCTCTTACAGCCCGGAGGTCAGTGGTCACAATGTCTTTATTGTGGGTAGAGTGCATGTAGCTGTAGCCCACTTAAGCAGAAGCTTGGTGAATAGTTCAAGGTCAGAATGATCCTGGTCAGAGTGAAAGGCCGACACTTGATGAGTTTATGGTTAATGACCAGACCCACAGCTGGCCCAACACTTACCATTCCCCTCCTGATTAGATCCAGGAATGCAGTGAGAAGGGAGGGGTATGTTAATTCTTGATAACCATTTGGAGGTTGACATATAGGAAGAGGAATCAACAAAACACAATTATAAAACACTGTTTTGGTGTTCAGGCCAGACTCCCTTCCAGGATAAATCTCTAAGGGGGTGATTTAGGCACTCTATTTCAGAGGCACGTCCTAGGAGTGTTGCTGCTATTTGTGTTTGTGTGTGTGTGTGTGTGTGTGTGTGTGTGTGTGTGTGTGTGTTTAAGCTTAAAAAAACAAATATTTATTATCATACATAATTTCTGAGGGTCAGGAATCTGGAAGTGGCTTAGCTGGGTGGTTTTCTCCTATGGTCTCTCATGAGCTTGCAGTCAAAATGTCTGCCAGGACTGCAGTCACCTGAAGGCTTGACTGGGGCTCAAGGGTCTACTTCCAAGATGGTGCACCATTGGCTCAAGATGGCTCATTCACATGGCAACTGGCTGGAGGCCTCAGTTCCTTCCATTTTGTCTTCAACCTGTCTGTGGGCCTGCTTGAGTGACATGACAAGACAGATAGCTTCTCTCAAAGTAAGTGGTCTAAGAGAGGAAGTAGGACTGTAATTAACGTCGCTTTTGGAAATGGGTTTTTGAGTTTATACAGTCTTGGTACTACTAAGTTGCTTTGTTTCTTCATGCCTGTATCAGCCACTATAGTTGGCAGTAGTGTGGACTTCACAAGAGTGACTAACTTGCTTTAACGTGGGAAGCAGATGAGTCCATGTTGGAAGATGTGGAAGGTGGGAGATGGCTCTGGCACTGAAACCAGGAGAAGCCTTAAATAAATGACTGTTATACATTGCTGAAAGCAGTGGTAAATTATCCTTTTTTAACATTTGGGATAGAAGGATTTGAGTACGTGTTTAGCCCAAACCTTCCATTTCAAAGATGGCAGTTGAGGGCATGAGAAGGGTAATTTTACGTAAATATTTCAGAGTATTTGTATTTAAAAGAGTCATCTATCTTTAATTAACCTTTGTTTGTGGGTAGATTATTACAGTAGAGTATAGATAAGCCATCTCTGGACTTTCCAAGCTCATTGTGAACAAAGCCAAGGTAGTAGCTGGCAACAAGATAACCAGAAATATGATTCTTAGCAACCTTTGAGTCATGTGAATCTGAATGCAGAAAGAGATCAAGATTATAAACCTAATTCTCCCACACATGAGCGGGACAATGGATTGTTGGGAAATTATAAAGAAAGTTTCTTCTTCTGAGCCTCAAAGCTTTCAGAAAAATTAATGGAAAATCTTGGGTAACTTACTTAACCTTGCTAAGACCCATTTCCTCTTCTATCATGAGGCTGATGATAGCAACCCTGTAGGATTATTGTGATGATTAGAAATAACCTATACTAAGTGGGTGTTCAATAAATGGTAGCTGATTTTAAAATTATTATTATTACCATCATATTTTTTCTTCAAGGCATTAAGCTCATAACCAATAGGCTAGGAGAACCTTTAGCCCTTTGGTTCTCAAAACTGCATCAAGGTTATCTGAAAAGTGATGGTGGGAGAAGGGGGAGAAGCTCCAGTTTACTGCAGCCTTGTGAGGTAGTGTTTCCCTTGAGACCACTTGCAGCAGAATTACCTGGTTGTCTGTAAAAAATTCAGATTCTTGGATCCTGCCGCAGATCTACTGAGTCAGTATATCTGGGGTTGGAACCATGTAGTGTGCTTTTTAAACAAGCAACCCAAATGATTCCTATGCACACTAAAATTTGAGAACCACAGCAAAAGATGTTTGGAAACCCTTATGGGGCTCACAGAAGGCAAAGCAACTGAATTGATCTTAACCAGAAGTTTCCAACTTTTAAAAAATTATGTACCCCCATCAATAAAACCTTTTGTATAATATAATCCTAATGTTTGTATCTCTGTATTTATACTTTTATTCATAAATTATTTACATGTACCACTATGCTAAATATCCTATACATTATAAAACAAAATAGAAATTTTTTAAAAGATGATATAAAAAATTTTCGTATAAATTTTAATATTTTCATCCCATATCCTAGTGGATCATATGGTATATCCTCTGGGATTCATCCTCCCTAACCTGGAGACCAGCAGCTAAACCAGCAGTGGTCCCTATGGTTGTGTTTATTCAATCACTTATTAAGCAAACATTTACAGTGTTCTTTCCAAATGCCAAGCCTGTTCTAGGCTCAAGGGCTCACTGTGAGTGATCGTTTCCTTCTGTCATATTGAAGCACTAATAACATCACTACCTCACCGTGTCTAAGCACTTTGTTATTTCCAGATTCTGTGGGCCAGAGCGTTCAGCTCATCTCCTCCCGGCAGTAGAGTGGTGCTGCACCTAGTTCAAGCCTATGGTCAAGGTCACAAATATATAACTTAACAGAATATTTGGGATTGGGGGAAAGTCCAAGACAGTCATGGTAAGGCACAAGTAAAGGGGGTAAAGCCCTCCCTGAATTAAACAGAGCACCATCTTTGGGAAGGTTGTGTGGAACTGTGGAAAGAATCCTTCATTTAGTTCTGGAAGAGCTATATGTCTGGGCTTCATTCCTTACTGGCTGCATGACCTTCTGTAAATTACTTACCCATTGAGCTTCTGTTTGCTCCTTTGTAAAACAAGGATAATAACAACTTTTCTGCTTACTTAACACAATTGCTATCACAACCAAACTCTTCATCTTTGATAACAATCCTGTTGAATGCCAGGCTTGATCAATCAGTTGTCAAACACTATGTTTTACTGAGTGCCTGATGGATATTCCAAAGCATCACCAAGTAAGTAGAATTTCACTTTTCCTGATTTTACTAGAACAAGCAAGTTCGTATTCTTCTGAATTTAATAACTACTCACCTTCCATCTGTCACCCTTCCACTTCCACAGCGGTTAAGAGAAGTGACTTCAAAGCCTCGCTTTGCCTCTTTGACATCCCATTTCCTTTAACATAGTTCCCTCATCTGTAAAATGAGGATAATGATATTTACCCCCTAAATTATTGTGAGGGTTAAATGGGATAATTTATGTAAATGTTTGGTACAATTGGAACATAGTACAAATTGAAGAAATGATTGTTATTTAAATGGAAAATATGAAGAGGTACTCTTTCAACATTTTGGTAAATGCAAACTACAACTTGATATAACCATTCAGAAATGGATTTCACTTGGTGACTCTGAAAAAACAAGTGATTTGACCTTACATCTTTTATATGATTAACATTCTTACCCTGGTTATTGAGGATGAAGTTAAAGGATAGATTTCTGTTAAGATTCAGTTGGAGAATGAATAATGACTAGCTTGACAGAATGGAACTTTTTACTATGTTTTAGACTGATCTAGATTTAAGAACTGCCCCAAACATGAAGACTTAATATTTACTAGAAATAAAAATAAAAGGAAAAAATATTGCTAATAATCTTATTACAGTGAGATATGATCATGAAGTAATGAGCTGGTAGTCTATAATATGTGCCACAACAAAGCTTTGATCCTGACTTTTAAATTATGTGATACAAATCTTTCCCTATTATTTATAACGGTGGATTTTTTTCTTGTTACACAAGCTATAGACATAGCTTAAATCACTTACTTAATGATTCATGATGTAAGTGACATTTCCTTCATCCTTACTTATACAAAGATGATTTGATTATACAGGCACACTTAGCTGGTCATAACTTACCTTCATAATAGGCCTGCAGTTTAAAAAATGCTCAAGGGACAGACCAGTATTTGTTTCTAAGTGAATTTATATGCCAGTTTCCCTTAAACGGCCTAAGTATAAACCTAATCTTTAAAACAAGGGTTCTTCTCCTCTTGCCTGAGTTGGAGGTTGATCTTCTGTTTATAATTTCTCTTGATATCTTAGTCTGCTTTCCTGATCATTGTAGACTCACAGGAGCATAGGGTATTTGAACAGTGAAGAACCATAAAGATTTTCTGACTATTTCCTCATTTTTTAGAAGCGAAAACCATGACCCAGGCAAGTCATTCATTTTCATCAGCTTCAGAGTAGAGAAGAGACTCCAAGTCAGGACTCTCAGCTCTGTTCCTGGTTTATTTCTCCTCAACTCAGCTTTTTTCAGTTTCCCTGACTCCTGATTTGACTGTTTAGTTCAAATGCATAAAAGTGTGGTAAAATCAGATTAATCTGAAACATGGTGTTCATTTCTTTCCCGAGAACAAGCCTTGATGTGTGAGTGGAAGCAGTGGTATTTCCAAGTTCTAACCAGTGAGGTGTGGCAAACTGGGACATGGATAAGTCCTGGGTTCTGGCTGTACTCATCCCATTATATCTTTAGTATTGTGATTCTTATAAATTGGGTATAAAATTATCTACATTGTTAGTGAATATTCACATTGAGAAATCATGTTTATTTCTCCTTTTCCACTGCAGTGTGACTTAGATGAAGTATTCCTTAGTGAATTAATCACACTGGAGTCCCCCAACCAACTTCAGGATTTTACATACTCTAAATAGATTTTTTAAAACTTAAAGTATTGATTAATAAATTAGATACTGAAGAACCAAAACTCATTATTGAACTTTAATTGAAGAGAGCTACTACAAATGCTAATCTGATATCCTGGGAGTTGTAAATATTGTATAGTAATAGTATATTTTGTATTATTGAAACAAAATCTACTTAACACAAGTAAAAGTAATAAATTTAGCAAAAAAAGAAAAGTAGGTGTATGAGTGTGGCATCAGAATAATGGAAGACAGGCTCCCAGAATTATCTGTGTTATAATTTACTGGTGCATGTTCATGTATTGCTTAAATACCTTTCTTTAAAAAAATATCACACTGTTTCAGGACACAGAGAACTACAATTACATCTGGGTCCTCAATTCATTAGCATCTTTTCACCACTGGCCTTAATCGGTTTTACATCAGTAGGAGTTAAGAGCATAACAGAAATCTAACCAGTGTATGAAGATCAGCATGTGGCCTGATTTTAGTCAAAAGAGAACTGAAATTGTGCCAGTTCAGCTGAACCTGTGGCCACATTCTGTGCTTACTCAAAATAGATCATGCATTTGTAGTAGTTTCTAAGGAATTGTTTTAAATAAATAACACTTTTGGGAATTGATTCTCTTCTCAAATGCATATTGAGAGATTTTTTTTCAACTGACTTAGTATAAGAAAAAAAAGTAAGAATGAAAGACAAATTATTTAGAGCCCTTGATAACAAACATCCTTTCAAAGTAATTTTATCCACCCTTTGTTCTGTGACTTAAATTTCTAAAATGGTATATGTTGATAAAAAGCCATGTTCTGGTGTATGTTTCTCTTTTCCTTCCTCACTTTTGAGCTCAGTGTAGCAATGCATTTATCAGCAATACAGGCAGAAATTATTTTCTCCTTCAATTATTCCCACCCCAAGGAGGTAGACAAGGTATTTAAAGTAAAGAAAAATATAAACCAGACCAGGAAAGGACCACTGAAAACTGTGCTGAATAAAATTGGTTTAGGAAAGAAAAAATATCCCAAATGTATTTGTTTGGGGATTAAAATGTTTTCTTTTCTGTGTATTCATTCATTCATTCTGTGTGAGGAAACTACCCTGGAGGCCAGAGACACAGAAATGGAATGCACACATCTAATGTTCATATTCAAGAAGAGGAAGCAGATGCATACACCCCAAATCATAGGTTAATATAAAAGTGCTGGAATGGAGGTAGGAAGAGAGTTATGGGGACACATGGGATTGACCACCCCAGAAAATGGGAGGCAGGAAGGCTTCTATGGAAGGGTCCATGGGATCCTTGAAGCATGAGCAGAAATTTGCCAGAAAGAAAAGGAGTTGGAATTCCAGAGTTAGAGTTAATAAAATGTGCAAAGTCCCAGAGAGATAAAAAGCTATGGTACCTTGAGGACAGTGAGAACTCCTGTACTGCAGACTAGGAGATAGGATGAGACCAGGTGGTTAAGGATTTTATTCATTATAGTAGAGAATTAGGACTTTATCCTGAGGGCAATCAGGGGCTGAAAAGGATGTTATCAGGCAATGAAGCATGTTATAAACCATGGCCATTTAAAAATAAAAACATAACTAAGGAAAATTGGGAGGAAAAAGGTAGAAAATGAATACCTGTGCTAATTTCCTCAACTTTCATAGGAAAGGAGTCAATAGGTATATCTGAAAGTCAGTCAGAAAACAGGGGCCATCTGTATTGTCTAGTCATTACAGGCAACCTCTAGAACTGAATATAATGCTAGAGGTAACACATATCAGGAGACAAAAGACAGTAATTTAGATAGAAGGTTCTATGAGAATTCTTCTCATCCTTTACAGCAAGAAGTCAGTACATATGGCCCAGAACTGATAAATCAAGAAATAGAAATTAGCAGCAGAACTTAAAATAGTTGCCTCTGCAAAAGGAGGCTTGTCTGGAAAATACTTTCTGTTGGTTCTGATACCTGGAATCCCCTGTATTAGGTACAAAAGGCAAAAGGAGCATAGTTGCTCTTTCTTTCTCTTTCCTCACTTTCTCCAACAGGGTATTTATTGGAGAAAATAAAGGGTATGACCTTTACAAGGCAGCTTCTTACCTCCTCTCTCGGGAGAAAGTCTCCAAGTGGATGTTTATTACTTTTCTATTCTAGGGTTAGTCAGTCTTCAACCCTACAAAGAGAAAAACAGCCTTTAGCCCATGCACTAACGATAAAATATAGGCTCTTAAAGATTTCAATGAGCTTAAAATAATTAGTACTATTGTCGCTTCTCTACTTTAGATACCGAAAACCTAGGGAATAAGAAAGGAAAAAGCCGGGGCTTCCCTGGTGGCGCAGTGATTAAGAATCCGCCTGCCAATGCAGGGGATACGGGTTTGAGCCCTGGTCCGGGGAAGATCCCACATATCGTGAAGCAACTAAGCCCGTGTGCCACAACTACTGAGTCTGCGCTCTAGAGCCCTCGAGCCACAACTACTGAAGCCCACGCGCCTAGACCCTGTGCTCCGCAACAAGAGGAGACACCGCAGTGAGAAGCCCGCGCACCGCAACAAAGAGTAGACCCTGCTCGCCGCAACTAGACAAAGCCTGCATGCAGCAACAAAAACCCAACGCAGTCAAAAATAAAATAAATAATATAAATAATTTTTTAAAAATGTAAAGCCTTTAATCATAAGTTAATTGCGAAAAGACTATTAGTCATACCATAGGTACCAAATTAACAACTTAATTGTTTTCTATTTCTTCACCACTTTTCATGAATATTACGGAAGGTTCAAACCTTATTAAAACTGTCTTAATGGCTTAGGATAGAAAAAATGTCAGAAAGGTTTTAACTTTCTCTTAGAAACAAAATCTTTGTGACAAAAATTCAAGCTAATGTTTTTAAAGCCACATTAAAAAAAAATCGACAACCTGCTAGAAGATTATGCTACAAAGAAAAGAGTCAGTATCCCTAAAAAGGAAAAGGTCATGGCATCCATCATTCCTCAGACAAAAAGAATGGAATCAATTGCACTATATGCAAAGCCAGTTTTTAAATATTCCTCATGGCAAGATCATCTATGAAAAAACATCAAGGCATAACCAATAGGCCTTTCTTCTTCTCATGCAAAAAATTATATATATTTATGAGGCCATATACTATAATACTTAAGTGTATAAGATTGCCTCTATAAGATCTGGGTTAGAAGCTCAGCTCTGACACTAACTGGGTGACCTTGGAGAAGTCATTTGCTCTAAGCCTTGCTTTCTTAACAATACTTGTTGTTGTGGGTTGTGGTGAGGATTACCCTGAAGACTTGATGTAAAGTGCTTTAATACAGTGGATGGCACAATGTTAGCTATTCTAAGTAGTATTTTATTTATTTAACAGAAATATTTCCTATTTTTAAAAGTAACCTTTAACAGAAATATCCCAGGCTGGCAGTTAACATTGAATAAGTGAAAAATCAGAATTTTGTTTAGTTAGATGCTATGGATCCAACAAGGGATACCTAAACAGTGTCCTAGAGAAGAACATCTAGAACCCAGGAGGCAGGCTATGACATCACCCAGCCCCTCTCTGATGGCACGGTCTTTATGGGGTCCATCTCCTTCTGAAGGTGAACCTCTTCCCAGGAGTGCCTTTTCATTGAGGAGCTGTTTTCTGACAGCAAGAAATGATTTGGTTGTCATCCATTAGAGTGAAAAGAGTGGTTATGTGATCAAGGGTAACTCCTACAAAATACTTTATAAATCCAAACGCCAACAAGATTTTTCTTTGACGGCTTTATCCTAACGTGTTGACAATTCCAGGGTCAGGCAGTTTTCTCTGGGCAGAGAATGGAGGTGGTGGGGCAGAGGAGGTATGGAAAATAACACACTCACATGCAGACAAGACATGCGATGTGCAAAGTTGAAAATATCTGCTATCTGTCCCTTTAGCAGGAAAAAGTTTGCCGACCCCTGCTGTAGAGTCTAAACACTGATCTTTGAGAAACTCTGCCTTAAGGACTTCAAATTAGAAGCAATAAATGAAAACCCTGATTTCTGCACAACTAATGATGTGACCATGTTCTTTTAGTCAGGGTTCTGGGATATTGAATAGAAAAGGACATTTTCCTTCTTGCATCTATTTGCTTGAATTATTTATATTTATAGATTAAATCATTCAAAATTAAATGATTGATTTATTGGGTGACACTGAGTTGTCATTCAATCGGAATCATGTATCATTTGTTCTATCATTGGGGTTGGAACTCTGAACAGGAACAGGAACTTTCCTGAAGTCAAAAGCCTTCTGGGTCATGCAGAACTTGAGTGTTACCACCCAGCAACAATAACACCCCCAGGCGAGGAGAACAACTCAAAATCTCTGAAAACCAACTTGTCCCATGCTTTTGGCGTCAAACTTATTTTTGTGGAAAAACCTGAATGGAACCTGTGTGGGCTGTTCATGGTCCGTATCCTATGCAGCGTGATTATTCAGACGTCTCTCTGCGGAAGTACTGACATGGTTGGTCAAGCCTGCCCGAGACTGCTGACTATGTAATGAATAAGGAAGCACATTCTACTTTCTAAAACCTGGGGTGCAAAGTCTGAATCCTGAACCCAGCTTCCTAAAGGTTTTCACTAAAGAACTGTGGACCTATGTTCTATTTGATTATGATTAAAGCAAAAATAGGAACTGTGTGCAGGAAAGTGTCACTACTTTGAAACCAACAGAATTCTTTTCCCACAATGCTCCCATATAATATGTCCCTCTAATTTCTTAGTGTTTACAAACAGTGTAAGCCAAACATTTGTTCCAGTAAACAAGTGAATACAGTGACTGGTAGTTTTCTCTTTTATGGATTGTGTACAGAGTAGTAATGTCAGGGTTATAAACACGATGAATAAAAACATAAGTATTCTTAAAGTGACACACGCTATTCCGTATCCATTGTTACCACTCCCAACTTAAATGAACTTAATTTTAAAAAATCACTTGTTGAATCTCTACTATGTGCCAGGCAATAAGGTGGGTACATTGATGCACAGAACAGGCATCTTCTCCTATAAGACAATGAGATTTGAAAGTGGATATACAGATGTATGTATTGACTTATTCATTTATTTAGCAAATAAATTTATTGAGCACCTACTACAAACCAAGCACTATTGCAGGTGCTGGGAATTTAGCAGTGAAAAAAATCCCTATCATAAAAAGCTCACCTCCTAGTAGAGAGAGATAGATAATAAGGAATATAAATAAGCAAAATTAAGTAATATAAAGCAGAGAAGAAAATAAGGATTGTCAGAGTTGGGGAGGCAATTTTAAATAAGGTGATCAGAGAAGGTCTCACTGATAAGGTGTCATTTGATAAAACTGGTAGAAATGAGAGTGCCATGTAAATATTGGAGGTGGGAGGTGTTCCAGGTACAGAAACTAGCAAGTGCAAAGGTCCTGAGGTAGGAGGGAACTTGGCCAACCTAGAGGAATAACCAGGAGGCCAGTGTGACTGGAGCAAAGGGAATGATCCAGGGCAGTTCAGGAACTGGATGGATGGTGGCAACACTGTTGAAATTGAGAACATGGACAGGGAAGATAATGAGTTTAGATTTCAACTTGTCTGCAAGCCATCACAATGAAGATACTCAGTTTAGAGCAGGGGTCCCCAACCCCACGGCCACGGACCGGTACCAGTCCCCGGCTTGTTAGGAATGGGGCTGCACAGTAGGAGGTGAGCAGCAGGCGAGGGAAGCTTCATCTTCCACTCCCCATCACTCCCCATCGCTCACATTACTGCCTGAACCATGCCCCCCACCCCCCACCATCCATGGAAAAATTGTCTTCCATGAAACCAGTCCCTGGGGCCAAAAAGGTTGGGAACTGCTGGTTTAGAGCACATGATGAGGCTGGGTGCTGAGATTTGGAAGTGGTCAGCACTGATAGATGGAAATAATTTTTTAAAGATTGCATGATAAGTCATTCCATCATATATTACAGTCATCCTATGTAATATTTGGGGGCAAAATATACTAAATATTTTGGGACAAATTTATACTAACAATTTCTTTTGTTTTTCTGGAATTTACATTTAATTTGGCATTCTGTATTTTATCTGGCAATTCTAATCAGTATTCAACTGCCCTGAGAAAAGAGGCAGGTACACCAGTTAAGAAACAATGACAGCAATCCAGGCAAGAGGTGAGGAATCCCTAAAATGAGTGTTTCATAAAGGATCCTTTGCTTCACTAGTATAAATGCAAATTTTAATCTTTTTTTTTTTTTTCTTTTTTGCGGTACGCGGGCCTCTCACGGGCCCAGCTGCTACGCGGCATGTGGGATCCTCCCGGACCGGGGCACGAACCCGTGTCCCCTGCATCGGCAGGCGGATTCTCAACCCCTGCGCCACCAGGGAAGCCCTAAATGCAAATTTTAAACTGTGAAATTGAATCAATTAATTTGAATTGATTAGAAGCATAATGATTTCCTATAGAGGTACTGCTCCCTCAGGGCCAGGTATAAACCTGTGTGCTTTGATTCTTGAGGGGCCCCAACGTCTGCTGTGGCTCAGCTGGGGGCTGCAGTAGCCCACAGAACACTTACCCCTGGAGAGGGAGTGAAGAGCTAACACCCTGCTATGCTGTCATAATGGGACTTATCTGGGAGAGGAAAGTTCTGTGTGCATCTTCGCTTCAGTAGAACTTGTTTACTGTGTTGAACTTGACATGAATAAGAAAACTGAAAGTCCCTATTGATAGTTGATGCAGCTTTCCTTCAGGAAACGTTTTTTTAAACCACACACATTTTCAATATAGACTCATGATTTGGCTTTAAAAATAAGCTAAAAAACAAAATAAAAATAAATCCAACAGGGACTTCCGTGGTGACACAGTGGTTAAGAATCTGCCTGCCAATGCCGGGGACACGGGTTGGAGCCCTGATCTGGGAAGATCCCACATGCCGCGGAGCAACTAAGCCCGCGAGCCACAACTACTGAGCCCGCATGCCACAAAACTACTGAAGCCCGCGAGCTTAGAGCCCGTGCTCCGCAACAAGAGAAGCCACCGCAATGAGAAGCCCGCGCACCACAGTAAAGAGTAGCCCCAGCTCACCACAACTAGAGAAAGCCCGCGCCCAGCAGTGAAGACCCAATGCAGCCATAAATAAATAAATAAATCCAACATATCAAAACTATTTCAAAATACAAAATATTTTCTTCTTTCAGGGCAGCTGTATTTCTCATGCATTATACATTATAAACTGAATTCCATAGGCCTTGATCTATCTTCAGCACACACTGAAGACCCCATTGTCCCACGGCTCTGACTTAAGAGGGCTCCCGGGAGACGAAGGAGAAAGCAACTGCATATGCACGTACACATTCTCCAAGTGGATTGGTAGACCCTACACTGAAAGTTGCTTGGTTTTTCTTCAGGCTCAAGTT
Organism: Kogia breviceps; assembly: GCF_026419965.1. Lineage (NCBI taxonomy): Eukaryota > Metazoa > Chordata > Mammalia > Artiodactyla > Physeteridae > Kogia > Kogia breviceps. The sequence continues at coordinate 27,363,238 of NC_081310.1, read as the reverse complement.
CCATGATCAGATATATCTTTAATGGCAAATAAATTCTTTAAAGCCCGTAAAGAGATGTATAATAGAAATATGACTAAAGAAACATGAGTGACATCCGTGCCATTTAACTATAGGACATTTGCAACACCCAGATTTGAATGTAACCTGAGTGAGGGTAGTAATCTGTGCTCTGTTTGCCAGGGTGGTTCGCAAAAAGGGGGCAAGATGAAGAATCCACAGCAGCCAATCATTATGTTCAAGGGGATGTTGAAATCCTTTAAAGCTTTTCATTTCTAAGCTTGTTCAAGAGCAGTTCAGTAACCAAAGGCAGACATTTCAATTCTTTCATTCACTCAATAAATGTCTGTTGAGGACCAATAAATTGCCAGGCACTGTGCTGGGCTTTGTGCTTCAAGAACAGAAAAGCCATTCATTTGTAAACTGGAAGAACTACAGTGTAGAAATCTGCCCTTTAAAAAGGTGACCTTAGATGCTATCTAAAAAGAAAGTTAGTATACTAAAAACTACTGAATTGTACACTTTATAAGGGTTAAGACTATGTGAGTTATATCTCAATTTTTGAGTGGAAAAAATAAACAATTAAAAGTAAAAAAAAAAAGTGGGAAATTAGAGTATAATTAGATACTATTCCTTTTATACCCAACAGGATAGAGGCAGTAAATCTAATAATTTTTCATTAATAAAACTCTAGAAATTGCCAAGTTAGCCTAAGACATTATCAAAAAAATAAGCAATATAGTTTAAAAAATTTAAAGACAAAAATGAGTGTCTTTCATTTCAAAGTAAAAACTGATTTCTTACTGTCCATGAAAAACAAATAAAATGACTGATATAAGAGAAAAGAAAAGCAAAAGGTAGGGAGAGTCTCTAAAATGAAGAGTTTTTTCTGGATTCTTGGCCAGTTATTTTTAAAGGGAAATGATTTTTATAATGTTTAGGAGTAATTTGGATACAATTTATCTTTTTTTCAATAAAAGCTATTTAAGAGCTGTCGAATCTTTTATTCTACTACATAGTAAATTTGAAAAAGACATTAGAAAATTGTTCTATGAGTTATATCTAATTAATACAATATTATGAAGATTTCTCTAAGTAAATCAAACTGCTTCACAAGATTATCTAAAGCCCTACTGGAATGTTAAAGAAAAAATTATTCATGATACTTGTTAAAGACAGTAAGGAAGACTTTATTCAAGGTGGGCTACTACAATGGGGTTTTTTTAGTAGGGAAGAGACAAGGGCTCCCAACCCAAGGAAAAGCCAAGGAGAGTAGGGGCTGGGAGTAGGGACGGGGGGAGGACTGGTGAATGGAAAGGTACTAAGAGGAAACATGAAAGGTTCAGGTTTCTTGCTGAAGGCAGGCCAAAGTGATGAGATATTATGTGGGGTTGGCGGAAGATGAGGAAAATAATCAGAAATCGTTTATAAAGACTGAGGTTTCCTTTTTAATCCTTCCCTTAATTCACATACTCAGCTGACCAAGTCTTGTACAACTAAGAATGCCTTTGTGGTAGGGGGGAAGAAAAAACAACACTAAGAGAACTTCACTCTGGTTCCTGAGTCTTTTGCTACATGTCTTTGGATGGCACAGTTAATTATCTGTAACAAGATCTTCAGAAAGATAAACTTAGGTAGCTAAGTTGACTGGTACATTGCAAATGTTAAATATTCGAATTTCCAGGCCTAAGTTGAAAAGAGCAATCAAACCTACCAACTGGGGTGAATAAGGGGGTGTAAAGCAGTGGCCTTCAAACTGGGGTGCCCATAACTTAACTGGGGTATGTGTGAACACACACACACACACACACACACACATTTTGGAGGGTTCCACAGGAAAAGATTGTTTGAACAGAATCAATGTTCAAATCCTGAACTCCCATGTGTCGTCTCATAACACTGGTTTACTAAGAGAACACTGCCGTGGCATGGCCCATGCTTCCTTTTTCCACGTCCCCCCTCTTCCAACCAGAGGCCCTGAAACCACTTTAGGAAAGAAAGTGAAAGCAAAGCCCCACTGGGCATAGAACCTTTGCCTGTTTGCTCCAGGGGTAAACAACTCCAGGCCACAAACCAAGGGACCATGAGGGAATGGAGATTTCCTGAGGAGATTCCTGGAGAGAGAGAGAGCAAAGCAAAGAAAGCCACCAGAAAGCTCCAAGCCTTCTCTCTCTCTCAACTTAATCTCGACTTGAATTAAGGAGTAACATTGCACAGACATGCATTTAACCACACTTACTTACAATAAAAAAGATAAAAACGAAGTCAGCCTTCTCCTGACCAAAAAAAGAATCATTCTACTTTGGCCAGATATTTTGCCCTCTCATTTTACAGTGAATAACGTCTGACCTGAATGAGGCAAACCTGCAACTCCAAGACTTTGAGGAAAAGTATTTAAAGAATGAAGATGTTATAAAATAGATTCTTTGTACAACATGTTCAGATGTTGACTTTGATGCATAAAGAGATACAGAGCTTTACAAAAAGTCTTTTAAAGCTTTTGAGAGCAGAAAGTTTGAAGGCCAGTGGTCCAAGGAACTTAAGGAAAGAAGTTCTATGCCAGTCTATACCCATGCTTACAAACAGGGCTTCTGACAGAAAAGGTGATTTTGAATGCAGTTGGATTGTTTCCAGCCTGATCCTCAGAAGCTTTTGTCCATCCTCGGGAAAGGACACCTGCAGTAGTACCGGTAAACAATGACCTGGGGCCACATTACCCAGACCTCTGTGGGCACTGTTGTAAGGTGCTATGACACAGTGAGGAGTGAGGTACCACCCTCATGACGGTGCACATCTCAGGAGTCTCAGGGCACTGGCACTATCTGAAACCACAAGGCAGCCAGAGAGACCACAGAAATTCCCAATCACTTGTTTGACAAACCTTGGGGACTTCCTGCAGCAGTTGCGAGGGGATTCGGGGTGGGGGGTCTCTCTATTTCATCCAGTTTGTGGGATGATCATCTCACTGCTGGTCTCATGAGCCCATTGGGTGTTGTCTGGGGAAAGCAGGGAATTCTTTAGATAAATTAGCTAGAATTTATGAAATATGAAATCCCTTTCTTCACTGTCACCACCTCCAGCCTTCCCCTCATCCCAGTTAAAACTATGAGGACACTGGGCTTCCCTGGTGGCGCAGTGGTTGAGAATCTGCCTGCCAATGCAGGGACACGGGATCGAGCCCTGGTCTGGGAGGATCCCACATGCCGCGGAGCAACTAGACCCGTGAGCCGCAACTACTGAGCCTGCATGTCTGGAGCCTGTGCTCCACAACAAGAGAGGCCGCGAGAGTGAGAGGCCCGCGCGCCGCGATGAAGAGTGGCCCCCGCTTGCCGCAACTAGAGAAAGCCCTCGCACAGAAACGAAGACCCACCACGGCCAAAGATAAATAAATTAATTAATTTTAAAAACCAAAACCAAACACAAACAAACAACTCTTCTAAAGAACATTCTTTAGGAAATCTCAGCATATGTAACCTCTTGCCTCAAACCATACACATATTTTAAAATGTGAAAGATGACCATCCCTTATAAAACATCTTCAGGTCTTCACAACTTCTGTCTAACCATCCACAGGGTCAAGTTCTTTGTCTTATCGAACTCTCTCTTGCAATGATTCAATCCTTTTATCTCATCGTTTTCCTTCTTATTCTTTCTCTTGTGGATATGGGGAACTCATTAGCTTTCTCCTTATGAAGACACTCCACAAAGCTTTTTTAAATGCAAATATGATAATGTTCCTCCCTAGATTAATATCCTTCGGCCACTCTCCATTGCCTTTAAGACAATTCCAAACTCTAAAGAATAAGGAGTAAGGTAACTGCTTCTCTTCCTACCTGCATTTTGCTGTCCAGTCTTCTCCCGTCTTACTCCTCCCCTATCATAATCTACCCGGGAATCCTCAGATTTTTATTTTGCATATGCTTTTTTTTTTTTTTTTTTTTTTTGCGGTATGCGAGCCTCTCACTGTTGTGGCCTCTCCCGTTGCGGAGCACAGGCTCCCGACGCACAGGCTCAGCAGCCATGGCTCACGGGCTTACTTACTCCGCGGCATGTGAGATCTTCCCGGACCAGGGCACGAACCCGTGTCTCCTGCATCGGCAGGCGGATTCTCAACCACTGCGCCACCAGGGAAGCCCTGCATATGCTTTTTAAAATGCCCTTCCCTATCCACCAGAAAAACTCATATCCATCCTTCAAGTCTCAGGTCAAACAGCACCTCATGAAGTTTATCTGATCGCCGCCTTCACAGGCTCACATGCTCTTCTTCCAGACTCCCATAGGGCCTGGAACCTCCCTCACTCCCTCAGCCTTATTACAGTGATTATAGTCGTTTATTTCATTGTCTGTCTCCTACTCTACAGGATGAAAACTCACCATAGCACCTGGTATACAGTAAACATGTAATAAACATTTGTTTAATGAACTAATTTATAAACAAGCAGACATAAGAATTTGAGATCAGCTTTTCTTTTTCAGTAAAGAACCACTGGATCTTACTTTACCAATCCTATCCCACAATCTTTTCCTGTTTTTCTTAGGAACCTCTCTATTATCTCCACATCCCTATCAGAAGGAGGAATCCAAAACTAGACCCCGTGTAGTAGTTTATGTTATCTGGAGCTCAAATTTCTTTCTTTGGGGTGAATCTATAATGAATTTGATTTCAGATTTCCTCTCAATTTTTGGTACTTCTTCCCATCAACATTTTCTTTTCAGAGTAAAAACAGGAAATGAAAGTTAGAACTTTGGTGGGTGTATAAAATCATGCCCTGGTTTTTATCACACTCTGAATTATGGCTAAAATCTGAAATTGGCAATAATTTCAGATTTCTTCCAGAAAATTAATTCTCCCAACAGTAACATTGCTAAAAATTCTCAAAGATGTAAACCACATTGACTGGGTTATATATTACTTTATAAATCTCTTTATTAGAGGAATATGTCTCAGGCACTAGGGAGCATGAATGAATGTTAAAGGACTTTAAGTTCCTTAAAGGATTATAGTACCTTTGGAGTTAGGTATATAACTCATATTTGAATATAAAAGATTAATAACCTAAAGATATTTGTATGTTTTATCTAAAGACTAACTAATGCAAATGATGATTACCAAGAATATGAGCCTACTTTGTTGGATTATTATGGAAAATGAATAAGAAAATATTTTCTTCAGCCATATGTAGAGCAGTATAATTCAGAACCGCAAACACAACCATGCATCCAAACGTAGCATTACTGAATTTGTCAAAACAATTACTAACAATATTTCTTCTCTTGTGCTCTGTGGTCAGGAGAATTCGAGAGTGGGACATTAATAAATCCTTTCAATTATCAGCATTCCCTGGGAAAAGTCCAACTTGAGAAAATATGCCAGGAATGTAGCAGCTCTGATGACAATACACAGGCAAGCAGTTTAAGTCAAGAAATGGCATGGGGGGCTTCCCTGGTGGCGCAGTGGTTATTTGTCCGTCTGCCAATACAGGGGACACGGGTTCGAGCCCTGGTCTGGGAAGATCCCACATGCCGTGGAGCAACTAAGCCCATGTGCCACAATTACTGAGCCTGCGCTCTAGAGCCCATGAGCCACAAGTACTGAAGTCCGTGCACCTATATCCCGAGCTGCACAACGAAGACTAGCCCCCGCTTGACTCAACCAGAGAAAGCCGTGTGCAGCAACAAAGACCCAATGGAGCCAAAAATAAATCATAAATAAAATTATTTTTTTAAAAAAGAGACTCACCATTTAAAAAAAAAAGAAAGAAAGAAATGGCATGGGGACATGGGGACAGCCAGGACTGTTGGTGGCAAGTGATGAAAAGTCAAGTCACCTGGCTTAAGAAAAAAAGAGAAATTGATTCATATAAAAAGTCCAGGCATTGACTTTAGCATGGCTGGATCTAGTGGCAATATCACTGCATAACCAGTTTTAACTGCTTTTGAACTGTGTAAATGCCTAGGTTCCTATTTCCTAAAAATTGGACATCCTGAATCCATGGGGCCACTTGCTCATATCACAACGGTTACCTCAAATTCAAATGTTCTCTTTGGGTCAATTAGAACACACTAGATTGTGAGAATGTTCTTATTTAACAGCATGTTGAATGAAGTTTTACTTTTCATCTCTGTATTCGAGCTGAAGTCCCAAAGCCGAGAATAATAAGAGACAATTGCCCCCGTGTTCTAAAGAGAGTGCCTGACACATCCATGGCAGACTTAGTAAAAGAAGACACATCAGTCCAGTATCTATGAAACTCTCACTTCCAGCTTCTATATGACAAGACCAAATTGTGAAAGTTGGTTGAAGAAAGTCAAGGAGAACAGGGGTTCAAAGGAGTAGAGAGCATTTTGGCTTTTCTTCCTCCTCTTCTCACAAAGAGAGAAAGGTATGCTAGCTACCTCCTGACCTGCCTCATAAAGACAGCAGAAGGGGAGACAGGCGCCTTGCTTCCCAGCAGAAGTGTAATTTATCAGATGGTGAGATGAGAAACATAAAGCAGAGTAAGGAAGTGAGGGGTGTGGGTGTGTGTCACTTGAGATAGAGTAGTCAGGGAAGCCTCACTGATAAGGGGACATTTGAGCAGAGGCTTAAAAGTGAGGGAGCAAGCCATGCAGATGGCTGGGGGAAGAGAGAAGAAGAGAAACAGGAAACTTAAGGGCCCTTGGCAGAAACATGTTTAATATGTTCTGGGATGCAAAGGAGGCCAATGGGACTGGAGAGACTTGAGCAAGAGGGCTCACGACAGGAAAAAAGGGCAGGGCTTCCCTGGTGGCGCAGTGGTTGAGAGTCCGCCTGCCGATGCAGGGCACACGGGTTCGTGCCCCGGTCCGGGAAGATCCCACATGCCGCGGAGCGGCTGGGCCCGTGAGCCGTGGCTGCTGAGCCTGCGCGTCCGGAGCCTGTGCTCCGCAATGGGAGAGGCCACAACAGTGAGAGGCCCGCGTACCGCAAAAAAAAAAAAAAAAAAAAAAGGGCAGAGATTAGAATGGGCAGAGATTACTCTCTATGCAATGGCTAGAGAGTAAATGCAGTGAGAAAAAGATCACACACCCTCCTCATGCCCACTGTGGGTGCCTGAGCCTTGGATCAGGCCTGGGCTGGGGGTGGGGAAGGCCAGGGGAAACTTTGAATTACCTGTGAGATTAGATGTAATTGGATTAGAGAATTCAATGTAAGGTTTTGATTTAGACTGAAATGTATTTGTCTTTTAATACCTGAAAGTAAGCCTTAAATACTAAAAAGTGACTAAAAAACTATAGGATCTATCTGAAGGGTTACCTATAATGAGAGAATCCATGTTTGAAGGTTAGAGAAAAATAAACCCGTTCCCTATTTATAACCCCACAGAGTTTACCCCCATTCAGTAAACTGATTACTTTATTAAAGAATCAAAACCTTTACAATCCATCTGTGAACTCACTGTATACAACACATGTTTTACACTTTATTATGTGTAAACTCAATAAACATTTGCAGTTACCAATCAAGTAGGCTAATATGCCATTTGGGAGAATAAAAATGATGCGGCATTAGATCAATGGTCAGATAAGAGAAAGCTGAGGTAGGGCCTAAACTTCTAAATTGTATAATTCAAAACTTGAGGTTATTTGTAGAGTTTACATGTGGCCTCCTGACCTTTCATCAGAGTCACCTACAAAGGACTTACTGGGTACTTGTTAGATAGAATCAATAACCAAACAGTCTATGACATAGAAATGATGTTTGCTGCTTGCTAGTTTCAAATGTGCAGTGTAGGTTCCAGGAAATATAAACATCTGCGGTATTGTAAAATGAAATAAATTGGACAGAAACAGAATAACACGCAAGAGGGACACTGTTGCAAATGGTGGAAATCACTAAACTGGCTATTTCCACGTCCACTTTTGGCTTAAACAAAATGAAAGTTTGTTATTCTTTCACACAGAGTAATTCTAGAGTTTGGCAGACCAGAGCAGGATGGCAGCTCACAGGTCATCAAAAGCTAGACTCTTCCTATGGCACACTGCTCTGGTCACCCTCGGCTGATCCGAAATGGCTACTTGACTTCAACCCATCACATCTACATCCCAGCCAGCAGGGAAAGGAAAGGCAGAAAGGTACTCCTTTTTCCTTTGAAGAGCACTTGTATGAAGTCCTCACATTTCCGTTTACCATAAGTAGCTGCAAGGGGGACTAGGAACTGTGGCCTTTAGCACCGTGTTTCTAAGGAGGAAAAGGAGAATGGATGGACAGCATAGGCAACCAGCCATGTTTGCCTCCCCTTGTTTCTCTTAGAGACCTGTTCACGGAGTTAGGTTAATGCTGTTTATCAAGAAGTGTTACTCAATTTCTTAGGTCTGCCTGCCAAATTGGTGTGTTTGCAGCTCTATGTACTGGTTATATTGTGTTTCTGATTATTCTTAGTGGCTAATTCCACTAACACCAGAGACAAAATTTCAGTTATATAACCTATCAATATCCTCTCTGTTGACCCTTCCCCTAGATGAATTAGTTGTGCTAGCTGATTCATTTGTCCCCTATGGAAATTAGTAATAAATCAATTTAGTAAACATGCACTGAAAGGCAGGGTGTGGTGGTAGAACAGGGGTGGGCTTCAGATCAGACTCTCCTGGATTGAACTCCTGGCACCAACATTCAAGTAACATGACTTCAGGCAAGCATCCCAACTTCTCTAAATTCCCATTTCCTTACCCATAAGATAAGAATGATAATATATCTTCTTGAGGCTGTTGTGAGAAGTGAATAAAAGAACATCAGAAGTGACTATATGCCCCTACAACAGTCAAAATTGCTATTCCTTAATTCCCTCAAGCATCTGCTATGTGCCCGGCATCATACTTGGCACTGTGGCTGTTAAAATCTGGAGAAGACATGCAAGAAGCTTGTAATATAATGGAGGAGCTTAAGAAACCCAGAAACAGGCTCTGCAGAGTAGGAGAGGCTTCTCGTACGTGCAACATTAGAATAACGAGACCTCCCTCGACTGATATTAAAATTGTGGATACATTCATTACCTTCCATAAAATGAAATGACTCAAACTGTTAAGAATTTGTGTGCTTGACTTGCTGTTTGGTGACTAATGTTGACATGTGGGCCATAACATGTAGGTAAACAGAGTCACATCAAAGGCTTGCAGTGGCCCCACTGATGCATTTCCTTTCCTGAGAAAGGAAATCAGCCGAGGAGCTCTGACGTCCTTGTTCTGCCATTTGAGGTGCCTTTATTCCCTCTGGTTCCTGATATGCCTCAATAACCACTTCCATCCTTATTTCCCTAGTCCTCTATCATTCCAGCTTCCTCTAGCACTTATCTTCACTATTTGGAAACATCAGTCTGACAGAAAGAGGCACAAGAGGCACATGTGGTTTAGACATTCATTCATCCAACACTTCAAGGTGTCTGAGGGCAGAGGAACAACCTGCTTAAGAGCCTGGGTTGCTGCTATGCTTCAGACCACTCATCTCTTAACTCTGCGAGCATAAAAGTACCCCAAGGTAGATTAAGAGACAAATGAATTTTATAAGTGATGTGCCAGGGTTCAGGGAGATGGGAGTAAAGTCATGTATGCTGGAGTAATTGGAGGAGGCTTTTAAGTAAAGAAATATTTACTCATTGCCCACCATGTGCCAAGTATAGAATTCTGTGAGGCAAATATTATTGTTCCCACCTTGAACATTAGAAAGCAGAGTCACCAAGAAGACAAGAGATTTCCTTAAATAGTTAAGTAACAAAGCCAAGATTTGGACCTAGACCTCCAAGTGCAGCACCGTTTCCATTTATCTGAGCCCACTTCTTAGAAGTGGCAAAGTGCTGATTGGGTCTTGAAGGATTGGTGGGGGCACAGTACTGAGAGAGAGAAAGTTTGAAGAGGAAGGGTATCTGACGCATAGTCACCTTTAAGGGCACTGGTAGAATATGTCACCACCAAAGTTTTTCTTTCACATTTTTCTCTCTAGTAAGACATTAGAGATGACTGGGAAAGATAACATTTCACTTGATAATTCTGTTCCCTAGGGTACCAATTTTGGAGAATTGGGGCCAGGAGTGATTACTCTCAGGGTAGGAATTCTTAGATAACAATTTTATGACTTTCCGTCTTCAGTAGTTTCGAAAGCCCAGTTCACAAGAATCTTGTAAAATTTCATTTTCTCACTGTACTTCACTCTGGTCTCCTTCAGACAGTAGAAAGCATTATAGAAGGGAGAACTGATGTGACAACCCCACTGCTTTATCCTTTCTGATTTTTTTGAAGTAGTCTCTTGACTTCATATGTTAAGTGATCAGTTTACAAGCAACAGTTGGCTGGCTAGTCCAGCTGAACTGTATTGTGTAACTTTCCTCCATCAGGTGTCAAATTTTGGATGCAAATACTACAAAAGATCTCTTTCTGGATCGAACTGTACAGACTGTGCTATATGTTACCACACTTTTGTTTATGTTTGATTTTAATATTTATATTAAAAACTCAGTTTAGTATAAAGGCTGCTTATTCCATGCCTTGTTTATTCTCAGCAATCGATTTAAAAAAAAAAAGAAAAGGCTTTTTGGATGAAGGCTTTTTGGAAAGGTTAAGTTGCATTTTAGAATTCAAGAGCTGAATATATGATTTCTGGCCACAAATAGGTAGCTGGCTTAAAGGCCATATAACATCATGGAAAATATGTTTGAATGACATGAGAAGTTTTAATTCCTAAGAAATTGTTGAAAGAGAAAGAAACTATTAGGGGATTCTGGCTGTTGGAACAGGAGGCTAGAGTTGTTCTCAAAATTTTAGCAGTGATGACTTTAGAAAACTAGCAAAAGGTCATTAGTAAAATAGCTTGGATAATGTAATACCCAGTAAGGACAATGCAGGACAAAAATAATCTGACTTTATAATCTCTGGATTAAATATATATATATACATATAATTTCTGAACAGCTTGCCTGTTCTTTATACAAGTTTTATCAGGAAAATGGAAGATTCTCTCTAAAAGGGAATATTTAAAGCAATTTTTTAGAGAGGCATCAAGTTCTCAATTTGTCATACATTGAAATACATAACAGTGTCCAATGACCTATTTTAATGGAAGTTTTAAGATTTTTTTCCCTGTGCTTCTTGTGTCTTTTATGACTCTACATTTTCTTGTTTCTGCTTTTAAGGCACCACTAATGTACCCTAAAAATATTTTCAAATGCCAGAAGTAAAGAAGAGAAAGAAATTGAGAGAAGAGCAACATGACTGCAAGAGATGAGAGAAATATATGAAACAGACAAGGCAGGCACTCTGAGTACGGGAGAAACTAGTGGACTGGAGGAGGTGCAGCATTGCTTTGCCAAAGCCAGAGATTGGCAACAATTTTCATCAGACAAAGGGCATCCAGAGTATGTAGACAGTTGACCCAAAATAATATGGTATAGAAATTTTAAAATAGAAACAAGTTTCCAGTACAGGAAGACATATAAATTGTGTGAACAGCTAAATTGTAATACTTAATTAGATAATCTTATCATAATTAGCATGGCTAATAAATAAGAGAGGTAACTAATATCGGGAACAAAATGGAGCATGCACATACGCCTAGAAAAGGTTTTTGTACCTGCAGTGTTTCTCAAATTTTAGTGTGGGTAAAAGTAGTTGAGATTCCTGTCAAAATGTACGTTTCAAGGCCTCTTTTCCAGAGATGCTGATTTAGCAGTTCTAGGGTACAGTTTCTTAATCTTAGCCCTGTTGACATTGGAGGTGGGATCATTTTCTTATTGTGGAGGACTGTCCTGTGCATTGTAGGGTGTTTAGCAGTAATATCAGTAGCACCTCTCCCCAGTCCTGTTTCCAGACATTGCCAAATGTCCCCTGGGGACAAAAAAAATCACTCCCCTCCTTTGAGAATCACTTGTTTAGGGTGAAGCCTGGGAACCTTCATTTCTAATAAAAACATCCATGTTATTTTGATAAATGTGGTCCGTAGACCAAACTTGGAGAAACACTGAACTAAAGTGGTATGAGTTGAATTATGTCCCCTCCAAAATTCATGCTAAAGTCCTAGCCCTCAGTACCTCAAAATGTGACCTTATTTGGAAATGGAGATTTGGTTAAGATGAGGTCATACTGGGTTAGGGTGGGCATCGAACCCAGTATGACTGGTGTCCTTATAAAAAGGGAACATTTGGACACACAGACAGGCACATAGGGAAAATGCCATGCAAAGACTGGAGCTACGGTGCCACAAACCAAGGAACTACCAGAAGCCAGGAGAAAGGCTTGGAACAGATCCTTCTCAAGTGCCGACAGGGGAATCAGGACCCTTACAGACATCTTGATTTTAGAAGTACAAACTGTGAGACCATAAATTTCTGTTGTTTAAGCCACTCAGTTTGTGGTACTTTTTTACAGCAGCCCTAGCAAACTAGTACATAAAGAATAAAACACAAGCCAGAGTTTAGGACTGGGACAACATTTAAAACAGGATCAGAGAGGAAAAGAGGCAGATTGCAGGTTGGCCTCAATCCCTAATTTATCTTTCTCAGTGCCTGACATAAAATAGAAGTTGATAGTTTTTATTTTTATTAAACACTGTCCAAATATATCTTGTGTAATTAAAATATTGAGTGAAATCTTATAACTTGTTACTTTACTGGGTTGAAATTGTCCATGATGTTCCATTGTTAAATTTTCATCTGGATTATATAGTAATTGGAAAGACAGGCTTAAATCTGGAGTTGCCTGGAAGACAAATGGAATGCATAAATTGTCATTATTCATGGAAAAGGTAATATGCAAATGTGAAATTCCATACAAGGCAAAAATGCATTGACTGGTCACACTGCAGCTTTAAGAAAGTGGTGACTGTTTCAGGTCACAGAGGCACTATTTAGAGTACAACGAGTGGGACCATGTGTCCAGCAGGCCACAAAGTCATGTGCCTACCTGAAGCGGGCAGTTCATACTGTCTCTCTGGAAAGACGAAATCTATGGTATTAAAGGAATGTAAAAGGTATGTACTCGAATAGTTTCATTTGCAATGAAAGTGAACACTGCTGTCAATTATTATCAGAAGACAAAAACAAGAGGCCAGTGGCAAATGTCAGTCTTTTTCTCCTTAAGAAAGGTATAAGAATTATACTAATAGATATCTTAGATCCTGTTTCATTCCACAATTGAATTGGAGACAAAACAAAAATCTCCTTGCCTCAATATTTTAGAATGAAAAGTTGTAACGCTTCTATTGCAGATGAAGGGCCCCAACATTTTTCCTGCTCCCATAAGCATATATGAAATAGTTAATGATAAAGAATGGTAGGAAGTGATGACAAAGAGCTCCTAGAAATATGTCTACTAATTAAGCGGAGGGATCAGATACAAACAAGGTTAGGTGTAGATGGCTTGAGCGCCCTCACCAAATGAGGATAGGCTAACAGGACATGAACCTGGAAGCCTTTGCCAAACTCTAAACAAGTTTACCTCACGAAATCCCCTCACCTTCAATCTAGGAAGCTTTCCAGTGTGCCCTTCAGGGTCCCATGAAGTTGCTGTCAGCCTGCTATACCCCACGCTCTCTCTGAACAGGTTTGTCTTCCGGGAGCAAGGTGGGTGAGTGCGTGGGGATAATTAAGGTTGCTATCTGGTCTCAAGGTTATTTTCTTTTTCCAAGAGGGCAAGTCCAGCAAAGAGCTGACTCCGTGTCGCCGAGAGGAGAGCTGCACTCAGACAAAACAAATCCCGGGACGAAAAGTCGAAGTAAATCGGTTTTCATAGCAACACTGATATAATACTAGGCCTTCTCTGACCTCTCCAATTGTTTTCTCTAAGTTACTGAATCCTCTCACCCCTTTTCGTCAGCGTGCCTCTGCTCTTCCTCACAATCACCACGCTTCCTCCTCGCACCACCCTCCTACAAAGGTGAGGGCAGACGGGCACCTACAGACTCTTAGTTCCACTGCGGCCAGCTCCAGTCCTAGGGCTGTTGCCTAGATGTACATTTGACGCCGAAAAATCTAATCTCTCACGTCTAATCTGTCTGGCTATTTTGTGCCTCCAGGGGATGGCAGAACAGGTGAGGGCGGCTGGAGGGAACCAGTTCCTGGACTGTCTGAAAGGGCGAGGGCCTACGGCCCAACTGGCGGGCCCCAAGCACCCTCTCTTCCAAAGATCACCTTGCTTTGACCTAGTTGAGCTGCGCAGGACGGAACCAAACAGGGCGGGGGAGATGGGTGGGTGGGGGCGGGGCCATCGGTGGGCGGGGCTGCGAGCGCTATATTGCTGTGCTCGCCCGTCATTTGCCGATACTTTCCAGACGGAAGCGTCGGGGAGGCGTTGGCGGCGGCTACGGCAGCGGCGCACGTGGTGACGTGCGAGGGGGTGAGGCGCTAGCGGGCGGCGGCGGCGGGGGCAGTGTCTCTGGGACGCGCGTGGAGGTCGGTCGCTTGGAACTGCTGGGCACGGTTTCGCCGCCTGCGGCTTCAGCGCCGCTGTGCCAGCGAGCGAGCGAGTCCCCGCGAATTTCCGGTGCGCTCCCCTTCCTCGCAGCCTCCGCGGGCTGTCCGCTCGTCTTCCCGCTCGGTCGCTCCCTCCTCGGTGGCCTCGAGGCGCTTTCCGTTGGGCCGATTTCCGCCCGCTTCCTCCTGCTCCCCTTTGAAGCTCCAGAGATGAGTTTTTCCATCTCTTCAGAGATGAGCCAGGTAATACGCGCTGGTCCCATCGACGGTGGAGGAGGAAGAGGGCGCAGCCAGACTGCGAACTGGGGGATGGAGCGGTGCCGGGTGCCGGGAGGAGGACGCCCCAAGCCGCGGCCGCTACCGCCGCCGCTCTTTGGAGGCGAGGAGCCTCAGCCGAGCGGCCCTCGCGCTCCCGGTGCTGCTGTGGTTGCCGGATCGCGTTAGCGGTCAAGGGCGGGCGCGGGCCGCCTCGGAGAGCGCTGGAGTCGAGGAAGCAGGGCGTGAGGAACGAGAAGTTTTTGCACGAGGGGTCCTCGGGGGCCTGGGTCAAGACGCCGCGCGCGGGCCAGGGATGACCTCCCGGAAGGAGGGCACGGAAATCTCCGTTCCTGCTGTCAGGAACCGATACCTAGTGTTGGGGGCGGCCCGGGGTCTGGACTCTCTTCCGTGAGCCTTCCCAGGACACGGCGAGTGTGGGCGGGGAGCTGGCCCAGGTCCCCATCGGTACACCGGGCCTGGGGTAGGATGGCACCGCGCCCCTGATCGCCGTGGGCCCCGGGTCCTTTGTTCCCGCTCCACGTTGCCCGCTTTTCTTGCCAAGCGCGGGGAGAAAGGGGCGGGAGGAGGGAGGAAGGGAGCGGCTGCCCTGACGTGTAGCGCTGAATGACTGCGGGGCTGGCCAATCCCGGGCGGGGGTGTGCAGACGCTGGGCGCTCTGCCTCCCAGCCTTCGGAGTGGGCTCCCGCCCTGCCGCGCGGGGATGAAGGCCTGGGACTGCAGGACTCTCCAGTCACTCTGGGGCGCTCGCCACTTTGTTTTTGCTAAAGAAAATCGGCAAAGAGGTTTGCTCTTTTTCCGTCCTTCTGCGCATCTTGCAAAGGGACTCTGGTTGTAAGCTCATGATGGTAGGAAGATAGCAGGCAGTGTCAGGTTGAGGATTGACCGTAGGGAAACTTGAACCACAAATACTTTAGAAATAGATTTACTTTTTCCCCAATACAAAGTAGACAGATCTATCGTTTGAGGCCGCTGACGTTTCAAAAACTAGATAAGTAGAAATCAGAGGCCTAAAGGGTTTATTTTTGTTTCCTTAATGTCTGTTGTCAGTCATGGAGGATTAGAACACCCTGGCATCAAGCTGTTCTTTGAGAACTTGCGTGTGGTGATCTTCTGTCTAGTAGTAAATAACAACCCTGTAAGCATAGTACTGCTCTAAACAGTTCAACAAGTACAGCATGGACTAGACTACCAGAGACAATATTTTCTTTTAATAATTCTAGCACTGGTGGTTGTTTAAGGATAACAATATACTGATGAGTAGGTTTAGGCATAATCATGCCAAAACTTCTGTCTGAAAGATGCTGAAGGAGCAGTTATTCTTTGTATATCTGGAGATGAGGTGTACACTGACTGTTTAGAATTGGATTGAGAATACTATAATTTAATACCAGCTGGCAGGCTACTTGTCAAATGTCTATAATTTGGTAGTGAGAGGTAAAACTGGACTAGCATCACTGACCTAAAGGAGACCCAGAATGGTTTTTCCTCTGTGTTTTCCTAATAGATGAAATCTCTATCATTAGTTAATATTAATTTCTTAATTATCTTAATTTGTATTTCTGTTTTTCTGACTTTTCCTCCCAAAACAAAGTGTTCCAGATTTTGGTTTTAGTTTTAAATTAGTGTTTTTTTGGCTACTTATTGGGTTGGCCAAAAAGTTCTTACGGGTTTTCTTGCAAGAAGTTACAGAAAAATCCGAACGAACTTTTTGGCCACCCCAATACTTTGGAGTGGAGTTTTGTTTTTTCTTGATTGAAGGATATTTTAGGTGGCAATTTAATGTGTTTTGCAAATAAGTGTTGTGGGTTTTTTTTAATGCAAAATGTTTTTCTGTTGGGTAACTGTCTTTAATCATTTATTAAGATGAAGTACCCCTAAAAATCATTTCATTGACTTTTCAACAGTATTGTATAGTCAAATCTACAAGAAGGTTGGGGAGCCTCCTACCTTGTGCTAGAGAGTGTAAATGGAGGAATAAATGAATAAGGGAGTATTTCTGAGTTTTTGTTAGAACCACAGAAAGTACATGATTATATTTATTTGTAAACTTCAATTACGACCTTGTTAATGATTTATAAACCGATACTTCGCTCACTATCTGTACACTTTTGGTATCAACCTGGATGCCCAACAGGTACCTCAGCCTTATGCCCCAAAGCAAACTCCTCTTTTCCTTCCCAACTTTAAGCATGTAGCAAACTAAAAATGTCTTTATTATGTTTTTGGAATTCTAATTTTGATATTGATGCCACATATCTACTCTAAAATGTCCTTATTACCTTAGTTAGGATAAGCAAGGTTTATAAATAATTTCCCTGCATCCGTGTTTTACCCATTCCTCCAGACCATCCCCTATATTTCTGCTAGTGTCCTATGCCTCTGTGCTAAAAATTCTGCTGTTTAAACCTTAATGTTGATCTCTTTTACTTCCTCTCCTACTGTTTACCATATGCATCCTGCAAACTACAGTCTATTTAAACAGAGATCGCTGCAGTTTCTGGAATATGTGTGTTTCATACCTTTTTCCCCTTTTGTTTGAACTGTTTTCGCTGCTTGGTTTGTCTTTCTGATTGGTCTATGGAGTGTTTAAGGCTGGGGAATGGAGCTAGCTGCCTTGTGTTATGAGCATCCCATTCCAAACTGTGCCTGCCATATGTTTGGAGCCATCAATGTTTGTGGCATATAAGAATTACAGAACAATGAGGTTAAAAGCATGGAGTGAGTGAGTGAGTGAGTTTGGTGAGTTTTGATACAGATGGATCGTTTCAGACATTGGGAATCTATAACTTCTGGTTTTTAAAAGATTCATTGACTTACCTTGTATTATAAAGTCTGTCCTTTAAAAATGGAGTTAGTTACTATTTTGTGAGTTGGCTACCCTCAAAAGATTGCCTCGAAGCTTAAATAATACTTGTAATTTGCCTTGAGGTTTTAAGGATTCTTTGAAAGTTTGATAACATTTTATCTTGCTCTTACTGAAGGCCCAAGAAGAATTTGGGGGCAGGTCATATTGTGCCTACGTTTTTTACAGCTCCTTGATAAGGCTTACTGAATTGTATTTGGGTTCAGCTGATCTTTTGGGGGGCTGTGGTAACATGTGAACTTCTGGGTTTTACTAAAGCAATTTAATTACTCATTTATAAGTCGTCTGTATCCCTTTTCTTGCACTAGCCATATTAAGAAACTGAAGACTGTTTACCAGAATGTATTTCATTTGATCTCAGTTTTAATTTTAAAAGTGGATTAGTCTAATGTGTTTTTTAAATATCAAATAAAATTCTAAATTTTATAATTTTATGTAAGCCTGGGATGTTGGGGCTTTTGGTTTGGCTTTTCAAAGATAAAAAATTCTCCCCACATTTTTATTCCATCAGTTATTGAGCTTGAGTTTCATAGACCAAACTGAGATCTGTGACTCTTTGGAATGGCTTAAAACTCAATTTGTCCACACTAACTTTAGTGAAAGTGAATGTGAACTTTGAAAGACATGGTTTTGCAGGCAGAAGTTGAGGTGACCTCCTCCATCTTGGGGGTGGGTGAGAGTAGGGGCATATAGTATATGAGGATGGTAATTAAATAAAATTTGTTGCATTAACTTAAATGTCGAGTAGACTTGGGCTAGCTTTTAAAATCAAGTAGGGTTATACGGATCAGCAGACGTTAAAGAGATGAGGTTCATGTTAAGACCTTGCTGTACGAGAAAATCATCGAGTACTAATGTAGTAGCACTCGCTCTATTGCAAAACTAATAATATTGTACAAATTTGTATGGGGAGAGTTGCTCCAAAAATTCTCCAGTATTTTCTCCCAAAGGACTGAAGTGATTTTAACCGTCCAGGTTTTTGTTGTTCTTGTTGTTTTCCAAAATAAATTTAAGGTAGAACTTTCAATTTATCAAATACACCCACAGAGATACTGTCAGTTTGGTTCTGGGCCACTGTGGTAAAGCGAGTCACGCCAATTTTTTGGTTTCTCAGTGCACATAAAAGTTATGTTTACACTCTACTGGAGTCTATTAAGTTTCCAAAGCATTATGTCTTTAAAAATAACATACATACCTTAATTTAAAAATACTTCATTGCTAAAAAATGCTGACCATCAGCTGGCAACTCAGGGTTGCCATAGACCTTCAATTTGCAAAAAAAAAAAAAAAAGTAGTATTTGTGAAGCACAAAAAGTGAAGTGCAGTACAACGAGGTATGTCTATATATTTATAGATGCCATTTTTATTCTTGGTAAGATCAAGGCTAGTTTACAAATAAATACTGAATAAAACTGGTCAAAGTTTAAAATACTTATAAATCTCCCTTTGTTTTTGGTTTTTCAGAGGGCATACATTTTAATCATATCCAACATAACTTGCATGGAGAGGTCCCCCCCTTTCACCCTTGCATAGATTTTCCCAACTTGAGCTAGGTCTTGGCTGAAAATGTTTGAAGGTTTCTTTTGGATAGTGTGTTCTCTCTGTACATAGAATTGTGTGTTACTTGGAAAACATTTGTTTTGTTAGAACTGGTTTCTTAAGAAAAGCTGAATTAATTAATCTGGATGCAAGTGTAGAGCAGAGGAAATCAATATTACATGAAGGTATGAAATAGTTTCATTGCAGGAGTAAGCATTGACAACAGTCCCAACCTGAGTCAGAATACTCAGGTTTCCTTGAAATAAAACCTAAGCTATGGAGAAACCAGTGAAGGCATACGGGATACAGATTGTGCATGTGTTGCACTTAATACAATAGTTTGTTGAAATGGAGCTGGACTAGCCTTCAAGTGGGTTCTGGGGTAAGGGACCGTTCACATTAACGTAACTGTTAGATTTAGAATTGTGGGCTTGATTGATATATAAGGAAAATACAGGTGATTTGAAGATGTCCATTTTAAAAAGTATGCACATCTTTCAAATAATTTCTTATTTAGTTCTGTTTGCTGAGCTAGTGGTGTAATAGCAGTTCAGATGATTAAAAAATAAGTACCATCTGACTTTGACACTTTTAGTTAATGACATGTGAAAATGGGGGGAGGACTGAATGTGATTTCCCTGAAGATTTGAATTTGAACCAGAATTGTTCCGTTGGTAGTTTATTACTGTATATGAGAAAAATGATCATACTAAGCACAGACATCAATGTTTTCCTTTTTGTTTATTTAGTTCATTTCAACAAATTACTCATCTTTATATTCAGGTTTCTAGGCTAGTTGTTTTGGTGGGGGGAGATGGGAAGGACACAAAGGTAAAGAAAACAGAGGCTCTGCCTTCAAGAGGCCTTGAATCAAGGAGGAAAAGCCAGAACAGACCAGTTGGAAGATCACACATACACAGTTTCAGAGAGGGTTCAGTATGTGGAGGATGGGGAGAAACTACTCAGCTGAAGGGATTTGGCTGGGGCTCTGGAGGTAAGATTTCAGCGGGCAGAGGTTGGGTTAAGGGTATTCCAAGAAAAGGAAACTTGAAGTTACAGAGGTGGGTAAGTACAGAGCACATTTTGGGAAACAGTATATGTGGTTTGACTGTAACATTGTATACATGTCGGGGAATAAGGGTGGTTGCTCGCTGGCTGCTAACACAGACAGAACACGTTTGTATATTAGTTGGAATCTAATAGTAAAGAATATTAGAATTAAGAACACGTTTGTATTTAGTTGGAATCTAATAGTAAAGAATATTAGAATTAACCAATATTTATATTTTCCTCTAATTTTGTGCTTGTGTATCTCACTTAAATGGTAAAAGTTACTAGCTCCTTCTGGGGAGGGATTTTATTTTTTTTAATCACCTGAGTGGTTGCAGGTTAAATGAAAATGCTTATGTATATAGTTGCATTCGTGATATTTTCTGTATTGTGCCATTTACCTTAAAATGTCTTCAAGATCAGGACTTTGCATGATCTGACCCACCTAGATCAATGGCAGTCTTTGATCATTCTGAATATCCAACAATTGTCATTATTACAGATTATGATGCATGATTATCACAGAAGAAGTTCGTGTCTATAGCTTTAAAGGACTTGATTACATCATTTTCAAGCCTGATAGTTTTGGAATCACCATTAGAGCTTCAGACACTTCTGCCTTCACTTCAGCCACCTGTCTTCATACCTCAACGACGCGCTGAGTTTCCTTTGTCCTTGGATTATTTAAAACACCCCAGAAATACATTTCTCACCAGTATAGTAGGTAAGTGGATAGTCAGTGCCCAGTGCACACATTTTTTTTTTTTCTGAAGACTGTACCAAGTACACTAACAGCCTTTCATAATTTTTTAAAGGCGAAGTCAGTAATATTCGTAGAAAAAAAATTTTTCCTATTTTTTCCTTTCTATAAACTATTTTGAATTTAAATAAATCAGTTACTTCAAACTGAAATCTTCTATTACCACTTTTTAATGATGCATTTTGTGTAGCCATTAGTCACTTGTTCACAGGAAATGGTGAAAAGGAAAATTTTTTAAAGAACATACATTTCTATCTTGTATGTTTATGAGATAAGTGATTTAAAATATATGAAACCTGCAAAGGGAACAGAATTTTTAAAATATTTTTATTTTATTGGCGTATAGTTGATTTACAATGTTGTGTTAGTTTCAGGTGTACAGCAAAGTGATTCAGTTATACATATACGTATACAGTTATACATATATTGATTCTTTTTTAGTTTCTTTTCTCAGATAGGTTATCACAGAATATTGAGTAGAGCAAAGGGAACAGAATGTAAGTTAGTCTTATATATCAGTGAGTAAGGGAATGACTGCAGCCCCAACCAAGGAATCTATATGTGATGACCACTTCACATCCTTCCAGGCTTTTCAGTTGCTTGTTATATGGGTTTGGGCAGGGCAGGGTTTACTTTTTTTTTCCACTTCACAACGAGTGTACTAATAGGAATAGAAACCTGGCCAAAATTGCTGGGACACCATAACACTACTGTATGAATCCTTGAAAAGACTTAGGACCAAAGTATAGGAGTACAGAGGCTTAGACGTTCAGCGCCAGTGGTGTTTTAGCAATGTTTTTGTATGATAAAATTTTTATGTGTTGTTGATAGGGTGAAATTTGAAAATTAAAGATACTGCATTACTCTTTAAAATGTTATAAAAATCACCATTCATAAGTAAAAGTAACTTGGCTTTCTTTCTGCCCTTTAGCCAAATTATAAGGAAAAATGATTCCCAATGGATATTTAATGTTTGAAGACGAAAACTTCATTGAGTCTTCTGTTGCCAAATTAAATGCCCTGAGGAAAAGTGGCCAGTTCTGTGATGTTCGACTTCAGGTATTTAAAACATAATTGGAAACTTACAGAATTGATTTTTCATTACTAAAAACCATATGTTCTTGGATTGGCTTGTTTTGTTTTTCATAGGAGGCGTTTAATGAAATGAGTTTTAAAAAGAATGATTTATCCAGAAATGTAAGGTGAAGGATACAATGTAGTAATTAGCTAGAGAAATACATAGTCCACAATGCTTCTAATGTTAATTCCTCACTTTGCAGGTCTGTGGCCATGAGATGTTAGCACACAGAGCAGTCCTGGCTTGCTGCAGTCCCTATTTATTTGAAATCTTTAATAATGACAGTGATCCTCACCGAGTTTCTCATGTTAAGTTTGATGATCTCAATCCAGAAGCTGTTGAAGTCCTGTTGAATTATGCCTACACTGCTCAGTAAGTCCTCTGAAGCACAGCATATAACTAGGGAATGGAATCCCAAGTCCCTCTAAATGTATTTAAGTTAAGTATCTGTTTCAAGGCCTTGGTATGATAAAGAACCTTTTTTCTAATAGGTTGAAAGCTGATAAGGAATTAGTCAAAGATGTTTATTCTGCAGCAAAAAAGCTGAAGATGGACCGAGTAAAGCAGGTAGAGTAACAGAAGTAATATAAAAGGAGTACTGTTACTAGGGGGTCTTATTTTATATGATTAGTGTGTACAATTTGTTATAAGACATCTGTTGGACTCAAGAACTTGAAAATGTCCCTTTTTTTCCCCTAGAGACCCGAATATGTATGTAATTTTAACTGTTTAGCCAATGTAACACAGCAGGGTCACACTTCCTCTCAGATAATTAAAGCTGCAATCTTGCTCTTTCAATAGTCTTCTCTGGCAGGGTAAGTCTTGATTTTCTCAGTTAATCATGTAACTCATATCCTTAATTCTCTGTTCTTCTACACTTCTCGGTTGTTCTTTAGAAGTATTCTTTCTAGAATTTAATGCCACTGAGAGGTGCTTAATAATTTACAGGAAAAAAGGCATTTAATCCTCTAATGTGGGAGTCAGAAAACTGCAGGCCTGAGGTCAGCTGCTTGTTTTTATAACATCTTATTGTAACATAGCTTTCATTTACATACGGTCTATGGCTGCTTTCCACCTGCTGTGACAGAGTTGAGTAGTTGTGAGAAAGTACGGCCCACAAGCCTAAAAATGTACTGTCTGGCCCTTTGAGAAGAAGTTTGCTAACCCCCTCACTCTGCTTAAAAATCCTTTTGTGGTCATAGCACGCGTCCCTCAGGTTAGAATTCCAGGCTCTCCCTAATATAGTTGCTATTCTTCCAAAACTGTTTCCTGATTGTCTTATCTTTTGTTGTGGCCAAACTAAATTGTTGCAGCATCTTCCCTAGTTTCTATGTGCATTCAACGTCATCTCCCCTGTAGAGGCCCATTCAGATTACTGCCTTTATGAAGCCTTATCTATCATTCAGTTGGAAATACTTGTCCGAACATTTCATGTGCATTTTCATAGCATTTCAGTTTTTTGCATTTTTCCTTAAACATCGTGTATATTTGAATGGCATTCGTTGATGTTTATCGTTTGTATACATGTATTCTTCCTACTGTTAAACTTGTTCTAAGGCAGTGATTTTTGGTTAATCTTTATATATTCACATAGTACTTACACACTGAGTATTAAATATTTGTTAAATAAAATGTATGTAAATGTTGGCACTCGTGTATTTCTTTCCCAAGGTTTGTGGTGATTATTTACTATCTAGAATGGATGTTACCAGCTGCATCTCTTACCGAAATTTTGCAAGTTGTATGGGAGACTCCCGTTTGTTGAATAAGGTTGATGCTTATATTCAGGAGCATTTGTTACAAATTTCAGAAGAGGAAGAGTTTCTTAAACTTCCACGGCTAAAGGTAAAATCTATAAAGATGAAAGATGTAAAGGTTAAATAAAGAGATACATACTACTTAGTTCCAGGAATGTAATATTTCTTTCTCCATGTTTCAAGCAAGTGAGTAATGGTTATGAAAAAGACAATACATTGAAACCATACGGTTATTTTCAGCAGTGTAATGGTTTTCTGCCTACCAGTTTGTTTACTTCCTTTTCTTTTTCTTCTCTTTTTTTTTTTTTTTTTTTTGGCTACTGGTTTCCTTAAAAATTAGAGTAAATGTATGGAGTGCCGTTGGACATCTATGACCGCTTTATTATGAAATTGAGAATTAGAGGCTCAACACTGATCCATGTGTCTTTGTTTTTTCCCAACTCTAGTTGGAGGTAATGCTTGAAGATAATGTTTGCTTGCCCAGCAATGGCAAATTGTACACAAAGGTAATCAACTGGGTGCAGCGTAGCATCTGGGAGAATGGAGACAGTCTGGAAGAGCTGATGGAAGAGGTTAGTTTTAAAGTAAATGGGATTCAACAATTATTAAAAATTATTTTGCTATAACATGAAGGATTCCCTTTCACTTTTATTTTATAACCATGACCCTAAAGAATTTAAATTTTGCTATAGGTACCCCTAAGCTGAGAAACAGGGGGGGTGTCCAGGTGAGCTGAATGAACTGTTCAGTTTGGTCTTCTGCTTTTCTTTTTTTATTTCTTTGCTTATTATGTGCTGTTAACTTTCTTTAAAGTAGCATGTAATTTGCTTTAGAAATGGGAGGTGGTACTGAAATTTTCTGTAGATTCTTAATTTTTCTTCACAGGTTTTTGCTTTAAATTGACAAGTAGGTAAAAGCTTCTAATGGTTGTTCCTCCCCATTGATTTATCTCCCCATAGGTTTATTAACAAAACTAGGATACCCAAGACTGAAGAAACAAGAAGAATCCTCAAGTGTATTGACACGTAAAGAAGCAGCAGTCCTGCCCCAGTTCTCCTAAGAAAAATCCGCTGTGGGCAGAGAACGATGATGATTTAATGGTGTTTACTCCTTTACAGGATTTTTATCTTTAAAGCTTTGTGTTTTTCAATGGTGTTGTTCATACATATAGTCACTCACTTAACTTGGGCCACTTTTTGAAAAATACACAAGAAAAAATTGACGGAGAAATGGTGGGAATTAAACGTGCAGATGGAACAGTGGAGTGACCTTGAGTTTATCCCTCCACTTAAGCCTTTCGGATTCACTAAAGGCTTACCAAACCTGTTAGGCCTTTAAAAACACAGTTATCATTATGCTCTAAAAAGGCTAACAGGTGATTTTAAAATTCTATATGGTTTCCCACTTGAAAATCAGATGCATTAGCCATATGTTTGCATCTGTTAAGGGAGGTGTCTCTGTAGCTTGTTTGAATTTTTGCACTTGTTTTTTATCTGTTTTTCTTGACATTGCTTGCGCAGGACAGAAATATGTTTATGCACATTAGACCACTTACTCTTCAAAGGTGTAAACCATATTCAGTATTTTATTATAAATATGTATATTCTTTAAGAGCCTATATATTGTACTAGTGCCTTTTTTTCTTAATGCTGTATCATAGAAGCTATGAAAAAATGAAGATTTCTTTCAAGCCAACCAAGCCAAGGACTCTTCAGCCAGTATTAGAAGATTCTGTATCTTATTTTTGTTTTTTAAATTTTTACCACCATGACATGTATTTTCTTTACTTTGGGATCCTGCCAGAGTAAGATGTCAAGAAGCTCAAGAAGCACACTGGAGGTTACCTTGAGGCGTTTGTGTGATCTGCATACTAGTGGAGTAGCCATGGAGACAGTAGCCACATGGGTGTTCTGTTGCTGTTTTGCAGGTTCAAACCTTGTACTACTCAGCTGATCACAAGCTGCTTGATGGGAACCTACTAGATGGACAGGCTGAGGTGTTTGGCAGTGATGATGACCACATTCAGTTTGTGCAGGTACACATTGCACATCTGAGGTAACCTCAGGTTAACATTTGATTAGAGCATTTTATAGTATACTGAAATTTTCCTTTAATAAAGGAAAGTGGAAGAACTTCATTGGTATAAGTGGACAGAAACATTTGTGGGAGGAAACAAGCATACCTTTCATACCATTACTACCATTTTTGCCACATAAAAAGAAATTAACAGAACAAAGCAGGAAACCCCACTTAGATTTTTTTCTCAATCAAATAGGATTTACAAGTAGTAAGAAAAAGGGCCAATAAGATGAAGCAAAATAGAAATTATTTGTTATTTTGGTCAGATTATAAAAAATAGTTGTTTGTAATGGGAATGACTGTTAGACCCAATTAAAAAAAAATCTCAGGTATAAACTTTTTTTAGTTTATGGATAAATAACATAGAGAGAAGAATATAAACAATAAATGTCACATAGTGAACCCACTGGTTTAAATACTACCTGGGTCAAGAAGAGACTTCTAGCGTCTGGAAGCCTTCCTCTTGCTTCCTTCCCAGTCACTGCCCTACACTACCCCAAAGGAAGCCATTATATCCCAACTTCTGAAGCATTAGATTCGTTTGCCTGTGTTTGAAATTTATGTAAATGGTTATACAATATGTATTCTTTTTGTTTGGCCTTTAGCTTAACATTGTATTTGTGAGGGATAACTGTAAAGTAGGCTGAGTCGACCCAAGTTAATGGGTGTTTTCCTTTAATAATTAGAAGGTAAATGATAGACTCAGAAATAACGTGTATGGTGATACTATCAGGTGTTCTGTGTCAATAGTGGCTGAATATTTTTATTTTCACAAAAAGCTTTTGGGGCTGAGTTAGTTGAGAATTTTGTTCATGTTTGTGCATTTTGAACATTGAGGATATTTTCCCTCTTATCTCTAAACATCTCTAAACTGTAAGTTAATGGTTTTTTAAAGTACTCTTTCAACAAGCAGTGGTTGAGTGCCTGTTAAGTGGCAGGCCGTGATGGTAGGTAAGAGGGCCCCCAAACGTGTAAGAGACAGTTTCTGCTTCCGGGACCTTACAGGAGTAGGTAAAACAGAACAGACTGATACGAATTACCTACAGAAGACATTAAGGGGAGGGTAGAACCAAAAGGAGAAAATCTAGGGAAATTTCACAAAGGAGGCAACATTTGAGCCATCTGAGGATGTGGAAGAGTTTGCATAGCAGATAGAGGTGTGTCAGATAGCAAAGGATACCTGTGAAAGGATGATACTCTTGGAATTGCAGGTTACATGACTAGGAGAGTAGGTAAATAACATCTGATCAGGGATCATACTTTATTCTACAAGTAGTGTGGGACTTCCAAAGAATTTTAGACAAGGGAGTAGAGTGATCTGAACAGATATATTTCACAACTTTAATAATAGTGAAAAACTGGACAAGAGTCCAACAATAGGGGGATTGGTTAAATTATGGTATTTCCATACAGCGGAGATCTGTATGTTCATTATCATATTTTAGACAGATGGTTAACTATCAGGTGGCAGTCTCTGGGTCGTGGGATTCCAGCTGATTTGAGGGGTTTTTGTTGTTTGTTGGTTTTACTTTACTAAATGCATCGAACCCTTCTATTTTTATGACCAGGTACAGAGGGTAGATTAAAGCTTGTGAGACCAATTTGTAGACTGGTACAAGCAGTAGTTCAGGTGATGAGGGCTTGATCTAAGGATGAGAAGGGGAAAGGGTGGACTCTAGACATTTATAGTTACAAAGGTCCTTAGTGATTATTTAGATTAGGAAAATTAAGGAAACGAAGAATTTGAGGGTGAGTAGGATTCTTACCTGTGTGACTTATTCCAGGGAAGTGCCATGAATAGAGATGATGAAGTAAAAAGGATGAGGAAACACACTAAGCTTCAGGAAGAGAAAAAGTTGAGAAGCCGCCATTGGAATCAAATTGTGTTGTACAAGCTAGCTAACATAGGAAAAGAAAGTTTGAAGGAGGACTAGATTGTCAACTGTGTCAAATCATCCTCTGGGAGGTCACGTAAAAGAAGATTAGGGATATCTCTTCTACATTGGTTTTAGGAAGCCACTTTGTAACCTTTAGTGGGTATAATTTCCAGAGAGTATTAAGGTTAAGAAACGCTTAGCTTGAGAAGTGATGGCGGCTGAAAAAGAAAGAGCTACCAGGGACCACCCCTTGGGGAGGTCAGAGGCAAAGAAAGTAGGGGCCAGTGGGTGGGCTGAGTGGAAGGAGTTGATAGGGTAAAGTTTGAAAATAAAGGACAGTAAAGAATTAGGTTTGAAAATGTTCTGGAAGGAACATAAAAGAGTTAACCAGCATTTCTATATAAGGCTTGTTAGTTACATAACACTAAGTAGTCTTCATTGTTACTGTGTTTTTTCACATTTGATTTTCTCTCAGTTAAAGCCATACATTAGAACAGTTCTCTTACTACAGTAAAAGCTCTTAATCAAGCATCATCAACTTGTGTTACTTTGGATCCCTTCTTCCCACAGATTGGGATAGGGTTTTATGTACCTTGTACATAGGACACACAGACTATCATAGTGTAAAAGAGTGGCTTTATACTCAGAATTCCTAATCCTTATTTTTCTTGCATTGCCTTAGGCAATGCATATTTTCTTTCTTCTTTTCAGTATTTTCACCTATAAAATGGAGAGATATATTGCCCTTACTGGATTAAAAGAGAGTGTGAATAGAGTGCCTAATAACACCTACGTACATAATAAACGTCTAAATGGAATGTAATTATAACCATTAGCATGGTACATTCTCTGCCTTTTCTCAAAATAGCCTACTTAAGCTATAACCACATTTGCTGAATTGCTTACACCAAACTTGATAGTTTTTTCACAGCTTCAAGTAGCTACCAAAATCTTTTTTTCTATTGTTTCATGGCCTTTTTCTTCCACTCGAAACAGAAATTTCCATTAGAGATTCTATCTACCCATGAGGCTGTGGCCCTGGGGATCAAAATAAGTGGATGGGCAAACTTGGCCAGGTACTGAAGGTGGTACCTATTCATTCAGCAGGCAGTTCCGACCAGGGTAATCTTGACTCTTCTAATGCCATGTGATCATATCCTTTGGAAGTGTCAAGAGCTAAAGTAATTGGAATAAAACCATCAAAGGGAACTCATACACGAGGGCACGATGTAATCTTCTTACAGTCATTTGAAAATTTGCAGCTTTGCCCATTTCTCCCTCTTTTATGTTCTCATGTATTCCTTTAAAAATGTTTGGTTCTTTTAGTATTATTGCTTCATTAATTTCTGATTACCATTTTTACTTCTGTGTTTTGATGTAGTTTTACTTGTCTAGAAAACCACTCTAATACCTTTAAGGTAATCCTAAAGAAATATACTCGTAAATATTTCTTGTAATTGCCACTTTTTTTCCTGTAAAATAACTTTCAGAGAGATTGGCTGGATATGTGTCTGCTAATATGAAGGATACCAGTACATATGATTTAGTTAAGTTTCACAGTTTCATGGTGATAGTGGGTTAAATGTATTCTCTCAGTTAATTCATGCTGTTTTAGATTTATAACATTTTGGAAGATTCTATACTTAATATAAAGACTATGTGGATTATGAAGGAGGAGGTTCCGTTTTTTCCTCCCTTGACTGTTCTGATACTTGACCCACAACATGTTTTTTTAATTGTTGAACTTGAACTTTTTCTTGACCAGTGTAGTTGTTTCCTTATTAAGTGGAGATGGAAGAATGCCAGTGATGTGTGTCAGAAAGTGTTGTTTTGTGTTAAATCTAGGTGTGCTATAAATGTCATGCATAAGTGGAGGGTACTAAGGGTTTCCTCAGTTTCCTAGCTCAGGAGCAAAGGTACACCAGGTATGGTCTTTGGCTAGGTTTCTGTAGCTGCCTTTTGATTTTGCAGAAAAAGCCACCACGTGAGAATGGCCATAAGCAGATAAGTAGCAGTTCCATTGGATGTCTCTCTTCTCCAAATGCTACAATACAAAGCCCTAAGCACGAGTGGAAAATCGTTGCTTCGGAAAAGACTTCAAGTAAGTGTATTACACTTGTCAGATTGCCTTCAATTTATTTCTTTTTAAAGAAGGAGTTTTAAGTGGAACCATATAATACTTCTAAAGTGATTGAGGAAAAAACTCAGAAGCAACTAAATTTGGAAAAGAGTAGCAGGTCATCCCCTGTCTGGAATCTGGAGTCCAATTCAGGATCACACAGCAACCAAAAGTAATAAAAATTGCATCTTTAAACATGGACGGAACTCTTGTGCTTACAGATAACACTTACTTGTGCCTGGCTGTGCTGGATGGTATTTTCTGTGTCATTTTCCTTCATGGGCGAAACAGCCCACAGAGCTCACCAACAAGTACTCCAAAACTCATTAAAAGTTTAAGCTTTGAGATGCAACCAGATGAGTTAATAGAAAAGCCCATGTCTCCTATGCAGTACGCACGATCTGGTCTGGGGACAGCAGAGATGAATGGCAAACTCATAGCTGCAGGTAAGAATAGAAGGATGAGTGACTTATCAGAAACCTTCAACTGGCTAAGCCTCTAGAAGTGGACGTTTATGCTTGCTTGTGACATGCAAACTTTGGAAGACAGGGTTTGTTTAATATGCCTTCTTCTGTGGCATTCCACTATACCACATTCTAAGAAGACAAATAAAAAGTCAATACTGTAGTATCGCCTAGCCTTCAAGTTAATGTCTCTAATTCTTAAAAAACTATGAAGTGGGTAATTGTTCTCTTCTAATTTTCAAGTCAAGACTAAGCAATTTACTTACACTTAAGTTTGACATTCAGCTATTACAAGCACTTAGTTAAAACATCCACTAATGTGGCCTTATTAAGTTTGTGGACAAAGATTCTTTTTCTCATTTGTACAGATTACTTAAACCATTCTAGACCAGAAACCCTGGTTCAGTTTAATATTCTAAACATAATTCTTTGTGGTTCTTGTACCAGGTGGCTATAACAGAGAGGAGTGTCTTCGAACAGTTGAATGCTATGATCCACATACAGATCATTGGTCTTTTCTTGCTCCCATGAGGACACCAAGAGCCCGATTTCAAATGGCCGTACTCATGGTAAGTGCACTATATTGCAGGAAGAAGCAGCCCACATTTAGCTTTTTTCTAAGAACTTGAGAATGGCGGAAATATTAATCTCTCGCTTTTGGCATAGGGCCAGCTCTATGTGGTAGGTGGATCAAATGGCCACTCAGATGACCTGAGATGTGGAGAGATGTACGATCCAAACATAGATGACTGGACTCCTATTCCAGAATTGAGAACTAACCGTTGTAATGCAGGTAATACTTTTCTGCTGAGATCATCAGTATTTAAGTATGATAATTAAGTTATCAATTTATAACCTTATTTTATACTCACATAGGAGTGTGTGCTCTGAACGGGAAATTATACATCGTTGGTGGCTCAGATCCATATGGTCAAAAAGGACTGAAAAATTGTGATGTATTTGATCCTGTAACAAAGTCATGGACAAGCTGTGCTCCTCTTAACATTCGTAAGTTGATTTTTTGTTTTTAAGTTGTTTTTTATTTTTAAAGACCTCTGAATCAATGGTATGTGTAGTGTACACTTACAGTTTGGGGAGATAGAATAATTTGGTTTGACTTGATTTTATAGGTAGACACCAGTCTGCAGTCTGTGAGCTTGGTGGTTATTTGTACATAATTGGAGGCGCAGAGTCTTGGAATTGTCTGAACACAGTAGAACGTTATAATCCTGAAAATAACACCTGGGCTTTAATTGCATCCATGAACGTGGCTAGGCGAGGAGCTGGAGTGGCTGTTCTCGGCGGTGAGTGTGGGGATTTGGAGAGTTGAGGAGTAGGTAGCAGCAGGAGCTTGTTCTAAAATTCCAAGAGGATATCAGTGATAACTCTCCACTTGTATAATTAAGAATTCACAACTAGCCTTCTCTTCTGACGCAGTGGGGATTGGTGGTTTGTCTTTTAGAAGTGTCTTTTCTAATCACTCAGTACTGGATATATAACATAAATATACTAATTCATCTTCCATAAATCATACTCATAATGCATCATCTTGGAATTTGAGTTTGTTTCTTTAGAGCAAGAATTTTTAAAAATCTGATTTGTCAAACAGAAGAAATGCAAATCATCTAAATCTAGTCTTTTCTGTCTACTCCATGCCTAATTGGAAGCAATATTTTTAGATTATTTTTAACAAGTGTTTCCAAATCATCATATATAGACACAGCTTTCTTTTCACATCCATTTTATGGATTTACATAATGTTTAATTACATAATTACAATAATGAATTCAGTTAGAATTGTTTTTAGAACAAAGCTTGTGGCTCAACTGGCAAGAGCCTAAGTGTGTAGGCACGCCAGTAAGTAGCCTACTGGCCTGCAACGTCTGGCCTACTATGAGCCTTGTCGGTTCTCTTATGGGTAAGTACATGGATGCAGGTAGGCTAAGTGACAATCAGATGAGAAAATAATGAATTCAACAATCACTAATAAGGTTTTTCCTTAAGCTCCAGAGAATATTTAATGCTAACATTTTATTTGTCTAAAAAGAATTTAACTATTAACTGCCCTGCATGTATATTTGAAAATAGTCATAGCTCAGTCTGTTTCTAAGAAGAAATTTCTGTGCCAAAATCATTTTATATAGTTGGAGAGCTCTAGAAAATGTTCAGTTATCTGAAACCTGCTTCCCTTTAACTTATTTTGAATCTTAGTTCTTATGCACTGGACTAATAACAAAACTTCCAGTGCACAGAACTACTCTGATTTGCCACTTACTAGTTGCATCTCTAGGCAAGTTGTCCAACTTCTTTGTTCATTCTTTCTTCATCTGTGAAATGGCAGTAATAGAAACAACCACATAGAATTGTGAGAATTGCACTGTAGTTAGATGGTGCCTCCCTTCCTTTAAATTGCCTTACACATACCAACGGGTTCTTTTCAATGCTATTCCATTTGGATACCCAGCTTCTAGGGAGTGCTTGCCACATTAGTAGGCATTCAATAAATACTTTCTGACAGAATGAACAGGCTTTTCTACCAAGAACCACTGTTTTAGCAAAAGATCAATTTAAGGGTTTCTTTCTTAGCCTCTCTAGATTAACCTTGTCTCTTTTCTCTTTTAGGAAAACTGTTTGTAGGTGGTGGCTTTGATGGTTCTCATGCCATCAGTTGTGTGGAGATGTATGATCCAACTAGGAATGAATGGAAGATGATGGGAAACATGACTTCACCACGGAGCAATGCTGGGATTACAACTGTAGGGAACACCATTTATGCAGTGGGAGGATTTGATGGCAATGAGTTTCTGAATACGGTGGAAGTCTATAACCTTGAGTCCAATGAGTGGAGCCCCTATACCAAGATTTTCCAGTTTTAACAAATTGAAGACCCTTTCAAACTAACAGGCTTAGTGATGTAATTGTGTTAGGTAGAGGTACACTTGTGAATAAGGAGGGTGGGTGGGTATAGATGTTGCTAACAGCAACACAAAGCTTTTGCATATTGCATATTATTAAACATGCTGTACATACTTTTTGTGTTTATTGGGAAAGGAGTGCAAAGATGAAGGTCTGTTTTGTGTATTTTTAGGGCAACTTTGGTTATTTTAGTTTTTTGGAAGTTGATATTGTAAAAGAATAAACCAAGAATTGATTGGGCACGTCATTTCAAGAAGTCCCCTCTCCTCCACATTTGTTTGCCAATTTGCACATTAAATGACTCTTCCCTCAAATGTGTATTATGGGGCAAGAGAGGTAGAGTTTTAAGATATAGGCAGTTGGGTTTTTTAAGGGCCCTTTTTCAATAACTGGAACCTCTATAACAAAGAGACTTATTTAACTAGATGACAATGACTATTTTTGTTTTTATTAAAAGAAAGCTTACATGCCTACCAAGGTTTAATCTTTTATGATGGCCTTTTTATAACTTTTTGTATTCTCAGCAGAGTGCTTTACCTGTTGAAGTAAAATGAGGCAGGTTCATAATACTGAAGCAGAGTGACAGTCTTAAAAGTATGCAGTGAGGTGTTCTATACGCCCAGAATGCAAGCTTCAGAGAGCTCTTGCCTCAGCTACAATTTTTTTTGTTGTTGTTGTTGAGAATGCAATACCAATGTTTATTGGGATGGAGTTGCTGAACAGTAACATGGCTGTGATTTTTATTTGATAACACTGTTTTTAAATACTTTGACTTCTTGGGAGTATATTTTATATAGCAAAACACTCAATATTATATTAATAACAGTAAAGAACAGTGAAGTATTTTATCTTCTAAATAATTCCTATTTTTTATTTATCATTAAAAAAACAATCCTAAATGGCAGCCCTTGATTGTAAAAAAAAAAAAAAAAAATTACCTTAAACTGTATTGGGTTTATGAATGCAGCCTTTATGAGAACTATGTTTTTGTTCAGTTTTCCTATTCATATGGATAAATACTGGTTGGGGTGGTGACTTGGTATCTAATGTGTAATGCTACACATATAACTTACGGTGCCAAAATTAGAACATCCTAATGCTTGCTGCTGATGCAAACATATTAAAGGTACTTTGCAGGAAATCCTTGCACCATGGGATTACTATCCAAATGTTGTTGTGTACTCATTCATTACTAATGAATAGTTAACTGGCATCTTACATCTGAAATAAGGACTGATGTAAAGGGGGTTTTTTGGTTTTGTTTTGTTTTGTTGTCTCTGGGAAGACAAAGAGGCACACAAGAATCTAATGAGCCAGCTGGGACAACATGACTATCCACTGGCTAACCTGGGTGAGAAGAAAATTAGGTATTTTTTTACAAATGTTCCACTGGGACTTTGACACCTTATTTCACTCATCTATCCCACAGAGAACCAACAAGAAAGGAAATCAGTTCGCCTGGTGGCTGTGTAGTTCCTGACTATCACTGGTTTGGTTCTGGACTAAAACTGGGTTGGCAGATTTGAATTTGCCTAATATGATGAATATTTTTAAAATAGGTCTGTATATGTTCTATTTATTTAGCACAAGGAAATAACATTTTAGTGGGGGGAGTCTGTAAAATCCTTGAAATCACTTCTCAATTCCTATGTAACATGCTTAATGCAATAATATGTGAGAATACTTTGGTGAAAGTTCACCTATATTACCATTGATGCCGAACAGGTAGTTTGGTAGCTAAAATTATGTTCTTTAAGCATGTTTTGAATGTAAGAAGGTTTCATAAAGAAAAAAATAGTGCTCAGTGACCAGTTCTGTTTATCCACATTTAAAAGGTAATTTTTTTTTTTTGAGGGAAGGAGAAAATGGCATAGCCTCGGCATAAATTAAAGAATTTTTTTTAAACCAGTATGGGTTTTGGAATAGTTTAGAAATGATATTGGTAATAACCACTCTTGCAATCAATAGTAATAATGCATGAAACATACTAGACTAGATCCCTAAAAGAGTAGCAAAACTATAAAATACCTGTTTGAATTAACAAAACAATTGATTATACTCATAAATCACAATAAATTCTTTTACTGTGATTTTCAAGGATAGGGTTTTGATTTTTGGCTTCTAGTATGTCTTAAATACTTTACCATTTTCAGTGTTTTAAAATTCCTTACATAATCATATTTTAGGAAAAAACCTGGATTGGGGAATATAATTAGTGCTTAATATATTAGGTGTACACCCTATAATCCCTCCAGAACTCAGAATTCTTAACTTAAAACTGAAGTAGGCAAAGAAGAAAGTCCCTCTAGGACATTACTGTAATTCCAGAGTTGCCTTAGAAGACTATGAGTCACAGAAAACACGGTCTCTATAGTATGTCAATTTTTTGTACCCTACTTTGTTTCAAAAAAGGATCTGAAGAGTCTCTCATTGAGACTTAAGATACAGGGTAAATTAACTGAGTGAAAAAAGAGAAGGAAATACCAACATATGAATCGAATATATCAATCTCAAATACTTAGTAAGGCCAAGCCACAAATTTGGTCCTGTTAACAGGAGACCTATTAAATAAATTATCTGAAGGTTAAAAAGCAATTACTGTGAAGCATCAGTTTTCTTAATAAGACCAGAAGTTTCTTAAGAGTCTTAAAAATGATAATGATACATTGAGCAATAAGTAGAGTAGTACATAAAGAGAGGGATGTACTCAAGTTCGTATCATGGGTTCTTTAACTTACTAGCACAATGGCCAATTAAGTACTTAGGCTTCACTGTTAGGAGCTCAGTGCTCTCCTGGGGGGTTTGAATAGGGCTGAGAAGCAAAAGCTCAGTTATTAAGCTGAGTATACACAGGGTTGATATCTTGTGGAAATACAAGATATTTGCTCAGAGAGAACAACAGGACTAATACAATTTTAGCCTGGAAAAAGGCACACAGAATACCAAACTTCAGTGAGTGAGAGACTGAAACTTCTTAGGAGATGAACTGAACTGTCCTGCAAGTTAAGAATAAGAGTTGCCAAGTTTGAAGGCATCTATCAAATGTAATGGTGGTCATCCAATCAATAATTAACAGGGCCAGCTATCCATTAAGGCTACCCAAATCATGATAGTAAGATCTACCTTCTGCATTATGCAAGTGTTCTATCTTAACCAAAAGTGGTGCCAAATCCTTAAAAGGTACAGGCTTGAAAGAAAACATCTGATAAGGGATTTGCATCCAGAGCTCTCTAAGCTCAATAAAACAATCCAATTTTCAAATGCACAAAATGTTTGGAACAAGACACCACCAAAGAAGATAAATGGAGTCTAATAATAACAAGAAAACATGCTTACTTGTCATAGATCATTAGGAAAATGTAAAAAGCAAAATGACAACGAGCTGTCAAATTGCTGGAGGAATTACAAAATTGTAAGGTCAGTTTGGAAAAAGTCTGACAGTTTTTTATAAAGTTAAATATCCTATGACACAGTAATCCCATTCCTTGCTATTTATCCAAGTGAAGTGAAAACATGTTCTTACAGAAACCTGTGTATGAATATAGCAGCTTTATTCATAATCACCAAAAACTGAAAATTCAAATATCCTTCCAACTGGTGAATGAACGGAAGAGTACATCAATACAATGGAATACTACTCAGGAATAAAAACAGTGAAGTATTTATTGATAAAACAACATGGATGGATCCTCAGAAGCATCAGATCCTCAGAAGCATCATGCTAAGTGAAAAGCCAGCTTCAGAAGCCTCCATTTGCATAGCATTCTGGAAAAGAGAGCTACATGGATAGCAGGCACATCCATGGCTTCCTGAGATGGGGATGGGAGTGGGCTACAAAGGGGCACAAGGGAATTTCGAGGAGCAATGGAACTCATTACTTGAGTGTGCTGGTGATTATGTGATTGTGTTTGACAAAACTCAAAACTACAGTTTTTCACTCGAAAAAGTTTTGTCTTTCTAGCTTAACCAAACCTTTAAAGGAAAAAGCCTTTTTTAAAAAGTCTAGGACATGTCAATATTTTACCTGACTAGAAATCACATCAGGGAACCGTTCATCCCCACTGGCCATGCAAGGGTTATGTACTGAGTTAATGTAGTTCAGCCAATAACCATTAGTCTACAGGAAGAGTTGCGAAGGCTAGGATACTGAATTTGGTTTGTAGTTAGGAACACTGAGCCATGTTGGTAGCTGAGATTCGAGTGTCTTATTGCCTTACCTTATAGGTTCATAGCTGTAAATTCTGCTCAACTCATGGAGTTGCTTATTTTCACTGGAGTGGGGTTTTTTGTTGTTTGTTGGCAAAATAGCTTAACGAGCCGCCAACTGGGAGGGAGACTGGACTGTCAGTCCAATCTAAATCAGAAAAGGAGTATGGGTGGCAGCTCTTCCTAAGTGGAAGATGCATTTCATTATTCAATAGTGAGGTACGTTCCCTCTAAGAAGAAAAAGGTAACTTCATCCCCCCTCACACGTTAGGGAGCTAAAAGGCTCCAATAGATAGGTGGGCTTGGGGAGATGTCACATCAGGAGTATGAACAATAAGAGCTAGGTTCTTCAAGGGAGACCACGACACTAAATAATTGTGGATCAACCCTGAAAGAGTGAAAGGACCTAAGTTTTAAGATGATGGCCAAAAGATCAAGGAAATAAAGTTTCAGGTTTGTCTTGTGTCATGACAGGCAAAGACAATGACAGGAAAGTGAAATTAACCCATCTATGAAGCTCCAATCTGTGCAGTCCTAACTGCCCACTGCAGGTCCTAACAGGAGGACCCAGTAGGGCACAACAGACTCTTAAGTCTTTAGCCAACTTTTCTTTGGCTCAGAATGCTGGAAGAGCTGTGGCCTGGCCAAGCCAGAGGACCCTCCCTGGTCCTTTCGAGAAGGAAATGGACTATGTTGTGGAAGTAAGCTGGAAAAGGCTAGTGTAAAATGGTTCCAGGAACTTTGCTGTCATAATCCTCAGGGATGCTTCTCGGGAAGTTATCACCAGCTCCTCACTAAGGCAAGACTTTATGTAGAGAGCCCTTGTCCTCATGTGACTTTTCCCATCAGTCCCTTCAGGTTCATGGCATGCTTATGAAGCTTCTGCCCAAAATATAATAGCTATGTATACTGAATGAAGATTTTAAAACCTGAAGTTCTAAAGATACGATAATTTCCCATGAAAACAAACTTATCAACGTGGGGCTTATGATCCTTATGTCAACTGAGTTACTCCAATCCAGAGGGGAGACCCAGAAAAGAAAGAGCAGGGGATGGGAGGAAAGGGATCCCTCAACTCCCACACTGGACTGTTAGAAAAAAAAGTATAAATTAAAGTTTAAGATAAGAAAAGAAGGCAACAAAAAGAAGAAAAAAACCCCAAAAAACCCCTGACATTTCAAAGAAACAAACACTAAAAAAATTTTGAAGAATGTCTTCTAAAGATAAAAATAAGACTAGAAAGTGAAAACGTTTTCACATATCAAAATAAATATTTAAAAAAGGTTGAAAATTGACAATGCACAAAGTGAAAGACACATAGATTAGGATAAAATTAAAATCCACATGCATAGGGTGAAATAACATAGCAGTATTCAGATGACAGGAGTGAAAAGAAATTTCTGAAAAAGTATAACATATTAAAAAGATAAGAGAAAAAGGGAGGTAATGAAGCACAGCAGGGAGTTCCCTGGCGGTCCAGTGGTTAGGACTCTGCGCTTTCACTGCAGTGGCCCACGGTTCAATCCCTAGTCAGGGAACTAAGATCCTGCAAGCTCCGACCAAAACAGCAACAGCAGCAACAAAAACAAAGCAGAGCAAAACTCAGTAACAACTAGAAGCAGCTGAGGGATAGAAGTCTGAAGAAATCTTTGGTAGGGGGAGGGGGTGCTTTCCTGGCTCCTCAGGGAGGAAAAGGAAAGAGGCAACAGCAGAGGTGCTCTGGAAGCTTCTCCTTCTACCCAGGCTCATATCCCTGAGGGCACTTTGAGCCCCAGGAGGAGGTGTGGCTTTCTAAGCAAACAAAGCTCAAGGATCCTTCTTCCTGCTAGTGGGCATCCTGCATAGTTCTCTTTCATTGGAGGTTCACTTTTATAATCACACCTGTATGCAGTTCAGAAACAAAATTTGGAAGTAAAATGAAAATCAAAATCACTAAAAATAATTCATTGCTTTTTTAAAAAAATAAACATTTATAATAGAATACCAAATTAGATTTAATCTAATGTATTAACAAAAGCATAACATACTTTAGTAAACAAGGATTTCCAACTTTCGGTATAACTAAATAAGAAGTCAGTTAAACACCTGGTTTAGCCAGGGGCAAACATCAGCCACTGCTACCTGATAAATCCACGCTGTTTCACATTTAAGAGGACACTGAGCAGAGTGCTCTCCCTGTTTTTCCCATGAGAAATGCATTGAAAAGTGACAAGGCCAGGGAAGAAAAGAGACTACTGTAGCAAGTTGGAGCTGAAGTCAAAATTCTACTTCCGTTACCTTGGGGCAAGTGGAAGGGATATGTATCACCTGA
Organism: Kogia breviceps; assembly: GCF_026419965.1. Lineage (NCBI taxonomy): Eukaryota > Metazoa > Chordata > Mammalia > Artiodactyla > Physeteridae > Kogia > Kogia breviceps. The sequence goes on along the minus strand of NC_081310.1, from coordinate 27,323,529 downwards.
TCAGGTCTACATGGAAGACAGTTTGATCATAAAACAGCCCAGGGTAAGCTTTCTCTTGTGGAATATGGTGAGCATGGTCATGTCCTAATTCTTTCTCGAGGTTTGGAAACGTCTCTAGTCACATACCCATATATATTTATTGTTGAGAGAGATGCTAACACTGTGTCCTGGGCCTTCCTCAGATGCCACAGTGGCTCTTGCCCTAAGATGGCTCTCCTTTGCTTAGACACACTGGCTCAGTATTAGGAGTAGAGGTAGGGAGGTAAAGTCAACTTCAGACGAGTTGAGTTCACAGTTTATCCCACAATGGATGCATTATAGAACCTCAATGAGATTGTGGGTAATAGGCAATCATCTTTTAGTACCTATGAGACATTGACATTTGAGACATTTCTTGAGACATTTCTTGCAAGTCTCCCAGGTTTGGCACAAAAGGTTGAAAGCTACTCTGTTACAGTTCTTGAAGACAGATGCAGTTCCTTCTAAGTTACAAAATCAGCACTTAGCTTCTATGGTTGAGCATGTCTTCACACCATCCCCTGTTTTTGGCCTCCATATAGACAGATGCATTGCACTGTTGCATGGTATGTTCCATCTCAACCAGCTGGCAGCATCCGATGGTTAACTTTTCCCTAGGGGATAAAGAAATTTTATATCACCACAAGACAGCTAGTCAGATAAATGAAAAAAATCTTAATACGACAGGAGAAAACTGGGACTTGAAATACATTATTTGATATTTGAGAGCGAAAATGCCAAAGTTATGGATCCTTAGTCCAAACAACATGGGAGGACAAGCACTTAGCAGCACGGGTTCGCAGACAGTCAACATGGAGATGATTTTGGTGCAATTGCTTAATTCAGGAATAAAGGTTCCCATGGCCGACCTGCTGTCAACAAGAACGCCGTGGAATAGATCACATATTTTTGTTTTATTTGGCTTGGGAGTTAGAGAACAGGTAAACTGGAGGATACTAAGAGGGTGCACCTCCAGACAGGAACAGACACTGGTGAGGGGATAGGAAGTTGACAGAGCTTCAACTCTTAAAGAGAATTGTCAAGATAGGTAACCTAGCCATTAACAAATGAATACTAGATAATTACTCAAACCAGAGGTGGGGAAGCAGGGAGTAAAGGCCTGATATTTGCCATGACTACTCACAATTTTATCTAAGATGAAGCCTGGCTGGACTCTCAAAAGCTGACAGGGGGCCTACAAGCTGTGAGATCTTTAAATTATCGGTTAGAGCACCAATCCATTATACATGGTGTCTGTAGAGTTCAAATCTCATGGAAACCTATTTAAATCTATTGAGAGATGGTCTACATAAATTCACAAAGAATATCCAGTACCCAGTACAGCATCTGGTATATAAGTTGTTCAAGAAATGGCAGTTATGAAAATTACACTGTTATGACTTCTTTGGCTTCTAAGATTGCTCTGAACCATCTCCAGAGTGTTGGGGAGGACTACTAGCTACCTTTTCACACTACCCCTCCGCTGCCCCTCCACTCTCATGGATCCCTTGATGTAGGGTACAAAGAAAAAAGAAGTCAATCAGAACTCAAGGACTAGGATGAGAGCTAGTAGCCTCAGCAAAGTAAATACACTATATTTTGAGCAGCCTCACTTCCTGAAGGTGTGTGGCTTCCCTGGGGCTGGCGAAAACCTGACTTTTGGCTTTGTGTTGTTACTCTAGTCCTGTTTCCTGTATTTGGAGTGCTTAAAATCAGTGTTATGTTGTTGCCAGTTCTTTACAACTGCTCAGAAAATGATTTGCCGAAGACCCTAAGAGGTCCAAAATTGGAGATGTAAAATGTTTTCTTATAAACTTGAAAATGAAATTAAAAGGGCAGGCCCCTATCCCTGTTCTTGGTTACTTATTCCACATGTGGAAGAAAATTCCTTTAGTAACTAGACTTTTAATCTATTTTGATGTCTTTTCTTTTTCTTCTCCTCTTTTTTCCTCCTCTCATAGTTAAGAGGAGAGCCCTATCCTAGCTCTTTTCATCCTAATGGCATTTGGTTTTATTTGTGGGAGTCAGCATTCTGACAATGGATTATCACCTACAGATTTTGTTTCCTGCATCAAGTTGTCATTGCTGGCTGAGGAAAGTACCAGGTGTTTTTCATCACATGTGTTGGGTCTATACTAGACTATGAAGATAGGAATTCTTGAGTTCCTTTTCCCTGTGGATTATATGTAGAATGGCAGAATATTAACACTTTTGTCTACCATTCTGTAGCATCCCCAATGAATCATCATCTCACCTTGGCTTTCACGTCTTGGTGATGAGATATTTACAACTGAGAGAAAGGCCATTACATATTTTGATATCTCTTAAATGCTAGAAGGTTCTTCCTTTACATTGGGCCTTAAAAAAAATACCTATCTGACCTGTCTGCCTAAATAAAAACAAAAAGTTGTTACCCTTATTTCTTCCAATAGTACAAATATTTTATGTCCCTTATAGTGACCCTATTTCTCTTTTCCAAACTAAACAATCCCAACTCTTAATCCTTTCTGGAACAAAGCTCGAGACTGGAGGTTGCTTCTAGTTCTGCAATTCTATATTGCTCACGAAACTTCTAAAGAACTGCCGCTGTCTTTCTAAATTGTCCTATTATGAGTATCAAACTTAATTTGACCAAATCTCAGATGGGTCAAAATAACTGGAAATTTGATCAGATCAATTAAAAAATAATTCCAGTGGTTATCTGACTCATTTCCATAGCTAGTTTTGTCAAAGTGGCATGGCAGTAGTGAATTTAAGTGCCCTAACTCCAATATTTGATGCAGTTTTTCCAAAATCCTTTTTAGGTACAAGAAAAAAGTCTACAATGGATATCTGTTTTACAACTCTCTCAATGTTTCTATACATTTGCAATGTGCATCTCAAATAAAGGAAAAATGGAATACAGTGTAGTGCATATAAAAACAGTATATAAACAGTTTCTGATTCAGAAGGTCTGGGCTGGAGCCTTAGAGTTTGCATTCCTTGCAAGTTCCCAGGTGGTGCTGACAGTCAGGTCCAGGAACCACAGCTCTACTGTAATCTAGAAGATACTACCATGGAGCCAATTCCTAGAGTCAGAAAGCAGTAATCCCCAAAAGCACCTGCTGGAAGGAAAACAAAGCTGCTCCTGATACACATGCCTCAGGCAGCATATTATCTGGACACGCCAGGTACTTTATGGAGCTGATGTCACAAACTAATGTGCATTTCACATAGAAAAAATGACCTTAGAGACTTGTCTTGCAAACATGCCAGAACATTCTGTCAAACAAAGTGAATTAAATACTGTTCCTAACTTATTTCTCATATATGTAGAAGATATCACACAAGATATTTGTTTGGTAATCTGTTTGATAATCTTGTTATCATTTACCATCCTGGATTTTCTGAGCAAACTCCTCATCTGCTCAGGGTAAGCAGGGCCCAGACCCCACTGGCAAGAGCAAAAGCTATAACAAAGAACCTACAAACTACAGAAGACAGAAAACACTCATTTATACATATAAACACCAAGGTTCTACTGTGTCATGGAATTCAACTTTTGATCAAAGCTACTTTCAATCTGAAACCTTAATTACTTGCTTTATCAGAACCTACAAAATAGTTTTCTGTTCTTGAGCTACTTAATTTCCTCCCTATTGCAATAAATATGGTGTTGGGCACATCAATAGCCTCTTCCTTCACAAGGAACACTTTACAAATCAAAAACAAAGATTAGCAAATTCAGACAATCTAAGTAACTGTCTTTGCCAAGTTAAATCATTCTTCTGTTTTCACCTCTGAGTCACAGGGAAACTCTGCTACCTCTTATCTATTGTGTTTGGCTCTGTGTCTAGTATAAACTACTGAAACAAAAAGAACCTCTGTCTTCTGGCAGCTTATGTGAGTTGTGGAGTACACCAGAGGCTAATATGGGAGGGACCATTCACTGAAAATATGGCAAATAATTTCAAAACAAACAACAGAGTGGCAAATCTAAAAGCTAATAACCAAAAAGCCCATTGAACAGCAATCCCCATTTTCCAATGCATTCAAGATATTAGATGTATTTGATTTCTCTTAAAACTCACACTTTTAGGATATAAGAGGGAGCTTATTAATTAATATCATAATTCAAGTCCCTGGCATAGTAAAGTGGAAGGAAAACAAAGAAGAGAAAACAGGTACTACCACTTTAACTTTGAACATTAAAGCTTGACCCTTGCACCCCTCCCCCCTGCAAAAAACAAACAAACAAAAACCCAAAACCTCCAAAGTATTTAAACAGTAAGCTGAAGTCAAAATAATTTTAGACATTTGATTGAAACCATCCTGCAAGGGACTCTGCCCTCCAAGTTATATATGGTGAGCTTTCTACACCTTCAAAAGTATCACTAAGGTTGGAAGACATTATATTTCTGATACAAATCTCATGTACACAAACCTTTAAATGTGGATTATTTGTAAAGATATATAAATAAGAGTACAACTGATTAATTGAAAGTCTGAATATCAGGGTAAAAAACCATTTTCACTCCCAGCTATAACAGATAATGCATGCCCCACTGGCTTCAGATTTTTAGAAAACTTATTTTAATCTAGTGAGTGAGTGAATTTTCATAGTTATGCTGCCTAGAAACATTTGTGTATGATTATCAATCCCAGTGTCTTGATATCATCAAATATATTTATCAATCTAGAGTTTTACCAGTAGAAGCATCTTGATAATTAACTTTGTCATCATGTCTGCTCATACGTATAATTTTATAGTTACACAAATATATCTGCAAATTACAAATGGCAAATAAACTGTGGTTTAGTGATACAGTGGCAGATTACATAGCAGTGAAAACACCATCAGTTCCGTTATAGCTCTTTTTTAGAACACAAGAATTCGTTGCAACACCATTGATACATTAAGGAACAATTTGAGCACAACAAAAATTTCGTATTTTCTTATACAGGATTTCAACAGTGAAAAATGCTAGAGGAACAGAGAAAACTGCACCGCAGCTGAACCAAACTGCTTAGGAATACACACAATACACACATGCATGTACTTCAAACATGTACCAGCTACCTCAGCTTTCCTCCTGTTATGAGCCACATCTATTCATATCTGGTGCTACACCCTTATATCCAATTTCATATTCTACCACATCACACTAATTCACAGGCGACAACCTTTCCTATGATCACGTCCATAAGCAAACTTCACCTTCTTTTAAAGGTAAAGTGTTAGATTTAATTTAGGACTTATGTATTTTTTAACCATTTAACATATGTAAAACTGTGATACTATTTAGATGAGGTTCCTATCTTTTTTTCAATGTCCCTTATTAAGTTTTTGAGTGATGTACCCTAACTCCATCTTTTCCATGAGACCCGTGGCTTTTATTGCATGAATTTGCATTCAGTATGCAGTATGCAATTTGCATAAGTGATACTTAGGAACACATATGTCACTTTAAAATAGAACTGAATGTAAACTGACTATTGCCTCAACATGGATGAATCTCAAGGTTGAATTAAAGAACAATACAAAGAGGGCAGACAGCAGAAGTAAGACCAATTCTGCAGCCTGTGGAAGGAAAACCACATTCTCAGAAAGACAAAATGAAAAGGCAGAGAACTTTGTACCAGATGAAGTAACAAGCTAAAACCCCAGAAAAACAACTAAATGAAGTGGAGACAGCAACCTTCCAGAAAAAGAATTCAGAATAATGATAATTATTCTGAAGATAATAATGACAATTATTCATGAAGATGAGCCAGGACTTCAGAAAAAGAATGGAGGCAAAGATCGAGAAGATGCAAGAAATGTTTAACAAAGACCTAGAAGAATTAAAGAACAAACAAACAGAGATGAACAATACAATAATGGAAATGAAAACTACACTAGAAGGAATCAATAGCAGAATAACTCAGGCAAAAGAACGGATAAGTGACCTGGAAGACAGAATGGTGGAATTCACTGCTGTGGAATGGAATAAAGAAAAAACAATGAAAAGAAGTGAAGACAGCCTAAGAGACCTTTGGGACATTAAGCGCAACAACATTCGCATTTATAGGGGTCCCAGAAGGAGAAGAGAGAGAGAAAGGACCCAAGAAAATATGTGAAGACATTACAGTTGAAAACGTCCCTAACATAGTTAGGAAATAGCCACCCAAGTCCAGGAAGTGCAGAGAGTCCCAGGCAGGATAAACCCAAGGAGAAACAGGCCGAGACACATAGTAATCAAATTGACAAAAATTAAAGACAAAGAAAAATTATTGAAAGCAACAAGGGAAAATGACAAATAACATACAAGGGAACTACCATAAGGTTAACAGCTGATTTCTCAGCAGAAACTCTACAAGCCAGAAGGGAGTGGCATGATATATTTAAAGTGATGAAAGGGAAGAACTTACAACCAAGATTACTCTACCCGGCAAGGATCTCATTCAGATTCAACACAGAAATCAAAAGCTTTACAGACAAGCAAAAGTTAAGAGAATTCAGCGCCACCAACATCAAATCAGCTCTACAACAAATGCTAAAGGAAATTCTCTAAGGGGGAGACACAAGAGAAGAAAAGGACCAACAAACACAAACACATAACAATTAAGAAAATGGTAACAGGAACATACACATCGATAATTACCTTAAACGTGAATGGATTAAATGCTCCAACCAAAAGACACAGGCTTGCTGAATGGATACAAAAACAAGACCCATACACACGCTGTCTACAAGAGACCCACATCAGACCAAACAAGACCCATACACACGCTATCTACAAGAGACCCACATCAGACCTAGGGACACATACAGACTGAAAGTGAGGGGATGGAAAAAGATATTCCATGCAAATGGAAATCAAAAGAAAGCTGGAGTAGCTATACTCATATCAGATAAAATAGACTTAAAGAATGTTACAAGAGGGCTTCCCTGGTGGCGCAGTGGTTGAGAATCCGCCTGCCGATGCAGGGGTCACGGGTTCGTGCCCTGGTCCGGGAAGATCCCACATGCTGCGGAGCAACTAAGCCCATGAGCCATGGCCGCTAGGCCTGCGCGTCCAGAGCCTGTGCTCCGCAACGGGAGAGGCCACAGCAGTGAGAGGCCCGCATACCACAAAAAAAAAAAAAAAAAAAAAAAAAAAGAATGTTACAAGAGACAAGGAAGGACACTACCTAATGATCAAGAGATCAATACAAGAAGATATAACAGTTATAAATATATATCCACCCAACATAGAAGCAACTCAATATATAAGGCAACTGCTAACAGCTATAAAAGAGGAAATTGACAGTAACACACAATAATAGCGAGGGACGTTAACACCTCCCTTACTCCAATGGACAGACCATCCAGAAAGAAAATTAATAAAGAAACACAAGCTTTAAATGACATAATAGACCAGATAGATTTAATTGATATTTATAGGACATTCCATCCAAAAACAGCAGATTACACTTTCTTCTCAAGTGCACATGGAACATCCTCCAGGATAGATCACATCTTGGGTCACAAATCAAGCCTTGGTAAATTTAAGGAAACAGAAATCATATCAAGCATCTTTTCCAACCACAACGCTATGAGATTAGAAATCAATTACAGGGAAAAAAATGTAAAAAACACTAACACATAGAGGTTAAACAATATGTTACTAAGTAACCAAGACATCACTGAAGAAATCAAAGAGGAAACCAAAAAATACCTAGAGAAAAAAGACAACGAAAAGACAACGATCCAAAACCTATGGGATGCAGCAAAAGCAGTTCTAAGAGGGAAGATTGTAGCAATACAAGCCTACCTGAAGAAACAAGAGAAATCTAAAAAAAAACCAACCTAAACTTACATTCAAAGGAACTAGAGAAAGAAGAACAAACAAAACCCAAAGTTAGTAGAAGGAAAGAAATCATAAAGATCAGAGCAGAAGTAAATGAAATAGAAACAAAGAAAGCAATAGCAATATCAATAAAACTAAAAGCTGGTTCTTTGAGAAGATAAACAAAATTGATAAACCTTTAGCCAGACTCATCAAGAAAAAGAGGGAGAGGACTCAAATCAATAAAATTAGAAATGAAAAAGGAGAAGTTACAATGGACACCACAGAAATACACAGCATCATAAGGGACTACTACAAGCAACTCTATGCCAATAAAATGGACAATTTGGAAGAAATGGACAAATTCTTAGAAAGGTATAACCTTCCAAGACTGAAACAGGAAGAAACAGAAAATATGAACAGACTAATCTCAAGTAATGAAATTGAAACTGTGATTAAAAATCTTTCAACAAACGAAAGTCTAGTCTACGACCAGATGGCTTCACAGGTGAATTCTATCAAACATTAGGAGAAGAGGTAACACCCAACCTTCTCAAGCTCTTCCAAAAATTGCAGAGGAAGGAACACTCCGAAGCTCATTCTATGAGGCCACCATCACCCTGATACCAAAACCAGATAAGGATGCTACTAAAAAAGAAAATTTCAGACCAATATCACTGATGAATATAGATGAAAAAATCCTCAACAAAATACTAGCAAACAGAATCCAACAACACATTAAAAGGATCATACACCATGACCAAGTGGGATTTATCCAAGGGATGCAAGGATTCTTCAGTCTACACAAATCAATCAATGTGATACACCATATTAACAAACTGAAGAATAAAAACCATATCATCATCTCAATAGATGCAGAAAAAGCTTCTGACAAAATTCAACACCCACTTATGATAAACACGCTCCAGAAAGCTGGCATAGAGGGAACCTACCTCAACATAATAAAGGTCATATACGACAAACCCACAGCAAACATCATTCTCAATGGTGAAAAACTGAAAGCATTTCCTCTAATATCAGGAACAAGAAAAGGATGTCCACTCTAGCCACTATTATTCAACATAGTTTTCGAAGTCCTAGCCACTGCAATCAGAGAAGTAAAAGAAATAGAAGTAATCCAAATTGGAAAAGAAGTAAAACTGTCACTGTTTGCAGATGACATGATACTATACATAGAGAATCCTAAAGATTCCATCAGAAAACTACTAGAGCTAATCAATGAATATGGTAAAGCTGCAGGATACTAAATTAATGCACAGAAATATCTCACATTCGTAAGCACTAACAACAAAAGATCAGAAAGAGAAATTAAGGAAACAATCCCATTCACCACTGCAAGAAAAATAATAAAATACCTAGGAATAAACCTACCTAAGGAGGCAAAAAACTGGTACTCAGAAAACTGTAAGACACTGATGAAAGAAATCAAGATGACACAAAGAGATGGAGAGATACACCATGTTCTTGGATTGGAAGAAACAATATTGTGAAAATGACTATACTACCCAAAACAATCTACAGATTCTATGCAATCCCTATCAAATTACCAGTGGCAGGGCTTCCCTGGTGGCGCAGTGGTTGAGAGTCCGCCTGCCGATGCAGGGGACATGGGTTCGTGCCCCGGTCCGGGAAGATCCCACATGCCGTGGAGCGGCTAGGCCCATGAGCCATGGCCACTGAGCCTGCACGTCCAGAGCCTGTGCTCTGCAACGGGAGAGGCCACAACAGTGAGAGGACCGCATACCGAAAAAAAAAAAAAAAATTACCAGTGGCATTTTTTTACAGAACTGGAACAAAAAATCTTAAAATTTGTATGGAGACACAAAAGACCCTGAATAGACAAAGCAGTCTTGTGGGAAGAAAATGGAGGTGGAGGAATCAAGACTCCCTGACTTCAGACTATACTACAAAGCTACAGTAATCAAGACAATATGGTACTGGCACAAAAATAGAAATATAGATCAATGGAACAGGAGAGAAAGCCTAGGGAGGAACCCATGTACCTATGGTCAACTAATCTATGACAAAGGAGGCAAGCATATACCATGGAGAAAAGACAGTCTCTTCAATAAGTGGTGCTGGGAAAACTGGACAGCTACAGGTAAAAGAATGAAATTAGAACACTCCCCCTAACACCATACACAAAAATAAACTCAAAATGGATTAGAGACCTAAATGTAAGATTGGACACTATAAAACACTGAGAGGAAAATATAGGAAGAACATCTTTGACATATGTCACAGCAAGATCTCTTTTGATCCACCTCCTAGAGTAATGGAAGTATAAACAAATGGGACCTAATGAAACTTAAAAGCTTTTGCAAAGCAAAGGAAACTACAAACAAGACAAAAAGACAACCGTCAGAATGGGAGAAAATATTTGCAAATGAATCAAAGGACAAAGGATGAATCTCCAAAATATAAAAACAGCTCATGCAGCTCAATATTTAAAAAAACAAACAACCCAATCCAAAAATGGGCAGAAGACCTAAATAGACATTTCTCCAAAGAAGACATACAGATGTCCCAGAAGTACATGAAAAGCTGCTCAACATCACTAATTATTAGAGAAATGCAAATCAAAACTACAATGAGGTATCACCTCACACCAGCTAGAATGGGCATCATCAGAAAATCTACTATCAACAAATGCTGGAGAGGGTGTGGAGAAAAGGGAACCCTCTTGCACTGTTGGTGGGAATGTAAATTGATATAGCCACTATGGAGAACAGTATGGAGGTTCCTTAAAAAACCAAAAATAGAATTACCATAGAACCCAGCAATCCCACTACTGGGCTTATACCCAGAGAAAACCATAATTCAAAAAGACACACGCACCCCAATGTGCATTGCAGCACTGTTTACAACAGCCAGGTCATGGAAGCAACCTCAATGCCCACTGACAGACGAATGGATAAAGAAGATGTGGTACATATATACAATGGAATATTACTCAGCCATAAAAAGGAATGAAATTGGGTCATTTGTAGAGACATGGATGGATCTAGAGACTGTCATACAGAGGGAAGTAAGTCAGAAAGAGAAAAACAAATATTGTATATTAACACATATATGTGGAACCTAGAAAAATGGTACAGATGAACCAGTTTGCAGGGCAGAAATGGAGACACAGATGTAGAGAACAAACGTATGGACATGAAGGGGGGAAAGTGGCGGGGGGGTGATGGTGGTAGGATGAATTGGGAGATTGGATTGACATACATACACTAATATGTATAAAATAGATAAGAACCTGCTGTATAAAAAATAAATAAAATAAAATTTAAAAATTCAAAAATTAATAAAAACAGAATAAGCCTCGATTCCCCATTCATATCATCTGAGAGGGTCCCTTTAAAGATGGAGGCTGATGGAAAATTTGAAAATGGCTATCACTTGTAGAATATATGACCACCATTATTGTAGTAATTTTTGTTTGTTTTTTGGCTGTCATTCCTCCCCATCCACCTGCCCCCTTCCCCTCCTTTAACATGAACTAAAGGGCAAAATGGTGTGATGGGAAAAAGAAAAGAAAACTTTTGGTAAAGCTAGTATTTTGATAAGAACCCTAAATACTTCTTTATACATTACTAGTTTCGAAAATAAACTATGAGAATCTTTGGGGAGAAGAATTTGTCAACAGATTATCAAGATCTTTTAAGATGTTCATATTCTAAAGAAATAGAAACATGGTCAAAGATTTCTGCAGATACTGAACACAGTATTACATAAAGTGGTTTAAAAATGGAAATATGGTCAATGTCCAACATTTAAGGAAATACTTAACTGAATCATGGTACATTTAGACAATGTAAGTATATATAGACGTTAAAAATGATGCGTGTTGAGATTCTGGTTACAGAGGTGTGGGCTATTGAGGTTTGTTAAGTTGGAAAATAAATAGTATACAGAACTATACATATACAGTATAATCTATGTAAAAGTATATTAAAAAATGAAAATTATCTGCAATTTCTTCATTTTTATAAGCATGTATTATATTGATTACATAATAAATAAAAGTTTTAAGTAAAAACAAACAAACAAACAAAACAATACGGATCAATGGAACAGAATAGAGAGTCCAGAAATAAATCCACACACCAATGGACAACTAATCTTCTACAAAGGAGGCAAGAATATACAGTGGGGAAAAGACAGTCTCTTCAGCAAGTGGGGTTGGGAAAGTTGGACAGCCACATGTAAACCAATGAAGCTAGAACACACCCTCACACCATACACAAAAATAAACTCAAAATGGCTTAAAGACTTAAATATAAGACAAGACACCATAAAACTCCTAGAAGAGAACATAGGCAAAACATTCTCTGACATAAATCGTAGCAATGTTTTCTTTGGTCAGCCTCCCAAGGCAACAGAAATAAAAGCAAACATAAACAAATGGGACCTAATCAAACTTACAAGCTTTTGCACAGCAAAGGAAACCATAAACAAAATGAAAAGACAACCTACAGAATGGGAGAAAATATTGGCAAATGATGCGACTGGCAATAGCTTACTTTCCAAAGCATGCAAACAGCTCATACAACTCAACAACAACAAAAACAAACAACCCAATCGAAAAATGGGCAGAAGACCTAAATAGACATTTCTCCAAAGAAGACATACAGATGGCCAGTAGGCACATGAAAAGATGCTCATCATCCCCAATTTTTAGAGAAATGCAAATCAAAACTACAATGAGGTACCATCTCACACCAGTCAGAGTGGAAATGGGTGTGGAGAAAAGGAAACCCTTTTACACTGTTGGTGGGAATGTAAATTGGTGCAGCCACTGTGGAAAACAGTGTGGAGGTTCTTTAAAAAGCTAAAAATAGAGTTGCCATATGATCCAGCAATCCCACTCCTGGGCATACACCCAGACGAAGCTATAATTTGAAAAGATACATGCACCCCTGTGTTCACAGCAGTACGAGTTACAATAGCCAAGACATGGATACACCCTAAATGTCCACTGACAGATGGAGAAAGATGTGGTGTATACACACACACACACACACACACACACACACACACACAGGAATATTACTCAGCCATAAAAAAGAATGAAATAATGCCATTTGCAGCAACAGGGATGGACCTTTTAAGTGAGTAAGTCAGAAAGACAAATACTGTATTATATCACTTACATGTGGAATCTAAAATATGACACAAATGAACATATCTTTGAAACAAAAACAGACTCACAGATATAGAGAACAGACTTGTGTTTGCCAAGGGGGAGGTGCGGTGGGGGAGGAAAGGATCGGGAGTTGGGGGTTAGCAGATGTAAACTATTACATTTAGAATGGATAAACAACAAGGTCCTACCATATAGCACAGAGAACTATATTTGATATCCTGTGATAAACCATAATGGAAAAGAATATGAAAAAGAATATATATATATATGTATAACTGAGTCACTTTGCTGTACAGCAGAAATTAACACAACACTGTAAATCAACTGTACTCCAATAAAATTTTTTTAAAAAAAACAATATGGGTTGGGGGTTGGGGACAGGGGGTATGGGACTGGAGGGCAACCCTGGAAGGGTTAAATGGGTATTTAATCCTCATGAATTTGTCTGCCTTGGCCCAGGATTGAAGGGCTTTACACCTATACCCTGTGTGTACAAGAATCAGATTTATACTACTTCCCCCTTCTTATTACAAATGAATGCTATAAAACAAACCATATATATATATATATATATATATATATACACACACACATATATATACACACGTATATATCCCCACTAAGGAGAAAATGGGAGGGAGGATACAAATACGGGTGGGTAAAGGTCTATTTTATCAACTGAATGGCAGGCATATGAGTATTCTTTATACCAGCTGTTCTTCAAAACATCGACTGGGGAATGTAGACTCTTTCAAAGGGTCTGTGAGGTCAAAGCTATTTCTGTAAGACTAAGACGTGATTTGCCTTTTGAATTCTCGTCCTTATGAGAGTATACAACAGTTTTCCATAGATATGTAACATGGGATTATTGAGACTAAATGCAAAAGAAGCTATGAGAATCTACCTGTCTTCTATTAAGTCAGACATTAAGAGATTTGCAAAAATCTCTTACAATGCCATGCCTGTAAGTAATATTTTGTGTTTGGGAAAAATTATTTTCATAATTATGTTACTTATCATAACATGTAATCAGCTGTTATTTTAAAATGAATATTTTTAAATTTCTCAGTTCTAATTTCTAATACAGTAAATATAGATAGATAAGACTCACATAAACAAAAGCTCTTAGGGGTCTTCAGTATTTTTTTAAAATATAAAAGAGCCTTGATGCCCCAAAGCTTGAGAACCACTTTAAAACTTAAACTTGAGAACCACTTTAAAACTTAAACTTGCCATGTGCATGCTTACATACATACACACACAGCTCTTACGTATGTATGAGATAGTTCATATTTAGAAAGGTTAAAAAAAATCATAGTTTAGTGAAGACGTAAAAAGAACTCTTCAGCACCACTACCAAGTGGTGCTATACATGGTAAAAGCGTGTTACACTGATATATCTACACACAGATATGACTTACCGATACTCAGCCTGTGAAACACAATCAAAAAGTTCCTGGGCAGTAAATTTGACATTTTTATTTACCTGAAAAGAAGCAAGATATAGCTATTTAAAATGTATATTAAGTCAAATGAGTGGTGAGAGCACAATTAGAATGGCCCATATTCTGAGAGAGCAGAATGTCAAGTTTCTAGTTTTTGCATAAAAAGGACTAAATAATAACAATTAGAAGATCAGTGACCATAATACTAACACTGAACTATGTGTAAAAATATTAGTCCTATTGTTACAACTTAATCTGTTCACAGAACCAGAAGAAGTGAGATGGTCCTGGGGTTAGTGGGAATCTCAACAAAGCAGATGATCATTTTATACATCAAACGGACAGAAAAAAATGTGTAGTACATGAAACACTAAATTCTACCACTACTGGCTCTTATCAACAGATTCATGCAAAAATGAGCCTAGCCCTAATGTACTTATTCAGTATTTATTTTCTGGAAAAAGTAAATAAATTGTTAAAAAAAAAATTTTAACAGCTGTACTTAAAAGACTAGAGTAGATTTGGGGTCCCATAGGTAGACTACTGTAAGCAGAATCAGCCAGCTCTTGTTTATTTCATGAACAATAGAAATAACTCAAGCTGAAAGAAAAAGTTAAATATTCAACTCTAACAATATTTGAATACTATGATTGACCCTTCTGAAAGCTATTACTGAATAACTTTCATTTAAACACTAAGGTTATAAACTGTGTGGAAAGATCTACCTGTTTAGGAAAAAGTCTGATTTATAGACATTTTCTAAAGAAATGTTTTTTTCAGACTACTGAGGTCTAAGTATTTAAACTAATATGTTTAAGTTTATAAATATTATAATTCAGAGACAATTTACAACACTATAAATATAAAAGTCCTTCATCATACAAAAACTTGTTGTGGCACACATGTGGAGAACACACTGAAGGAATTCTGTATTTCTTGCGACTTACCACTGATTTAGACAGTATTCTACTTAAGTTGCAAGGAAGAATATGGAAATTTGTAGAAGGAAATTCTTATTATAAGATTACTCAAGATATAACCTAGTATCTGAGTTTTTAGAAATTCTGTATTAGTGAAGGGAAACTAAATGAGACTATCTTCTATTCAATTTACTTTTAAAAATACTCAAGCTATTATTAGCCATATGCAGTTTTTTGATGAGGAAAAATGTTCCTACCCAGATTTAATTAACACTACTTTAAAGATTTATATCATGAAAGTCTTCTATAGATTTTAGGGTTTTGCTTATTTGCAAAAGTTCTGTGAGCCTCCTCAGTATTTTCATAAGGTCACCGTATTTGTATAGAAAATGTTCCATTCACTGAAGGTTAAAAACACATAGTTTTTAAATATAACATTTGAAATGTATATAATCTTAAATTTTCACTTAAAATTAGGATTATATATTTATATACAATTTAATGTTATTTAATTATACATAATATTTACTATATTTAATGATTTATAAAATTGGTGTATAATTGATCATGATTAATTTTTTAAGTATAATTTTTATTAAAAGAATCTTCCAAAAATGTTCTAAAATATACATTTAGAGTTAACTTATCGACCAGTCCAATTTCTATTTCTTTACATGTTCTGCCCTGGTCTCAAGGGCCTTTGATATTTTCACTATTGCCCCAACATGCTAGGACCTATAATGTATCCAAACTTAGGCCAGCGAATTTCAACAATCAACACTGCAGATCTTTGATCAGAAGATGAATGGAATAATCTATTCTCTATCAAATGCTAAGAAAAATCAGCTGAAGAACTGATTTTGAACCTGATATAATATGAATACAAAGTAGTTTTTGAAGCCATTAGTAGATTTTTAGCAAAAAGTATCTAGATTTATCTTTACTTTAAAAAACAATCATCCACGTATATTTAGACACTTATCCCAGAACCAGGCTGGAGTGTGTGATGTGGCTCCAGGTTACAGCAGATGACTTATAAAGTAGGCAGTTAATCTACTACTAATAAAGGAAAACTGAAACACAAATTCATGACATACATCACAGTTTCTAGCCTGAAATACACCATTTCATTCTATTCATTAATTTTGATACAAGAAATTTTAAATTACTCATATTGGGACATTTTAAATTACACTATTAAATATCATTTAATAATTCCCAGAAAACAAAGAGCTAAAAGATGCCTCCGTCAGTAAACGTTAGAGTTGTGATTGTAAATGGATTATGGAATTGGTGTCGTTAATTCTTAGCTGTACTATTTACAGTGAATGCCAAATATCAGAAATGACTATATTATTTTTAATTCTTAAAAAAATCAAGATCAGAAGGCAAAGGTTAAGTATAAAAATAGCCAAACATCTTAAAAAATTTAAATGGTTGTATCACTGTTTATGATGTGAGACAAGTATATCCAATGTAGTAACTGGTACTGGGGAGGAAGTCCTGCTAAGAGAAATACTTTCAAAATCTGGGACTACGATCCACATATTCTTATAAATAGCAAGTTGGGTATTTTCTCCTAATGCTCTCAGCAACAGAAAGCACTAAATCCAAAGAAGACCTATGTATCAGATTTTTCCAGGATATGTGATTTTAAAATTGTCCCCATTGTTTCCACAAATATATTTTTATTGAATTTGAATTCAGAAAGTATAATGAAATAATTATTTCACTGAATCATCTCAAAAGAGATGATCTAAAAAGTACATGTAACTTTTAAAAAGTACACGTAAACAACCACTCCTTCCTTAAATAAAATAAGTATACTTATTGAACACTTACTCTGTGCTTGGTACTGGTTTGGAGCACTTTATATATATTAAGTTATTTAGTCTTTAAAGAATAGCTGTAATTTATCTACTTATATTATTCCCATTTTATAGATGAGACAACTGAGGCAAAGAGAATTAAATAACTCATCTAAGATCTTACAGTTAATAGGCGGCAGAACCAACATTTGAACATGAGTCGTTTGACTTCAGAGTCTGTGTTCTTAGTCACTAGGTTCTTAATGTAAGATGTGGCATAAAAAAGTTAAATAAAGAGCTAACCAGGAATAAAAGTGAAGAAATATATTTAAAGAAGTTTGACTCCATAAGAAAAGTGACACCTGAAAATATGTCATATTCCTTTATTTAGAGTATTTTAAAAATTAAACACACACACACTTAAAAAGAAAGAATATATGGGCACATGGGTAAAGAACTTTAGGCAAACAAACTGAAGATCAACAGAATACTTTCCTTGGATCAACAAGGAAAAGAAAAGCATGCAGATTAATTTACAAAATACACTGGAGCCTCACCAGAACTTTAATTCCAAGGTCTATGCTGCTGCTATGGAGGAAACTAAATTATAGCTTTCTTTTTCAATAATCAGTAGTTCTCAACCAGACGTGGTTCTTCCTCCCTAGGGGCCATCTGGGTATGTGAGCGGGGTGCAGTGGGAAGATATTTTTGCTTGTCACACTGACTGGGGGAGTTACTAGCATTTAGTATCTGAGGAGCAGAGACGTTAAAGCATCCTGCAACGTTCCACACAATGAAGAAATGACCTGTCCAAAATGCCAACAGCACCCCTGATGAGAAAGAATTCTGTGTTGGAGAAAGTGTATTATTATAGGTGTCTACTATATGTTTTTACTTAGAGAATGAAAAAAAACAAAAAAAACCCAAAAACTGTCACTGGCAAACTTCTGTGGCATTCAAGAATTTAAAGCAAATATCAATTAAATATCATTTGATTACATTTTAGAACACCTATGTTTGTTTATATTAAAGCTTGATTATAATGGAAATATGATAAACATTTAAAAATATTTCTCCTACCTCATACTTGATTAGGAAGTTATAGAGGGTCTCAACATCTTGATAATTACTATTGGGTGCCAAAATCCTAAAAAATAAAATAAAAACAAAGGAGGGGGAATGAATGATTTAAGAGAAAACAATACCTTGAACTTTTCTCCCAGCACATATTCATACTGTGAGAGATACCTTATTGTATAATAAGCTTATTAAAATGTTTACAACCTTTTGGTGGTTTTATTTATCAATTACAGTTATAAAACCATGAGCTCACTTCAACAAATATCGATTATCAATTGATATCAAATATCAAATTATTAAAAGATTTTTGTTTACTTATATTAATATTTACATCATCAGTTAATCAACAACCATTAGCATTCTAACATGAAATTATAGTTCACATTTTGAGTTACAATGATATAGATTTTTCAAAAGGTAGGTAGAAATGTGAAGTACCTTTACACTCCTTAACTTTTAAGCTGCAGATAAAGCTTAAAGATTTTCCACAAAAATGTGCAACCAATCCAAGTGGACAACTGATATAAACTATCAAACACATAAAAAAAAATCCTAATAAAGATTTTGTGACTAAATTCAAATAACACTGTTTGAACTAACAGTGTAGCAGTTGATGAAAAAGCATTAGTAATCAGACTATGTCAGTTGTTAGAAATAACACAGACTCATAAAAATAACATAAAAACATAAAATGGAAACAAGGAATAAAAAGGAAATGGAAAACCATGTTTCTCCCTCTAGAGGTAAAGTATTAATTCATTTTGTATTTTTAAAATTCTTTCAAGATGAATTTTTTTTCTTTTGAAAAAAAGGAAAGAAAAGGGAAGCAGTCCTTTCATTATGGTAAAGTGTTTAAGAGCAATGTCTGCCTGGGTTCTGTGTTCTTGAGTGAGTTATGTGCAACTTCTTTTCCTTATCTGCTAAATGAGGATGGTGATAGTCTTTACTTCATAGGATTATAGTGACAATTAAACAAGCTACTGTAAAGTCTTTATAACAGTGTCTGATATACAGCAAGTACTATACATATGTATATATAAAACAGTAACAATAACAACTATTACCATCTAATGCCTAATAGTTTCAAGCCACAGAATAAGTTCATGATGATTTAACTAATGAGAAATCAATCCACCCCAATTAATTCTTAAATTCCAAGTGCCTTTTAATTACAACAGTGTCTCTAGGTTCTCACATCCTTGCCAATGCTTGATGCTGTCAGATATTAGAGTTAACTGATCTCAATAAACTTAATTAGATCTTTAAACAAGTTGGCCCTCATCAGACTTGTGGGAGAGCTTTTATAAATAACTTCTCAAGATATAGTCAAATTTTTAAATGGGTCATACTCTTCTGGAGGAGACACATACAGAATATCTTTAAGAACATACAAATATCTGCCTATGGGTCTTCCCTGGAGGTCCAGTGGTTAAGACTCTGTGCTCCCAATGCAAGGGGCAAGGGTTTGATCCCTGGTTGGGGAGCTAAGAGCCTGCATGCCTCACGGTGCAGCCAAAAAAAAAAAAAAAAAAAAAAAGAAAAAAAAATCTGCCTAAAAATGTTTCATAGAGGGCTTCCCTGGTGGCTCAGTGGTTGAGAGTCCGCCTGCCGATGCAGGGGACACGGGTTCGTGCCCTGGTCCGGGAAGATCCCACATGCTGCGGAGCAGCTGGGCCCGTGAGCCATGGCTGCTGAGCCTGCGCATCCGGAGCCTGTGCCCCGCAATGAAAGAGGCCACAACAGTGAGAGGCCCGCGTACCGCAAAAAAAAAAAAAAAAAAAAAGTTTCATAGAAAAAATTATTCTCCCAACAGTAATTTTAAGACACAATCCTCAATACCGAAAACAAGAAAGAAAAACCAAGAGGGTAAATACATTGGAGAAGGTCCATAAATAATTTGTTTTCAAATATGAGAACAAAGCTATGTAGATAAGCTAAACCAATCTTCTAGAAAAACAATGGAAAAATAGTGTGTTCCAACTTTGTAACCTAGTGTAAACAAACTATAAGCAATGTAGAATAATTTACACCCATTCTTTTTTATAGCTTTGGAAATAATCCAAACTGTCCATAAAGAGGGTAAAAAAAATAGATAAAACAAGATGTTTTATAAGAGAGCCTTATAAGTTTCAAGCAAAGTATGCTCTTTGCCAGAGAATAAAGTTAACATTTCTCTGTCCTGAAATACTTTGCAGAAAAACTAGTTTTAGGTAAAATAGTCATTTATCTATAGCAACAAGTCATAGCCATAGTATGAAATAAAGAAAACAATTACATCATCCTAGTTTTCCAATTAGCAAAAATTGAAAAAATTTTAAACTCCCAGCATGGTTTTATTTTTTTAACAGTCTTACTGAGGTACAGTTTACATACATAAAATTCATTCATTTTAACAATTCAATGATTTTTATAAATAAACGTACTGAGATGTACAATGATGTACATTGTACAAACTTAAATACTTGATTATTTGACAAAATTATCACAGAATTATATTCTAATGAAAAAGGCTTACTGGGATGTCAGCATCATTCACAAATATATTACTGTTATAATCAGAATAAAATTGTACATGTTATTTTTTAAAACAAGGATACACATTATAGGATTTGTTATAAAATTTGCTACTCTTCTTTTTTTTTTTTTGGCGGTACGCAGGCCTCTCAGTGTTGTGGCATCTCCCGTTGCGGAGCACAAGCTCCGGATGCACAGGCTCAGTGGCCATGGCTCACCGGTCCAGCCGCTCCGCGGCATGTGGGATCTTCCCAGACCGGGGCACGAATCCGTGTCCCATGCATCTGCAGGTGGACTCTCAACCACTGCGTCACCAGGGAAGACCCTAAAATTTGCTACTCTTAAAAATGTTTTGATTCACTGTACAGTAGAAACACAGCACTGTAAAACAACTATACCCCAATTTTAAAAAAATGTTTTGAGGTAAATTGAACCCCAAAGAGACTAGACAATATTTATTAAAGTACACTCAATTTAGGGTTGAATTTAGATTTCATTATGTCCAATGAACTTTGAGCTTATAAGAATGGAATTTGGCCTGGTATAAACAAAAACTGCCAACTTTTACTAACTAGAAGTATAGCTTGTTGAAAATACACAAAAAATGAAATGGAGAAAAATGGTTTATGGACCTTCATGCCTTAGTAATTCCCCACACAAAAATTCTTGAGAGGTCAGCCTTCTCTATAGCTTTCTCATTTCTTTTAAAAATACCAGCACAAAGACAAAAGACTCTTAGAATCAAAGTCATAAAATTACCCTTCAATGGCAACTTTTAAAAAGAATAATAGAAAGAATCAGCCCTTAGAGAAAATGGCCATTTTTAGTTTATAAATATATCCAAATGTTTTTCAAGAGAAATTCATAACAATCAATAAGTATATATCAAATGCATACTATTTTCTCAAATGTATATGATACTAAGAGCTATGGAATACAAAAGAAAATTAAAAGACATGGTTGCCTATCTTCAAGTTGTTATAATCTTGAAATTTCACTTTAGAATTTTGCGGTACGCGGGCCTCTCACTGTTGTGGCCTCTCTCGTGGCGGAGCACAGGCTCCAGACGTCACTTTAGAATTTTGGAATCAGAATTAGGAAATAGACTGAAGTAGGATTTAATCTGCAGCTCGCAGATTGTTTACAAACCAAGTTGATCAAATTACCTACTTTTCTGTACCCCAGCTCCTCACCTGTGAAATGAGAAAGTAGTATTTCCTGAATAAGGTTATATGAAGTAAATAAAATAATGTATCTAAAATACCAAAATGTTTATGAGCACAATGCCTGGCACATATCAATAAATATTAGGTGCTATGAAAACCAGTTTTCAGATGTAGAAACCAAGGCTCAAGGTTGTAAAAAACTTGCCCAAGATTACAGAGTGGTGGTAGGTACCTAAATCTCTATTGGTTTGACTCTGGAGTCCATGCTTTTGCCACTAATAAAAAAGGATAACCCTCGCATCTTCTTGCCTTAAATGATTTTATGAAATCAAACGAAATAAAGTTCTTTAAAATCTTTTAAGAATTTCATATGTAAGCAAAAAAAAACCTCTTTAATTTGCCTTGTATCAAATGCTTCTGGCAAACTATTCTGTGTATGTTCAAACACTAAATCTTTGTAGTTGTTATATCTTTCTCAAAACCACAAAGGAAGTCAGTAGCAGAACCAACAAGTCCTGACTTTTAACCACATAAGCACTTTGAGTTTTCTATTTATTTATGGGCAATTAACATTAAGTAAGCCACGTGTTAATCTGAGTTAAACAAATTTCATTTCCATCTCATCAATATTAGATAAATATCAATGTATCTCATCAAGAAAAAAAGACTATGCTACTCAAAAATTTTAAAAAGAAAGTTAATATAATCTGACTAAAATTAAAAAATCAAATAATGCATTAAAATGGACTTTTAAAATAAGGATTTTAAAAATTCAAATAAAACTTTTCTCCTATATAGGAGAAATAAAGCATCAGACTCAGGAGTGGGGAAATAAGTCTAGAATATTCAAGTTTAATATCTAATTCTAGAAATTCAAAAGAAGAGAGAGCATATTCTTGGATATTTATAAATCTTAACTTACAGCCCACAGAACTGAATAAATTATGTTCCCTGCTGGCAAGGCAGTTTCACATTAATGTAATATTTTAAATAGTATTTCATGTTTGAAGAAAATTAAAAATAAGTTTAAAAACTAATTATATGATTTATTTTACTTAGCATACTGTCCTCAGGGTTTATCCATGTTGTAGCATATGTCAGAATTTCCTTCCTTTTTAAGGCTGAATAATATTCCATTGTTATCCATATACCGCATTTTGTTTATCTAGTCATCTGTTGACAGACATTTGAGTTACCTTCATGTGTTTTTTTTTTTTTTTTTTTTTTTGCGGTACGCGGGCCTCTCACTGTTGTGGCCTCTCCCATTGCGGAGCACAGGCTCTGGATGCGCAGGCTCAGTGGCCATGGCTCACGGGCCCAGCCGCTCCGCGGCATGTGGGATCTTCCCAGACCGGGGCACGAACCCGTGTCCCCTGCATTGGCAGGAGGATTCTCAACCACTGCGCCACCAGGGAAGCCCACCTTCATGTTTTACTTACTGTGAATAATGCTGCTATGAACATAGGTATGTAAATATCTCTTTGACACTATAACTGCAGAACCAGCCCAAACTGGCCCTGTCCTGTATCTGACAAGATACTGACTTGTTTTTCAGAGACAACAAAACAAAACCACAAGTCATACAGCCGAAGCACACGCAGAAGAGAAAATTTTGACCTCAAATAACACCCAGAACCAAAGTTTCTCCCCTCCACAGAACCAAAGGACCGGATGTGACCAGAACCCTTTCAGAAGTGAAGGGTCCATTGTTAAGGAAGATCCAGTGCTGAAGCCCCTTTACCTAACCTTACCATAAATGGCCAAGTTCCAAAGCCCTCCAATGGAAACCTGCCCCACCAGGGCTCAAACCAACCCTCTTCCCCTAACTCATGAAAGTTTGATCAAACCCCAGATTGATGAGACAGATTTGAGAGCCGTGCCTCCTTGTTTCCTTACCGGTCAACCTCACAATAAAGTCTTTCCTTTTCTCCAAAGCTGGTGTCATAGTACTGGCTTGTATGCGAATCGGGCAGCAAGTCCTCTGCACAGTAACAAGACCTTATTTTCAATTCTTTTGTGTATATACCTGTAGTAGTCAAAATTATAGATAGGCAGAATGGTGGCTACCAGGGGCTGGGGAGGAAGTGGAAATGAGGAGTTACTATTTAATGGGAATAGAGCTTCAGTTATACAAGATGAAAAGAGTTATAGATATGGATGGTGGTGACAGTTGCACAACATTATGAATGTATTTAATACCCCATTAATACATTTTTAAGAACACTTAAAAATGGTAAAAACGGTAAATTTATTTTACGTGTATTTTACTACAATAAAGAAGTTAGATTAAAAATATGTACTTAGGGCTTCCTGGTGGCTCAGTGGTTAAGAATCCACAGGCCAAGGCAGGGGACACGGGTTTGAGCCCTGGTCCGGGAAGATCCCACATGCCGTGGAGCAGCTATGCCCATGCACCACAACTACTGAGCCTGTGCTCTGGAGCCCACGAGCCACAACTACTGAAGCCCACGTGCCTAGAGCCTGTGCTCTGCAACAAGAGAAACCACCGCAATGTGAAGCCCGCGTGCTGCAACGAAGAGTAGCCCCCACGCGTCGCAACCAGAGAAAGCCCACATGCAGCAACGAAGACCCAAAGCAGCCAAGAATAAAATAAATGAAATAAATTTATTTTAAAAAATACATAATTACATGAAGTAAAAATGTTTGTTTACAACATTATTTTAAAAACTCTTTGTACATTCTCCAAAGCTAAGAACTGACTCAGAACTTAAATTTTACTATGAATCAACTATTACATCTTTATTGAGGACAATATTTACTCAGCATCTACCAAGTGCCAGGGATGGAACAAATGCTGTCTCCTTTAATTTCTGCTATTTAATAAAGCAATTATTATAAACTCCATTTTATAGATTAGGAAACAGATACAAAAAAAGGTTAACATATCTAGGCGACAGAGTTAGTAAATGGATGGGACTAGGACTCAACTTCAGATCATTCTGACCCTAGAGTTGTGTCCTTTTTCTTCTTTTTTTAAAAAATAGTAGTTTGTATCTGCTACCCCCAAACTCCTAACTTATCCCTCCCCCACCCCTTTTCCCCTTTAATAACCATACGTTTGTTTTTTATGTCTGTGAGTCTGTTTCTGTTTTGTAAATAAGTTTACTTGTATCATACTTTAGATTCCACATATAAGTGATATCATATGGTATTTGTCTTTCTCTGTCTGACTTACTTCACTTAGTATGATAATCTCTAGCTCCATCCACGTTCCTCTTATTTTAATACAGTGACATGCAAACTGTATTTTGCTGATGATGAATTTAAGTTGTATTACTGATAAACTGGGTGAAAATTTATCAAATTAACAATAAGATATGCTCATCAGGAAAAAGGTATTGGATCTTAGAGTATATTTGGGGGGGGTCCTTTATTACAAGTAAAATTAAAATCATGTTTTCTATAGTTAATTTGGTAAAATCAGCTATGCAAGTGGAAGATATCCATCAGCCCCAGATTTTAAAAGAACACCATATGCAATTAAAAATGGTAAAAAGAAACAAATAAAGTTAAACAACTAAACAAAATAAATTATTTTATGTTCCTGTTTTCCCTTTAGAGCAAAGAATTTTGTAGATATATGTATTAAATGTAGGAACTTTGGACTAGTTTGGATACAGTTAATAATTAAAATTTGATCTATTCAGAACACTGGAGGTTTTTTTTATAAAGTTGGTGGTAGGAACAAGGAGAGTTTATAGGTAATTTTAATGACTACATTTGAAATTTAATTTTAAAAGCAAATTCTACAGAAAGAAAATATCATTTAGATTAAGGAAAAGATTATACGGCTTACATGTGTGCTACACATAAACATACATACAATATACTGGCAAATACTACAGCTTTCTGTTAATTTTGCAGAAAGGTTAAAACACCATATATCCATACACTTTCCACTAATTCTCTTATATGGGTCACCAGTCTCTTCCGCCAATGTATTTTCTACATTGGCATTTAAGCATAATGATATAATGATTATGATCATGGTCTCTGGACTCAGTCTGCTTGAGTTCAAATCATAGTTCTACCACTTTCTAGCTGAATGGCATCAGGTATATTACTTTACTTCTCTGCACCTATGTTTCTCATGTATAACATGGACAATAACAGTACTTATCTCCCAGGACTGGTAAGGGGATTAAATGAGTTAATATATATAACATACTTGGAACAGTTCTTGGCTGAACAAAATGTTAGCTATTATTATTATTCTACCTCTTATCTTAAAAAACACCCCCAATTATCACTGTAGTTTATCAAATGAGAACTAAATAAATATTTAGTTCAAACCATTTGGGGACTTGTTATCTCCTTGTAAAGTCTGTGAAGCAGTGAACTTTTATGTGATCCATATGAATGGTGACAATCTTCTCTATTTAGTCTTGGATGTTGATGTAAACATCAATAAGGGAATTCCAGAAAAATGAAAGGCAGAGAAGATAGCCAATATGTAACCAATAAAATTTTCAATCCCTAATTATTGCAATTAAGGTAAAGGTGGAAGCTAAACTCTAACAAAAACATGATTATTATCAATACAGAAGATAATCTATAAAATATGATCTGAACATGGAGAAACACAGGAACTATGCCCTACCCACTGGCTACCAACCAGATGAGAGCATACTGTTTCATATTACCAGGATCCAGGAGCACCCCTAGAAATAAAAGGTGTTACTATGATAATCAGCTCCAGCCATATTACTGAACTTTGCTTAGCTGTGTTGGCCAAACCCAGACAAAACACGCATATTCCTAGTCTCAGTTTTATCTTTATGTGACTTCATATGAATTATGGGAACTGACATCAGTACTACAATTTATTCCCAGAAAGGTCATGGAAATGAACCTAAAATATTTAGAATTTCTGACTGAAGAAAAGACAGCTTGTGGTGGTATCAAAAATCCATCTCACTAATTAGGCTTAGTGTTCAATTAAAAGCCATCTTCAGAAAAATCTTAACTATGTCACCTTAGCTAATGAGTCTATGATAAGCTCTGTCACAAGCCTCTGTCACATCTTCTTCCGTGATATACTGGTCAAGTACTGGATTTATGGCTCTTCATTCATAACTAAAGAGACATTTTTTTAGCAAAGGGATCTGGATTCGTCTAGTGAGGCTAGGTCAGAATACCCTAGGATCCTATACCATTATTCAGGAAATTCTGAAAAATGCCAACCATCGTGTGTCCCAAGAGTTTTATCACAGCACTCCCAGATTCCTCAAATCCAGCACTTATTTTTGTTATTGGGCCTTGGCTACTGTTATGGGCTGAATTTTGTTCCCCCAAAATTCATATGTGAAAGCCCTAATCCCCAGTACCTCAGAATGTGACCATATTTGGAGATGCCTATAAAGAGGTGATTAAGTTAAAATGAGGCCATCAGGATGAGCCCTAATCCAATCTGACTGTGTCCCTATAAGAGGTGTCCTTTTTTTGTTTGTTTGTTTGTTTTGGCGGTATGCAGGCCTCTCACCGTTGTGGCCTCTCCCTTTGCAGAGGCACAGACTCCAGACGCACAGGCTCAGCGGCCATGGCTCACAGGCTCAGCCGCTCCGCGGCACGTGGGATCTTCCTGGACCGGGGCACGAACCCACGTCCCCTGCATCGGCAGGTGGACTCTCAACCACTGCGCCACCAGGGAAGCCCCTAAGAGGTGTCCTTATAAGAGGAACTCTGGTACACAGAGACACCAGGGATGCACGTGCACAAAATGATGACTATATGAAGAGGCAGCAAGAGGGCAGCCGTCTGCAAGCCAAGGAGAGAGGCCTCAGATGAAGCTAACCCAGCCAGCACCTTGATCTTGGACTTCAGCCTCCAGAACTGTGAGAAAGCAAATTTCAGTTGTTTATGCCACCAAGTCTGTGGTATTTCCTTATGGCAGCCCTATCAAATGAATACAGCTGACATTCCTAAATACTGGGGGCTCAGCTTTGAGGAGCCATGGACCTCAGGTCAGAAGCAAGATGGACCACTTCCCATAATGTGAGACCGTTGTGGAATTCATTGAGTAGTCAGATGCCAAATAACTACTTTGCTTTGCTTCACAGCATTATGCTTCTTCCTAAAAGATAACCTTACTACTCGAGATGGTGTTGCTGGAGGCCAGCTCCAGGCGTAGTACTAACAATGGACTGAAAGGGGCCAGAAGTATGAAAAACCAACTCATTTCTCTTCTACTTAGTGTTGAGGCCCTATCGGGCTCAACGATGTCTTCACAATTTAGGTCTTCACAACTAGGTCTTCAGTGAGTCCTATGCCCACTATATGCCAGCTAAATCTGCATAATATTCAATCACAGTTCCTCCTAATACTTTATGAATGTTATTTCCTAGCTGATTAATCACACTTCACTACCAGGTACCTACTGTCTTTCCACTGTAACATGGCAAATAAGACCTCTCTAGATCACAAGGAAGGGGCAGAGCCAAGATATGAGCTCATAGTGAAAGAAACAGAAGACTGAGTTATCTTGTGCTCCCACCATTTAGTGCTGTAAGATCTCAATATATCCAGCTGGGGCTGAGACACAATTTTATTACTGCCTTATTATAAGCACAACTCACTATATATAGACATTGATAATAGATCAAAAACATAAGAGAAATGTTCTATTTAGAATAAATCTGAGGAAAAAAAATTTGAAGATAAAAAAACTCTTCTCTAATACAAATACATTTAACTAATCAACACTGAAAGAGCTTTTAAAATGCATTAGACTTTTTATAAAAAGAAGGCAAACCAAATCAGGAGATACCACCTCACACCCATTAGGATGGCTATTTTTAAAAACACAGACAGGGCTTCCCTGGTGGCGCAGTGGTTGAGAACCCGCCTGCCGATGCAGGGGACACTGGTTCGTGCCCTGGTCTGGGAGGATCCCACATGCCGCGGAGTGGCTGGGCCCGTGAGCCATGGCCGCTGAGCCTGCGCGTCCGGAGCCTGTGCTCTGCAATGGGAGAGGCCCCAACAGTGAGGCCCGCATACCACAAAAAGAAAAAAAAAAAAAAAAAAAAACACAGACAATAACAGGTATTGATGAGGATGTGGAGAAAATGGAAGCCTAGTGCACTGTTGGTGAGAATGTAAAATGGTATAACTGCTATAGAAAACAGTATGTGGTTCCTCAAAAAAATTAAAAAATAGAATTACCACATAATCCAGCAGTTCAACTTCTGGGTATGTACCCAAAAGAACTGAAAACAAGGACTCAAAGAGATATCTGTACATCTTTGTTCACAGCAGCATTACTCATAATGGCCAAGGGAGAAGCAACCTAAGTGTCCACCAACAGATGAATGGATAAACAAAATGCGGCCTATACGTGGAACATTACTGAGCTTTTAAAAGGAAATTCTGTCTACAACAGGCTATAACATGGATGAACTTTGAAAACATTGTATTAAGTGAAATAAGCCTGTCACAAAAGGACAAATGCTGTATGAGTCCATTTATAAGAAGGCAAATCCTAGCAGAAAGGCCTTTTTGAGAAACCAGAAGACTTTAGAATTACTGCAGGGAAGGGGTCAAGAATAACTTCATGTATCATTATTACAAAATCACTGTCTTTGCTGTAACTCTGATGTTTATTATGAATGGTTTTATCTTTTCATATATTGATATTATCCAAGAAACATTTACACTGACTTGACTGTTTTCTCAAGGAAATCTGGAACACAGTCTCTTCCCCTGGCCCCATGACCTCCCGCAGTTACGACGTCCTCCTGCCGCCCCGCTCGGCCTACTGATGTTTAACATCTGCCCCCACACTCTCATGAAACTGCCACCAACAAATCCACCAATGACTTCTATGTTGCTCAATGTAAGAGACAGCGTTTTTTTCTGGCCTCTCAGTAGTAACAAGACACTGTTAAAGATTCCTTCTCTTTTGGAACGCCTTCCTTCCTTGATTTTTTTTTTTTTTTTTTTTTTTTTTTAACTTGGCCGAATCACGAGACTTGGCAGGATCTTAGTTCCCCAAGCGGGGATGGAACCCAGGCCCCGGCAGTGGCAGTGCCAAGTCCTAACCACTGGGCCGCCAGGGAATTTCCAGATATTTGTGTTGCCAGTCTCTGGAACTTTTCAGTCTATCTTTCTGATAATTCAACTTCAGTCTGCTTTCACAGATCTGTAATAATAAATTGGGCTAATCCACCCTTGCTACATAGGTATGACCAATTTAAAAAGGCACGAGCACTCCAGCACTGTTCAAACAAGAATGTTTTGGATCTTTTCATCCTGTTTCCTCCCTTGTCTTTTGTTCTCTATTCATTTCCAATATGTTCCAGGCTTCTTTCTTATGCGTTTTTACCTCAAATTTCTAGCATCACATTTGCCCCTTGGGCTTAAGGATAGTTTCACATATCTTTATTATCCCTCTGGTACTACCTAAGATACCATGTGCACTCTTCCTCTAAAATAAATAACCATTGTTTTCCTTTCTCTTCTCAATCTTAGAAATACTGTTTCCAATCCAACTATGCATCATAAATTCTAAGGCATTTCTAAAATACGTATCTAATCCATTACAAAGTAAAAAATGTAAGCAAATGACACATTTAAAAATGCATCAAAACAACAAATTTACCTGTTTTTTTTTTCTATGAATAACCCACTGTGTTGGTACGTGGATGCCAACTTAATCTTGACCTAGTCTGACCATTCCACAGGATGGAATTTTTTATTCCAGCTTTAAGACAGGTCTTAACCACTCTTCCAAACTGCATGGGGCTGACTGTCAGCAATATCACCCAGATACAGTTTTCTTTCCTGCTTTTGTTACCCCAGTTGTTTCATTTGTTAACATCTGTCTCTAGAGACAAGACCATATACAAATGGAAACTTTTTTGGGATATTCATTTCAACCAAGGTAATTGGACTCACTCTCCTCCCAGAAAAATGAAAGGTGGAAAAAACAAAGAAGGAAAATTTCCTTCTAAGGCAAAGATATTTTATATTTTTTTGATCAGTCATTTAATATTCTTTTAAATTGAACTTAGAAGTTTCCTAAAGTTCTATGAAACCAACTAAAAAATACCTCTGGAATATAACTAACTTTAAAGTAATTTTTTCAGCCAGAAAGTTTAGTGTATTTAAGAAGTGAGCCCTCTAGAATCAGACCAATTTCAATAAGTCATTCTGCCAAGTATAAACTGTGTGACCTTGGGGAATGATACAATCCCTGTGATTCTACTTCCCCATGTGTAAAATGATAGTGAAAGCCTGCCCCCCACAGGCTTAAAAAACCCTTCCTGAAACCATGCCCCATAGGTTTAATAGAAACTGGTGACTAACAGAAGTTCTTGAGCTTGTCTTACAGAAGAGCAGATAAGGGAACAGCTTGTTAAAAACCCCTCTGCTCATAAGACAACAAAACTGGCTGAAACTGTGTGGAACCAATGGGGCCAATCAGTCTGCGCAGAAGAGACTTGCTTGTCCAGGGGATGACCTTTCCACGTCAGAGGGTCAAAACCTCTATCTTCAGAGCATGCTAACACTTCCATTTTCTGAACATGCATCCCATGAAGAAGCATGTAATTCAGATACGGCTGAGCAAAGCAGCAATTACCGCACCTTTTTCCTACCTCCAGTCACTTTCCCCTGCACTTCTGACCACCCTACACACTTTGCCCATAAATATCCCAAGCCCCCCAGCCTTCAGGGAGGTGGATCTGAAATCTGTTCTCCCGTCTCCTCACTTGGCTGCCTCGTGAATAAACTCTTTCTCTGTTGCAAACCTTGACATCTCAGCATTTGGCTCGTTATGAGAAAGGCAAATGAGCCTGGTTCGGTAGCAATAGCATCTCTTGAGAGGGTTATTGTATGAATTAAATAAGATCACATAGGTAAAGAGCTTTACCTATGTACAGTGACTGGGACATACTAACTACCTAATAAATGTTACTTATTTATTCATTTATTACTATTATCAAATAGTACTGGGTTCAAAGCAACATGCAAGATATCTCGGGAATACCAAGGATATAAGATATTGATCCTGCCTCATGGAGTTCACAATTTAGGAACAGAGATAAAATGCCTGCAAATAATTATAATGGGAGGCAACATGTGTTAAGAACCTTAAGGGTTCAACACAAACAAACTGTAAAGTCTGTTTGTAGTAGGTGGCTTCTGAACTGGGATTGGACAAATGGATAAAACTTTGAAAAATACATGTAGATTAAGAGCTCACTCCAAGCTCTGAGAAGATATTGTGTCAAGGTTCAGAATTAAGAAAACCTAAGGCCTGCCTTGAAAACCACAAAAAAATTAATTTCGCTTAACTACAAAGTAGTCTAGAGGACTATAAGACTAAAAAGGTATGTTAGGACCAAGCAGTCGAAAGCCTTGTCTGACAAATTGGAAAGGCTGTATTTGAACCAGAGGGGAATAAGAGAGAATAAATGTTTTTGAACAAAGGAAAAAAATGAAACCATTAAAATATGATTTAAGGAGTTTAAGGAACTGTCAAAGGAGCCTAAAGACAAGGAGACCTATTAGAAGATGATCACAATAGTCCAGGCATTAAGGGGTTAATGCTGGAACCAGAAGTTCTGCTAACAGCAGGAAAAAAGGATACTAATATGGAAAAGTAGTAAAGGGATTATCAACAGGATCAGTTATGGAATACACAGTAATCGAAGGTAATGCTGCATCTGAACAAGAACAGTGTAAGAATGATCCTATAGTTAGTCCACATGGAGAGTATGGTTTCCAAAGAGAGTAAACCTCCACAATTTAGAACCAAGGCAAAAAAAAATTTTTTTTCTGAAATATAAATCAGTAAGAATAATAACAATACAACAGCAATAGTAATAATTTATATACTATTTGTCAGGTACTGTTCTAAATTGTCCTAAGTCCTTTACATATAGTAATTCACTTCCTCATTAATCCTGTGAGAAGATACTTTTACTTCTCCATTTTTGAGAAAACGGAG
The DNA here is from genome assembly GCF_026419965.1 of Kogia breviceps. Taxonomy (NCBI): domain Eukaryota; kingdom Metazoa; phylum Chordata; class Mammalia; order Artiodactyla; family Physeteridae; genus Kogia; species Kogia breviceps. The sequence continues at coordinate 27,290,655 of NC_081310.1, read as the reverse complement.
GACAAAGGTTTTAAGTAACTTGCTCCAGGTCAAAAACCTAGGAAGTAATATAGCAGTGATATGAACCCAGGGAAGATGGCTCTATGACCACTTTCCTACCCAGTATACAAAATGCCTCTAGATATGTAACACATAAGATTAATACCAACCCTAAGAGATGGTGTGCAAACATGCTGCTGATAGACCTTAGTCATCAGCCAATTCTAATCAAAGTCGTCAAGATAGCACCTTAGGGAAATAGGAATGTAATTTAAGCAATGTAAATAACACTGAAATCTGACCCGTTGTGTTGACATTTTCAGATAACTATTAGTTGACATAATTGACAAAAAGTAGTAGTTTGCACAGAGCTTAGAGAAGGGGATTAAAGAAAAAGAATATCCCAGTATAGGGGAAAGGCTGACCTGACTATTTGGCAAATAAAATTCCAGAGAAGAAAAGAGATTACTTTAGCTTGAGGTCAACATCCCCAACAGTCAGCAAGAAAACTTGGTAGTAATCTAGTTTGCAGTGTAAACTTTCCTCTAGGAGTCACTTAATTTATAAATATTTCGGTTCAGCTGGCAGTTACTGATTTCAATGCAAATAAATAAATGGGCATTCTGATATATCAGCTTGCTTTCTTCTAAATTTGGTTACTGTTGAGTCTGGTAAGTTTTCAGTAAACTGGTAAAATAAAATTCCTAAACTTAAAAATTTGAGGATGAACTCTTCCAAAACTATGAAATCATGGTGTTAAGATCCAGGTGACCAGGCAGTTTCTTTCTCTCTATTTCTGTACTAATTGATTACTCATTATACATTAACTCCTGGGTGAGGTGGGGATATATCAAAAACCAAAACAAAGAGTTCTTGTCCTCATCGAGCTTACAGGCTAGTCTCACTTTAAAACAGGTAGCATAAGCAAAAGTATAGACAAGAGAGAGTCTACACTAATTAATTTTGATTGTCCTTGAAGATAATGAGCTAACTGAGGTAAAAGACATGGAAAGAAGAATTTTAACTCACTGTATATTCTTTTTCATATATTGAATTATTTTTAAGCAATGTGAAGGTATTATATGTTTTTAATGATTAAATAAAATTATTAAAAATTGGTAAAAATAATTAATGAATCAGAAAATAAATTTGAAGAATTATTCAGAATATAGCATAGAGGGATAAAAGAGATGGAAAAAAGGAGTCAAGAGATACGGCTGACAGAATGAGGAGAGTCAGCAATAGGAATTCCAAAACAAGAGAATTAAGGAGAATGAGGGGGAGAATAATTGAAGAGATAATAATTGAGAATTTCCAGAGTTAAAGATATGAGTCTTCAAATTGAAGAAAACACACCACATCTCAAGACAGATAAATAAAACAAAACCTATACCTAGACATCTTGTGATAAAATTACCAAACAGAAACGTTACAGAAGAAAATCTTGAAAGCATTCCAGGGTGGGACGGCGGTGGGAGGAGAGACAGATTACCAGCTAAGAAAAAAGCAGCATGCTGACAGCTGACTACTCATTTCCAAGAAGATATAAGATAATGAAATTACATCTTCAAAGTGTCTAGGGAGGGACTTCCCTGGTGGTCCAATGGCTAAGACTCCACACTCCCAATGCAGGGGGTCCAGGTTCGATCCCTGGTTAGGGAACTAGACCCTGTATGCCGCAACTAAATAGATCCCGCGTGCTGCAACTAAGACCCAGCAGAGCCAAATAAATAAATAAATAATTTTTTTAAAGTGACTAGGGGAAATAACTGTCAACCTACAATCTACACACAGTTAAGTATTAATCAAGAATGAAAGCAAAAGAACACTTTCAGTCAGAGAGGCAATGTCATTACAGGCAATAGAGCTTCCACCTGTTATTTTGGGATGATCTTGGAAACCAGCCTTCAGTCTATGAGGAAGCCCAGGCTACATGCAGACGCTACATGTTCGTGTTCTAGCTGGCAGCCAGCATCAGCCAGCCTTTGAGATGACTCCAGACACCATCTGACTACAACCACACAAGCACTCTCAAGTGAGAACTACCCACACATGTCCAGTCAAGCCCTGGAACCATTAGAGAAAATAAATAATTGACTGCTATTGCTTTAAGCTAGTAAGTTCTGGGATTTAGCAATAGGTGACCCGGAACATGAGGGCTGAGGTAAGGGAAAAAACCATCAACTACATAAACTTCAAAGTATGAAATTTCTTTTGCAGCTAATCTTTTGATTGGTCCAGCACGAGGAATTGTTGAACTGCTTTTGTCTATTTTTTTTCCTTTTGCTTAGTCATATATTCATTAGCCTTTTAGTGAAGGTTCCTTCTATAAAGTCCTACGGTATCTTCGTTGAACTAGGAGAGAATATTTTCCATATCTCAGCATGAGAAGAGAAATTAGTACCTCTGTTGGTGGTAGACAGATATGATCGTGGCAGCAGGAACCAATCACCCCTGAGCCCAGGTAAGACACAGACCTGAAGTGCAGTGTAGAAATTCATAAGGAGTAGGTGTATAAACAATGGTCCCTTCCTACATCAGTCACTCTGTCACAGAGGTATCTAAGTTGAAGAACTGGCAGTTAAATTTCTGATCATGGAGTTCTATTTTAAGCGACTTTTCAATGGAAAGTTGAAAACACATAGGTATGAAAAATGCATTGGCTCAGGTTGTAATAAAATTTCCGTAACGTCTTTGAAAATTTACACATTTATGAAAGAAAATTAATTCCTGATTAAAGGTTCTGAAAATAAGTTGGATTTTCTTTGTTTTGTTTGGGAACAGATGGTTGCTTGTACATTAGGTCCTAAGCCTGTATATGTAAAGGAAGCATAACAATTACACCTTAATTGAATGGAACACTAGACTGAAGAATGTTTCTACTTCTATACACAAAGTATTTTATAGGATCACATCCACTTCTTGTTAATTGTTTACAACTATTTCCAACCAATCTAGAGGAACTGTTGACTTTTTAAAAATAAGTACAGTAATCATGTAGTATTGTGCTCTTACAGTACAGAGGGTACCAAGATACAGAAAATTTCAAAATTCATTAAAAACCCTCTTCTTTTTTGCCCCTCCAGATATTACCACTTTCTCCCCTTTGCTCTTCCAGTCCTTCCAATAGCACTGAAATTAAGTTTGTATATTAAATTTTGTTTGAAATACCTAGAGTGGCTTCTGTTTTCCTGACTCAGCAATGACTGAAACAGTACTTGTTAACAGAAGAGTTATTTGGTTTAATTGTGGAGAAACCATTACCACTTTCTTTCACTGATTCTTGGATCTACATTCTGACTAAGGGAGAAACAGCATCATATACAGCATTATCTAGGACAGCACCCTAACTTCATAGGTTACAGCTGGTATGGAAAATAAGTCTTTTATGGTGTTTTACCAAGCCAGTTCCTTAGATTAGTGTATGATAAAGCCAGCGAATTCCATGTAACCATAGCTGTACTTCTTTTGCTATAAAATTAGTTTTTTAGCTGTATGGGCTATCAAGACAGTAGCCAACAAATCCCTTAAATCAATAGATGGAGTTGCTGACAGAAGCACTGCAGTGAGAGCAGTTAATTTCATATTTAAAAGAGGTGTCTATTCCAGTGAGGACAAATCACTGCCCCCTTCATGATGGAAGAGGTCTGAATCACTGCCACTAGTGGCTTGATGGTACCCTAGGGAATGGTGCCTTATAGACTGCTTAGCATTTGCCTCAGCTGTTGGCAGTTTGGGCTCTCAGCAGTGGTAACAACCAGAGCAGCCTTCATAAGGGGAAGTCCCACGTTTGAGCTCATGTTATCCAGGCTGCTATTTATTGTCCCTTTGCATATGAGCTCACTGACCAAACACCAGGGTGGCTAGGGGACGAGAGTGACTGACATCCACAGGACAGCTGATCTTGTCCATTTGACTACTGAGAGTCTCCACTACAGTGGGTAGTCTTTGATGAGTATTCACATGGGACACAAATACCCTCATACTCTGTGCCCATTACAAGATGCCCATCCACACATCTCTCCTCTAGACTTTCCTGTCACCAATCCTCAAATTCTGTTTTCTCCAAGTTTCCAAACAAACTGCTTATTAATCAAGGTAGATCTGTTTCCCTGATCATTTCTCCAACTACAGTGAACTTTTAGGTTCCCAGAGATTAGTATTAGCTCAGAGTCAGTAGCTAGTAACCTCCCAAAAGATCTGAGTATTTCACTTTTTCTAGGATAGAGTCACCCTACTAAATGGACGCAAATCCTTTTAAAGAAGGCTGATACATTCTTTATACTACCTTACACTCCAATGCTGTACAAAAGTACTCACGCTTTTTCATCTACGTTATCAAGAGTTTAAATAAAATCTGCATAAATTACTATCTTTAATATAAAAATATAATTTTGATGATTTTACTTATTTGTCTTAGCTCAACAATCAAGTTGGGGAAAATATATAGCTATGTGCTGTCAAAACATAATCTATCTTAATGTTAGCAAAAAATAAACATTAATTGGAAAATCTACAACTTATAGTTCCCGTTACATTATTACTAATGGTAAGTATATGTTGATTCTTGAAGGTTTATTATGCCTTACTGACAAGGATTGAACCATCAAAATGTAACATAATTCCAGGGGTTTCTGACGTATAATAAATGTTTACTGAGTTATCTTCTAGGGAGAAAACATTGTCCTGAGTTGGACTCAACCTTTTATATTACTGGAAACAGCCTTGAGAACATTGATTGCATCACTTCTCACTATGGGCAGATGGTTGGTCTACTATAGTGTTAAAAGTTCTTCAGGGTGGTGGCGCAGTGGTTGAAAGTCCGCCTGCCGATGCAGGGGACACGGGTTCGTGCCCCGGTCCGGGAAGATCCCACATGCCACGGAGCAGCTAGGCCTGTGAGCCATGGCCACTGAGCCTGCATGTCCGGAGCCCGTGCTCCACAATGGGAGAGGCCACAACAGTGAGAGGCCGTATACCACACAAAAAAAAAGTTCTTTAGAGGCACAAGAAGATATTTCTCAAACTAGATGAGACTAATCCTAGAGTCTAGGGTACACTCTAACGTTAAACCTTTTGTACAACTACTCGGTAAGAAGGAATTAGAACTGATCATCTGGCTTTATCCATGTATTTATTATATACTTATTATTTAAGTTAAAGTTATTATGATAGCCCTTGTTGAGCACCTTTGATCCCCCACCCTATTTCATTTATTTTACTGATGTCTAACCCCACTGATTTAGTCAGTCATTCCTCCCATCTGCTTCTCTGAAAAATGTAGTGTTTGGTAGTTTTAGCATTTCTTAGGGTGACTTAATAGCAGGGAATTTTAGTTAAATTATCAGATCAATAAATCATTAGGCAGAAATAACCAGCTACAAAAGGAAAATTTTAAAGTATTGATTTAAAATAAAAACAACTCTATAAACAAAGTAAAATATTTGTTATCTTCAAGAAGTAATCTTCATTTACATTTGATTATTTGATTCTGGTGTGATCAAGAAGTTTATGATGGGAAATATTTAATTCCATCACCAAAACTGGATTTTACTGACTAAAACAAAAGAACACCAACATTTAGAAATGCTTTAGGGGTAGCAGAAATAACTGGCATCACAACGCTGACATATAGGATAAAAATAAAGGTCCTTATTTCCTATTCTTGAATTACAAATGCTAGGAAGCGTAGATAAGAGCTTCAAATGTATAAAATGAAATCTAGTTAGTCTAAAAAGTAGGTCATGTGTGATCTATTACCTTCAGTAGCATTAAAGAGGAAGGTTAAAAAAATATCAGCTGTGTTGGATAATTCAGTCAGATTATTATGTGGATGCCACATATTTTGTCAGCTAATTTAATATAAATTTTACTATGTATTACATACATTTGATATAAATGTTATGTTCAAGCTGTGTTTACCAAACTGTAATATAGATACCATAAAAAGTTTTTACTGTCTATATTTTATATACATTATATGTCTCATATAAGAAACGCCTGCTTATATTCCTTAAGTCTCAATCACTTCCATTACATCTCATCTTTCCTTCTACTAACCTTAATTTAGATAGTTGATATAGAGAGATCAGAATTAAGCAATTAAGGATAACATGGGACCACAAGAGCCATTTGGGCAAATTACTGGAGGCTCCATCATCAGTTCTAGACATAAATACCTTTTCTATCTCCTCAATCTCTTTGTTCCAGTCTTTCTCCTTCCTCCTGATTTTCTTATTCTTTACCCTTTCATAGCTTGTGCTTCTCTCTTCTGTATCTTTTTTGGAACCTCTATATTACCTATTCATCTAATGTCATAATGTAGTACTATTAGCATTTAGCCCTCCAAGAAGTTGCCCTCCACCAGATAGACTATAAAAGACTCATTCAACTATTCAACACCCCTCCCCCGCTTTTTTTTTTTTTTTAACCATCTGCTATGCATCATACAGGTATAAATCTAGGTATAGAACAGTAAAATGAAGAAAAGTAAGCAAAGTTCCTGCCCTAAAAGTGGTCAAAGTCTTAGGGAGCTGATTATGAAATAAATTATGAAAAAGGTCTAAAATGATGGCATGGAGGGTGAAGCAACGAAACCTTTTCATTTTAAAACAAAAGGTTGTATTATTTTCTCTTACTCAACATAGTGACTGATATACAGGACATGGGGTATATGAAAAATCTGATAAAGAGGTGCAGTGATATCTGTGGAAACCCTAATGGGGGAGGGAAGGTGAAGTCTATCTGAGGGTAGAAAGGCCAAGCCTCAAAGAAAGTAGGTCAGACCTAAACATGGATAAACCTCTCCAATCTAGACAAGGAAAATTTTTTATCAATGGCTGAACATCTTGCACACTGCAATGAGTCAAGATGCTGAAAAGCCACTAATTTTAAGGTCTTTATTTTCTACATCTTTCATAAAAACTTTTGTTTCAACAATTAATCTATAAAACAGCCTAAAGAGTGTTATCTTTGTGTCAACCAAAGGATGACCTTTCCTAAATAACCTTTCTAAAACCTCAAGAGGTCAGCTATCAAAACATACAATATTAAGTTAATATTCTCTCAAATGCGAACTCCACACTCTTTGAAGCTACTAAATCATTAGTAGATATAAAAAACTGCTGTGATTGTAGGATTCCTTTCCCCAGGAATTATGTATGGTTATACCAGTATATGTTTTGTTCTTATGTTAAAATGGGGTAAGAGAGTAACAGGAAAATTCTTTCTTGTGAGACTTAATAAGAATTTATATACGTCAATAACACACACACGTAAAAATCCCCAGTTTCGTGATTATAATTGTTTTGTTTCAGAAAACCAGCTCTATGAGGTATTTCAAACCAAAGCCACAGGAATGTAACAGAGGTTACAAAGGTTTTGAAGATTACTAAAAGCATTTGAAGATGATAAAAATTAATCATCTTCCTTTCCTAAATTCAAGCAGAAGTCTCATTTTCCAAAATCATACACTATGATCACGAATGTCCATCCAGAATATGATTGTGTCCAAGGCACCATTTAGCACTCAGTCTATATTTAAAAATAATCAAACCAAATATGACAGCTAGAGAAAAAAATCATCTAAGCCTAAGAGATAAAAATTAATTAATTAAACTTGAGATATCCCCTCATATAAAAAAGTTCCCTCCCCCACAAAATGTGCCAAGTTATTGATAACTCCCCAATAAGATTCAAAATATGAAATTGAGAAAACATTCATTATTTTAACCACTTCATCCAAGGCTTCTTGAGCTGGAAATCTAGAGTTCATGAAATTGACACAGAAATACAAAGTTTTACATATTAAACCAAGTGATAAAATGAATATACACACTTAAGCATGGTCTAGTGATAGTTTTGGATTCAAATGCTACAATTTGGGGTTTTTTTCTTTTTAATAATTTCAACCTTATTTTATAAAGGTGAAATACACAAACATGATTATAAAAAGTAGGCAGACTACAATTTCCTACCCTCACTCTCCCCCTTTCCTCTCCTCTGCTCCTAAACCAGGCAGCTCATCATCTACTTCACAAAAACATACATTCATTGTTGTTGTGAGTATAATCTTTCAGGTTGAAGCTGCACACATTTATAGTATGCCTCAGATTTGGATTATATGACCTGTTTAGTTAACTTTGTAGATATGCCAATCTAAGCACAAGACATTTAATGTTTTTTGATTAATGTACAAGTAGAAGTTTTCTTAGTTTTAGAATTTGCCATGACTCTTCGATTAATTTTTCACTCCAAATGAAGCTTTATAATCTTTATATACTAAACAAAAGGTTTTTGTGATCTTGAGAATAACTTGATCAATCTAGACATAACTTCACTGAAATATAATATGAGACTAGATTGTACTGCCCTAAAAAATAAAATCTTAAAACACTTTTGTTTACATGGAAAGAGTACTGACTAGTTCGCTAGTGTTTAGATAAGAAAACCATTAACGAAAGTGCTCAAATTAATCCTGTATATGTATAAAAGGAAAGATAAGAAAGAAGCAATCTCTAAACCAATAGCAAATAAGTTCACTCTCCTACCCAAGGAGAAAGTGTGCAGAAATATAGAAATCAGCAATATTCCCATCCCATTTTCAACTTTTACCAAATTAGGTATTCTGCTCCTAATTGTATAACTGTGTGAACAACTGTTACATCAATATTTTCAATCTTAACTTACGACAATCATGTTTAGTTTAGACCCCTACTAAAATTGAAATAACACACTTTTAAACATTTCAAATTTAACATATCAGCTTTAAAGAGAAAATAAAGACTAACACTTGTAAATATGTTACAGTTTAAAAAGTATCTTCATACACATCATTGAAGAAGGGATGAGTATTCTCACTTACTAAGGAAAGAAACTGTAGCTTAGAGAGGGTGGATGACATGCCAGAAGTCAGCTACAATGGGAAAGATCTGGAACTAGAAGCCCAAACTCTTAGTTCAACAAACACATTTTCATTCACTTCTTTAACTGAAGGACCCGATTAACAGGTCATCTATTATTGATTCCTAATGTAACACTATAAACGATCTGCTATAATAAAAAGAAATAGAATTGACATATATTCACTGAGCATGCATCTCAAAACTAAATGAAACTATTTCACTTTAGTAAGCGTCCAAAATACTAATAAATTTGTAGTCACTACAAATTTGAGTGTATTTTTCAACGTTTAAAAATCCACTCATAGTTAGCCAACCTCCAATTTTTTAACTGAACTTACTTTAACATGACTGTTTTTTAAAGGATTTTAAGACCACATATTCACTTGACGAAACAATATGTATTAACTTTTACTACGTTTTCTTCAAATGTCCACTGTTTGAAGGTTTTAAAAAAAACTTGCAATTTTAGTAGTTTCCGTTGATTAATGAATGCTTAAACGGGCAAACTTTTTTATCATAATGCCCTCTGCTGGTAACTCAAGAGGTTCTAGTATATTTATTACAGGAGGTTGGATTAATTTCTTTAACTGTGGTCCCCCACCAACTGCATATAAATCTCTTGGAAAGCCTGTTAAAAATACAACTTCCCTCCTCTACAAAATACCTACAGATACTGTGATTTCAGAAAGTCTGGGATAAGATCTAGAACTCTTATCTTCCCCAACAAATAAGCAGAGAATCGTTGGTTTGGTTAGTTATACCAACACCCGACTTTCAAGGCACAGTAACTTTATGAAAAGCTCTGGGAAGGCATTATTATGCCTCTTTTATAAATGAAGACTGAGGCTCAAGACAATTTACTCCAGGTCACATGATAAAAAGTAGCAGAACAACTAACATTTTCTTTCTCCTGGAGGTATGTACACTTACAGGAAAGATTAACAAAACTGAATCAGCCTTAAAATTCAAGTATTTACTTCCTTAGATATAGTTTATGAAAGCAGTACATGCTATACCTTCTCAACCATGACTCCACAGGAAACTCACCAGGGGAGTTTATAAAAATGCATACACCCAGGTCCCGCTCCCAGAGAATCAGACTGAATAGGTTTAAGGCAGCACCTGGCCATTGCTCTTTTTTTTTTAAGCTCCCAGATGATTAGAATTGGCCACCAGGGCTGAGCACCACTTAGGCCCATGGTGCTCAGACTTTGGTGTGCACAGAATCACCTGCAGGACACAGACTGCAAGGCCCTACCCCGAGAGTTTCTGATTCAGGAGGTCTGGTAGAGTTTGAGAATTTGCATTTTTAACAAGTTTCAGGTGGTGATGATGATGCTAGTTCTGTGCCCACTCTGAGCACAAGTGGTTAAGCATACTGGCTAGTGGTTTTCAACACTGCCTACACATTAGAATCACCTGGAGAAATTTTTAAAATCCTGATAGCTAGGCACACCCTCAGACCAATTCCATCAGAATCTCTGGGGTGGGGTCCAGAGAACAATATGTTTAAAGCTTCTAAAATTAAGAAGCTTTCTCTACAGCAAAGTCTATAAAAGCTATTAATGGATGTATAGTGATTTTCTGAGTAGGTAATATAGTATGCAATATTTCCTAAGTTTTTTGGACCAGAAACACTTCTGTCAAGGCACATAATTGATGGCTCTGGGTGTGTGAAATATTAGCCTACAGGATAAAGTGGAAACTGCTTTATGTGGCCTATAAGACATTCCCCTCCAACCTCGATCCAGTCTCATCTTTTCCCAGACTCTCCCTGGCTCCACTGCCTGTATTCCTATTAAAATATCAATAACTCTCTATTGCAATTATTTGTTTCAATGTGACTGTTTGCACTATTTCTACAAGCTCATTGGAGTCAGAGTTTGCATCTCATTTATCTTTGATTCCCCAGAGCTAGCATGATGCCAAGCACAGGCAGTGCTCAATAAACATTTGTTGAGTAACTGAATTCAGACTAATATCCCTACTTTCTGTAGAAAAGGTAATGTGTCAAGCATGGCTTTTATGCAATGTAGCATGTGCAAGAACTTTTATACAGCTAACATCAGAACTGAATATCTCTTTTTCATAGAGCTACTCTTGTTTAATATTGCCTTAAATTAAAAAAAAGAGACTACATGCACTTAGAGATGATACTTAACTTGTCTTGGGATCTGTTACATCTTCAATTCATTAGTAACTTAAGAGTGGCAAAAAGCTCTGGTAATTTTTTATTCTAAGAATCATATTAGCCAAGTGATCCAAAAAGAGATACAAATGCTTTGTGCATTAACAACCAGATGAAGTTTCCAAAAACCCTTAAAGAGAAGTGAAAACAAAACCAAAAGCTGCTGTTGTTTTAAAAATCCAAGTTTTTAAAACTTGGACATGCTAAAATCAAATCAGTTTTGATTGTGTTTTTTTAATTTATAAAGAACAGTATTCTTCTGTCAGCAAGCTGCATGCCAATTCAGGTCAAGAAACTTTGGTATATAAAGAAAAAATTGCAAGACTAAGTTTAGTATTCTTCAGTGCCACAAAAGAAAACATCTGACTTCATGCTACAAAGGTGGTATGGTCCATTCCATACCTTTCTGGAACTATGTTTTCTATATATGTCACAAATATTTAAAATAATCACGTATGTATTAAGTCTCAAAGCATTATAAAACTAGGTTGCTTCTCAAACATTTTCAGTTTGTGGTACTGTTAGACTGTATTGGATGAAATCAACCATGTTTACAAACATTAACATATATTTGTTTTTAAAGGGCAGTGATAATTACCTTAACACATATTTTTCATTCAACAAGTAATTACTGAGTGCCCATTATGTGTCAGGCACTGTTCTTGGAGGTACAGTTATGCAATAAAGAAAATAAAGTTCCTTATGAAGCTTACAATCTGGTCTATTTTTTCCTAGAAAGGAAAAAAGTGGAAACGTTCATGTGGTCCAAATTAGAAATAGGGATTCTTTGCAAGGGAGGGAAAAAAGTTAAATCTAAAAGCCATTAGTTTATAAAACTTGCTGGAAGACTCCCAGCAACTCTGAAAAAGCTGATAAACTTAAAAGAAAGATGAAAGTAATAAACTTTAAAATTAGTTAGTATTTACCTCTGAATTCCTTCAAGAATAACCTTAACAGCTTCCATTAACTTTTGAAGATATACAAATGCTTCTTCAAATGATGCTATTTTTGAAGACATCAGAGCTGAATTTGAGCCCAATCTTTGAAACACATCCATGCTAAAATAGAGAAAAAAATGCTCATAGGTACACATGCATATTTAGTGTAATTCAAGTATTTTGATTTCTAATGTATAAAATTAGGTAATATTTATACCTCATCTCTCATAATGCTAATCTATTTAAATTAGAAATAAAAGACAGTGACTTGTGAATGTCCAGCCTACCATTCATGCAAAAGATATGGATCAGCAACTATACAGGTCTAATCTAAACTAATACTGTAAAAGCTATGTGAATAATGTTTCACTCTAAGAGGCCATAAGAGATGGAAGGGAAGTAATATCAATTTATATTCAAGTCGGTACATAAGTACTGACAGTACTCCCGTATTAAGGATGAAGAAAAAAAATCAGACATCAGATTTAGAGTTTGCTGAAACTGGTTGTTAAAAGTGTTCATACACTTTACTCTGGTAATTCCAATTTTAGAAATCTATCACATATTAATAATTATTCATAACTGGGTAACAATTAGTAATCACCTAAATGTTCAACAATAGTTTTTTAAAGTGTTAATAGTAAATTAGCCACCTGATGAAAGACCAAACAGCTATTAAAATGATGCTTATGCCATCTATGAAACAGAAAAATTAAGGTATACAAAATGTACTCAAATAATAACAACCATATAAAAAATCAAAACATATGCTGTATGGGCTGAACAGTGCCCCCCCAAAATTCATGTTCACCCACAACCTCAGAATGTGGCCTTATTTAAAACAGGATCTTTGTAATTAGTTAAGTTAAAATGAGGTCATACCGGATTAGGGTGGGCACTACCCTATGCGAAGACAAAGGCGGAGAGTGGAGTGATATATCTACAAATACTGCTGGCAGCTACTAGAAGCTAGGAGACAGTCATGGAATAGATTCTCCCTCAGAACCTCCTAAAAGAACCAACTCTGCAGACACCTGAATTTCAGACTTTCTAGCTTACAGAACTGTGAGTGAATAAATTTCTGTTATTTTATTTTATTTTTCACTATTTTTAATTGAAGTATATATAGTTGATTTACAATGTTGTGTTAATTTCTGCTATACAGCAAAGTGATTCAGTTATACATATACGTACATTCTTTTTTATATTCTTTTCCATTGTGGTTTATCATAGGATATTGAATATAGATCTCTGTGCTATATCGCAAGACTCTTGTTTATCCATTCTATATATAAAAGCTTACAGCTGCTAACCCCAACCTCTTTAAGGTTGTGCATAGGTGCTCTAATAATAGTTTTATAAAAAATATTATTTTTATTTTATAAAAATTGTGCATAGGGCCTACCAGATCTTCAAATGAGCATCTCTATGTGAAAGGCTCAAGCATGAATATGTTGAGAAGTTCTACAGTGACTCTGGTACACAACCAGGAATGGGAAACAATGAAGTAGGCTTTAAAAACTATATACCGGGGCTTCCCTGGTGGCGCAGTGGTTGAGAATCCGCCTGCCGATGCAGGAGACACGGGTTCGTGCCCTGGTCCGGGAAGATCCCACATGCCGCGGAGCAACTAAGCCCGTGAGCCATGGCCGCTAGGCCTGCGCGTCCGGAGCCTGTGCTCCGCAACGGGAGAGGCCACAACAGTGAGAGGCCCGCATACCGCAAAAAAAAAAAAAAAAAAAAAAAAAGGAAAAAAACTATATACCGATAAAATAATATAAGCATTTTTCACTTACTGAAGTACTATAATGTAAAGTCTATTATCCAGAAATTACCAAGAACTCTGTAACATCCAACACAAATGTATGTATGTTATAGGTCAGTTCTAAGGTACATAAAGTACTCAAATGTTTTCTAAATGAAAGGAACATTAAAATATCTTAGATATTGTTTTAAACTACTTTATTTTTAAAGTGATCATTGCTGGCATATACAACTTTCTGCTAACAAATATATCTGATAAGCCACAACATTAAAAATACGTTAAGACTGGACAAAACAAACAAAACCTTTACTTTATATGAAAATACAAAATTTTAAATGTTTATCTCACATGTCAGATATTGTTACCTCTTTAGGATAAAAGACTATATATTTGTTTGAAAAAAATTTTTAATTGTTGTCAAGGACTAAAAATGGGTCCCAAATCTATGACTGATTGAGAATAGATGTTTAAGTGGAGTGCTAATATTACTTTGCTGCTCTTGTAGACAATTAGAACAGATAAATGATCTTAATCCAAAACAACAAACTGGGCCCTCGAGACAAAAATCATACTACAAAGCATATAGTAAGATTAAAGTATTAATTATATAAAAACTATGGGCTTGGGAAAAGTATGGAAGGGAGCATGGCCTACTTTAAAACCAGTTGTTTTCAATTATTTTTTAAGTTACTCTAGCAGCAGCCTAAAGACTAGTCACAAATGGTCTCTATCTTTTCATTTTACCAAGACCATAATACTTCATGTGTATGAAATAGAAGTATTTCTCCATTTTAACTATTTATCTTTCTTTTAAAAAATTTTACATGAATTTTCCCTAATCCAGACTGATGTTTTCTTTACATTATTTTAAATCTCATTAAGGCTTTGTATCCTAATTCGTTTAGCCAATCTTGGTGACTACTCATTGGTTTTGACATATATAGGCAATGATTCTCATCAAGGTTTCACATCTGAATCACCTGGAGAGAAGCACTAGTTCAGCTTCACTTCAGTCCTACTGAATCAGCCCTTCTTAGATCCTAGGCATATATATTTTTTAAACTCTCCAGATAATTGTGATGTGCACCCCCTAGTTAAGCATCACTGTTTCTAAGGGTACAAATTTGACAAAAGGTCCTTTTAAGATAATCTAGTACAAACTATATTGTTAAACTCACAACCCAAACACTGTTTAATGAATAAGAGTAATGATGGAAAACACTAAAACTCAAAAATTCTTGGAAATTTAGTACCTGTTTTGATATATTGTAATCCAAACATTCTCTAGGATAGACCAGATCTCTTGATGCCTGTTGGGTTGGGGAAGATGAGAACCTGAGAAAACGGTGATTTCTTGGTTATTAGATTTCATCAAAGAATTATCTTCTTGCCTTTTACCCGCTGTATTTTTTGAAGGATTTTGCTTAAGTTTTGCCTTGACCTGGGGAAAATAAGAATTACATAATATGCAGCTAGTCCTTCACTAGTAAGTGAGAGAAAAGGAATGCTAATTGTTGCTTACAAATGTTCTAGCTTTCTGGGAAGTGCTGATTATTCTTTGTCCTTGATTATGTACAGAATATTCCCAGAATAGCATCAGAGCTAAAAACAATTTCCTTTTCCATTTATATCAAACAATATTTCCAACCTATTTATTACAGAGTATAGAAGTAGAATTCTACTTGTAAGGGATGAAGAAGTAAGTGAGCAACGAAATGGAAACAACTGTTATAGACTGCTCTTTTAAGAAGTTTGGCAGTTGATGGAAGGAGAAGGTACAGTAAATAGCATGACCAATTAAAAGTATTTAAGAATAGATCTAAGCATATTTTTAAGCAAGGTAAAAGAGTGATACTACTGGTTCAAGTGATTTTTTAAAAAAATCACCTTGGGGAAAAATATTAACTTAGGTGAAAAATATATCTGATAGAATGGAAAAAAAGCTTTAACTATGATTTTAACTTGGGTTTTTTGACTTGGCACTACTATAACTTCTTTGTGAAGTTAAAGTCTCTAGGTTTCCATTGTTGATAAAAGTATGATTTCAAAGGTTAGCTTCATGGATTATTCATGGTTTATTAGTTTCATGTTTATCAAATTTTAAAGAAAGGAAATTTCCAAAACTGTAACAGTTAATATTTATTGAGCATTTCTCATGTATAAGAATTTTCTAAGAACTTTACTTATAATTTTCTTATAACTTTATATATAGATATAAAGTTAATCCTCACAATTACTCTATGAAGCAGATGCTGTGATTATCTACATTTTATAACTGAGGCACAGAAAGGATAAGTAACTCATGCAAGGTCACACAGATGCTAAGAGGCATAAACAGAATTTGAACTTCAGTAGTCTATGAATGGGGTTATAATCTCTCTCCAACTATAAAGAGAATATTTCCCTTTTATTTCTTTTGAGGCAGGAAGAAAATTGCCTGTTTATATTAATTATGAACGTAATAAATACACATGAATGGAAAGATGTATTTTGTTCTCAAATAAATGTGTTTACTCACCACATAGTGCTTTTCCTCAGCTCTCAAACAGTAGTGTATACAACTACGCAAATGGATTGCTTTTTCAAACACTTATATAGCACTTACTATGTGCTAGGCACTAAGTGCTCTACAAATATTAATTTATTTGTCATGAAAGGTCTGAGGCAGAGATTATTACACTCTTTTTACAAACGAAGGGATTAAGGTTCAGAGAGGTTAAATAACCAGAAGGTAAAAACACAACTAGTCAGCCTGAGAAGTCTGAGGCACACAAGTCTAAAGTTTATTAACAAGACTTATTTTAATTATTCTATCTCCTGCAAGAGCAAG
Organism: Kogia breviceps; assembly: GCF_026419965.1. Classification (NCBI taxonomy): domain Eukaryota; kingdom Metazoa; phylum Chordata; class Mammalia; order Artiodactyla; family Physeteridae; genus Kogia; species Kogia breviceps. Next base: position 27,274,052 of record NC_081310.1, on the reverse strand, counting down.
CCTTTTTTTTTATAGTGGTTAAAAGGCTTATAAAAGAAAAAAATATATATCCTTTTCTCCACCCCATCTATATAAAAATCTGGAAAATGATGCTACTTAACTTTCCATTCTTGTTTCTCAGAAGCAAACAAATAATGAATATTTCTCTTTTCCAGATTTTCTACACTTGGTAAATTCAGATACGGGGGATTTTTTTTTTATAGTTACTATATTTAGATATCCTATTCCTGGAGGTAATCTATTTCTTTTTGTTGCTCATGTTAGTGACACATGACTAAGTATTCAGGTCATATATCAAATCTACTGTATTCTACAAAACAAAACCCTATTGAAAGTGTATTTTAAAAGCCCAAGCTAAACCACAATGTTCCTGGCTGACTTGGACAATGAATTGTTTCAAACATGAAAATAAAGCAACACTTGAGAGCTCTAACTGTGGAAACAACACAGGTTCTTTCAAGCAATCAGACTAATGCTAAGTGTTGAGGGAAAAGCACTAATGAGGATACTGGTTTGCCACTTGCCTTCTTGAAGCTTACTAATGTGACAACTGGAAAATCAGGATCCAAGAAGAAATAGCTTACTAAATAATAATTCAAAATTTTTAAAAGGGGGCAATATATCATAGGCATACCATTATGTGATAAACAACACTAAATTTTAACATCACATTTTCATAGTAACTCCCATTGCTAGGTTTCCAATTGATGAAAGAATCTTGATATTCATTAACATTTTTACTCAGTCAATCCTAATTTTTTTTGTTCTCAATAATTTTAATTCAAAAACTGCTAAGGCTTTGAGTATCGTGAACTTTTCATCTTGTTCACCATGTCTGTTTCAGTAAAGATGGGGTTTAGGGCTCAGTTCTGTGAAGGAAAAGGATAATGTATTTTCCCCTACACAATTCAAGTACAGTACTCAAGCTGCAACTCCTACATTTCCAGGTCCATTCTTCCCTACTAAAGGTTCTAAAAGTCACACTTGCCATAGAAAAATATAACTACCGATGTTTTGGTTATCTTAAACCAAAAGATCATTCACCCCTTAAATCAATTCTTTCCTCAAAAATTATCATATATTTCCTATGAGTTTATCAAAAAGATGCTTCTTTTACTCCATAAGATACTCTCTTAAGCAAGTAAGTTCTTTCCTCACCAACTATGACTAAGTTTAACAGCATCTAATCCTTTCACTACTTCGTAAGTAGTGGGACCTATGTTACCAGAAGAAGTCATTGAGAAAAACCTGGCCAATTCAATAACTCAAAGAAAAAAAAGAATATGATATATACATACTAGATGAAAGTACCATTAATAACTTATCTGGTAATTGTGATGCTGAGTTTTTTGAGTTATTTCGGGCATATAAACTGTCCAGAATTTTCTAGATTTGAAATTAGAAGACTATAGAAATACAGTATTAACAGGGACAAAACTCCCATAGTTATTTTAAAGGGGAAAAAAGGCAATCAGTGCTAGGTGGACTGCATAAGACTCACATGAGGAGACTTGTTAAAAAATTGGTAGGTCGATTGGCAAAGTTTGAATAGGGTCTTCAGGTTAGATAATTAATTATGTCAATATTAATTTTCTGATTACTTATACTAGTTACATAACATATCCTTATTCTTTAGGATATATATATATGGAAACATTTAGGGGTAAAGGAGAATGATATCTGCAACATACTCTTAAATAGTTCAGAAAAAATATTTTGGTTAGATAAGTAGACAGGTAGATAGGGAAAACAATAAAGCAAATGTAATAAAATATTAACATTGGGAAATTGGGGTAAAGCATATATATGAGAATTCTTTATATTACTCTTGTAATTTTTTTGTAAGTTTGAAACTATTTCAAAATAAAACATGAAACAAGAACAAAAACATTACTGGGCACCACTGACAGAAGCTTTTTTTCAGTAAAGTTTGAGAGGGGCTTGGCATCTGCATGTGTAAAAAATTCAAAGTATCTTGATGCATGTTGTGATCCACTGTTCAGAAGCACTGAAAAATGAGTAGTCAGTAACAATGCATAGCTTTCTTCTATTCATAAATGAAATAATATAAAATCCCAACAACTGCTGTGACACTGCTTTCACAAGAGGATGTATGTTTTATAACTTGTAATAAGGATTGCTTACTCACCATTCAATTCACTTAATATTTACATTTAGCATGTTAGAATAAGTTAAAATCTTTTACCTACTGTTGTCTGCCCAATACATTTTTAGAATGTATGTGATTAGCTACTGTAAGTGGCATTCCAAAGGTATCTTACCTCTATAAATGTTTGGAGTAGGTTGTTTACTTGAGCAAAGGCCTGTGGAAGAATACCATCATAATTTGACCTTGTACTGAAAGCATGTAGCAAACTTTTAGAATCCTGAAGCAGCAATTTCACTGTTGTAAAATCCACAGCATTGTTAGCTGGTAACAGAAAATTAAGAAGGAAAAAAATATGTAAGAATGAGTATACAACACAAAAATGTTTTTGGAAAACCAATCTAATAATAATTATGGAATTTAAGAAGTGTACACATTTACACCTATAGGCCACTCCTAATTTATCGCTCTGTGTAAAAAGCATCAATTAGACTTAGTTTTAGACAAAGTTTTTGGGGTTGATTGTGGTATTCTGTACAGCCTGCCCTCCATATCCACCAGTTCCACATCTATAGATCAATCAACCATGGATCGAAAATATTTGGCAAAAAAAGTTCCATCAAGTTCCAAAAAGTGTAACCTGAATTTGCTGTGCACTGGCACCTATTTACATAGCATTTACATTGTAATAGGTATTACAAATAATCTAGAGATGATTTAAAGTATACAGGAGAATGTGCGTAGGTTATACACAAATACTATACCATTTTATATAAGGGACCTGAGCATTGAGAATTTTGCTATCTTTGTGGGTCCTGGATACCGAGACTATATTCAGATTCCAGAATGTCCCTCAACAAGGTCAACTTCAAAGTAAAAGTAAAATGTGCAACATACTATATATAAGATAGACAAACAACAAGGTCCTACTGTATAGCACAGGAAACTATATTCAATACCCTTTAATAAACCATAATGGAAAAGAATATGCATATATATATATATATATATATATATATATATATATATATATATATAAAACTGAATCACTCCGCTGTACACCAGAAACTAAGACAACATTGTAAATCAACTATACTTCAATTTTTAAAAAGTAAAAGAAAATGAAAGAACATTAAACTCTTCAGAAAAGAGATACCCACCAAACGAGTTAAACTACAGATTTTCAAAACTGAGGTTTGTATACATATTACTGTTGAGGTATCATAGAGTCACATTTTGGTGGTAAGCACTTAAATTATATGCAGAACCTTTCATAATCAACTCAGTTATCATGTAGTGATTTACCTTCAAAATTCATTACATGAAATATAATACTAGATTTACTGAAAATGTGTTCTCCCTGGACATAATATAACCTCAGTGGAAAAATAAGCAATTTGGGTAACAGTGAGCTGCGGGCAAGAGACCCTAGTAGAATTCTTTTCCCCCATAAATTAGCAAAGTGAGTTAATCTACAAGCAATAATTTAAAGATATAACTATTTTCTCTCAAGGAACTAAAATCGCCTACATTAAATTCTCAAACCAACTGGGAGAAGTGGTGACAATAATTTCAGATTCAAAAAGTTATGAACAAAAGGGGCTTCCCTGGTGGCGCAGTGGTTGAGTGTCTGCCTGCCGATGCAGGGGACACAGGTTCGTGCCCCGGTCTGGGAAGATCCCACATGCCGTGGAGCGGCTGGGCCCGTGAGCCATGGCCGCTGAGCCTGCGCGTCCCGAGCCTGTGCTCCGCAACGGGAGAGGCCACAACAGTGAGAGGCCCGCGTACCGCAAAAAAAAAAAAAAAAAAAAAAGTTATGAACAATGAAGTTGAATAACTTTCTAATGTCACCAAAATTCAGAACAGAAAAAAAATTATTTCTATTATTAAGACAGAATACTATGTAATAGATTTCGAAGGCATTTAAAATAACCATGCTACAGTGTGTCTATTTTGTTTTCTTTTAATGCTCACAGCTTCAGAAATTCTGTTATATTCTGAAACACTGGCATGGGTTTTCACTGGCACTATGAGTTAAAAAAAATAAAGAGTTTCTCTGTGTAAGTTACACAACAAGTATTTGCTTGTGAAATACTGAAAGGTTAAGTGAAAATTAAAAATAGATTTTCATAATTAATTACACAAATTCAGAAATTCTAATCTAATGTGATGGTTACAGCCAAGCTTCTGGCTTCCCTTTTATCAAGCAAACAACCAGCCTATCTCCTTACAAAACACTTCTAGTTATTTTTTAAATCAATGACTAGTTTAAATTCCTGTGGGAAAAGATGAGATGAGAGATGCTACAGAAGACAGAATGTAGGTAAATCTCCTCAGAAGAAATTGGGAACAACTTCTCTCAAGGGTGCTTCTCCAGTGTAGGCTATGTTTGGTAGGGCTTACATCCTTGAATTAATCATTTGATTTCTGTCTTACAAGAATTATTTACTAAGATTATGGGCAAAAGTATAATAACAATGATCAATTCAGTACCTAGACACAACATAAAATCTATATAGTTGAAATAATTTAATGCTTATATAAGATCAATAATTATTTAGGTTAAAGTTAATAGGGACTACAAAGTCAGAAAAAGCTACTACTCATCTTGCTCAAGATAAGAAATAAAAAATCTTGTTCAAGATGATTTATGGACTTTCTCTTTTGACAGAACCAACTAAATTATGCCTCTAGTAAAAGATATGGACAATGTTTCTATATATCTTGTAAAACTGCTTTGGAGACATGTCCAGTATGTCATTCCATATATATATATATATATATTCCTTACATAATAATACCCCAATAAATATTTTCCATAGTTAAAGATCAATGCCTGGAAAGTGTGTCTTTTTTAAAAAATCAGCAGCTTTTAAAAATAGATATTCATATGTAAGTCATAAGGTATTGACTAGGCACTTTAAATTCCCTGGGGAAGTTTTTAAAGATATACAACATTTTCAAAGAGTTTATACTTGAGGGGAGAAAGAGAACTGGCATACCCCTCCATAGAATGTTTTTGTTTTATCTTAGTTTCCAGGAAGCTTAGTGTCAAAATCTGTGTTCAAGTGTGTTCAATTGTTTTCACATGTTTTATAGTAAAACTATCTTATTCTTCATTACCTGTCTCTTGTACTTTAAAGCCTAACTTAAAACCTCCTGTACTCAGGTGGTCATGTAAAGGCTCACATATAATCAGTTATTTTTTTAAAAGTAGACAGGATATAACTAATACATAAAATAATAAACAGAATAGATCACTTCATGTGAGAAGTTTAAGAAAAGTCAAGAATCAACTGAACATCCTAATAATGGTTATACTTTGCTTTTTAAAAGTACAGCAAGACAAATCTAGTTGTTCACTTTGGACAAATCACTTACCCTCTCAAGTCTTGTTTCCTTAATCATATCAATAAAACACAGACTTTAATAACATTAGACCAGTGCTTTTCACATCTTTTGCTTCTTAGCAGAAAAACTTTTTCTTTTTTAATCATACATGGAATCTCTATATATAAACAAACAAAAGAAAGCTGAATGGCTAAAGTTGGAGTTGAGGGCTAAAGGCCCACTATTATCAGGTTCCCCATCAACCTTTCCACCTCCAATCTGTGGCAACTCCAGAGGCACTTCAAGAAGGTTCTGTGCAACATAGTTTAAAAACTACCAACTGGGGGCTTCCCTGGTGGTGCAGTGGTTGAGAGTCTGCCTGCTGATGCAGGGGACACGGGTTCGTGCCCCGGTCTGGGAAGATCCCACATCCTGCGAAGCGGCTGGGCCGGTGAGCCATGGCCGCTGAGCCTGCGCGTCCGGAGCCTGTGCTCTGCAACGGGACAGGCCACAGCAATGAGAGGCCCGCGTACCGCAAAAAAAAAAAAAAAACCAACAAACTACCAACTAAGTTGTTGATTTTAGTCTAGTCTTGGTTCTAAAATTCACTATGCACCAAAGCCAAAGGTTTCCTATTCCTTATCCATGTATTTTAAATAGAAACCTTGATAAACTATTTTTTAAATTAGTACATGAAATGTAGTCAAAGTTTGTGTGTTAAACACGATGAGAAATGAAAAAAAATCCACATAATTCTATTTGCATACCTAAATAAACTTTAAAAAGTTTTCAAACATTATTAAAAATTATATATTCACAATATCCAGGACAACAATGATACAATTAACAGTTACAAGCTCTAGAACTGCATCTGCCATAAATTTCCTTAAGAAATTAGAAGTATAAATGGTTAAGAACAAATTGACAAATCTCTTATTAATTCATCTTCACATTCCATGGAGTATATCTATTAGTCTGACTTTAATACAACACTTCCAAAGACAAGATAAAAGATTCAAACCTTTAGAGAGATTTTCATATAGGCTCTCAACAGTTAAAAGCAAGTTCTTTTCCATAACTAATCCAAATACAGCCAACCAATGTTTTCTAAAACACTGTAATAAATGTATTAGAGTCCATGGTGGTTTCAAGTACAGCACCTAGAAAAAAAATAGCATCATTGATTCACTTATTATTCCTATTATTTAAAAGTACCTATTTAGGAATTCCTACATATATTTCCAGTCAAAACATAGCTGAATTCTTTTTAAACTAAAAGATGTTTTATTAAACGCCAATCACAATCTTAAAATGCTAACTCCACTGCAAATTGCTTTTGTAAAATTCATATTAGTATTAATCCTTATAGCTTCAGAAACTATGTGTGCAAAAATAAAACACAGTTCTAATCAGAGGAAGCATAGTGCTAATCAGCAAAAGTTGTCAATCTACTTTTCAGCAAGGTCACTTCTATGAGGAAATCAATCTATTTCATAAAACTAGAGAAAATAATCTATATAGAAAAAAATTGTCAACTGTAATTGACACTTGCTACACTCTTGTAAAGACATGTTTACAAAGAAGATTGATCATTTAGTACTACAAGATGTCAGCACATCCTTTTCTGAATCGTTCACATGCAATGACTTTCCTAGACTCTATTATGAAATCTAATTTACGTTAACCTTCCTAGAAGAATCTGATCATTCTTCATCATCTTGGTTCAACGCTTGATAATATAATCAAGCCACATTGGCAAATATTAGAATCTCACTGAATATCGGGAAGAGATACAATTTATGGGAAACAAAGTTTCTCCTAATGATAAATGTGAATAGCAAACAAACATTAAACTAAAAAGGCCACTATTGCCAAATGTGGTGTTTTACTGACTGCAGAAAAGATGTGAATCTAAAGAAAATTCAAAATATTTTACTAATATCAAATTTATACTCTGATTCTCATATTTACATGACATAAGCCAACATTTAACTTCTCTTTCTGAAAACATATTGCTAAGGTCATTCCCTATACTAGACATTTTGACTCAAATAAACTTAAAATGAGAGGATTTCTGAATTCAATTTAAGCTCAATGGAGGCAATGTGTCTGATACACTGTAGACACACAATAAATATTTGTTCACTGAAAAAAATGAATGATAAGATGTAGAGAACAAATGTATGGACACCAAGGGGGGGAGGGGGGTTGGGGGTGATGGTGGTGGTGTGAATTGGGAGATTGGGATTGACATATATACACTAATATGTATAAAATAGGTAACTAATAAGAACCTGCTCTATAAAAATAAAATAAAATTCAAAAAAATGAATGATAAAATATAGTCCTAATCTTTAGGAAATGCCCAACACTTAGCTTTCAAAGAGTTATTCCAAAAACTTCAAGAAAAAAATATAATGTGATGTAGATTATTATAATAAAGCTTACACATCATATATAAGTAATATTTCTTTAAATAAGGTAATAAATCTTTAGCAATAAAAAGGAAATTTTCGGGCTTCCCTGGTGGCGCAGTGGTTGAGAATCTGCCTGCTAATGCAGGGGACACAGGTTCGAGCCCTGGTCTGGGAGGATCCCACATGCTGCGGAGCCAACTGGGCCCGTGAGCCACAACTACTGAGCCTGAACGTCTGGAGCCTGTGCTCCGCAACAAGAGAGGCTGCGATAGTGAGAGGCCCGCGCACCACGATGAAGAGTGGCCCCCGCTTGCCACAACTAGAGAAAGCCCTCGCGCAGAAACGAAGAAAAACCCAACACAGCAAAAATAAATAAATAAACTCCTATCCCCAACATCTTCTTTTTTAAAAAAAAGGAAAATTTCAACTAAGAGTTGAAATAATCACCTCCATCCAAAGGTTTCCAAAAGCAATTTTCATTTCTGTTTCTAATATTGAAGATAAAGCTGTTCCAAGAGATTTTTCAAGATCAGTTACAATGCTTTCAAGTAGAATGCATAGTCCAGAGTTTGTAGATTCCTCCTCACAGCTCTTTTCTAAAGGTGTTGCTTCTTTAAAACAAATAGTTACAGGCTTTATTTAGGACACTAATAGTAAATATTTTACATATATAATTAGTATTTGGTCATAAATAATAAATATTTAATGGATATAGTTAGTATTTGATCCTAAAAAACAAATGAATACTTTATTTTTAAAACAGTATTCATGGGAGTTCCCTGGTGGCCTAGCGGTTAGTATTCCAGGCTTTCACTTGCCATGGGCCCGGGTTCAATCCGTGGTTGAGGAACTCCCGCAAGCCGTGTGGCACGGCCAAAAATAAATAAATAAATAATTAAATAAATAATTTTAGGGCTTCCCTGGTGGCGCAGTGGTTGAGAATCCGCCTGCCGATGCAGGGGACACGGGTTCGTGCCCTGGTCCGGGAAGATCCCACATGCCGCGGAGCGACTGGGCCCGTGAGCCATGGCCGCTAGGCCTGCGCGTCCGGAGCCTGTGCTCCGCAACGGGAGAGGCCACAGCAGTGAGAGGCCCGCATACCAAAAAAAAAAAAAAAAAAAAAAAAAAAAATAATAATAATTTTAAAAATAAAATAGTATTTAGAAACATTTATTTCTAGTATAGTTGTTTTAGACTCAACATAAATATATCACATTAGCAAAAGTTTTATCTTTTGACAAAAGGAGACGAAATGTTTTTACTAAAATAGAAATTTGAGAAATGACTGTGATATTTTAAACAAAATTTAAATTTTATTATTTTCATAAAAAGTAAAAATTAAAATAATGCTTTGCATCTATTTATAATAGAAAACCAAGAACTATGGATCAAAATGTGTTTTCTTCCAAAGATAATATATTCTTCCAATCGCAACTCACATCAATAAATTGTTTTGAAAAGACTAAAAGCTCTGACTTAACCACCTTTATGCCTTCCCCTTCTAAAATAAGTTTTGATTATTTAAAATGATATTATTTCAATATAATTACTACTTTGATACCTGCAAACAACTGCAATTTCTTTATGGCAAAATTCAATGTATTAAGGGGCTTATCTCTACAAATACAAACCAAGGATTTAAAATGACAGTAATATAATGGGCAAACCAAACGCATGTTTCCCTTGAAAAACCGTAAACTAGAATATTCTGTTACTCTCTCTAAATGCCATTTTGAATATTATGAGAAAAGAAATTTTATTACCAAAAAGGTCAAATAAGTAGCATGTGATATATGAATACATGAAGCATATACAAATGCTTTTAGAGACTTCAATAATTATTTTTCCCACAGAGAGAAATGGAGGGATGTATTTTTAAATTATGTAAGATTTAATATAGTTCAACATATATCAAGCCATAGAACAGATTATTCTGGTGGAAAAAAAGAGATGAAACAGCAGTATTGCCTTTAGCTTTCTTAAATATTCATTCAAATTTTTTTAAAAAATTATTACTAGAGTCCTTCAAGTTTCTCTATTACTGAGTTTTTGCTGTATTAATAGAAAGTTATGAATATGGAACTAATTTTTTAAATAAACTAAAAATTTCTCTCTACCTCAAATGAATATTTCCCGTAGCTACTATTAATTTAAAAGGTATACTCAGGTAAAAAATAGGATGCACACAGTGATTATAAATATATAAAAATGTATGAGTATAATAGACAAAAATTCAAATTAATTTATAAAAGATATGTAGAAGGCAATAATGTTATATTTTCTCTTGGATTATCATTATAATATTCATTCATCTCTACCATTTGTGCCAGAAAATACTCCAAACAATGTTACTTTCAATGTACAAAATAAAAATTTACTATTAATTCCAACTGTTATCAATATTCTTAGTACATAAAATAAGATATATTTCTAATTATTTGTAGTAAGAATACTACCTGCTTTCAATTGTTGTTTAGATATACAAGGCTGATGACATACAACTGTGTTCAGAGATAAGTTTAATAATTCTGCACTCAATTCTTCTTTACTGAGTGACTTCACACCACTTATTAGGCCTTTGTTTCTTAAATTTCTATCATCCCTAAGGTTGGGTTAGGAGGAAAAAATATTTTATTTTTTATAAGATAAATCACATGGCAACTAAAGACACATGGAATCTAATCAGAGGTTGGTGATTCTCAGCATATATATTAACAAACAATAACAATTTTTTTAATATAGAAGATAAATAAATATATACTAGAATCAAATCACCTGAGCTTTTGAGAATAATAATTATTATTATATATTGAATGTTTCCCAGGTACCAGGCACTGTTCTAAGCACTTTATATATATATATATCAATCCATTTAATTCTCACAACAAACCTCTTAGGTAGGAGTGGTACTAATTTTTATCCCCGTTTCACACATAAGAAACTGAGGTGTATGGGAAGTCCCTGGGGGTCCACTGGTTAGGACTCCACGCTTTCACTGCTGAGGGCCTGGGTTCAATCCCTGGTCAGGGAACCAAGATCCCACAAGCCATGTGGCATGGCCAAAAAAAAAAAAAGAAAGAAATGGAGGTATAAAAAAGTTAAGTAACTTGTCCAAAGTTATACCCAGTAAGTGGGAGATGGACTTGAACACAAGAATATGATCATCCCAAGATAAATATAGAGAGCCATAATAAGATAAATAATTTACACAGGGTAAGCAATTATAAATTTACTTAGAGTGAGCATAAGACAAATGATGTGAATTTGCTATTTGCTGAAAGAGCCAGTATGATTAGAGCATAGTGCATGAGACCAGTTTATGTGGCTACAGAGAAAGGAAAGAACATTAATAAATGGAAAGAGATTTAAGGGCTTCAATAGGGAAATGACATGATCAGATCTGTGTTTACCAAACTGTTGTTCTTGCAACTAGTAGGCTTCCAGCTTTTGTTGATGGCGAAGTAGCTTGGTCAGACTAACCCTCCCACAACAAAAATTAGAAAATCTGGACCAAAAGCAACAAAAAAAGACAACGCCAAAAATCCCTATTTGAAGGCACTGGAAGGCAATCAAATGTAGGCAGAAGGTGGAGGGGAATCTACATTCAGGAAGCAGATGCTGCACTGGTAAGAGCTGCAATTTTCTATCTTTTTGCCTGAGGGTATTCCCCAATTCATCAATCCCTTACAACAGAAAGCCACAGCCTTTATGGCTTGAAATGTCAGAAGGCACTGTTCAGGACTGGCCAGAGCATATAGAAAGTTAAGGGGGAACCTGAAGAAGGGAGGAAACCACAGAGAAGGTGAGTCCTAAAATCTGCATATAAATTCTGCCCAGAAAAAAAAGCAACATACTGCCAAAAGACAAAGCAATCAACAGAACCAGACTCAGATATGACACAGATGTTGAAGCTATCTGATACGAAATTTTAAATAATTTTGACTAATCTGTTAGAGGCTCTAATAAAAAAGGTGAAGAGCATGTAAAACCAGATGGAAGGGCTTCCCTGGTGGCGCAGTGGTTGAGAATCCACCTGCCTATGCAGGGGACGCGGGTTTGTGCCCCGGTCCGGGAAGATCCCACATGCCACGGAGTGGCTGGGCCCGTGAGCCATGGCCGCTGAGCTTGCGCGTCCGGAGCCTGTGCTCCGCAACGGGAGAGGCCACAACAGTGAGAGGCCCGCGTACCGGGAAAAAAAAAAAAAAAAAAAAAAAAAACCAGATGGAAATGAAGAATGCCTTCAGCAGTCTCCTCAACAGACTCAACACAAGTGAGGAAAGAAACAACATACATTAAGACAGGTCAAAAGAAATTATCCAAACTGAAACAAAAAGAGAGTAAAAGGTTAAAAAAATACATAAGAGCTGTTGAACAATATCAAATGATCCAATATACATGCATGTATTGGTTGTCTACTGCTGTGTAACAATTAATCCCCCAAATTTAGCAGCTTGAAAAACATTTATTATCTCACACAGCTTCTAAGAGTCAGGGATCTGAGAGTAGCTTGACTGAATGGTTCTGGCTCAGGGTCTCTCACAAAGGTGAAGTGTGCTATTGCCTGGGGTTGCAGTCATCTCAAGATTTAATTGCTGCTCATTCATGTGGCTATTGGCAGGGAGTAGCCCTTCATTGGTTTTTGTCTGGAGGCTTCAGTTTCTCAGCATGTGGGCCTCTCCACAGGGCTCCTCACAGCATGGAGCTTGCCTCCCCACAATAAGTGATCCAAGAGAGATGGAAGAAACAAAAGAGTGCCCTAGAAGGAATTCCCAGTCTTTTACAACCTAATCTAAGAAGTGATATACCATCGCTTCTGATGCATGCTATCAGTCACACAGACAACCAATCCTGGTACAATGTAGGAAAGGACTACACAAGGGCATTAATACTAAGAGGCACAGGGAATTCCCTGGAAGTCCAGTGGTTAGGACTCTGCACTTCCACTGTAGGGGGCCTGGGTTCCATCCCTGGTCAGGGAACTAAGTAAGATCTCACAGTGCAGTGCAGCCAAAAAAAAAAAAAAAAAAGAAAAAAAAAAGAAAAAACGAAAACAAACAAAAAGTACTAAGAGGCAGGGATCACTAGAGTCATCATGGATGCTGACTACTACAGTGTAATTCTGTAATACCAGAAGGAGAAAATAAAGAATGGGGCAGAAGAAATACTCGAAGAAATATTTGGCTGAGAATTTTCCAAAACTAAAAATGAACACCAAACCATAAATCCAACAAGCTCAGAGAATATCAAGCATGATAATTTCCTCTCCTCTAGCACAAACATACACACAAACAACTGGCCATAACTGCTAAAGACTGCTAAAACAAACTGCTAAAAAAACAAAAGACAAAGTCTTGAAAGCGATGAGAGGGAAAAAAAAAGACACATTATACACAGAGGAAAAAGACAACATTTACAGCAGACTTCTCAACAGAAACCAAACAAGCTAGAAGAAAATGGAGTGACACCTTTAAAATACCAGAAGAAAAAGAAAAAGAAAAAAAATCAACCCAGAATTGTACATCAAGTAAAAATATCTTTCAAAAATAAATAAATAAATACACTATCAGACAAATAAAACCAGAAAATGCACTGCCAACAGATTTAACATGTCAAAGAAAGTTGTTTGGGCAAAATGAATATGACCAGAAATCTGACACCAGACAGAAACTTGGATCCAAAAAAAGAAATGAATAGTGTTAAAAATGGAATGCAAGATTAAAATATTCACTTTATTTTAAATTGCTTTAGATGGTAAATGGTTGAAGCAAAAATATTAGCAAAGTATTGTGTTTATTGTTTCTGTAAAATATATATATGACAATGATAGCAAAAATGGACAGGGGGAGAAATTCGAAGCATATTAAAATCCTTACAATACACATGAAGCAATATAGTATTATTTAAAGGTAGACTTTGATCAAGTAAAGCTGTATATTATAAACACTGAAGTAACCATTAAAAAATTTTTTCAAAAAGGTATAAAGCCAATAATGGAGATAAAATGGCACCACAATTAGTCCAAGCAAAAAAAAAAAAAAAAGGAAAAGGAAGAAAAGAAGAGCTGAACAAATAGAAAATAATTAGTAAAATGGTAGATTCTGATCCAACCAATTAACTGTGAATAATAGAAACTCATCAATTAAAAAGACAGAAATTGTCAGAATGGAAAAAAAGAAAAGTACCAAATACATGTTATCCGCAAAATACTTACTTTAATATAAAGACACAGGTTAAAAGTAATGGATGAAAAAGATATACAACATAAATATTAAGCAAACAAAACTGGAGTAGTAATATTAATACTAAACAAAGAAAACTTCAGAACCAGGAATATTATCAGTAACAAAATGAGACACTGTATAATGAGAAAGGTATCAATTCACCAAGAAGACAATCCTAAATGTGTATGCCTCTGACTACAGAGCTTCATAATACATGAAATAAAACAAAGAGAACAGAAAGGAGAAGTAAACAAATCCACAATTACAGTCCGGAATTTCAATACTCCTCTCTCAGTAATCATAGAAAAAAAGTAGACAGATAATTAGTAAGGGTATAGAAGACATGAACAACACTATCAACAAAACTGACCAATTTAAAATTTATGGAATACTCTACCCACAAGAGCTGAATACATTCTTCTTAAGTGCACATAAAATATTCACCAAGTTAGACCTTATTCTTGGCCATAAAACAAGGTTTAACAAATTTAAAAGAACAGAAATCATATAAATTATGTTCTCAAGTCATAACAGAATTAAAGAGCAAATCAATAACAAAAGATAACTGGAAATTTTGAAAATATTTGGAATTAATTGCAACAAATATCTAAATAACTTATGGGTCAAAAAGGAAATTATAAGGAAAATTATAATTTTTTTTTTTTTTGGCCACGCCGCATGGCTCCAGGATCTTAGTTCCCCGACCAGAGATCGAATCCAAACCTGGGCCCCGGCAGTGAAAGCATTGAGTCCTAACCACTGGACTGCCAGGGAATTCCTGAAAATTATAAAATATATTAAATTGAATGAAAATAAAAACACAACATATCAAAATTTGTGGAATGCAGCTAAAGCAGTGCTTAAAGGGAAATTCACAGCAGTCTCAAAAATGATCTAAGCATCCACCTTAAGAAACTAGGAAAAGAGCACAAAAGGGGCATGAGAGTATTTTCTGGGGTAATGGAAATATTCTATGTATCAAGAGGGATGTGGGCTACACCAGGGTATCCACTGTCAACACTGTATGGTTAAGATTTGGGCATTTTAATATTATACATTTTTCCTTAAAATAAAAAGAACTGTATAAAAATAATCATATAGGGGAACAGGGAGTAGATGGAAATATACATAATAGAAGAATGGTAGAATCTTGATAATTGTTGTAACTGAGTATTTAGGAGTTTATTAACTCTTCTTCACTTTGAAAGTTGTTGAAATTCTTCATAATGAAACTTTTTAAAAATTAAAAATACCATTATTACTTTTTGAAAAATAAATGGAAAGTAAGTATTGAAGTAGAGAGCATAATGGGTCTTAAAGCAGAAAAGGAACAGGAAAAATAACATCACTTGACATCGGATGGTGGCAGAGTAGACAAAGAAAAGAAGACCATACAAGACCTGCTATTTAACTGGATATAGATTACGAAGGAAAGGCAGGAATCAAAAATGACTCCTAGGTTTCTGGCTTTAGCAAATGGGTGGAAGATGGCACTTTTTATTCAGATGGAGAACAGTTTAGAAGGAAAGACCAGGAGTTCATTTTTGGAGATGGTAGGTTCCAGATGTCTATGAGACATCCAAACAGAGATATCGAATAAGTAGATGAATATACTAGTCGAGACTTTAGAAGAGAGGTGTGGACTGGAAATATTAACTGGGGGGTTGCTGGCCCATATTTAGGATTGCAAATGTGAGTAAAGCACTTAGAATGAGGTATAGTATATAGTGTTTATAGAAGGGTTCTCCTAATCACCGTTGTTATTAATATTATTATAATCATCATCCATTTAAGTAATATAAATGTATCCTCACATTAAGTATGTGTGACTTAACAGTATGATTATCACACTTTATAGGAAAAAATAAATATAAAAAATAGGCTCGCCTGATGATGTCAGTTAAAAGTAAAGTGTGGGGGCTTCCCTGGTGGCGCAGTGGTTGAGGGTCTGCCTGCCGATGCAGGGGACGCGGGTTCGTGCCCCGGTCCGGGAGGATCCCACATATCATGGAGCAGCTGGGCCCGTGAGCCATGGCTGCTGGGCCTGCGCATCCAGAGCCTGTGCTCCGCAGCAGGAGAGGCCACAACAGTGAGAGGCCCACGTACCACATTAAAAAGAAAAAAAGTAAAGTCTGACTACAAATTTTCATTTCACTAAAAACTGTTACATCTGTTAATTCCAAAACAGTGACTGCAGAAATAATGGAGAACTGATAAAATCTCACCAATTTAATTTTCATTCTAAGTTGAACTAAAAAAAATAACAATTATATAAAAATTATCTCTCAATTTTAGTTTATCTCAAATTCAAAATGATTAACATATTACTAATTCTATTTCAGCCTTCAACAAACTCCAACATGATATATTATGTCCTAGATTAAAAAATAATTTGAAACTAGAGACAGAAATCTCTAATATTTCCTTTAATATAAAAAAATAACATTATCTTTGAACACAGCTAAAATGATAATCGACCAAGCCCCCTTACAAGAAAAATCTTACAGCTATTCATAATCACTCCATTTCAGAGAACTTAGGCATGATCATGAAACTGTAAAAAGTCCATTTTTCAGTGAATACAATTCAGACTAAAACTGCAAATTAAAATTGCTCTTATCAGTTCCTTTAAAGCCTTTTCTCATACATGATGAATACAATTTTGCTAACATTATGATACTTTTACCTTAGAACTAAGTTATGAATACATTAGTTGGGAATGGAGGAATGGAATGAGGAAGGGAGAAGGAGGAAAAAACTTATTGAGATAATTTTATGTGCTAGGCACTCTTCTAAGTCATATATATATTTTTTCTGACTAAATACTCACAATAACCTTATAAAGGCAGGTATTATTATCCTCCCTATATTTTACACATGAGGAAACATTAAGCAACTTTCCAAGGTCACAAAGCTGATTCGGTGGTAGATCCAAAATTCCAACTCTAACTCTATCACAGGCATCAAGGATATAACTGAAACATAACTTAGCCTTTCTCCACAAATTAATTAATTAGTTAATTAACTCTCTTGCCTCGTGATCAAAAATGTCATATTTTTATTTCTATTTTGGGGGGATGTTAAACTGACTTTCCCTGCTTTTTCAAAAGTTTTCCAAATATCAAATAACTTAAGTTGAAATGAAACCATGAGATTCAAATCTCATTCTTCTATAGCTTGCACATTATAAGAATGTGAGGTATAACTGAACATATTCACTGGCAGATTTAGAAAAGTATGTATGTTTTTTCATCTTGGTATGGGGGACACAGTATGATTTTTAAAAATTCTTTAATGTAAGTCGCTACTTTTTAAAAAAGAGTAAAATGATCATGAAACTCACGTGCACAAAATAACAAGAGAACAAGGGAATAATTCTCGGTACTGAAGACAGCATTTTAATACACGATCATCATTGTTCTCATCACTGAATCCATCTGCAAATTTAGTAAAAGCAACAATCAATAAGCACACTAAAAATGTGGGAACTGTATGAATAATCTAGGCCATATTTACAAATCAAATCATCTAAAAGAAAGAAAACTTTTTAAATAAGAAGAGGAAGATAAGACACAACAAAAACAATGCCTTGAAAATTCTGGATCTAGAATTCAGGCAGCATATAGTTGTGGGTTTAACAAACTGATTAGTTTGCTACTATCAGTAAAATGGAATAGGATATGCCTATTAATAAACCCAATGGAAAAAATCTGATCAGTAGGTTAAATGCCATATTAGAAACCAAAAGCTACGAATCTAGTCTCACTTCAGTCCCTTAGTGACTTAATATAAGTAAATTATATGATTACATCATGCTTAAAATTAACAACTTAAAAGAGGTCTGTAAAATTATAAGCAACTGTTCTGCCAGTAACAGAACCACTTTCATGTGTCTGCTTTTTCTTAAACTCTAAGCAATAACATTTAGAGAGAGATGTACACGAGAAGGCAACACAGGGGCTAGGCAGAGAATACAAAAAGTAATTTCTAACAAATGCTAATATGTGGCTGACAGAGTGTCCTCTAGCATTCTCTAAGCCTTAAAGCATGTAGTAAGTTTGGTTTTTTGTGAAAATAATGTAATGTGTAGGAATAGGACCAAAGACAGCATTTCTTATATAAGTCCTTACACTACCTGCCTCAGAACTCCCTGGGGTACTTACCCAGACCCATTTCTGGATAAGACTCTTTGGAGCCTGGACCCAAAGATTGATTTAAGCCCTTGTCAACTCTCTTACACACTGAAATTCAAGATGTACTGGACAGTGAGCCTCAACTTTGTTACCAGATTATAACCTTTTTTTCCCCTCAACTTTTAGCCTACAGTTACTTAGTCCTCTAAACTTTCAAATTAGAAAATTCATTCATGCATTCAATAAATATTTATATAGGGTCTAATTTGCACCAGGTGCCTATGCTAGGTAATTGGACATTCAAAAGACAAGCTCTTTGGGGTCTCACAATCTCGTGGTGAAATCTAGACAGAACTCAACTGATCTCACTGCATGAGCCTTAGGGAGATGTGATTCAGTTCTTTAATCAGACAACCAGCCGGCCAGCCAGACATATATTATAGCAGCCAATTTTCCTTCTTTTAGCTCACAGAGTAAATACAACAATAATGCAAAATGGGCAGCTCAAAATCACTGGTTAACTTTAGTAATTCAATTTGACCAAAAAAAGGATGTTTAAACGCTACAGTACATGCTCTAAAGGTATCAAAGTTCAAGATACCTGTTCTGTCATATTTTCTAGGACACATGGGCCTGGAAGATATACCTAAAACTACAAGAATATTTATGAAATATTTTATCAACAAATATTTTTGAGCACCTGCTCAGGTACTATTCAAAAGTGGACAAAACAGACTCTGAAAACAGACTGATCTGGGTTTTAATCCCTGCTTTCCCACATACTGGACATGTAATAATGGACAAACTGCTTAACAGGATGATTAAATGAGAAAATTTATATGGAAAACTTGGCCCAATATATGCTTATATCATGTGTTCCTTAAGTAGCGTACATTCATTACTTAAGACTCAGCTTAAATGGCACTTCAACAGCAATGACCTCTACTTACATTCAACACCAAAATAAATTCTGTATAAATTATAGTTAATATGATTTTTAACATTTAATAGAATTAAAGCTTCTCAATAGCAGGTCTTGTATGTCTCATTCACTGCTGCAGCCTCAACACTTAGAAGTGTCGGGTACAAATATTTGGCAGATAAATGATTCAACAAAAATATAATAAAAGAAAATATAAAAATGATGGAACAAATGTCTCATGTGGAAGGTGTCAGATAACTTTATTTTTGCTTTTAATTATTTTTACCTAATTATAAAAATAAAATAATTATAGGAAATCTGGAAAATTCAGCAAATATTAAGAAAATGACAATAACTCATAATTCCATCAGCTCAGTATTACCAATATCCACCATCTATAAGTATACATGCATAATCTAAGAAATTTGGGACTGTATTTCATATTCTTTTAAATCCTGTTTTTGTTTTTTATTCTTTTTGCAAGTTAAAGTGAGTCTATTATTGTCAGCCCTAATCCAATAAGACTTTGTATTCTTATTAAAAAGGGGAAATTTGGAGACAGATGTGCACAGAGAGAAGACGATGTGAAGAGAAATAGGGAGAAGATGGCCATCTATAAGACAAGAAGAGCAGTTTGGAACAGATCTTTCTCTCAAAGCCCTCAGAAGGAAACAACCCTGCTGACACACTGATTTTAGACTTCTAGCCTTCAGAACTGAGACAAATTTCTAAGTGGTTTTTTTTGTATTAATTTTTTACAGATTCCATATATAAGTGATGTCATATGATATTTGTCTTTCTCTGTCTAACTTAACCTAAGAAATTTGAGATTGCACTTTATATTCTTTTAAATCTTATTTTAATATCACACATCATTAACATTTTTCAAAATACAATATTCTCTCATATGGCTACATCATTATATGTAACTTCTCCAATTGTTAGACAGTCAGATTGTTTCCAATTTTTTGCTGCATAAATCATGCTGTGATGAACATTATTTATATAAATCACTGTGAGCATCTCTGATTATTTCTTTAAAATAATTTCTAGAAAGAGGACCATCTCTTTTGGCTTCTTAATACACACTAATAAATTGCTCTCCTGAAAAGTTACTAATTCATATTCCCAATGCACTGAGCACTGTGTTCCTATCAAGTGCTGGGAAGGAGTAGCTTTCTAAACATAGAAGCAATAAAAAAAACAACAAAGGAAAAAGTGAAAGATATAAACTAAAACTTTATACATAAGAAATTAACAATATTAAAAACAGCAAACAGACAGGAAAATATTTGCCTTGAACAAAGGACTGACTAGTTGTACTTCTTCTTTTGTGAATTATCTATTAATAATCTATGTCCATTTAGGGGAAAGGGATTTTTAGTTTTTCTAATCAATCTGTATAACCTTCTCATGTAAAAGGACACAAAAGAATTATCGCCTATTCCAGACCATAAATCGTTAAGTAATATATTAGCTCAACCAATCTTCACAACCATTTTTTTTCAGGGGGAGGTCATTTCCTCCCATTTCATTTACTCAGTTTCCTCACCTTTAACTCTCCCTAGGTCAGCTTATAAACCCAGGTCAATCACATTTCAAATCCTATTCTCTTCTCACCATAATGCATACTACATCAAATAAACACAATTTTAAAAAGAGTAAGGACAACACTAAAATTATGGTCAACTAAGGCTACTTTAACATGGACTATCTGCATTCAACTTGTGGCATTTTTCTTTTTTTTAATGGAGAATGCTTGTCTAAAAAAATGCATTGTTATAATACTGTGAATTACATAAAAGAAAATAATACAGCAAGATAAGCAATTATTAGAGTTAGTGGCAAATGTGCTCAACAGATGTAGTGTAAAGACTGTTTTGTTCTTGCTTTTCTCCAAGCAAGTACTTTAATTTCACTCAATAATCCTGAATTAAGTTTTTTCATAAGAATTTCAATTTACCATTAGAATATAAAATATAATTTTATTATGATAAAAATGACTAAGGGTATTTCTAAAGGATATCATAAAATCACTATCAACAGGATAAATGTATTGAGTACATTAGATTTTGTATAAAGAATGTTTTAAATAATCAGTTTGACAGATAACATTGATACAGTGAAACACATAAAGGATTTATCTGACAGACAATTACACAAATAATCTACTACAATCTTATAATTAAAAGCACATTTTAACAAAACAAAGATCAAATAATACCAATTTAAGCTTTAAAGTGAAATATGGATTTCAAGGAAGACCCAGAAATTGAAGCAGCACAGAAGTTTGAGACCACTACTATGATTTATCCTCCTTAATAACCCAAAAAGCACAGACTGAAGAAGTTAAAGTTTCGAAAAAGCACATAAAAATGGAAAAATCAAAATAAACATAACAAGCATCTATAAATAATAAATGTGGCCAAAATATCTATTCTAAAATTAGCTCTTCTAAAATAAGTCTCAAAGTCAATCTATTGAAGGGATAGATATTCCATTTAGGACAAGTTCTTAACATCTCTATGTCTCAATTTCCTCATCAATAAAATGGATCTAGTAAGAATTTATCTTCCACAAGAACTATAAGGTTTGAATGAGATATTAGCTGTAAAGCACTTAGAAAAGGGTCTGGAGAGTAATGGCCATGTAAGTGTTGTCTATTATTATCATCATTTATATAATAAAACACAATTTGTATCAACTAACAAAGAAAAACAATAAAAGATTAAGAGTAAAAAAAAATTCCCACCTCTTCTTAAGGATCGGGGTTTTACTGAAATGATGGTTTAGATCAGAGGTTTTGTTAACTGCATGGCTGTTTTTTTAAAAAGTCCTATCTGTTAGCAATACCTACCAAAGTACTACAGGAGTTCCAGGAGTTGGGGGAGAAGGGGAGAAGGAAATGAGAGAATAAACAAGAATGACAAAATGTTGAGAATCACTGAAAATGAGTGAGAGGTACATAGGGATTCATTATATTATATTATATTATATTATATTATATTATACTGCATTTGAAAGTTTTCATAACAGAAAGTAAAAAGAAAGACCATCTAAGGTGTTCAATTTAATATGTGTTTTTAATTTTAATATTTTTAATATTTTCTTAACTCTAATAAGTGACTTTTTTAAGTGGTTTCCTTTAAAAGCTCTTAAACAGCACATGATGTTCCTACTCAAATGCATAAGCATTGTATTTGGAATATACTAAGAGCTAATAAATACTTGTAAGGAATTAATGAGAGAGGCCCTTTTTCTTCAAAGATTTAAGACTAAACAGCTGTGCCAAAAGCCTTCTCAGGGTTAATTTCATGATTAGATTCATCTAAAGATGAATTCTTTCATATCCTATGGTAAATATGGATACAGTAGACAACATAAATCCACATTTAAAATAATAAAAATCTACATATACAAATATTTCTGAGTTGGAAAGAAACAAATTTTTAAAGAATGAAATATATCCTCTAAATGTATGTATAAACTCTGCAGAGGCAACAGTGTTGCTTTACACACGATCTTTTTCCAAATAGTTATATAAAACATGAAGAACAAGGGGTGGGAAAGGGAGGGTGGGAGGGAGATGCAAGTGGGAGGAGATATAGGGATATATGTATATGTATAGCTGATTCACTTTGTTAGAAAGCAGAAACTAGCACACCATTGTAAAGCAATTATACTCCAATAAAGATGTTAAAAAAAATTAAAAAATAAAAAATAAAATAAAAACATGAAGAACATACTTAGGTTCTAAGATTTTTAAATGACTAAAAAAAGAAACTAATATGGAAAAAAAATCAGGAGAAAATCTATAGACCTCTATAATAAAAATACCTCCTTATTACAGGTTCTGACAAACCAGAGGAAAACAATGCCTGCCTCTGCATTATATTAACTGCATGCAGTGATGATCAGAAACATACATAACTTACTGGCCTCATCACTCACCATGGTATTTTAAAAAAAGAATCCAAAGTACTGTAATATAGACAACTATGCATACAGAACTATACAGTCATCCTCTGTGAAATATGGACATAACCTAAGAAGGTCTAGGAGAAGCAGAAAAATAAAAATCAAAGGCCTCCAAACCAAGCCTAACAGAATATGCCAAAGCATCACTATGCCCTGCCACTTCACACTGTAATACTGTTAATTTTTTTTAAGTTCTGCACCATTTCCCTTCATTAATGAGTCAGCATCCAAATAAATCTTAATCAGGAAGCACCTTGAGAGAACAATACTTACAAAGTTTTTGAGATGCAAGTTGTATTGACTGACCCCATAGCTTTCTATCTTGATTTTTGAGACTGTCATTGATGAAATGAACTGCAGGTATAGCTTTGTGCTGGGCATGTTTCAGTAATTTTCCTGCCTTCATACGATCCAGCTCTTGCACAACAACCCAGGGAATTAGTAACACAAGTCTGTCAAAGCCTAAAAAATAAAAAGATTTCTTAGACATCAACAAATATGTATTGAGCTACTATTTTTTTTCAAACTGCTATAGGAGAATTATAAGTTTTAAAGACAGTCACAATCTAAATGAAGAGGTAATAGATAAAAATAGGAAATAAAATCAGATATAAGTGTCAAAAGAATGTTGAAAAATAAATACTACTGGAAATCAAAGAAGAGTAAGTTTAGAAACTAGGTTAACCTGTAAAGGCTCTTTTTTTTAAAAAACTTAAGTTGATTATGCTTCATATATATATATATATATATATATATACATATATATATATATACACACACACACATACTTAACAGCATATCCAAATGGAAATAAGTTTGTGGGGGGAAAAAACCCACATCACTGTTAATATAAAGTATCAACTCAAATAAGAAAATCAGAATCGGTAAATATGTTTTATAAATACCTGGGATTTCTGTTGTCTTCAAAACTCTAACAAATTTGAGATGATTCATCAGTATATTTGTGTCAACAACAATTAAAAGCTTTTTGTCTGAAGCAGTATCTGCTAGAGAAAAAAAGCAAAGTGAGGATTTCATGACATTTGATAACAGACTTGTATAATAACTACAATTTTGATATCACAGAACTTTGATAGCATTCTTAAGGCAGTACTTTAGACAATAAAAACAAAAATTCATTTACTCCAATTCTTAAGAAAAAGAACAGTAATCAGTGTTTAATTATCCACCAGTAGAATATTGTATATTGCTTACGGGTGGATTTTAAATCATAAATTAACTTGCACCAGCAGTAATTATGTTGCCAAACCCTGTACTCTATCACTGGTAGTTATGTACTTAGGAATCATAAGCTAAATTGAATGTACTCTGAAATATAACTGAAAAAACAAATATGTGTAAAAGAAAGAAAAAAGATAATACTAGCACTGTTATTTCATAGGGTCATGTGAAGAACAGGTAAGGTGATGCATAGGAAAACACTTAATAAATTGAAAAATGCAATGTGAATGTAATATAGCATTACTATTTTTACAAATACAACTCAAAACAGTATACTAACATATTTTGGGTAATATCTATCATTATCTTCTCCAAGGAGTGAGAATAATCACAATTTTACTATATAAATAGGAAATCCATGAATATAATACCTTCGAGCAATTTGCATTATTTCTGATCAATGCTTTACAAAGCTGAAATTGTTAAAAGTTATGATTAAGAGCAAAAATAAAAGACAGCTCATAACTCTGATTACTGCCCCTTGGCAAAAGGAGAAAGAGAAAATGTGTCTAACTGCCTAATAATGTGAGATATATAAAGCAAATGATGATAAGATCAATCTTAGACATGATTCCTGTAGCTAAAATAAATATACATTATTTCAAATAAGCACATTTTAACATTTTTCACCTAAATATTATAAAAATTGAATGTTGGCTCATTAATTCTTAAGAAAACATAGGAGATCATAAAACTGTCATATGCGTATAGGATATACCAGAAGAGGAATGTACATCATCTTCCACCAAGTCAATCTCCATACTTGTTAACTCTCCAGAAGGTGGAACCACAGGTAAATCCACACTTTTTCCCACACGTGCAGCGTGAAGCTCTTCTACAATCTGCATCTAAATTGCAAAAGACCCGCAGTAAAATATTTTGAATTATTTTCTCTGCAGATTATTAAGAGAAAAAAGCAATTAATTCTTTTTTTTTTTTCTTTACGGTACGCGGGCCTCTCACTGTTGTGGCCTCTCCCATTGCGGAGCACAGGCTCCGGACGCGCAGGCTCAGCGGCCATGGCTCACGGGTCCACCCGCTCTGCAGCATGTGGGATCTTCCCAGACCGGGGCACGAACCTGTGTCCCCTGCATTGGCAGGCGGACTCTCAACCACTGTGCCACCAGGGAAGCCCGCAATTAATTCTTAATTAATTCACTTAATATGAGATAGTTTGTGGAAAGAAAAATATTTACAAAAATATGAAAGCCACATGATGAAAGAATACAGACTTATAAACATACACAAGGTTTCTAATATAGCTCTTCTTACTTTATTATTTCTGCAACCTTAGGCAAGCATATTATTTAACAACCATGGGTCTCAGTTTATCTACACAATAAGAATATTAAATATCTGTATCCTTTTAGTATTTTTCGTAAGGATTAAATGAAATAATGCGAAGAACCTCACACAGAGCCCAGTACAAAACAGACTTCAAAATAAGTTAATTCCCATTCCCACTTCAAAGTATTTTAGGAGCCAAATATGTTTTTATCTGGATGATGAGCAATTTTCCTAAGATTTCTAAGACTGTTTATGAACCATCAAAAACTGAAATCCAGATCTTAATACCCTTCTCACTTCAGGGAAGTAGTTCCCTGATGTATTCTGATGCAAAGAAATTAAAGTATAATCTAACTTTAGAGCAGAGGTGAGAAATCTTTCTTCTATCAAGGGGCACTGACCCAAAAGACATAAAAGTATAACTGACTGTCACAAATAAAAAGCAATCAGTATGGTTTTAAAGTCTCCTTTAAATAGAAAAACACAAAGTGTTCTATGAATCTAATTTTAATTTAGAAGCATGGAAGATAAAATTGTATGCAATAATTCTATGAAGTTCAACCAGGAGATTCTAGCTGAGAAATGAAGCAACAGGTAAAAAATAAATATGTATGTGCCCTCATTTTCATTGAACAAATGTTCATCTTGTTGCTAATTAGAAATAGGAGGCAAAACATGTTACTATCATACTGCATTTTGGCAAGCCAAGGCATAAGCATGCAAAAACATAACATTAATTTAAAATTCATGTAACTTGTGGGCCACAGGCTGCATGCTCTTTATTCAAAACAGATTAGAAGGGCTTCCCTGGTGGCATAGTGGTTGAGAATCTGCCTGCCAATGCAGGGGACACCAGTTCAAGCCCTGGTCTGGGAAGATCCCACATGCCACGGAGCGACTGGACCCGTGAGCCACAACTACTGAGCCTGCGCATCTGGAACCTGTGCTGCGCAACGAGAGGCCACGACAGTGAGAGGCCCGCGCACCGCAATGAAGAGTGGCCCCCGTTCGCCGCAACTAGAGAAAGCCCTCGCACAGAAACGAAGACCCAACACAGCCAAAAATAAATAAATTAATTAATTATTTTTTAAAAAGGATACTCTGTCAAAACAGATTAGAGGTTATTAGAAAAAAAGGCCAAAAGGTGATAAAGTGAATGTAAATACTTCTCCAAATAGTTTTTCATGGCTTCATAAAAACTTACGTATTGAATTAGGCAGAGACATCACTGTTATTTTCATACTATCAAGGTTTCTACACTCATTATATTTTATTGAAATAGGAACCCTTTGACTTAATTTCATTAAAAATATTCAAAGTAAGTAAATATATCAGTAACCTCTTGATCTGTATCTTGAATACTTTCAAGTGACACTGAAGAACATGGTGCTTCAAAACTCTGAAATGAAAAGTAATTTTATTAGTTACGAAGCATATACCTAGAGTAAGGCTTTTCAACCTCGGCACTACTGACATTTGGGATCAGGTAATTCTTTGTTTTGGGGGCTATCCTATGCATTGTAGGATGTTTAGAAGTATCTCTTCTCTCTACCCACTAGATACCTACCCACTCCCAACCTTGACAATCAAAAATGTCTCCATTCCTTTGCCCAAGCAATTTCAGTGGAGTAATAGAGATAAAATCTGATTGTAAATGGAGTTGAAGAGAAAAGGATTTATACTTCAGTTTAAAGACAAGTAAACTATGTTGTTTGGGGGTACATACTTAAACAGTCACAATAAAAAGAAAAATACTGAACTGGAAAAAAAAAAAGTCTCCATCAAGTCAGTTGCCAAATGCCCCCCTAAGAGGCAAAACTGCCCCCAGATGAAAAACTGCCCCTAGAATAGAAAAGCCTCATTCTATTAAGTTATGAAACATAGTAGAAATTCTTTAGGGTTTACTCATCTACATATATACATTCCTAAAAATACTCGTATTCTAGGATAAAACATGTCACCCTAAGAAACAGAACAACCATGGCAAAGGTAAAAAGAGCTGGCCTTTGGTGGTGGGAAATTTTTATCCAGGAGTAAATGAGCCATTTATAAAAGTGACATGACAAAACAAAGGGAACTTGAAGATTATTATATGGCTGAGGGAGGAAAAGCTGAAAAATGTTATCATTTATGGGTGTTTTATTTTTTGTCTCCTAGCAAAGACTGAAAATCTCAATTTTTCCACTGGCACTTTTGGTGAGTGGATGAGACTTACTCAACCCTACATACAGGTGACAAGGAACTCAGCAAAAGCCACTACTAAACCAAATCATCTTCTAAGAATTCTCCAAGCACCAAACTCACATGTATTTTACAAGACACTGTAGAAAAATTACAGACCCTCTTTAAACAAGTGTATCATATGTTGCTTTATTGGGAATTCAGCTTCTACCCAAACTACCCAACATCAATCTTCACCTGATACAACATCACACACGTAGGCCCATTATAGCTTTACTATTCTATGACCCTGGGTTTTATAATGCCTTTTCCACCTGACTTTAAATCTCACTAGAGCTTTAGGTTCTTTTCAGCTAAGGAGTGCCAACCCAGCTAGAGATTATTATAGAACTTCCTGCAACTCCTGACATCTGAAGTCTTTTCATTCTTTTACTACTACCCTTCACTCTCTTTGACCACAGGTCACTTTCGGTGATTTCAATAAATTTTCTGTTACCTCTAAATCCAGAAAAGTTCGTGTCAGTTGTCCTTGGAAAACCTCCTCCTTATTATAAAAGAAAGTCTTAGTGGGTGTTAAATGTTTGCCTTCCCCTACCATGCTTTATTAAAATACATGGACAGGGATAAAGCCTTCCCTAGAGATGACAAAAGGGAATAACAATAATGATGGTATAAATGGTTTTATCTGCTAGAGTGATTCCAAACCAAAAACCTGATTATACTGCTTCCCTGATTACATTTCAATGGTTCTGTACTATGTACAAGATAAAAAACAATCTTTCCCATGAGAGATAAAGAAATCCATTTTCTGGACCCTTGCTTCCTCTCCAACTTCCTCTTCTATAGATTCTCTACACATCTCAACTCAAGTCAAAACGAACAACTTAAGTGCCCATGTAGGCTCTTGCCATGCAATTTCATAACTCTGGGCCATTACACAACTGGTCCTCTCCCCTGACAGGACAACACTTCTATTCTTTGCTCTACACATTTTTCAATAACAAGCTTAAGAATCTCCACCTTAATAAGCCCTTCCTTAACTCACTCCCAAATTTATACTAATACCAGCCAAATTCCTAGGGCTCTAATACTTACTTCACTGTATTTGCAATTGTATTTGTTTACTAATCTACCTCCCTGGGAACTTCTTGAGGGTAAAAAGCATCTTATTCATCTCTAAATCCCTAGAACCTAACACATAATAGCTATCTTTAATTAATGTTTGAAAAACTGATGAATCTCTACCCCACAGACTCATAAGAATTAAGTGGGATACCATTTATAAAAGTGGCCTATAAACCACAAATCTCTAGAACATTAGTTAGCAATGGTGAGGGGAGGGTGCAAACTGAGAAGGGTCTGTATCAAAGGACTATAAAACCTAAGAAACAAAGTAAGTCACTTTCTCCTAGGAAAGCATAACAGGATTACTAAGTCCAGAAAATAGTTATTTCTTTGTAAAGTACACTCATTATTTTAGGAAGATAATTATCTACTGAGGAATTTATGAGGAAAACAAAACAACAAACATAATATTAAGATGATTAGCTACTGTCAATAATATGCTAAAGATAATATATTCAAGATAAGAACAGTATTTACTTGCTGCTCCTGTGTCTACATGACTTTGAGTCAGATAAGACTGCTATCAAAGGAATATAAAGTTTTAATTCGAATAACTGAAAGGTAATCATGCAAAAATTGCTTCCCCTACAACTTAATATTCATGCTATGTATCTCTTTTGGTTTGTGTAGTAATTCTACACAGAGAGCAAAACAACCTATAAGATGCAGTGCAGGGATTTCTCATACTGTTCCTCAGATGTACAGCACGAGGGGAACACCAAACAATGATGTGTGGTAAACATACTGGCAAATTCAGATTCCTTGCTTGCGTGCTACTCTACAGAACTGATTATAGAGAACAAGAAGAAAACTGTAGCTTTCCTTTAAGAAAACAATAAAAAGAACAAACTCAATTCTTTCCTTCTTTGGATTCCTTCAAGTTCAGTGAACAAAGAATACTCTCTCTCAAGCTCTTCTGGCCTCCCTAGTTACAATCCCTCCATTTTTCAAAGGAAGTATCTTATACTACACTCTGTAGTCTTGACTCCTAAAAGTAGGTAGGCTCCACCGTCACCTGTTTTTAAGCAGTCTCTAAATTTCAGAACTTCTTAAGTTCCAAAGTTCTAAAAGTTGTCTTAAAGGTATCGATAAATAATTTTATTTGCCATAGAAACAAGGCTGTAGCAATTAGGTTCTCAAATTAGTCCACAAATGCTGACTTATTACATAATTTAGAAGCAAAACAAGATATGCCAAGCTTTCTAGCCTGGATCTCTGTACACATAGTTCCCTTTGCCTGGAACATCCCTGCTTCTCCCATCTCATTCCACCTTGTCTGCACCTGAATAACTCCTATTCAATCCTCAGTTCTCAGTTTACTTATTATCACCTCCAGTAAACCTTCCTGAATTAATCCCTCCACGGTGCACCAAGGCCGTGTTAATCCCCTGCTGTGTATTCATTCCCATATTAGGTGATAAGTACTGATCAGACCTGAGGTGGCTGTTTCTGTGTCTCCTCAAATTAAGTAAGTCTCTGAAAACAAAGACAGTGATTGTGGTGTCTGGCATATAGGGCATTCAAAAAATAATTTGTTAAACGAATAGCTATCTGGAATAATAACCCCTGGATGTTCTATAGTTCCTGGAGTTAGAGAAGAGCCTAAGACTGTCACAGTGCTTTTCTGGTAGAACGATCTATAATGGCTTCTTTCTATATTTTTACACATTCCGTCCTATTTTGGATCCTTGATACTTGCCAGGATAGCTTCTTAAGGAAATTGGAATTATCGTGGTAAAATAAAAGAATCAACATTATCTTCCTGACTAAACAGAATCAGGCGCTCTCTATGATCATTACCTATAACAGAAACAACACAAACCTAAGTACATTAAAACTCTTTGCTAAAGCCTATATTCATTTTGCACCACCTTACCTGGGTTAGGTTTTCACTAGAACTTGAATCATTACTTCTTTGATGCTCATGATATTTTCCTTCCCACTCACGAACAGTCTGCTTATACGTGGAATCTGAAAATAAATGTTCACTTTTGTGCCTTGTCAAATTTAACGAAACCTGGGAGCCTTCCAGGCATTCTTTTTTCTCCTGCTTAGTCTTTAAGTTGTTAGAATCTAAACTGAAGACATTTTCTTCTACAAGCTTCTGAAGGGTTTCACGGGATTCTCCTAGGATTTTGAAATTGATCTTTCTTCTTCTAGATTCGAGGGGTTCCTTAATTATCTTGTTGGACTTATAATCCTGAGAAAATTGGATTCTCTTGTATTTCTCCAAAACATATTTTTCAGAACTGTCTCTAAATTTATTGTACCTTTCTTTCTTGAGTTCCTTCATCTTCTCCCTCTGAGCAAGTAAATGAGGCCATTTTTTTTCGCTCGTCTGGCCTTCAGCTTTAGGTCTCACATCTTTGGCAATCTTAGGACTGCTAAAGTTTTTAATTCCATGGTCCAGCTCACTCTTAACATTTGTCAATTTAATATCTTTAAAATCGACACATTTACTTATACCTTTTTTAGTTCCATTTGAAGAAGGACTCTGAAAAATAATTTGATTATCATTTGAGTATGATGTTTCTTGGAGTTTAACAAGTCCTTGGGATGAAGAACTAATTTTTGGTCTCTTTCTTGGAGTGTCAGTTTCTACATTCAGTCTGTAAAGCAGCACAGAAAACTAGGTTACATTACAATTGCACCTGATAATATGTAATATTGCACTGTATCATTTTAGTTAGGAAATGAAAGAACTGGCCTGATAGGAACTTCATAAAAAGCAAGAAATGGTTACATTAAGAATGAAGTGGAAAGGATTACTCAACAAACGGTATTGGAATAACTGGTTTGCTATTTGGAAAAAAAACCCACAAACGTACAGCTTTATATAATACCAGATGGTATAATTTCAAACACATTAAACACTTAAGTGCAAAATAATTATTATTTCCATAACTGCTCTACTTCATAATAAATACTTAAAAACCCTAGGGGAAAAAGGGAATATTTATCTTATTTCTTAATAGAGAACTTCCAAAACTTAATAGCAGTGGGAAAAATCACAAAGGAAAACAGTAAATGTAAATGACTATTTATTTTAAAACTTTAGCATATTAAAAAATAATAAAATTAAAAGAACTTGGAAATGGTATTTACTACATATGTGACAGCTTATTAGCCTTAGTAAATAAAAAGCTCATCAAAAAGTGCTAAGACTCTAAACAAACATATGGACACCAAGGAGGGAAAGTGGTGGGGCAGGGGTAGTGGTGGGATGAATTGGGAGGTTGGGATTGACATATATACATTAATATGTATAAAATGGATAACTAATAAGAACTTGCTGTATAAAAAAATAAATAAAATAAAATTTTAAAAAATTACTAAGACTCTAGAATAAGGCATAAACAGAAAATTAATGAAAGATAAAAAGGGAATAGCTAATAAACACTTTGGGGAAAAAAGTCTGACTTCCCTAGAAGTCACAGATATGCTAATTACAACATACCATTTTCTTCTATCAAATTAGCAAAGATTTTTAAATAACATTAAACACCAGCAAGAAACTGTAAAATGGACCCTCTCATGTTGCTAGTGGAAATGCAAAATGATTTAACAGTTACAAAAAGGAATCTGACAATATAACAAAGAAATGTTCTTATCCTTTGACTTCTTAGTAATTCTCACTTTAGAAATCTATACCAAGGAGGAAAAAAAGAAATGGACTAAAAAATAATAACAGCAAGATATTCAATTCAGGGCTATTTATAAGAGCAAAAAATCAGGTACAAGATAAATGCTAAAATTTTTGAAATGACTAAAAAACATGTCATTCTATCGAATATGATAGTGTCATAGTCATTTCAAATGATGTTTATGAAAAGTTTTCAATGACATAACATAACATATTGATATAATATTAAGCAGAGAACAAGTAGGGCACAAATCTGTATACATAATGTGGTCTCAACAGTTGTCTAGCATAGTAAAAAAGCTAGAAAGAAATGTGCTAAAAAGTTTTAGAAGCAGCAATAGCTAGAAGTGATAACATTTTCCTGCTTAATGAAACTAGATATTACTTTGTAGTCAGAAAGTAAGGGGAAAAAAATTCGACGAACCACAATCCATTAATTTATATCAGTAAATTCTTAAGTGCCTTTTAAGTACCTGTCACTCTGCTGGGCACTGGCAGGCAGCAGAGGACATAATAAAATACAGTCTGGACCCCCAATTAATTTACCATCCAGCAGGGGGGAAAGAGATGGTAACTAAGTAACTTTTCAAATAATTACTTATCCAAGAGCAAACTATAAACATCTCAGAGTTTCTATAGGAGTTTCACCTGAGTCTTCATCTGGTTTTACTTGCTTTACTATCTTTCTATAAAAAGACTGCCTATCATTATTTATCTGTTAATAAGTAGCAATAAAACAAAACTTTAATAGGACCCTAGCTTGACACTTAATAGGATATCATATAAGACATCAACTGCATTAAAGAAAAATCAGAAAAACAACAAACAAAAGAAAAATTTCAACAAGACCCTGTCGTTTTCTGAGCAGTTTAATATTCCTATTTTATTTTTTTTCTTCACAACAGCCCTGTACTGCATATTTCACAGCAATCTATGCACAATGGTCCATATGGTCATAATTAATAAAAACTCAGCATTATAATACCTTTTAAAAGACCAACAAAATTAAATCTTAAAGTTACCTCTTATCATCTAGTTTTGCAAAATGCTATATTGTGATAATGCAGTTGTATATTTGCAACCCAAAATACTAAAGTTCTGAGATCTTTTTAGACATGTTAGACATATAGCAAATACTTATTTTTTATGAATGACTTAAGCGTAAATTCAATATCAGCTGAAGCTAAATATCACCATCCTAGATTGAACTCTTGTGATACAAAAATAAACGTGAAGTCTTGTCAAAAATTTAATTGTTATAATTAGATTATTTTAAAATTTAGTAACCAAGGTTTTATTTTTATTTTTTTGGCCATGCCACGCAGCATGTGGGGTCTTAGTTCCCCAAACAGGGATCGAACCCATGTGCCCTGCAGTGGAAGCATGTAGTTTTAACCACTGGACCACCAGGGAAGTCCCAAAATTTAGTAGCCAAGGTTTTAAAACATGATATACAGCAAGAAAAATAATTGCTCAACATTACCGGTGGCTAGATTACTCCATTAGCCATCATAATGCACATTTAGGATATTAAATCACATACATACTTTCAACTTCGGTCAAATGAAGAATAAAGTACTTTTTGGTTAATTCTGCCAATAATGGGTACTGCTGATGGCAATAGTACCATCTCTCTAATACTAGCTGAGATAAAACTTATCTCCTTTTCAACTCCTAGACTTAAAGATCTGGCCAATGGTTATGATGCAATTTTTATTGAAGAAATC
Organism: Kogia breviceps; assembly: GCF_026419965.1. Lineage (NCBI taxonomy): Eukaryota > Metazoa > Chordata > Mammalia > Artiodactyla > Physeteridae > Kogia > Kogia breviceps. Next base: position 27,239,739 of record NC_081310.1, on the reverse strand, counting down.
CCACAAACTGTGTGCAACTTGATGAAATGCTTTCTGAATATTTTCAAAAGACTGCTGCCTTTGCTTATATTTTTATTGCTAATAAATTCATGTATATGTACTTAAACCAAGGATCTGGAATTGTGGTAACCATACAATGTAACTGGCTTTCAGGATGACAAAATTCTCTCTGATTTTCCACTTACATCTCAGCTTTCAATGTCTGCACATCAATTTCGGGACCTTTCCTGTAGTTGAATAGGGAGATCTTTTCAGAAGATGCCACGTATCATAAAGAAATATTTATAACCTTAAGGCAAATAAGTTTGTTTACTGCTCTAGGAAGTAAACAAAAAACCTCAAATGAATCATTTTCTCTGCAGGAAACCAATGGTAGTGAGAAATCCTGCATTACTGATATTGATATCTACTAAGCACCGTATTACAGCTTTCTTTTGTCCAATCAACATTTCAAATATATACCACATTGTTTAAATGCACGACAAGGTCGTTCCAAAGTATACTGTATGCCATATACTTTTGTCTTTGACAAAAGAAAATTTCACTACGAGTTACATCTAAACTACTCACCAACATCTGAAAGTAAATAATCAGAGATTAACATTAAATCTAGATGCTTTGCACTGTTCACATTACTGATATTGTTACCCTAATTAGATATGGTAATAACTCACACAATAACATGGTCACTGATCACACTCGGGTTCAGAGATACAGAAATGTCATTGAATAAGACATTCAACTATTCAGTGATGCAAGCAAGGGCTGAAGCCAAGTAGCAGATTTTGAGTAAATACTGACACCAAGCTGAACTTCACTGCATCCTTAGAATAATTTTGATCCTATTCTCAAAATAATTCAACATTATATTTTCCTCCTCCCAGAGACTATATGAATAAGTCCAAGGGGGTAGAGTATATAGATCAGAACTCCATTTACACTCTTATACATGGATATAAAATCAAGCTGAGAAAATGTGTTCTTAAGCAAAAGGTTAACTAGTGAAAAATCAGGCAGTGTTTTAGAACTTAAAATTTTTTTTAAAAAAACAGATACTAGTACAAAAGGCATTAAAAATCTGAAAAATTTAGAAAGTGATAGTCAATATAACATGAAATTTGTGACAGAGTGTACTTTAACAGATAATAATATAGAGACAAAGATTCACAAAAAAAAGAAGATGATTCAAAAGAAAAACTGAAAAAGAGGCAAGCTGGATTTTTTGATTTTAGCAAACATTAACTGAGCTTGTCAGGGAAGCAGAAGTTTTATTCATAGATTTACTGCCACTTTAATTGTTTTCCTGTAAGTCCTTATTTTCAGAGAAACTTTGATCTTACCAACTTTTATCATGCATTATACTTTTTATACTTATTTACCCCCATTAGTGGCAAGAATTCCTTCACCACAAAATTCTCTGAATTTTTTATCCAAAGAACACAGAAAACTAAGGAGAAATAATCTCCGTTATTCCTAACACTATTCCCCAAGTTCTCTAGTTGTAGCCATAACCTGTTTTTAATTAACATGGTTTTAGACCCTTACCAATTCAATAAGTTACATATTCTCTTCATGGGTAATATGCAAAGATAATTTATCCAAAATTATTAAATCAGCCTCATAACCTCTTCCATTACTATACATAATGAAGTTATATATCTTATAAGGGTACGTCAAAATCAAATTACTTGAGATAAAAATTTACATTTTATTTGAAAGCAGTATTTACATAGCATAGAATTCTGATAGACTTTTCATTTCACTCAACTTTTTCTTAAATTTAAACAAATATTAAGAAAATTAATCATCATCTATGATTTAGCTATAAATATTTGCATGCAAAACAGTACTAACCAAAATAAAGGATTTTGCGAATGTATTTAGTCTCACAATTCAAAACTTTAAAAAAGTAAAAATATATCATGAAAAAGAGAAAACTTACCTTTTCAGTTCTTGTCTTCTTTTTATATTACAGCACAGAATATCTGTATGATCTGATTTCTGAAAGAAAAAAAGATATCATTTAGGAAATATAAATTGTGCACTGGGGAAGGAGATTGGGAGACGGTATTTTTTCCAAACCAATGTGTTAGTGAATAGGTTGACACAATAATTTACTAAATCTTTTCAATAATCTTGTGAGACAGCTATTATTATCATCTCTGTTTTACAGATAAAGTACCCAAGGCTCAAACAGAGCAAAAATATCCTCAACATCACAGAGCAAGTTAGTAGCAGAGCCGTGATCTGAAACCAGATCTGTCTACCCTCTCTATTCTACCACCCTGTCTCTCTATGTATTCTGGGGACAACAGCTAGGCACAACAAAAATAATAGAGAAAGAGGGTATAGTCCCTGTCCCAAAGAGTTCAGAGTACAGTAAAAGGATAAAGTAGAAAGAAGGATATGTACAAATAACCTAACATAAAGGACATAAGTGTCAAAGCAGGACAATAAACAGCAAGTTGTAAAGAGTTCAAAACCTCAAACACCAAAAGTTGGAATGTACCTAGGAAAAAAAGGTAGACAAAAAATATGCTAAAGATTGAACATATATTGAATAAAGACTAACAGGTAAAAGAAAAAGGCATTCTCAGTTAAAAATGTTTAGGCATTCTAAGAAGCTGGAGGCTACTGGTGTAAATTCAGCAGAGAAACTAAACTTGCCTCGCTAGAAGCAGGACTGTTTTGAGGAAGAAGAAAAAAGAAAACTGGATAGTTAAGGTGTGACCAAATTTAGGAGGGTCCTAAATGATAAACTAAAAAAGTAAGTGAAGATTTTTCAACAGAGGAGAAATATAACAAATTCAATGTTTTAAGAAGTTTAATAAAGCAAGAATAAAATGCAACAGCAGTTTCATTACGAGAAAACAAATTCTTAAAAACCCATGTGCATTCATGGAACGTTCACAACTACCTTCTCTTATTACCTACAACAACTGTGTAGCTATCCTGATATACGCCTAACTCCCACTTGAATATGATGAGTACTTCATAACCACCCATGTACTAGGTTAATGTGTTAGGTCTGCTGTCACTGTTTCAAATTACTTGTGAGACAGTGGAAAGAAATCTGGACTTGGCTCTGTTGCTGCAAATAATTTTGTGTCCTTTGACAAGTCACTTAACTTTCTCGATCTCTATTTCTGAATCTGAAAATGCAAACACTGTATGTGCCTTGGCTATCTCAAAACGAAATTGTAAAGATAAATATAACCATATATGGGGAAAGACCTAAAAACTGTCTAAATTTATATTCATGCTGTCTAATCCTGCATAATAGGGTCTATTAGCACAAAGAAACAAAGAACTTGATAAACGCTTTTTAGCGAGCAGCAGAAAGAAAAAACTGGCTTTCTGTCTAGAGGCTATCAAAAAGTAAGAATAATTAAAGAAAACAATTAGTGGAAAAGTAGTGGGGGAACTTATAGCATAAACCTTCTAACTGCACATTAAAACTTAAATATAAATAATTTTTAGAGTTAGTTACAGTATCTAAACACTCACCAGTTTTCTCTTCTCTGTTGAAACTGATATTATAGAACAAGCTGAACTAGTAGAATTTGCTGAGGTGTTTTTTTCTTTCTTATCCTAAGAATGCCATTTGGAAAACAGGAAAGAAAAGCACAAAACAAAGCACAGCATAAGAGAGCAGTATTTCATCACTTATTATAAATCAAGATTCTTTCTATATTAATAATAAATTTCAGAGGAGAACAATGTTTAAGGGTATATAAACATTGGTAAGAGGAAGGAAGACCCAACTAGAAATCAGAAGATGTAAGTGCTCTTGAACTAGGTATGAGATGGGATACAGGCGCTACAGCAGAAGGCTGCAGACGACTCAGACAAGGACACTGAGAAGTGGCATCACCATGTGGAATTCCGTCTTCTACACAGCACAACCATATATCCAGTTATGGGCTTCCCTGGTGGCGCAGTGGTTGAGAGTCCGCCTGCTGCTGCAGGGGACGCGGGTTCGTGCCCCGGTCTGGGAGGATCCCACGTGCCGCGGAGCGGCTGGGCCCATGAGCCATGGCCGCTGAGCCTGCGCGTCCGGAGCCTGCGCTCCGCAATGGGAGAGGCCACAACAGTGAGAGGCCCGCGTACCGGAAAAAAAAAAAAAAAAAAACAAACATATATCCAGTTATTTTTCAGTGGATCCTGAATTCAACAGACCCAGGACAAACATATTTTGAGTACCTACGATGTATTAAAGACATTCTTCTAGACAGTGAGGACAGATTAATGAAAAAGCAATAAAAGTCTCTGCCCTCATGGAGGTTAAAAACTAGTGCAGGTATTTACAAACAAGCAAATATTATATTTAGTGTGTCAGATGATGCTATGGAAAAAAAATAAAGCAGAGAAAGGGGTCACGAAGGGCTGACAGGCAAGGGTGAGGCAGCTGCAATTTTAAACACAGTAGTCAAAAAAGGCCCCACTGGTAAGCTGACATCTGAATACAGACCTAAAGAAATGAAGGAACAAACCCTGTGGATATCTAGGGAAAATTTTTCAATTCAAAGGGAGTAACAGCAAGCACAAAGTCCCTGAGGAAGGAATGTGCCTGGCTTACTGGAACAACAAGGAAGCCAAGAAGTAGAGAAAGCAAAGAGAGAATGTAATGGAGATGAGACGGGGAGAGTAGTTCACTTTGTCAGCCCCAGCAAAGACTTCAGCTTTTTCTCTGAAGTGGAAAACGACGAGAAAATATTGAGCAGAGGAGTGACATGATCTTACATTTTAAGAGGATCACTCTGCTGTTATGTCAAGAACACAAGAAGGCAAAGGTGGAAGCAGGGAGATCAATTTGGAAACTACTGAAATAACCTAGGAAAGCAAGTTGATTGCCTGGATCACGGTGATAGAAGTAGAGGCAGCAGTCAGACTCTGCTGGTAGAATTTGCTGATAGATGGGATGCAGGTAGAGCATGAGGACCTGGGTTCCGGTCCAAGCAAGTGAAAGAATGTTATTGAAGTTTACTACACTAGGAGAACTGAGGCTGGGCACTTGAAAGATCATAGTTTAAGAAGATGAGAAGGAAGCACAGAGGACACCGCCAAGCCTGTTTCTTCATCTGTATAACTGGGATAAAAACAGTACCTACCTCATAGAGCTGTGACGAATAAATAAAATAATGCAAGTAAAGAATGAGAATAACAAGTGACTTTTCCTGGGTCAGAAGGGAAGAACAAAATATTTACATATCTCATTTTAAAACTGAGGTGTATTTTTTTCATTACACAAAAATAAACTGTAAAAACGGGTATCTTTAGGTCAACAAACCAGAATTCTTATTTCTTCATCAACATTGGGTGATGGGGCGGTGCATTTTCTCCAAGATTTCTCTTTTTTTCCATAAGATTCTTTGCTGGACATTTTGAAAAGCTACAATAAATATCAAAAGTACATTAAGTGTGTTTTACCACTGCCACAACAAAAACATTAGAAATTATTCTTTTTTCAGTTCCTTAAAGACTGGAGTTTTACAAAATAATTTCCGTATTTTACCCATTCTCAAGGTGACAGGATTCTCTCATTGTTCCACTTTATTTTACTTATATTCTCCCTCATAATGATCTGTTCCCCTCCTTCAGCTTCATCTATTACCTTTTTAGGAATGATTCCCAAAACTATGCCTTTAGCCCTGACTTCTCTCTCAAGCATCACAACACCATTTTCAACTGCCTGCCAGACTGCTGTGTTTCGCCCCACCTATATACACCTCAAAACCAACTAGTCAAAAGTCTTCATTTTCCCAACACACCCTCCGTCACTCACTGAGTGAGACTTCGGGCAAAATACATACTCTTTTGAGCCCTAGTTTCATTATATGTAAAATAAAGATAACTCATCCGAGAAGGTTTTTGAAGAACTCAGATGAAACTATGGATGTAAAAATACCTTGTACAGGATAGTACACAGTAGGGTCTTCACAAATACTGGCTTACGTGGTTGTCTTTCTTCTAGACCCTGAGCTTCTTGAAGAGTATGCTGTATTGAAAACTGAGGAGGTGTTCACAAATGCCTGCTGAGTGAATGAATGAGTGAATTTTTCTTCCCCAGAATATCTGCTGTTCATTCTGAGCCACTTCCACCTTGTGGTGATCCAGTCCCTGTGTCCACTTCCCATCCCAGTCTCACTTTTCCAGCCCTAATCTGGATCAAGGCTATACTGTTAGTTACTGACAGGAAAAAGAACAAACACACAGTCATTCCTTATGGTCATAAACACTGTCAAGATAGTGTATACAACCATCCTGTACTGGAACGCAGAGGCCAGAGATTGGGAATATCACCAGGTTTGTTGGGGCAAGAGGATGTAAAAGGGGTCCAGAAGCAAAGTCCAAAGGAGAGTTTATTGCTGGCAGTGATATGTATTGACACTATGAACATAACAAAGACTAGGAACCAAGCAATTGCAACTACTCCTGGTCAATCATGATCACACTAATTGAAGTTCTATAAAAGAATGATCAATTATGCTAAATCAAACTTTTAGAATGTTTTCTTTTTAGAATGTTTTGATGATTATGGAAGAAAGAATAAAAATACTGATAGCTAACAGAAATCTAATAATAATAAAAATTAATAAAAGAGTAGCCAACATAAACTTCTAAGAACAAATTCTAAATTACCCAGAAATTTTGCTTTGTAAGATAATTTATGGCAATAATTGAATTCACAGTTTAGCTTCCAGATTAGAGGAATAATCTTCATTTCTTTTTCTTGTTTCAAGGATCCCATTCCATGGGAGGTTTGGGGGGGTGAAGCGGGGGAAGGCATAATGAAAAATAATAACTTCCATGAGATGAACTACTTAGAAGCAATGGACTGGTTATGTTACCTTTTACAATTTAAACCCATTCACATTGTGCTGTGAATACAAAAAAACACAATTGAACCTGTTACCCATAAGACAAATTGAAAAAAAACATTGCAGATAGTGGACTATCAAAGGAAAAACACCCATATGTGTACTATGACAAATGTTTTATACTCATATTAGTGTGAAATTCATATTGATTCTATGGAAATCAAAATACAAACTAAATGAGGGGAGACTTCCTGTGCTGGCCTGTCTCCAAAATGGCTCCTGATGATCTCTGCTACCTGGTAATTACAGTCTTATGTAGTCCCCTCTCACAATAAATAGAGACGACCCACGTAACCAACAGGATATTGCTATATGGTAGTATGTGGCTAGGTCTAATAAGACATCGTGGCTTCTGTCTTACTCTATCTTGAATTGTTCACTCAAGGGAAAGCCGACCACCATATCATGAGGACATTCAAGTAACCCAAAGAGAAGTCCACCAAGGAAGAACTGAGACCTCCTGCCAAAAATGAATCGACTGCCAGGCATGTGGATAAGCCACCTTTGAAGCTGATCCTGCAGCCCTAAGCAAGCCTTCACATGGCAGCATCCCTGGTAGGTATCTTCACTTCAGTCTCATGAAACCCAGTGACAGATATACCCAGAAAGCCATTTCTGAATTCCTGACCCATACAAACTGTGGGGTAATAAATGTTTTTGTTGTTTTAAGCCACTAAGTTTTGAGATAACTTAGGCAGCAACAGATAAGTAACATACTCACTTAATATGATTCTTCCAAACTCTGAAGATACCTTCTTCAGGATGTCTCAAGAGCAGGGACCATGCTTAGAAAATTAAAATTCCTACAGAATGCACAGGCTAAAAATCTAACCAATTTCATCTTCTGGTTTCCAGCTGGTATTAATGAAACTGACATATTGAATCAAGCTTTCAATGAACCATCTAGTCCTTTAGAAATTAAAAAATCACTGGTTCTTGGATTATGCACAAATATCCACTACTCATGTCTGTAAGTTATAATGTTATTATGCCATTTTTTAATCAACTGTTACGAGCAGTGAGGCAGCATACATCCAGGAACAATAGTTAAAAGTTGGGGATGGGGTCACGAAGAGGGCTTTAGAACTATAATTCACGAAAACTTCCAGGGGATAAATTGTGTTTCCATTAAATTGGGGAGGAGGGGGAAAAACCCTCCAAATATACTTCCTAGGTACTGGGGGATTGGAGGGAGGACCAGATTCTTGTTTTGAGTTTCAAATTGCCAAATAATCACACTCGCTCTCCCCTGCGGACTGAAACAAATAGAAAATAAACAGACCAATGAGATAAGCATTAAGTATCCGCTTTATTAACTAGGAAAACCGAACTTTAGTGCGAGAACCTGAGACTAAAAAGAGTTTCCCTCTCCTGCCCTGCTGCCTGTAACATTCGGACCAGTCCCAGGCAGAGTAGCCATAAAACTCAAAATTTTTCCCCTTGCCTACCCCAGAGGGCTTGAAGGAGCGCGGCTTAAGCTCAAGCAGGCTCAGAGAGTAAAGGCAAGAGAAGTACGGGGGCCGGGGAACTCAGTTGCATACGCCTTGAGGAATGTGAATAGCATCAGTCAAGTGCCCCGGAGCTCAACACATTAACGAGCTTTGCGTATTAACAGCCTAAATATAAGCACAGGGCACTCCCCCCGCCCCCACTCCGCCAAATTCCCTATCCACAGGAATCTTACAGCCACGGCGCAGCGCTGATACTGGGAATACGTAGGTTAGGGCAAAAATAAAAACAAAAGGAAAAGAGTGTTCGGGTCACGGTATGCGTGAAGGAGCGAAATGAGCAGCAGACCGCCAACTCGAAGTCCACCTGACTGACAGACAAGCTTGTCAGCGTCCTGTAACCGCCTAGGCCCACAGGCTCGCGTACTAACAGACCTGACCCTAGCCAAGGCGAGGGGCAGCCCCAGAGGAAGGGCTGGGCCAGAACCCCACCCTTCACAGAGCAGGCTCAACCCCAAGTCCGCCCCCAGAGTCGCCCAGCCCAGGCTCGAAGGGACCCGGAATCCTCCGTCCGTCCTGCCGGCCGCCCGCTACGGTACCGAAGTGAGGCGCGGAGCCTGCCCAGCGTAACGTCAACAATTCCCCCGCCACCCCGCCCCGGCTCCCTACCTTATTCACCAGCGCTCGCGCCGGTGGCGACTCGGGACGCCCAGGCCAAGGGAAAGGGACCCCGAGCCCGATGCCCGCTGGGAAACGTAGTTCTGCGCTCGGTGGCAAGGTACCGCTCGAACGCTCCCGAGCGTTTGTTTAGCTTTGCCTTCACTTCCTCTGAGGACTTGGAACTCCGGATCCGCCCCGCCCCCCCATGCAGCGCGGTGCACCCTGGGTATTGTAGTCTTGGCTGAATTCGGTGGTTGACGCCTAGGACGGAGACGCACCGCGGAAACGGAACTCTCTGACCTCATTGGACGCCGTCCCCAGCCCGCTCCTGCGCAGTCTGGGCTGGCGTCGTAACGTCTCGGGGAAAAGGAAGCGGACGGGACCGCGAATCGCTGTCTGTTGTTTTTTATTTTTCTGCTGACTGGATTTGGTCACTGGTTCTTCGTCTTTTGTCTGTTGCACGCATCCCGCCCTCCCCATTTGCTTCCCCACTCCTCGGATCCGGCCCTCTGGGCTTTCACGCCAGTTGTCTCACCCCGCCGTGAGCCCCTCCTGGTCCCCGGTCGGGCCTGGCACGGAGGCGGTAACTATGGAGAATATGGCGGAGGAGGAGCTGCTGCCCCAGGAGAAGGAGGAGGAGGAGGAGGTGGAAGTGGCCCAGGTCCAGGTCCCGACCCCGGCCCCGGACTCGGCTCGGGTCCCAGCTCCGGCCCCGGATTCGGCTCCGGCCTCGGCCCCGACTCCGGCCACGGCTCCAGTCCCAGCCCCTGCCCTGGCCCAGGCTCCGACCCTGTCCCCGTCCCTAGCCTCTGCCCCTGATGAGGCTGAAAGCAGTAAGTGCAGGAGGCCAAGATCTGTCTGCCGCAGGAGAAGCGAGAAAGTGCGCCTTGCTGGGGAGTAGGGGAGGCCCTTCTCCCCTGGGATGGTTTATTATGGGGAAAGGCAGTTTTAGAGAAATGGGGGGAGGAAGGAGGAGCCCGTATAGCGGGTAAAACGGGTGTAGGATGGGGGAAGGCATCTCCACAAACCTTGGGGACCTCACAGTAAAGGATCCGTGGAGGCCAGGTGTGCTGCAGATAGAGGGAAATAATGAGGTTGTGAGCTTCTTCGTTAAAGGGAGTCTTTTTTTGGTACAAAAATTAGAAATTACACCTAATTTGGTAGTTCCCCTCTCAGCCCCGTCTGCCATGGTTCACTGAGTCCTTTAAAATGTGATAGAGTAACTGAGGCAACCTGTTTACTGTAGTAGATGCTAACTGCCAAGATTTAGCAACCGTTGCTGTCAATTAGCTTTTGTGCCTCGACAGAGACAAGAGATGGGTTTTTCTCATTATTTCATTTTCTTTAGCAGCTTGCTTCCAAAAAGAATTTGAGGCTGATGTATAGTTTAAGAAAGAGTCGGCTGAATTACAGATGTCTTCCCTCAGACATAAATACCAATTGAATTTTGTACGTTTTTCCATCAGAAGTCGGCTGTTGAAAATTAATAGCCCGTATTATTTGCTTCTGAGTGTGGTTGCATGTTTTCTAAGTGATGATTTATTGGACCATAAAGGAATTTAAAAGATTGATAAGTAACCTTCTTAAGAATCTTCTGAACATTTTCAAATGTAAGGTCTAAGAAAGTTTTCTTTAAAAATTTAGTCCCAAAATTGACCTTTATGCTCTTTCTGAATCATAACAAAATACCTTAAGTTAATTCGTTGTCCTTTCTACTTCTAAGCTAGTTGTGAGATTGTTTATAAAACATTTGGACAGTTATAATCTAATAGAATTATTTTACAATTTTAAAACAACATATAAATTGTTATAGTAGATGTAAGAGTAGGGCAGATCACAGAAAAGACAAAGTCAGCAGGCCTCTAGTAGGCCCCTCCTCATCACAGTATCAGAGCTAGTAGGTGCAAAATAAGGCCAGTTGTTTCTTCATCCACAACTACAATGGGGGAAGAGGAGGAACACTTTACTGAGTAAGGTATCCTCCCTAACTCATGTCATGGGCTATTTTTATGTTTATCAGAGGTGGTTGAACAGCTTTAGGGAATGCATGCTTTCTCCACCTCCCCACCATCAAGAATATGTTGAATATAGTTTGGAAAGATTTCTTCATATAGTCCAAAATTTACAAGTGTGTAATTTGAAGAATGCAAGATGTTTGAGAAACCTGAAAATGCATTGCTGGGACAAGTAGGTAATGACTGAGAACTTGAAATGCATTAGAAACATATTAATCACATTTTAAAAATTATTTTTAGATGGTCTAGTTAGCCCTCTGAAATCAGTCTTAACTAGGCAAGATGAAGATGGCATATCTGAAATAGAATTGAAAATTGAGGAAAAAATTTTTAAAAGAACCTCCTAGCACCTTGGACTCATCTGATTTAACAAGAGGTTTGCCAATTGACTTCTGGATTAGTGTGTTACAAAAAGATTGAGTGATTTTAAGTACAGATTGACGGATAACTACTGTATTGAACTAGAAAGTGATTTTAGAGATGTACATAGGCACATCAGGACTCTTTATTTAGACAGATCTTTTAGAGTTTACTTCGATAGCGGACCACAGGATTTTCAGTTTTTCTAGCTTACCAGGCCCCTTTCGCTTACTTTGTACTACTTAGTAGTTGGAATGATTTAATAAGCACATCGTTATGTAGCACTATATATCTTGTTCCACACACACATATCTTTGAACTATGGAAGCCAAAAGCTTTTATGATTTCAAATTAAATAGGTTGGTTTCTACATGTGGATTCATTGCCTGAATCTTACTAGACAGTAAGGTCAGACACCTGGCAATTAAAGATTTTTGTAAAGTGGGAAAAAATTTTACCTGCTTATAGAAATCGTATCTCATTGTTAAGTCATTTGAACAATACCTGGTATAAGAAGTTAACCAATAGCATTTGTTGCTCCTTGTTTTTCTCATTTTAGAATTAGGTAAAAATTGTTTTTTAATAAGTTTTAGCAGGAATGTCTGACAGTGCTGAATTGAATTCCAAAATTATTGACTCAGTGTGCTACTGCATCCAAAAAGACTAATAATTTTTTTAAAAAATTAGTTTAAAACTTTAGTGCCTGCGGTGTGCAAGTTACTGCACTAGGCACTTAACCGTTACAAAGATGAATAAGACATAGCCCTTGCCTACTTACTGCTTATTTGTAGGGGAGACAAACAAGAACACAAATTATACAGAAGGAAAACAAAGCAACTGGGCATGAAGCTTGGAGAGGGATAGGCAGGAAGACAGCGGTGTCGAGAAATTGTATAATCTAATTATATAATTAATATTAGAGAGCCTTGTGGTTTACCCCCATTGACTCCTATCTCACTGGGGATCCTTTCCTGTCAGACGTCCTAGTCTTGCATATTCAGGATTCCACTTTGTAAATGTTCCTTTCCTTGGGGCTACACATATTCAGGTCTCTCTATCCTTGAAAGAAAAAAGTTACAATCCCATCCATCTCCTTTTTTATACTACCAAACTTCTTGAAAAAAAAAATCTATGCTGATTTTCTAAACTTGGTTTCTCCTTCCAATCCCATTTGTACTCTCAGACATCTCACTGAACCTTCTTTCTTAAAGGTCACTAGAGACTTGCTAAATACTAAATCTACAACTATTTGTCATAATGTTGAGCATTTCTCTTTTACAGTCTCTTCTCTCTTGGCTTCTGCATTATCTTGATTCTCCATACCATGTTTCCTTTTTGAATGTACCCTCTTGATTTTCCTCAACATCTCTTACAAATATCTACATACCTCCATACCTCACTTACAAATTGTATCCATTTATATTAATCAGTAGTGGGTTCAGCAGCATTGGGGAATGCATCCCACACACGACTTAAGAATGTTAAATATATTTTGGATTTATTCATATATTCCAAAATCTACAGGTATGTAATTTGAAGAATGTATAATATTTGAGTAACCTGAAAATGTGTTACTGGGACTGAGTTTTGGCTTTTTTCTTCTCTGTTTCACATCATTTTTCCCTTACGCTTCCTTACTCATGCTCATAGTTTCACCTAACATGTATTTATGAGTTATATCTATTCAGAATCCCTCCTGAGCTCCAAAATCAATTCAACTGCCTACTGGACTTGAGTACCTAATACCAGTAGTAATCAAACACAGTGTAAAAAACTAAATTCCCTTGTCTCCTCTTTCCTCTTCCTTTCTGCCAAAAGTGTTTTCTGCTTCCTTTATTGGTTAACAGTATCATTAAATCTCAGGATCGTCCTTTAATCTTCACCTTTACTTTCACATCCCAAGTTCTTTGCTTCTTTTTTTACCTTCTCTTCTCCAGTACTTTTCTGTTACTAATTTCTCACCTCAATTATTGATCCTTGGTACTACAGCCAGAGGTACCCTCCTGAAATGCATTCAAATCATGTCTTTGATTTCCTCAGAAACCTGAATTAACATTGCCTGAAGAGTAAAGTCCAAACTAACTTGCATAGAATTTATGCCTTCCATGATACATTTTTGGCTGCATATCTTTCTACCAACTCTATCCCCCAAACATACTACTTTCCAGCCAGGAGTGGTATAGAGGTAGGTGGCTGTGTATTTTTACACCACATGCCTTTGTTTATTAGGTTACTTCAGTTTATAAGGCCTGACACCAAATCTCTACTTATTGAAATTCTATTCATGCCCTAAATTTCAGTCAAATGCCACTTCTTCAGTGAAGACATTCCCAGGGGCACTTGTTGGAATGAATTACTCCTTCCTCTGTAGGCCACCTTTACCCCTAGGGTTCATTTCATCCTGCCTTGTGTTCTAGTTAGTAGTTAACGCATTAATCTCTCTCACCTGGTTGAAAGTTCTTTGAAAACAGGAAACATGGCTTCAGTGTTTTGTACAGACAAGAACCTTTCTTTTGTAGAATTATATTGAATAATAAGATAGAATTTGAAAGCTGTGAGGTTACACAGCGGAGTTTTTTCCCCAACTCTGCCTTCTTAGGCACACTTGTTATTTTTTAAACTGAGTTTCCCATCTAGGTACTAGGGCACTGTGCTATAGGAAATAGAAGTGTAAAATTCCATGTGACGTGATCAAATAAAAATGAAGTTGGAATACAGATTGTTAAAGCATAATTTTCTAACTCTTAAAATTTCCTTTCAGAGAGACACATCTCAATTCAAAGGCAGCTTGCTGATCTAGAGAAGTTAGCTTTCGTAACTGAAGGGGATTTTGACTCTGCCAGTTCACTGAACTCAGATAATCTTGATGCAGGTATTTCCATGATTTGAAAATGTGTGTTTTCTCAATTTCTAATGATTTGTCATCTTTCAACAAATGAAAATTTTTCTAAACATAGACTTGTTTATTTTCACTGAAGTAGAGCAGAAGTAAAATAATGTTTTTTTACTTAGGAAATTATAGCCTTCTACATGCAAAGGTGCTATGAGATAAGTTATTTCACAACTTCTCAAGGAAATTACAGTCTCATGGTTATATAAGGGCTTTGTATGCTAAAAGTAAGGAATTGCATTTTACTATGAGTAACAGAAATCCAAAAGTAGTATGGAGGCTTATATTCTCTCATGTAAAAGAAGTCCCAAGGCTGGCAATTTAGGGCTGGTACAGAGTTTCACAATGTTGTCAGTGCCCCAAGCTCTTCTCTTTCTACTTTGCCATCCTTGTGCTTGGATTTCATCCTCAAGATCTCCTCACAGTTTTTTGAAGTAGGCAGAGTATATATATATATATATATATATATATATATATATATATATATATATATATATATATATATATATATATAAAATTGTGCTTATACTTGCCATGTGCTATGTGTGAAAGATATTTGTTGGATTAAAAATTGAGTTATTATTTCTGTATATTTTATTGCTTTAAACCTGGATTTGAGATTTTAATTCTTTTGTATACTGTCAAAGTTTTTATTAAGATACATTACATTTCGAATTAAATAAAACTTACTTAATACATAATCTTTTCAAGAATATGTTAATAAAGAAGGAAGAACTTACAAATTTAGTAATAGGATACAATGGTTGTAACCATGACCTCAGTCTCAGAATAGCAATTATATAGGATCCAGGGTACTCCTTCCACTTCCTTCTTCCATTTTTCTGACTCCACACATTAACTATTTTTGTTGCTGCTAGAGTAGAAGAGTATCAGAGCAGATACTTATGCTCTCTGCCCAGCTCCTAGCCCTCTGGGAGTGTGACAACTGCTGCCTTTTCTCCTGCTCAAAGTACAGAATGACATTCTCTCTGGCAGGCACTTTGGCTGGAGGGGTATCATGTAGATCATCACTTCCTCATCCTCTCTTTTCCCAGTGGCAACAAGGATATCTGCTAGCCACAGAGAGGAGAGTTTTAGGTAAAAAAATAAGTCACTGACCATGTGCTAAAACAACTATTGTTAAGTGCCTGCTGAGGCAGGAGTGACTTCTCCCTAATGTTAAGAAAGATATTACCTAAGGTGTGTGAGTGTGTGTTTTGGGGGGTAAAGGGCAGAGGCAAGAGAGGTTCCCCATTACTTCTTTTGTAGCTAAATTTAAACATGAATAGCTAGTATATTCTCTGCTTTATTAGTTCCTTTTCCTTTAACAGGAAACAAACAGGCTTGTCCATTGTGCCCCAAGGAAAAATTCAGAGCTTGTAATAGTCATAAGCTTCATCGTCACCTTCAAAATTTACACTGGAAAGTCTCAGTTGAATTTGAAGGTTAGTATTTTTGTGCTTGTTAAAAGTGATGTAAATGAAATTAAAGATTTGGTACCAGTTTTGGAATTTTAATGAAAACATAATCAAATATTTTCAGTTTAAAATTATGAAGGATTTATGGCCCTCTTTTAATGTATTTATTAATAAAAGACCATATAGCTCTCTAGGCAATAGATAGATGTGACACCAGTAGTTCAGTGTGGCAAACATTTATTAAGCATCTCTTCTGTATGGTATACCTGCTTGGCGCTGAAGGTCCACATTACTTATTGAACCATGTTTTAATAGATTATACTTTTCCTTTTATATTAGAACAACTACAATTTTACACATATTTTTGAAGATATAATAAATTTAGTAAAACAAGAAAATAAAATAAGTGGTATGAATATTGGAAAAAAGAAGAAACATCTTTTTTTTTCTACTGATGGCTTTAAAAAGCCCGTTAATGAGAGTATTTGGAACAGTGGTGAGATACAAGATAAATATTCAAAATCAGAGTCTCTCTACTCTAGATAAATGGAAATTAGAAAAAAAACAGTTATAATAGTGACAAAAATGACACAATTTGAGGGAGTAAGTTTAATGAGGACTCATATAAAGAAATGAATAAAGTTGAATAACAAAAAACAACATCTTACCAAGTTAAAATACTTCATAGAGACAGTGAATTATTAGATTCTGAGATAGTGAATTATATATTACAGCATTTTTGGAAAGAGATCTGGCAACATTTAAAAAATTTAAAATATTCATCCACCAGGCACTCCCTTTCCTAGGAGTAAAAGCAGCAATTCACAAGGATAGGTGTACAAGAATATTCATTGCAGCAGGTGCTTAGTGACAAAAACTTGGAACTAAAATAAAAGATTGAATAAATTATGGTACATACATACCATGAAATATTATGCAGCCATTGAAAAGAGTATATTAGATCTATACCAGTTTACTTGGAAGGATTTCCATGGTAAACTACTAATGAAAATAGCAATAAATGGGATAAAAACAAAAAGTACCCCCCCACAAAAAGCCCTAAATATCAATCTTAAACATGTATATACTTATATTTGTATTTGATTATATAAGTATAGTCATTGTCAAATGTGCTTATCTGGGGTTTCAACCAGACTGAGTGAAATAGCCATTATAAGACACCCAAAAAAAGAAGCCAGAACTATACCAGAATTATTTTCTTAGATTATCACTAATTACCTAGAGAAAAGGGAATTAGAGACTAATTCAGAAGCTGTATGTCTTATGTTTAATTATTTATAAGAATGTATAGTAGGGCTTCCCTGGTGGCGCAGTGGTTGAGAATCCGCCTGCGGATGCAGGGGACACGGGTTCGTGCCCCGGTCCGGGAAGATCCCACATGCCGCAGAGCGGCTGGGCCCGTGAGCCGTGGCCGCTGAGCCTGTGCGTCCGGAGCCTGTGCTCCTCAATGGGAGAGGCCACAACAGTGAGAGGCCCGCGTACCACCAAAAAAAAAAAGAATGTATAGTAAACCATATTGACTTATCAAAAAAGAAAGATCTCATTTTAATTACAAAGGTCTCTTTTATTTGCTTTATTTAAGCCATTGTTTAATCTTTAGGTTTGGTCTCCCTCCTCCAAGTTATTTTCTCTTTGATGGCTCATAGTATTGCTTTACTCTTTCATGTACATTAGGTTGTTGGGTTCTTTCACATGGTGATCATCTGGTAGATGGTGAACATGATAGATTTTGTCTTTGTGAGCAGGCTTCAAAGTAGTTGGCAAATATGTTGAATAAGATCTGCTGAAGGAATGGAAGTGACATGAGGGAGAAAAAGGCAAGAACGCTTGTGTTTGAGACTTGAGCATCTAGAAAAATGTCCTTTACTGGGATGGAGAAGACTGCATTAGGTATGAGAAAGAAGGACAGGTCCTCAGATTTAGGCATGCAAATGTTGAGATGCATCTAGTGGAGATATCAAGTAGCCTGGAGGCTACATGAATCTAGACCTTGGGGAAAAGGTTTGGGCTAGAGATACATATTTGGGAGTTGTCAGAATATAGATGGTATTTAAAGCCATAAGACTGGGTGGGATAACCTTAAGAGTACATATAGGTGGAAAAAAGTTGTTGTCCAAGGTCTGAGTCCTGAGACACTTCAACATATACAAATAAATGATTGCATGTAAAGTATGAGAAGAAAGGAGTTAAAGCTAACTTAATTTTTGAATTGGGAGTAACTAGAAGGCATTTTCATTCATTAAAAAGGTGAAAAAGAGACCTGGTTCAAGAGGAAATGAAAATTTTAGTCCTTGACAGTAGGTTTTTTGGAGTTCTGTTGTTGTTGGGTTTTTTTTTGTTTTTTTTTTTTTTTTTTTTCCTTGGCTGCGTCACACAGCTTGTGGGATCTTAGTTCCCCGAACAGGGACCGGGGATCAAACCCATGTGCCCCGCAGTGGAAGCATGGAGTCCTATCCACTGGACCGCCAGGGAATCCCGACAGTAGATTTTGAAATAACCAGTCATATGTCTTCATTAGGCAATTGGAAGTAGAGATCTGGCCCTCAGGAATGAGTTGGTAAGAGAGCTATAATTTGGGATTCCTTCTCACAGGGGAGATAGTTGCAATCATGAAAGGCACTACAGTTACCAAGGAAATGAGAAAAAATATATGTAGCACATCATGCATACAGAAAATCTACATTTTTGAGTATGAGAGAGGGAAAAGAATCTGTAAAGAAGATTAAGTAGGAAAGATGGGAAGAGAACTAAGATAGTGCTGTATCATAAATGAAGAAGAGGCTGTATAATGGTAAATGCAGCATAAGGCAAAGAAGATGAAGCCTAAGAAAAAGTCAAGATGGCAGAAAGATGATAAAACTGAGTCCCAAAGAAGCTGACTAATCCAAGGTAACACATATTTTTGGCAGAATCAGATTTTGAACCTAGATCTCCTGTATTTGTTTTTATACTATGTCATATACAGCAAGTGCATAAAACTAAGGCAGTCTCATTCAAATAAATTATGACATTACAAATATAAGAATAATCTCAATTATTCTTATAAAATTTGCTAGTAATTGATAATAATAATTGAATACTTAATGAACAGTGATAGACAAGCAGCAATTCTTCATTCTTCATTCTAGGTTACAGGATGTGCATCTGTCACTTACCTTGTCGACCAGTGAAACCAAACATTATTGGAGAACAGGTAATCACATGGTAGATTTGTTTTTTTTAGATTTAGCTGTCCCTAAAGAAAGTGCAATTTTGACTTGCTTTACGACTAAAATGTGCATATTCAGCAATGAGTTTAAGATTTTGTTTACAAGGGCTTTCAGATTACCATAGTAGGAAAAATATGAAATGTATGAAAGAAGTTGCTCTATTGAACTTTTCATTTTAAAGTTTTTAATTTCAGTCAGATCACCTGCTCTCTTCTGTTCAAAAGGAAAATTAACCCACTTACTAATTTTGGAATGGAGATTTTTAAATAGTAATTTTTTTCTTTCAAAATAAATTTTGATCATGGAATAAGAGCCTTTAATTTCTATGGTTTAGTAAATATCTTAATATGTGTCGATTCATACTCATCCTCCCTATGTTCTTCCTCTTAATTTGTCAAAGGACAGAATGAAGAAACTTTCTGAAATCTTACTAACTTTTTTTAAAAAGTATGTGTGTTTACTTTTAGGATAGATTTGACCTTTGGGAAATACAAATTATAAAATATTTTATAGTGACACTATCCTGAATGCATATTAGTTTGATGGGTCCTCATTATTAATTTTCCTTTCAAGTCACTAAAAAAAGTAAAGAACTGGGGTGGGGGGAACAAACATTTCTTAAGTAGTTAGGATAATGCTTAGTCCATTAACCCTATCTAAGATATTTTGAATATGATAACCACAATGCCATAAGGAACCTTGTGCAATATTCTTGACTATTCTCTCCTTGCTCTATGATCCCGAGTAAATAGGACGTAAGAGTAAAAAGGCATCAAAAGCAGGAAGGAGCTGTTAGAGTGGTATTTTTGTTCTTAGCTAAATAAGGAACTATAAAGTGAGAATTTTTACTTGGAAAAATAGACTTTTTATTCTGTCTCTAACATTTAGTAGTGTGCTAGAACTAGCTCAATTTTCCAGAAATCTTGAAAGCTCGTTGTTAAATGTGGCCATCATCAAAAATTAAATTATATAAACTTAAAAGTAAATAAATTATATTAAAAACAAAGGTAATGAATACTCAACTCACTACTTTCCATTTATTTTACTACATTTTACTTTTACCTGTGCTCTTAACGTTATTTATGTATTCTATATCCGCACTGTGGCAGTGTTCTCTGGTATGATATTGCACATCTCTTCCCAAATTCATGTTCAGTGATGTCACATTGGTAGCTGCAAATGTCACAGTTGTAGCTTGACCTCGGCCATGGTAGAGTACATAAACCACAGACAGCTGCAGACACTACAAATCAGGGCTTTATTTTCCTGGAGAGCCAGTTGCTATACATCTACCAGCACATTGCTGCTAGTGTCATACCGTTTGTGAAGTGCTGCTTATAGAAGATAGAGTACAGTTATTTGCTGATTAGAATGAATGGAAAAAACTAAGAAATTAAACTTGTGGCCTATTGTAAAATAAGATTAAAAAGCATATGTAAATATAGATAAGGAAGTAAAAATCCTTTCAAAGTCACATGGCAAAATGAATACTATCTTCTATATGTTAAACCCTAAATACACTAACATACATAAATTTACAATATTAAATAAACTTTTACTTCATTGTCTTAGTAACTTATTTATGTATTTAAATTAAATACTCTGTTTGATAGATATCCAGTAAAATGGGAGCCCATTATCATTGTATTATTTGTTCAGCAACAATCACCAGAAGGACGGATATGCTAGGACATGTTAGGCGCCATGTGAATAAAGGAGAGACTAAATCCACGTATATTGCTGGTAAGTTGAGCAATCTCATTAACATGTTAATAAGTAAATTCTTAAACAATGGTCTAATTATTCTTTTCAGATATCAAGCAGACAAAATACAGTGACTTAACCAAATCATTTAGTTAACTACAAATCTGTCAGGTTTTGTTTTGTATCTGTGAGACTCCCAACAATATTCAGCTGTTCTCAATTTAACAGATACATTTAATATCTGGGATAGATATTAAATATGGGTAGAAAAAAGTAACTGATGTTCAACTAAATAGAGGTATCTTAATGAAAGACTATAGAATTTTATTATGAATGACGGCTCCTGTACCAATAACTGTGTTATACTTATTATCGAAAAACACTGGAGAAAGGAGGTAGAGTGATATATACAGACTCTATTATCCTGAGTGATACCAAGTTATTAGTAGCTTGTTAATACTGAGACAGTTCCTTTGCAAGAATTAAGAATTAAGCCCTCCTGCCCTAAGGCATCCATTATATGTAATGAATTAACTTCTCTCATATACATATAGAATGGTACTCTGGACCTTTCCTTTAAGAATTGAAAAAAAAGTCACTGAAATAATTATTTGAAGAGCTTAATTTACTCACAGAACCTGGTTTGAGAAAGGCTGATCTTGTGAGATATGTGACTTGACACTTTGTTGAGTATAGAAAGATATATAACACAACACTAGGAAAGATTACTTTTATTTGGCATTGTAGGAAGGGAAATATGGTTCCCATTTAGTTAACATTCTGATAGTAACGTTATCAAGAAATCCAAACATAGAGAATCTCAATTATATTTCCCCCACACATATTACATATGTCTCTTTTCTTAAATATTTAAAGTATATTCACACAAACACATCACTGTTTCATTTGGGTTTATAGCTAAATGATTCTAATGTTTATTAAATGTAGAATAATTTTTTTACATTAGCTTACAGCTGTTTGAATATAATTTGTGATTTAAAATCATAATTATGAGAAAGTGTTCTGAAGTCAAGCACATTCAGGAAATATAGTGACTCTTAGTCATCCATGCCGGCTAATGGAATGTAACTACACAGAGAGGTTAATTTTCTAATGTTTAAATCACAGTAAAATATATTTAGCAACCAACCTATATAAACACAATGTAGTGTTTGATGAGTAATAAAGGTATTTTAGGATTTTGTGCTATCTTAGGTTGATTATTCTTAACTAGGTATACAGATATATTGATGTGCTAGACAGTTAAGATTTTAAGCTGACAAACTTTAATCCACCAAATACGTAACTGAGTACTACTCTTTTCCAGAGACAGTGCTAGGTAGGTCAGTTTGGGGAGATTTTTTTGGCATCTACTCAACTGATTTCATTAACATGAAATATTATAAAGGAAGGTTTTTTTTTAATGTATATTGTTTTTGATATTTAGAATTATTTTGTATTTCACTGGAAATCTTTTTTTTTTGTGTAATTTTAGCTTCTGCTGCCAAACCACCTAATGAAATTTTGAAAGAGGCAGACACAGATGTACAAGTTTGTCCCAACTATTCTGTACCGCAGAAAACAGATTCCTATTTTAATCCCAAAATGAAACTAAATCGGTAAGATAAATTAAAAACAGGATTATGGTATGTTTCAAATAATTACAGATGTACCTTTTCTTAATCTTTTTGTTCTAATATACTGAGACTTAAAACTAGATATAGATTGAAAATCATTTATTTTAGCATTTTCTCAGAATGATTGTTTTCTCTCTTTTTTCTACCAAACCAGTTTCTTTCTCAGAGTAAAATAGGTCTAACTTTATATAATTAAATGAACATGTTGGGCAAGTTGGGCAAGTTTGTGGGCAAGTTTTATTTATAAAATCATTATTCATAGTGAATACTTGTTAATAAAACCCAATTTGATTTGTAGTTTAATTTCACAGGTTTTTAGTTCTTGTACTGTTAAGTAAGGAATATAATATTAGGTCTCTTTCCAAAACAGTTTGCATAGTAAATACGAGCCCCATTTCTCACTATTCTTAAAATAAAATCTACAATGATGAAACCATGGTGCCGTAAAATTATTTGATTGTTATACTTTCTTCTAGGCAGCTAATATTCTGTACACTGGCTGCTTTGGCTAAGGAACGAAAACCTTTGGAATGTCTAGATGCCTTTGGAGCTACTGGTAAGTAATGAAGCCTTTTTGGAACCCCACTTTATCAGATCTGTACAGTATCTTTTCTTTCCCTTTTTTTTTTGTTTAGCCACTTTGAAAACTAAGGGTTTGTTTATATCATGTGAACCTGAAGAGATTTTTTTCCCAGTTTTATTGAGAAATAATTGGCATACATCACTGTACAGGTGTACACATTTGAGGTGTACAGCATGATGATTTGCTTTACATATATTGTGAAATGATTACCACAGTAGGTTCAGCTAACATCCATCATCTCATGTAGATACAATATCATAAGAAGAAAAGAAAGAAGAAAAAAATATTTCTCCTTGTGATGAGAACTCTTAGGATTTACCCTCTTAACATTCCTATATACCAGTGTTACCTGTACGTAGTCATCATGTTGTACATTTCATCCGTAGTACTTATTTATCTTATAATTGGAAATTTGTACCTTTTGCCCACCTTCTGGTACAGTATCTTTTCTTAGGAAATTTATATGGATATCGTATGTAGCAAAATATTTTGATATAAAAAAAGATCCAAGGTAAATTTTTTTATTGTGGAAAATTTTCAAATATATACAAAAGTAGAGCATATAATAAATGAATTCTTTTATATCCATCACTCACTTCAGAAATTACCAATTCATACTCAGTCTTGTATATGTATCCCCATGCACTTTCCCTTATACCTCATTCCCCCATTCTATATCCCCATTATTTTGAAACAAATCACAGATCATTTCATCTGTAAATATTTCAATGGGATATGTAAAAAACAAGGACTTTTAAAAATTAAAACCCATATACCATATCAAACAAAAAATTAAGAATAATTCTTTAATATCATCAAATGTTTAGATATGCCTAATTATTTCATAATTTTTTAAAATTCAAATCAGAATCCAAACAAAGACTATATATTTCAATTGTTTTTAGTATGTCTCTTAAGTCTCTTTTTAATCTTTATTACCTTCCATCATTTTGTGTGTATGTGTGATAATTATTTGTTGATATAAGAGGTCATTTGCCCTGTAGAGTTTCCCAGAGTCTAGATTTTTGCTGATTGCATCACCATGGTTCATATAAGATGAACCATCATGTGGTTCCTCTATCTCTCGTATTTCTGTAAATTGGCAGTTGGACCTTCAGGTTTGATCAGATTCAGATAGGATTTTTTTTTTTTTTTGCAAGAATACACATTTACTGTGATCAGTTATCAGTTGGTGTTTGGTTGTCTCTTTTTTGTGATGCAGTAAATATTGCTTAGTCATTAGGCAGTGGGGTACGGTGAAATTTTAAAGATTGAGAACATTTTTCCCAAAAGGACTTAACAGTAGAGAAAAGATAATGGAAAAAGTAGAAAATTTCTAAGAAGCCACTTGTACCTAATCCATGTCTTACTTCTTAAAGGTTATAGGAGTGTATTCTTGGGAAGTTTGTACCAATAGGATGAAAGCATGACTTAGCTCTCCTTAAGTTCCTCTCCTCATGGAGAACTAGTGGTTGAAAACATGGACTGTGGAATCAAACTGGCTGCATTCAAATCCCAGCTTTATAACATGGCAGCTGTCTAACCACAGGAAATTTATGCTTCAGTTTCCTCATCTATCTAAAGGAAGGGTACCCACCATAAAATAATGTGAAGATTAGGTAAATTAACATATGTAAAGAAATTGGAACAGTGTCTGGTATATAGCAAATGCTATAAAAGTATTCAGTATCATCATTATTGTATTATTACTACTTCTACTGCCATCATCATCATCATTAGTAATGTCTCTGTAAATATGGTAAATGTGATGAAGTAGTGATTTTAAGCTGATCACATCCTCTGAACCAGTTGGATTTTTTGTTTTTAATATTTGTTTGTTTATTTGGCTGGGTTGGGTCTTTGTTGCAGCATGCAGCATATTCATTGTGGCATGTGGGATCTTTTGTTGTGGCACTCATTGTGGTGCGCAGCTCTTCGTAGCAGCACGCATGTTTCTCTATAGTTGTGATATGCGGATTTTCTCTTCTCTAGTTGTGGCGTGGGCTCCAGAGCACATAGGCTCTGTAGTTTGTGGCACACAGGCTCTCTAGTTGGGGTGGGTGAGCTCAGTAGTTATGGTGCGTGGGCTTAGTTGCCCTGCAGCATGTGGGATCTTAGTTCCCTGACCAGGGATTGAACCCACGTCCCCTGCATTGGAAGGCAGATTCTCTACCACTGGACCACCAGGGAAGTCCCACCAGTCGGATTTTAAATTTGAATCAATTTTTACTCCTTTTCCTGCCACTGTCCCCACATACACTCAACCACCAGATCTGTTCTAATTTTTCTTTTGTATTATGACTCATACTCCTTTTCCATTCCATATCCACCAGTGTAATGATTTTTAGCAATATCTCTCTCACCCAGTCTGTCTTGTATGCTATTGCAAATAGCCCTTCCTCTGAAATACTGAATTGATAAGTTACTTCTCAGTCAAAAAAATCATGCATTTTTATTGCCTAAATAGAGTTCAGCTTCTCAGATTGCAATTTTTTTAACATCTTTATTGGAGTATAACTGTTTTACAATGGTGTGTTAGTTTCTGCTTTACAACAAAGTGAATCAGTTATACATATACATATGTTCCCATATCTCTTCCCTCTTGCATCTCTCTCCCTCCCACCCTCCCTATCCCACCCCTCTAGGTGGTCACAAAGCACCAAGCTGATCTCCCTGTGCTATGCGGCTGCTTCCCACTACCCATCTATTTTACGTTTGGTAGTGTATATATGTTCATGCCACTCTCTCACTTCGTCACAGCTTACCCTTCCCCCTCCCCATATCCTCAAGTCCATGCTCTAGTAGGTCTGTGTTTTATTCCCATCCTACCCCTAGTCTCTTCATGACATTTTTTTTTTCTTAGATTCCATATATATGTGTGAGCATACGGTATTTGTCTTTCTCCTTCTGACTTACTTCACTCTGTATGACAGACTCCAGGTCCATCCACCTCACTACAAATAACTCAGTTTCATTTCTTTTTATGGCTGAGTAATATTCCATTGTATATATGTGCCACATCTTCTTTATCCATTCATCTGTTGGTGGACACTTAGGTTGCTTCCATGTCCTAGCTATTGTAAACAGAGCTGCAATGAACATTTTGGTGAATGATGCTGGCTGTGGGTTTGTCATATATGGCCTTTATTATGTTGAGGAAAGTTCCCTCTATGCCTACTTTCTGTAGGGTTTTTTATCATAATGGGTGTTGAATTTTGTCAGAAGCTTTCTCTGCATCTATTGAGATGATCATATGGTTTTTCTCCTTCAGTTTGTTAATATGGCGTATCACGTTGATTGATTTGCTTATATTGAAGAATCCTTGCATTCCTGGGATAAACCCCACTTGATCATGGTGTATGATCCTTTTAATGTGCTGTTGGATTCTGTTTGCTAGTATTTTGTTGAGGATTTTTGCATCTATGTTCATCAGTGATATTGGCCTATAGTTTTCTTTCTTTGTGACGTCTTTGTCTGGTTTTGGTATCAGGGTTATGGTGGCCTCATAGAATGAGTTTGGGAGTGTTCCTCCCTCTGCTATGTTTTGGAAGAGTTTGAGAAGGATAGGTGTTAGCTCTTCTCTAAATGTTTGATAGAATTCGCCTGCAAAGCCATCTGGTCCTGGTCTTTTGTTTGATGGAAGATTTTTAATCACAGTTTCAGTTTCAGTGCTTGTGATTTGTCTGTTCATATTTTCTATTTCTTCCTGATTCAGTCTCGGCAGGTTGTGCATTTCTGAGACTTTGTCCATTTCTTCCAGGTTGTCCATTTTATTGGCATACAGTTGCCTGTAGTAACCTCTAATAATCTTTTGTATTTCTGCAGTGTCCGTTGTTACGTCTCCTTTTTCATTTCTAATTCTGTTGATTTGAGTCTTCTCCCTTTTTTTTCTTGATGGGTCTGGCTAATGGTTTATCAATTGTGTTTATCTTCTCAAAGAACCAGCTTATAGTTTTATTGATCTTTACTATTGTTTCCTTCATTTCTTTTTCATTTATTTCTGATCTGATCTTTATGATTTCTTTCCTTCTGCTAAATTTAGGGTTTTTTTGTTCTTCTTTCTCTAATTGCTTTAGGTGCAAAGTTAGTTTGTTTATTCAAGATGTTTCCTGTTTCTTAAGGTAGGATTGTATTGCTATAAACTTCCGTCTTAGAACTGCTTTTGCTGCATCCCATAGGTTTTGGGTCTTCGTGTCTCCATTGTCATTTGTTTCTAAGTATTTTTTGATTTCCCCTTTGATTTCTTCAGTGATCACTTCGTTATTAATTAGTGTATTGTTTAGCCTCCAAGTGTTTATATTTTTTTACAGACCTTTCCTGTAATTGATATCTAGTCTCATAGCGTTGTGGTCGGAAAAGATACTTGATACGATTTCAATTCTCTTAAATTTACCAAGGCTAGATTTCTGACCCAAGATATGATCTATCCTGGAGAATGTTCCATGAGCACTTGAGAAAAATGTGTATTCTGTTGTTTTTGAATGGAATGTCCTATAAATATCAATTAAGTCCATCTTCTGTAATGTATCATTGAAAGCTTGTGTTTCCTTATTTATTTTCATTTTGGATGATCTGTCCATTGGTGAAAGTGGGGTGTTAAAGTCCCCTACTATGATTGTGTTACTGTTGATTTCCCCTTTTATGGCTGTTAGTATTTATTTGCCTTATGAATTGAGGTGCTCCTATGTTGAGTGCATAAATATTTACAATTGTTATATCTTTTACATGGATTGATCCCTTGATGATTATGTAGTGCCCTTCTTTGTCTCTTCTAATAGTTTTTATTTTAAAGTCTATTTTGTCTGATATGAAAATTGCTACTCCAGCTTTCTTCTGATTTCCATTTGCATGGAATATCTTTTTCCATCCCCTCACTTTCAGTCTGTATGTGTCCCTAGGTCTGAAGTGGGTCTCTTGTAGACAGCATATATATGGCTCTTGTTTTTGTATCCATTCAGCCAGTCTGTGTCTTTTGGTAGGAGCATTTAATCCATTTACATGTAAGGTAATTATCGATATGTATGTTCCTATTACCATTTACTTGTTTCGGGTTTGTTCTTCTAGGTCTTTTCCTTCTCTTGTGTTTCTTGCCTAGAGAAGTTCCTTTAGCATTTGTTGTAAAGCTGGTTTGGTGGTGCTGAACTCTCTCAGCTTTTGCTTGTCTGTAAAGGTTTTAATTTCTCCATCAAATCTGAATGAGATCCTTGCTGGTTAGAGTAATCTTGGTTGTAGGTTTTTCTCCTTCATCACTTTAAATATGTCCTGCCACTCCCTTCTGGCTTGCAGAGTTTCTGCTGAAAGATCAGCTGTTACGTTAGCCTTATGGGGATTCCCTTGTGTGTTATTTGTTGTTTTTCCCTTGCTGCTTTTAATATGTTTTCTTTGTATTTAATTTTTGATAGTTTGATTAATATGTGTCTTGGCATGTTTCTCCTTGGATTTATCCTGCATGGGACTCTCTGTGCTTCCTGGACTTGATTGACTATTTCCTTTCCCATATTAGGGAAGTTTTCAACTATAATCTCTTCAAATATTTTCTCAGTCCGTTTCTTTTTCTCTTCTTCTTCTGGGACCCCTATAATTCAAATGTTGGTACGTTTAATGTTGTTCCAGAGGTCTCTTAGACTGTCCTCAGTTCTTTTCATTCTTTTTTCTTTATTCTGCTCTGCAGTAGTTATTTCCACTATTTTATCTTCGAGGTCACTTATCCATTCTTCTGTCTCTGTTATTCTGCTATTGATCCCATCTAGAGTATTTTTCATTTCATTTATTATGTTGCTCATCGTTGCTTGCTTCCTCTTTATTTCTTCTAGGTCCTTGTTAAATGCTTCTTGCATTTTGTCTATTCTATTTCCAACATTTTGGATCATCTTTACTATCATTATTCTGAATTCTTTTTCAGGTAGACTGCCTATTTCCTCTTCATGTGTTAGGTCTGTGGGTTTTTACCTTGCTCCTTCATCTGCTGTGTGTTTTTCTGTCTTTTCATTTTGCTTACTGTGTTTGAGGGTCTCCTTTTTGCAGCCTGAAGGTTCGTAGTTCCCATTGTTTTTGGTGTCTGTCCCCAGTGGCTATGGTTGGTTCAGTGGGTTGAGTAGGTTTCCTGGTTGGGGGGACTAGTGCCTGTGTTCTGGTGGATGAGACTGGATCTTGTCTTTCTGGTGGGCAGGTCCACGTTTGGTGGTGTGTTTTGGGATGTTGGTAGCCTTATTATGATTTTAGGCAGCCTGTCTGCTAATGGATGGGGCTGTAGTCCTGTCTTGCTATTTGTTGGGCATAGGGTGTCCAGCACTGTAGGTTTCTGGTCGTTGAGTGAAGCTCGGTCTTGGTGTTGAGATGGAGATCTCTGGGAGATTTTCGCCATTTGATATTATGTGGAGCTGGGAGGTCTCTTGTGGACCAGTGTCCTGAAATTGGTTCTCCCATCTCAGAGACACAGCCCTGATGCCTGGCTGGGGCACCAAGAGCCTTTAATCCACACGGCTCAGAATAAAAGGGAGAAAAAATAGAAAGGAAAGAAAGGAAGGAAGGAAGCAAGGAGGAAAGGTAGGAAGAAATGAAGGAAGGGAGGAATTAAGAAAGGAAGGTAGGGAGGAAGAAAGGGAGGGGGGAGGGAGGAAGCAAGGAAGGAAGGGAGGAAGGAAGCAAGGAAGAAAGGAGGAAAGAAAGGAAGGAAGAAGAAAAATAAATTAGGATAAAATAGTTATTAAAGTAAAAAACAATTATTAAGAAGAAAAATTTTATTAAAAAGAAAACAGTTCAGTCAGAACCCTTGGACAAACGGTGAAAGCAAAGCTATACAGACAAAATCTCACACAGAAGCACACACATACACACTCACAAAAAGAAAAAAGGGGAAAATAATAACATATCTTGCTCCCAAAGTCCACCTCCTCAACTTGGGATGATTCGCTGTCTATTCAGGTTTTCCACAGATGCAGGGCACACTTCAAGCTGATTGTGGAGCTTTAATCCGCTGCTTCTGAGGCTGCTGGGAGAGACCTCCCCTCTCTTTGTTCACACAGCTCCTGGTGTTCAGCTTTGGATTTGGCCCCGCCTCTGCGCGTAGGTCGTCCAAGGGCGCCTGCTCTTCTCTCAAACAGGACGGGGTTAAAGGAGCAGCTGATTCGGGGGCTCTGGCTCACTCAGGCCGGGGGGAGGGAGGAGCACGGATGCTGGGCGAGCCCGCGGCGGCAGAGGCCAGCATGACATTGCACCAGCCCGAGGCACGCCGCGTGTTCTCCCGGGGAAGCTGTCCCTGGATCCCGGAACCCTGGCAGTGGCGGGCTGCACCGGCTCCTGGGAGCGGAGGTGTGGAGAGTGACCTGTGCTCGCACACAGGCTTCTTGGTGGCGGCAGCAGCAGCCCTAGCATCCCTTGCCCGTCTCTGGTGTCCGCGCCGACAGCCGCGGCTTGGGCCCGTTTCTGGAGCTCCTTTACGCTGCGAGCTTAATACCCTCTCCTCTCGCACCAGGAAACAGAGGCAAGAAAAAGTCACCTGTCTCTTTGGCAGCTCCGCGCCCGTCTCTGGAGCTCCTTTAAGCGGCGCGCTTAATCCCCTCTCCTTGCGCCCCAGGAAGCAAAGAGGGAAGAAAAGGTCTTTTGCCTCTTCCGCAGCTCCAGACTTCTCCCGGACTCCCTCCCGGCTAGCCGTGGTGCACTAACCCCTTCAGGCTGTGTTCACGCCGCCAACCCCAGCCCTCTCCCGGCTTCCGACTAAAGCCTGAGCCTCAGCTCCCAGCCCCCGCCCGTCCCGGCGCATGAGCAGACGAGCATCTCAGGCTGGTGAGTGCTGGTCAGCACTGGTCCTCTGCGGGAGTCTCTCCACTTTGCCCTCTGCACCCGTTACTGCGCTCTCCTCTGCGGCTTCGAAGCTCCCCCGTCCGCCACCCGCAGTCTCCACCCGCGAAGGGGCTTCTAGTGTGTGGAAACCGTTCCTCCTTCACAGCTCCCTCTGACTGGTGCAGGTCCCGTCCCTATTCTTTTGTCTCTGTTTATTCTTTTTTCTTTTGCCCTACCCAGGTACTTGGGGTGTTTCTTGCCTTTTGGGAGGTCTGAGGTCTTCTGCCAGCGTTCAGTGGGTGTTCTGTAGGAGCAGTTCCATGCGTAGATGTATTTCTGATGTATTTGTGGGGAGGAAGGTGATCTCCGCGTCTAACTCTTGCGCCATCTTCTCTCCGCCCTCTCAGATTGCAATTTAATATCCTCTGTAATCGGACCCAACCTACTTTTTCAGATTTATTTCCCAGCGTTTTCCCTGACACAACTTCTCTCTCTCTTTCTCTCTCTCTTTTTACATTCAATAAAATGTATTAAATGTCTATCCTAGACTGGGTACTATATACATTTCTTGATAGTGGAATCATTTTTTTTCCCTCCAGTTTTATTGAGATATAATCAACATATAACATTGTATATAAGTTTTAGATATACAACATAATGATTAGCTATATGTATATATTGTAAAATGATCACCAAAAAAAATTAACATCCATCACCTCACAGTTACAGATTTTTTTTCCCGTTTTTATGAGAACTTTTACGTTCTGCTTTCTTAGTCACTTTCCAATAAACAGTACAGTATCATTAACTATAATCACCCTGCTATACATTATATCCCCAGAACATATTTATCTTACAACTGCAAGTCTGTACCCTTTGACAATATCCACCCAGTTCTCCCACCCTTCCAGTCTCCATCTCTGGCAGCCACAAATCCGATCTCCATTTCTGTGAGTTTGGTTTTTTTAGATTCCACTGATGTTAGATCATACAGTATTTGTCTTTCTCTCTCTGATTTATTTCACTAAGCATACTGCCTTCAGGGTCCATCCATGTTGTCTGAAATGGCAGGATTGCCTTCTGTTTTATGGATGAATGGTATTCCACTGGGTGTATATATATATACTACATATTCTTTATTCATTCATCCATCTGTGGACACTTAGATTGTGTCCATGTCTTGGCTATTGTAAATAATGATGCAATGAACTATTTTTTTTACCTGAAATCACTAAAACTATCATTTAAGTAAGATCTTCTAACCCTTTTCTTTTTAATGTGCCTTGGTAAACTTAAATCAAGCTCATAGCAGTCATTTTGCATGTTTCCCCATCTCTTAAAACGTGGATAGGGACTTCCCTGGTGGCGCAGTGGTTAAGACTCCGCACTCCCAATGCAGGGGGCCCAGGTTTGATCCCTTATCCAGGAACTAGATCCCACATACATGATGCAACTAAGAGTTCGCATGCCACAACTAAGGAGCCCACCTGCCACAACTAAGACCCAACGCAACCAAATAAATATAAAATGTGAACATTAGAACTTACTTCACAAGCTTGTTATAAGAATAGGAAAATATATGTAAAGACCATGACACATAGTAAATGCTAACTTTTTACATTTATGAAGCACATGTAGGGAGAAGATGGTTAATACTTCCTATAAATAGGGGTTTTTCTACTCCATATTGGCTAGGCTTGTGTCACCATCTCTCACTGTGTAGTGAATGCCCCTTATGACTCAAGTCCAATAGGAATAGAAAGCCTGTGAGAAGGGCCCTCTTGGTCTCAATTCCTCTTGGTCATTTGCTTACACATACAAAGTTGTTCTTTTTCATTCACAATGATGCTGTCGTGCAGTATTTGAAAAGCACTGATCCAGGAAAGTTGTTTTCATATTTTGGTGCATTAGGGTAAACTTCAGCAGGAGAAGTTCCAACTACCCATCTTCCCTTCAAGTAGAGTAATTGCACTCTTACTTATATTGTATATTGGGTTTCTAAGATTTTGTTTCAAAGACGTATTACATTGTAGAAAGAAAGAAAAAAAAATCCTACCAAAGCCCAAAT
Source organism: Kogia breviceps (assembly GCF_026419965.1). Classification (NCBI taxonomy): domain Eukaryota; kingdom Metazoa; phylum Chordata; class Mammalia; order Artiodactyla; family Physeteridae; genus Kogia; species Kogia breviceps. The sequence continues at coordinate 27,207,063 of NC_081310.1, read as the reverse complement.
AAAGAACATACATGGATATTTTATTTGAACATGGATTATAGAAAAGTTTTTTACAAACTATTAATGGAAATCTGTTGGACACATTTTCTTGTGGTAAATTTTCTTCAGAGGCATTTTAGTGAGAAAGTAGAAATAAGAATTATTTATGAAAGTATTAAGATTTTGAAAGAATTGTTTTTGTTATTTATAAAATTATATTCTTTATTATTATTATACTACTTTTATTCTTTATTACAATTTAAAAACTCATTTTTCCTCCAATTTTTCCCAAGGGATAATGGGATTACAATGGGCAAAACACCTTGGAAATGCAGTCCAGGTTACAATTAATGATTTGAATGAAAACTCTGTGACGTTGATTCAGGAGAACTGCCATTTAAACAAATTGAAAGTGGTGGTGGACAGTAAGGAAAAGGAAGAGAGCGATGATATTCCTGAAGAAGGAGAGGAAAACTTTGGTAATATTAAGGTGACCAAAATGGATGCCAATGTACTGATGCATTTGAGATCTTTTGATTTCATGTAAGTGAAAAAAATTGTGTCACTTTCTAAACTGACTTGGATTTGGCAGGAGGTGGGGTAGGGAGGGGGCCGTTAAAAATTAACATAGTTTGTCACTGTTTGTTTATTTAAATTAATACAGTTTTTTGGCATTGGCCTAAGGAATGCAGTAAGAACATTTTCTAGCATTTGAAATAAAATGCCTGGGCATGACAATTTCCTCTAAGCCTGATTTATTTTTACATGTCTAACATATCATATGATCATTTTATTGCTTACTTTAAAAACATAATTATGTATTTAAAATAGATTTATGAAGTCCTTTTGAATTCATGGAATGTAGTCATTAGAAATAATGACAATGGTATTATTTTGGATACAAGTATGATTTTAAATATGTCTATATTCTTTCTGATTTTAGACACCTAGATCCTTTTGGAACATCTGTGAACTATCTTGATTCTGCATTCAGAAACATAAGAAACCTTGGCATAGTGTCAGTGACTTCTACAGATATCAGTTCTTTATATGCCAAGGCACAACATGTTGCCCGGCGTCACTACGGCTGTAACATTGTCCGAACTGAATATTACAAGGAGCTAGCAGCCAGAATTGTTGTAGCTGCAGTGGCAAGGTACCAAATAGCCAACAGTATACCTCGTCTGGGTATATGATAAAAAGAAATAATATTACAAGAAGTGTTTCATTCTTCAAAATATGCACGAAATACAAATTCCATATTCCACATATGTAATCTTGATTTGTTTGGTAATCTTATGTTATCTGTTAGTATTTGATTTAAAAGCTTGTGCCTAAAATAGTTTACTCTTCAATTTAAAATGTTATTAAAATAAAGTAGTAAGAAAGAAAATATTGAAAGTTAATTTCAAATCAGTTTATTTCAACAGTGTAGGGGACAGCACCATGAAAAGGGAAAGTAAAGACTTGTTTTTAGATTTAGAAACTAGCATTTTTTAATGTCCATTTCATCTTTTATTTATGTAGTTTTAAAAAATGGCTTATAAACTTGATTCAAATCAATACATACAAAGTTTTAGTTTAGAACTGTAGAGGGAAAACTACGTACATAAACGGTGTATCAAGTAGAATTTAATCCAAAAGTATATAAAAGTAATAATGGCAAGGACTTTGCTTATTTATTTTTCACTGACTGTTCAGTTCCTGCATGTAGTTAGTACTCAATAAACATATAGTTTAGAGGAAGCTTTTATAGAAAAAAGTAGATAAAAAGAAAGAAAGATGGTTGTGATGACAAGAAACAAAGTGACACTGAAAACCAGAGACTAATGAGAAGATTTCATAAGGGAAAATGTGTAGTTACTAAAATTCTGCCAAGCATCCTATATATCCTGTGTTTCAATTTGTGTAGAAGTTATAGTAATGATCTTTTAAAATCACTGCTACTAAGAATTGAATTTTCCTTATTTTCCTATAACCCATCAATTTGTTTCAATTTGTGTAGAAGTTATAGTAATGATCTTTTAAAATCACTGCTACTAAGAATTGAATTTTCCTTATTTTCCCATAACCCATCCATAGTTTACTGTCCAAGTTAGTATTGTCAGTATAATGCCAAACAAAGGAAAATGATAAGCTCCCAAAATAACTTTAAAAAATTTTTCCAGAGCTGCAGCCCGATGTAACAAAGGCATAGAAGTACTGTTTGCAGTGGCTCTGGAACATTTTGTATTGGTTGTTGTGAGAGTTTTGAGGGGGCCTACTTCCGCAGATGAAACAGCCAAGAAGATTCAGTACCTAATCCATTGTCAGTGGTGTGAAGAGAGAATTTTTCAGAAGGATGGTAATATGGTAGAAGGTAAATTCAAGTTCTTTTGACTGTATATTCTGTTTATGTATAAGCCTCCAATGAATAAGCCTTTATCACATCCCTAATTATACATATTGTTGTCCTTTGATTTTAAAGATTACAGTGCTAACTTTATTTCCTATACTGGATTTCCTTTCATCAACAGACAAGACATTCGTGTGAGTTCATTAAAATCATTTACTCATCATAATTTATGCTCTCTAGCCCTGCCCTCTGTTGAAACATCTAGAAATAACCTAGTTTCCACTGTCACTAATTTTAGGAACATTAAGTCAGATTACCTCTTTGTCTAGGATGTTTCAAATCATTAATTCTATAAAAATAATTTTCATGTTTCTGACTGAATATAAAAGCCATCAGTTATAAAATTCATTCAGTAAAACATCTATTGAGCCTCTACTATATGCCAGGCCTGGGGAATCAAGGAAAAAGATGTGGCTTGTGCCCTCATCAAGCTGTTTCTATTTTGCTTTTCTGGGACATAGAGTTGCCCATTGTTTTCTTTTAGGTTCTTGGCATTTTTTAAATATGGATTTTTAAGAACTCCTTAATATACCAGAGTTTAACCCTTGTGATATAACGACAGTTGCAGATATTTTTTTCTCATTTTGTCACTTGTGTTTGCATCTTTTTTTTTTTTTACCTTTTCACGCAGAAGTTTTTCATTGTTGCTGTTGTGAAGTTAATCAAACTTTTAATATACTCGATTTTGTCTGTAGTTGAAAAGAGCTTTCCTATCCTATATTATTCAAGGAAGGTTACGTTTCATTGAATAGTTCACCTCTTCACTGATTTGAGACTACCATATTTATCTTATACTAAAATCCCACATGTATTTGAGTTTGTTTCTGGATTTTCTATTCTTTTCCAGTGGCTGGATGTTCATACACCTCTATCCCACTGTTTTGATTACAGAAGACTTTTAGTGTTGTTTAATATCTCTTAAGACAATCCCTTCTCATAGCTCTATTTTCAGTGTTCTGACATTGGATCCTTTTTTTTGGCTTAACAAAAAATAAACAAACCAGTTGGTGGTTTATCTTGATCACATTAAGGAGGACAGAGATTGTTATGGTTTTGAAGCTTCCTAAGAACCCAGTATGCTTTTCTTTTGTCCAGGAGTTAATACTTTTGTTACAGTGTTAATTGATAGTAGGAATGGAGGGCATCCTGTCATGTTCCTTGTTTTAGTTCCCTCTGGTGCTTTCTGATTCATACTTGAATCTGAGATACTATCATTTATCATGTTGAGAAATGTTCATTTACAATTTTCATTTCATATCATGTTCATTTACAATTTTACTATGTTTTATCATGATGTTGAATTTTGTCACGTTTTTTCCAGCATCTGTGGAGGTGATTATATGGTATTTCTCCTTAGATCTATTAATTTGATTAATTGTAATAAAATTTCCCAATATCAAATCATTCTGACCTTCTAGAATAAACTACTGTCAGGAAATATTCTTTTATTATGGATTCTGTTTACTGAATTTTAAACGGAGTTCTGTTTCAATATCATAAGATGATATATAGTTTTCCTTTTTAGAATAATTTTGATTGGGCTTTAGAATTAGTTTAAATTCCCTTCAAAAAGAATTTGGAACTTTTACATTGTTTTCAATGCTTGGGAACAGTTTAGCTAGCATCAGAATTATTTGTTCACTAAAGGGTTAATAGTATTCACTCAGCTTTTCTAATTTATTTGCATAGAGTTGAGCCAAGTGATGTCTAATGATTCTTGCTAATTTCTTTGGTTTCTATGGTTACATTCTCCTTATTTTTTAAAGTTTTAGTATTTGTCCTTTCTGCCCTTTTCTCTTAACTATATTAGATACTGATTTATCTAGTCTGTTATTTTCTTAATGTTTACTTTTATAGTAGCAAATATGTGTATGTTTCTGTAATTTGGATTTATCGGTTTTAAGTAATATACTTTGGCTTTTTGGTAACATAAATGAGGTAATAGCCTGCCATTTTCCATTTTCCCTTCCTAATTTTTGTCCATTGTACCATTTTTATGTTATATGTAACATTTATATTCTATTTTGCCAGTATAATCCACACATTAAATATATTCAGTGCTCATCATCAGTGTTCTTGCCATAATTTCTTGAATTATGTATTGGTTGGCTAAATTTAACTTTCTGAGTTTAGTCAGGAGGGAGTCATGGGGAAAATACTCCTTGATTTCTTGCATGTTTAAAGCTCCCTGTTTATAGCTTTATACTTAAAAAGTTTAAAGAGTTTGAGTGCCTTGTCGAAATTGTTTTATTGTCTTCTATTACTGAATATTATTGTAACTTTTCCTTCTTTTATATGACATAATTATTTTGCCTGGCTGCCCAAAGGAATATTTATTTTTGAAATACTATGTTCTAACCTTATTTTTAGGATCAGTTTTCCTAATCATGGCAATCCCCTTTCATCATGTAGCTTCAAATATCCTTTCAAGAAAGCTTTCTTAAATATTTTTTAATTCTAATATTTGTCTTACCTTGTACTATTATGCGTGTACTCTCTTCAACCTGTCTTCTTTAACTATCATTTTATCTAAAAATATTCATATATATATTTAATTGTTGTATCATCTTTGGCTCTTTTGTCATTATGAGATGTCTGTCTTTATCCCTGATATTTCTTATCTGAAAGCTTATAGTCTGATATTAATTTAAATACCACTCTCATAGTTACTATTTGCATAATATATTATTTTATCCTTTTAGTTTCAATCTGTAAGTGTCTTATTAGATCTTGCTTTTTTATCTAATCAGATTGTTTCTGCCTTTTGATGAGAGTGTTCAGACCATTCAGTAGTTATTAAAATGTTTGGCTTTTCAGCACTTTTACTATTTGTTTTATATGTATCTTGTCTTCTGTGTTCCTCCTTTGCTGCCTTCATAGTGTTAAATATTTTTTTACTGTGTCGTTTTAATTAATTCCTCTGTTGGTTTCTTAGCTATGTTTTTTCCAGTTATCTTAATGGTTTCTCCAGGGATTATAATATATACCTTTAACTTACCTTGATCTACCTCAGGTTAATACTGACTTAAGACTGGCAAAATGTGGCAACTTTGCACTAATATAATTCTGTTTTTCTCTCACCTCCTGTGCTATTTTTGTCATATGTTAATTACATCTACAGACCCAATCCAATAATATAGTATTATTTTTTAAATCTTACGAGTTTATAAGAAAATTAAGAAAAGGGACACACACACATATCTTTCATAGTTACCCACATAATTACCTTTCCAGTGCTCTTTATTCCTTCCTTTGGATTCAAATTACTCTGTAAAATTTCCTTTCAACCTGAAGAACCCCCTTTAGTATTTCTTACAGGGTGAGTCTGCTACAACAAATTCTCCTAGTTTTTGTTTACCTGGGAATGGCTTTATTTCACCTTCTTTTTTGAAGGATAGTTTTGCTGGATGTAGAATTATTGGTTTATATTTTTTTTTTTCCTCTCAGCACTTCAAGTATGTCATTCCAGTGCCTTCTGGCCTCTATTATTTCTGATTAAAAGTCAGCCATTAATTGTATTTTTTGTTATTTATTTATTTATTTATGGCTGCGTTGGGTCTTCGTTGCTGTGCATGGGCTTTCTCTAGTTGCAGTGAGTGGGGGCTACTCTTCGTTTTGGTGTGCAGGCTTCTCATTGTGGTGGCTTCTCTTGTTGCAGAGCATGGGCTCTAGACAGGCGGACTTCAGTAGTTGTGACTCATGCGCTCTAGAGCACAGGCTCAGTAGTTGTGGTGCACAGGCTTAGTTGTTCTGCAGCATTGGGATCTTCTCAGACCAGGGCTCAAACCCATGTCCCCTGCTTTGGCGGGCCGATTCTTAACCACTGCGCCACCAGGAAGTCCCCATTAATTGTATTGTTGTTCCCTCATACTTGATAAGTTATTTTTCTCTTACTGCTTTCAAGATTCTCTGTGTAGCTTTCAGCAGTTTGATTATTATGTGTCTGAGTGAGTCTCTGTGTTTATCCTACTTGGAATTCAGAGCTTCTTAGGTCCCTAGATAATTGTTTTTTATCAAATTGGGGCACTATCTTGCTTCTCCAACCTAAACCTTTATCACTTCAAACTGAAGACAAATATCTTCTGTAATTACTAATCATGGATTAAGAGGAGTTATATAATCATAAGCTGCTTCAAGTACAGTTTTCTAACCAATCCCTTTAACAGTTGTCCTAGAGCTACTCTAGTGTCATTCATCCTTGCTTTTTAGGTTCATATAGCTCACAGGCTATTTCTGCCTTTAATAGCTATTCTCCCCAGTGTGGTTTTCTTCCAGTAGTATGATCTCACAGCTTGTAGGCTTGCAGAAAGCACTGAATGATTTGGGATGTGTGATGACTCATCTTATTTTCCAGCACTATTTAGGAATTTTTCATAAAAATATATTTTCTATCATTTCTAGAGATTTGGAATAAGAAGAGAAGACAGGTTTAAGGTTTAAATGCTCAGTCCACCATCCTAATCTTGGTTTCAATGCAACAAAATCAGTTACAGAATCCACTCTGGCTTTTTAAGATATAGATTTCATAAATATCTTTGATGAAACTCTGGAAAGTTTCGGTCCTCCTGGATAATTGGTTTAGTGCCCTATGGTTTCTTTTCTGTTTTTTCCTAATTCAGTTTTCCTTTATTTAAGAAATAACAGACCTCTTCAGTGTTTAAAAGGGTATCAGTAATGTGAGTTTCCCTCAATAAAAAAGAATCTGTGTTTTTTACCTCATACCCCAGTGTGACTGTGTTCCTGCCCTTAAAATTATAAATCAGTTCTTTCTTACATGGAGTTTATTATCCTTTCATATCTCACCATGTGTGTTTTACAGTATCAACAAGTAACTAAACTCAAATACACTGTTCAGATTTGATCCTGAATCCATAAAAACCTAACATCTTTCCCTCTCTATCAGAAGTGCTTCATGTTGCTGTATAATTTTGGACTGTTACTACAGTGGGTTTTTTTCTTTTTTTTAATATATTTTTAATTGACATGTAGTTGATTTACAGTGTTATGTTTATTTTTGCTGTACAGCAAAGTGACTCAGTTATACACATATATACATTCTTTTTTATATTCTTTTCCATTATGGTTTATCCCAGGAGATTGGATATAGTTCCCTGTGCTATACAGTAGGACCTTATTGTTTATCCATTCTAAACATAATAGTTTGCAACTACTTATGCCAAATTCCCAATCCATCCCTCCCCTTTACCCTAATTAAACATTTTAAAGGATTTTTTACTTAATAAATTGCTATAAAGCAATATGATTTGTTGTCTGCATTTTGTTTGTAATCATACAGGACTTGCAGAGTGTAAATGATTGTCTTTCAAAAAAGTCAGGTCACTTAGAATTTTTTATGTTTATCAATTTGTAATACATAATTTAAAAAATCAAATAGTTCCATAAGTCTTATTAATAAAATAATGATATCTGCCCCACTCCCTAAAGTCAACAGCTAAAACCTCAGCTGTTTCTTCTAATATTTAAAGTCTTTAATGTTTAGTGTCTTCCCTATTTCTAAGTAGCATGCTTATACTGCCTATAACTTCCTTTCATGGAAGAAGAGTATTCAGCATCTCAAGCCAGCCCAGTCACATGCATGTACTTCTCCTCTCCAGTGTTGGCTTAATCAATATTCAGTGTTTATATATATATATATATTTATTTGTTTTATTTTATTTTATTTTTTGCTGTACGCGGGCCTCTCACTGTCGCGGCCTCTCCCACTGCAGAGCACAGGCTCCGGATGCGCAGGCCCAGCGGCCATGGCTCACGGGCCCAGCTGCTCCACAGCATGCGGGATCCTCCTGGACCGGGACACGAACCCGCGTCCCCTGCGTCGGCAGGCGGACTCTCAACCACTGCGCCACCAGGGAAGCCCTATATTTTTATAAATTTAAAAATATTGTTCACAAGTCGTACTGGTTTATCTATTACTGTGTAACAAATTACTCCAAAACTTAGTGGCTTGAAACAACTTTTATTGTCTCATAGTTTCTCTGAGTCAAGAATCTGGGTATGGTTCAGTTGGATCCAGTAGCTGAGGGTCTCTCACAAGGCCACAGTCAAGGTGTTGGCCAGGGCTGCAGTCATCAAGGCCTGACTGGGGAAGGATCTGCTTTCAAGCTCATTCACATGGTTACTGCTTGTCATGCAGTCCTCTTCATACTCACAGCATAGCAGCTCACTTCGTCGGAAGGAGTAAGCAAGAACCAGAGAGAGAAAGGAAGAGAAGGAAAGAGAAAAAGAGAGAATACTGCCATATTCTAGTCACATTTCTAGAAATGAGTTTCTAGATCCAGCGATCTCACATTTAAGAGGAAGGGATTATAGAAGGGTATGAATGCCAGAGACAGGAATCATTGCTGCTTATGTATCTTAGAAGGCCGCTACAACACAGATGAACCAGTTAATATGCTGTAATAACATTTCTTTTTTTATACAACTCTTTGCTTACTCTGGAATTAATAATTATTATGTATTTGTCACCTTTTGTGTATATACTTTTCCTTATCCATAATCCAATTTCAGTGTTCATGTGATTTTAGTTAAGAACATCAAGTAATCTTTGGGTTTCATTTCATTCCCCTGGAGACAGTCCTCCTGCTCTAGTTTGTGTTGTTTTCTAGGTCTGCTGAGAGCTGTTGCCCTAGGGCTTCCTTTTAGACCATCGTACTGGAAATTTTCTTTGGCTTTCTCCTTCTGATGAATTTCCTGTATCTTAAATCTTATGTATTTTCCACTTTTCCCTACACTTTTTCCCATAGCTTCCTGAGAAGGATTGCATGACCAAGTATAGAAGCCTAGGTGGGAAATCATTTTTCCTCAGAATGTTTAAGATATTATTCCATTGTCTCCTAGCCTCCAATATTGACAAGTCTGCTATTGTTCTTATATATATATAGTCCTTTGTGGTTTTTTCTCCAAGGGCTCCTAAAATATCTCTTCTTAACCCAGTATTCTAAAATAACTTCATTTTGTGTGTGAATTCATCTTTTTTAATTCAATGTGCTGGACAATCTGTGAGCCCTTAAACTTGAGTTCTTCAGTTCTGGTAAATTTTCTTCTATTATTTCTTTGATAATTTTCTTCTCTCAAAATATCTCTTCTCTCTCTCTTCCTGGAACTCATTTTAGTTATATGATGGATCGTCTAGATTAATTCTCTAAATTTTAATATCTCTACTATTAATTTATTTGGCATTTAGTTCTTTCTACTTTATAGATTTCCTTGAGTTTTATTTTCCAACTTTCCTGCTTAAATTTCTGTCATACTTGGTTCATTTCCAAGAGTTATTTCATATTTTTTCATTGCTCCCTTTTTAGTAGTATCCTATTCTTGTTTCAGGGATGTAAAATCTAATCTTACCTCTCTAAGACTATTGATTATGTTGGGTATATTTTATATTTTAGAGGAGGATAGGGTTTTGTTTTGCTTATTTCTATATTGTTGCCATTATTTTTAGTTCTTCTCTTTCCTATTTCTCTCTTTTGTAATTTTGTTCTCTGTCATAGTATATCTCAAATGTCTAGTGGTCTTTAGGTTTCCATGCTAAAAGTTATGTGGAAGTACTTGTGGCGGGGCTTATAAATGGATAGACTTTAATGAGAAGGCAGTCTGCCTTTTCACTACAAGAACCCCCAAATGCCAGCCAGTCAGTGTGTGTGTGTATATGTCTGTCTGTCTGTCTTTTCTCTTGGATTGGTAAGTATTTCTACAGAGGAATCTTGCAGTCTTCTATCAGCTTTCTAGGAACCATGTTGAGGAAGGAGACTGGAAGGTTTTAACATTTGTATAGACTTTTACTTAGTCCCTTTCTTTTCATATGTCTCCTCACTCTTAACTGTGACTAATGTCCCTGGTTCCAGATTTTCTGTGGTTCAGCCTCACCCAAGATTAACTTCCTCTTTGGGAATGGGGAAGATTCAGAAGCCTAACTGTTGGTATTAGAGAAGATCCACAAGTCTTAAAATTTTAAACGAGGCCTTTTTTTTTTTTTTTTGCAGTACCATCCTATTCCCATCTTCAGAAACCATCAATACCTTCAATTCTCAAGCCTTTCCAGGTCCCCCACGCCAGTGGGCTTGCTGTTTATCGGTATAGCCCTTCTACCCATTTCAGGCTTAGGCTTTAGCTTTCTCTGACCTGCTAAATCCCCTTGTGTATGTGCTTCCCACTTCTAAAATTTTACTGACATCTCTCATCATCTTTTGTTATCTCCTTTCCCATTTTATTTATCTTTGGGGTTTGAATTTTATCCCTTTGTTCTCATTTTAATAATGCTTTAAGAAACAGCAGAGATAAAGTATGTATTCAGTCCATTGCATTTAAATATGTCTCTAAATATGTTTGAATTCCTTATCTGGAATTACCTTCATAGCCTGTTTTACCAGTGACATAGAAATACTAGTTTTCTTCTTTTTTTACCCCTTCATTTTTTGCTACTGGTAACTTGAAATGATAGCCCTGATCCCTCAAGATGCTGATGCTGACCAGGCACTGAGAAATCCTAGGTGAGGGACTTGAAAAAAGATACAGGTTTATATGACAGGAGCATTTTGCAAAATGCATCAGGAAACAAACTGACTTAATACAAATTTATGTCTGTGCTATCAGTGGTTATGTTGGTGTGACTGACAGAACCGTAACTAAATCACCCTAATTTCAATAACCCTGCCTGTAGTATTTGTAGTTTAGTTATTTAATGGTTTCAGGGAGAATTTCTTGAATATATTAATATAGTAACTGAGGAACATCATTCTCAACAAAGCTAAGGTCAATGATAACCACACCTTCTTTTAAGGCTGAAAGGTAGACCTAGGAACGAACAATGAAGGAAGCCTTTAAGTAAACATAAGATTTTACAACTGTGCATTTTGCCATTTAATTGCATCGAATGACAGAGTGATATCAGATAGCAAGAGTCCCTACCACCATAATCCTGGGTTTTGGATATATCTAGGACCCACTGATCAGATCAGGCCATTCCAAGAAAGTGAATGATCAACCCAGGAATGGCCTGAGGGAACTCAGAGTCTGATTTAAAATGACTATTCTGGGTGTGAAGTGAACTGAAAAGTCCATGGTAGAATATCACCCTTTTTTGGAAACTAAGAATAGCTCTCGTACCTCCCCAGTCACCTTGTGATTACATCAGGCCCCTCATTGCTCTTTAAACTGAATGTTTCTTCTAGCCTAGATTTTTGCGGCTGAATAGGCATCGAGCCTAGGGAATAGAGTAATTCATTTTCTTCCCAGTTACAGAAGAGTTAACTTATAAGAAATGTCTTTATTTTGATGGGATGTTAGTTACCAGGGTATATACATTTGTTAAAGCTCATCAACCTTTTCACTTAAAATGTATACATTTTACTGCGTGTAAATTATACCCCAATCAGGCTTCCCTGGTGGCGCAGTGGTTGAGAGTCCGCCTGCCAATGCAGGGGACACGGGTCCATGCCCCGGTCTGGGAAGATCCCACATGCCGCGGAGCGGCTGGGCCCGTGAGCCATGGCCACTGAGCCTGCGCGTCCGGAGCCTGTGCTGGAGAGGCCCACGTACCACCAAAAAAAAAAAAAAAAAAAACAAATTATACCCCAATCAGTTGATTTTAAAATATGGATATCTTGTGGAATTTACAAGACTTTCTCCTACTTAAATTATTTCAGGTAGTATACTAAAGTCGTTTGATGTGGATTTCTACATCTTTCTTAAGCTTTAATCCTCTGATCTATATAACTCAGATCTTAACAGTACCTACTTCAGAGAGTTGTAAGGATTAAATTTTTTAATGCATATAAAATACTTAGCACAATACCTGGCACATAGTAGATCCTCAGTATATTGTAGCTGCAAATTATTGTTAATACTTACTACTGTCTACATTGTCATTTCCCCTTTGACTTCTCTTTTTATTGTCTTTTCACAGAAAACCCATATAGACAGCTACCCTGTAACTGTCATGGAAGCATGCCTGGAAAGACAGCAATCGAACTTGGACCTCTATGGTATGTGCCTAAGCATAATATATTCAAAATTGATGTATGTATTGATTTGATTGTTGACGTTTGATTACGTGTGGTAAAAGACAAGCAAATTAAGGTTCAAGTTTTTTGCAGCTTTTTTATTTTTTTTAACATCTTTACAATTTTTTTTTAAGTATAGGAAAGTAATTATGATTCTTTTCCCCCTATGAACCTGAGGTGTTTTGTTTTCAGATTTTTCTGTACCATTATTCTTCTAAGTTTGTGACAGGGCTAAGATGCAGTAGGATCAAAGAGCAGCCTAGCTGATCTGCAAATAATATGTTTCTGCATAGTAAGAATGAGGCTTTTTTCAGTTAATAACTATAGAACTAGGGTGTGACTGTAGAGTGATCACTGTAACCTTTTATAGACCAGTCAACTAATATATTAATAAAAGGTCTTTGAGGAATTGGTTTTAAGTAAGGGTGGCATGTGAAAGTAAACGTCTGCTTTTGTGTTAGGTAAAGCTGTTTAGACAGGACACAGCTGCAGATATTTAATGTATGTGTGCTTTTGCATCCTTAGTAACTAGTTATTGTGTTTTTAATGCCTTAAAGTTGAATTGCTTTTACTCAGAATCCTTCCCATAAGCGTTTGTTACTAGAGATTCTTGTAGAAGTTGAGATTCCTGACAGCATTGTGACAATAATCACTGCAAACTTCAACCTCATTACTTTACCAGGCCAAGGTTTGGCCATCTACTAAGCCTAAAAATTAACCTAATAGTAAACATTTGTGCTGATACCCATTATTTTATCTTCATTTCATGTAAATACTTGTAGATTAAGAATGACCTGGCCAGCCTTATCTTCTAGTATTCTCTTACTTGTATCACACATTGATCCTACTCACTGATCTTGGAACTAGGGAAATGAAGAACAGGTTGCTGGATCCAGAAAGATCTCCTAGCCCAACTCCTCCCTCATCTTACAGATGAGAAAATTATGCCACAATGTATGTAAGTGCTGGCTAAAACTGACCCCCTGAAATTTAGTTAGTAGCACAGGCAGAGCCAGAACTCAGGTTTTCTGACCTCCAAAACTGAGGTCTAAACCGTGACTTAAGATTTTCTCACTTAAAGCCATTGTTCGTATCTTTACACTCATTCAGTCTCTTACCCCTTCCCCACCCCCAGTTTAAATTATACATCCTCTTTGAAGTTTCTCCTTAAGTGCTTAAACCCAAAATAATCTTTGTCTTTTAGTAAATCTTATGTTGATCACTCATTTGACACTCAAAATCACATATCCTTTCATAATTTGCTAACCTTGATGATAGCTTCTCTTCCTTGAGGAGGGTATACTTTGTACTAGGGATCGTAGGTGTACTATCTCATTTAATTCCCTTAACAAGTCTGTGAGAGGTTTTATTTTCCCTATTATGATGAGGAATATGAGACTCAAAAGCAGTAATTATTCAAGATTTCATGGCTAGTGAGTGGTGGAGCGAGGACAGGAATTCAAGTTTATCTGACTTGGAACTGATATTCTGTCCATTATACCTGTAACTCTCAAATTAAATGGGAAGCATATCAGACTCAGCCCTGGGCCATTTTTTTAACTACATCACCACCAGCATATGTAATTCTTATGTATCTCACCCTGTCCACCATATATACACTGGAATTAAGGTTTACTATTATTGGAATATGCATTGTGAAAACCTCTGCCTTACACTATTTCCCTGTCTAGATTTTGTTTAGATTTATAAGCTTTCATAAGGTAAACACTGAATTTTATATATCTTTGGTATATCTTACACCTCTATGTACCACAGGACTTATACACCTTATGAGGGCTCAATAAATTCTTGTTGACGTAATGTGAATAAAATTTCCTTGACTAATCCCACTAGCTTAGAGAACTGACATGATAAAAGGTGTGGGCAAATTATCTTACTTGTTAAATTATGAAGACTTACTTTTTTTAAAGAAAACATTTCTCAAACCCAATTCTGTGTTCTTTTTTCAGGTCAAGTTCTCTTTTCAATACTGGATTCCTCAAAAGAATGCTATTTGAATCTCTTCACCATGGTTTAGATGACATTCAGACCCTAATAAAGACATTAATCTTTGAGTCAGAGTGTACTCCTCAAAGTCAGTTTTCAGTTCATGCACCTTCAAATCTCAACAAGCAAGGTGACTAATTGAACACTAATTTACAAGCTTACAAATTGGTTATCAGAAATACTCCATCTTTTTATCTTTATTTGATGTTATAATCAAAAGCAGTATAATTATAAGTTGTGTGCTTTAAGTAAATCATCTCTAATGAGTCTAATCATAATCCGGTTAACTTTTTTTTTTAATTGCATAGTTTTCTTCAGTTTTATATTAGGGGCATGAAATAAATAATGATTTCGTTAAGACAGATGTATTTTTTAAATTTTAGTAGATTAAAAGAACTAAAAGTCTGTTGTGATTTTACTACCCTACATCTGCTTTCTAGAAAGAGAATTCTGAGATCACTCTGAGAATAGTGTGGCCAAAAATTTTGTAATATCCATTAAGACATGGAAGCTAGCTTTACACTTATCACTCAGTAAAGCTAAGTTTTTTCTCCTTTGTTTTATCTCGCTATTGATATAAGGATGGGCTTGAAGGAGCTCTTATTAAAAAGGGCTAAAATATGAATTCTTGTAGCCTGTTTTGGTCACAGAATCTCATATATTCATAAAAGCAGTGTGCATAGAATTAAGTAAGCTTTTATTTAAACTTTGAATTGTTGCTTACTGTCATTCTGTAAAATATTTTATCATTTCCATTTTTTATTTTAGAAGAATATGGTGTATTTATTAAAACTACAGATGAAACCACAACAGATAATTACATTACACAAGGTATGTATGTATATGTGTGCATATATATGTATGTATGTGTCTGTGCAAAAGGGCACATAGCAGAAGGGTAATTGGAAGGGAAGAGAGAGCTTTGGTAGCGTACTTCAAAATGCATTTTCATATTATACCAACAACAAAATTATAATAAACCTTGTTTTTTATCTGGCATTTGCACAATTCAAGGTTTCTATTAACATGTACTTTGTTCACATCTCTAATATATGGTGATCCCCTTGCAAGAGCTATAAGATCTTAAAGAACCATGTGAACCAAAATAAGATCAAATTATATTTGATAAAGGTTATAGAGTTAAGATTAAATTTTATTCTAATTCTTATAAACGTTCTCATCAACGTATGACTTAAAGGAATTCCATTGATTAACCAGAAGACCCTATACTCTGGCCGTAAGAATTTATTACATGGCCTTTCTTACAATTTAGGGTGTGTGCATACTTTAAAATTTACTTATATTAGACACTGCAAATTCATATCAAAAGGGTGTTAAGACTTATAATGTCAGTGCCTTAATGTCTACAGTTTTTAAAAGACAATGTTAGATTCTAAATGTGTTTTGTATACAGGTAAAAACAAAACAGTGTTAAGACTGAAAGAACAGAGGACTGTAATTACAAGCTATAATTTTGTATTAGTTGCTCAACATTTTAGTGTTGATCTTCAAAGACAAGAAAATTTCAATTCCTGCTAATAGCTTACGGTTTAGTAATTACTGCATACTCTTTCCAACAGTCATGTTCATTTGGCATCTTCAACTAATTTGCGAAGATTCAAATCACTTAAATGATTTATTCTCCTTAATTTCTCTGTTGGAGGGAAGAAAAAGGCATTATGGTATACTGTGAAGCACATTAGATTTAAGAGCATCATTCTACTTCTTTGTGTCATTTGTTGTATAACCTCAGCCAGGTCGCCCACCTTCAAAAGAGTTGTCATAAAACCTTTTTAGAATAAGGTAAAACATAAGTTTTAAAAATATTTAAAATCTCTGAGCCTTTCTCATGTATAAATTAAGGGAATTAGACTAATCTCTTTGGGTTCTTTTATAGCTCTGAAATTATATGATTATTCTAAACTAGTATATCAACATATAGAATCTTACATGATAGAAAATATCAGGCAAAAAAAAATCCATGTACTGCTGATGGTAGTAATTATTAAGGTTTGGTATTGGATTTTTAGTCTCAGATTTTCCTAAATCTTCTTAGGTTTAATGTGAGAGTATAATCAAGTTTTAATTATTTGATTTAATGGGGGAGTCATGAGGCTACAGTTCAACAATAATTTATATTTATCTTTGAATGCAGTTTATCATTTTCATGCATCAGATTTCACTTCTGAATACTTTTGCTTAAGTGAATGTTAGTTTTCATAAAAATTTAAAATTTGGCCATAATAACATCCTTGTAGAAATTATTGAGTTGAATGTTCAGAAAAAAATCTCATAGTAACTTGGATATCTCAATTGTCTTCCTTTTGTGATTTTTGGAAGGATACATTGCTAGAAACTTAACTTGCTAGCTGCCTTTCACTTAAAATGTAAAGGCTAAGTACTGTGGTAAGAAGTAGGCAATGAGATCATACATTTTACCTTTTTAAATTCCTGTATCCAAGCCCTTGAGACTGATTTTGTGTTGGTTTTGTTTTGTATTCACTGAAGACCTACCGTATATCAAATACAGTTGACCCTTGGAACAACCCCAGGGTTAATCCATGTGTAACTCAGAGTCAGCCCTTCATCCACAGATTCAACCAACTGTGGACAATGTAGTACTGTGGTTTTTACTATTAAAAAATATCCATGTTGAAGTGGACCCACACAATTCAAACCTGCATTATTCAAGGATCAACTGTATTGGCATTCAGTAGAGAATACAAGTATAGAAATAAAGGACATTATTCCCAGGAACTTAGAATATAATTTGGGAAGAAAGGATTTATACACATAAAAGACCTAAATACGTGAAACAAGGAAACAAAAAATGACAGAACTTAAACTCTGAGAAGTGTAGTATGGGATGACTGGCCCAGAATTCATAAATAGCTTTCTACAGAAGGTGGAAATAGACTTGAGGCTTAAAATTGAAGAAGGTAGAAAAGAAGTTCTGATTCAGCAAACAGTTAAATATTAACATTACATGGGTGAAGGATAGTGAAAGTATCAAGAATATATATCTTACTCTTACAATAAAAGCTATCTAGAATTAAGATTAGATAGATAGGTTGAAATGGTGTGTGTCAGAGGATTTAGATTCGAAGACAGTATGTAGTTATAAAAGTATCTGGCTTGTAATTTTTAAGAGAATGCTAACTTTCTGTGTTTATGTATGTTTCAGGAAAGAGAAGAAGTAACGAAACAACCACAAATTTAGCCAAGAGGCAAAAGACTGATGTCAGTACTGAACATCCTCCCTTTTATTACAACATCCATAGACACAGCATTAAAGGAATGAATATGCCAAAGTAAGACAGTCAGTGAATGACAGTATATATATTTAATATTTTAATGACATTGTGATTTAAATAAAAGTACAAGAACCTCATTATTTTTTTCCTTTCCTCGTTCCAGGTTAAAAAAGTTTTTGTGCTGTCTTTCTCAAGCAGGCTTTCGAGTAAGCCGAACTCATTTTGACCCGATGGGTGTCCGTACAGATGCACCTCTAATGCAGTTTAAGTCTATCCTTTTAAAGTACAGCACCCCCACCTACACTGGAGGACAGTCAGAGGGCCATGTCCAACCAGCATCCGAAGATACAGTAGCCGACAGAGTTGAAATGTCAGTGAATGACAAAGCAGAAGCAAGTGGATGCAGAAGATGGTAAATGTAAAAGAAGTTTGTTCCCAGATGTCTGTGTTGATGGCCTAATAGTTCTCTATATCAACTGTAGTGCTTTTTCTATTCTTTCAATTCAGTTGTGTAAAAATAAAAAAAAAACAGTGCTGTTTTCATTCAGAAAATTAGCAGTTTCTAACTTAGCTGGTTTGGGAGCTATGCTTTCCAAGTTTTTCTTATTTTAAAGAAAGCTTAAAATTTTAATGAAAACATTTCATGTGAAGCCAAGTTTGTGACTGAGATCACCCTACTGTTTAACACTCAGAAAATTTTCACATGAAAAGGGTTTGGAATTTTATGTATGTTATGGAAGCCATCCTTTACTATACTTAATCACATCTCTACTTAAACTGATTCATGATGTTTATGTTTTTCTGTTTGTAGTGTATAAGATGAAGCCAGAGCCTTTTATTAAAATGACCCTAAATAGGAGGAACAATGTCCTTTCAGGTCACTAATATATTTTTTCACAGATACAAGCTAAAATATATTCCCAATTTCAAGAAATCATACCTCTCCCCACATTGATCTTTCATTACTAGCTTTTGAGAAATTAAATCATTGCCTGAGATAGAAATACATTTTCTTATAAGTTTAAGGTCTATATGACTCAACTTCAGAGTAAGATTTTGTTAAAGTAAATTGAGACCACTGTTCTTATATAGTGATTGTTCACAAGCACTAAATTCTTTAGAGAGATTTTGTTATGAATTAAACAAACTGGGTGATCTCAAGTGCCTCAGTTAATGCACGTACAATATTCATTTGCTTGGCTGTCTACCTCTCAGGAGTAAAACTTGTCACCTTATGACTTTATGAAGTGAGGATTTTCTTGTTTTTGGGGGGGTGGTTTGGCTTTTTTGTTGTTTTGCTTGTTTTTTGGTGTGTGTATGTGCTAATTTTTTGTACAAGTAGCTCAGGCTAACATGACTATGAAAATTAGTTGGAAAAAAATCTTGCTTCCATTAATAAATATTGTTCTTGCTTCATTTGAATGTAAGACTTTGGATGAAAAGATATACCCAAAATTTAGATTTTTGTCTCAAGGATTTAATACATATTTACCTTGTTAGAGGAAGTAACTTTACAAGCAGTAAGCTTGAGAATTGAGGGAGAATAACAACTGAAAGGTTTAAATACACCATGTAAGCACTCCCATGACATATATAAAAATTCAGGGAGTCTAGGTTGCATCAATGTAGAATATTAACTTAGAGGAAATAAAAGAAAATCTCTTTGTGTTATTACAGCACAGCCCTAGAAGGATGCTTTTTCTTGTCTCCAATTAATAGAATTTTAGTAAAATGAACAGGTGAAGTGCAAGTTAGTCTCTATAATGACCAAGTTAGTCTCTATAATGACCATTAAAAAAAACCTTTATTATTCCTGCCAGTTAAAATTATAACTCACAAAAGAACATAAAAAGAAATAAAAGTTATTACTTTTTTTTGTATACTTAAGATTACTATAAATCCATAAGACAAACCAGCACATGGACCATCTGATTATTTATAATATATGTGTATGGGGAGAGGAATCGAGGTGAAGGAGGAGGATGTGGAACTCACCTCCCCCTACAAACACTCCAAAAATACATCTGCATGTGGAACAATTCTCACTGAAAACTAACTGGAAACTGTCAGAAAGACTCCTGTACAACCAAGGCTGTAAGAAAGATTCACACAGAAACGGATAAGAAGGGAAAACAAGCAATCAGGTCGGGACCTGTGACCCTGGGGGGCGACTTAGAGGAAAAGGGAGATTACATGGGCAAAGGTCCTCCCTGCAGGGTGAGTGGTTCAAGCCACATATTGGATGCCTCAGCCCTGGGGTCCAACAAAGGGAAGATGAGCCCCCTTGGCCAGTTGGAGGGCCAGTGAGACTAACAGGAGGGCTGTGGGAAGGCTGCAGTCCACTCGAGCACATGGATACTCGCCTGCTCTCAAAGCTGGGTGGAAAGGGAGATTGAAATTGAAACCTCGCGAGTGCCTGACTCCTTTCCTGTGAATGCTCTGGTATACACCCCAGCCTGAGCTGAGCAGATACTTCAGCACTGCTTGCCTTGCATCACATCTTCACATTGGAGCAAGGGTTGCCACAACCAAGGAAAAAGCTCAGCTTGCCGTAAGATGCCAAGGCAGCTCAAACCCTAAGGGCTGTCTTAACGGAGTGGGGCAGCCATTACTGGCAATTGCACAGGTCGTGCAGCAGAGGCACTCAGGATCTCTGACAGGCCAGACCACCATAGCCAGCACCTCAACCCTTGACCCTCGCTGAATACCCACTTCTGCACCTCTTGCTCCAGCACTGCTCCCCTCTGGTGTGAGGGTGACAGTGCTGGGAGGGGTAAGAGCACACACTTAAAGGTAACCAAGCCAGCTTAGACCTGACCCTCAGGGCTTCTGCTCCAGCAACTTGGAACCTGACCCTACCCCTGATAGGCCACTGAGAAGATGGGAAGCCCTGCCTCACACCTGACTCCAGCCCTGGCCCCTCCATCTCCAGCCCTGGCCCCTCCATCTCCAGCCCCACCTCCCACCAAGGTGATAGCTGCCAGCACACACTGAAGAAAGATGTGACCTGTGTTTTTGTCAGATCCAGCTCTCCCACCAAAGAACATGCAGACTATATAGAGACACTCCCACATAAGGACCCCTTCAAGAATCCCATAGGTAACTGTCACACCTAATTTCACAGGGACAGAGAAAGATAAGCCAAATAAGGAGAGAGGAATCTGTCCCAACTGAAAGAGCAAGAGAAAATAGCTGGGGGCAGGGGGCGGGGGGGGGGGGGGAACGGACTAATGAAACAGAAATAAACAATTTACCAGATAAAGAATTCAAAGCATTAGTAATAAGCATGCTAACTGAATTAGGGAAAGGAAGAGATGAATACAGTGAGAATTTTTAAAAGGAACTAGAAAATATAAAAAAAGAACCAGTCAGAAATGAAGAACACAATCATTGAAATGAAAAACAAACTGAAAGGAATGAACAGCAGACTAGGTGATACAGAACACATAAATGATCTGGGAAGATAGATTAATGAAAATTACCCAATGAGAAGAGCAAAAAGAAAAACCAAAAAAAAAAATCTTGAGCTGGTAAGTTGTGCAGCCGCTTTGCGCTAGAAACTCTGGTCTGAAGGTTCTGGGTTTGAGGCCTCTACCCGCCGCACCGTATGAGCCAGTGAAACTAGACTAACTGCAGAAGAAAAGAAAAGAAAAAAAGTGGCCTGGAACTGAACCAGCGATATCTTCGAGGTCTGCCTGTATACAATTTGATGAATTTGTACATATGCAAACACTCGTGAAACCATCACCATGATCAAGGTAAGATACAGTTTCAATGAGCTCAGAAGTGAACAAACAGCATGAGAGGCTAAGAAGAGTCCAAATGTGGAAGCCATTTGCAAATGTTCCTTTTGGATAAAACTCTCCTCCTTCTAGGACAAGTAGAGAGAGAGAGAGAGAGAGAGAGAGATCAACATTATACCCACGGGAGAAGAACAATCAACACTAAGAAAGCAGAACTTTATCCTAAAAACTAAAAGAAAAGCATGCCTTTGAAAATTACCTTCTATAAGAAGCAGAATTAAAAATAAACAAAACCAGCTTTTGTTCAAAAAAAAAAAGAAAAACCAAAAAAAAAAAAAAAAACAGTTTAAAGAATCTTTGGGGTAACATCATGTGTACCAACATTCACATTATAGGGGTACCAGAAGGAGAAGAGAGACAGGGGTCAAAAATGTACTAATAAAATTATGGCTGAAAACTTCCAAAGCCTAAAGGAAACAGATACCCAGATACAGGAAGCACAAAGGGTTCCAAACAAGATGAACCCAAAGAGACCCACAGCAAGATATATCAAAATTAAAAATGGCAAAAGTTAAAAGAATTCTAAAGGCAGCAAGAGAAAAAGTCATACACCAGGGAACCCTCATAAAGCTATGAGCTGATTTTCCTTCAGAAACCGCAGGCCAGAAGGGAGTGGCATGATATATTTAAAGCGATGAAAGGGAAAAACCCACAACCTAGGATACTCTACCCAGCAAGATTATCATTTAGAATTGAAGGCAAGATAAAAGAATTTCTCAGACAAGCAAAAGCTGAAAGAATTCATCAATACTACATCAACCCTAAAATAAAATGTTAAAGGGTCTTCTCTAAGTAGTGGAAAAGAAAAGGCTATAACAAGAAGGAATTATCTAAGGAAAGGAAAATCCCACTAGTAAAGGCAAATATGTAGTAAAAGCGGAGTATCAACCACTTAAATAAGCTAGTACAAAGATTAAAAAACAAAAAAATTATAAAATCAAGTATAACTTGATATTTGATACTGGTATACTTGATATCCCAGTAAAGGGATAAACACGAAGATGTAAAATATAAGAAATACAAAGTGTAAGGGAAGGTAGTAAAAAAAAAAAAAGATCTTTTTAGAATGTGTTTGAACTTAAAGGACTACCTATTTAAAACACACAGATATATGTCAACATATATGAACCCCATGGTAACCACAAATCAGAAACCTACAATAGATACACAAAAACAAGAGAGAAAGGAACACAAACATACCACTAAAGAAAATCATCAAACCACAAGGGAAGAAACTAAAGAAAGAACAGAACAGGGAAGAAAATAACAAAAATAACCAGAAAACAAGTAATAAAATGGCAATAAGTATATACCTATCAATAATTACTTTAATGTCAATGCACTAAATGCTCCAATCAAAAGACACAGGGTGGCTGATGGGACAAAAAGAATAAGGCCTTCCTATATGCTGCCTACAAGAGACTCACTTCAGAGCTAAAGACAAAGACTGAAAATGAGGGGATGGAAAAATATTTCATGCAAATGGAAATGACAAGAAAGCGGCGGTAGCAATACTCATACCAGACAAAACAATTTAAAACAAAGGCTATAACAAAAAACAAAGAATGGCATTATATAATGATAAAAGGACCAATACATAAAGAGGATATTACACTGGTTAACATACGCTCCCAAAACAGGAGCAGCTAAGTATATAAAGCAAATACTAACAGACACAAAGGGAGAAACTGACAATAATACAATAATAGTAGGGGACTTCAACACCCCACTTACATCAATGGACAGATCATCCAGATAGAAAATCAATAAGGCAACAGTGGTCTTAAATGACCAAACAGACCAGTTGGACTTAATAGGTATCTACAGTACATTCCATCCCCAAAGAGTAGAATATACATTCTTTTCATATGCAATGGAACATTCTCCAGGATAGGTCACATGCTAGGCCACAAAACAAGTCTCAACAACTTTAAGAAGACAGAAAGTATATCAAGCATTTTTCCCGACCATATGGAACTAGAAATCAGTTGCAGGAAGAAAAATGGGAAAAACACAAACATATGGAGACTAAACAACATGCTACTGGAGGGGGGAGCTCAATGCAGAAATCAAAAAGGAAATCAAAAATCCCTTGAGACAAAATCTACGGGATACAGCAAAAGTAGTTCTAATATGAAGTTTACAGCAATACAGGCCTACCTCAGGAAACAAGAAAAATCACGAAGAAACAGCCTAACCTTCCACCTAAAGGAGTCAGAAAAAGAAGAACAAAAAAAGTCCAAAGTCAGCAGAGAAGGAAGGAAATAAAGATCAGAAAGGAAATAAAATGGAGACGAAAAAAACCAAAAACAACAGAAAAGATCAGTGAAACCAAGAGCTGGTTCTTAGAAAAGATAAACAAAACTGATAAACCTTTAGCCAGGCTCATCAAGAAAAAAAGAGAGGACCCAAATAAACAAAATAAGAAATGAAACAAAAAATACCAGCTGATACCACAGAGATACAAAAAATCATAAGAGAAGACTATGAACAGCAATATGCCAACAAACTGGACAATCTAGAAGAAATGGACAAATTTCTAGAAACATACTACGTTCCAAGACTGAATCAGGAAGAAATAGACAATCTGAGCAGACTAATCACTAGTAGTGAAATTGAATTTTCAATTAAAAAATACTCCCAGCAAACGTAAGTCCAGGCCTGGACAGCTTCACAGGAGAATCTACCAAACATATAAAGAGGAGCTAATACCTATCCTTCACAAACTACTCCAAAAAATTGAACACTCCCAAGTTCATTCCACAAGGCCACCATGACCCTGAAACCCAAACCAGAAAAAGACACTGCCAAAAAAGGAAATTACAGGCCATAACTTTGATGAATACAGATGCAAAAATCCTCAATAAAATATTAGCAAACTGAATTCAATAATATATAAAAAGGATCATACACCATGATCAAGTGGGATTTATTCCAGGGATGCAAGGATGGTTCAATACTTACAAATCAATATGGTACACATTAGCAACAAGGATAAAAAATCATATGATCATCTCAATAAACATAGAAAAGCATTTGACAAAATTCAACATCCATTTATGACAAAAACTCTCATCAAAGTTGGTATAAAGGTTATATCTCATATACGTTGGCATATATCTAAATATAATAAAGGACATTATGGCAGTAAACATCACACTCTATGGTGAAAAGCTGAAAGCTTTTCCTCTAAAATCATGAACAAGACAAGGATGCCCACTCTTGCCACTTCTATTTAATGTAGTATTGAAGTTCTAGCCACAGCAATCAGACAAGAAAATGAAATACAAGGCATACAAACTGGAAGGAAATAAGTAAACTGTCACTATTTGCAGATGACATGATACTACAGAAAAACCACAAAATCTGCACCAAAAAACTATCAAAATAAATGATTCAGTAGTTGCAGGATATAAGATTAATATGCAGAAATGCTCCCTGACTTCAAGCTATACTACACAAAGCTTGAGTAATCAAAACAACATGGTACTAGCACAAAAACAGACACAGATCCGTGGAACAGAACAGAGAGCCCAGAAATAAACCCATACAATCATGGTCAATTAATTTACAACAAAGGAGGCACAAATATACAGTGAAGAACAGTCTATTCAATAAGTGGTACTTGGAAAACTGGAGAGCTACATGTAAAAGAATGAAATTAGAACACTCCCTAACACCATACACAAAAAAACCTCAAAATGGATTAAAGACCTAAATGTAAGACCTGAAACCATAAAACTCTCAAAAGAAAGCATAAGCAGAACACTCTAACATAAATTGTAGCAATATTTTTTTGGATCTGTCTCCTAAGGCAAAAGAAATAAAAGCAAAAAATAAATAAATGGGACCCAGTTAAACTTAAAAACTTTCTTTCATACAGCAAAGGAAACCACTGACAAAATGAAAGAGAACTTACTGAATAGGAGAAAACATTTGCAAATGGTATGATTGATGAGGGGTTAATATCCAATAACACATAAACAGCTCATACAACAAAAAAACAAAAATCCAATTAAGAAATGGGCAGAAGACCTAAGTAAACATTTTTCTAAAGAAGGTATACAGATGGCCAACAGGCACATGAAAAAAAAAATGCTCAGAGAAATACAAACCAAAACCACAATGAGATACCACCTCACACTGGTCAGAATGGTTATCATCAAAGCCTACAAATAACAAACACTGGCAAGGATGTGGAGAAAAGGGAACCCTAGGACACTGTTGGTGGGACTGTAAATTGGTGCAACCACTATGGAAAATGGAATGGAGGTTCCTCAAAAAACTGAAAACAAAGTTACCTTATGATCCAGCAATTCCACTGCTGAGTATATATCTGAGGAAAACAAAAACACTAATTCAAAGAGATACATGCACCCCCAATGTTCATAACAGCATTATTTACAATAGCCAAGATATGGAAGAAACCTAAATGCCCATCAGCAGATGAATGGATAAAGATGTGGGTACACACACACACACACACACACACACACACACAATGGAATATTAGCCATAAAAAAATGAAATTCTGCCATATGCAGCAATGTGGATGAACCAAGAGAGTATTATGCTAAGTCAAATTAAGTCAAAGACAAATACTCCATGTTATTACATACGTGGAAATCTAAAAACTAAAACAAATGAACGTTTATAACAAAACAGAAATAGACTCAGATATAAAGAACTAGTGATTACCAGTGGGGAAAGGGAAGGGGGGAGAAGATAGGAGTGTGGCATTAAGATATACAATCTATTACATATAAAGACCTAAATGTAAGACCAGACACTATAAAACTCTCAGAGGAAAACAGAGGAAAAACATTCTTTGACATAAACCACAGCAAGATCTTTTCGACCCACTTCCTAGAGTAATGAAAATAAAAACAAAAATAAACAAATGGGACCTAACTAAACTTAAAAGCTTTTGCACAGCAAAGGAAACCATAAACAAGATGAAAAGACAAACCTCAGAATGGGAGAAGATATTTGCAAACGAAGCAACGAACAAAGGATTAATCTCCAAAATATACAAAGAGCTCATGGAGCTCAATATCAAGAAAACAGACAACCCAATCAAAAAATGGGCAGAAGACCTAAACAGACATTTCACCAAAGAAGACATACAGATGGCCAAGAGGCACATGAAAAGATGCTCAACATCACTAATTATTAGAGAAATGCAAATCAAAACTACAATGAGTGGGCTTCCCTGGTGGCGTAGTGGTTGAGAGTCCTCCTGCTGATGCAGGGGACATGGGTTCGTGCCCCAGTCTGGGAGGATCCCACATGCCGCGGAGCGGCTGGGCCCGTGAGCCATGGCTGCTGAGCCTGCGCGTCCGGAGCCTGTTCTCTGTAAGGGGAGAGGCCACAACAGTGAGAGGCCTGCGTACCGCAAAAAAAAAAAAAAAAAAAAAAAAAAAAAACTACAATGAGGTATCACCTCACACTGGGCAGAATGGCCATCATCAAAAAATCTACAAACAATAAATGCTGGAGAAAAGGGAACTTTTTTGCCCTATTGGTGGGAATGTAAATTGATACAGCCACTGTGAGAACAGTATGGAGGTTCCTTAAAAAACTAAAAACAGAACTACCATATGACCCAGCAATCCCACTACTGGGCATATACACTGAGAAAACCGTAATTCAGAAGGACACATGTACCCCAATGTTCACTGCAGCACTACTTACAATAGCCAGGACACGGAAACAACCTAAATGTCCAATGACAGAGGAATGGATAAAGAAGATGTGGTACATATACATCATGGACTATTACTCAACCATTAAAACGAACAAAATTGGGTCATTTGTAGAGATGTGGATGGACCTAGAGTCTGTCATACAGAGTGAAGTAAGCCAGAAAGAGATAAACAAATATCATATATTAACGCATATATATGGAACCTAGAAAAATGGTACAGATGAACCTATTTGCAGGGCAGGAATAGAGACTTAGACATAGAGAACAGACATGTGGACATCTGAGGGGGGAAGGGGAGGGTGGGACAAATTGGGAGACTAGGGTTTTTATTTTTAATTAATTTATTTTACTTCTGGCTGCATTGGGTCTCTGTTGCTGTGCATGGGCTTTCTCTAGTTGTGGTGAGCGGGGGCTACTCTTTGCTGTAGTGCGCAGGCTTCTCATTGTGGTGGCTTCTCTTGTTGTGGAGCACAGGCTCTAGGCACATGGCCTTCAGTTGCGGTGCACAGGCTCCAGGAGTTGCAGCGCACGGGCTCCAGTACTTGCGGCGTGCGGGCTCAGTAGTTGTGGCTCACTGGCTTAGTTGCTCCACAGCACATGGGATCTTCCCAAACCAGGGCTCGAACCCATGTCCCCTGCATTGGCAGGCAGATTCTTAACCACTGCACCACCAGGGAAGCCCAGGAGATTAGGTTTGACATAAATACACTACCATGTGTAAAATAAATAGCTAGTAGGAACCTACTATATATAGCACAGGGAGCTCAGCTTGGTGCTCTGTGACGACCTAGATGGGTGGGATGGGTGGGGGGTGGGAGGGAGGTCTAAGAGGGAGGGGATACAGGTATACATACAGCTGATTCACTTCATTGTACAGCAGAAACACAACATTGTAAAGCAATTATACTCCAATATTTTTTTAAAGGAAAAGAAAAAAAAGAAATAAGCAACAAGGATATATTGTACAGCACAGGGAAATATAGGCATTTGGAATAACTTTATTTTTTTATTTTTATTTTTTCATTTTATTTATTTATTTTTGGCTGCGTTGGGTCTTTGTTGCTGCGCACAGGCTTTCTCTAGTTGTGGCGAGCAGAGGCTACTCTTTGTTGTGGTGCGCAGGCTTCTCATCGCGGTGGCTTGTTGCAGAGCACGGGCTCTAGGTGCATGGGCTCAGTAGCTGTCGCGCACGGGCTTAGTTGCTCCATGGGATGTGGGATCTTCCCGGACCAGGGATCGAACCCTTGCCCCCTGCACTGGCAGGCAGATTCTTAACCTCTGCGCCACCAGGGAAGCCCCATTTGGAATAACTTTAAATGGAGTATAATCTGTAAAAATATTGAATCACTTACATATCTATATGTATTAATATCACATATACAGGCAGATTTTCCAAAGAAAGTTTGGTAGAAAGTAGTTTGGAACTCTGTTAAGGTACTGTATCAACCTAAAGAGGAAATATTTTTTAAATTCCATCTAATTCTACATTAGCACCTTGTTACTATAACAGTAGTAGCAATTTAGGACACTGTAAATGTTGATCACATTGTGAAGTAATATCAGTTGTATCCCTTCATTAAGATTTGGTAAATACAAGAAACCAGTTCCTACTCCACCATCAGGAAACCAGTGTGTTGACTCTGCTAGTTGCTATTGTTAATACTCTAACCATACACTCATGAAATGAATGGGAAGTAACCAAGAGATGGGTTTAGTGGCCACTGTAGCAGATACGGGTTAAAACTCCATTTTATCACCTGACTTTCATTAAGCCTCCACTCTGAATAAATGCATGATGTTCTGGTTTCCACAAATTAGAACTAACTCAAGACCAGTTCAGTAATCCCAAAATGTCTAGGAATTTACTTCCTTGTTGCATAATTGCTCTGGTAAACGGCCACAGGTTACTTTGGAGAAGATTAAGAGGAACATACATATTATACTTGCGATGTTAAGGCTCTGGATAGGCATTAAATTGGGCCTGGGAATTGGGTAAGGGATGGTGACTACAATATTGGCTCAAGTCAGATCTATAGTTTTCAGTTATTTATATCAAATAGAACCACTTTTGTCCTTTGGATCACACAATCAATTAGCCAAACCCAAAAAAAAACAAGACTATACTGACCACCCTGTTAGTCCTACTGCCTATTATAGTAACTGCACCACCTTTCTAGTCTAGCATTAAGGGAACTACTTGGTTTCTGACACACTGAAGTTTTGGCAATGGCCACTGCATCAAGGAGTCCATTTCAATGTATGCATCTCCCATTGGAATTCATGGCCTACAGACATACTATAAAGCTTCTCAAGGGTGTAGTTCTCTGCTCAGCAGTGTATTTCTCAATGCCTTGGTAAACAAGAGTGAATCAGGCCCTCAGGAGGGATATAGTGAGATTTGGTTGAGCAGATCATATTATAAATCCTCCCCAACATTCTTCTAAGTCTTTGATTTCCCTTCTCTACATTATATCAAGGAACTTCTAGCATCCTACTTTCAATTTAGATAAGCCATTGCTGAGTCAAAATAACAAGTAAACAGAACTATCCCCCAGCTGTTCAAGCTGACAAACTGAGCCTTAACCTTGGGTATAAATATACCCATATTGATAATTTAACCCAATTTAAAATTATATTCCTCCCTTCAGGAGCCAACTTACTCAATCCATTTCCCTGGTATTCTCCGCATATCAGTATATATGATTTAAAAAAAAATTCTTTCAGGTCACACTTTGTTTTTGTATGTCCTGGAGACAATGGGGGATTTTAAGGATAACAGAACATATACACTGCTTTTTCCCAGGTAACTAACCACTTGAAGTGAGGTTATTAAGCAGTCAGTCATACACCAAGGCAGCAAACATCTAAGGAGTCTCTTCCATTTTAAGTTAGGCTCAGTGGAGTTAAGGATTTAAGATGCTCATTAATCCAAATCTTTCCGAAACTCTTATTCCAATTCTGAGAATGCCAATCTTCCCTGCCCAGTGTTTCTACTCTCACTGAAGAGACCCAGCAAGATGGCAAATTCAGCCAATTTGCAGGATCAAACCGTCTTTTCCAACAATCCCAGCCTTAAAGTTACAAAGGAGGCTGGAAAAGTGGGCATCTCACAATGTTCATCTCCATACAGAGATTGACTCCCACACTCTTTTGGAAAGGGAAATCACAAGGCCCAGGAAGAATTTACAAACGCTGAACATCTAGAAAGAAAGACTGTCTACACTTGTCCATGCCGCTTTACAATCTCAGCCATGTTCCTTTTCTCTGTTGCCTCTCTTTCCCCACTCTGCAAAGAAACTCCTCTTCTAGCCCAAGGATCCTTTTCTGGCTCGGGGCGAGGGGGGGGAGATGATAAGACTATTAACTTTAGAATGTGAGTAAATTGTAAATGTGAGTTATCCCAAAACTGTAAACTTCTTCAACCTATTTTATGCAATTGAAGTTGACTGTGAAGAGAGAATTTTATTTTTTTATTATTTTTTTAATGTGCTGGGGTAGATTACTATATAATGGCCCCCAATGAATCACTTTTTTTTTTTTAAAGAGGTCTAGGGGGCTTGCCTCCATCCCAGCCCTTTTTAAAATATTTATTTATTTTATTTTTGGCCTGCATCGGGTCTTAGTTGCAGTATGTGGGATCTTTGTTGCAGCATGCAGGATTTTTCATCGTGGTGTGCGGGCTTCTCTCTAGTTGTGGTGTGCGGGCTCCAGAGCATACAGGCTCTTTGTTGTGGCACACGGGCTTCTCTCTAGTTGCCGCGCATGGGCTCTCTAGTTGTGGCATGTGGGCTCCAGAGCACATGGGCTCTGTAGTTGTGTGGGTTCCAGAGCATGTGGGTTCTGTAGTTTGCAGCACACAGCCTCTCTAGTTAAGGCGAGCAGGCTTAGTGTGCCCCGTGGCATGTGGGATCTTAGTTCCCCGACCAGGGATCAAACCCACGTCCCCTGTGTTGGCAGGTGGATTCTCAACCACTGGACCACCAGGGAAGTCCCTATGAAGAGAGAATTTTAGATCATATAGACCAGCTGTCCCCCACCTTTTTGGCACGAGGGACTAGCTTCGTGGAAGACAATTTTTCCACAGACTGGGGTCGGGGGGAGGGGGGGATGGTTTCGGGATGATTCAAGCACATTACATTTATTGTGCACTTTATTTCTATTATTATTACATTGTAATATATAATGAAATAATTATATAACTCACCATAATGCAGACTCAGTGGGAGCCCTGAGCTTGTTTTCACTTGCCACTCACTGATAGGGTTTTGATATGAGTCTGCAAGCAACTGATTTATTACAGTCTCTGCACAGTCAAACCTCTCTGCTGATGATGATCTGTATCTGCTGCCGCTCCCCAGCGCTAGCATCACCGCCTCAGCTCCACCTCCGATCATCAGGCATTATATTCTCATAAGGAGTGAGCAATCCAGATTCCTTGCATGAGCTGTTCACAGTAGGGTTCATGCTCCTATGAGAATGGAATGCCACCTCTGATCTGACAGGAGGCGGAGCTCAGGCAGTGATGCAAGCCATGGGGAAGGGCTGTAAATACAGATGAAGCTTTGCCTGCCGCTCATCTCCTGCTGTGCGGCCTGGTTTCTAACTGGTCCATGGCCCGGGGGTTGGGGACCCCAGATAGAGACCTGAGAATAAAACTGGCCAAGTAAAAACATTTCCTAGGAAGTGGCATGTTAATTTTAATAGCTTATATTTATGTGAGATTTAGCACTACACATCGTTGTCTTTACACAGATTATATCATATAAGCTTACAGCAAAGCTAAATGAGACTTATCCAATTCCACTCTAAAACTGGCAAATGAAAGAGCCAGGATCCAATCCCAGGCTGACTTCAGTACTCATGCTTTTAGCCACTTGGTGATCTACCTTTATTAAAGGAAATATAGACATACGTAAAGTTTAATTGTCAACTTTTGACTAAAGGCAGTTCCACAGAAACTTCTGGAACAGAATTATTACAAAACTATGGTTAACCACTGGCCTACTGAGCATCTTCCATATCTGAAACCGTCAACCATTCATTATACTTTGGACTCAACTGATAGCAAAATCATTGCAAACAACATTTTGAAGATAACAGGTAAACTTGCATTCAATTCCAGAGCTCCCTCAGTAATCTGTCACAACTTGAAAATCTCAATACATTTGATAAGAATCTATTAAGTGTGTGCTCAACCCTGTAAAGATTTTATTCCATACTTTCAAAGATAAAAGTTCATGTTTTAGAGATGGAAAGGACCATAGGCAACATCAACCCCTTCATCTTACAGAAGACACTGCTAACGGGGTAGAGGAACTAAGACACTTGGCCACTGTTATATCAGATTCAGGTACAGAAATGAGACCAGAAGGCAAATGTTTTTTTGGTTTTTTTTTTTTAGTTTTTACCAAAGTAGTACATATACATTATTTCACAAGTTAAATAAATTCTTAGAGGTGGAAGGAGTGGGCCAAAGATCCACTCCTTATTTCTACATAATATACCAACAGTCCTCTTATTTTCAATTTTGAATTTTCAATTCAATTTTAGGCACCACCTATTAAATTCCTATATACTAAATACTGTAGAAGATGAGGATATAATTTTCTTATACTACTTTTGAGATGACTGGTACTATTTTTTTTTTAACCTCTTTGAACATGTGCATGTGTTTTCTCCTTTCTGGATCTTTCAGAATCCTTTTATTACATGCTCCTGTCCTTGGTATGCAGCTTCTTTCTATTCTTTGTGCTAGGCACTCTTGGGGTCCTTTCAATCTGGAAACCCAGGTCCTTCACTTCTGAATCATTTTATTACGTTTTTTCTTCAATAATTTCCTCTCCATTTAACCTTTCCTCTCTTCCTAAAACTTTTTACAGTTAAATTTTGGGCCTTCTAGATAGAGTTTTTAAAACTTTTTTCTCTATTTTCCACTTTCTGTGAGATGCATCTGACTTGCATTCCAATACTTATGTTGGCCTTAAACATTTTTCCTATTGTATTTTATAATTTCCAAGTTCTTTTATTCTCGCATATTTCCTTTCAAAGATATTCCTTTTAATTTGTGAATGTAAGACTTTGAGATTTTTTTTTAAATAAATTTATTTATTTATTTTTGGCTGCGTTGGGTCATTGTTGCTGCACGAAGGCTTTCTCTAGTTGCAGTGAGTGGGGGCTACCCTTCGTTGTGGTGTGCAGGCTTCTCATTGCGGTGGCTTCTCTTGTTATGGAGCACGGACTCTAGGTATGCGATCTTCAGGAGTTGTGGCACACAGGCTCAGTAGTTGTGGCTCACGAGCTCTAGAGCACAGGTTCAGTAGTTGTGGCACACGGGCTTAGTTGCTCTGCGGCATGTGGGATCTTCCTGGACCAGGGCTCGAACCCGTGTCCCTGGTGGTGGTGGTCCCAGGTGGATTCTTAAACACTGTGCCACCAGGGAAGCCCCGAGTTTCTGAGATTTTTTAAGTTGGGTTTTTTTCTGCTTCCTGCATTATCTTTTTCATGTTTTCATCTTTTCATCTTTCATCAGTTTTGATCTGTTATAGTTTCAGCCTGTCTTTCATGTCAGAGGCTTTCCTCAAATGCCTGGTGACTTGAGCTAGCTTCTTACATTTCAGTGTGCAAAGGTCTATTCAAGTCTATTTACTGGTGCACCATACTTCAAGGTGACTGAGAAAGTGCAACTTTTTTGTCTGGGTTACCCTCAAATGTCGTTGTGGGTTTCTCCAAGAGGAATCCTCTAGTCTTCTACCTAGTGGTTATCAGAATGCCAACATTCTGGGGACTTTGTATGGGAAGGGAACAGGGTCATCTCACCATTCAGGATGGGGCCCCCTCTGCTATGCTTGGTGTCCCAAGTCTCACACAGCTCTGGCTCATATTTTATAGAGAACCAATCACCCTTCTCCTGATGGGACAATGGAAAGGCAGTCTTCTAGTGGTGAGGATGGTTTCTGTGGATCCAAATACTCCTTATACACACATTTAACCAATCCCATTTTCATGCTCATTTTGTACCCTTATCTTTTCCAGCAGTCCAAAGACTCCAATTCTTAAGGTTTTGGTGGACATTCCTGATCTTTCTTCATGCTGCTCTATCAGTTACCACTGACCATTCACCATCCATGTGAAAACATTCATCTTCCCAATGTGCTGACAGCTAACATCTGTCTCCAAAATCCTTATCTCTGACTGTTGAGTTTATTCATTTTTTTAAAAATGTATTCCTTTGGTATCATCTTAATGGAGTTTGGTTTAAACTAAGCAGTTTAAAATTTAATCCATTAACTAAACAGAAAAAGTACACTTTTAGAAAATAACTTTTACTTGCCAATTGGCAGTACTTCCAAAATATTTTTATTACTGGTCACCAAATGAATAAAATTTAGTCTAAGACTCCGGCCATCTTATGTTTTGCTAAAAGATTAATTTAGCATAATTTAGTAGTATGCTTTCATCTTTACCTTAGGAATTGCCTGCTAAATTGTATCTAGGTCAATAACAAGCATTAGCCACTGTTATGGGCTGAACTGTGCCCCCCCACCCTCCCCAATTCATACTTAAGTCCTAACACCCTGAGTACGTCAGAATGACTATATTTGGAGATAGCGTCTTTTAAGGGGTATAATTTAGATTCAATGAGGTCATTGGGGATGGGCCCTAATCTGGTATGACTGGTGTACTTATAAGAAATTAGGACACACATGCACAGAGGAAATACCACGTGATGACAAAAGGAGAAGATGTCATCTACAAACCAAGGAGAAAGGTCTCAGAAGAAACAATTCTGCCAACACCTTGATCTTGGAATTCGAACCTCCAGAACTGTGAGAAAATAAATTTCTGTTGTTTAAGCCATCTGTCTGTTCATTATGGCAGACCTAGCAAACTACAACAGCCACCTGAAGTGGAGACTGTTATTAAGGACTATACACAATGAAAGAATATCACTTGGGCTTCCCTGGTGGCGCAGTGGTTGAGAATCCGCCTGCCGATGCAGGGGACACAGGTTCGTGCCCCGGTCCGGGAGGATCCCACATGCCGCGGATGTGGCTGGGCCCGTGAGCCATGGCTGCTGAGCCTGCGCGTCCGGAGCCTGTGCTCCGCAACGGGAGAGACCATGGCAGTGAGAGGCCCGCCTACCACAAAAAAAAAAAAAAAGAATATCACTTAAGATTTTGAGGAGCTCATTTGAAAGAAATTTGGTATAACTTATGAACACTGAAGAGAGCTCTTCAATTACATTCTGCTAAAGTAATCACAGATTAGCTACACAACTCATTTATTTATTAAATCAATTCCTAATTAAATAAAATTACAAAAGGAAGCTTGTGGTTTCTAGCTGTAAACTTTCACATGCATAGCAGCTACAGGAGAATTTCTGTAACAGTAATAAAATGTATAGCCATATTCAAAAAGGTCACAGTTTTATACCAAATAAATCATCTGTGATAAGAAAACATGCTGTTTGTAAGCATCAGAATGCATCATTAAATGTTTAAGCTGGAAGCAACCTTAGACACCATGTAAGATACATCTCTAATTTAACTGGGCCCAAAAGGCTAGTAGGGTTAGACTAAGAGTATGCTGAATGGCACAGAAAGTTGTATCTGTAACTGAAGACCCATTTGTCTTCTATAAAGGGAGTCATTTAAAAAAATAACAATCTTACTGAGATATAAGACACTTACCATAAGATGCACCCTTTTAAAGTATTATTTAAGGAACTGTTTCGGGGAGGTTTAAATATTCAGAGTTGTACAAGCATCACCAACTTTAGAATTACTCATTTTCATTCCCCCAAGAAGAAACCCCATAGCCATAATCTTCAATCCTTCTCCAGCCCTTAGCAATGACTAATCTATTTTCTATCTGCCTATTCTGGGAAAATACTACTCCATCTTCCTAGAATCAGATGTCCTATATTAATCATTTTATATGTTGTTGGATTTGGCATGCTAGTAGGGCTTTTTGTTGTTGTTGTTTGAGATTCATGTCTGTATTCATAAGAAACACTGATCTGTAGTTTTCTTTTCTTGTGATGCCTTTGGTTTTGGTACCAGAGTAAATACTAGCCTCACAGAATGAGTTAGAAAGTATAATCTATTTTTTGCGAGAATTTACAAAGGACTGGTTTTAGTTCTGTAAACATTTGGTAGAATTCACCAGTGTAGTCATTTGGGTCTGGGCATTTTTCTCTGTGGGATGTTATTTTTTTGTTTGTTTGTTTTTGTAACTAATTCAAACTATTATAAATCTATTCAGATTTTCAATTTGTTCTTGAGCCAGTTTCAGAGTTTGTGCCTTTATAGGAATTTGTCCATTTGATCTAGGTTACCTAATTTGTTGGCATACAACTGTTCATACTATTCCCTTATAATCATTTTTCTTTCTATAAGGTCAGTAGCTGATATCCTTCATTGCTGATTTTAGTAATCTGAGTCTTCTCAACAGGTTTGTCAATTTTGTTGATGTTTTCAAAGAACCATCTTTTACTTTTTTGTCTTCCTATGACCTATTTCAGTTATTTCTGCTTCAATGTTTCCCCACACCCCAATATGCTTGTTTTGCGGTTAGTTTGCTCTTTACAGTCTTAAGATGGAAGGTTAGGTTATCAGTTTGAGATTTCCTTTGTTAATATCTACACCTGTAATTTTCCCTCTAAACACAGCATCCTATAAGTTCTACTATGTTGTGTCTTCATTTTCATTCACTTCAAAATATTTTCCAATTTGCTTTTTGATATTTCCTCCGAACCTTTTTAAGTATTGGTTAATTTCCACAAATTTATGAATTAACGAAATTTCCTTCTGCTATTGAATTCTAATTTCATTTCATTGTAGCCAAACTCCATAAACTGAATAATTTGTTCTTTTAATTTACTGAGGCTTGTTTTATGATCTAGCTTATCACCAACACTGGAGAACATTCTATGTCCACTTGAGAATATGTATTCTACTATTGTTGGGTAAAGTTTTCTCTTGCTATGTTAGGTCTAGTTGGTTTACTGTACTGTTCAAGTCTATTTCCTTGTTGATCTTCTACCAAGTTAAACTGTCCACTATGAAACCAGGGTGTTGACTTCAACTATTATTGTTGAATTGTCTATTTCTCCCTTCAATGATGCTGGTTTCTCCCTCATCTGGGAATGTATTTTAGGGTCCTGTTGTTTGGTGGACACATATTTACAACTGTTACATTTTCCTGAAGACTGGCTCTTTTTTTTGTTGTTTTTTTGGGGGTTTTTTTGCGGTACACGGTCCTCTCACTGTTGTGGCCTCTCCCGTTGCCGAGCACAGGCTCCAGACGCGCAGGCTCAGCAGCCATGGCTCACGGGCCCAGCCGCTCCGCGGCATGTGGGATCCTCCTGGACCGGGGCACAAATCCGTCTCCCCTGCATCGGCAGGCGGACTCTCAACCATTGCGCCACCAGGGAAGCCCAGGTCTCTTTTTAAAAATAAATTTATTTCTTTATTTTTGGCTGTGTTGGGTCTTCGTTGCTGAGCTTTCTCTAGTTGCGGGGAGCGAGGGCTGCTCTGTGTTGCGGTGCGCGGGCTTCTCATTGGGTGGCTTCTCTTGCTGCAGAGCATGGGCTCTAGGTGCGCGGGCTTCAGTAGTCGTGGCACAGGAGTTGTGTCTTGCGGGCTCTAGAGCACAGGCTCAGTAGCTATGGTGCACAGGCTTTGCTGCTCCGCGGCATGTAGGATCTTCCCAGACCAGGGCTCGAACCCATGTCCCATGCATTGGCAGGCAGATTCTTAACCACTGTGCTACCAGAAAAGCCCAAGGTCTCTTTTGTCTAAAATTAGTATAGTTCTTTAGGTTCTTTTGGTTACTGTTGATGTTTTCCACCCTTTTACTTTCAACCAATCTGTTTCTTTGAAACTAAACATGTCTCTTGTGGACAGCATATAGTTGCATGTTTTTAATCCATTCTGCCAACTGCCTTTTACTGGACTGTTTCGTCCATTCACATCCAATGTAATTCATGGTAACAGGATTTGTATCTGCCAGTTTGCTTATCGTTTTCTCTGTTATGTCTTATTTCTCTATTCCTTTATTACAGCCTTCTTTTGTGTTAAATGTTAATTTCTTATATACCATTTTAATTCCTTTTACTTTGGAGTTATTGTTTTAGTGGTTGTGCTAGGGATGATAACATCTTAATTTAAAATAATCTGACTGCAGATTAACACCAATTTAATTTCCATAGTCTATAAAACCTTTGCTCCAATATAGCTCTTCCCTCCTTGATGTTTTATGCTATTGCCATACAAATTACATCTATACACATTATAACCCATTCAACAGTCTCATATTTATTACTGTATGTGATTTTCTTTTATTTTATTTATTTATTTATTTTTTGTGGTACGCGGGCCTCTCACTGTTGTGGCCTCTCCCGTTGCGGAGCACAGGCTCTGGACGCGCAGGCTCAGCGGCCATGGCTCACGGGGCCAGCCGCTCTGCGGTATGTGAGATCTTCCCAGACTGGGGCACGAACCCGTGTCCCCTGCATCGGCAGGCGGACTCTCAACCACTGCGCCACCAGGGAAGCCCGTGATTTTCTTTTAAATCAGAAGACTTACAAATAAAAAGTACTATTGCAGACTGAATGTCTCTTCCCCAAACCCATTATGTAATGGTAGCTGGAGGTTGGGCCTACGGGAGGTATTTAAGTTCAGATGAGGTCATGAGAGTGGGGCCCCCATTATGGGACTAGTGTCCTTATAAGAAGAGAAAGAAACGAGAGCTCTCTCTACCATGTGGGGAAACAGTGATAAAGCAGCTGTCTACAAGCCAGGAAGAGGGCCCTCACCAGGAACTGAAACTACCCATACCTCAATCTTGGAGTTCCCAGCCTCCAGAGCTATGAGAAACAAATGTATGCTGTTTAAGCCATCCAGTCTATGGTATTTTGTTAGAGCAGCCCAAGTTAATACAAATATACTGTCCTTTATGTTTAATTATGTAGTTAACTTTACCAGTGCTACTTATTTGTGTGGATTCAACTTACTATCTAATGACCTTTCATTTCTGCCTAAAGGATTCTTTAGTATTTCTTGTAAGGCAGGCAGGTCTGCTAGTGACAAATTTGTTCTGTTTTTATGTGTGAACATCTTAATTTCTTTCATTTTTGAGGAATAATTTTGTGGCATACAGAATTCTAGGTGGACTGTCTTTTTCTTTCGATGCTTTTTTTATGTCCTTCACTACTCTCCTGGCCTCCATGATTTCCCATGAGAAGTGAGCTGTAAATCTTACTAAAGATACGTTGTATGCGATCACTTTTCTCTTGCTGCTTCTGAAAGTCTGTCTTATTTAGCATTAGTTAAGCTTCTGAGGTGTGCGGATTCTTTTTTCATAGAATTCTGAAGTTTTGGACAATTATTTCTTCAAATACACTTTGTGCCCCTTTCTCTCCTCTCCTTCTAGGACCCCCATTACGCTAATATACTGGACAGTGTCCCACAGATCTCTGCAGCTTTTTTCCCCTTCATTCCTTTTTTTTTTAATTTAATTTTTATTTTATATTGGGGTATAGTTGATTTACAATGTTGTGTTACTTTCTACTCCTTTCCTTTTTTTCTGAGAGGACACTCTCAATTGATACCTCTTGACACCTCTGTTCAAGTTTGTTGAATATTTCTACGATTTCAAGTCTTCTTTTGAGGCTCTCTACTGAATTCATTTCACTTGTTATATTTTTCCAATACAGGAATTCTATTTGGTTCTTTTATCATAATTTCTCTTTACTGGCATCCTCTATTTAGTGAAAGATTATCCTAAAATTTAGCTTTTAAGATATAGTTTCTTTTAGTTCTTTGAACATGCTTTTAAAAGCTAACAAAGTTTTTGCTTAATAAGTCAAACATCTGGGCTTCCTCGCAGACACTTTGTTTTTTTGCATGTCTTGTAAATTATTGTTGAGACTAGATGTTTAATATAATGTTTAATATAATGGCAACTATGAACAACAGAATCCCTTCCCTCCCCAGGGTTTTTTGTGTTTTCTGTTTGTTAGTGAATTTCTTGGACTAATTCTGTAAAGTCTGCATTCTTTGCTGAGTGTGACCACTATATTCTGGTTTGTTAGCTTAGAAGTCAGCTAATGATTGGACAGAAATCTCCTTAAATGCCTTCAAACAATAACTCTCCTAGCATTGAAGAAGTGCTCTGTGAATGTGTTGGGATAGGCCTTCAACACTCCAACACGCGGTTTACAACTCTGTCCTAGCCTTCACTTCCTACTTGCAGAGCCACAAGTTCTGTCACAGGTGAGAATGGTGCCTTCATTTTTCTCTTGGGCATGCATACAGCCTTGCGCATGTGGCCTTCTAGATTCCCAGGAATATGCTGGAGTTTTTCAAAGTCCTCTAAAGATAGGTCATTCCTCAGCTTTTCCTTTTGTTTTTTGGTCAGTGTCTTTTTAGCCCCAATTGTTATCACTGCCTCAGGCAGCTTCTATGGTAAACAACTGCAGCTGCTTTTCACAAACAGGCTGAAGACAGAGCTGTTTGGACACAGTGAGTGGAGTCAGGTTAAATAAAGACAAGCTCTGAGAATAGAGCTTTTCAGTGAGGTACCAGACAGGTCAAATAGCGACAGTTCTCTGGGGTGGGCTTTTTGGTTAGTTTCAAGTCCCCTCCGGTGGCAACTAGGCTGCTGGTTTTAACAGCTACCATAGTTGCAAGGCTACTTGTTTTCAAGGCTACCCTGGAACTAGGGAAAGATAGACAGGGCAATATAAAATGTTACAAACCAACGTGCTCATTGCGGGTGGGTGCTGGAGAAATGAAAAAAGAACTGCCTAAGGTCAAATGATGACCTTGGCATCACCTGCCCAAGGCTAGTGATGCATAGAATTTAAATCCAGGCAGATTGCATTGGAATTTTGGAATTTAAATCCAGACTCTAAAGCAGGGTTCTTAAGCAGTATAACACATACATACATACACACACACACACACACACACACACACACACACACATTACAAAATATATTATTACAGTTTCTGTTGAATAAGTGCTTTTTAGACTATTGGCAGCCTTTAGTTAATTTTTAGAGTTCTGACAAAGTTGATTTTGACAACTTTTAGTGTTCTCATTGCTTTTATGGAACATCAGATTTTCAGAGGTCCTTACTCCATTAAGTTCTCAAAGAAGCCATTTTTATAATTACA
This sequence comes from Kogia breviceps, assembly GCF_026419965.1. Classification (NCBI taxonomy): domain Eukaryota; kingdom Metazoa; phylum Chordata; class Mammalia; order Artiodactyla; family Physeteridae; genus Kogia; species Kogia breviceps. The sequence continues at coordinate 27,165,713 of NC_081310.1, read as the reverse complement.
ACAATGGAACACTAATTACTATTCCTTTCTAATAATCATATTTCTAACACTTAGAAAAACCACATATTTCTAACTAGAAATGTGATGGGAATTCAAAAGAGACACCTCTTCTCATCTGGAATTTTAATTATTTCTTGTTTAGTTGTCCAAGTCAGAATACTAAGGCTCAATTTTCTTAAATGTAGCAGTGAAATATTGTCTTCCCCAGCATTAAGATTTAAAATAACATATAACATAAAACTAATTACAAAGCTACAATAGTCAAAACTGACTGGTACTGGCAAAAGAACAGTCATACAGACCAATGGAATATGACCTCAGAAATAAACCATTATATATAAGGTCAATTAATTTTCATCAATTGAAAATTAATTAATTAAGGCTGCCAGGACCATTCAATGGAGAAAGGACAGTCTTTTCAACACATGTTGCTGGGGAAACTGGATATCCAAATGCAAACAAAGGTGAATCCTTACCTTTTGCCATATATAAAACTCAAAATGGATAAAAGATCTAAACTCCTGGAGGAAAATCTTCGTGATACTGGATTTGGCAATGCCTTCTTGGATATGACACCAAAAGAACAGGCAACAGAAAGAAAAACTGGACTTCATCAAAATTAAAAACTTTGGTACATCAAAGGACACTACTGAAAGAGTGAAAGTGCAACCCACAGAACAGGAGAAAATATTTGTAAATCATATATCTGATGACAGATTAATATCCAGAATATATCAAGAACTCCTACAACACACACAGAAAAACAACCCAATTAAAAATGGGCAAAAGACTTAAATAGACATTTCTCCACAGAAGATATATACAAATGGCTAATAAGCACATGAAAAGATGCTTAGCATCACAAGCCATTAGGGAAATGCAACCAAAACCACAATGAAATAACACTTTACATCCATCACAACAGCTATTAAAAACAATAACAAAAATAACAAGTGTTAGTTAGAATGTGGAGAAAGTGGAATCCTTCTACATTGCTGGAGGAATTGCAAAATGGTGCAGCCACTGTGGAAAAGTTTGCAGTTCCTCAAAAAATTAAATATAGAATTACCATGTGATTCAACAACTTCACTCCCAGGTATATACCCAAAATAATTTAAAGCAGGGACTCACACAGATACTTGTACAAAAATGGTCATAGCAGCATTATTCACAACAGCAAAAAGTGTCCAGCAATCTAAGGGCCCATCAACAGATGAATGGATAAACAAAACGTGGTATATTCATACAGTGGAATATTATTCAGCCATAAAAAGGAATAAAATTCTGATACATGCTACAACATGGATGAATCTTAAAACCATTATGCTATGAGAAATAAAACACAAAGGACAAATACTGCATGATTCCACATAAGCTGCCTAGAATAGTCAAAGTCAAAGAGAGAAAGTAGAACAGAGTTTACCAGGAGCTGGGGGTAGGAGTGGTAATGTGCAAGTATCATTTAACAGGTACAGAGTTTCTGACTGGGATAATAGTTCTGGAAATAGATAGTGGTGATGGTTATACAACATTGTGAATGTATCTTAATGTCACTGAATTAACTGTATGGTTAAATGATAAATTAGGTTATATATATATATTTTACCATAATAAATTTTTAAATAATGTATTATCCAAAGGTCCTATTTAGTGAGCCTTTTGTTCCTCAGGTGAGACGGTGGTTATAGAAGTTACTTAGATAATAAATACTTTATGAAATGACTGGTAGTTAATAGTGAATAGTACCCACCCTCCAAAACACACACACATACACATACATACACACACACGACACTACACACGCAATGCTCTTATCAAATACCTATAATTATATTTTTCAAAGGATTACACATCCAATAAATTCACTAATGATGCAAAGAATTTACATCCTCCCATACTGACAGATAAAAACACATACATTCTCTAAGCACAAAGCTTATATTCACAAATAACTTTTTGCTTAAAGACAAATTTCAATTAATAATCACAATGGGAATTTAGTTATTTAATGCAACCACTAACCTAATGTCACCAATAAAATCTAAGCAGTTATATCACAAAACCAGGGTTATATTCAGTGGACATGCATTAATAATCTATACAATTTAACATTATACCAGAAAAGGAACTGAATACAAAATTTCCCTTGATTTTTGGTGGTTTTCAAATTTCATGGCACAGATTCCCAAGGTAAAAACAGATTTTAAGTATTTTCGATAAAATGGTAAAAAATTGAATAAGCCTTTTAATTTTCATATTGGGGTGAAGATTTAAAACATCAAGCTGGCCCCAATCTGTCAAAAATGACAGGTAAATATTTACAATGACTAGACAGGCTTTAGTTGCAATGGTATTGGAAGATGACTCTCCCCTGGCAAAAACATTTATGGTTAATTCTCAATGCAAACATGTTTTTGTAAATACTGTGATAATATAAACTTGGAAACATACCTGGAATCAGGACCGGGACGAAAAATAAAATGCAAGTCAATCTTATTTCTGACCTGTAATCATAAAGCCTTTTGGCTCTAAACACCAAACACTGTCCTTCAATATAAAACTAAATTAAGAAGAGTAGAACAACTTTACCATGCTGGCTGACATTCTTCTACAGAATTATCTTTCACTACACATCAAGGCAGGGCTCAAGCTCCATTAACTTGCTTCTCTAGAAAGAGTATAATTAGCAGAGCACCAAATTTATAAACTGATATGGCAACCCAAAATGCTAAACACACTTTTCAAACAGAAGCAAATTTTTCCCCATTGTTACTTCTATGTACCATGTGATTTTTGAAACTTATGTGGCTACCAATAAGAAAAGAATTAGGGAAGCTTTGAACATATCTTGTACTTTTCATCAAGGCTAAAGTGCAAAATATCTCCATGTCTCTGGTATTTTAATAGGAAAAAACATAACACATAATAAAGGAACTGAGGTGACAGTGAACTAATGCAAAAAAAGACTTCTTTAAATATACACTTGAAGACTACATAAGACCAATTTAATTTTTCTTTCTTCAATGAAATCTGTGAATGAACCAAGTTCTCACAGAACCTGAGATCTTGTTTGGTTCTCTTTCCCAGGATCAGAAATTCCAAAATTAGAGAGAAAAAAAATGGAAGAAAATAACATTGCATGACAATGGACACTAAGTTCATAAAGAACTTTTTTTTAAAATGAGATACTATGGAAGAAAACACCATGAAAATAATCCTATGAGAATTGTTTTTTACACACAGTAAATTTGAGCCTTGGTCTTCATGAAGATACTACAGCTTATATAGAAAACTATAAATATACAAGACTCCAGGAAAAAAAGTCAAAATACATATTATTTAACATTCTGTAGGCCTAAAAAACTTTTGAGGGGAGGGGAAAGGACGGCCAACTGAATCTTCACTTAAGAATACAGAACTATGAAAAATTCCTGGGTCAAAAGCTCCAAGATGCTCCAAATGGAACCACACTTTGTGAAAACATACAACCTAGATATAATTTTAAAAGGAAAGAAAAAGTACTGAATAACTGCAGTCCCTTCCAAAAGAGGATATCTTAAATTAAGGGGAAAAGATTCTAATAGTGTAAACGAGTCTGGCTCAGAAAGAAAACTGAACAACATATCCAATGTTCTGTCCATAAAAGTAATGACGGTACATCTTTAATATTAAAGAAATAGGCTATAAAAAAGTTCATTCTCAGAATTGGTTTTAGTAAAAGCTCATTTGTGCTCCTTTGTGGGTGCATAATAAAGTTCCATGGGTTTGTTCACCTTCCAGTATTTCTCACTGACCAATTCCAAAGAAAAAGAGCCATTTAACACCTAAAATAAAAACAAAAACAAAAACAAAAAAAAAAAAAGAAAGAATTATGAAAACTGCTCAAAGCACAAAATTGTGAGATGGAACAAACATAAAGTCCATCTTAGCACAACATTGTAAAACAACTATACCCCAATTTAAAAACAAGTCCATCTTAAAAAAAATCTTAAGATAAACTTGTCACTTATACTATTCATAAAAGAACAAAGAATGTCATCAAGTTAACTACCTGTTGCAATTTCTCCTTCTTCCAGGGTCTGTACCATTTTATTAGGCCCCACCCCAAAACCTGCCACTCTCAGATGATCAATGTACTCCCAATTTCAACAGCCTATTATTTTAAATACTTACAGTGAACTGGCCACTGGCTGTTGCTATGTAAATGGTATACTGCTTCTCACTGGCTGTATCAAGGTTCATCTGGTTTGATTCTCCTTTGCTTCGAAGTTCTTCTAAAGCTAACCTCACAGCCAGATACTTGGATAAGTGATCAACAGTGGCATTACCTGAAGTCTTTATGTATCTGGAAAAATAAATCATTAAAACCTTAAAATCTTGATTAGTGATAAAATATACATAAATTATAAAACTAATACATTTCTAAAAAGGTATATAAAATGTAAAATGTCTCAATTATTGACAAAATAATATCAGAAATTTATTCCTCTATTATCTAAAAATTTCTTATCGAAAAGGTACAGAAATGGGAAAAGTACAAGCTCACTATCTACCAGGCCATGAAAGCTCTACCTACCTTACCATCCATAAAATATGACATAAAATGACAAAAATCAAATAGAAATAACACTGTACTGAGAGGAAAAAAAAGAACATACCCCTCAACCCCAATGATCAGAGTTTTGAGTCTACAGCAGCAAGAAGAATACTAATATGAGCAAATTGCTTCTTGTCGAAGAATTAATAAATTAATAAATTTTAGGTTTTTAAGACTAAGCACTGAAGTGCTAATCGTTTTTTAAAGCATCGTATACCATTTACTCACTCACTCAACAAATATTTGATGCTTACATGCACTCAAGGGCAGGATCTCTAGAGTTATATAGTTTTCATCCTGGCCAGCATGAATTTTAGAGCCTACTGGCACCCTAGCATTATTGTTAAGAAATTTAAATGATCCTTTCTCCTCCTCTACCTAGAAGGGTCATTCCTTTCAGATATGCAACTGTGGGTAGGAAGCACATGAGGACAGACAAAAACAACAATGCAGGCAGCCAAAATATCCAACCAAGCCCTGGCAATCTATGGGATGACAAACATCACCCTTAATTCTTATCTAAAATTGCCTTTTAACTCCTTAACATTCTAACATCCTAAATTCAGATAATCTGAAACTAACCCACACGCTTACCTTGTCTGTGCACTGTCATCTTTTTCCATAAGTGTGGGATGAGGCCTGAATACTAATTCAATTTCACTAGCACCATCCATTACTGGATCAATTGCCACTGTTGCATTGTTATTATCAAGCTCAAGCCCAGAATCATCAGATGTTTTGGTCCGTTTGTTACTAGGTCCTGCTTCCTGATTGCTATGTGTGGATGCATTACTACAGTGAGAACTGTCTCCATTGTCTTCTGCTCCACTACCATTTTCAATCTGTTGCTTCTTGCCTCGCTGTAATCTAGTTAAGGAAAACAAAACAAAAAACATGAAATCTTCATTTAGGCCTTTTCAATGCATCAATTTTGAAGTATGTTTACTGAATTCACTAAATTCTAAGTTCCCTGGTGGCCTAGTGGTTAGGATTCCGGGCTTTTACTGCCATGGCCCGGATTCAATCCTTGGTCAGGGAACTGTGATCCCGCAAGCCACGCAGCGTAGCCAAAAAAAGAAAAAACAAAACCCAAAAACTAAATTCTAAAAACATCTTGATAACTGAATTTGTTCCAAGTTGAATAATGTCATTTATTTCCCACATGTCCCTGAAAGGTCTAGGGAATGTCACTCATACACAGGCAAACATTTGAATAAATTAAACAAATGTTTATATTCCCTTAAAAATTTTCTTTATTGATTATAGGAATTATTGGCAAATATTTATATTTTGATAATTTCCTTTATTATGAGATTTTAAATCTAAAGAAAGGCATAATTCAGTTATGAAAAATTTACAGTTCTGAGGGAAGATATTTATGCCTTTTTAATTAAAATTTCTTAAGGAAACAGGATTTAAGAGGAATGGTAAGCACTACCTGCCTGCTGCTGACCTCACCCAAAGTCTGCTAATGCAATGCAAAATTATTCCAACGCAGAAGATGAGATGGTATCTAAATATGGAGCATAAATACAGAAGCAGCTCTCTAACAAGCTCAAATACTAAAAACCAGTAACTGGGCAAGGTACTTTGTGTATACATCTTATTTACCCATCAAAACAACTATCAAGGCAGTTAACGTTATTACCATTTTATAACTGAGAAAAACCAATGAAACTGAGGTCCAAGGCCCATGGTTATAAGCTAGTAAGCACCAGAACCAAAGGAAGAACATGATACACATTCTTTCTACCATATGTATTGCCTCTCCAGTTGTATATACAAGAAAAAAGGAGGGAATATATGTGATGAAAAAGAAATATGAAAGAACGACATGCACTTCTAAGAATAGTGTCATTACTACATTTTTATTGCCAGAACAAGGAAATAATAAGCCACTGCTTGGGAAAGAGGCTCAAGAACTTTTTTTTTTAATTGAACTATAGTTGATTTGCAATTCTGTGTTAGTTCTGGGTGTACAGTAAAGTAAGTTATACACACACATACATACATACAAATATAAAATTCTTTTTCAGATTCTTTTCCATTGTAGGTTATTACAAGATATTGAATATAGTTTCTTGTGTTATATACAGTAAATCCTTGTTGTTTACCTATTTCATATATAGTGGTGTGTATCTGTTAAACCTATACTCCTCTAATTTATCCCTCCCCCTCCCCTTTTCCCCTTTGGTAAATATGTTTGTTTTCCATGTCCATGAGTCTGTTTTGTAAACAAGTTCATGTGTATTACTTTTTAGATTCCACATATAAGTGATATCATATATTTGTCTTTCTCTGACTTACTTCACTCAGTATGATAATCTCCACTTTTGCTATGAATTTTATTTTTTATGGTTAATATTCCAGAGTGTGTGTGTGTGTGTGTGTGTGTGTGTGTGTGTGTACGTACCACACCTTCTTTATCCATTCATCTGTTATGGACACTTAGGTTGCTTCCATGTCTTAACTAATGGAAACAGTGCTACAATGAACATTGGGATGCATGTATCTTTTCGAATTGGTTTTCACCTTTTCTGGATATATGCCCTGGAGTGGGACTGCCAGATCATATAGTAACTCTATTTTTAGTTTTTTAAGGAACCTCCATACTGTTCTCCATAGTGGCTGCATCAATTTACATTTCCACCAACAGTGTAGGAGGGCTGGCTCCCTTTTCTCCACACCTTCTACAGCATTTATTATTTGTAGACTTTTTGATGATGGCCATTCAGATGAGAGTAAGGTGATACCTCATTGTAGTTTTTATTTGCATTTCTCTAATAATCAGTGATGTTGAGCATCTTTTCATGTGCCTGCTGGCTACCTGTATGTCTTCTTTGGAGAAATGCCTATTTAGTTCTTCTGTCCATTTTTTGATTAGGTTGTTTGTTTTTTGATACTGAGTTGTATGAGGTGTTTATATACTTTTGAAATTAAGCCCTTGTCAGTCTCATCATTTGCAACTATTTTCTCCCAGTCCGTACACTGTCTTTTTGTTTTGTTTATGGTTTCCTTTGCTGTGCAAAGCTTATAAGTTTGATTAGGTCTCATTTGTTTACTTTTGCTTTTATTTATTTTGCTTTGGGAGACTGATCTAAAAAACTATTGCTGCAATTTACATCAGAGAATGTTTTGCCTATACTCTCTTCTAGGAGTTTTATCGTGTCATGTCTTAATATTTAAGTCTTTAAGAGATTTTTAGTTTATTTTTGTGTATGGTGTGGAGGAATGTTCTAACTTCAATGATTTACATGTGGCTGTCCAGCTTTCCCAACACCACTTGCTAAAGAAACTCTTTTCTCCATTGTATATTCTTGCCTTCTTTGTCAAAGATTAGTTGACCACAGTTTGTGTGGGTTTATTTCTGGGCTCTTTATTCTGTTCCACTGATCTGTATGTCTGTTTTTGCACCAGTACCATGCTGTTTTCATAACTGTAGCTTTGTAGTCTTGTTGGAAGTCTGGGAGGATTATGCCTCCAGCTTTGTTCTTTTTCCTCAGGACTGCTTTGGCAATTCTAGGTCTTTCGTGGTTCCATATACATTTTAGGATTATTTATTCTAGTTTTGTGAAAAATGTCATGGGTAATTTGATAGGGATAGCATTAAATGTGTAGACTGCTTTGAGTAGTATGCCCATTTTAACAATATTAATTCTTCCAATTCAAGAACATGGGATGTCTTTCCATTTCTTTGAATCATCTTCTATTTCCTTTATCAATTTTATAGTTCTCAGCATATAGGTCTTTTACTTCCTTGGTTAAATTTATTCCTAGGATTTTGGGTTTTTTTGACACAATTTTAAACAGGATTGTTCTGTTTTGTTACTTTCTCTTTCTGATACTTCACTGTTAGTGTAAAGAAATGTAACAGATTTCTGTATATTAATCTTGTATCCTGCTACTCTGCTGAATTCATTTATTAGTTCTAATAGTTTTTGTGTGGAGTCTTTATGGTTTTCTATAGAATATTATGTCATTTGCATATAATGACAATTTTACCCCTTCCCTTCCTATTTGGATACGCTCCCTCCTTCTTTCTTTTTTTTTTGACTGCTGTGGCTAGGACTTCCAATACCATGGTGAATAGAAGTGGTGAGAGTGAGCATCCTTGCTTAGGAAAGATGATCAAGAACTTTTTACCCCCAAAAAAATAAAATACTGTTTATGAAATCTATACAGCATTTCAAAATTAAGAGGGGGTGACTAATATGTTAACTGACAAAACTATGATTCAAAAACATATGAACACTGGGACTTCCCTGGTGGTACACTGGTTAAGAATCTGCCTGACAATGCAGGGGACACAGGTTCGATCCCTAGTCCTAGAAGATCCCGCATGCCACAGAGCAACTAAGCCCGTGTGCCACAACTACTGAGCCTGAACTCTAGAGCCCACGAACCACAACTACTGAGCCTGCACACCACAACTACTGAAGCCCGCATGCCTATAGCCCCTGCTCCACAACAATAGAAGCCACCACATCAAGAGAAGCCACCACAATGAGAAGCACGCACACTGCAACGAAGAGTAGCCCCCACTCACCACAACCAGAGAAAGCCTGCGCACAGCAACAAAGACCCAATGCAGCCAAAAGTAAATAAATTTATATAAAAAAAAATGTGAACACATACAATGGAATATTAGTCTTAAAAAGGAAGGAAATTCTACAGGTGCTAAACATGGATAAACTTTGAAGACATTAAGCCATTCACAGAAAGACAAATACTGTATGATTCCACATATATGAGGTATTTAAAGTAATCAAAATCACAGAAACACAAAGTAGAATGGTGGTTACCAGGAGCTGAGGAGAGGAGGAAGAAATGAGGAACTGTCGCTTAATGGGTACAGTTTGTTTTATAAGATGACAAGAGTTCCGGAAATTGATTGTACAACTGTGTGAATGTACTTACAATACTGCACTGTATATTTAAAAATGCTGAATATGGTAAATTTTATGTTTATCATAATTTTCTACTGTGATATGGAAGGACCAAAATAATGAAACAAAGAATTCAACAGGGTTACTTGTCTAATGTATTTATTTTTACCTCACACTTCTTTCCAAAGAACAGAGCTAGATTAATGTAATTTCAGGCAGCATTCATAAAATAATGTTCAGATAATGGAGGTAGATCAATTGCCTATCATATCCTGCATTTATCAAGTCATATCCATAACACTACACACTGTTCTAGAGGTAGCATTTCAAGAATTATATACCAACAAACTTGAATGTCATAGGAGGAATAAAAGAAGTTAGTAATGTAAATATTTAGCCCTTAGAGGAGCATATAAGAATGTATATTTATATGAAATTATTTAAGGACTAGTAGATAGAAGCAGAATCTGAAATTAGTATAGAATCCAACATAAGTATTTTGACAAAGACAGATCAAGACTACTACACACAAAAGACTAATTTTAATTCAATATAAGGGAGGAACTTCAAAAATGTATACATTCATACAAAACTATTTACTTATTTACTTTAAGCCAAATGTAGTTCTATGTACTGGTGTTATAAGAATCAATAATACTCACACAGTCTCCACCCTCTTAGGGCTTATATTATTCTAGTACAGCAAATAACACACACATGTTCAGAGAATGATAAGTGGTATGAAGAAAAATGAGGCAGAGAGGGTAAGAAAGTATGGAGTCCTGGGGTGGAAGACGGGAACTTAGCAGACACCTGAAGAATGAGTGTGTGCCATGTGGACTATCTAGAAGAGGAGGGTTCCTGAAAGAGAGGACAGTAAGTATAAAGGCCCTGAAGCAGAAACAAGCTTGCTAAGTCTCAAAAACAGCCAAGAAGCTTTAATAAAGTTATTAACAAATGAAAGAAGCTTCTATCACATACTCCCACCACTAGAAATGTTGAAGCAAAATCAAAGGTCTATCTATAAAGGATTTTACGAAGGGAATTCTTTCTCCTGGTAAAAGACTAAAAGTTCGCTCTTCAGAACCACTTCTGGAACCTTTAAAATACGAATGCCTGTATCCCAGTCAAAGATTTTGATTTACTTAGTCTGGAGTGATGCCTTTGAGGCCCTAGGATTTAAAAGCTTTCCAAGTGATTCTGATATTCAGCCAAGGTGAAAGCCACTAGATTGGGATGTGGCTTTACTGGTGGCTGGCTTTATTGGGATGTGGCTTTGGAAGATGCTGACTCTCCTGAGGCCTAAACATATCAGGAGATGTCAGAGCAGAAAAGAGAATAGGGGTGAGGAAAGTGCTCAGATTATATAGGGTCTTAGAAGCTATCATTAAAGTCTTTTAACCTGAATGTGAATAGAAGCTATTAGAGGCTTCAAAGCAAAGGAGAACTATGACCTGACTTCCAATTTATCACTCTGACTGCTGTGCTGAGAACAGACAACATGGAGATAAGCATGGAAAGTTGAAAGACCAATTAGGAGGCTATTTCAACACTTTCAAATGAAAGATGGTGGTTGCCTAGACCAATTTGGATATATTATGGAATAAGCTAAAATATATTTATTCACAAACTGGAATACAGACTGGGAAAAAAGAGAGAGGTTAAAGATAACTCCAAAGTTTGGCTAAAGCAAGTAGGATGATGGAGTTGCCATCAACTAAAATGAGCAAGAATAAAGAGAAGTAGGTGATAACAATTACAAGTTCAGTAATGAACATGTTAAGTCTGAGATAAGGAAGAGCTAATGACATACAAAGGGAACCAGGAGAATATCGTCTTTTGAAAGCCAGCAGAAGAAAACCAGTCAAAGAGAAAAGAGAAATTAACTGTGTAAAATGCTGCTAAGTAAGATGAGATCTGACAATCAGCAACTGGGTTCTGCAATATGGAAGTCAATGGTAACTTCAACAAGGGTGATACGAGGCACGGGGATAAAGCCTGACTGGGGGAGTTCAAAATGGGACAGTAGAAGTACTGGATATAGTAAGCACAGACAACTCTTTTAAAGACAAGAGGTGAAATACAACGGTAAGTGGAGGGAGAATTGGGTATAAGAGAGGGTATTTGTTTTGTTCTGTTTTGTTTTAAGACTCTAGTACTTTAAATGGAATACCATATTATGCCTAGAGACATATTTTATACCTTCAAGAAAAGGTAACCACATAGAAATACTATTTGTTACTGCATTTTATCTTTCTCAAAATGGAGGGTGTCAATTCAGTATTTAATAAAGTATTTGGAAAAATGGCCACCCTGCCTGGCCTTCTCTCCCATATACCTGTTCATGGCCTGTATCTTCAGTCCTTCCTCAATGCTGTGACTGAGTGCTTGCTGATTATTGTGCTTGTTGATCCTGGCTAATACTCTTTCTTGATGAGCTTCATACTCATCACGACTTGGATAAATTTTGCTGATGAGTGCATCAAAGTTTGGGTCTGGTCTTAGTGATCTTTTGGAAACTAGCTTTTTCCGACAGGTAGGGCATTCTTTATTGCTAAATAAAAAGAAAGAAAAGAAAATGTAAATAATGCCAGTATCTTTGGGCTAAAGACAAAAATAGCCAGCTTCCAGATAATTATCATCTTTATTCCAATAGCTTTACTAAGTCACAGAAATTTAAACTGATTAACCTGACTTTCCTTGAATATCTGACTAGTGACTAAGCAAGACTTTTGAAACCTTAGACTCTCCATACTACTTGCCAATAGGGAAAAAACTAAATACTTCCCCATGATAAATTATATATAACCATTTTAGAAATAAAAATCTATTCCTTCCTAAATTTCCCATTTCTGATATCCATGCTATACATGGAAAAACTATCCACTAATATATATTAATTTATATGTTATGAATTATTTTATTAAAATAGCATTCATCAGAATATTATTTTATATGCTTAAGAAGTGAGAAAATCATGGTTTCATGCTTTGTAATTTCCGCAAAACAAAAACTCATCCCAAAAAGCTTCTAAAACTATATAAAATCAACTGTTTCAAAACGAAGATTCTCCAATAATTAAAACCTAGACTTTAGATAAATTTCCAATTCTCAAATGAACACTTATTAAAAATGTATTTCTCAAAACCCACAGAGCACTAGAACTGTCCTTGTACAATTTAAGTACCTAGCATAATTCATTTTAACATACCCACTTCTGAGGGCTGTGATAATGCAGTCTGCACAAAAACGATGTAAACACTCTTTTGTAGTCATGGTGTTCTTCAACATATCCAAACAAATTGGGCACATTAATTCACTGTGTAGACTTCGAGGTGAAACCACAATTTCCAAGCCATCCGTTATTGCCTCCTGTAAAAGCATCACTTTAAAATTAAATGCTACCTAATTAAAAAAAAAATTATGGACAAGTTCAAACATAAGAATATAGAAAATGACAAAAATGAACATTTATATACCCATCACCCAGTCACCATCACTGTCAACTCACAACCAATCTTGTTTTAGCTATAATCTCCTCCAACTCCCCTTAGCCCCAGCACCAAAGCATTATATAAATGCCCTTATTTTAATGCTAAAGATAACATATTATATATTTAAAAGATAACTAGTGCTAAATTACCCTGGTATAGCAATAAAAAAAAAGCACTGAATATGGAATCAGATGGCTTAGGTTCTATTAGTTCTACAACTAGCTTTGTGATACTAAATAATTAGTTTTAACATTGTCCTTACCTGCAAATGAGGAAGTTAAGCTAAATGAACCCTAAAAATTCTTCCATCTGCAAAACTGCACCATTTTGATAATAAACTATACATTTCATGCCATCCATTAAAAGATTTTAAAATTCAAATACAAGTATTCCCTATTTATACACAGATTAACAGGATTTAATTTTAAAATCACCTTTTGAACCTTAAAAAGTCTTGATCCACAGAGCAGTTTTATACAAAGTGGTCAGGTTCTCAAGCTAACCTACAAACTGATTTAAACCATAGCACCTCTGAAGTATAAAAAGTATTAGTATTTCTAACTGTCATGTCTAAAAATGTTTTCAGTGCGAAAATGCACTTGGAGTTCCAATGTAGAATTCAGGACAGACCTCCCAAATGCACAGATTAGTGACTCCTACTTTCTTTGCCACTACCACTACTCACCCTTCCCACAAGGTGGCACTGAGAACAAAGATTATGTTGCTCTAAAGGCACCAATACAGGCTCCTATGAATTGAGGAAAGAGGTCTAGTATGTGGCCACTGAAACGGAAGATGCAGGTAGACTAAGGGGCTTCCCATATGTTACTGACACTTCCTGTCTACTGACTCTCCGTCGTACTTGTGTTTTCTCTATAGGGTCAAAGATTGATGACCCCACAAGGAAAGACATCAAAACTATAGATACTGTCCATTATCAAGTATCCATTATGTTTCAACCTCTCTATATAAAGCACTTGCTGTATTTTACTTAGTTTAATATACACACAAACTTTTGATTTAGGAATTATAACCTCGATTTTATAAATTACACAGAGAGTATGATGATGACTCAGCTAGTAATCAAGTCTGGTCCCCTCTTCCTCTTTAGAATTTGCCTAGCAAAATCTGAACCCTGGATAAACCATCCATCCATATTTTCCATGCCTATACCTGCGCATCTGCATAGCACTGCAGGGGAAAAAAAGGGAGGAATCACACAACCAGACTGATATCACTAAAAACTCATTTTTCTTTTCACTACACTATTTTACAACTTTTCTTCTATCTGCAGACCTACCACCTAAATGTTCAATAGATTAATTACCTTACCTCAAATTTCATTTAAAGAACTCTCTCGTTTTCTCTCTACCAAATCTTTATAAAGCATCTTCCTCTTTCTTCTTACAAGGAGAAAGTACACCTCTTCCTATCACATGTCCATTCCTTCCTACCTTCTCAAGTATATCCCTATTTGGATTATTCTATTTGATCTCAGACTTCAGCAATCTCTCCCTCTTCACTAAATCAGCCTAGATTAATATAGGGTTGCTGCACAGTGAAATGTGAATGATGAGCTTAGAGCTGTGTGTAGAGGAGGGTGGGGTGAGGGTGGTTCCATCTCTCATCTTATTAACAAAACAAAATTTAAATAACTTCCCGATTCTATGCTGCCCTCAAGTTTTCACTCCATTTCTCTGCTTCTCTGCACAGCCAAACTTCTCTGAAACATTACCTGTTCATTTTCACCTCCCCCTCCCCTTTAACACAGCAAAACCTACTCAAGTGAATCTACTCTGGTCAAGGTCACCAAGTATATACAGCCAACTCTAATGCTCACTTTTGTAATCTTCATCTTACTCATCCTCTCAGTAGTACTGAACACAGTAACTGCATCCTCCTTGAAACATTTTGTCCTATTTTTTTTTGCGGTACGCGGGCCTCTCACTGTTGTGGCCTCTCCCATTGCGGAGCACAGGCTGTGGAGGCGCAGGCTCAGCGGCCATGGCTCACAGGCCCAGCCGCTCCGCGGCATGTGGGATCTTCCCGGACCAGGGCACGAACCCGTGTCTCCTGCATCGGCAGGCGGATTCTCAACCACTGCACCACCAGGGAAGCCCCTGTCCTATGTTTTGATCCCCTCACTTCATCTTCCGTTTTTCCTTACTTTTCTTTGGCCGTTCCTTCTCAGTCTCCTTTGCTGGCTCCTTTTCCATTACTTAATTTATAAATCTTGAAGCTCCTCTGGATGAAGTTCTGGGACTTCTGCTCATCTCTCTCTAGGTGATCTGGCATTCTCATGCTTAAAATGTACTGACAAGTCCTAAAACTTTATATTTAGTCAAGACCCCTAGGTAGCATCTCTACTTGTCTTATAGGCATTTCAAAGTGAAAATGACTTCAGTTTTAAGCATGTTTATCTCCTTCAAACCTGTTCCTCTCCCAGTCTTTCCCATCTTCACCTTCTCAAAATAGTCATCCCTGGTTCTCCCGTTATTATTTATTACAGCATTAAGGACCCTCCCTTTACATAACTTCTCATATGTGTAATTTACTTGTTTGATGTCCATAAACTCCCTGGGCTGGTGCCACATCTGTTTTAGTCACCACTTTACCTATTGCCTAGCTTAGGACCTGGTACAGAATATGCACTCAAATTATTTGTTCAAGAAATGAAGTGTCAACCAAACATACATAAATTAGAACTGTATATAAACTTATTATTACTGTTATGTTCTTTCAAGTTTTCACTTTCCAAAAAACTATATCCCAGTTTATATGTCTCATATTTCCCCTAAGTTATCTTAATCTACATTACCTGAGGTGTTCGTTGTAATTCATATAAACTGAGTTCCCATGTTTTGCTTAATGGTTGAGTTCCGTTTGTCTGCACAGCCTGAGACATTGCTAGGAATAAAGAAGAGAGAAAAACAATTTTAGTATGTGAAAGCAAAGTGAATCTCAAAACTAATTTTTATATTTTGTTTGTTTGTTTTGTTTTTTGGTGATACACGGGCCTCTCACTGTTGTGGCCTCTCCCGCTGCGGAGCACAGGCTCCGGACGCGCAGGCTCAGCAGCCATGGCTCACGGGCCCAGCCGCTCCGGGGCATGTGGGATCTTCCCGGACTGGGGCCCGAACCTGTGTCCCCTGCATCGGCAGGCGGATGCTCAACCACTGCGCCACCAGGGAAGCCCTCAAAACTAATTTTTAGACATTGTAAATCCTGGAGTAAAACCAACAGAATTTACACACTGGCTCCTCAAGAATGAAGAAGAAGAAAAGCTCAAGAATCTTTCCATTTATAAATACAAGCTACTTGAGAGCAAGAAGTTATCACTGATCTCTGAATGCCTAATAGCTCGCACACAGAGAATGCTTAATTATTACTGATGTATAGGAAACTCTCTTCACCCAAAATAAGAAGTATCTTTCTGAAACTTGTAGTCATGGAACTTAGAACTGTCAGGAAAATCTCAGACTCTTCAGCATGGCCATCTAGTCCAACCTTGCCATAGATATGCAGGCCTCTCACTGCTGTGGCCTCTGCCATAGATATGCAGGCCTCTCACTGCTGTGGCCTCTCCCATTGCGGAGCACAGGCTCCAGACGCGTAGGCTCAGCGGCCATGGCTCACGGGCCCAGCCACTCCGCAGTATGTGGGATCTTCCCCGACCGGGGCACGAACCCACGTCCCCTGCATCGGCAGGCGGACTCTCAACCACTGCGCCACCAGGGAAGCCCCAAAATCTACTTTAAAGCACTTTAAGCCACAGGTCATTCTGCCTCTACTTTCACAGCTCCACTCATGAAAAATCCCCTTTCTAATAAGTCAGCTTATCTCCTCCTAATGATGGGCCCAAAACTGCTTCCTATTCACCTTACAGCTGTCCTCTGGAGGCAAAATGACTAAGTCGAATAATTTTTCTACACAACAGTCTTTCAAATATTTGGACACTGTTATCATATTCCACCTGATTTTTCTTTACTTCTGGCTAAATGTCCCAGTTCCTCCTGCTGCTCACCATTTGACACAATTTCAAGGTCTCCTCACCACTGTGACTTTCCTCTTGTTATGAATGAACAACGTACAGCCAACTTCTCTGCCTGTCTTTGAATAGGGGGACGAGATCTAGTATACATGTAAGGAAGATGGTCTTACTTAGACAACTAACTCCTCTAGGGCAAAGGAAGAGGCTCCAATCATTCAAGTATTTTTTTTAGTAAGCATCTGTTATTGGCCAAGCAGAATTGCTCTAGGTCCTTGCCTCAGAATTCATAGCCTATAAAGAAAGAAATGTGTGTAAACAGCTAAACTACAAACTGACAAGATCGAGTCTAAGCAACCATATGGAAAAAACAATATGGAATTACAGAAAAGGATCAGGAAATTTAAGGAGTCAGGGAAGGCTTAAATGGAGATTAAACAGCCTTAAAAAAAATACTACACTGGGATGGGAGTACAAAAGAAACAGGGTTCCAGGCAAAGTCGAGCAACATGTATGTATGTATGAGTTTGGAAGCCACTGGAAGTTTTAAACAAGAGAGTGACATGATCAAATAGTTTCAAAGAAATTCAAGCAGTATGTAGAAGACAGAATAAAAAGCAACTAGCAGTAAGAAGAACAATGAGAAAGCTGTTAAAAAACCTTAGTGATATTAACTATCTGAACCAAAGCAATAAAGCAGGGACAGAGAGAAAGAATCAGACAGATCACTACGTGATACATACGACACTGGTCTAAGAGGGGAGGGTCAAATAAGATTTTAGGAAAGCAACCATCCTTTACTGAGATAGAACACAGAAGGAAGGTGTGGGTTAGAAGAGAAGTGGAGCTGCTACACACACTGAGTTCCAGCTACTTAATGGAGCACTGAGGGAGGTAGAGTCGTCCAGTAGATAGTGAGAAAGAAAAATACCACACTTGCCTAAAGACACAACTTGCTCAATCACAGTATGGCATATATTCTATCTACACTGGCACATAAACAATGAAGGACAGGATCTATTTGTATCCAGGATGCTGAATTTCCCACTTTTAGCAGCTACCATTTAAAAATACCTGCTCTCGGACTTCCCTGTTGGCACAATGGTTAAGAATCTGCCTGCCAATGCAGGGGACACAGGTTCGGGTCCTCGTCTGGGAAGATCCGACATGCTGCTGAGCAACTAAGCCCGTGCACTACAACTACTGAGCCTGCACTCTAGAGCCTGGGAGCCACAACTACTGAGCCCGTGCGCCACAACTACTGAAGCCCATGTGCATAGAGCCCGTGCTCCGCAACAAGCAAAGCCACCACAATGAGAAGCCCGTGCACCGCAACAAAGACCCAAGGCAGCCAAAAAATAATTAATTAAAAAAAATACCTGCTCTCAAGAACCCAACCAATGAGCAGTTAACTTACTTTGCTTTTATAAGTAAAAACACTTCACTGAAATTTAACCTAAAGTCTAGCCCCCTCTAAAATTCAATATACATTGTCTCTTCAACAAACAGCTACATTTCCACATGAAGTTTCTCCCTTGTGCAAGCAAAAATTTGAAATAAATATGTTCAAATTTTTCAAATTTGAGTGAGTCATGGCTTTTGTTGATAATTTTGAGGCTGTCCACTGAGTCTACCTTGAAGACTCACTCATTTTGCTTATCAGAGCTAGTGGACTCGCAAACAAGCAAACATTCTTTGAATCTCCTGTGCTTGAAATACAATCATCTTTCAGCTCCTTCATGATTCCTGATCAGTGTCCCAAACAGTAGCCTGAAATCTGAGCAATTTTTCACAGGGCTCTGGTCACTAATCTAGCTGAGTTTGTTATCCTAGGATTAGTAGCCTGTGGTTCTTTGAGTATCTCCCTGAGTGTAAGAATCACAAATTGAAAGAATTTTGTGACAGAAAACTTCTCCTTCATGAAATACTGTCTTTTCTCTATCATTCAATCTTCAGAGGATCAAATGATGGCACAGACTCTACTAATTGCTATCTAGTCAAACTGATGGATACAAGAGACCCAACAGACCAGTATCTGCTCTCTGGAGCAAAAAACTTTGCCATAAGCCTCTCTAAAAGCCTTCATGAAGAGATGATCTAAAAGAGAGATCACTTTGTTTAATGTAGGAGGACTTTCTCCTTCATTTCTGTACTCTGGGGCTAAAGGTTAACATTTCTGTACTCTAGGGACTAAATCATGGTCCCTAGCCACCATTCATTCATTCATTCATTTATCTATTTATGGCTGCACTGGGTCTTCATTACTGTGTGCAGGCTTTCTCTAGTTGTGACAAGCGGGGGCTACTCTCCATTGCAGCGCACAGGCTTCTCATTGCGGTGGCTTCTCTTGTCGCGGACAGGCTCTAGGCACGAGGGCTTCAGTAGTGGTGGCTCGCGGGCTCTACAGCGCAGCCTCAGTAGCTGTGGCGCACAGGCTTCATTGCTCTGCGGCATGTTGTATCTTCCCGGACGAGGGCTCGAATCCATGTCCCCTGCATTGACAGGCGGATTCTTAACCACTGTGCCACCAGGGAAGCCCCCCTAGCCACCATTTTATAAGCATCACTTGATCTTACTGTAGGTAGTTTGTGTATTGATGTGGGTTTCTCTACGTCTAAGATACAAACTACTCCTGGCAGAACTCCTGCCCCTATATACACTCTTATTATAATCCTAGTTATTCTGCTTACCAGGCTAGATGGCACAATTTCTCCAAGGATGTTTATAATTACCTTAGCTATTATTGGTAATTTTGGACATGTCAAAGATAATACAACTAAAAGAAGCTCTAGAAAAGAAAGGGAAAAAAGTACCAAATACACAATGGCCAGTCTTTTTGACTGGTATGCTGAGGCCTCAAAATTAAACCCAAACTTCAAAGTAGCATCCCTTTAAAGATTCTCTAGCAAAGACCAAAGAAAAAAGCATTCAAATTATCTGAAACCCGCCCTTCTTATGCATCCAACATTATAATTTTTTAGCATCACCACCTTTACCTATATTCCCTCTGTTCCCCTCTACTGCCACCCCTAGAATCCTAAATGGACTATCCTTTCCTCAAGGTCTTCCCCCAAGAAAACAACCAATGACCCGTACCCACTTAAGACTACTACAGTAGTCTTAGCCAATGGAAACTAAGTTAAGGCACAGTTTAGGGCTAACAGTCACAATAAAAGACTTCCCAAAACCAAAAGGCAGACAGACTAATGGCTGCTATTGAATTTCATTCTATTAAGAAACTGTCCAGGAATCCCAGGCTTATATTAATGATTCCATTTATTTGTAGCCCCTCAGATGGATAAAAATAGTTGAAAAGTGGCTGGAAAAAAGAAAAAAAAAAAAAAAACCTTGCAAAACGTTCAACAGAGACTAGAGAAAGCAAGAAAACCAGGGTGATAAATAAAGCCTTTTCTGGTGCCCTTCCTTTAAACCTTAGACTAAAATTCTAGGCTGCAAACAAGGAATGGACCGATAAATAGGAGACAAGAAACTGGCTTCAAGGCGTTCAACCTGTATTGTGGGATAGAACCAAGAGGCAATGTAAAAAGAACCTGCCCCCTCTTTTTCTTAATAGGCTAAAATCTAAAATACAGGATTTTTTTAAAAATGGAACAGAAAACTGCAAATTTGGATGATTTCCAACAGAGCCAAAAGAAAATGTTAGAAGACCTTTAGAAAACCAACAAACTACAAACTAAAACATATGATCCTTCAGATAAAAAAATAAATCAAAGATCCTTCAGCCTCTAAGTTTCAAGGACCTATTCATATAAAGATACTGGCAGATAAAAAATATCTGGAAGAGGCACTGCTCCATATTAGCAAATAAAGCGTGGTGTGTGTGTGTGTGTGTGTGTGTGTGTGTGTGTGTGTGTGTGAGTGTGTGTGTGAAGAACAATGGCCCCAAATCTACCAATGATGCTGCTCTGAAGATGACTCTAGAATTCATTGAATTCAAAGTGAACTACCTTTAAATACAGCTTCCCTGTAGATACATGTACCACTATTTCTACCATAAATCCTACAATAACATAATGAATTTATCAGAGAACTAAAACTACTAAGAGAGGAGGAATTTCTAAGAATTCTAAATCCTAACCCATGTCTCAACACTGTTACCCTGGGGTCAACTATAAACAGAACACTCCTTTCATCTGTCTCTAGACAGCTTCCCCAGCAAATTAATAGGAACTGTCAAATGAAATATTCTCCTAAAAAAATATATTTTTTTTAAAGTCTTCTTTCTAGAGATGACAGTTCTCCTGAACATAGCCAAATTATAACCGATTTGGATATTTGTATTCCTGTGGCAACTAAGATTCAGGAAGTAATTCACAAGTTAGTTGTAGTTCCAGAACTTCCTGGTATCATCATTTGGAAAACTAGGACCTACACGAGTTTTAAAAATTTTCCAGTCTTTCTGTTTGAATCTGTATTACAATCAATCATATGTTCCCTGGTAGCTACAGTCTTAAATGCTACTGCATGGATGCCATCTTATCAGATAATACAGCAGGTAATCGTAGACCAAAAAAAGGATACAGTCTTGCTGATCACCAAAACTGCTATCTCAATGTTTAAGAACATGTCAGCAGTGTAAATCTGAACAATATTTAGTGACCTCTACTGTGACCTGGCCAAGGAGGGTCAAAAGGGGGTCTGAGAATGCAAAATTCCGTTTTTTGCCTCAAGACACAATCCACATATACAGAGGAAGCTGTAAATTCTACTCTGGCCTAAAGCACATTATCTACATGTATTTAGGAAGCTCAAATTTCTACTTTTGGCAGTTACTGAACAGATAAGCGCTCTAGAATTAGTTCCTCTTTGCTTTAGGTCAATATATTTTTTCACTTAAATTTAACCTAAATTCTACTCTTCCCCCAAATCATATATAACCTTTCCTCTTCTTTGGTTTAGTGAGAAGCTGCATTGCTGTCTGCAGCTCACTCTCGCCCAAGCCAAGAATGTAAAAGACATTTGGCTTCTGTTTTTCGGATGGGAATAAATTGTGATTTTGATGACTGGTATTTGGGAGTCATCTATGTATTGATACTACTAATATATAGACAGAACAACGAAAGAGAAAGGAACAAGAATGGATGGCCTAGGTAAAAATTATAATCTGAAAGGACGGAGACTAGAGTTGAAGCCAGCAAAGAAGGGAAATTAGGTGTCAGACAAAGTAATCTTAGGGATTCTTTCCAACAACAGGAATGTGCTTCCCAGTTGAATACTGCCTGAAGATCCCTGCAGCACAACAGAAGATCTAGGTCTACCTGTGGCCCAATACCCAAATAATTATACTTCTGAATAAAAGATACCCCCAACAAAACAGAAATGTTTCTTCCACAAAGTAGGCGCTCAAATTTGTGGAGAGAATGTTAGCATTATAGTTTGGACAAGATAACTTTAGTACTTTAGTACCAGTGACAGAAACAGAAAATAAATCTTGAGAAAAGATCTAGTCACAGCTAAATTTTGAAAGCTCACAGCTTCAATAACCGAAGGGGAAACAGCAATAGGATATTCAGAATGCTCTTTTAAGGACCACAAATACCTGGCACTCATGCTGACTTTCCACATCTTCGTATATAGTAGGATCACAAAGTCCTTTCGTGGAGGCTCGATGTGGTTTCAAAAGCTTTTTCAATACAATACCCTCAAGAAGTGACTACCCATAAAGCAAAGAGCAGAGCAGGCAAAAGAGACGAAAACTCCTATGCATTCTACACAAAAAGATTTAGTAAGTTTATCTTTTTTTAAACACGAAAAAGGTTAGACTTTCATTTCCAGTTCTGCATGTAAGTTACCATTCAGTCCTAACAAGTAAAAAGCTGAACAAACTGAAAAATCAACTACTCTTCTGGGATCCATAAGCGAGAGAGGACACAAGGCAAATCACTGCCCCAAAACTGAAGAGATAGAATACAGGGAATCTCAACATATCTGAGCAGACTGAGGCACTGAAACTGCAGTAGGAAGCAGTGTCAGATAGGAAACTCTTGAACTATAACTGAAAAATGGCTGGAGGAAGCTCAGTGTGGACAAGTCTGAGAATTTAAAACTCCAGGAGGACACAGTCACAGGGAGGCACCCACAATACTGTGAAATTTACCTCCAGCAGCCCAACCAGATTCCCACACTAATTATCAGAGAAAAATCCCCTCATGCTTCCAGCAGAGGGAGGGGAAAATGAACCATTTCTAAATATGCCAGAGTATTCTAGTTCTTCTTCACAAGTCCTGTCCTCAGGAAAAATTAGTTAACCAGAACCTAACTTGCTGGGATATTATCAGAACCTAAGTGACCTGGGGAAGGGAAATACCCAACTCCAGTCCATTCTAGTCTTCCTATCCCACCTAAAAGGGGTTAGAAAAAAACTAAGAACCACTAGTGAAGTTCACAGCCCAGAGGCATAAGCTCTGAGACCAATTATAGGACTACAGAACCCTTGCCCTCCCCCCACACCTCACCACCACATTACTAAAGGCCTTTTTGCAGCAGTTCCTTTTACCCAGTACATCATGTCCAGCTCTAGAAAAAATTATTCGGCATACCAAAAGACAAAAACACAATTTGAGAGACAAAGCAAGCATCAGAACCAGATATGGCAGGGATACTGGAATTATCAGACCAGAAATTTAAAATAACTATGAGTAATATGTTAAGGGCTCTAAAGGATAAAGACCACAGAAGAACAGATGGGCAATGTACGCAGAGAGATGGAAATCCTAAGAAAGAACTAAAAAGAAATTAGAGCTCAAAAACTCTGTAACAGCCATAAAGAATGCCTTTGATGGTCTTATTAGTAGCCTGCATACAGCTAAAGAAAGTATCTGAGTCAGAGGATGTACCAATAGAACCCTCAAAAACTGAAAAGCAAAAAGAACAAAGACTGAGAAAAACAGAACAAAATATCCAAGGACTGTGAAATATCTACAAAAGATTTAGCATACATGTGATGTGGATACTAGGAAGAGAAGGGAGAAAGGAACAGAAGAAATATTTGAAACAATAATGACTGAGAATTTCCACAAATTAGTGTCAGATTATCAAACCACAAATCTGGGAAGCTCTGAGAATACCCAGCAGAATAAATGCCAAAAAAACCACACCTCAGCATATCATTTTCAAATTACAGATATTCAAAGACAATGAAAAGATCGTGAAGAAGCCAGAGGAAAAGGTTATACTTAGTTGAGTAGAAAACAAGGGATGCAAAGTATAAAGTATTTTCTGTACTTTGAACTTACTTGTATTGCATTAGAGCTGCTTACATATCTATCCCACTGACTTAAATAATTTGATACATCTTAATATTTTCTCCTACACCTAGAAATGAGCCTGCTTTTCAATACAAGTTAAATAAATGAGTGAGGGAAGGCATTTAAAAAGGAGAAAAAAAATGAACCTTAAATAATACATAAATGGGGCTTCCCTGGTGGCACAGTGGTTGAGAATCCGCCTGCCAATTCAGGGGACATTGGTTCGTGCCCTGGTCCGGGAAGATCCCACATCCTGCGAAGCGGCTGGGCCCGTGAGTCATGGCCGCTGAGCCTGTGCGTCTGGAGCCTGTGCTCCGCAACGGGAGAGGCCACAACAGTGAGAGGCCCGTGTACCACATTAAAAAAATAATAATAGTAATACATAAATGGAAAGAATTTCCTAATGCTGATCTTTTATGATTTAACTAGGAATCTTCAAAGCGGGGTATGCATGTGTACTCCTAAGCTACACAAAAGGCTATAAGGCTCGGATACTTTGAAAGGAATTTAATTTCCAGATTATCAATTTTCCTGAAGTATTTTTACCAAAATTGATCTGCCCTGACAAAAGGCCTATATATATCTGGGTAGGTCCCTCTCCCTGCCCCAATCCTTTATAAGATTACATATCATTTACTCACTCATTCAAATACTGATTATCCATTGCACCCCATGCACTGTACAGGTGCTAAGAATTATAGCAGTAAACACAAGTATGCACACAATAAATTAAAAATTCTTAAGTTCTAAATAAGAGATACAAAAAAGGGCATTGGTTTAGATAATCAAGAAGAGAAAAGGAGCTATTAAAAACGGAGGATCGGGCTTCCCTGGTGGCACAGTGGTTGAGCGTCCGCCTGCCGATGCAGGGGATGAGGGTTCGGGCCCCGATCTGGGACGATCCCATGTGCCGCGGAGCGGCTGGGCCCGTGAGCCATGGCCGCTGAGCCTGCGCGTCCGGAGCCTGTGCTCCGCAACAGGAGAGGCCACAGCAGTGAGAGGCCCGCATACCGCAAAAAAAAAAAAAAAAAAAACAGAGGATCAAGGAAGGATTTCAAAGGAACAGACATGTTGGAAAGACAGAAAGGTCAGTGTGACATGTAAGTAAATGGGAAAATACATAAGAAGAGGTTACAGAACTAAAGAAGGGGCCATGATGGTGATCTTCCCAAGAATCAAATGGTGTTAAGCTGAGGGGCAAAGCCACACTGGAATGGGTTAAAAAGGAAAGCAAAATTGATACTATAAGTTCTTTATAAATTAATAAAATGAAAATACAACCTTATCAAAATGTATGGGATGTGTAATGAGAAAAATGTCCTTCAGAAATACTTACAACCTTCAATTTTTAAGTACTAAAACCATGGAGAGTGGGAAAAAACACGAACCAAGCATTAGAAATTAGAATATGAACCTAATTAAGTAAAAGGAAAAAAATGATCATTATAAAAGCATACATAACTCAAACACAAACTGCTTTAAAAAAAATGGGACTTGTTCATGAAAGCAAAATTTAGTAACCTGATACAGCTAATCCAATAGCTAAATTTCTGACATAATCAAAAGGGAAAAAAAGTTAGAAAATGCACATACATAGATATAAAACAGATTTTTAAATTAGATTATTAGGGAATGCTATATTCATCTTTATACCACTTAAGAAATTCAACTATTCCTAATTAAAAGTCTTAGAAAGTTAGAAATAAATGGGAAATATCCTTAACTTGATGAAAATACGCCAGAAACCCCAAAGTTAAAACTTTTGAAGATTCCTATTAAAAAGTCAGGAGCAAAACACGACTGCCCTACAATATTCTGCTGGAAGTCCTAAATTATGCCACCACAAAAAAAAAAAAAAAAGAGAGAGACACACATACACACACACACACACCCTGGAAGAGGAAGTGACAAAATTATCAGCTGCAGATAATATAGCTACTTGGAATGTCCAGTAGCATCAAATGAAAAACTACTAGATCTGAAAAAAAAAAAAGGCAGTAACATGTTTGGCTTGAGGAGAGAAAACCAGGCCAAAAAGCCACAGGTTTCCTATAAACCAGGAATAACTACTTAGAAATGTACTTTTTAATAGCTCCCATTCACAACCATTCACAATGCCAACAAAAACTATGAAATATTTAGGAGTAAATTTCAAAAAATATTGACCAGACAAAACTCTACAACGTAACTGAAGGCCATTAAAGAAGACCTAAATTGGATAAACATATAAATCCAATGTAAGGCAATCCCAATCAAAATATCAATAGACAAAGTGATTCTAAGGTTCACTTAGAAGATGCACAAGAACACCCAGGATATTTTAAAAGAGAAAAATAATCAGTTAGGCTTACCTTACATCAAACATTAAAGCCTAATAAAATGCAACACTATGGTCTGAAGAAAAGACGAATGAATTAATGCACAAAGATGAATGAAATAATGCACAAAACAGAGGGTTCAAAAGCATGTGAATTTATGTAATTTAGGATATTTTAAATCAGAGGGATAACAAAAAGTTTTAAGTTTTTTGAATTAAATCAGATGTACCTACACAAATAAATGAATAAAATTCTAGAAGGATTAAACATTTTTTAAAAAACTATATGAAAGAGCTAGAAGAGAGTAGAATGTCTTCATATGATTGGGATTAGGAAAGCAGCCTAAGCAAGATGCAATACCCAGAAGGCTTTAAAAATACTTCACATTTCACCTAATAAAAGTTTTAAACTTACATACAAAAAACAACAAAAGATATAAGCACATTTAAAAGATAAACAATTGACAGGGAGAAAATATTTGCAACATACATAATAAACAAAGGCCAAAATCCATAATACACAACAAATCTTCCCCCAGGTCAATTTAAAAGACAACTCAATATAGGCAAAATGATAAATGGGTAATTAACAGAGGAATACAAGTGGCGAACAAAACTACATTGTGCTTAACTTCACTACAAATCACTAAATTGCAAATCAAGACAATGTTACGTACATGTGCTCTATTTTTTTTAAATTATTTTTGTGTGTCGGGGGGAGGGTATGAGCGCCTCTCACCGCTGTGGCTTCTCCCGTTGCGGAGCACAGGCTCCGGACGCTCAGGCTCAGCGGCCATGGCTCACGGGCCCAGCCGCTCCATGGTATGTGGGATCTTCCCAGACCGGGACACGAACTCGTGTCCCCTGCATGGGCAGGCGGACTCTCAACCACTGTGCCACCAGAGAAGCCCATATGCTCTATTTTTTGTCTGCAATACTGACAAAAATTAAGATGACTGATAATACTGGGTGTTAAAAGGGTGTACAGAAACAGGAATTCTCAAATCATTGGAAGTGTACAGTGGCATGGTTTTGGGGACAGAGCAATTTGGCATTTAAGGCATAACTGCGGTTTTTGGCATTAAGAATGTACTCTTTGAAATGGAAATTTCGGTTGATTCAAGCTATACACGACTGTTACAGAAATCTCTATGGAAATGCATTCCCTACTTACTTTTCAGTTTATTACCTTTCATCAACATACAATTAACTTACTGGCTGATGTCATTTTATCCACATTCTTTATAAGTCTAATAGTAGACACATCAGCTTTTAGAACTTTAGTATATGTATTTTAACACACAAAGGTAACCTTAAACTACAAAATAATCCCATTCATTTATCCTTCAAAAAATTTAATAAAATTAACTTGTGAATCAAAAGTCAGTATCTGAAAAATAGATGCCAATGAAAGAATACACCAAAAGAACTCTCTGCTCTTTGGCCAAATCAAAAAATAAGACTCACTGTACGGTACTGGTTGAACCATCACCACTCAGAGCAGCCTATTATCTGTCAAAATTTTTAATGCACCAAAGTTTTGACCTCATAATGGTTCTCTTAGGAAATCTACCTGACAAAAATTCTCATACAGGTATGCAATAAATATATATACATGAAGAGTCATCACAGCATTGTAATAGCAAAAAATCATGTACATATATATTTGTTTATCAATGGGAATATGGCCAATTAGAATATACCCACAGTACAAAATACTATGTAGCTATACACACTGACATGGAATTCAACATACATATACATCATACATTAAGTTTTTTAAAAAAGCAAGTTGTAGAGCAAAATGTATAATGTGATCGACCTCTTTTAAGCAATTAAAAAGGAAATCCAAACACCTAAATATGTTTGTAATTTTGAATTCTGTTGACTGTGTTTTAGCCACATTTGCCATCTTTATCAATCTTGGCAAACGCATTCTAATTTTATAATCTTATCAGTAGCCCATCCTTCTACCTGGAACAGAATGCTCTCTTCCCCCACGAAATTCCCACAGCTAGCTCCTTCATGCATTCTAACAAAATTCCAACTTTGTCATTCTCTCAAGTCTTCCCTTGTTTGTTTGTTTTTCACCATTAGACTTTTATAGGCTCTAAGCTCCTTGAAAGCAGGGTAGTTACCTATCTTATTCACCACAATATTCCCACTACCTTGCAATGTGCCTAGCATATAATAGTTAATAAGTATTTGCTGAACAACTCAACAATGGTGATGACTACATAAAGAAAGGAGCTCAAATTAGGCAACCTTAACATTTCATGACTAAAAAAAAGTCAATTAAAGTAACATGAGAAAAGATAAAACAAAAAAGAAGATTTATCGGTTAGTCTATTTTCTATGTGCAGAGAAAATAGTTCTATGTTTCTGCATGGTGAGGGTTTTCTGAGCAAAGAAACCTGTCCTTCAAAGGACAAGCTTTGAAAACTTATAGATAAGAGATTCACCTCTCTAGGATATGTGTTTATATTTCAGGGTGGGACAGCTGTGAGACTATAGAGACATTCCAGGGGTTGTAAATTCTGAAACTTGTCTAATTTTTCCCCCAGAAACATTCATTTAATAGTCCAAAGATTAAGAATCTAGGATCCTCCCCTTCCGTAACCAAGGAAAATACGTTTGTATTAGGGATCAAAGGTCTCTCTCCCTCTGTCAGAAGGAGTGGTAGGCAACTGGTATACAAGCACCTAGAATCAAATTTTGGGGATTCATCACCTACCAAACGAACATCCAGCTCTCACTGCATCACTCTAGGGGTGAAGAACTGGGGCAAAAGAGAACTGATGTGGTTACTACTGTAAAATCTATCCTGTCCCCAGAAATTTTGTCTACTTTCAGGCTAATATGAACAAATATAGATAACAAAATTTTATCATTCTAACAGAATTTGGTTGGTAAAACATATCCTGTAATTCAGGCTTTAGGAAGAGTGAAAATTATTGTCATTAATCCCCAACTTAGAAACTAAAATTTCCACTTTAAGTTTTTCCATTAAAAACATATCATACTTAAACTGCATGTCTAAACTATTGGAAAATTTGTATTTGTATACTAATCCAATTACATTATGGATTAGTCTTTTGAAGACTCATCTAGGGACTTAGACACTAATCATAACATCATCTCACATAAATATTCTCTTAGTACCTAGCAAAGTAATGTAAAGGCTCCCCAAAGTGCCATTTTTATCCCACCTCTCATCTATAATCCTCAAATTGGCTGAGGGGAGTATTAAAAAACCGTAGTCTAGTCTACAGACGTTAGATGTGGCAAATAGCAGGTTTCACATGAGAAAACTAAGGACAATACTAATACAGATTTCGTTCAACTCTTTGAGAACTCCAAGACCCTCAAATTCTTTGACTGGGCCATGCATTTGCTCTGAAGATCATTCTCTGGCTGCCCTAGAAGGAAAAACAGATCCACTAAACCATAAATTCTTCAAGCATCAAGTCAGAGAACTTCATATTTTAGGGATATCCTTGTTATAGTACAACAAATGAGACAACTAGAAAGCAGAGTGTTTTTTGGAACTGGATCAACCTGAGTTTGCATGCTAACGCTGGCTGTTACTGGCTATAGATCCACAAGCAAATTTCTCAGTCTCTCAAGGCTTTTGTTTTTTAATCTGCAAAATGACAAAACTTTTCAGTGTCACTGGTAAAGTTGAAGGAGATGTTCATATAAAATGTCTGGCGTTTTATAAATGATAACCCATAAAACTGAAAAGATATAATTTCCTTTATTTCAATAAACAGGAATTATTATTTCTCAGGCCCCCAATATGTAAAAGACTAGGGGAAAAATGACTTAGCCACCCCCTAACTTATTAAAAATAAAAATTTTTACATAAAACCCCTTTCAAAAATAATAATTTTATTATTTTAGAAAGGAACTCAAGAATGCTTGATCATGTGCCTCATGTGATTTAAAAAAAAAAAATCAACAGGCTTATTTGTTCCCAAGACTACTTATTTTAAGGCCTTTTCTATAACAAACAGAAGTTGCCAGAAAGGGCAGATATCTTTGTCAGTTGTTTACTGCTAGTCACCTGTATGTAACTGAATACTAAGAGTAGTTCCTGGAAGCTTAAGGGAAAAAGAAGTATTAGATAGAGACACTTCTGGCTCAAATCCCATTAGAAACTTGTGGATTCTTTATAAAAGGGGCACTAGGTGACATAAAGAAGGGCATCTTGAACCACAGCTTTGAAGAACATTTAGAGGCATTCAAATGGATGTTTCTTGAATTATCCTTCTCTTTCCCCAAACACATATATAATCTTTGAGAAGATTAAGATATAGGCCAGGTACACTGCTGTCTGATCATTAAGGATACAGGGCTAAAGTGTAGAGAATCTATATGGTCTTTATACTTCAGTCAGACTCCTAATAAACCAAAGTGTCAAGTCTCAAAGACTCCCTGACACATGCTGGGTCATAAAAAACTCATAACTCCATTCTCAATAAGAGCCTCAAGTGTACATTTTCTGTAGTACAGGTGAAAGAAGAATTCTTATCAAACAGCAGATACACAGGCAAAAGGGCTGACACTGTGTTGTAAAATTTTAGGACTCTAAATTGTACTCTTACCAGAGTGTAGCTATTGAAAGTAGCTGCCAGGGAGATTCCAGAATGAATAAAACCTCTCTTCCCCAAAAAAGAGCTTTAAATATAACTTATTTTGAGCTAAAACCTCAAAGTTCTGCGCCTAAAAATGTTTACCAGTTGGTTTTTGTTTTTTTTTTTTAAACATTTTTATTTTATTTTATTATTTTTGGCTGCGTTGGGTCTTGATTGCTGCGCGCAGGCTTTCTCTAGTTGCAACGAACGGGGGCTACTTTTCGTCGCGGTGCGCGGGCTTCTCATTGCGGTGGCTTCTCTTTGCCAAGCACCGGGTCTAGGCGCGCGGGCTTCAGTAGTTGTGGCTCGTGGGCTCCAGAGCGCAGGCTCAGTAGTTGTGGTGCACGGGCTTAGTTGCTCTGTGGCATGTGGGATCTTCCCAGACCAGGTCTCGAACCCGTGTCCCCTGTGTTGGCAGGCGGATTCCTAACCACTGCACCACCAGGGAAGCCCTACCAGTTGTTTTAATCATAAAAATTACCTGGTCTATTCAGAGTATTTGAAATAGAACTACAGTCTAACATGATTGAGCTATAAATATACCCCCCCCCAAAAGAACAAAGCATTAACAAAGAGTTAAGATACATGAAGTTATTTAGAAATGTCCATTCATACTTTGAAGAAAGACTGATGTATTAGTTTCCTACAACTGCTGAAATAAATTACAAGTTTTGTGGTTTAAAACAACAGAAAATTCTCTCGCTCAGTCCTGGAGGCCAAAAATCCTAAATCAATATCACTGGGCCAACATCAAGGTGCTGGCAGGGCTGTGCATCCTCCAGAGATTTTAGGGGAGAATCTGTTCCTTGTCTCTTCCAGATTGGAGTAACTGCTGGCATTCCTTGACTTGTGGCCAAAACACGCCAATCTTTGCCTCTGTGGTCATATTGCCTCCTCCTCTCCTGCATGTAAACTCTCTGTCTCTCACTTACAAGGACAAAGGTAATAACATTTAGAGCTCACCCAGATAATCCAGGGTAATCTCTTTATATTAAAATCTTTAACTTAATGACATCTGCAAAGACCCCCACCCCCCAAATAAAGTAACATCACAGATTCCCGGGATTCGGATGTGGATATCTTTGGAGGGTCCATTTTTCAGCCTACCACAACTGCCAAAAGTAAAAGTAACTATATAACTAACTCCTCACATCCAATACTTCTGTCTTTATCCTGTATATGATTTGCTTCCTAAATTTGTTTTTTAAACTGTGAACCATGTATCAGAAAATACAATCACTTTTAACTTACTTAGATTATCCCGTTTTCCTATAAAGCATTTTTCTTCATTTGTTTGAGATTTATTTCTCTACTATGAAACAAAAACTACAGAACTTTTTTTGTAACAAGAAATTTATCTTTTTCTTCCATAGTTATTGCCATCTCTGAACACAAAGTAAATAAAGGTCACATCAAATTAACTCTTCCAACCTTTAGCATTTTTCTTTTCCTCTTGCATTACATTATACAACATGTGAATGAGCAAACAATTTGTTCCTTAATTAAAACACTGCTTGCTCACAGGATACAGGTGTTAGAGTTTAGAAATTTATTCAAGACTAGGCAAACCAGGGTGCAATAATTCTGAGTAAGCAATCCAACTGCCATCATAACGTTGCCTGCAATACGCTTCACCTCATAAAAGCCACTCACAGCAGTTTAATCTAAAGCTATAGCTGTAAAACAGACACTAATTTCTGTAAGCTTCTAAAAACACAAAGAAAGTGTTCTTTATTGGAAAAGTTGTCATTGTACTACACATCTAGAATAAAAAGCTAAATTACTTTTGGTAACCCAATAGCTTTATTTTAAAAGGTAATATAATCACTTCCTAATTGGATTATATCTTTCCACACTGTGGAACACAAAGCAGGAACCTTTCAAAGGTGATTTACCATATCTTCATTATCCAGTCTTAATTAAGTTTCAGACTACTATTGGTAACACACTTAATGTTTTCTGGTCTCTATATAAAATTAAGTTATAGTTACAGGAAAAATAAATGTTTTAAGATTTTTTTAAGCATTTAAAATGCAGATCTAGATAATTTAGTGTGATCTGTGCCCTCCTATAATACTTCTCATCACTATCTCATCTCCTCAAACACTACTCCTTCACTTTCCCCACCCCCACAGATACTTTCTTAAAGGCCCAATTCAGTCTCCCCCCAAGACTTCAGAAAGCACCTATCAAGGGCTAGTAACAGCCAACACCAGTTACATCAGTAGCAGCCTGGTTTTCCTTCTGCCCTCTGCCTACCCATATGAGACGCTAACAGACCCATAATGAAAAACAGTTGAGTTCAAAAGTTTAGGAAACATTTGAGAGCTACCACAGCACATGATGGAAATGAGACCCTCCACGAGTTTACTGGCTAGTGGGCCCTGAACATATTTTCAACACAGTTTGATAGATGCTACAAGAGCACAAAGAAACCTACAGAAAGACATTCCTCCTTGGAGGAGGAGAGTTGACAGTTAAGTGGAAGTTAACCAACTGAGGAAATGAAAGCAGTCCTGAAGGACCAACATATTAAGCAAAGGCACAACTCAGCACGTGTTTGTGAAACTCCAAGTAGTTCGCCATTAAATTAGTGATAAGAGGGAGAAAGGGAGTGGCACAGAGTGCGGCTGAAGAATTAAACTGTGGGTAAGATCAAGGAGGCTCAATATGTCATGCAAAGGTGTAAGGAGAAATTCACAGTGCAATGACAAGATCAGATTTGCATTTAGGACAAAAAGACCAACTCTGCCAACAGTGGAGGATGAGGGAGGCAAGAATACTTAGTTAAAGGCTAGTATCCAAATAAGAAATGCCTACAGTGGGGCTGGTAATAATAAGAATGACTTAGGAGGGACAGGGCTAAAAAATACTGAGAAGGTAAAATACATGGGATATATGAAATAAGAAAAGAGGAGAGCAGAGCCATAAGCTTGTGGGTTTTTTAAGATGTTGATGCTAAGAAAGTGAGATAAAACAGGAAATGGTATTTTCACCACTTCTACTCAACGTATTTTTGGAAGTTCTAGCCAGATCAATTAGGCAAGAAAAAGAAATAAAGGCATTCAAATTAGAAAGGAAGTAAAAGTATCTGTTAACAGATGCCATGATCTTATATGTAGAAAACCCTAAAGATTCCACCAAAAAAATGTTCAAAACTGAACTGATCAATGAATTCAACAGTTGCAGAGGGGGGAAAAAAAATCAACACAAAAATCAGCTGACCTTCCATATACTAACAATGAACAGTCTGAAAAGGAAATCAATAAAACAATTCCATTTACAAAAGCATCAAAAAGAATAATACTTAGGAATAAATTTAACCAAGGACAGAAAAGATTTGTACACTGAAAATTATAAAACACTGCTAAAAGAAATTAAAGACATAAATAAATGGTAAGATATCCCATCCCTTGTTCATAGATCAGAAGACTTAATATTAAGATGACAATACTACCCAAAGCAATCTACAGATTCGGTACAATCCCTAACAAAAACTCAACAATATTTTTTGCAGAAATTGAAAACCCACTCTAAAATTCATATAGAATCTCAATGGACCCCAAATAGCCAAAATAATCTTGAAAAAGAACAAGTTGGAGGACTCATACTTCCTAATTTCAAAACTTGCTACAAAGCTACAATATTCAAAATAATTTGGTACTGGCATAAAGGCAGACAAAGAGACCAACCAATGGAATTGAATAGAAAGCCCAGAAGTAAATCCTCATGTATTATGGTCAATTACACTGACAAGGGTGCCAAGATCATTCAATGGGGAAAGAACAGTCTTGTCAACAAAAGTTACTAGAAAAAAATGGCTATCTACCCCCAAAAAGAATGAAGTTAGACCCCTACCTTATCCCACATAAAAAAATTAACTCAAAATGGATCAAAGATCTAAATGTAAGAGCTAAAATTATATATCTCTTAGAAGAAAACACAGAGGAAATTCTTCATGACACTGAATTCAGCAATGGTTTTTTGGATATGACACAAAAAGCATAGGCAACAAAAGCAAAAACTGATAAATAGGACTCTATTAAAATTAAGAACTTTTGCACATCAAAGAACACTATCCTCCTGTTACTGGTAGTTCTGAATGTTAGATTCCCCACCCCCACCCCCAATGAGGTCAAAAAGTACCTAAGTACATGACTGGAAAAATAGTGGACAGAAATCAGGTACTGGCAGTTTTTCCATTTTCATTTGTGTGTGAATTTTTAATATAAATGAGGGAACATGAAGCATTAATGCAAGTCAAAATGTCTCAGCAGTTCAACTTTATAACAATTATAAATAAACCTGTTAAATTTTTCTGGACAATGCCAGCATTTGGATTTTTTTAAAACGAGTAAATTTCTTACTGACTGCAACTAAATGGTGTTTGTAGCATTTTTATCATATAGTAGATTCCATCCATTCACTATGCTTTTCTGAGTTGTCCTACATGCAAGTACATGTTTTTAATGTTGTCTGTCTTCTCTGTTGTTCCTGTAAGTTTGCTATTAAAATACATTAAACTATTAAA
This sequence comes from Kogia breviceps, assembly GCF_026419965.1. Classification (NCBI taxonomy): domain Eukaryota; kingdom Metazoa; phylum Chordata; class Mammalia; order Artiodactyla; family Physeteridae; genus Kogia; species Kogia breviceps. Next base: position 27,129,995 of record NC_081310.1, on the reverse strand, counting down.
TAAATAAATAAAACATTATACTAAGTAAAATAAGCCAAACACAAAGGAATGAAGATTGTGATTCCACTTATATGAAGTACCTAGAATGGTCAAATTCATAGAAAGTAGAATAGTGGTTACTACGGGATGGGGGTGGATTGGTAATGAGTAGTTACAGTATGGGATGATGAAGAAGTTCTGGAAATAGATAGTAGTAATAGGTACATTAACAGTGTTAATGTACTTAATGCTACTTAATACTACACTTTAAATGATTAAAAATGGTAAATTTTACATAGTATATATTTTACAGCAATAAAAAATATTTTAAATGTTTTTTAAACAGGAAATGGTATGCATCTTCCAGGAAGGGATGAGAAGCTGAGTTCAGTTCTGGACTTGCTGCACATAAGGTACATGCAAGGATTCATCCAGTAGAATAAACCCATCTGAAGCAAGAAATGTTCTGGTGGGAAATTTCAGCTTATGTTAGCAAAAACTATAAGAGAAAGGAACATGCAGTGTAAAAAGAAAAAGTAGAGTAAGGGTCAAAGGAAATTCTGGGTTTGTTAACTGAACTCACAGGTGTAGGAAGAGAAGTAGTTAAAATTATCCCACCATATATCAATCTTTATGGATTATCTGCAGCTGGTTCGAAAACAACTCATCAGCAATAGGAAGAAACCTACTGGTGAACCTCAACCCTGCTATAAACTACTCTTCGGAGATACTACAAATATCAAAGTATAAAATCCTGCCAGGGTTGAAATAAAGTTTGTACCTATTTTGTATCAATCTGTGAAGAATACATGATAACTATTATTGATTTTGTAATAGAAACAAGAATGCCTAGCCTATCCAACCTACATTTCTAACAATAAAAGAAAAACTGCAGATTGTTTCTGAGGGGCAATAAACATTAATCATAACTTACCAAAAAAAGCTAATTTCCTTTGGGCTGCAATATGATATCAATTTAAAATACAATAAAATATTCCATTTGTAAATTTTTAGTGGCTTCTGAATTAGGTCTCCAACTGTGGCAGGCTGAATAACAGCCAGAATTTGTGAACAGGTTACCACACATGGCAAAAAGGACTCTGCCAATGTGATTAAATCAACAATCTTGATATGGGGAGTTTATGGATTATCTGGATTTGGCCCAGTGTAATCACAAGGGTCCTTAAAAGAGAGAAGGCAATGTGATGGAGGCAGAGGTATAAGACAAAGAAAGAAATGTGAAAATGCTTGACGAGGGAGGAAGAATTCATGAGCCAAAAGGGTGTAGGCAGCCTCTAGAAGCTAAAAGAAAAGGATATGAATTCTCCCCTAGAGCCTCCAGAAGGAACACAGCCCTGCCAACACCTTGATTTTAATTCCCCAAGACCCACTGTGGACTTATGCCTGTCAGAACTGTAAGATAACAAACGTCTTATTTTTAAGCCACTATGTTGTGGTAGTTTGTCATAGCAGCAATAGGAAACTAACGTACCAGCTGAACCCAAATTGTAAGCGAAAGCCAAAGGCAGAGTGGGACAGGGTGGAAAAAGTAGGAACTTCAGCTTACTTGCCCAATAAAGTCTTATCTTCTGCCAGAAGAAAATTAATGTATTCACAGGAAAAACAATCTAGAGACGTTCTCAAATTTGGTTGCATACAGGAATCACCTGGAGAGCTCTGACACAATTCTGATACCAAGGTCCCATTTCAGAGCAACTGAATCATTATTTCTGGGGCTCTTGGTATGGTTAGAAAGTCAACCAGATGGTTTTTATGTATAGCCAGGGTTGAGAACTGTTCTAGCTAAAGATTAGTTTTAAGTGACCTTAGGAAACTCCTGGCGTTTCCAAATGATACTATAAGTTCCTGAAATTGTCCCCCAATAAAGATGTGGTTTACCATTCGTTCATTCATTCATTCATTAGTTTAATGTATGTTTTGTTGACTTTACATTTGACAGAAAATTATACTAGATAAGATGTTGCCTAGGCAAATTCCTAAAAGTGTAATTACTGGATCAAAAGTAAGGTAACTTTTTTATTCAGGCAAATACTGCTAAATTGCTAGACCAATGTATCCTTTTACCAATTAAGAATTAGCAACACTTTGTTAAAAAGCCTGCCGTATCTGATAGGTGGGAAATGATATTTCATTGTTGTTTTAATTTGCAAGGCTTCAACCATGAGTGAAGCTGAGTATCTTTTCAGAGCTTTGTTGGCCATTTTTTGGGGGGTCTGTCAAATACTTATTCATATCCATTTCTATTAGTTTCTTAAAAATTAATTTGTAAGAACTTTTTGTTAAGGAAATTGACCTTTTGCTTGTCATGACTGTTAAATAGTTTCCCCCAGTTTGTTGTCTTTTGCCTCTGGCTTCTTTAGGCCATAGATTTTATTTTTTATATATTTTTAATGTATTTATCTTTTCCTCTATGGCTTCTTTGGAAAGCTAATCCATACTCTAAAATTGTAAACAATATCCACCATCCACCCATACTTTATTCTAATACTTTCAGAATTTCATTTTTTACAAAGGTTAGGACCTGTTCCCCTCCACAGAGCCCCCCCCCAATGTAACTGGCAATTGTCCCAACATCATTTAGTGTTTAGTTCATCTATATTCTCCACTGATGAAGTTATTGTGCTATCTTTTAACTCATTACAAAGATGTGAAAAGAGAGGAATAAAGTATATATGTAAGTATATATACATATATGCTTATATAATATATATGTGTGTGTGTGTGCGTGTGTGTACATGAAAACAGTACAAGCTTAACACACGAACTTCTTCCATGGTCAACGATAAATGTGATGCCTAATTCAAGTATAAAGAGTTCACAAATTCCTATAAGGTTACGGAAAATGTAGTAAGCATTAGGCACACTGTCTCCTCCTTTCCCTTCCCCAAAACAACACAACTGTCACCAGGCTGACTTCCTCAAAAGCAGTGAGGAATAAAGGCCCCCAGCAGTATTTCCGCGCCCCACCCCCCGTGGTTGTACTCAGCCTTGCAAAATATTTGTTGCCACTAGGTGGAGACAATTTGATAATAGGAAGATCGGTTACTGAAACAGGAATAGCCACAAATCTACAAATATACTCAAATAGTAAAGAAGGTCTGCTTCCAAATTCTTGGGTGAACTAAGGTTAGTCACTTTAACTGAGGATCTAGTTTCCTTATTTGTTAAGTTTAAGAATTTATATTAAGTAATATCAAGAGCCCCCTTAGCTCTCATATTTTGTGGATCAAAAAGCTTGCTTAAATATCCTTAATAGTACAACGCCTACACAGTCAGTCGTGTCCTCATGAGCTAAGAAGGTATTCTACCTTTAGCAACTTCTTTCAACTTGAATACTTCAACCAACCTCGACCAGTTGTTTCCTCCACTCTTTTCAAAGCAGGTCAAAAAGAGGTGTATTGTACATTAAAGTTCACCCGTCTAGCATTCCAAGTCATATACAAGGCTTTCTGCACTTTTTTCCTTGTCTTAAAGAAAAGAGCTGATACCATAGCTCTCCACATCCATCTGGTATGCTTGCATACATATTTTAAACAGTGAGCTAGCTATAGATTTTCCTCTGCACTGGTATCTTTGTGCTAGAGGCTGTACACGTGGAGGGTTTTGTTTGCTTTTTCCTCCTGTTATATTTTTCTTCTTTGCTCCATTTGGTCAGAACCTCCCATTTTTGTTGATTTCCTGAATTCTTAGTTGTCTGTCCCTCTGACAAGACAGTCCTTACAGTGGAACTTTACCTCCTGGTTCTCATCTGCCAGTCTGGATTTTGTAACTCTTCTAACATGTATCAACCTCTGCTTGCCTAAGGGGTTCCTAGTCAACTGCTTCAACCAATTATTTGAATCTAGCGACCTACTGCCAAACTACTGACTCACTAGTACTATAGTTTAGACCTCAAACTCTAGCATAATCTAGGTTCTCAGCCCTGAATATGCACCAGCTCTATACCACAAACTAACCACATTCTTAGAGATTAATTTTCATTCTCCTCATGCTACAAGACCGAGAGACACAAAGGACATTCATAATTTGCTGAGCAGAGCAGAAAAATTCTGAGTTCCTAAGTAGAGCAAGAGGGAGTACCAACTTCATTTCACATCGATACCCAGATTACAGGAAACTGTAAACAGGGGAGCATACTGATGTGTGTAACCAGCTTACTACTGACTGTGGACTGTTGCTCTATGCCATCAGCATACATGGTTGGCTCCCAATAAAAATCTGCAGATTTAACAGCAGAAACAGATTTGTATTTCTATCTTTGAGAGGGAGATATGAAACACAAGTAAAGCATAAAGCAAAGCTTAAAGATTTACATATGCTTATCATTAATGGCAAAGCTAAAAAGAGAATTCTAGTAACTAACGATTTTAGTCCAAAACCCAACATGCCAGAATGGATGTTACCAACTTTTTTTTTGGCTGCACTGCACAGCATATGGGATCTTAGTTCCCCGACCAGGGATTGAACCCACACCCCCTGCTTCGGAAGCGCAGCATCTTAACCACTGGACCGCCAGGGAAGTCCGACGTTAACAACTTTTGAAAAGTGGTATACCAAGGTTGTCATCCTTTCTTGGGAAGAGAAATGCCTATCAAGTGCAGATTCCTGTCAGAAGCAGCAGAGGTGCTAATGAACACATGTTAGCTTTAGCAAGTAACAATGTACAAAGTAACAGCAACATTCCCTGTGTCACAAAATATACCAACAGGGTCTAAATTTCTGACAAGGGCAGAAAAGAAAAAATAAGATTGAGAACGATAAGAAAGCTGAAGGCTGATGCCTCCACATTCTCCCAACAGCAACTGAAATAAACCTTTCAGAAAACAGCTAGGCAATCCATTTCCAGAGATATAAAACATTCATATTCTTGCACCCAGTAATCCCAGTCTTAGAAAATAATGCTATTAATAATAATAGGTAACATCTACAGAGTATTTACCACTTTATATGAAATCTTACTTAATCCTAACAATCCTATGAAATATGTACTAATACTGCTCGCATTTAATAAATAAGGAAATCAAGCCAAAATATAAATAACTGAATAAACTAACAAGCAAGCAACTTGTTTAAAGGTCTCACAGGGTCAGAGGAAACACTCAAACTCAGGTCTATTTGACTAAGAAAGCCATGCCTTTAACTACCACGCCAATTATTATTATTACTACTACTACAATAATAATGTCATCAGCACGGAGACATCTGCTGCAACATCAACACCGGGAAATTTCTTCAATCATTAAAAATAACAATTATTAATACAATATGCAATACATAGTAATACTTGTAAGGTAAAGAGATGAGAAAGGCCACTAACTTGCATCTGTGCTACAATTACAGCTATGTAAAAGTTCTATTTTAGAAAAGAACATGGAGTTGCTGGAGTCTGTAGAGGGGGTTTCCCTCCATTTTTCAACTCCTATTACTATTATTACCAAAATACAACAAGCACCAATTTTAACAGTTTTAAAACAATAAATGAGATTGGAGAAGTAAATAATGTGTTTCTGGTGCCCCTTTACTTAGGGTAGATTTTCTTTTGCAGAAAAGCAACTGTTATGGAAAACAGTGGCAGACAGACTGGGATCCAGGAGACCTCAATTCTCATTTTGGGCTCTTGATACAATTTCAAAAGGTAAACTGATTTCTCTTCTGCCCCTATCTCCTGGTTTCTGCAACTTGCATCAAAAAAAGTTTAAAACTGGCAAAAAGCAGCTCCTGCAGTTTCAAAGGCCAGGGTCTTAGATGAAGAAAAAAGAAACCAGAAACTTTAAGGATAGAAAGATGTCTTATAGCTCTAATAAATATAAAGATTAGCATAATCTCTAGATTCATGAAACCAGCAAAAATCTGGCATAGCTCATATATACTAGAAATCAACATGACTGAGCAAGTCGATATATACCTCTTATTCTCTTTATCTGTAAAATGAGCATGTTTTAGGCAATATATACGTGTGTGTGTGTATACATATATTTTTGATGTCCATTACAGCAGAGTTCCTGGTTAGCAATTTTAAAAGATATTTAAATACGTATATATTAAAAATATATAGACATATGTATATGTCTATTAGGGCAAAGTTACTTATTAGCAATTAGACTTTGAAAATCTTAATGTGAGTTCTTCAAATAACCAATGTTAGAAAAAGAAAAACATAATAATACTACAATAAAGAAAAGTTTAAGTAGTGAAAGCAGCAAAACCCATTCTCTCCTAAGGAAAACTGATTCTATATTATTGAACAATAAACAGAAAGGAACATTAACACTAATTTGATACAACAGACACTGTTTTACTGTTTTCAGGCACTTTTAAAATATAGTTTTCCCTCTACCTCCACTTTTTAAACAAAATCCTATAGGTCCATGGCCCTTAACTTTTCTGAGTCTATATGCCCCTTGAGAATCTGATGAAAGCTAGGAACTCTCATCTCCAGGAGGTGGGGTGCAGAATACAAAAATAAAAAATACAAAAAAACACACAAGCAAAATTCCAGACTACTCATGGATCCTTAAGAGATCCTTGGACTGAAGACCAAAAACACTTGCTACACACAGTCTAAAAACGAATTCTAAATCTTAAACAGGGAAACGGAGGCTACGTTCTCTAAATGCTTCTCAGTTTTCTTCAGCTGTACTGAACAACAAGCCACTGCCATCAAAGATAGGTTCATTTTAAGCAAAAATAAACGAATGGGACCCAATCAAACTTACAAATTCCTGTACAGGAAAAGAAACCATAAACAAAACTAAAAGACAACCTATGGAATGGAAGAAAATATTTGCAAATGATGCGACTGACAAGGGATTAATTTCCAAAATATAGAAACAGCTCATACAACTCAACAACAAAAAAAACAAACAACTCAATCGCAAAATGCTCAACATGGCTAATTATTAGAGAAATGCAAATCAAAACTACAGTGAGATACTACCTCACACCAGTCAGAATGGCCATCATAAAGTCTACAAATAACAAATGCTGGAGAGGATATGGAGAAAAAGGAACCCTCCTACACACTGCTGGTGGTCATGTAAGCTGGTACAGCCACTATGGAGAACAGTATAGAGGTTCCTCAAAAAACTAAAAATATAGAGTTGTCATATGATCCAGCAATCCGACTCCTGGGCACATATCCAGACAAAACTATAATTCGAAAAGATACATGCACCCCAATGTTCACAGCAGCATTATTTACAATAGCCAAAACCTGGAAGCAAGCTAAGTGTCTATAACAGATAAATGGGTAAAGAAGATGTGGTATATATTTATACAGTGGAGTACTACTCAGAGATAAAAATAGAAGGAAATAATGCCATTTGCAGCAACATGGATAGACCTAGAGACAATCATACAAAGTAAAGTCAGAAAGACAAATACCATATGAAATCACTTAAATGTGGAATCTAAAATGTGACACAACTGAACCTAGCTATCAAACAGAAACAGACTCACAGACATAGAGAACAGACTTGTGGTTGCCAAGGGGGAGGGGAGGGAGGGAGGGAAGGATTGGGAGTTGGGATTAGCAGGTGGAAACTAGTATATACAGAATGGATAAACAACAAGGTCCTACTAACTATATTCAATATCCTATGATAAACCATAATGGAAAAGAATATAAAAAAGAACATACGTATACATATAACTGAATCACTTTGCTGTACAGCAAAAATTAACACAACATTGTATATTAACTATACTTCAATTTTAAAAAAAACACAGGTTTATTCTTACAAAGATAAACTTATGGAGACAATAGGTACTACTTGTTAATTACTTCCAACTGGTTGCCACAATGAACATTGTACTTCCCTACCATCAACATAAAGCTAAAAGAAACCTTAGGATCCAAACACAAGGAAGTGTATAAATACACTATGGTACATTCATTTGAAATATTATGCAATCATCAAAAATGTTACCAAATTGGTTATGGCATAGAAAATGTTAGTGATATCTAAAGTCAGATTTTAAAATAAACATAAATTTAGGTCTATATACAAAAGACAGTTAAAACTATGTTTCAAACAAAACAAAAGCCAAAGGCTAATAAAATTTATTTCCAAAGGGAAATACATCAAAATTTAAGAGCAATTAAAACTGAGTATTGAAAGCATGATTTTTTCCATTTCTTAAATTTTCCATTAAAAAAATTTTAACTGGGCTTCCCTGGTGGCGCAGTGGTTGAGAGTCCGCCTGCCACTGCAGGGGACATGGGTTCATGCCCTGGTCTGGGAAGATCCCACATGCTGGGCCCGTGAGCCATGGCCGCTGAGCCTGCGCGTCTGGGGCCTGTGCTCTGCAATGGGAGAGGTCACAGCAGTGAGAGGGCCATGTACCGCAAAAAAAAAAATAAATAAATAATAATAATAATAAAGTGACAACTGTAAGTTGTTATATTTGATTAAAAAGACAACTTAATTCCTGGATTTTTTTCCCATTCTTAGCTCTTAATTACTTTTGAAACGACTAAGCACTATTTTGCACATAGGGATTAAAACTAAAAACAATCCAATTAAAAAGTGAATGACAGCTTCTTTACTCTGTGAAACCGTTTTTTTCGTTTTTTTCTCACTGGCACAATCATATTGTCTTAATTATCCTAAATCAATTATTCCAGTATCCTTGACTCAAAGGTTTCAGAATAAAATAAATTGGAATTAACAATCATGTTATTTAAATTATACAAAACTGTAACATTAAATTTTCAAAAGTTACAGAGACTTCTCGGGAAAAAAAAATATTTCAGGACACTAAACTGATAAATCATGACTAGTTAACTCAAACTGGTAAATGAGACCCACATCTGAATACAAACGTGGCCGATCATAATAACATTAAGAATGGAGAAATTTAGTCTTAATATTTTAGACAAAATTCAACTATCAGTATTTGAGAGCCTTTAACATGCTTCCATTACTTTACAATCACAAGAGGAAACATTCCTAGAGAACAGTACCTCACAAAAATAAAAAAGCATCTTTCCACTAATTCTGAGGCATGTTTTCTTCACAAACATGTCAGTTAAAAATTTTAAGATCGACACTGAAGATAGCGGAGTAGAAGGACGTGCTCTCACTGCGAGAGCACTGGAATCACAACTAACTGAACAATCATCGATAGGAAGACACTGGAACTCACCAAAAAAGATACACCATGTCAATCGAAAGACAAAGGAGAAGCCACAGTGACATGGTAGGAGGGGCGCAATCACAATAAAGTCAAATCCCATAACTGCTGGGTGGGTGACTCACAAATTGGAGAACACTTATACCACAGAAGTCCACCCACTGGAGTGAAGGTTCTGAGCCCCACATCAGGCTCCCCAACCTGGGGGTCTGGCAAAGGGAGGAGGAATTCCTAGAGAATCAGATTCAAAGGCTAGCAAGATTGTATAGCAGGACTTTGACAGGACTGGGGGGAAAAGTGACTCCAATCGTGGAGGGCACACACAAAGTAGTGTGCACATCAGGACCCAGGGGAAGGAGCAGTGACCCCAGCGGAGATGAGCCAGACCTATCTGCTAGTGTTGGAGGGTCTCCTGCAGAGGTGGGGTGTGGCTGTGTCTCACCATGAGAACAAGGACACTGGCAGCAGAAGTTCTGGGAAGCCCTCCATGGTGTTAGCCCTCCCAGAATCCTCCATTAGACCCACCAAAGAGCCGGATCAGCTCCAGTGTTGGGTCGCCTCAGGCCAAACAACCAACAGGGAGTGAACCCAGCCCCACCTATCAGCAAACAAGAGGATTAAAGTTTTACTGGGCTCTGCCCACCAGAGCAAAACACAGCTCTACCCACCACCAGTCCCTCCCATCAAGAAACTCACAAAAGCCTCTTAGACAGTCTCAGCCACCAGAGAGCAGCCAGCAGAAGCAAGAAGAACTACAATCCTGCAGCCTATGGAACAAAAAACACATTCACAGAAATACAGACAAGATGAAACGGCAGAGGGCTATGTACAAGATAAAGAAACAAGATAAAATCCCAGAAAACCAACTAAATGAAGTGGAAATAGGCAACCTTCCAGAAAAAGAATTCAGAATAATGATAGTGAAGATGATCCAACACTTCGGAAAAAGAATGGAGGCAAAGATCGAGAAGACACAAGAAATGTTTAACAAAGACCAAGAAAAACTAAAGAACAAACAATTAAAAAAATAAAAGAACAAACATAGCATAATGGAAATGAAATATACACTAGAAGGAATCAATAGCACAATAACTGAGGAAGAAGAATGGATAATTGACCTGGAAGACAGAATGGTGGAATTCACTGCCACGGAACAGAATAAGGAAAAAACAATTAAAAGAAATGAAGACAGCCTAAGAGACCTCTGGGACAACATTAAACGCACCAACATTCTCATTATAGGGGTCCCAGAAGGAAAAGAGAGAGAGAAAGAACCCGAGAAAATATTTGAAGAGATTATAGTTGAAAACTTCCCTCACATTGGAAAGGAAATAGCCACCCAAGTCCAGGAAGCACGGAGAGTCTCAGGCAGGATAAACCCAAAGAGAAACACGCTGAGACACATAATAATCAAATTGGCAAAAATTAAAGACAAAGACAAATTACTGAAAGCAATAAAGGAAAACAACAAATAACATAAAAGGGAACTCCCATAATGTTAACAGCTAATTTCTCAGCAGAAACTCTACAAGCCAGAAGGGAGTGGCATGACATATTTAAAGTGATGAAAGGGAAGAACCTACGACCAAGATTACTCTAACTGGCAAGGATTTCATTCAGATTCGATGGAGAAATCAAAACCTTTACAGACAAGCAAAAGCTAAGAGAATTCAGCACCCCCAAACCAGCTCTACAACAAATGCTAAAGGAACTTCTCTAAGTAGGAAACACAAGAGAAATAAAGGACCTACAAAAACCCAAAACAATTAAGAAAATGGTCATAGGAACATAAATATCAATAATTACCTTCAATGTGAATGGATTAAATGTTCCAACCAAAAAACACAGGCTTGCTGAATGGATACAAAAACAAGACCCATATATATGCTGTCTACAAGAGACCCACTTCAGACCTAGGGACACATACAGACTGAAAGTGAGGGGATGGAAAGATATTCCAGGCAAATGGAAATCAAAAGAAAGCTGGAGTAGCAATATTCATATCTGATAAAACAGACTTTAAAATAAAGAATGTTACAAGAGACAAGAAAGGACACTACATAATGACCAAGAGATCAATCCAAGAAGAAGATATAACAATTATAAATATATATGCACCCAACATAGGAGCACCTCAATAAATAAGCCAACTGCTAACAGCTATGAAAGAGGAAATCGACAGTAACACAATAATAGTGGGGGACATTAACAACTCACTTACGCCAATGGACAAATCATCCAAAATGAAAATAAATAAGGCAACAGAAGCTTTAAATGACACAATAGGCCAGATAGATTTAATTGATATTTATAGGATATTCCATCCAAAAACAGTAGATTACACTTTCTTCTCAAGTGCACATGGAACATTCTCCAGGATAGATCATATCTTGGGTCACAAATCAAGCCTCAGTAAATTTAAGAAAACTGAAATCCTATCAAGCATCTTTTCTGACCACAACACCATGAGATTAGAACTCAATTACACAATTGTGTAAAAAACACAAACACATGGAGGCTAAACAATACATAACTAAATAACCAAGAGTTCACTGAAGAAATCAAAGAAGAAATCAAAAACATACCTAGAGACAAATGACAATGAAAACATGACAATCCAAAACCTATGGGATGCAGCAAAAGCAGTTCTAAGAGGGAAGTTTATAGCTATACAAGCCTACCTCAAGAAACAACAAACATCTCAAATAAACAATCTAACCTGACAACTAATGAAACTAGAGAAAGAAGAACAAACAAAACCCAAAGTTAGCAGAAGGAAAGAAATCATAAAGATCAGAGCAGAAATAAATAGAAACAAAGAAAACCATAGCAAAGATCAGTAAAACTAAAAAGTGCTTCTTTCAGAAGATAAACAAAATTGATAAACCACTGCCAGACTCATCAAGAAAAAGAGGGAGAGAACTCAAATCAATAAAATTAAAAATGAAAAAGGAGGGCTTCCCTGGTGGCGCAGTGGTTGAAAGTCCACCTGCCGATGTAGGGGACACGGGTTTGTGCCCCAGTCCGGGAGGATTCCACATGCCGCAGAGCGGCTGGGCCCGTGAGCCATGGCCACTGAGCCTGTGCATCCGGAGCCTGTGCTCCACAACGGGAGAGGCCACAGCAGTGAGATGCCCGCGTACCACAAAAAAAAAAAAAAAAGAAAAGAAAAAGGAGAAGTTACAACAGACACTGAAGAAATACAAAGCATCCTAAGAGACTACTACAAGAAACTCTATGCCATAAAATGGACAACCTGGAAGAAATGGAAAATATAAACAGACTAATCACAAGTAACGATGAAACTGCGCTTTAAAATGTTCCAACAACAAAAGTCCAGGACCAGATGGCTTCACGGGTGAATTCTATCAAACATTTAGAGAAGAGCTAACACCCATCCTTCTCAAACTCTTCCAAAAAACTGCAGAGGAAGGAACACTCCCAAACTCATTCTATGAGGCCACCATCACCCTAATACCAAAACCAGACAAAGATACTACAAAAAAAGAAAATTACAGACCAATATCACTCATGAATGTAGATGCAAAAATCCTCAACAAAATACTAGTAAACAGAATCCAACAACACATTAAAAGGATCATACCCCATGGTCAAGTGGGATTTATCCCAGGGATGCAAGGATTCTTCAATATACACAAATCAATGTAATACACCATATAAACAAGCTGAAGAATAAAAAACATATGATCATCTTAATAGATGCAGAAAAAGCTTTTGTCAAAGTTCTATACCCATCTATGGTAACTCTCCAGAAAGTGGGCATAGAGGGAATCTACCTCAACATAATAAAGACCATATATGACAAACCCACAGCAAACATCATTCTCAATGGTGAAAAACTGACAGCATTTCCTCTAAGATCAGGAAAAAGACAAGGATGTCCACTGTCGCCACTATTAATTCAACAGAGTTTTGGAAGTTCTAGCCATGTCAATCAGAGAAGAAAAAATAATAAAAGGAATACAAATTGGAAAAGAAGAAGTAAAACTATCACTGTTTGCAGATGATATGATACTATACACAGAGAATCCTAAAGATGCCACCAGAAAACTAGAGCTAATCAATGAATTTGGTAAAGTTGCAGGATACAAAATTAATGCACACAAATCTCTTGCATTCCTATACAATAATGATGAAAAATCTGAAAGAGACATTAAGGAAACACTCCCATTCACCACTGCAACAAAAAGAATAAAATACTTAGGAATAAACCTACCTAGGGAGACAAAGACCTGTATGCAGAAAACTGTAAGACACTGATGAAAGAAATTACAGATGATACAAACAGATGGAGAGATATACCAAGTTCTTGGACTGGAAGAATCAATATTGCAAAAATGACTACACTACCCAAAGCAATTTACAGATTCAATGCAATCCCTATCAAATTACCACTGGCATTTTTTACGGAACTAGAGAAAAAAAATCTTAAAATTTGTATGGAGACACAAAGACACCAACTAGTCAAAGCAGTCTTGAGGGAAAAAATGGAGCTGGAGGAATCAGACTCCCTGACTTCAGACTGTACTACAAAGCTACAGTAATCAAGACAGTATGGTACTGGCACAAAACCAGAAATATAGATCAACGGAACAGGATAGAAAGCCCAGAGATAAACCCATGTGCCTATGGTCAACTAATCTATCCTTGCCAAGGAGGCAAGGATATACAATGGAGAAAAGATAGCCTGTTCAATAAGTGGTGCTGGGGAAACTGGACAGCTACATGTAAAAGAATGAAATTAGAACACTCCCTAACACCATACACAAAAAAAACCCTCAAAATGAATTAGAGACCTAAATGTAAGACTGGACACTATAAAACTCTTAAGAGGAAAACATAGGAAGAACACTTTGACATAAATCCCAGCAAGACCTTTTCTGATCCACCTCCTAGAATAATGGAATTAAAAACAAAAATAAACAAATGGGACTTAATGAAACTTAAAAGCTTTTGCAAAGCCAAGGAAACTACAAACAAGACGAAAAGACAACCCTCAAAAAGGGAGAAAATATTCACAAACAAATCAACGGACAAAGGATTAATCTCTCCAAAATACATAAACAGCTCATTCAGCTCAATATTAAAAAACAAACGACCCAATCAAAAAATGGGCAGAAGACCTAAGTAGACATTTCTCCAAAGAAGACATACAGATGGCCAAGAAGCACATGAAAAGCTGCTCATCACTGATTGTTAGAGAAATGCAAATCAAAACTACAATGAATTATCACCTCACGCCAGTCAGAATGGGCATCATCAGAAAATCTACAAACAACAAATGCTGAAGAGGGTGTGGAGAAAAGGGAACCCTCTTGCATTGTTGGTGTGAATAAAAATTGATACAGCCACTATGGAGAACAGAATGGAGCTTCCTTAAAAAATTAAAAATAAAATTACCATAGGACCCAGCAATCCCACTACTGGGCATATACCCAGAGAAAACCATAATTCAAAAAGACACATGCACCCCAATGTTCATGGCAGCACTATTTACAATAGCCAGGTCATGGAGGCAACGTAAGTGTCCATCAACAGACGAACGGATAAAGAAGATGTGGTACATATATACAATGGAATATTACTCAGCCATAAAAAGGAATGAAATTGGGTCATTTGTGGAGATGTGGATGGATCTAGAGACTGTCATACACAGTGAAGTAAGTCAGAAAGAGAAAAACAAATATTGTATATTAACGCATATATGTGGAACCTAGAAAAATGGTACAGATGAACCAGTTTGCAGGGCAGAAATGGAGACACAGATGTAGAGAACAAACGTATGGACAGCAAGTGGGAAAAGTGCAGGGCGTGATGGTGGTGGTGGTGGTGTGATGAACTGGGAGGCTGGGATTGACATATATACACTAATATGTATAAAATGGATAACTAATAAGAACCTGCTACATAAAAAAATAAAATTCAAAAGAAATTCTTCATATTTACCCACAAAGAAACAAACAAAAAAAAACTTTTAAGATCAAGGATAAGAAATTAAATTCATTAAAACTAAACAACATAAAAAGAAACGAAATTGAGTTATTTGCAGTGAGATGGATGGACCTAGAGACTGTTGTACAGAGTGAAGTCAAAAAGAGAAAAAAACAAATACCATATGCTAACACATATATATGGAATCTTAAGGAAAAAAAAAAAAGGTTCTGAAGAACCTAGGGGCAAGACAGCAATAAAGACGCAGACCTAGAGAATGGACTTGAGGACACGGGGAGGGGAAGAGTAAGCTGGGACAAAATGAGAGAGTGGCATGGACATTTATACACTACAAAGGTAAAATAGATTGCTAGTGTGACACAGCTGCATAACACAGGGAGATCAGCTCTGTGCTTTGTGTCCACCTGGGGGCAGATAGGGAAGATGGGAGGGAAGCACAAGAGGGAGGAAATATGAGGATATATGTGTATGTATAGCTGATTCACTTTGTTATACAGCAAAAACAAACACACCACTGTAAAACAATTATACTCCAATAAAGGTGTTAATAAAATAAAACTAAACAACAGGTATAATTTCTAATCTTGCTAAGTGTCTTTTTTAAACCACAGAGAGGGACTTCCCTGGTGGTGCAGTGGTTAAGACTCCAAGCTCCCAATGCAGGGGGCCCAGGTTTGATCCCTGGTCAGAGAACTAGATCCCACATGCATGCAGCAACTAAGGGTTCCCATGCCACAACTAAGGAGCCCGCATGCCACAACTAAGACCTGATGTAACAAAAAAAATAAAAAATAAATGAAAGCACAGAGATTTTCTGTAACTGGTATTATAAAACAACATAAATAAAACAAAACCAAAATAGGTAATTTCCAGTCAAAATAGTAACAGCATCTATTTCTTCTACTCCCCTAGGCCCTTGTCATTTAAGCAATCTGCAAAGCGGTAGTTCTGTGCCTAAGTGTATAAATTTGGGGTATTGTCTCATGACATAAGATATTTAGCCCCGGTGAATGGAAATTAATGAAGCACATCAATCTTAACAGACAATTATTTAAGGAGATTGGGAATACTACACTATTGACCAGACTTGGGAAAAGTAGGGTCATAGGACATCCACAACTCCTCCCACACTGCATTTCACCCTAAAAATCTTCTTTTAAATATGGAGACTCAAAAACTTGAAAGTAGACACACAGCTATGCCACAGATCAATCTCTGTCTTTCTCTCTCTCAAGATCCATGCCACAGATCAATCTGTCCCTCTCTCTTTCTTCAAATACACCCTCTTATATTTACAGCGCTCTTTACATTACCTCTTAAACCTTTACAAGTAACCTGGAAGGTCAACGAGAGTGCTATTTTTTTATTATTATTATTTTTATAGAAAAGAAAACAGAGAGAAAGGCCAAGAAACTTGCTAGTAGTGGAACCAGACCTAGAAACCAAGTCTCCTGCCTTCAATTCTGAAGCTCCTTCTACTATACACAACACTACCCCTTCTGTAATACAGGAAAGCCTTCTACAAAACATTTGGCTGGATTCCAAGACAGCCGTCCCAGACTGAATTAGACTCTATACAGACAGCCGTCCCAGAATGAATTAGACTCTATACAGACAGCCATCCCAGAATGAATTAGACTCTATACAGTAAATAGTAAATAGTGTAAATAATGAGGATTTAATGCAATTACTGGCATGGAGGCATACATCTTTTTATAAGTGAAAAATCAGTTGGTTTTAAGTTAAATCAACATAGTCTGTGTATGGTGGGGGAAACACGCAGAACACTCTTCTAAAAAAGAAGTCGAAATGAAGTATGCAGATTTGCACATTTTACAATAACTAATAGAGGTAGTGTAATCAACACAGTGAGTAGAAAGAAAGAAAACAGTAGACAACTAAAAAGAACAATGTAAATAGAAACTGCATGATGTTTTTATTTTTAAGAAATAAAATGAGGGGCTTCTTTTCTTCCTCCTCCCACCCCAAAATAATTTGAGATTTTAGAACATTATGCTCTAAAATGAGAAGTAGAAGAGGATTTTATTTAGCCATCAAACAAAATCCCTGCCCAAACTGCTGGATCTGGAATATAACACATCAAAAATCCAAAGTCCTATTTGTAGATCAGTTACCTGTATTATAGGGTTTATAATAACCAATTATTTAAATCTTTCTATTCTCACATCTATAAAATCATAACACTCTAGGCCAAACTATTTTCTAATGATCTTGGAAGGAGGAAACAATGTCTACAAAGGTAATGAGCAATACTTTAATTCCCATTATCCACTGCAAAAATAAATATTCCTCAAACATCTTCTATGTGTGAAGTACTAGGCTAGGCTATAAGTGCAAAGAAAATGATGGTCTTTATAATCTAGAAAAATAAAGCACAGAGAAATGCTTAACTAATGACAATAACTGCATGATAAATCTGAGCACCTCAGAGACACAGCTTTCATAGGACAGCAGTCAAACAGAATGAAGTTGGATTTGATCAAGATACCAAATAAAAACAGTAGTCATTAGGTTTAGCTGGGAAGAGAAGAGGCAAGTAGGTTGCTATGTCCTTTGGGTTCCCAAAGCATATCACTTATCTGTTACTGCATTTAACACACTGTATGGTAGTTTGTCCTCTCTGCTTATTCAATTGAATAAGAGACCCTATTCGCTTCATTTTTCTATTCCTAATCCCTAGCAAAAGGTCTGGCACACAGAAGATAATAAATGTTTTTTGAACAGGCAAGGTAAGGACAGAATTCCCTATTTAAATTATTTTACTCTATACTACTTGTGCAGGTAATTTACTCCCTGTCTCTCAACTCCAAAACCACCACTCTAGACTGCTCTGTGGTGCTTAGGCTGAGACTGTGCAACTGTACTTCACCAACTCTTCTGCCAGGGGGCTCCCTATTAGGCTTTGCCAATGGAGGTAATGAATGGGGATGGGAAAGCAGGAAGAGGGGTGAGAGGACTTCCTTCCAGTTACTGGCAGCAGCAATTGGTTCCAGCCTCCAGCTTCTTTCAGTATCCCCCAGAACTAATCAGCAGCTCAACAAGGCTGACCTCAAAAGTTCAGAACCAGGCCAGTAGAACCTCTTCTCTGAGCTCTTTAACTGATTACTATAATGTTCTCTTTTTGCTCTTAAGACTCATCTAACCATCTCCCTATATTAAAACCCCTCTGTTCAAATTCCTATTGAAGTTTGTTTTCTCTGTTGGACACTAATACCTTGTTAATCACAGTGATTCTAGCTGCTCTCCTCTGAGATACCTTGCTTCTTTACTGAAGGGAAAAGCAAAGGAACTTTGGAGTTATAGGTAAAATATATTTTAGAAAAAAAACACCAAACCCTTTAAATTTGTGTCTCTTAAATTACAACAAAAAAATCATTTAACTTTTGTGATTTAAACTATCCAGATTGCAAAGGAAAAAAAAGAGAGGAAACGAGAAATATTTAAACAGTTCAGGCTATTCCAAGCACACCCCCCCACATCCTCTCACTAGAGCACATGTATCCTAGAGAAAATGTGAGATAGTGGAGCTGGTCTGCTGTTCCTCAGTGGTCTCAGTTCCCAAAAGCCTCTCCTGGTATGAGCATGATGCCACGCTGAATGTGATTCTTATATTTAAAGACTTTTTTTTTTTTTTGCTGTGTTCAACACAGCCCATACTGCAGGCTGACTACTTCATCTAGTGTTCAACAAAAGAAACAACAATTTATTCCAACACTAAAGCTGAACTGAACTTATTGGTATGTTTTCCTATCCTAAGGGATTTTCAAGCATAATTTCTTACTACATGTGTTTTTCATTTTACGCACTGACGTTAGAATCTAACTTCTTCATAAACTACAACTACACGCTACGGCATAGGAACAAAAAGAAATCCCTCTTGCAGGAGAGCCCCAAATCAACACAAATGTTGAAAACAAATGACCAAAATGCTTTGTTCAAATGTTATGGTTTGTTACTACATTTAATAAAATGCCGTCATTAGACAATTTAATCTGAGGTTAATTTCAAAAATAATTTTCATTATTGTACTTAATAAATTGATTTTTTTAAAATTATGACAAAATGGCAGATACGTAGAGAGAAGGAAAATTCAAGCAATGAGAATCTTTCTCAGAATTTTTAGTAACATATGTATATAGTTCCTGAGCATCCAAGAAAAGGTATCACTAGCCCCAGACATATTAATCCACTTTGGCTACCTAACCTCCGTAAGACAAAAGAGAAGTGAAAAAAATTTTTAAGTTGAAAGTCCATGCCAGTTCCACTGGGGTTCCTCCACAAAGCATAAAAGTGGAGAGTGGGCCACCTACTCCCTTAGCATAATTCGGGGACTCATCACCTAGCTCCTGCCCATGGACATACTAACACCAGTTGCTACTTAACTGCCAGAAGTCCCATTACCAGTCAGTATATCCATGTAAAATCAACCAAGCTATACACCTTACAAGAGACACCAGAGGACCCGTCTGACACATTAGGTAGAAAAAGTGAAAGTCTGGGGGGAAAGGGGGGAATAGACAGGATATCTGGATCTACAGAGAATGGACAGGGTAAATTTTACTGTACCTTTGTACCTAAATTATATGGGGGGATCTACTCACTTAAATGCAAATAAACATTCAATAAGTTACTATAATAACTTAATGATATATTGAAAAATTCCAAACAAATGAAAAACATCAGGAAATTAAATAACTAATGTCTGACGACAATGTCTGTCTTCCACACCATACGTAACAAACATTAATTAAAAATCAAGATAAATCTGTAGGCCATCAGACTGTACATAATCTCACAGTATTTTTCCCTTTTTAAAAACTGCAAACTGTGATACACTGTCTAGTTTCCCCAGATTTAACAAATGAGTCGATACAAAGGTGTGAGGTGCTTTAAGTCACACCAGAAATGCTGCCGTAATTTTAATAAAGTGCATTTTAATGTTAACTCACTTTTCTTGCTAGAAGGAATTATGCTTCTGCGCTAATGTATAGAAATGAAACTGTCACTGAAACATCTGGTTATATATTATTCATTAGACATATATCACCTTTCTCCAAAGACTGCATAATATAAACACAAATCACGAATAAATCAAATTAAAGAGACAGACCTGACACCACATGCTGAAGGTCAGTAATAGACAAATGAAATTCCAAAGACGTTTGCTGACCTGCTCCATATTTCTATCCACACAAACCTGGGAGCTAGCAGTCTGAGTGTTCCACACAGGCAGAGGAAAAAACTCAAAATTCGCAGTCTGTTGGATGTCTGCATTGTCTACATTATGTTAATGGTTCTAATTTAAAATCTTTCTATGCAGCACATTTGAGGATATTTTTCTAATACTCAAGCGGACTAGCCTACTCAGGCAGTTTCCCTTCATAAATTCTCCATTTCACTCTCACAACTACTATAATTTACCTCAAATGTGTATTCCACAACGGTACCTGAAGGAAATTATCTCCAATCCTTAGAAAAAGTAAGGGGCCATATTTGCTGTGCTAGCCTTGGAAAATGGAGTCATATAACTACCCATTACTTTACTAAAAATCACGTTAAATGTACAAACAAGATTTTAAAAGATACCTGTTGATTGTGACAAGCAGAAATTTTAGGGGAAAAAAGGAATAACCAAGAGTCATACTGCTGCCATTTAAATGCTTTATAAATCAAAGGATGAAACACTCACTTTAAAACCAAGCTCTAACACCAATCTAAGTTATTAAAATATTCAACAACTACACTCTAATGCAAGTGAGGAAAGTAGATTATCTGCCAATTACACTAAGTATTCCAGCTGATCATCTTGGAACTAACAAAAGTAGACTATGTGATGCAAATCACACATACATTAGTTTTAAACATATGAAACCATGTCTCAATTTTCTTACGTTTTAAAAGAAGTAAACCATATTACTAAAATACCGAGCGCAAAGCTACCCTTTTCACAGCAAACAAGTATCTTTAGACACCTTCGAGAAACCTGACATTTTCAAACCATTTTACCACGTAAAGGTATACATTCCCTAAAACTTCTGACAGCCAGGCAATAGATACCCAAAAAAGATTCAAGGAGATAAGCCTATAATTGGTCTTAGGGGTCAAATAATCGGAATGAACCTCAAAGTTTTAGAGACCAATTTTTACTAACAGTATCTCTGGGAGCAGGGAGGCAACGTCTCTAAGAGGGAAATGATCCTGACAACCAGAACGAGGGCTCCCCAGCGACTCTCGGTACCAAAGACCTCAGTGTACACGACTCGGTTCAAAACGCGAAGCTTCCCATCAGAAACAAACCAAGACACCCCCTCCCCCCACGACTCCTCCGGGGCAACCTCTCGGTTTTAGAAAGCAGCAACAGATACTCCCGAGCAAGTAAGCGGCAGTCCAGGAATGTTTTAACCAGGAGGGGTCTCCCCGCACCCTACAGGGAACCCCAACGCCGAGCAGCGCCTCTACGCTCGAACCCGGACTCCAGCACCCAGGGGGGAAGCGGGCTATTTGCACAAAGCGCCCCTACCTCATCCTCCACAGTGCGGACACACACCCCCGGCTGCGAGGGGGAAGCCCGGGGAGGAAAACCCTGCATTCCACGCGGTTCGACCCCGGAGAGCGGACGTGGAGAGGCTGGGGTCCCCGCCCCGGGAGACGAGGGGGCCGCACCGCAGCCCCGGCCTCCGCGCCGAGGAGCGAGCGGTTCGCACGAAGGAAGGAATCCCCGAGATTCGCCCACGGGATCCTCCCCAAGCCGGACTCCCCACCCCCGCCAAGACCCTCGAAGAAACGGGAACAATGAGAAGCCGCCTCCCCCGCCATCCCCGCCCCGAGAGCGACCGGGAGTGGCGGCGCCATCTCCCCTCACACCCCCGCGAACACACCCCCCCGGCCCCGGGGCGGCCGTCAGCCTCCCACAGCCACGCCGAGCTAACGCGCGGCTGAGCCCGCCGCTTCCGCGCCCCTCGCCTCCCCGCCCGCCCCGCTCACCGGCTCCTGCTCCAGTCCGGAGCTCCGCTAGCCGCGGCCGGAGCGAGACTCAGGTACAAGGCGCCGCGGTGCCGGCGCCGCCGCACAATATGGCGAGCCTCGGCTTCCGCAATGGAGCTCGGGAAATACAACAGGGGCCGCTCAATATTCATGAGAGACCGAGGGGAAGCCGGCTAGGCCGGCGCGACGGGGAGGGCGGGAAGGAGAGAGTGGGCGAGGGGGCGGAGGCGCGGGACGGGGACGTGCACTGCGCCAGGAGGCCCGTGGCGCGAGGGGAGGGGGCGCCGCCGCGTTGCTGCCAGGAGGGCCCGAGCCTCCGCCCCGCCCCGCCCCGGGCCGCCCGGCCCCGCCCCACGGCGCCCTCCGCGGGGCGAGGGAGCCCCCGGGCAATGCCCGGATGACGACTGCGCCACTTCGTTCTCGGCGTTCGCTCTCCTTGAGGTCTCCTGACCCTACCTGCGACCCCAGTTAAGCCTCCCTGGCCGGCTGCTGGGGATCGGGTTCGGACTCCTGCTCTCGCCTGTGACTCCCTAAAACACAAACAATTAGTCTACCAAAGAGTATATAAAATGTGTATAAATGAAGCTACAAACTGAATTAACAAAGTGAGAGAGTGCCCTGACCTCAAGATATACTATTGGTGAGAAGATCTGTTCTCTGGAAAAGGTAACCAACGCTACCAGATAGTTAATGTGAAGGCACTTGTGGCACGAAGGAATGGACTGCACTGGGAATTGGGCGAACTGGGTTTATAGCCTGCAATGTGTCTAACTATGTGACTTAACTAAATTATATAATTGCTCTGTACTTTACTTTCCTCATTTGCAAAATGAGAGGATTGTGTTGAATGATTCTTAGGTCCTTTCCAGCTTTTGAATTCTGTAAAACTCTCTACAAGCAATGCCAAATAAATGGTATGAATTTACATAAGATTTTAGAAAAGCAAAGGAACCGTTCCAGCTGGTGTGTTCAGGGGAGATTTCCTGAGGAGCTCGGAGTTGAGTAGGACTGTGAGTGTTAGCTTTGGATAGGTAGAAAGAAAGAAGACAGGTATGAAAATATTAAACACAACACACTGTGGGCCCTACCTAACAATCCATTAAGGTAAACAAGAGCAAAGACAATGACTTCAAAACTGTCACTAACTATCTAAAGCTTTATATAAGAAATGACAATTCTCAGATTCTACCAGCTCTTCAAGGTTAAGGTCTTTTTCCAATGTGGAAAAAAAAAATCAAAATAATTAGGAATGCTTCTGCTTCTACAAGGTCCACTTTCTAGAGACAAGGCAGTTGCAGAAGCATTTGCCTTCTTTGTTCACAACTGCACATGTCGTTCAATTAATGCTGCTCATAATTCAGAACGTTTTGCTCTAGTGAAAATGCTTATGAAAATAATGTGTGGTTAGGTTAAGAAATTCAATTGATGTTGAGGAAAGTGATCATTTGTAAAAAGCACATGAACTTTATGGATAAAAGTTAAATATGGTACTTTAAAAAAATTCACGGGACAATTGATGGAAAACGTATGGGATATCTGGATTAAATGTGATTAAAAGCTAGACCTCAGGCTAGCATCCTTAATAAGAAAGACATTACTGACAAATTAATGGAACTCATATTATCTATTTTATCTCTTACTCAGAAACTTGGAGTGAGAGTATTATGGGCCTTCCCTGACTACCTTAATAGGAAAGGCTGTGTTATGGTACAGTAACAAATCTCCATGCCTTAACACAACAGAAGTTTACTGCTTGCTCATGCTTCATGTGAATCAGACTCATTCTATTTCAGTCACTCCAGGACTGACGGCTCCAGATTGACAGAGGGCTCACCATCTTGTAGCTGTATCACCCAGAACACAGCAACTGAGTCTCTGTGGCAGAGGAAGAAAGTGAGTAAAGAATCCCTATGAACTTTTCACAGCCTTAGCTTGGGAAGGAAACAGATCGCTGATCACATGTCATTGGCCAAAACTAGTTACATAGCCTCCTTCATCTGCAAGGGGACTGAGTCCTTGAACTGAGGCTGAACTGAGTTCAGAAGAAGTGGTGATATTGGTGGACAATACTGACGTCAATCACGCTGACCCCACCAGTCAGCTTCTAGATATTATGAAAAAACTCTAAGAAGTTTTATTTCATAACATTAGCTCTCTTGAGTGGCTTCAAGAAAGGTATGCCTTCAAAACATAAACTCTCTGTACTTGTTAGAGTTGATTATCATATAAATAGAATGGACTTTCCATTTTTCTTCCCCTTTGTTTTGTATATTAAATCAATGTCAAGTCCATAGTCAGCCTGTCAGTAGTGATTTGACACATCCAGCCTATATTCTTTTTGCTCATTTTTCGACCTGACATGAGGGATACCGCCCTGAAAAACATTTTCTACTAACACCCTGCCCACTTGTTAAATGTACTAATTGGAAGTGATAACTATATTTTAAGCAGGAAGACATTAAATTAATACTATATAATACTAGATGAACTCTAGTTAGAAAGTTTCTTTTCCCTCAAAACTTCAGAAGTTAAAAAAAAAACTTCAGAAGTAGTACCCTGTTAATCACATGGTGAATGGGGTAGACATCTCTGATCACAAAAATCATCTCTTTACTGGCTTTCTGCTATGGTAATGCTACAAAATTAGATTAGTTCAGCTCAGTCGACTTTTATTGAGCATCTACTATGTGCTAACACTTTGCCGAGTGCTTGGAATAAAGATATTAATGTAACTAGGACACAAGTTCCTTGAGAGCAGAAATCTTGTTCACCAGCGTATACCTAGCACAATGCTTGGCATGTAATAGATGCTCCTTAAATAGGCGTTAAGAGAATGAAAGACTGGGAATCTTTGATCCCAGTGTGTATATGAAATGGAATAGTTCATATGAGCTTGGTTTGCCTCACTTTACCACTTAAAAGCAGACATTCGTATCAAGATTGCATTTAGTCCCCCAGAGGCTTTCTCTGTTTAGGCAGTGTGTCTCAAATGGAAATTCACGCCTGCCTATTCTATATCTACTCCATGGATTTCTTTTAAGCTGTGCTCCGAATATCTAATTGTTATCTGCTTATCTGAGACAAAAATTGCAGGCCACCAATAGTTTGTTAATAACAAGCTATGTATATATCACAGTTTACAGAACACTTTTATATCCATTATTTCACTGACTCTTCAGAACAGTTCTCCAAGGTATTATTCCTACTTCACAGAGGAGGGAAATGTGATTTCTGTGGTTAACTAACTCTCCCAGACATTGAGTTCATAAGTGGCAGAGCTGAGGCTCAAACCTAGGTCATCTGACTCCAGGTCCGGGATACATTCCATTATGCCACATGTGCCTTCCCACTCTGTGCTGCATACACAACTCCAGCATTTTTCTTCTTTCTAATGGGTAAGCAGTCTGAGGCAAACATCTCCAGAGCTTCCTCTCAACACTAGTATTTATTCCAGTCCTCAATGTGGTCTATTTTCAAGAAGCTAGAGATAATGCTAAATATAATAGTATATGAACCTGATCTGTTGACAAAAAACCATAAGGTTTTGTTTTTGTTTTCTTAGAAAAGTTACTTTAAGAAAACAAAACAAAATTAAAACTAAAAGGTAGGTTAAAAGACTGGAATATCTTGGGATTTAATCACTATATATATGTATATATAAAATACATATATATATATATTATATATATATAACTGTCAAAATATATCTTCTACCAGAATCTTTATTTGCCATCTTTTAGATGTGTTGTGCTTTCTTTGAAAGGGTCAAATTAAATAGAAACATTGTAGAAAGGCCTAAAGAGACCTATAATTCAAGGTGGCTTCAGGAAGCAGGCAACTCAAGATTTACTACCTCTTCAGCTGAAAAAAATACAGCTCTAGCCACAAGGTTTAGTGAAGTTTTTTTTATTTGTATTTCAACATAGTGCATTTCTTTCTGTGACACTTCCCTTTTGGTGTTTTAGTTCATTATTCCTTTTTATATTCCTAAGACAACCAAAATAATTGGTGCTACTCTTAAGTGTTCACCTTAAACAGATTAAATGAGATGGGCCGGTTAAGCTTTTGGGGAGAACTAAACAATATTGCTATTTCCCTTCTATGGAAACATGGAATGGTATTTTATATGTCCCAGATGTGGCCACATTCTGCCTAACATCTGTTACTGCCTTTTAGTAAAATAATGAACTAGCATGTGTTTGAAAAAAGTCAAAAGAATAAGTTTTCATTCTGATGCAGCACAAATAGCCAACTGTTTCTTTGTAGTTAATAGTGGAGGATATTATTGTGATATCCAACTTGATATATAAAATAAATCATGATTTAATAATTAACTGGCTTTAGTTTTCTAATGTGAAGTAAGTTTATTCTGTTCAAACAAATTTTACAGGTTTTTTTCCTTTTAAAATGTTTACTGCAAGAGATGAGAACTGTGCCTTGGCATTGATCTAGGAACACCAAGAATAATCCTGGAAACTAGCAAGGAATAGATAATTAAGATCAAAACTTAGAACTAAAATGGAAATTTCTCTGGAAAAGAAGGCTGGAAGATCCCAGGGGGAAAGTACAGATGAAGAGTGCGAAATATTTAAATCAAGTTACAGCTTGCTCAAACTGCCCTTGTGGACAGTTTAATTTTTCCCTCTTAAAACAAGCATGGAGGAATAGTTTTTGTGGGTGAGAGAGTGGAGGGTAAAGACATCTCTTATCTAACACATTTCTTGGAAATGTTTTTCAGTAAAGAATTTAAAAGAACTGCCAGATCCCAACCATACAAAGAAAATCTTGTTTTATTTTAGACTACATCAAGATGTAGAAAACCCTGCAGTATCCATTAGCATTTAATACTCCACAAAAGTAAACCATTGAGATATACATTGAATAGCATACTGAAGTAGGTTACAATTCAGGTAAATCTGAAAACCATTCTGGTCAACCTAGAATATCAAGGTTTTATGTGTTACATCCAGGAAGAGATTTTTTCCTAAGGATTTTAGTCTGTAGAAAATTTTTTCTTTTATGTTTTTAAAAAACTTTATTGAAGTATAGTTGACTTGCAATAGTGTATTATTTTCAGGTGTACAACGTGGTATTTCAATATTTTTATAGACTACACACCACAAATATTATACAATATTATAAAGAATTGACTATCTTCCCTGTGCTGTACATTACATCTCTGTGTCGTATTTATTTTATAACTGCTAGTTTGTACCGCTTAAGCCTTTCACCTGTTTGCCCCTCCCCCACCCCCTCCCCTCTGGAAACCACTAGTTTGTTCTATCTGTGAGTCTGTTTCTGTTTTGTTATATTTGTTCATTTGTTTCATTTTTTAGATTCCACGTAAAGGAAAACGTACAGTATTTGTCTTTCTCTGTCTGATTTATTTCACTAAGCATAACACCTTCCAGGTCCATCCATGTTGTCACAAATGGCAATGTTTCATTCTTTTTTATGGCTAATATTCCATTGTATATATTGGTTCATCATTTTTAAATAAACACATTTCATAAGTCATGCTTATAAGATCAGAATTGACTGTGGTTCCTTAAGAATTATGAGTTCTGCTACCTATGGAGTAAGATAAGATACAGGTAGCTGCAAATAAATCTTCTTGTCATAGTATCCTGTTAGGTATGTATGGGTGGCCTAACTCATCTGGTTGTGCCCTCTCCAAGACTCACTCATCCTCTGATCTAATCAGCTTTTGTTCTAGAACAGTATTGATGTTCAGAGTTAGTGGATTTCCAATTCCTTGACTTCTTGACTCATACATCCTTAGGTCCAGTTTCACTTTTGGACTTCATCACATTAGCTGCCCTGTTTTGACTCTCCCTTTCCTAAAATTCAAAAGACTACTCTGGGCCTGAGCTCAACACAGCTGTCCTTTCTTCTACATGATCCAGTTCTTAGCTATTTGCTAACCTATTCATTTCCTGACTTGGCTCTTTAATTAGGCTTGGCCATATTCTCATCTAAGCCTTTAGCTTGTGGCTTCACACATAGTGAATGCAAATTGCATTACAAGAAGATGTCACAAATATAACCTGTAGACGCCATGTCATTCATGGTATAGAAAAAGAACCATCTCTGTCAACAAACAGAAAATACAGACCCCTTCAGTGGAAAAGAACAGAGAAGCAATGAGGTTGCTATCTTTGGAAATGAATACTCCAGGAATGATCTTGGGTCAGAAGAACCCATGTTAGGAATGTCACGTGATGTTATTGCAGCTACCCAAAGAAACATTGTGACCAACAGGAAAGTTTGTTATTGGTGGACTTTCAAGTAGATTTGGATGTTGATTTCAAAGTCTTGTCAAAACACAGTAACATTTCATACCAAGAGTAAAAGTTTAAAATGCTATATATTAATGCTAAATTCCAACTGAGACTCAAAAGTTTGATTAGTTCTCAAACCACATTTAGTGTCTTTTCTCCCCCATTCACTTGCTTAGATTAGCAGTGTGCAAGTATGTCCCCCCTCCCCCCAGAGTGAAAGTAGCAGGAGGGCAAAATGTCATTACTCATCTTTCAACACCAGTCATTATTCAGCACTTGAAACAGGTTTCATATATTTTATGTAGATATTGAATATATATGTGTATATATGTATATATATACATATATGTTTCTGCCTTGCTCCTAAGATACATTTGGGATACCTTTAATTAATGATAATAACTACAGTTTTGTAAAGCAGTCATTAAAAATACTTTATATTTTTTACAAAAAGTATCTAACTTAATCATTACCATAACATTTAGAGAAATGCAAATTTGAATAGATACAATTTTCTTCCTACCATGTTCAGGCAATTATAATACTCACTGTTGGTCAATGTTTATGAGCACAGATATTGCACACTTTGTTGATGGTCATGAAAAATGACACAACCTCTTAAAAAGGAAATTTGGTCATATTATCTCTCAAAATTTTAAATGTGTGTATTTTTAGCCTAAGAAATCCAATTCCAGAAATATATCCTACAGAAGTACTCACACAGTGTGCAAAGAAATATATACATGAACGTTAATTTTTGCATTGATTGTGTTTGTAAAAAACTTAATATAACCTACATTTTTGGCTAAACAAATCTTGGTAAATCCATACAGTAATACATCATATACCCATTAAAAATGAGACAGAGCTACAAGTACTGACGTAGAAAGGTATCAAAAGTATATTATCAAATAAAATATTTCTTGGCAATATGTTCCATATATCCCATTTTTTAATACAGAAATATTTTTAAAATATACACCAAACTATTAGGAGGGATTGGGTATATTTAAGGAGAGGAGGACTTTAGATGACTTTCAGTTTCTAAATTGTTTACTTTCTGTATTGTTTGAATGTTTCACAATGGAATAAAACATTGTGTTTTATCACAACAGTAGTAAAGGTACAATTACATGCTTATCTGTTAAAAGTGAGTGAAAATTTCAGCACATATCTACCTATTATTAACTGAAGGACTGAGGTAAAGAAAACAATTATTCTAGATCAGGCATCATCAACAAAACAAATAAGAAAACTAGAACTTGGGAATTCTTGACTTTCTAAGAGATCTGGTAGTGTAGTGGCCTTGAAACTCAGGAATTCAAATGGCTTGTTACTAGACCTCAGTCTCTATTCCCCTAAACATTCCTAACCCTACTTGATAAGAATTTAAGCTAAACAGGGACCAACCAATGCTTATAGAGCCCTCAAAAAGAGTTCTAGGACCGATATAATTATTTTGGGATTCTCTTCTCCTACTACTAATTTATATCCCACAGTCTCTAAGGCAAATGTTAGGTGTCGTTTGCTAATTAGACTCCTTAGTTCTCCCTCAAGAAATTTCTACTGATTTAGCATGTGATTGCAGGAAGCAAGTACAAATTGTAGGCTGAGAATCAGATATTTGAATTTTCCATCTTATACATCTCTATTCCAGGGAATTTTTTCCCCAGACTCTTTGAGATCACCATATAGTAAAAAGCTTGGGCAATATATTAGGGTGGGTTCAGGAGACTTGACCTCCCTCCAACTATGGCTCAAATGACCTGAGTGGTCACAGCAAAAAGTGCTATCCACTGAAGTTGGGGTAGAGTGGGGATGGGGTTGTGCAGAAATAGAGGGACTCAGGGACTGACTGGAAAGTACAGGTGGTTTTTCCAAAGTGGCCGAATGCCCAGAGCTGGAGCCAGAATACAGTACACAGGCAAGGAGAAAGTCCAGGAAAGCAGTGCTTAGGATAAGTTTAAGGGAGTGCAAGGCACCCAACCTGAAAGCTGAATCAGAGGGTCTGAAGCGAAGAACATCAAGAGTAGCTATCTCTCTGTCTCTTTCAGTGGAGAAGATGACAGGTGAGGTGAGGAATAAGAGAAATGTACAGCATGGCTTATGTGAGCTGAGGCTGCAAATGGACACCCTGACCCTATGTCCTCAAGTTGCAGGTTGGCCAAATCTGAAGGCAAAGGCAAAACAGAGAATTACTGAGTGAGGGTCATGAGAAGCAGAGGGGCAGATAGGAAAATTAGTGATTATGCCCTGAAGTTGGAAGAAGCTCCTGAGATAGATGAGAAGAATCAGAGTGCATGTTGAAAAGAGCCAGGGACAATGAGAGCTGAACAAGTGATGACTGGTTTTCTCTTGGTTCTTCTAATCTCTCTGACCCTCTCTAGCTCAGTCTCTTTTGTGGCTTCTCATCATTACCCCAAACTGTTAAGTTTTGGAATGTCCCAGGGTTTAGTCTTAGGACCTTATGTCCTCTTAATTTATACCCCCACCCTTGGTGATCCTATTCAGCCTATCCTATGGCTCTAAGTACTACCCATATTGACAACTCCCCATTTTCTCCAAACTTATGAACTTCTGTAAGTTTCTGGAAACTTAAGGACCTCTCCAAACTTATGGCCAACTCCCTATTCAGTCTCTCCACTTGAATGTCCAATGGGCATCTCAAACATAAAATGCCTAAACTGGACTTCATCTTTGAAATGTGAACAAAGAAAAATGTGATTGATAACTGTCCTTTTATTTGTAGCTGTAATGTCTGTATTGCTCTACTAGACCCAGTTAAAAGAAATTCTTCTTTCTGATTACTTAAAACCATTTAAATAACTCGAATTTAAAATGAATGTTTCAAGTATATTCACATACGTGTTCATTTATACATTCCCTAAGCAAGAGTCGACAATTAACCAGAGTCAGTAATTCAGAGACATAAGACATAGACCCTATCCTCAAAGAACCCAGCATCTAGTAGGGGAAACAGACACATACTAAATGTGGTGAGGCCAATAAGAGAAAGGCCACAGAAATAGTTCTCCCTTGACTGCAATTATTAATTACACACTATGGAACAGCATTTTCTCTCATAAGACTCCACTCTTGGCAACACTGGCTTTAGCCCTAGAAGTTGGAAGAGGTGTAGATAGAGTCACAGCTGTGCTAATATCCAACAACCTCATAAACTTTGTATGTGTTAGGTACCGTGCTAAGTATTTTATAAGCATCATCTCATTTAATCTTTACAACAAACCTATGAGGAAGTTACTCCCATCATAACTACCATTTTATGGATTAGAAAATGGAAGTTTAGGGAGTTCCCTGATGGCCTAGTGGTTAGGATTCTGGGCTTTCACTGCCATTGCCCAGGTTCAATCCCTGGTCAGGGAACTGAGGTCCCACAAGCCACATGGCGTGGCCAAAGAAAAAAAAGAAAAGAAAATAGAGGATTAAAGCATTTCAGTACTTGCCTAAGGCACCTCAAGCAACAGACTGTGCAAATTCATGTCCTTAGCCATTATTTTAAACTGCCCTCTCACAACTGGTGGTCCTGCTTTAATTAATAAAAATAGGGTTACATTTTTTAAAATATTTGTACTAAAATAAGAGAATAAACATGAATAATCCAAATAGTGAATATCCATTACACTTTAGTAATAATCCCAGTTACTAAACATAACTGGATAAAAAGGACTATAGCATAGGAAGTTGTGAAATGGTGGTTCAGTTTTTCAAAGCTCATAGAGACACAGCAACAAGGATTGATCATTTCAAGTTTCCCACTGATTGCCTTTGGAGACAAGTTCTGAGTTCTAAAGCACATTCTGTGTGAGCTAAGAATGGAAAAATCATCAGACTTGCAAAGGCTGAAAGAATAGAAGCCAAAGCCTATAGGAATACAGTCTTCCAAATTTATTATCTGTTATGCATTGATTTATCACATGTGGCAGGAATTTAAAACAGATGTGTGTTTTGTGGAGGAGACTATCCCATGACAGGGGAGAGGAATGTGACCTCAACTTGAAAGTAAAGAATCAGAACTCGTACGTGGTTCAGAAGTTTCCTTTTATGCTAGTCATATAATGAAATAAAAGTCCTACGATCATCTTCTCAAATTAACTGGGACTTCATTTCTTAATCTGGAACTTGTTGAAACTTCTGGCTTTTGAAATGCAGTTATTTTCATTGAAAGGCAATTATATTTGAAAAATATTTCAAAGATCTAAGATTTTCTGAGTAACTTTTACTTAATCTAAAGCAAAATATCCTCAGAAAATACAGCTTTGATATGTAAATATTAACATTTACACATCCCTATTTTCTCTGTTCTCATCTGTAATTTCAGACATCACATTTTCAATAGCTAGAATTCAATAAATAACACATCTTTGCCTGACATCTGCTTTTTTTTTAACTGAAGCTATAAAGAAATCTATTCTTTTCAGATCACATTTAAGTACTGAAAGTAATTTCATTTTAAAGATTATATCTAAGGAAAAAAAAGATTCTTTTCTACATTAGCCTAACATATCTACCTACAGTTATATAAACTTTCTATTTTTCAGTACTTCGAAATTATTTGTAAAGATTTCTCATAATAAGTATTTTAGTTGGGAAACAGTCTTGACACAAAAAATGCACAATATAGAATAATTTTATAGTCATTCATCTAGTTTTGAGGGAAAATTATCTTAAAAATCATTAGTTAAGCAAAAATGCTTTTCTCAAAAGTACCTGTGATTTAGCTTTCAGTTTATTTTTACTATCCATTTATGTGATCAGATAAAATTTTAAAAATAATTCATCAATTCAGACAGTTTCTATCACAGGAGAAAAACTCAAGACAATTGATCATCTGTGGAGACATCCACATGTGCACACATACATGTATATTGAACACCAAAGAGAGTTAATTTGCTCAAAGCTAGAGTGAACATTGACAGTCTAAGAAAAGCAGAGAAGGAAGGTCCCTCTCCCTGTAAGAAGTTATTGAAGGAAACTAGACACATGCCTGGAAGAAGCTACCTGAATTTCTCATTGCATGTCTATAAACTGCCAAAACAATTTGTTCATTTGTTTAACTTTCCTCAAACATGTATTGAGCACTCATTGTGTTCTGGACATTCTTCTAGGCATGAGGGGGAAAGAAAATGAAAAAGATGTATAAATGATATGTCTTGCTTAACAAGCTTAAGGTTTCTTAAGGAGGTAAAAGTAACATGCAGTGAAATGCAATACCTGGTAAGTGTACAACTGGGTGAGCTTTAACAAATGTAACCATGTAACCAACAACCCAATCAAGATATAAGACACTTTCATCAACCCTAGAAAGTTCCTTTATGTCCTCCTTCAGTCAATCTCCCTTCCCAAATAGGCAATCATGTTCTGATTTCTATCACCATGGATTAGTTTGTCTGCTCTTGAAGTCACATAAATGGAGTTATACAATACATATTCTTTTGTGTCTGATTCTTTTACTCTGTCCAGTGTTTTAGAGATTCATCCATATTGTTGTATTATTAGTTCATTCCATTTTATTACTGAGTAATATTCCTGTGTATAAATATGCAACATTTTTTCAAAAATCCATAATCTTGTTGATGGACATTTGTGTTTGTTTCCAGTTTTGGGAATAAAGCTGCTATTAATATTCTTGGTCAAGTTTTTGTGAATTTATATTTTCCTTCTCTTGGATAAACACCTAGGATTGGACCTGGGTCATTAAGTGGGTGTATAATTTTATAAGCTCCCAAACAGTTGTCAAAAAAATCTGTACCATTTTATACTCCCATGAGCAGTGTATGAGAGTTCCACTTGTACCACACACTTGCCAACAACTAATGTTGCCAATCTTTAATTTTAGCCATTTTAGTGGGTGTGAAGTAGAATTTCAATGTAGTTTGAATTAATATTTCTCCAGTGACTAATGATGTTAAGTATCTTTTCACGAGCTTATTGACCACTTGTACGTCTACTTCTGTGAAATGTCTGTTCAAGTCTTTTGCCTATTTTTAATTGGGTTTGTAAATCCTTTTATTTTTTATTTGTAGGAGTCCTTTATAATGGTATAATGATATAAGTTCTTTATCAGGTATATGTATAAGAATATTCTCAGTTTTTTAATAGACTTTATTTTTTAGAACAGTTTGAGATTAACAGCAAAACTGAGCAGAAGGTGTAGAGAATTCCCATATACCTCATGCTCCTACACCTCCTCCCTCACTATCAACATTTCTGCACCCAAAGTCCATGGTTTACATTACGATTTTCTCTTGATGTTGTACATTGATTGGATTTGGACATACATCCACCATTACAGTATCATAAAGAGTAGTTTTATACAGATTAGTTTTTAATGCCCTAAAATTCCTGTATACTCTGCCTATTCATCTCTCTCTTCCCTCAACCCCTGACAACCACTGATCTATCTACTGTCTTTGTAGTTTTGCCTCTTCCAGAATAGTTGGAATCATACAGTATGTAGCCTTTTCAGATTGGCCTCTTTCACTTAGAAATATGCCATTAAGATTCCTCCATGTTTGTTGTTGTTGTTTGCGGCACGCGGGCCTGTCACTGCTGTGGTCTCTCCCGTTGCGGAGCACAGGCTCCGGACGCGCAGGCTCAGCGGCCATGGCTCACGGGCCCAGCCACTCCGCGGCATGTGGGATCCTCCCGGACCGGGGCACGAACCCGCGTTCCCTGCAGCGGCAGGCGTACTCTCAACCACTGCACCACCAGGGAAGTCCCCTCCATGTCTTTTGATGGCTTGATAGCTCATATTAATATTTCACTATCTGGATATACCAGTTTATTTATCCATTCACCTACTGAAAGATATCTTGCTTGCTTCCAAGTTTTGGCAATTATTAATAAAGCTGCTATAAACATCCATACACGGGTTTTTGTGTGGACGTAACTTTTCAACTCATTTGGGTGAATACCAAGGAGCACAATTGTTGGATCATATGATAAGAGTATGTTTAGTTTCGTAAGAAACTGCCAAACTCTCTTCCAAAATGGCTGCATCATTTTGCATTCCCACCAACAGTAAATGAGAGTTCCTGTTGCTCCACATCCTCACCAGCATTCGGTTGTTAGTATTTTGTATTTGGGCCATTCTAATGGGTATATAGTGGTATCTCGTTGTTTTAATTTGTAATTGCTTGATGACACATAATATTGATCATCTTTTTCATATGCTTATTTGCCATCTGTATATCTTCTTGGATGAGGTGTCTGTTTAGGTTTTTGCCCATTATTTAATTAGATTGTTCTAATTAAAGAATTTGGTATATGCACACATTGTGAATAGATTAACACTATCAAGCTAATTAATGTATCTATCACTGCGCATGGTTTCTATTTTTTGTGTGTGTGGTAAGAATACTTAAAATCAACTGTCCTAAAAATATGGACTGCTTCTCGAATTTGCATGTCATCCTTGTGCAAAAGCCATGCTAGTCTTCTCTGTATC
Source organism: Kogia breviceps (assembly GCF_026419965.1). Classification (NCBI taxonomy): domain Eukaryota; kingdom Metazoa; phylum Chordata; class Mammalia; order Artiodactyla; family Physeteridae; genus Kogia; species Kogia breviceps. Next base: position 27,094,133 of record NC_081310.1, on the reverse strand, counting down.
ATTCCAATTTTAATATACAAGCCACTGAAATGAGTACTCAAGATTTATTTTTTCCATACATTTTTTCCAGTTGTTCCAACACCATTTGTTTAAAAGACTTTCCTATCCCATTGAATTGACTTGGCACCTTTGTATTGATAAATATTCAATTAACCGTATATGTGTGGGTCTATTTTTTAGTTCACTATTCTGCTTTGCACACACACACACACACACACACACACACATTTTATTTTATGACTGTTGTATAATCCAGGCTGGATTCATTATTATATTTTTATTATAATTTACATATTATATTTATTATAATTATATTAATTTTTAAATTCCATTTTAAAAAACTAAAACAAAAACATTTTCATGGCTACCTAAAAGTGTTGTGGGCCCTAGGCACTGTGTACTGTGATTAAGGATAATTGGCTGTGGTAGGAATAAAGCTAGCTTCTGCGCCTGTAGCCATGTGAGAGACTAGGCACAGGGGCCTATGAAATTTCTCTGTGAGTGCAGGCTGGGCTTGTAGCCCCCGAGAGCAGCAATTATCTAGTAGCCTGTGATAGGTTACTTTTAATACAGTATTTTCATTTTGTTATCCCTGACCCTTCAGTAAAGTCTTTTAAATATTATGATCCTGACTTAGTTGGTCTATGGGGAATTAAGGAAAATATCTTTATCAGTCAGGGTTGTTGGTTGTAAGCAACAGAAGCTGACTTTAGCTGACTGAGTGGGAAAGGATTTTTATTAAAAGGTATGAAGTAGTTCACAGAATGGTTGGAATATTTGGAACATTAGACTCAAGGCTAAGCTTTTAGGAAGAATGCCCAAAACCACATTCCATGAGCATGTCTAATGAGGAAAATGTTGCCACCACCAGGCACTAGAAGTTAGTTTACCCCATTGCAATTCTTTGCCAGGAAAGCAGTTGTACTCTTACTGCTATAGTCATTAGCCCTGATGTATTATTTGTGCCAAGAATTCAATCTTGCAGCCCCTGTACTGCTAGCACAGAGTGAGAAACTTAATGTTTCATTAATAATTATGTAAAAACACTTTGCCGCATATAAGACCAACCAAAATGTCTGAGAAGCAGAAAGTCAGGAGAATAGGGAATTCTCAGTTTCTCAAGAATTTCTCAAGAGAACAAAAATACTACATAATATATATACTCAAGGAGCTCACAGTTTTCTGAAGGAGAGAAACATATGCACAACTACTAGTAAAGCCACTCTCCTCTTTAATATAAATGAAATGCTGTGGGAGCAGAGAGGAGAAGACAATTTCAAACAAGGAGAATTTGAGTCTTAGTTCTTGAAGAATAAGCAGGATTTTGGTAAGCAGAGAATGAAACATTCTTGGATAAAGAGAACCAAGTGGACAGATAAGCAGAGTTCAACTGCACGGTGTATTTGAGGAACTGTAAGTGGTCTACTGTGTGTGGTGGAGAGGCTGTGGTGAGGTGTGAGGCTGAAGAGTTTGAAGACTATTATGTCGTGTGAGCCTTACTTAAATATGAGCTCTGGAGTTCAAATTTTACTCTGGAAAGCCCATTGGAAGTTTTTGAGAACAGTAAGTAATATGGTACTCAACTTCATCACTGTGCTTGAGATGGATTAATTATCCTAGGTTAGAGGAACAGTAAGAGACGCTGGGGAAGTGATACAAGAGTTAAATGGACTTTGGACTAGCTTACTCCAAGGTGCTTTCTGACCATAAGACTTGATCATTGGAGAGAGAAAGAAAATTGGCAAAGAGATAGCAAATACTGGCCAAAGTACTTCAGGAATAAGGTAATGAGAACCTGGACCTCGTGGTAATAGAGGGCGTGGAAAAGAATACACACATTTGAGAGACATATTTGAGAAAGAAAACCTGTGTTAGTGTCAGACTGTATGTGAGAAGTAAGAGAAAGGAGTCCAAAAATTCTACAGGGCGCTTGAGTACAACAGGATCCTCAGAGTCAACGTTCAGGGAGAGCTATGGCCCTGAAGTCAGTGGATTTGCTTGGATGCTTCTGAAAAGAAAAACTCTTGAGCTCTATTGTATTAAAACAGCTTTTTTTTTAAACTAGTGGAGAAAGCTTTAGCTCACCAGGAAGCTTGTCCTTCCCCAACAGATGGGAGTCACAAAGCTTGAACTTGGTCCGGGGCAACTCTGTTCCATAGCAACTAAACCAAGCAAGACACGTAGCCATGAATCAGAATGGGATCGGGAATGTAACCCTTAAGCCCTGGTGTTTTGCTTTGTTCCCTCTGAAGATTCTATTCTAGGTATGTTAATCCTGTTCTATCATTCCTACTGCCCCCTTTGCCTTTACAATTCCCAATCCTCTTTTTATAAGGCTACCACTTTTCATGTCTTGCACCTGGGAGAATACTAATATCCATAAGGGAAGGTCAGAGAGGGTGTTCATTTGTGAAAAGGATAAATAATTTTATTTCAGATGAGTTGAGTGTGAGCTAAAGGCAAGAAATCTAGGTGCAAATTTCCAGCAGTAGTGGAAATAGAGGTACAGATTGCAAAGTCCTGGTCAAAAGCTGAGAGTTAAAGTTGCTGAAGATTCCAATGGAAAGTGGTTATGGAGAGAGCCAGAGGGCTCTGCTGTGAAACTTGGAGCTTGGTCACCTCTATGCAGTGTGGGGAGGAAGAAAGAGTGAAAGGATCCAAGAACAAAAGAGGCAATGAAGACAGATGAGAGAAAATCCAGGAGACTTTAGCCTCATGAAAGCAAGGGAAACAGTTTCCAAAAAATGAGGATCACAGTCCATATTGGTTAAGGTTTTTTAAGTTTAAGGGGTTTATCAATAACAGGGAGGCCAAAAGAAAGCAAAAAAATAATATAGAATTCAGTTAGGCAGAGAGGAGATTCTTACCAAGTCACAGCAACAACTAAGGTGGTAAAATATGTTGCTTGTTTAAAAGGAAAAAAGGGTCTGAGGGCATATCCTCTGTCTGTTGGAATCTTCAGCAACTCTAACTCTCAGTTTCTGACTAGGACTTTCCAATCTGTATTTCTTTTTCTAACTTCCTTTCTGATTTCACTCTGTATTTGCTATCTATTTACTGGGTTGGAAGAAAATGGGCAGGCAGGAGAATGACCATCACTGCAAGAAAGGGCTCAGGAAAGAGCCCTAACTTCATAATCTCTGATAGACCTAAATCTATGGCATTTTTGTGCCCCAAATTTTAGGCCAAGTAGGTTGGAAAGTCTGCTACCTTTGGTTGGATAAGTGATTCTGTAACTGTGGGAATATATAGAAAATTATGGTATAGCTCAAAAGTATTGAATTCCCATTTTTATAGTAGTTTAGGGCTATGTTTTGTAATACTGTGATAATCCATATGTGTTTGTTGATTATTTAAATGTTTAGATAAATCATGCTGTTTATTCTGTCAGATATTTGAAGTATTTGAAGATTATATAAAATTTGAAAACATAGTTTAAAATATTTTAGGGGAATTTAACTTTTTTAAACATAATTAATTGAATATTAGCCTGATAACAAGTAAAAGTGACCTTTTATACTTTAAATTATTCAATTTATAAATAGAATATGTTGAACTTAAAAATGAGGTTTAACTCTTAAAAAACATAGGGTAAAATATTTATAACATTGGACTTCTCAATGATTTTGTAGATAGGACACCAGAAGCACAGGCAACAAAAGAAAAAATAGATAAACTAAACTTCATCAAAAATTTAAAACTTTTATGCATCAAAGGACACTATAAAGAAAGTGAAAAGAAAAATCACCATGAGATACCACCTCACACCTGTCAGAATGGCTATCATCAAAAAGAACACAAATAACAAATGTTGGCAAGGATGTGGAGAAAAGGGAACCCTCATACACTGTTAGTGGGAATGTAAATTGGTGCAGTCACTGTGGAAAACTATATGGAGATTTCTCAAAAAACTAAAAGTAGAACTACCATATGACCCAGCAATTCCACTTCTGGGTATATATCCGAAAAACCAAAAATATCCCACTGATTCGAAAGGATACATGCACCCCAATGTTCATGGCAGCATTATTTACAATTGCGAAGACATGGAAGCAATCTGTGTCCATCAATAGATAAATGGATAAAGAAGATGTGGTATATATATATATATATATATAAAATATATATATATATATATATATATATACACAATGGAATACTACTCAGCCATAGAAAAGAATGAAATGTTGCTATTTGAAGCAACATGGATGGACTTGGAGGGCATTATGCTAAGTGAAATAAGTCAGACAGAGAAAGACAATTACTGCATGATATCACATATATGTGGAAACTAAAAAATACAAGCAACTAGTGAATATAACAAAAAAGAAGCAGACTCATAGGTATAGAAAACAAACTAGTGGATATCAGTGGGGAGAGGAAAGGAGGGAGGGGCAACATAGGGATAGGGAAATAAGAGGTACAAACTATTAGGGGTAAAATAAGCTACAAGGATATATTGTACAATACAGGGAATATAGCCAGTATTTTATAATAACTATAAATGAAGTATAACCTTTAAAAATTATGAATCACTATATTGTACACCTGTAACATATAATATTGTACAGCAGCTATACTTCAATCAAAAGAGAAAGTGAAAAGAATCTATAGAATTAGAGAAAATATTTGCAAATCCTGTATCTGTTAAGAGATTAATATCTAGACTATGTAAAGAACTACAACTCAACAGCAACAACAAAAACCCAATTAGAAAATATAAAGATGTTTTAGGAGTGGAAAGGACTGAATAGACATTTATCCAAAGAAGGTATACACATAGCCAATAAGCACATGAAAAGATGCTCAACATCACTACTCATTAGGAAAGTACAAATTAAAACCACAATGAGATACCACTTTAACCAATTACGACATCGTTTATCAAAAAGTGAGAAATACCATTTGTCATCAGGAATGTGGAGAACTTGCAATCTTTATACATTGCTGGTAGAAATGTAAAATGGTGCAGCTCTGTGGAAAACAGTTTAACAGGTCCTCAGAAGGTTGAACATAGAATTAACTATGAACCTGCGATTCCACACGTAGGTATATACCCTCAAAGAATTGAAATCAGGGACTCAAACAGATACTTATACAACAGTGTTCACAGATGTATTATTCACAATAGCCAAAAGGTAGAAACAACCTAAATGTCCATCAACAGATGAATGGAAAAACAAATGTGGTATATATACACAGTGGAATATTATTCAGCCCTAAAAAGGAACTAAATTGTGATAAATGCTACAACATGGAGGAACCTTGAAAATATGCTAAGTAAAATAAGCCAAGCACAAAAGGACAAATACTTACATGAGGCACCTAAAATAGTTAAATTCATAGAGACAGAAATAGAATAGAGTTTACCAGTGGGGACGGAGTGGTACAGGCATACTTGTTTAATGGGTACAGAGATTCTGCTTGAGATAATGAAAAAGTTCTGGAAGTGCATAGTGGCAGTGGTGGTTATACAATATCATGAAAGTACTTAATGCCACTGAATTCTACACTTGAAAATGATTGAATGGTAACTTTTATGTTGCATGTATTTTACCACAATAAAAAATAAAATTACATTAAAAAACCCCCAGGGTTTTAAGATTTACAACTTTAACAAATTGAATCCTGATTTTAATACAAGTAATTGTAGATGGGTATCCCTTTCCAAATCAATCTTCCCTGGACAGTGATAATTATCAATTGACAGACTGTGAACAGGGTCCAGGAGCAATTTGACTTTAGGAGTCAAAAGATTAGTTTAAGTCGTCTGAAGGGGGCAGAAGGCAGAAATCAGAGGCCAAAGAGAATATCGGTGGTGAGGAAATTGAAAGTATTTGATTTTAAATGGAGGAAATAGCCTATACTTAGAAGAAACGTTTAAGTTAAGTGACAATGGTGTTTTAATTTAGAAAAGACTTCTGCCTATCTGAAGAGACAGAATGGGAAGAGGTTGTAGATGGTGGAAGTAAGGGTAAATGAGGTGAGGAGGATGGGGAGGACATGGGAAAGCAGAAGACATTGGAAGGAGGAGCACTTATTCATCTAAGATGTGAAGGAAAAGAAAAAAATATAAGGATGTGTTAGAGATGCAAAGGAAGAAAAGCCAAAGCGATCATTTACCAGTAACTTTGATCTCGATGCAGCAGGAGGTTGGAGGTTAAATTATCTTTGCATAATGAGGAGTTGCTAGAATGTAAGCCTTTCATGGCCTGTTTCCTCTGTCCTGAATGCTTTTCCCCATCAAATGGCTCATTCCTCATCTTCTCAGTGAGCCCAACCCTCATACCATGTCTAAAATCTTCACCTGCTCCCTGCAGTCCTGAACTCCATTACCCTCTCCTTTTTCTTTTTTTCCATAGCTCTTCTCACTTTTAAACATACTATGTATTTTACTTACTGTATTTGTTTTCTCTTACCTATGACTCCCACTAGAATGTAAGGCCACGTGGATGGGGTTTTTCTGGGTCTCTTGTTTACTTAAAATGATGCAAGGTGCTCAATAAATATTTATTTATTATTATTATTATTAATTTTATTATTATTATTTTTGGCTGCGTTGGGTCTTCGTTGCTGCACACGGGCCTTCTCTAGTTGCAGAGAGCAGGGGCCACTCTTTGCTGTGCTGCGCAGGCTTCTCATTGCGGTGGCTTCTCGTTGCAGAGCACGGGCTCTAGGTGCGTGGGCTTCAGTAGTTGTGGCACAAGAGCTCAGTAGTTGTGGCTCGCAGGCTCTAGAGAGCAGGCTCAGTAGTTGTGGTGCACAGGCTTAGTTGCTCCACGACATGTGGGATCTTCCCGGACCAGGGCTTGAACCCATGTCCCCTGCATTGGCAGGCAGATTCTTAACCACTGTGCCACCAGGGAAGCCCAATAAATATTTATTGAATGAATAAATAGAAAGATTGATGTCGAATGGGGGCAGGAAAAAAGGAGAGACAGTTTTTAGAAAAGTCATAGTTGAAAGCAGGACTGATATTCAGTTGTTTCAAACTATACAGCTTTACTGGTTGTTTAAAATATTGACATGCTTTCATATCAGCTGGTAAATATCTGCTGCTCCTGCAACCTCGCTTCTCTCCCAAGTTGCCTCAGTCAGCAACTAAAAGGTAAATACGGGGACTTCCCTGGTGGCACAGTGGTTAAAAACCCACCTACCAATGCAGGGGACACGGGTTCGAGCCCTGGTCCAGGAAGATCCCACACGTGGCAGAGCAACTAAGCCTGTGCTCCACAACTACCGAGCCCGCGTACCACAGCTACTGAAGGCTGCACGCCACAACTACTGAGGCCTGCGCTCCTAGAGCCCATCTTCTGCAACAAGAGAAGCCGCTGCAATGAGAAGCCTGCGCACCGCAACGAAGAATAGCCCCCGCTCGCCGCAACTAGAGAAAGACTGCATGCAGCAACGAAGACACAGCGCAGCCAAAAAAATAAATAAAAATAATTTTTTTTTAAAAAGCGGTAAATACAGGGTGCAGCTGGGATTCTCTCTCAGACCTTGCTGTATCAGTTCAAGGATGGTGCCTCTGCTATAGTAGTTAAAATTTTTGAATAGTATCCCCAATATAGACAGTGCTAAGGAATCAGTAAGAGATGACCCAAAAGATTCCTGGGCAGCAGTATGGGCTCTGTGGAGGTGACAAGTGTGAATTTAGAGAAAGCAACATCAACAAAATTCACTGACTTTTTCCAGCAACACTTGTCAGCTTGGGGACCAGCATGCAGAAAGTGACAACAGAGATAATCCAGGAAAGTCAGATGCAGTCAGAAGAGTACAGGGGCTAGAGATTTAAGGTGCTAGGAGGCAGCTTCTTTGGCATGGTTGATAATGGAATCCAGCTTAAGGGTAACATGTTCTTAGGAGACTAACAGGTTAGACAACTTGGGAGAGCTCTGGTGTTGAGAGAATCCAGAATGGGGGTCACCCTACCACCCAACTAATCTGAGCTTTGGGGCTGAAAGGGCAGAGAGATAATGTCTACTTCAACGATTTTTTTTTTCCTCCTGTAACAGATCTGAGAAACTTGTCATTTCAATATTATATTGAGACAGAGCCTCTTTATCGTGGGTTGTCTTGAACATTATAGGAAATAGCATAATCATGTGATATGGTGCCTGCCCTCGAGATGCTTATCATCTAGTGGGAGAGAAGAGATTGATATTCTTCAAACAACGTATGTCACTTGTAAGATTGTGTATTATAGATTATAAATATGATTTGACTTAAAATTCTGAAACCAATGTAAAAACGGTGGGCAGCAGGCAGCGTCTAGTAATCAGCCTATGTTCTCTTGGACTCCATTACCAGTATATACTATGGTTTCAGATTCCCTAGAGAATTCTGCCTGCCAGTGCAAATGCTGCCTTGACATTGTGTTGTAAAGTGTTCAGACCCATTTCAAATGTAATGCATGTTATCATTGCTGTGATTAGCACCCGTACAAGCTCCTGACCACCACCATGCCCATTCCAAATTTCCTCTTTGGAAAGAGCAGCCCTGGTAATAATTACTGCTTGGCCAGTAACCATTTCTGTACCTTTCCTTTCACTTTTGACTTTGTTGTTTGTTTGAATATTATTAGCAATCTGTAAAACATATCCTGCTTTAATTTCTACTCTTGGATCATGCCATAATCTGTGTGATTTTAATTTAACTAGTGCCTGCTTTTCAGTCTAGATACATGCTTGCCTTGCAATAATAGGTGATATCATCTCTACATAGGAATATGCTTATTAAAGCTCTCTGTGGTTGAAAGTACCATATTTTTGTGAGAAGCTATGTAGCAGTAGCTCTGCTTGTATTTGGGTGGGATGGAGGGAACGATATAGTTCTTCCTTGGCTTATTATAATTAGAGATATCTGTGCGAAAATAGAATCTCTGTTGCCTAAGTGTTGTTCAGCTCTTGCTGATCGGTTCTCACTCACAGGCATCTTCCTTTGTGGTGCAATAGTTAGTTGCTGTGGAGATGATTATCCTGCCATGGAGAAAAGAGACTTATGAATTTAAATGAAGAATGCAGCAGGAGCAAAAGAACTCTGCCAAAAGTCAGAATTTCATCCAATTTAATTTTCTCTTGCCTTTTAAATATATATCATAAAGTTAGATCTATCAACTTAAATACTACAGTTTCAGGATTAATTAAGAATAATGACAGAAGAAAATTTAAAAGAAAAGCAAAATATAATGCTGACATTCTATAGGAAACAAGAAGGGGCTCAATTGAAAGAAAACTCAGCAATAATAAACATATACTATTGGACCATACCACCATGGTTTAGATAAACAAACTATTTGGACAGCTCTACTGCCGCCTCAAAAACAACTTGTGATGAATTGTTGAGATAATGTAAGCATTCAACAAGTAGGAAATAGAATGTAGAGATAGAAGAGAACAGACTTTATATCAAGAAGAGTTGGATTGAATATCACTTTGAAATCATTGATTCTAGGCGAGCCAGTTTATCTTCTCTGAACTTCATGAATTTCATCAACTATGAAATTGGGATAAGTTTGTAGAGTTATTTTCTGGGCTCTTCAGCTGGTATGGACTCATATGGCCATACCAGCTGTGTACAGTCAATGTCTGTTCTGATTGCTCATTACATTCATTCTGATATGTCAGTGCCCATTCGGTACTTGTTATTAAATACTCTGAATATTATCTATGTTAGTCAGGACAGGCTAGGCTATGCTGAAGTTACAAATTGTGAAATCTTAGTTGTTTAACACAAACAAATTATATTTTTTGCTTTCATAGATTCCTATCTGGATGTGACAGCTGTGCTCCCTCTTAATAGCTTCCAATCCAGGAATGTTATAGCAGGAGAGGTATGGAGGACCTCCATATTGGCTTTTAACTTCCTTGGCCTTTAGAGACATATGTTATTTCTACTCAGTCCGTTGCCCAGAACTAGTCACATGGCCCTAACCTATCTGCAAGGGAGTCTGGGGAATGCAGAGGAGGTTATAGAGTCATTGTTGAGCACTGTCTTTGCCACATCACGCCTTGTTTTGTGAGGATTAGATGAGATGATGTATATTTACAATTCTACCTGATGAGGCAGGTCAGATCACAAAGGCTGATTCAGGTTTAAAGCTTGGTTTGAATGATGAGTTGGTTGAGATCATTTTCATTTTCACCTGTAACCAGCAAAGAAGCAGAAGAAAGGATACATGCGAAATTGATCAAGAATACAGGGTAGTGCATGTTGAACCTCCCTTGTTCCTTATGGAAGCATGTCTCACATTCAGCTCATGTCTCAGCAGCCCATGTAGGGGAGGACTTTGTCAGGTCAGAGGAGCCCAGAACAGAGGTTTGCTGCCTTTCCACTATTTTAGACTGCACTGGATAATGGTAGTATGTCGAATGATGGGAGAAGTCAACATGTAAAGGCCCACTCTTGTTAGTATAAAGGGATTTCTTGCTGAGTCATAGTTACCTGTTACATAATTTATTCCTTACTGCATCTTTGGGGCTGCATTTATTAGAATTTCCTGAGTTCCTACTTTATGTCTGTGGTAGAATTACACTGGGTGCTATGGGGGATGTTAAAGAAAGAGAAATCAGGGCTTCCCTGGTGGCGCAGTGGTTGAGAGTCCGCCTGCCGATGCAGGGGACATGGGTTCGTGCCCCGGTCCGGGAAGATCCCACATGCCACAGAGCAGCTGGGCCCGTGAGCCATGGCCGCTGAGCCTGCGCGTCCAGAGCCTGTGCTCCGCAAAGGCAGAGGCCACAACAGTGAGAGGCCCGCGTACCGCAAAAAAAAAAAAAAAAAAAAAAAAAAGAGAAATTCTAGTCTTTCCTCATAAGGAATTTATAATCTAGGAGATTAAGTCACTAACAGTAAAGAAGTCAACTCAATAAAGGGCAAAAATATACTGTGAAAGAAAGACAATTTAAAAATATGGCAACATAAGACTCAAAGATAAAGAGAACAAACTGGTGGTTACCAGTGGGGAGAGGGAAGAGAAGAGGGGCAATATAGGAATAGGGTATTTTGAAAAAGGGTTATTATGGGATTATATGAAATCATATGTGTGAAACTTTTGAAGATTGGAAAGCACTGTAGAATTTAAAGAATCTTTCATTCAATAAAATTTAAAAAAATAAATATAAAAGTAGGGCAGCATATAAGATTGATTTAGAGGTACAAATGACAAAAAAGTAAATGAAAGGAGAGCATAATTACTAGGAAAGTTAGTAGAAGTCAGGCAGCATTAATTCTCTGTGGACAGTTAAAGAACATTTCAGTTTAGTTTCAGGTACCAAAGCCAAGAAGTGCAAAGAATTTCAGATCATATTTAATAACACGACTGGTCTCGGAGGCAGAAGAAATTTCAAAGTAGTTGCTATGGACTAGGTTACACCAGGAGTAGCCTGAATGTTGTGGGAATGTAATGTACACAAGATATACCCTGGGGCTTCCCAGAAATCCCAAGGAATACTGGAGAGACAGAGCTGAGGTCTTGCAGTTACCCAGAGAGGGGCTGATGAGAAAAAAAATGTTGGACATTAATACAGTCATATCAATAGGTTACAGGTATATTTGGATTATATTACAATTGCAATTGTTATCTGCATATAGTTCAAATCTTAATATTGTATTGTAAGCATTTTCCCATATTCTGAAATATTGCTTTAAATATCATTTGTAATGGATAGAAAATAATATTTCTCAAGTGTTAGATAATGTGCTAAGTGTTTAGAAGCATACATTCTTTTTTTTTTTTAATTAAAAAATATTTTTTTAATTTTCGGCTGTGTTGGGTCTTTGTTGCTGCGCACACTTTTCTCTAGTTGTGGCGAGCGGGGGCCAGGTGGCTCATTAGGTGGCTTCTCTTGTTGCAGAGCACAGGCTCTAGGCACTCAGGCATCAGTAGTTGTGGCACTTGGGTTCAGTAGTTGTGGCTCGCAGGCTTTAGAGCGCAGGGTCAGTACTTGTGGCACACGGGCTTAGTTGCTCCACGGCATGTGGGATCTTCCCAGACCAGGGCTCCAACCCGTGTCCCCTGCATTAGCAGGCGGATTCTTAACCACTGAGCCACCAGGGAAGCCCACATATGTTCTTTCATTTAATTTTTATATCTATATGAAGTAGGTATAATTATCAACACTTTGTAGATGAAAAATATGAGGCTAGAAAATATTAAAGTCACACAGCAAGTAAGGGTCAAACCTTAGTTTGTCTGATTTGGAAACCTCTCCTCTAACTAGCATATTATACTGCCTTTCCTACTATATGTTATCATGTCGATGTGCCATTAGTGAATAAAATAAAATCCTTAATGCTGCATTCAAGTTGCTTCAAATTTTTTAATATCAATAATTTATGGTGAATATCCTTACACATAATCTTGTGTATATAAGATTTACATACATCCTTACACCTGAATCTCTTTAACAGTGAATATTTCTGTAGGACAAACTCCTTAAAGAGGAAATACTTTTCATCAGAACAGTTTAAACATTTGAAAGTTTTTGATAACATAATGAAATTTTCCAACTGAAAAGTTTTATCAACTATACTTTCACCCACAGTGTATAAAAGTTACTGTTTACCTGAAATCTTCACACAATGGGGACTGTATCTTTAGAATTTTTGGTCCATCTAACAGCAAAACCTCAAAAACTCAGAATCCCCAATAATTGGCTAGATCTGTGGTCTTCTAGAAGCCCTAGGTGTTCCTCATTTGGTATTAGTATTTAATGTAATAACAAATGATGCAGTAATTAATTATAACTCATTTGCATATTTAACGTTAGCCCCTCTTGAACCACAAAAACAAATTTATATTAATAATTTCATGTTAAGTTCCTGAAATTTATTTAATTCAGGTCAGCAGCATTGCTCAGCCAAAGACAATTACTCGTCGTCCATCAGGAGACTTTTGACTAATCCATATCTGAAATTCCTTCTATAAAGGAGAGAAAAAAAAAAAAGCACTATTCTTTTTTTTCTTCCATTTTTGTTGAGATATAAGTGACCTATATAGGTTTAAAGTGTACAGCATAATAATCTGACTTACATACATCATAAAATGATTACCACAATAAGTTTAGTGAATATCCAACATCTCATATAAATACAAAATTAAAGAAATAGAAAACATATTTTCCTTGTGATGAGAACTCTTAGGATTTACTCTCAATTTTCATGTAGAACATACAGCAGTGTTCATTATATTGATCCGGTTGTACATTACATCCCTAGTACTTAGTCATAGCTGGAAGTTTGTAACATTTGACTGCTTTCATCCAATTTCCCCTCCTTCCACCCCGCCCCCAACCTCTGGTAACCACAAATCTGATCTCTTTTCCTGTGTTTGTTTCTTTGTTCGTTATTAAAGTATAATTGACGTACAACACTATGTTCATTCCTTTTGAACCACAACTATGTTATACAACCTAGTGATTCAATATTCTATACATTTCAAAATGATCACCATGATAGATCTAGTTACCATCTGTCCTAAAAAGATATTATATAATTATTGACTATTCCAAACACTGAACATTTCATACCATGACTCATTTATTTTGCAACTGGAAGTTTGTACCTTTTAACCTCCCTCATGTATTTCTCTCCTCTCCCCAATGCCCTCTCCCATCTGGCAACCACCTATTTGTACCTATGACTCTGTTTCTCTTTTGTTATGTCTGTTCATTTGTTTTGTTTTTTAGATTCCACATATAACTGAAATCATATGGTACTTGTCTTTGTCTGACTTCTAGGTCCATCCATGTTGTCTCAAATGGCAAAATTTCATTCTTTTTTCTGGCTGAGTAATATTCCATTGCATGTGTGTATACCACATCTTTGTCCATTCATCAATTGATGAGCACTTGGGTGGCTTCCATATCTTGGCTGTTGTAAAAAATGCTGCAGTGAACATAAGGATGCATATATCTTTTTGAATTAGTGTTTTCATTTTCTTTGGATAAAAACCTAGGAGTGGAATTGCTAGATTGTATGGTGGTTCTGTTTTTAATTTTTTGAGGAACTTCCATATTGTTTTCCATAGTGGCTGCACCAATTTACACGCCCACCAACAATGCACAAGGGTTCCTTTTTTTCCACATCCTTGCCAACACTTGTTATCTATTTGGTAATAGCCATTCTAACAGGTATGAGGGAGTATCTCACTGTGGTTTGATTTCCATTTCCGTGATGAGTAGTAATGTTGAGCATCTTTTCATGTGCCTGTTGGCCATTTGTGTGTCTTCTTTTGGAAAAATGTATATTCATATCCTCTGCCTACTTTTTTTTACAGCAATGAAATACCACTTTATTTTTAAAAAATTTTATTGAATACAGCTGATTTACAACGTTGTGTTAGTTTCAGGTGTACAACAAAGTGAATCAGTTATACATATACATATATCTACTCTTTTTTAGATTCTTTTCCCATGTAGCCCTGCCTACTTTTTAATTGGGTTGTTTGTTTTCCTGCTTTTGAGTTGTATCCCTTTTTGGATATATTATTTGCAAATATCTTCTCCCATTCAGTAGACAGCCTTTCCATTTTGTTGATAGTTTCCTTTGCTGTGCAAAAGCTTTTTAGTTTGTTGTAGTCCCATTTGTTTATTTTTGCTTTTGTCTCCCTTGCCTGAGGAGACATATCCCCCAAAATATTACTAAGACCCATGTCAAAGATTGTACTGCATATTTTTTATTCTAGGAGTTTTATAGTTTCAGGTCTTACATTTAAGTCTTTAATTCATTTGAATTTATTTTTGTGCATGGTGTGAGAGAGTAGTCCACTTTAATTTTTTTGCATGTAGCTGTCCAGTTTTCCCAACACCATTTATTGAAGAGGCTGTCTTTTCCCATTGTATATTCTTGCCTCCTTTGTTGTAGATTGCCCATATAGGTGTGGGTACATTTCCGGGCTCTCTATTCTGTTCCACTTATCTCTGTGTCTGTTTTAGTGCCAATACCATACTGTTTTGGTGACTAGCTTTGTGTTATAGTTTGAAATAAGGGAGAGTGATACCTCCAGCTTTGTACTCCTTTCTCAAGATTGTTTTGGCTATACAGATCTTTTGTGTTTCCATACAAATTTTAGAGTTATTTGTTCTAGTTCTGTGAAAAGTGTCATTTGTATTTTGATAGGTTTTGCATTGAATCTGTAGATTGCTTTGGTAATATGGTCTTTTTAACAATATTAATTCTTCCAGTCCATGAGCATGGTAAATCTTTCCATCTATTTGTTTTGTCTTCAGTTTCTTTAATCAGTGCCTTTTAGTTTTTAGAGTACAGGTCTTTTACCTCCTTAGTTAGATTTGTTCCTAGGTATTTTATTCTTTTTGATGAGACTGAAAATGGGATTTTATTTTCAATGTAAACTGACTCTCTTATTTAAAATTCTTTTTTCCCCAGTTTCTTTGAGAAATAATTGACATATATCACTGTATAAGTCTAAGGTGTGCAGCAGGATGGTTTTATTTACATATATTATGAAATAATTACCACAATAGGTTCAGCTAACACCCATCTTCTCATATAGATACAATAAACAGGGAAGAAAGAAAAAAGGAAAAAAACCTTTCTCCTTCTGATGACAATTCATAGGATTTACTCTCTTCACAACTTTCCTACATAACATACAGCAGTGTTAGCTATAGTCGTCATGTTTTACATTACATCCCTAGTACTTATTTATCTTTATTTTTTTAACATCTTTATTGGAGTATAATTGCTTTACATTGTTCTGTTAGTTGCTGCTATATAACAAAGTGAATCAGCTATATGTATACATATATCCCCATATCCCCTCCCTCTTCAGTCTCCCTCCCACCCTCCCTATCCCACCCTCCAGGTGGTCACAAAGCACCGAGCTGATCTCCCTGTGCTATGCGGCTGCTTCCCACTAGCTATTTTACATTTGGTAGTGTATATATGTCAATGCCACTCTCTCACTTCGTCCCAGCTTACCCTACCTCATGTCCTCATGTCCATTCTCTACATCTTTGTGTCTTTATTCCTGTCCTGCCCCTAGGTTCTTCAGAACCTTTTTTTTTTTTTTAGATTCCATATATATGTGTTAGCATATGGTATTTGTTTTTCTCTTTCTGACTTAATTCACTCTGAATGACAGACTCTAGGTCACTACTATATGTGACCTGGAGTCCACCTAGGACTCACTATACAACCTCACTACAAATAACTCAATTTCATTTCTTTTTATGGCTAATATTCCATTGTATAAAAGTGCCACATCTTCTTTATCCATTCATCTGTCAGTGGACACTTAGGTTGCTTCCATATCCTGGGCTAATGTAAATAGTTCCGTGATGAACATGGTGTTACACGACTCTTTTTGAATTATGGTTTTCTTAGGGTATATGCCCAGTAGTGGGATTGCTGGGTTATATGGTAATTCTATTTTTAGTTTTTTAAGGAACTTCCATACTGTTCTCCATAGTGGCTGTATCAATTTACATTCCCACCAACAGTGCAAGAGGGTTCCCTTTTCTCCACACCCTCCAGCATTTATTGTTTGTAGACATTTTGATGATGCCATTCTGACTGGTGTGAGGTGATACCTCATTGTAGTTTTGATTTGCATTTCTCTAATGATTAGTGACACTGAGCATCCTTTCATGTGTTTGCCAGAAATCTGTATATCTTCTTGGGAGAAATGTCTATATAGGTCTTCTGCCCATTTTTGGATTGAGTTGTTTGTTTTTTTGATATTGAGCTCCATGTGCTGCTTGTATATTTTGGAGATTAATCCTTTGTCTGTTGATTCATTTGCAAATATTTTCTCCCATTCTGAGGGTTGTCTTTTTGTCTTGTTTATGATTTCCTTTGCTATGCAAAAGCTTTTAAGTTTCATTAGGTCCCATTTGTTTATTTTTGTTTTTATTTCCATTTCTCTAGGAGGTGGGTCAAAAGGGATATTGCTGTGATTTATGTCATAGAGTGTTCTGCCTATGTTTCCCTCAAAGAGTTTTATAGTGCCTGTCCTTACATTTACGTCTTTAATCCATTTTCAGTTTATGTTTCTGTATGGTGTTAGGGAGTGTTCTAATTTCATTCTTTTCCATGTAGCTGTTCAGTTTTCTCAGCACCACGTATTGAAGAGGTTGTCTTTTCTCCACTGTATACTCTTGCCTCCTTTATCAAAGATAAGGTGACCATATGTACACGGGTTTATCTCTGGGCTTTCTATCCTGTTCCATTGATCTATATTTCTGTCTTTGTGCCAGTACCATACCATCGTGATTACTGTAGCTTTGTAGTATAGTCTCAAGTCAGGGAGCCTGATTCCTACAACTCTGTTTTTCTTTCTCAAGATTGCTTTGGCTATTCAGAATCTTTTGTGTTTCCATACAACTTGTGAAATTTTTTGTTCTTGTTCTGTGAAAAATGCCAGTGGTAGTTTGATAGGGATTACATTGAATCTGTAGATTGCTTTGGGTAGTATAGTCATTTTCACACTGTTGACTCTTCCAATCCAACAACATGGTATATCTCTCCATCTATTTGTGTCATCTTTAATTTTTTCCATCAGTGTCTTATAGTTTTCTGCATACAGGATTTTTGTCTCCTTAGATAGGTTTATTCTTAGGTATTTTATTCTTTTTGTTGCAATGGTAAACGGGAGTGTTTCCTTAACTTCTCTTTCAGATTTTTCATCATTAGTGTATAGGAGTGCAAGGGATTTCTGTGTATTAATTTTGTGTCCTGCTACTGTACCAGATTCATTGATTAGCTCTAGTAGGTTTCAGGTAGCATCTTTAGGATTCTCTATGTATAGTATCATGTCATCTGCAAACAGTGACAGCTTTACTTCTTCTTTGCCGATTTGGGTTCCTTTAATTTCTTCTTTTTTCTCTGATTGTTGTGGCTAAAACTTCCAAAGCTATGTTGAATAATAATGTTGAGTGTGGGCAACCTTGTCTTGTTCCTGATCATAATGGAAATGGTTTGAGTTTTTAACCACTGAGAATGGTGTTGGCTGTGGGTTTGTCATACATGGCCTTTATTATGTTGAGGTAAGTTCATGCTATGCCTACTTTCTGCAGGGTTTTTATCATAAATGGGTATTGAATTTTGTCAGAAGCTTTTTCTGCATCTATTGAGATGATCGTATGGTTTTTCTCCTTCAATTTGTTAATATGGCATATCACATTGATTGATTTGCATATACTGAAGAATCCTTGCATTCCTGGGATAAACCCCACTTGATCAAGGTGTATGATCCCTTTAATGCACTGTTGAATTCTGTTTGATAGTATTTTGTAGAGGATTTTTGCATCTGTGTTCATCAGTGCTATTGGCCTGTAGTTTTCTTTCTTTGTGACATCTTTGTCTGGTTTTGGTATCAGGGTGATGGTGGCCTTGTAGAATGAGTTTGGGAGTGTTCCTCCCTGTGCTATATTTTGGAAGAGTTTGAGAAGGATAGGTATTAGTTCTTCTCCAAATGTTTGATAGAATTCGACTGTGAAGCCATCTATCTGGTCCTGGACTTTTGTTTGTTGGAAGATTTTTAATCACAGTTTCAATTTCAGTTGAAATTGAATCACAGTTTAATTCAGACCAATCACATTGGTCTGTTTATATTTTCTATTTCTTCCTGGTCCAGTCTCAGAAAGTTGTGCTTTTCTAAGAATTTGTCCAGTTCTTCCCGTTGTCCATTTTATTGGCATATAGTTGCTTGTAGTAATCTCTCATGATCCTTTGTATTTCTGCTGCATCAGTTGTTACTTCTCCTTTTTCATTTCTAATTCTATTGATTTGAATCTTCTCCATTTTTTTCTTGATGAGTCTGGAAAATGGATTATCAATTTTATTTACCTTCTCAAAGAACCAGCTTTTATTTTCATGGATCTTTGCTATCATTTCCTTCATTTCTTTTTCATTTATTTCTGAACTTATCTTTATGATTTCTTTCCTTCTACTAACTTTGGGGTATTTTTGTTTTTCTTTCTCTAATTGCTTTAGGTGTAAGTTTAGATTGTTTATTTAAGATGTTTCTTGTTTCTTGAGGTAGGATTGTATTGCTATAAAATTCCCTCTTAAAACTGCTTTTGCTGCATCCCATAGGTTTTGGGTCATCGTGTTTTCATTGTCATTTGTTTCTCGGTATTTTTTTATTTCCTCTTTGATTTCTTCAGTGATCTCTTGGTTATTTGGTAGTGCATTGTTTAGCCTTCATGTGTTTGTAT
This sequence comes from Kogia breviceps, assembly GCF_026419965.1. Taxonomy (NCBI): domain Eukaryota; kingdom Metazoa; phylum Chordata; class Mammalia; order Artiodactyla; family Physeteridae; genus Kogia; species Kogia breviceps. The sequence continues at coordinate 27,074,955 of NC_081310.1, read as the reverse complement.
TTTTTACAGATCTTTTCCTGTAATTGCTATCTAGTCTCATATTGTTGTTGTCAGAAAAGATGCTTGATATGATTTCAGTTTTCTTAAATTTACCAAGGCTTGATTTGTGACCGAAGATGTGATCTATCCTGGAGAATGTTCAATGAACACTTGAGAAGAAAGTGTATTCTGTTGTTTTTGGATGGAATGTCCTATAAATATCAATTAAGTCCATCTTGTTTAATGTATCATTTAAAACTTGTGTTTCCTTATTTATTTTCATTTGGGATGATCTATCCATTGGTGTAAGTGAGGTGTTAAAGTTCCCCACTATGATTGTGTTACTGTTGATTTCCCCTTTTATGGCTGTTAGCATTTGCCTTGTGTATTGAGGTGCTCCTATGTTGGTGCATAAATATTTACATTTGTTAGATCTTCTTCTTGGATTGATCCCTTGATCATTATGTACTGTCCTTCTTTGTCTCTTGTAATACTCTTTATTTTAAAGTATATTTTGTCTGATATGAGAATTGCTACTCCAGCTTTCTTTTGATTTTCCATTTGCATGGAATATCTTTTCCATTCCCTTACTTTCAGTCTGTATGTGTCCCTAGTTCTGAAGTGGGTCTCGTGTAAACAACATATATACAGGTCTTGTTTTTGTATCCATTCAGCCAGTCTGTGTCTTTTGGTTGGAGCACTTAATCCACTTTCATGTAAGGTAGTCATCAATATGTAAGTTTCTATTACCATTTTCTTAATTGTTTTGGGTTTGTTATTGTAGTTCTTTTCTTTCTCTTGTGTTTCCTACCTAGAGAAGTTCCTTTAGCGTTTGTTGTAAAGCTGGTTTGGTGATGCTGAATTTTATTAGCTTTTGCTTGTCTGTAAAGGTTTTAATTTCTCCATCAAATCTGAATGAGATCCTTGCTGAGTAGAGTAATCTTCATTGTAGGTTTTTCCCTTTTATCACTTTAAATATCTCCTGCCACTCCCTTCTGGCTTGCAGAGTTTCTGCTAAAATATCAGCTGTTAACCTTATGGGGATTCCCTTATATGTTATTTGTTGTTTTGCCCTTGCTGCTTTTCATATTTTTTCTTTGTGTTTAATTTTTGATAGTTTGATTAATATGTGTCTTGGCATGTTTCTCCTTGGATTTATCCTGTATGGGACTCTCTGCACTTCCTGGACTTGATTGATTATTTCCTTTCCCATATTAGGGAAGTTTTCAACTATAATCTCTTCAAATATTTTCTCAGTCCCTTTCTTTTTCTCTTCTTCTTCTGGGACCTCTATAATTCGAATGTTGGTGCATTTAATGTTGTCCCAGAGGTCTCTGAGACTGTCCTCAATTTTTTTCATCCTTTTTTTCTTTTTTCTGTTCTGCAGTAGTTTTTTCTAATATTTTATCTTCAGGGTCACTTATCCTTTCTTCTGACTCAGTTATTCTGCTCTTGATTCCTTCTAGATAATTTTTAATTTCATATATTGTGTTGTTCATCGTTGTTTGTTTGCTCTGTAGTTCCTCTAGGTCCTTTTTCAATGTTTCTTGTATTTTCTCCATTCTATTTCCAAGATTTTGGATCATCTTTACTATCATTGCTCTGAATTCTTTTTCAGGTAGACTGCCTATTTCCTCTTCATTTGTTTGGTCTGGTGGGTTTTTACTTTGCTTCTTAATCTGTTGTGTATTTCTCTGTCTTCTCATTTTGCTTAACCTACTGTGTTTGGGGTCTCCTTTTTGCAGGCTGCAGGTTTGTAGTTCCCCTTGTTTTTGGTGTCTGCCCCCAGTGGGTAAGGTTGGTTCAGTGGGTTGTGTAGGCTTCCTGGTGGAGGGGACTGGTGCCTGTGTTCTTGTGGATGAGGCTGGATCTTGTCTTCCTGGTGGGCAGGGCCACATCTGGTGGTGTGTTTTGGGGTGTTTGTGAACTTATTATGATTTTAGGCAGCCTCTCTTCTAATGAGTGGGGTTGTGTTCCTGTCTTGCTAGTTGTCTGACATAGGGTGTCCATCACTGTAGCTTGCTGGTCGTTGAGTGGAGCTGGGTCTTAGCATTAAGACAGAGATCTCTGGGAAAGCTCTTGCTGATTGATATTATGTGGGGCTGGGAGTTCTCTGGTGGACCAATGTCCTGAACTCCACTGTCTCACCTAAGAGGCTCAGACCTGACACTTGGCCAGAACACCAGGACCCTGTCAGCCACATGGCTCAGAAGAAAAGGGAGAAAAAAAAAGAAAGAAAGAAAGAAGAAAAATAAATAAAATAAAGTTATTAAATTTAAAAACTTTTAAAATTATTAGAAATAAAAAATTAAAATGTAATAAAAAAAGAACGAATAGAGCAACCAAACCAAAAACCAAATTCACAAATGATAATAAGTGCTAAAAACTATCCTTAAAAAAAAAAAAAAAGGACAGACAGAACCATACAACAGATGGTAAAACAAAGGTATACAGACAAAAATCACACAAAGAAACATACACATACACACTCACAAAAAGAGAAAAAGGAAAAAAGCTAAAAAAAAAAAAATATATATATATATATATAAAAGGAAGAGAGCAACCAAATCAATAAACAAATCTACCAATGATTATAAGCTCTAAATACTAAACTAAGATAAACATAAAACCAGAAACTAATTAGATGCAGAAAACAAACCCCAAGTCTACAGTTGCTGGCAAAGTCCACTGCCTCAATTTTGGGATGATTTCTTGTCTATTCAGGTATTCCAGAGATGCTGGGTACATCAAGTTAATTGTGGAGGTTTAATCTGCTGTTCCTGAGGCTGCTGGGAGAGATTTCCCTTTTTCTTCTCTGTTTGCACAGCTCCTGGGGTTCAGCTTTGGATTTGGCCCCACCTCTGCATTTAGGTCGCCTGAGGGTGTCTGTTCCCCACCCAGACAGGACAGGGTTAAAGTAGCAGCTGATTAGGGTGGTCTGGCTCACTCAGGCTGGGAGGAGCAAGGGGTACAGAATGTGGGGCGAGCCTGTGGCAGCAGAGGCCAGCATGACATTGCGACAGCCTGAGCTGCAACATGTGTTCTCCCAGGGAAGTTGTCCCTGGATCCTGGGATCCTGGCAGTGGCAGGCTGCATAGGCTTCCAGGAGGGGAGGAGTGGACAGTGACCTGTGCTTGCACATAGGCTTCTTGGTGGCTGCCACAACAGCCTTAGTGTTTCATGCCCGTCTCTGGGGTCCGCGCTGATAGCTGTGGCTCGCGCGTGTCTCTGGAGCTCATTTAAGCAGTGCTCTGAAGTGCCCTCTCCTCACACACCCCTAAACAATGGTCTCTTACCTCTTCGGCAGTTCCAGACTTTTTCCCAGACTCCCTCCTGGCTAGCTGTGGTGCACTAGCCCCCTTCAATTGTGTTCATGCAGCCAACCCCAGTCCTCTCCCTGGGATCTGACCTCTGAAGCCCGAGCCTCAGTTCCCAGCCCCCACCCGCCCCAGTGGGTGAGCAGACAAGCCTCTCAGGCTGGTGAGTGCAGGTCGGCACCGATCCTCTGTGCGGGAATCTCTCCACTTTGCCCTCTGCACCTCTGTTGCTGCGCTGTCCTCCGTGGCTCCAAAGCTTCCCCCCCACCCCCACCATCTCTGCCAGTGAAAGGGCTTCCTAGTGCATGGAAATTTTTCTTCCTTCACAGCTCCTTCCCAGAGGTGCAGGTCCCATCCCTATTCTTTTGTCTCTGTTTTTTCTTTTTTCTTTTGCCTTCCCACATACATGGGGATTTTCTTGCTTTTTGGAAAGTCTGAGGTCTTCTGCCCGTGTTCAGTAGGTGTTCTGTAGCAATTGTTCCACATATAGATGTATTGTTGATGTATTTGTGAGGAAAAAGGTGATCTCCACGTCTTACGCCTTTGCCATCTTGAAGGTCCTCTCCTTATTTACCTTATGAATGGGAGTTTGTACCTTTTGACCACCTTCCTCCAATCTCCCCTCCCCCCATGCTCTGTCTCTGTTAACCACAAGTTTGATCTCTTTTTCTATGAGTTTGCTTTTTTGTGTTTTATTTTAAATTCCACATATAAGTGACATCATATAGTATTTTTCTTTCTCTGAGTTATTTCACTTAACATAATGCCCTCAAGGTGTAAATGGGATTGTTTTAATTTCTCCTTCTGATAGTTCATTGTTAGTGTATAGAAATACAAGAGACTTCTATATATTAACTTTGTATCTTGCAACTTTACTGAATTCATTAATAAGATCTAGTAGGTTTTGGTGGTGTCTTTAGGAGTTTCTGCAGAGAGTATCATGTCGTCTGCAAACAGTGACAGTTTTACATTTTCTTTTTCAATTTGGATTTCTTTTATTTCTTTTTCTTTTCTGATTGCTTTGACTAGGACTTCCATACTATGTTGCATAAGAGTGGTGAGAGTGGGCATCCTTGTTTTGTTGCTGATCTTGGAGGAAATGCTTCCAGCTTTTCACTATTGAGCATGATGTTAGCTGTGGGCTTGTCATATACGGCCTTTATTATATTGAGGTATGTTTCCTCCATACTTACTTTGTTGAGAGTTTTTATTATAAGTGGATGCTGAATTTTGTTAAAAGATTTTTCTGCATTTATTGAGATGATCATATGTTTTTTATTGTTCAATTTGTTGATGTGTTGTACCACATTGATTGATCTGTGGATATTGAACCATCCTTGCATCCCTGAGATAAATCCCATTTATCATGATGTATGATTCTTTTTTTTAAATGTTTTAAAATTATATTTAAATAACATAGTGATACGTTTATTCATGGTATACACTATATAAAAGAAATAAATAATTTGGTTATGTTCGTGAATTTTCACGAGGTGAAATTCCATCACAATCCTTGAGTAACTGAAACTTGGTGATTTTTAGAGCCATCCAATTATAGGAATTCAGTGCAATTATTTTTCTAATAAAGTTAGTTTTCACTTACATGTGTCTGTTATTTCCTGTTGATATTAGGATTTATTTTAATTTAATTAAATTAATTTATTTTTTTATACAGAAGTTTCATATTAGTTATCTATTTTATACATAGTAGGGTATATATGTTAATCCCAATCTCCCAGTACATCCTACCTCCCACACACACACACTTCCCCCCCTTGGTGTCCATATGTTTGTTCTGTACATCTGTGTACCTGTTTCTGCCATGCAAACCAGAAAATCTGTACCATTTTTCTAGATTCCTCATATATGTGTTAATATACGATATTTGTTTTTCCCTTTCTGGCTTACTTCACTCTGTATGACAGTCTCTAGGTCCATCCACGTCTCTACAAATGACCCAGTATCGTTCCTTTTTATGGATGAGTAATATTCCATTGTATATATGTATTACATCTTTATCGATTCATCTGTCAATGAGCATTTAGGTTGCTTCCATGACCTGGCTATTGTAAATAGTGCTGCAATGAACATTGGGGTGCATGTGTCTTTTTGAATTACGGTTTTCTCTGGGTATATGCCCAGTAGTGGGATTGCTGGGTCATGTGGTAATTCTATTTTTAGTTTTTTAGGAACCTCCATACTGTTCTCCATAGTGGCTGTATCAATTTACATTCCCACCAACAGTGCAAGAGGGTTCCCTTTTCTCCACACCCTCTCCAGCATTTGTTGTTTGTAGATTTTCTGATGAGGCCCATTCTAACCAGTGTGAGGTGATACCTCATTGTAGTCTTGATTTGCATTTCTCTAATAAATAGTGATGCTGAGTAGCTTTTCATGTGCCTCTTGGCGATCTGTATGTCTTCTTTGGAGAGATGTATATTTAGATCTTCTGCCTATTTTTTGATTGGATTGTTTGTTTCTTTAATATTGAGCTGCATGAGCTGTTTATATATTTTAGAGATTAATCCTTTGTCTGTTGATTCATTTGCAAATATTTTCTCCCATTCTGAGGGTTGTCTTTTTGTCTTGTTTATAGTTTCCTTTGCTGTGCAAAAGCTTTGAAGTTTCATTAGGTGCCATTTGTTTATTTTGGTTTTTATTTCTGTTACTCTAGGAGGTGGATCAAAGAAGATCTTGCTATGATTTATGTCAAAGAATGTTCTTCCTGTGTTTTCGTCTAAGAGTTTTATAGTGTCTGGTCTTACATTTATCTCTTTAATCCATTTTGGGTTTATTTTTGTGTATGGTATTAGAGAGTGTTCTAATTTCATTCTTTTACAGGTAGCTGTCCAGTTTTCGCAGCACCACTTATTGAAGAGACTGTCTTTTCTCCATTGTATGTCCTTGCCTCTTTTGTCATAGATTAGTTGACCATAGTTGTCTGGGTTTATCTCTGGGCTTTCTATCCTCTTCCGTTAATCTATATTTCTGTTTTTGTGCCAGTACCATATTGTCTTGACTACTGTAGCTTAGTAGTATAGTCTGCAGTCAGGGAGTCTGATTCCTCCAGCTCCATTTTTTTCCCTCAAGATTGCTTTGGCTGTTTGGGGTCTTTTGTGTCTCCATACAAATGTTAAGATTTTTTGCTCTAGTACTGTACAAAATGCCACTGGTAGTTTGATAGGGATTGCATTGAATCTGTAAATTGCTTTGGGTAGTATAGTCATTTTCACAGTATTGATTCTTCCAATCCAAGAACATGGTATATCTCTCTATCTGTTTGTGTCATCTTTGATTTCTTTCATCAGTGTCTTACAGTTTTCTGAGTACAGGGCTTTTACCTCCTTAGGTAGGTTTATTCCTAGGTATTTTATTCTTTTTGTTGCAGTGGTGAATGGGATTGTTTCCTTAATTTCTGTTTCAGATTTTTCATCATTAGTGTATAGGAATGCAAGAGATTTGTGTGCATTAATTTTGTATCCTGCAACTTTACCATATTCGATTAGCTCTGGTAGTTTTCTGGTGGCATCTTTAGGATTCTCTATGTATAGTATCATGTCATCTGCAAACAGTGACAGTTTTACTTCTTCTTTTCCAATTTGTATTCCTTTTATTATTTTTTCTTCTCTGATTGACATGGCTAGGACTTCCAAAACTCTGTTGAATAATAGTGGCGACAGTGGACATCCTTGTCTTGTTCCTGATCTTAGAGAGGAAATCCTTTCAGTTTTTCACCATTGAGAATGATGTTTGCTGTGGATTTGTCATATATGGCCTTTAGTATGTTGAGGTAGGTTCCCTCTATGCCCACTTTTTGGAGAGTTATATCATAAATGGGGGTTGAAATTTGTCAAAATCTTTTTCTGCATCTGTTGAGATTATCATATGGTTTTTATTCTTCAGTTTGTTAATATGGTGTATCACATTGATTGATTTGTGTAGACTGAAGAATCCTTGCATCCCTGGGGTAAATCCCACTTGATCATGGTGTATGATCCTTTTAACGTGTTGTTGGATTCTGTTTGCTAGTATTTTGTTGAGGATTTTTTCATCTATATTCATCAGTGATACTGGTCTGTAATTTTCTTTTTTTGTAGTATCCTTATCTGGTATTGGTATCAGGGTGATGGTGGCCTCATAGAATGAGTTTGGGAGGGTTCCTTCCTCTGCAATTTTTCGGAAGAGATTGAGAAGGTTGGGTGTTAGCTTTTCTCTTAATGTTTGATAGAATTCACCTGTGAAGCCATCTTCTCCTAGACTTTTGCTTGTTGGAACATTTTTAATCACAGTTTCAATTTCATTGCTTGATATTGGTGTGTTCATATTTTCTGTTTCTTCCTGTTTCAGTCTTGGAAGGTTATATCTTTCTAAGATATAACCATTTCTCCCAGGTTGTCCATTTTATTGGCATAGAGTTGCTTGTAGTAGTCTCTGAGGATGCTTTGTATTTCTGTGGTGTCCATTGTAACGTCTCCTTTTTCATTTCTAATTTTATTGATTTGAGTCCTCTCCCTCTTTTTCTTGATGAGTCTGGCTAAATGTTCATCAATTTTATCTTCTCAAAGAACGAGCTTTTAGTTTTATTGATCTTTGCTATTGTTTTCTTTGTTTCTATTTCATTTATTTCTGCTCTGATCTTTATTATTTCTTTCCTTTTACTAACTTTGGGTTTTGTTTGTTCTTCTTTCTCTAGTTCCTTTGGGTGTAAGGTTAGATTGTTTACTTGAGGTTTTTTTTGTTTCTTGAGGTAGGCTTGTATTGCTATAAACTTCCCTCTTAGAACTGCTTTTGCTGCATCCCATAGGTTTTGGATCATCATGTTTTTGTTGACTTTTTTCTCTAGGTATTTTTTGATTTACTCTTTAATTTCTTCAGTGATCTCTTGGTTATTTAGTAACATATTGTTTAGCGCTCTATGTGTTTGTGTTTTTAATGCATTTTTCCCCGTAATTGATTTCTAATCTTATAATGTTGTGGTCAGAAAAGATGTTTGATATGATTTCAATTTTCTTAAATTTACTGAGGCTTGATTTGTGACCCAAGATGTGCTCTATCCTGGAGAATGTTCCATGAACACTCGAGATGTAAGTGTTTTCTGTTGTTTTTGGATGGAGTGTCTTATAAATATCAATTAAATCTGTCTGGTCTCTTGTGTCCTTTAAAGCTTGTGTTTTTTTGTTAATTTTCTGTCTGGATGATCTGCCCCTTGGTGTAAGTGAGGTGTTAAAGTCCCCGCTATTATTGTGTTACTCTCAGTTTCCTGTGTTATAACTGTTAGCAGTTGCCTTCTGTATGGAGGTGCTCCTATGTTGGGTGCGTATATATATATAAAATTGTTATATATTCTTCTTGGATTGATCCCTTGATCATTATGTTGTGTCCTTCCTTGTCTCTTGTAACATTTTTTTATTTTAAAGCCTAATTTATCTGATATGAGTATTGCTACTCCAGCTTTCTTTTGATTTCCATTTGCATGGAATATTTTTTTCCATCCCCTCACTTTCAGTCTGTGTGTGTCCCTAGGTCTGAAGTGGGTCTCTTGCAGATAGCACATATATGGGTCTTGTTTTTGTATCCATTCAGCAAGCCTGTGTCTTTTGGTTGGAGCATTTAATCCATTCACATTTAAGGTAGTTATTGATATGTATGTTCCTATTACCATTTTCTTAATTGTTTTGGATTTGTTTTTGTAGTGCCTTTTCTTCCCTTGTGTTTCCCACTTAGAGAACTTCCTTTAGCATTAGTTGTATAGCTGCTTTCTGTGGTTCTGAATTCTCTGAGCTTTTCCTTGTCTGTAAAGCTTTTGATTTCTCCATTGAATCTGAATGAGATCCTTGCTGGGTAGAGTAATCTTCGTTGTAGGTTCTTCCCTTTTGTCACTTTAAATATATTGTGCCACTCCCTTCTGGCTTGTAGAGTTTCTGCTGAGAAATCAGCTGTTAACCTTATGGGAGTTCCCTTGCATGTAATTTGTTATTTTTCCCTTGTTGCTTTCAATAATTTTTCTTTGTCTGTAATTTTTGTCAGTTGGATTACTATGTGTCTCAGCATGTTTCTCCTTGGGTTTATCCTGCCTGGGACTCTCTGCACTTCCTGGACTTGGGTGGCTATATCCTTTCCCATGTTAGGGAATATTTCAACTATAATCTCTTCAAATATTTTCTTGGGTTCTTTCTCTCTCTCTTCTTCTGGGACCCCTATAATGCAAATGTTGGTGCATTTAATGTTGTCCCAGAGGTCTGTTAGACTGTCTTCATTTCTTTTCATTCTTTTTTCTTTATTCTGTTCCGTGGCAGTGAATTCCACCAATCTGTCTTCCAGGTCACTTATCTGTTCTACTTCCTCAATTATTCTGCTATTTATTCCTTCTAGTATATTTTTCATTTCAGTTATTGTATTGTTCACCTCTGTTTGTTTGTTCTTTAATTCTTCTAGGTCTTCATTAAACATTTCTTACATCTTCTCAGTCTTTGCCTCCATTCTTTTTCTGAGATCCTGGATCATCTTCACTATCATTATTCTGAATTCTTTTTCTGGAAGGTTGCCTATCTCCACTTCATTTAGTTATTTTTCTGGTGTTTTATCTTGTTCCTTCATCTGGTACATTGTCTTCTGCCATTTCATTTTGTCTATTTTTCTGTGAATGTGGTTTTCATTCCACAGGCTGCAGAATTGTAGTTCTTCTTGCTTCTGCTGTCTGCCCTCTGGTGGATGTGGCTATCTAAGAGGTTTGCACCAACTTCCTGATGGGAGGGACTGGTCGTGGGTAGAGATGGGTGTTGCTCTGGTGGGCAGAGCTCACTAAAACTTTAATCCACTTATGTGCTAATGGGTGGGGCTGGGTTCCTTCCCTGTTGGTTGTTTGGCCTGAGGTGACCCAGCAGTGCAGCCTAATGGCTCTTTGTTGGGACTAACGGCAGACTCTGGGAGGGCTCATGCCAGGGAGTTCTTCCTAGAACTTCTGCTGCCAGTGTCCCTGTTCCCTTGGTGAGCCACAGCCTCCCCCCACCTCAGCAGGAAGCCCTCCAACACTAGCAGGCAGGTCTGGTTCAGTCTCCCATGGGGTCACCGCTCCCTGGGTCCTCATGTGCACACCTCTCTGTGTGCACCCTCCAGAGTAGAGCCTCCATGTCCTCAGTCCTGTCAAACTCCTGCAGTGAAATCCTGCCAGCCTTCAAAGTCTGACTCTCTAGGAATTCCTCCTCCCATTGACAGACCCCCCGGTTGGGAAGCCTGACGTGGGGCTCAGAACCTTCACTCCAGTGGGTGGACTTCTGTGGTATAAGTGTTCTCCAGTTGTGAGTCATCCACCTGCTTTTCGATGGGACTTCCCTTCATTGTGATTGCGCCCCTCCCACTGTCCCACTGTGGCTTCTCCTTTGTCCTTGGATGTGGGGCATCTTTTCTGGTGAGTTCCAGTGTCTTCCTGTCAATGATTGTTCAGCAGTTATTTGTGATTCTGGTTCTCTCGCAAGAGGGAGTGAGCGCACATCCTTCTACTCCGCCATCTTGAACCAGTCTTGTATGATTCTTTTATTTATTTATTTATTTTTTTAGTGGTACGCGGGCTTCTCACTGTCGTGGCCTCTCCCGTTGCGGAGCACAGGCTCCGGACGCGCAGGCTCAGCGGCCATGGCTCACGGGCCCAGCCGCTCCGCGGCATGTGGGATCTTCCCAGACCGGGGCACGAACCCGTGTCCCCTGCATCGGCAGGCGGATTCTCAACCACTGCGCCACCAGGGAAGCCCTGATTCCTTTAATGTATATTTTTCTTTTAGTGTATTGTTGAATTCAGTTTGCTAATATTTCATTGATGATTTTTGCATGTATGATCATCAATTATATCGGCCTTTAATTTTCTTTTTTGTGATGCATTTGTCTGGCTTTGGAATCAGGGTTATGCTGGCCTCATAGAATAAGGCCAAAAAGCACTATTCTTTAACTTCTTTGTAAACATGAAGTCATCAGGGACTCTTGTGTTTGTGGTCCTGAATATGTGCTTATGTGTGTATGGGCAGGAGCAGAAGATAGGTGACCTATTGTAAAATATGAATGAGATTTAGGAAAAGGAAGGAGTGATGATGAAAAGTGACATTTTTCTAGACTCACAGACATAGAAACCAGACTTATGGTTACCAAAGGGGAAAGGGAATAGGGAGGGATAAATTAGGAATTTGGGATTAATAGATACACACTATTATATACAAAATTAACGAGGACTTACTGTACAGCACAGGAAATTATACTCAATATCTTATAATAACCTATAATGGAAAAGAATCTGAAAAAGAATACATATATATTACATACATATATATATAACTGAATCACTTTGCTGTACACCTGAAACATTGCAAATTCACTATAGTTCCAAAAAGTGACATTTTCCCCAAGAATAATTATTAAATAAAATTTAAAAAATATTTTGTATTTTTCTGTATGTTTTTGGAGAAATAAAAACTTGCCAGGATTTTTTAAAGTAATGTCTAGAAAATAGGTGTAGCTCATCAGCTAAAACACAAATAATTTTATTATGTGAAAAGCAATTTAAATGTTTCTTGGAGGTATTAAAATTACTTAAAACAAGTGGCACATTTTTTGTAAATAGTGCAATGCTACCTAATTGTATCTGTTCAACAGACTGAGGCACAGTATCTACAGTGGAGCTAACTGAATTTCTAATTTTGGATAAAAATACCCACAGTGCAAATGCGTGTAGAATGTGAAAAGTAGCACATGACAAAATTTTATTGTATTAAGGGCATAGGCTTTTGAGTCAGAAAAAAAATATTGAATTTATATCAAGTTCTGTCACGTCTTAGCTATTTAATTTAAGGGCAAGGGGCAGTTGCCCCTTCACCATCATTTCCTAAATTATAAAATCGGTATGCTTATACTCACCTGCCACCAGATTGTAAAACTTAAAGAGAATAGGCATCTAAAATGACTAGACATAATAGGTAGATAATAAGTGTTACCTTTATCATTCAGCATGTTCTTGGTAGATAGAGTAGCCATTCCAGACTCATCATAATTTGCTTACTTATAACAAGTTGTCGTTTTCACTGAGGGTTCTACTAGGTGTGAATTAAACAATCTGTAGTTTGTGGTTTTCAGCTAATAGTTATCCAAGCCAGTCTCCAGAGATGAAAAATGAAAATGGAGACTAAAGGTCCATGGGCAATAGAATGAAAAATAACTCTTGGAGAATTTTGAGGAAATGGATTCTTTCAAGGCTGACATTTATTTAAAAATGAGAAATAGCGTTAGATACGTGCAGGGAATTTTGTACTTTGGGCAGACATAGGTTAGTGCTAAAGCCTTTCATGTATTACATTTAATAGACTCATAATGTGTTAAATAGCTACATGATTTTTATTTTTATATATTTTATGCAGCAAAATAAATAGCTATTTAAGTGATTTTTGATGTGTGAAGTAATGGACTTTTTAATTGCCACTAGTAAGTGTCTTTAATTTAGTGAAATTTCTCCCCTGGGTGTTGATGGTTTTGCTTCTCTGATAAGGCAGAGAATACTTACTTTTTTCTTGGTACCTATAGGTATTACAATCATCTTTTATCAGCATGGTGATAAGGGAATCAATAATGATATGCAAATAGGTAAATAAGATTTATATGAATTGTATGTATCAAGGTAAAAAATTCCCTTTATAAGTGGTGCTGGAATTTATCTTAGGGAGGGAATTGTCTTACTTTAGGAAATACTTCAATCAACTTCTTGGGGTGGAAGGTGAGAATCTCAGCAGAGTCAGCAGGAGACACAGGAACAAATGAGGTAGCAGACTGCTTGGTACAGGAAAGGAATGGTGTCCAGAGAAGCTTGGAGAAGAGGAGCTGAGGAACAAAAGAGGATGGCTGAACAATATAGCAAAAAGGTAAAGGGGTCTGTAAAAGGATCTATGATATTCTATTATAAGCATTTACTTTTCTGTGATGTAAATTACCTCTTTCTCCCTCATGTTTCAGTAAAACTGGCTGTTCACACTAATTACTTGTAGAAGTTTTGTTTTGTTTTTAAGGAAATTAGGGAGAGGTATTGGGTTTTGCAACAGGATCCAAAAAGAAATGTGAAAAAGAAATGGCACATGTGGGACAGTGAGACCTTCCTTTACCTAAATTAACTCAGCAGAAGCAAAAATTCAAAGCAAAAATGAAAGAAAAACTTTGTACTGAACACTTGTTATAAACAGCAAGATTGACTTTATCTGGTACCACTGCAGTAGAGGAGAGACCTCGGTATATCCTGAGCTCAACTCCAGCAAAACAAAAGGTGGGAGGCTTTTTAAATGCTCGAATGTGTGAAAGAAAAAGTACTGGACGACATCAGTGGGGGAGGTTTAGTCAATATGATGAGGTCATCAGTTTGCTAAGTGATGCTTATTGAACTTAGGCTCCTACCCTCCAGAAACTGGGAGACACGGGTTGTATCTTTCCTAATGACTACATTTCGAAGAGATGGCTCCCAGGTACATGAGAAACACATTCTTTTTTTTTTTTTAAGATTTTATTTTATTATTATTTATTTATTTTGCGGTACGCTGGCGTTTCACTGTTGTGGCCTCTCCCGTTTCGGAGCGCAGGCTCAGCGGCCACGGCTCACGGGCCCAGCCGCTCCGCGGCACGTGGGATCTTCCCGGACCGGGGCACGAACCCGCGTCCCCTGCATCTGCAGGCGGACTCTCAACCACTGCGCCACCAGGGAAGCCCGAGAAACACATTCTTGAGTGTAAAAGATAGGTCTCAAAGAGACAGAGAAAGAATTTATGATTGCAAGTTTTTTTAAAGTAAATGCTCTAAGAAAAAGGAGGTCAGGGCCCTATAGTCAAGTGTTGGCTGGAACAAATAGTAAATTCTTTTGGCAGCATCGAGCTTTATTAGGCAGGAACTTAAGGGGGCTGGGGTCATCGTCCTAGGGACACAAACTCTAACCAGAAACTATGCTAGCGTTTCTTCAAGTCTTTTGGTGAAGGGGATGGGGGTGGATGAAATTGTACTAAAAGCTGCATTTCTTATAGGCCAAGATTGAGATCTTGTTGAAAAGAGGGCTCAGAGGTGCTTAACTAAAGTTTGGTCAAATTTTATCAGAGCCAGGTAACAACATGAATTTGATCTCCCTAGAAATTTTCAGGAATCTTAAGGAAGATATGGGACTTTCTTTCTTTTCTTTCTTTTTTTTTTTTTTAATTTATTTTTGGCTGCATTGGGTCTTCATTGCAGCACCTGGGTTTTCTCTAGTTGTTGCAAGCAGGGGCTACTCTTCGTCACGGTGCAGGGCTTCTCATTATGGTGGCTTCTCTTGTTGCGGAGCACGGGCTCTAGGTGTGCAGGCTTCAGTGGTTGCAGCACACGGGCTCAGTAGTTGCAACATGAGGGCCTTAGAGCGCACAGACTTCAGTAGTTGTGGTGCACGGGTTTAGTTGCTCTGTGGGATCTTCCCGGACTAGGGATTGGACCCGTGTCTCCTGCATTGGCAGGCAGATTCTTAACCACTGCGCCACCAGGGAAGTCAGATATGGGACTTTCTAATAGTGCAGTGAATATTCGAGCTGATCCAATCCATATTTCAATGGACAGGATGATCCCAGCTGACATATCCTGTGCATGTAAAGTATTCCTGGTTTTGATTAAGTTTATAGGTAATACACTGCAACATATTTGAAGAGTTATTGGGAGAAATAATCCTCTTAAATTAGTGTGCTTACATAATTAAAATTTATTTGTCTTAATTCTCTGTAATATTTTATGAATTTGTCCATTTCATCTAAACTTTCAAATTTTTGGCATAAGTTGTTCATAATATTATCATATTAATTTTTTATATTTCAAATTCACAAGTGGCCTTTATTTCACAAAGTTTATATCCTCTAAAATAGCTTTTTATACAACTTTTACTGTGATGCTATTTTAATGGAAAATAGACAAATGCACAAATTATGTTCTTTAAGCTATTTCTTCTACTTTGAGGAAGTATAAATGTAAGAAAGTATTAGTTCCCAAGCCTGGGTCAGTAAATTTATATTGCCTGAACTTGGATTTTCACATTAGATTGGGTATATATTACAACAAGGGGAGCTTCTGAATTATCTGTTGCCTTGCTCTGGTAGAGTGATTTTGCATGTCTTTTATGTGTACCTTTTCCTCAGCCCTTTACTAAATCAATAAGCCATTCCTTGAAAACCAGAGCCAATATTAATGAGGTCTATTATCATGAGGAAGGATGGAAAAATAAAGAATCCAAGCAAGACTTTTAGGAAATAAGGTAAAAAAGAGGGAAATTTCTACATGAGACCTAAATAGTTCTAATAGTTTGGAGAGCTGAATACACAGTTTCTTTTAGGGGAGAACCAAGTATGTTTGGCAAAAGACTTTAAAAAAAATCTTGATTGAGATATGTACAGTTTGCTAGGGATACCATAACAAAATACCACTCACTGAGTGGCTTAAACAACAGAAATTTATTTTCTCACAGTTTTGGAGGCTAGAAGTCCAAGACCAAGGTGTTAGCAGGTTTGGTGTTTTTTTTGTTTGTTTTGTTTTGTTTTTCTGAGGACTTTCTTCTTATTTTGCAGATGGCTAGCTTCTCATTGTTTTCTCACATGGTCTTTTTCTGTGCACATGCATCCCTAGTGCATCCAAATTTCCTCTTCTTATAAGAACAGCAGTCAGATTGTATTAGGGCCCATCCTAATGACCTCATTTAACTTAATCACTTATTTAAAGGCCCTGTCTTCATATCTAGTCACATTCTGAGGAGCTGGGGGCTAGGACTTCAATATATGAATTTTGGAGAGACATAATGCAGCTCATATGTAATTTCCATACCATAAAATTTATCCATTTAAAGCATGTAATTCAACATTTTTAGTATATTCACAGAATTGTGCAGTCATACCACAATCTTAAGTTTAGAACATTTTCATCACACCCCAAAGATTCCCTGTAACACTAGCAGTCACTCCTCATTGACTACCACCACCCCTCTACCCCGCTTCTAGGCAACCACAAATCTACTTCCTTCTTATAGATTTGTCTATTCTGGATTTTTCATGTAAATGGAATCGTATAATGTGTTGTCTTTTGTGATTGGCTTCTGTCACCCAGTATAACATTTTAGTGGTTCATCCAGGTTTAGAAAGAATCAATACTTCATTCCTTTTTATTGAAAAATAATATTCCATTGTATGGATGTACCACATGTAGACATACGGTTTCGTTTATCTTGGATACCTATGAGAAGAATTGCTGGACCATATGGTAACTCTATGTCTAACATACTGAGGAACTGCCAGAGTGTTTTCCAAAGTGACTGTACCATTTTACATTCCCACAAGCAATAAACAAGGGTTCCCATTTCTCCAAATCCTCACCAACACTTGTTATTGTCTATCGTTTTTGAGTATAGCCATCTTACTGGGTGTGAATTGTATGTCACTGTGGTTTTGATATCCATTTCCCTACTGACTAATGATGTTGAACATCCTTTGAGGTTCATTAGTCATTTGCATACTTTTTCTTGAGAAATGTCTATTCAAATCTTTATTAACTTTCTAATGTCTGTAGTAACTATAATTTTCTCCCCCTTTTCATCCTGATATGATTATTTGTTCTTTCTTTTCTTAACCATATCAATAGAATTTTATCAATTTTTAATTTTTTCAAGGAAACATCTGGCCTTGTTGATACTCTACTATATTTTTATTTTGGAGTTCCTTTTTTTTTGTTACTTTATTATTTTCTTCCTTCTTCTTCTTTGGGTTTATTTTGCTGTAATTTTTTCCAACATCTTGAGAAGTCTGCTTAGCTCATACATTTTCAGCAATTTAAATTTTATATAATTTTTGCAATTAAATCTGTAAATTTTCTTTTGGATACTTAGAAGCATCCTCTAAGTTTTGATTCATGGCATTTTAAAAATTCCATATTTATTTCTTTTTTGATCCATGGGTTATTTAGAAGTACATTTCTTAATTTCTAGTTATCATTTTTAAATTATTGATTTCTAGCACAGCCATATATGATTTCAGTCCTTTGAAACTTGTCATGACTTGCTTTATGGCTCAGTATATGGATAATTTTTGTAAAGGTTTTTCTTGTGTCCTAGAAAATAACTTGTTGTCTATAGTTGTTTGATCCAGTGTTCTGTATATGTCTGTTATGTTTGTTACTGTTATTTAGATCTTCTGTAGTCCTCTATAATTTTATGGCTTCATTATTCAGAAAAAATGATAGATTTATGGATTCAGAAGCCCGGTGAGCACATTCACTATATGACAAAATTACATTATTTGAGATAGATGCTATATAATGAGAAACTTAATTTCTCAACCAATAATTTAATAATTTGAGTGAGGGAATATTTATAATGTTCATCTGTAAGAATTAAAAGCATTCAGAATACCTTTGCCGGGAGGTCAGAAGTTGTACTGTTATCTCTTAAGCCTTGGGGGCAAAAATATTAACACGGGGGCAATCAGGAATGATACATAGGTGCCCCAACTCTCTGGCTTAAATATTTGGAGAACATGGTCCTGTACATTCTGATTCCTTTTGATCCAATTACTTATTTCTTTTGAATTCACTGTGTGTCTCCATCCAGTCTTAGCACTTCTAAATGAAGCTGCCCTGGTCACACAAAGTTTATGTTAATAGAATTTAGCCTCTGATGTTAGCTTCTGAGTATTTCACCATTGCATCTGCATATTCCTCTTCCTCTCACCTGGGTTGAGCCTGCCCTTCAGCGCCTCTGTCTAACTTTGCTCGGTAACCTGTTTTTTGATGTGCTTCTCTGGCTCATGCTCTTTACCCTCCTTCAGACAGTAACTGTAGGTCACAGCCCCCTCCCCACCCCTTACCCCCTCCACCCAGGGCCTGTGGAACTGTTCAGGCAGAACTATTTCCACCAGGGCTTCCCATCAGAAGAGGGGAATATTGTGTTGGGTTCAGTCATCCGTCCAAATACACTCTGCTATCTGGTTCTCAGATGAAGATTTGCCCAGCAACCTCCAACTCCCAGATGCCTGTCTGCTCTACCACAGAGTTCTTAGCTAACGGATCATGGTTTCTGCACTCAACTTTCAGTTCTGGCCTCCCAGTTGATTTATCTCCTTCCTTTCTCCCTCTGGCAAAGCCCCAGAGTGTGAGCCTTAATAACAGTGCTAGTACACCCATGATGACTATTCTCCCTGTTTCTATTTCCTGATTTTAGAAAGGCACAATATATAAAAAGGAATGATAAAACATGGATGAAACTTGAAGACACTAAGCTAAGTGAAATAAGCCAGACACGAAAGAATGATTCCACTTATATGCGGTACCTAGAGTAGTCCAACTTATAGAGACAGAAAGTAGATTAGAAGTTACCAGGGCTTGGGTTAGGGGCAATGGAGAATTATTGCTTCATGGTTACCAGGTTTCTGTTTGGAGTAATGAAAAAGTTTCAGAAATAAATAGTGCTAATGGTTGTACAACATGGTGGATGTAATTAATGCCACTGAATTGTGCACTTATCCTTGGTTAAAACGATATGTTTCATGTCATGTATAATTTGCCACAATAAAACAAAAAGGCACAATAATATCTCCTTGACCTTCTTCAGCGTTCTCCAGGGCTGCTCCCTTTTGGTCTGCCTCTTAAATATTAGGATTCAGTAGTTTCGTTCGTTGGTTCTCTCCTTTTATTGTCCTGCCCTCTTCCTCTGGGGAATCTCATTCAGTTTGCTAATGAGAACTGAACTTAAATTTTTAACCTAAACTCTCTCCCAAGTGGCAGACCCAGGTTACTGCATTACTTGAAATCTCCACTTGGATATTCCACTAGCTCTTCAATCTCATCATTCCCCCACTTAACTCATCCTCTTCGTCCCGGAGCACTTTATCCTTCTGTCTGTTTTTAGCCTTCTGTCTTCTACAGCCACGGTTTCCCAAACCAGACATTCAGGCGTTTCTCCCCTTTTCCCACCTCCAGTCTCTCACTAAGCCCTATTTTTCTCATTTTACCTTGTGCAATGTCCCACCACATACCCTACAGCAAGGCTAGGTTGCTAGCCTAGCGCTAAACTGAATTCTGTGCTTTGGAAATCTCCTGCCTGGACTATTTTAGAATGACTTTCCCTGCTTTGATCTCTTTTCTCTTCACCCTCAAATTCTCTGCCCCTTCTACTTCAAGACCTGGGTGAAAGTTCTTCTCTCGAAGGCTGTTATCTTCTCTTTGCAATCCTCTTCTCTCTAGCACAATCATCTTTCTGTCCTTCTTGCCTGGGAAAAGTGTTCTCTCAAATCAGTGTAAATGAAATAATTTTATAAAGCATGTTGCAATTCATCGCAATTGCTTGTTTACTTGTCTGACAGTCTCCTCCACTAGACTCTAATCTTTTTAGAGGTGGGGATTGTGTCCAGCTCCCAGCCAGCACCCTGGTCCATGGTAGGTGCTCCTTAAAGAGCTACAGTGTCTGCCTCTATAAACTTGAGAGAACTAGACATTTTTTCAACACTTGAGATTCAAACACTTTTCAGAAAAGTCAATCCATTTTATGTTTTATTCTCTCTTTGCTGTTAGATATTGCTAAGTGACTATCACCTAACTGCTCAGAGCCTTGTTGTAATTGTACTTCCCTCCAGTTCTTTTGTGGCTGCTCCAGATGCTTTCCTGATAGTTCTTATTTCATATTTTAGTGGTTTTAAACTTAGGAAAGTTTAAAAGTTTACGGACACATCTAAATATGGATATTGCAACACAACCTGGATACAACCTAAGGATTGAAAAAAAATCCTACGGGATTCCTAAAATTAGTGCTTCAGGGTGTTTAAAGTTGCATCACTTTTTCATTGTGTGATTTAATGATGACCTTAGCACTTTATCAAAGCAATAAATCACGTGTTTTAAAAATTAAAATGACCTGCAATTAATTTTATTTTTAAAATCTTGGGTCTTTTTGTACTATAATTAGAGACTGTAGGATTCCAAAGCAGATTTGGAGTTAATGTTTCTGAATAAATGCTACCAAAAGAGAGACACAGACTCCTAATTACTTCAATCTTCTTAATACTAGTTTATTTTTGATCTGTTGCAAATAGTATAGCTTCTATATCAGTCATGGTTCTCCAGAGAAACACGACTAATATATATTTCAGAACTAATACGTATGTATATATATATATTTTTTTTGGTACGTGGGCCTCTCACTGCTGCGGCCTCTCCCGTTGCGGGGCACAGGCTCCGGACGCGCAGGCTCAGCGGCCACGGCTCACGGGCCCAGCCGCTCCGCGGCATGTGGGACCCTCCCGGACCGGGGCACGAACCCGTATCCCCTGCATTGGCAGGCGGACTCCCAACCACTGCGCCACCAGGGAAGCCCCGTATGTATATTTATATAATGTTTGTGTGAGCAGGGCAGCTTCATTTAGAGTTGCGGAGACTGAAGAGACAACAGGAGTGAATCCAAGAGAAATAAGTAATTGGAGCAAAGGGAGTCAGGATGTACAGGACCAAGGTCCCCCAATATTTGTGCCAGATAGTTGGGGCACCTGACTGTTATTTCTGATTGCCCCTAAAGAGTGCTCTGGGACCCAGTTTCAATGTGGGCAGGGGTTCCCCCACACATCTTGGACACCAGCAGCGTGTCCTACAATTCAACTTTATTCTGACACTATCTACCTGGAGATAGAATCAGATTCCACAGGTTAAGGGCCCAGTCTGACAAGACTGTCCCCGTCCGCCACTTCAGATGCAGATGTCAAGCCCAGGTTGTTACCTGTACTTCTGAATAACTCGCTAAAAATTAAAGGCTCCCTCTTTTCCCTCTTTGGATTCAATTAGCTTGCCAGAGTGTCTCACAGAAACATTTTACTTACTAGATCATTGGTGTATTATAAAAGGATGTAAGTCAGGAACAGCCAGGTGGAAGGCATGTGGTAAGGGCACAAAGCTTCCATGCCCTCTGAGCACCATTCTCCCAGCACCTCCAAGCTCTCTGAACCCTGTCTATTTGGTTTTTTATGGAGGCTTCATTACCTAGGCATGACTCATTAAATCGTTGGCCATTGGCAGTTGATTCAACCTCCAGCCCCTCTCCCCTCCCAGAGGTCAGAGGGGTGGGATTCAAAGTTTCAACCCTCTAATCACAGAGCTGGCTTCCCTGGCAACCAGCTCCCCGGCCCCCCCCCCCCCCCGCCCCCTCCCCTCCTTTGGTTGCCTAGGGCTTTCCAAAAGTCACTCATTAACATAAAAAAGACATCTTTGTCATTCTTACACTTAGGAACTTCCAGGGGTTTTAGGAGCTCTGTGCCAGAAATGGGGATGAAGACCAAATATGTATTTCTTATTATAAATCATGTCACAGCCCCCATATTAATATTTTTACCTCCAAAGCTTAAAATATATCAGTGCAACTTCTGATCAAAGAGAAAGTATTTAGGGAATTCCCTGGCGGTCCAATGATTAGGACTTGCCACTTTCACTGGCGGTCTGTGCTCAATCGCTGGTCTGGGAACTAAGATCCCACAAGCCTCCAGGTGCGGCTAAAAACAAACAAACAAACAAACAAAATTTTTGAATGCTTTAAATTCTTACAGCTGAGTGTTGTGAATGCTCTTCTCCCAAATTATTTTGTATATAAATATATATATACATAAATATGTAAAAAAATATAAAGAGATTCATTTTAAGGAATTGATTGTGGGGGCAGGTAAGTCTAAAAGTCACAGGGCAGGGGCTTCCCTGGTGGCGTGGTGGTTAAGAATCTGCCTGCCAATGCAGGGGACACGGGTTTGAGCCCCAGGCCAGGAGGATCCCACATGCTGCAGAGCAACTAAGCCTGTGCGCCACAACTACTGAGCCCACGAGCCACAACTACTGAGCCTGCAAGCCACAACTACTGAGCCTGCGAGCCACAACTACTGAAGCCCATATGCCTAGAGCCCGTGGTCCGCAATAAGAGAAGTCACCGCAATGAGAAGCCCGTGCACCGCAACAAAGAGTAGACCCCGCTCGCTGCAACTAGAGAAAAGCTCGTGTGCAGCAACGAGACCCAACGCAGCCAAAAATAAAGAAATTTATTTATTTATTGACTTTAAAAAAATTCACAGGGCAGGCCAGCAGGCTGGTAACACCGAAAAGACTTCTATGTTACAGTTTTCTTTTTTTTTTTTTTATGTTGGGGGTAGGAGTTTATTAATTTATTTTTGCTGTGTTGGGTCTTCATTTCTGTGCGCGGGCTTTCTCTAGTTGTGGCAAGTGGGGGCCACTCTTCATCGCGGTGCGCGGGCCTCTCACTGTCACGGCCTCTCTTGTTGCAGAGCACAGGCTCCAGACGTGCAGGCTCAGTAGTTGTGGCTCACGGGCCTAGTTGCTCCGCGGCATGTGGGATCCTCCCAGACCAGGGCTCAAACCCGTGTCCCCTGCATTGGCAGGCAGATTCTCAACCACTGCACCACCAGGGAAGCCCTATGTTACAGTCTTGAGTCAGAATTCCTTCCTTTCCAGAAATCCTCAATTTTTGCTGTTAAGGCTTTCAATTGAATGAGGCCCACTCACATCATTGAAGGTAATCTCCTTTACTTAAGTCTACTGATGTTAATCACATTTGCAGAATAACTTCACAGCAATATTTAGACTGTTTGACCAAACAGCTGGATACCATAGCCTAGCCAAATTGATGCATAAAATTTAACCATCACAGCTACCCTAGTAGTTATATTCGTTAGCATAGGATGACAAGAAACCATAGTATAATCATTCATTGTGTCTCTAATTTCTCCCACAAAACAGCTGGATAGAAAGTCAAAGAGAAGCCTTCCAAGGTAGTCCTAGTGGAACTTTGGACTACTTTGTTACAAGTACCCTTTCAGCAGCTACCTTGGAGCTGTATAATGTTTTTATTTAAAAAGGAATTGCTGGGCTTCCCTGGTGGCGCAGTGGTTGGGAGTCCACCTGCCGATGTAGGGGATGCGGGTTCGTGCCCCGGTCCAGGAGGATCCCACATGCCGCGGAGCGACTGGGCCCGTGAGCCATGGCCTCTGAGCCTGCGCGTCCAGAGCCTGTGCTCCGCAGCGGGAGGGGCCACGGTGGTGAGAGGCCCGCGTAAAGCAAAAAAAAAAAAAAAAAATGGTTTTGCTGTATTATTTTTATCTTACCCTACAATTTGGCTTCCAAGTTAGAACATTTGCTTGAGAAAGATAGTTAATTTTGAACTTAGATAGGCAGAGTTCAGGGTATTGAGCTATAGATGGAATGTTTTAGGATTTGCTAATTTCTATGGTTGAATAGTTTGTGTACTTCCTTTAGATAACCCCTTCCTTATCTACAAAATAGGAATAACATTTACCTTGTATTATCGTTGAGAAGTTTAAACAATGTATTGAAGTGTCTAGTACAGTGCCTCATACACAGTCGGTGCTCCATCCATAATTGTTTTCTTCACTAGTCCTACAATAGTTCTCATAACTGCCACCAGGGAGAACCTCTGAGCAACAGCTCCTTGAGCTCATGCACTAGCTAAGATGAAACCTTTCTTTGTTGCTGAACTTTCCATGAACCCTTAGCATCTCATTCTCTTTCTTTTGACTCTGCAAGACTGCAGAAGTAGAAAGATTACTTTCCCTCCATTTTCTCTCATGCATGCATGTATGCATTCATTCATTTGTCCATTCACTCAACAAACCTTTACTGAATGCCTTCATGCTCCAGGCATCATGACAGGTACTGGGGATACAACACTGATCACTTACTGTGGTCTTTGTTCTTCAGGGGCTCACAGAAGATGATAGGGTGACCAGGATCGCTGACACAAAAAACCAGAGAGGACAGAAAGAGGTAGGTTTAGGGTCTACTGATAGTTTCATATTTAATTGTGGAAAGGATAATGATGTAGTCTGTAAGCATCCAGTAAATAATATATTATAGCTTAAGAAAAATACCACATACTAAAAGAGAGAAAAAGAAAACAGTAGATGATGAAAAAATATCTTAATGACAAAATATTTGTCAGTTATTAGTGTTGGCATTTATATTAGCCATCCATTATGTTCTATTTGTTAAATGGACCAGTTTAAATTACTTAAGTATCACTTAGAATAACAAAATTAAGACTTAGGAGAACAGCTTTTGCTTTAAAATTTCTGCTGCTTTGATAATCACAGCAAATTAGGAATGGTGCTAGCTAACCTTTGATGTGCCCTTATGATGGGTTTAGCATTGTGCTAAGCAGTGCAAGCATTCTGTCCTTCAGTCCTCAAAATGACTTTATGATCCCCATGTTGGGAAACGGGAAAGCTAAGGCACAGAGAGTTTAAGTAGCTTACTTAAGGTCGCTGGTAGGATCAGAGTTTGAAACCTGAAAGCCTGACTCCAGAACCCTTTTTTTTTTTTTTTTTTTTTTTGCGGTATGCGGGCCTCTCACTGTTGTGGCCTCTCCCATTGCGGAGCACAGGCTCCGGACGCACAGGCCTAGTGGCCATGGCTCACGGGCTTAGTTGCTCCGCGACATGTGGGATCTTCCCGGACCAGGGCACGAACCCGTGTCTCCTGCATCGGCAGGCGGACTCCCAACCACTGCGCCACCAGGGAAGCCCTCCAGAACCCTTTGAACTACCATCTTATGGGAAATTATTTTTAACTGTCCTAAAATACTGAGACATCACTATGAGCATGCATGTAGTCACATTTTATTTTATTTAATAAAGTAGACAATGCTCTTATGTGATTCAAAATTTTAAAGGTATAAAAGGATATGCAGTAAAAAAGCTTGCTCCAAACCTCAACTGCCAACTACTTACTCCCCCTTCTCACAGGCAACCAATAAGTCATGCATATATTAATTTTTCCCCCTTTTTACATAAATGGTAGGCTACTATTTGACCCATTTCATATCTTTCTTTTTTTAAAAAAAATTATTTATTTATTATTTATTTGGCTGTGCCAGGTCTTAGCTGCGGCACTTAGGATCTTCCTTGCGGCACAAGGCACCTTTAGTTGCAGCATGCGAACTCTTAGTTGTGATATGTGAGTTCTACGGCATCCCTGTAGTTCCCTGACCAGGGATCGAACCCAGGCCCCCTGCATTGGGAGCACGGAGTCTTAGCCACTGGACCACCAGGGAAGTACCTCATATCTTTATTTTCCCCCTTAAAAATGTATCCTAGAGGAGCTTCCCTTCCCTGGTGGCTCAGTGGTTGGGTATCCACCTGCCAATGCAGGAAACACCGGTTAGAGCCCTGGTCCGGGAGGATCCCACATGCCATGGAGCAACTGGGCCTGTGCGCCACGGCTGCTGAGCCTGTACTCTAGAGCCTTCGAGCCACAACTACTGAAGCCCGCGTGCCTGGAGCCCGTGCTTCGCAACGGTAGAGGCTGCGGCAATGAGAAGCCCGCATGCCACGACAAAGAGTAACCCCTCTCACTGCAGCTAGAGAAAGCCCGCGCACAGCAATGAAGACCCAATGCAGCCAAAAATAAATAAATAAATTTATATTTAAAAAAATGTATCCTAGAAATCTTTCTATATTTTTACATAAAGTGCTTTCTCTTTCTCTTTTAACGCTTGCCTAGTTTTCTATGGAATGAATGTACCATAATTTATTTAATCTGTCTGCTATTAATGGACATTTAAGTTTTTTCCAAACATTTGTTTTAACAAAAGTAATTTTGTATTTCTCAAATCTGAGTATTTAATAACAGAGATTTAGTTTGTCTAAATTAATTTTTAATTTAAATTTATTTTTAAAAATATATAATACATTTATATGCTTTATAATCCAATATGTATTTAAAATTATTGTAAAAGGTCTTTTTCCCCTTCCTGTCTGTCTCCAACATTTCTGCCATAGGCAGTCTACATTATTAGTTTCTTGTATATTCTTCCAGATAGGTATATGCAAGCAAGTATGTACATATATTTCTCCCTCTTTTTGCACAGGCTCTGGACGCTCAGGCTCAGCGGCCATGGCTCACGGGCCCAGCCGCTCCGCGGCATGTGGGATCTTCCCGGACCGGGGCACGAACCCGTGTCCCCTGCATCAGCAGGCAGACTCTCAACCACTGCGCCACCAGGGAAGCCCTCTCCCTCTTTTTATACAAATGGTAGCATACTATACATACTGTATCTTGTGTGGGTTTTTTTTTAACTTAACACTAAATCATGAAGATCTTTCCATACCAGAATTTAAAGGAAAATTTCATTCTTTTTTTTATTCCCAGCTACAATAGTGTTCAATTTAACAATTGCTCCAAAATTTATTTAACTGGCTCCTTGACGGACCTTTACCTGGTCTTCAAATCTTTTGTTTTCACTAATAATGCTACAAAGAATAACCTTATCAAATATAATTTTACAAGTGTACAAATAACTCCATAGGGCACATTCACAGAATGGAACTGCTACCTCTGGGAGCATGCACATTTGCAATGCTGATGGTATTGCCAAATTACCCTTCAGCTGTATCAGTTTACACTTTGGCCGGCAACCTATGAAAGGCCTGTTTCCCATCCTTTCCTGAACAGAAGATACGACCTGGGAAGTAGTATTTCAGTATAGTTTTAATGTGAAGTTATCTTTTATGAGTAAGTTGAGCATCTTTTCTTATATTTAAGAACCATTTGTGTGGGGCTTCCCTGGTGGCACAGTGGCTAAGAATCCAACTGCCAATGCAGGGGACATGGGTTCGAGTCCTGGTCCGGGAAGATCCCACGTGCCGCGGAGCAACTAAGTGCGCCACAACTACTGAGCCTGTGCTTTAGAGCCCGCGCCACAACTACTGAGCCCGTGAGCCACAACTACTGAAGCCTGCACTCCTAGAGCCCATGCTCTGCAACAAGAGAAGACACTGCATACCACAATGAAGTGTAGCCCCTGCTCGTCACAACTAGAGAAAGCCCACGCACAGCAACGAAGGCCCAATGCAGCCAAAAATAAATAAATAAAATAAATAAATAAATAAAAAAGAAAGAACCATTTGTTTGACATACACTCTATCAATATCCTGTAACATTTTCTATTTTGGGGGTGGTGTTTTTCTAATAGACTTAAAGGAAATCCTCATATGTTAGGGAAATTAACCATTCATCTCTGGTTCAGATTGCAAATTTTTCCAACTTTTCATTTGTCCTTTGACTTGTAATTTTTTTTAACATCTTTATTGGAGTATAGTTGCTTTACAATGTTGTGTTAGTTTCTGCTGTATAACAAAGTGAATCAGCTATACATATACATATATCCCCATATCCCCTCACTCTTGTGTCTCCTTCCCACCCTCCCTATCCCACCCCTCTAGGTGGTCACAAAGCACCGAGCTGATCTCCCTGTGCTATGTGACTGCTTCCCACTAGCTACCTATTTTACATTTGGTAGTGTATATATGTCCATGCCACTCTCTCACTTCATCCCAGCTTACCCTTCCCCCTCCCCATGTCCTCAAGTCCATTCTCTATGTCTGCATCTTTATTCCTCTCCTGCCCCTAATTTCATCAGAACCATTTTTTTTGTTTTTTTAGATTTGACTTGTAATTTTTTAAATGAAGAATTTAAAATATTTATATGGACATTAATCTTTCCTTGTATGTATGGACTCTAGATTTTTTTGGGGGGCGGCATTATATTGATAATTAAATTGACATCTTTAAAACAAATCAGAAATCTAAGAAACTTTATAGTAAAATAAAAAAGAACCCAATGAACATAGCGCCATATTCTTATATAAGGTATATATAGTGTGTACATGTTCTGTACATGTTGTTTACTCTCTTTTTAGTTCACATAAACATTGCAACATATCTTAAAGTATCTTGGCTTATTGAATCATTATTACATCCATATGGAGCCTCTAGATTTTGTGTTATGCTTGGAAAGGCTTTTCCTAATCCAGGATTATAGAAGAATTCCCTCATAGTTTTGTACAGTACCTTTAAAATTATATTTTAATTTATCTGGAACCGATTTTGTATAAAGTTTGAGCTTTATTTTTTTCCAGATGGCTACCAGTTGTCCCAATAAAATACTATACCAGTTAAAATGCTTTCAGCTGTGATTGTAACCAGGGAGAAACAGCTTAAGCAGTTGATACATTTACCAAGTCACACAACAAGATATCTGGGGTAGGGCTGTTCCAGAGTTGGTGAATTCAGTAGTTCAACAATAATTTCAAGGACCCGGATTCTTTCCACATTTTCAGTGCGTTGACTTCATACCTTTATTCAAACTAAAAATTGAGGGCTTTGTCTCTTCTACATTGTCCTCAAAACAAGGTTAGTGCTATAAGAATTCCATTTATGTCTATAATGACACTTTTGTAGCACTGAACATATTATCAGACTTGCAGAATATTTTTCACATTGCAAATTAATTGAAGTAGGAATCACATCTATCAAAAGTTTCAGCTATTGTGTCCAATTCAAGAAATAGGACATTATCATTCTAATGGAGGCTATGTATGTGGCTTCCCTCTGGAGTGGGATTTGACAAAATTGGATACGACTTTGATGGAATTGGCCAAGAACTGCCTCAGCTCCTTACCAAATCCTGCAGCTCACGTGCCTCTGAACTTTGGCATCTGTTTTTCCCTTGAGTTACAGTGAAAGAAGCATCCCTGCTCCAGCCAAGGCCAAAGGCCAATGCTTCCACATGGCTGTATATCTTCAGTTCTTCCCTTGCTCTCATTTATCATCAAATTCTTTCTCTCTACTGCACTGTTTCCATTAGCAGTCTAACATGTTTCTTGGTGCTCCAGCCTCCTGCAATCACCACTCCATTTCTCTTCCCCACTCCACAGAAAAATTTCTGAAAGCCAAGTTTAACTTGCTACCTTTTTGTCCTTGCCTCCCATTCCACCTCAACACACTTCGGTCAGGCTTTCATTACTGCATTCTCCCATCCCCACATTGATAAGAGACAGTTCCTATTAAGGCTGCCAGTGTAGATGTCCATGCAATCGGACTCTTCTGATTTTCTTATGACTGGCCTGGTAGCTTTCTCAGCACCTTTTCTGGCTCCTCTTCCTCCAGCAGACCTCTAGCAATGCTCCAGGCTCTCTACCTGCACTCTCTCCTACAGCCACGCTTTAAATATCATCTATTTATGGATGACTTCCAAATCCACACCTTTTCTCCTCTATCCTGAGGTCTAAACTTATTTATCTAATTACCTTTTGGCATTTCCACTTGTTTAATAAAAATGTCAAACGTAACATGCCTAAAGCAGAACCAATTATTTCCCCCTTCCTCCCAATTTACGCTTCCCAGAGTCTTCCCCATCACAGTAAATGGCATCTTCATTTGCCCAACTGCCCACATGCAATTATCAGCAAGTCCTATAGGTACTTACAAAAGATGTCTTTAGTCTGGCTACGGCTCTCCCTTCTCCACTGCTACCTCCTAGTCCAGGTGACCACCATCCAGCCTGGATTGCTAGGATAGTCTAATCAGTCTCCAGCTTCCTCTCTTTTTCACCTTGGTCCATTCTCCACACAGCAGTCTCAGTGATTTTTCTAAAATGAGAATTAAGTTATACGACTTCCCTCCTCAAAACTTTTAAAATGGTGTCTCATCACCCTCTGTGATAAAACTCAACTCCTTTTCCTGATACTCAGGGTTCTACAGTGTGTGGTATTTGCCCACCTAACCTCATCTCTGTCCATTTTATCCCCTCTTCATTCCAGCTGAAGCACTATGGCTATTTTTTTTTCCCATCAAGCACACCAAGCTTGTTCCCATTTCAGGACATTTGCACTTGCACTTGGAATAGTCTTCCTCCTTACACTTGTGTGGGTGTGTCCTCATCACTCAGGGCTCAGCTCACATGAGAGTTCTTACAGAGTCCTGTGCTAAGCAATCTATTAAATAACTTCTGTCTTTCCCCACCCTCTGTCATTCTCCACCGCAATATTCTATTTTAGTATTTTCAATGCATCATTTATCAGGAACTGAAATCTTATTTATTCATTGACATGTTAATCATCATTCTCCACTGGAATATAAATTATTTTGAAGGCAGAGACTTGGGCTGTCTTATGCTCTGCTGTATTCCCATTATTTGAAACAGTTCCAAATAGTTATCAAGTAGCAGGTACTCGGTAAGTGTTTGTTAACTGATTTATTACCCCATCTTTGTTCTGGGCAGTCACTCTACCTCTTCTGATCTCAGTTCCTTCAATATTAAGATGAGGAAGCTTGAAGAAAAGGATACCTGAAATTCCTTCTGGCTCAGTCTGCAATGACTATGTCTTAAAACCTACAGTAATTACAGGAAAAATCTTGTTGCATCCAAGATTTGTATCTACTGAAGAACATTCTTTTTTTAAAATTAAAAAAAATATTTATTTTGGCTGCGCCTGGTCTTAGTTGTGGCATGTGGGATCTTCGTTGTGGCATGTGGACTTCTTAGTTGTGGCATGTGAACTCTTAGTTACATCATGCATGCGGGATCTAGTTCCCCGAACAGGGATCTAACCCAGGCCCCCTACATTGGGAGCGCAAAGTCTTACCCACTGGACTTCCAGGGAAGTCCCATGAAGAGCATTCATTCATTCATTCATTCATTCAACAAGCTTCTTCTGAGTGCTGACCATAGCCTGGTACTGTTCTAGGCACTGGAGGCCAAGTCATCGCCATCAAGATTATAGCGCTTCAGCCTCAACAAACAGAAAACCTAGAAGATTAATGCTATCCTTGTTCTCCAGCTGATTTTCTACTGATACTTCACTTTCACAACAGTTTTCTCAATTTTGCTTAGTTTATCTACACTGGGCTCCCTTTAAGTTAAAGTTATTATCCCTATTACCATAGTTAATTTCCAAGAATTCTAGGATAAAGTGACATAATTTATGTGGCTATAACTTTAATAACACCATGTAAAACATAGCCATTAAGGCTGCAGATTTTCTGCCAATCTGATTTAGTTGTGTTTTTTTAAATTTAATTTTAATCCAAACTCTTCCATGCTTCCAAATTTAATAGACTTAAACTAAAATTTTGAATTTTATGAATCTAATTTTTTAAAAAAGAGATTAATAAGGAACAAAATTTGTATATATTCAGGTCGAGATGTGCAGAGGACTGCTAATTCTCTTGCCAAAATATGAGCCAGCTGGTTTTAAATTTGAATTAGAATTAGTGTATATGTAGAGCCAATCATTAATCAAATGTCTAGAATGAAAATAAATCACTTTCAAAAATGTAGAGAATGAAAAATGATTAAGAAAAGAAAAGCAAATTGTTATATATTGTGCTAACTGTCATTTGTTGGCACAGGCTACAAATCACTCATAGAAAGCAATGTCTACTTATATTTGCTTTAATCAATTATATAAAGAGATATAGTATAGCTATATAATGTTTTAATCTTGCATACAAGCACTATATTTAAAGCACTGTATATTGGTCAAAATGCTTTTGGTTGGGAAGGAAGACAGAAATCCAATTCAAACTTACTTAAACAAAAATGGGGAATATTTATTGTTTCATGTAACTGGGGAAGCCAGAACTCAACTAATGGAATGTTATCAGAGAATTCTTCTCTTTCAATCAGGGGCTCTCCTGGTGAACTAATGTTCACTAGCAGCTCAGGATTCATATCCTACCAGTTTATCAACCCAAGGGGGAGAACCGGTTCTTTTTCGATAGCTACAATAGAGAAATCCTGGGCAAGTTCTGACTGGCCCAGTTTGGAAACAAACTAACAAAATGTATTTCAAAGGTCCTCACACTCCTAGATTACTCTTTTTCTCCTTCAAAACTATTATTCTTGCAGTGAGCTGATCTTAGCTAAATTTTAGGAGAATGTAATCTGATTAAATTGATTCACCTTAAGGTATTTATCATTTGCAACTTATCAATAAATGAACTGATAATTGGTACAATGTCAAAATAAGAAAAGGACTTAAGGCAGTGTGGATAAAGACAGTTTTAATCAGGTTCACTAAATCATGCCAATATAGAAGGATACATTCTTTAATACACAAGGCATAGAAATCTGGACATCTCTGCCCTTCTCCTCACACTATTTGTGAGTGCAAATATTTGGCGGTGTATTGGGAAGATGCTGTGAGAGTGGTCTGTCCTTGGTTCGGGCAATAAGAGATACATGGTAGAGAACAGAAAAGAAATAATAAAACTAAGTCAGCTTGCATTTTTTTTATCATCATGTACAGAAATTCTAAACAATATCAGTGATATAATATCCATCCCCACCTTGATGGACCAGTCCCACTGTTCCTGCATCCCCCTGGGGTTCCTTGCCAATACTTCCTCCCATGTCCCCATTCAATCATGCCAGAATAGAAGTCAGAGCCCTGGCATATTACTTTTCACAACTATTGATACATGACTAGGGGAATTAACGTATTGGTGACTTGCATTGTAAAGAAAAGAGTGAACTGCGACTGCAAGAGGAAATATTCAAGAGACAGTGCTTTACAAAATGGATTATAATTAATGTCAAACTGTGTTATAAGCAGTAAGTATAATCTTGAAATAGAAAATAATTGAATTAACCTCCCAAATGAATTCGACAGGAAAAGTCCATTCTGGAAGAACAATTCATTTGTCAGCTGAGCAAAAGAAGCTTATAAGGAATAGCTGAATAATGCCAAATGTCTGTTAAACTAATTTAAAGGCAAGCATATGAATTTGATTTGGATCAGAGTGTCTGTCTTCCTCGCCATGTAGCCCTGGCCCGGGAGGGAGTATCATTGCTGGTCCAGCAGGTGGCACTCTTTTCTTTGTGCACTGGTACTAAACTAACAACTAACTTGTCCAAGTACAAGGTAGTTTAGAGTCCTGCCTTCAGAAGAACGCTATAATCTGTTTATCTATGGCAATAATATGGTTATAGATTTCACAAGGGCAATTATGCTGGTCTGGTCTTTGTCAAATTGTTTTCTTAAATGAAAGACTTGTTTTATTATGGTACACGGACTGGGACTGATGTGAGGGGGTGCATGTAGTGGGCAACCACTGCCCTGATTAGCATCAGATGTCCATCCCGATGGCTGTGAATGTGCCAAAGGTGCCACCGCTCTGCATCATGGTTTTCCTGACACCGCCCATCAAACCCCGACCCCGTATTCCGATCCTGAGACGGGAAAAGTTGCTGAAGAGCGCCCCCGCCGCCATGCCCGCGGTGCAACCATCACAAAACCCACCTTCACGAGGTGGAAGCAGCTTGGCTGGAACGGTGCGTAGGGACTCAAGGCCACCAGCATCTCGCTTGTGGCCTTGGTCACTTTTGGTCTTTGTCAGATTTGAAGATTGGTCCATACACATCTAACTGCCCCATTGGGTCTAGAGTTTGTCATCCTTAGTTTTAAGCCTTTATCGGTTTCTGTTAAAATACTTTGACTTTTTCTCTATGTCTAAGGTCTTGCACAAAGCTGGAGGTCTACGTAAAATTGTGATGATTCATATTTGAAATGCAGGTTGAGCAAAAGTGATGTTTCTCAATTAAAAAAAATATTTTTCTAATAAAAATTCCACACATCCTTGGAGCTTCTGAAACTTCCCAAGAATCACTGATGATAAGAAGTTGGATTCCATCTTCTACATATTCTTTCTAGAAAAGATTTTATCCAGTTAATTTTCTACAGTTTGTATTATGAAAACAGGTTTTTGTGTCTTTCAAATATACAATTAAAACATAATGGGCACATTTTTTCCCTTTCAAAATTGATCCTAATGTCATGCCTCCTGGAAAGTGTGATTTGCTGGTCACAAATTAAAGGTACTATAATAAGCACAAGAATAAAAAGAACTAACATTGATATGTTAATAAAAGCAATTAATAACCAAACAGTAAAACACCCTTTCATTTATTACCTCTTACCATGCTAGCATCATTTAGAGAGTGCTAAATATGTGCTAGACATATTCATATGTAATAAGTGCATTACATATATGATCTCATTTAATTTTCAGATACCCAATTTGAAGAAAAGAAACATAAAGCTTACATACTTTATTTCCCCAAGTCATGTGGCAAGTCAGTATCAGAATGAGGATTTCTAAAGCTTATACCTCTGAAAAAGACAGAACATATTAGAGTATTGCAACAGTCTTGTTAGTAAGTGAAGGAGCTTCATTTAAAAAAAAAAAAAACAGTTCATAAAATGACTTTCAATAGTTAACCCTATTTTGTACAACAACCTATAACAGATATTGTTAAGATTGGGCCTTCTTTATAAATTGTACAAAGAGGAGAGGGAAAGAGAGTGTTAAGCAAAGATGGGAGAGGGTCAGAGACAAATTAAATTGATTTTACAATTTGCCTATGTTTAGCACAATCTTCAAAGAAGATTATTCAATAAAGAACATAAGGAAATATGTTTTAATAAGCCAAATGTGTTAATTTGCAGTGTGTGTTAAACACGTAAATGTCTTTAATATATATAAAGCTCTTACAAATCAATAAGAATAAGAAATCAATAGGAAAATGTAAAAGTATAACAATAGCCAATTCAGAAAGGAACACATATGGCCAGAAAATCCATGGAAAATATAATTAACCTTCTCGTTAAGAATTTCAAAATTAAACAATAGAACGTTATACCAATTTCAACTCCCCAAATTGCCAAATATTAAAAGGAATAATGAAAATAACAATAATAAATAAAAGATATGCCAATGTCCAGTGTGATTGAGGAGTAGGGAAATAGGTATGTATCCATTGCTAGTAGATAGGTGAATTAATTTACATTTATACAATGAACTATCATGGACCTATATCTAAATATTTAGATGGAAATATTCCAGATGAAAAATTATAATACAGATTACAGAATACATATAGAACATCATTTCATTTTGATAAATAAGTAATTATAAATAAATATCTGTATAGTTATAAATTATAATTGCATATACATTTGTATGTAAATTTGTAGGAATCTACATCAAACTGGGGTTATCTAAAGATACTGATGTTGGGATTTGGGTGAATTTTCCAGCTTTTTTCTTTTTGTTTATCGGTAGTGTCTAATTTTTCTATAGTAAAACCTGGTTACTTAGGTAAATAAACAAAAGCAAGATTCAAAATAAAAGAAGCAGTATCGTGGTTAAGAGGATGAACTCTGGAGTCAGATAAGCCCAGGTGATGGGTGACCTCGATAAATTCCTTAAACTTCTTAATCTTGGTTTCCTCACCTGTAAAATGGTGATAATAATAGTGCCTACCTCAATGGGTTTTTGTGAAGATTAAATTAGACAGCTGATGTGACCTACTGTTTGTACTTACCAGTCAATCAAGTAATTACAGAATTTATACTCCGATATTACAGGGCAGTACAAGGTACTTGGGGAAATGCACAGTTTGAGATTGTCCCTGCTCTGTAGGCAGTTAAATTCCCAAATAGACAGATGTCACTAACTCAAATGAGAACATGGCAAACGAGGGGTTCAAAGTTCTATGACATGCAAGGGAATCCAAAACACAGTCACATTTTCAATGTGCTAAATGTCTATTAAGCTAATTTGTTCCTTTAAAAAAAGGTAATTTAAATGGGCGAATTATATATCAAGATGTTAAAAAAAGGTAATCATTTTAGTATGTGAAACTCACCTGAAAGAAATGGTCTCAAGAGTATTTTAAGACCAAAAACACTGATGCAATACGAAAACTAACATTGCAAAGGAAATTTTCTAAACTAGCTGATTTGAATCATATGAAGTTGAATCTGGTTCATAAAGTTATTGAACTGCTTGGAGACTCATTTTAGTGTGTGATTAATAAAATGATTCCCACATAGGATTTGCAAATATTAAATACTATGACTAAAATAATGAATTCCTTAATTTTTCCTTTAAACCGATTGGGGAAAAAGAGCTTTATTTGGGGAAAAAAGGGAGCAGAAGTTCTTGCTTAATGTAACATCAATGATTTTCAAGGTCCAATTAAAATACACTTTCTCTAGAAAATTGCCTCTTTGACCACTCTGTCCTTACTGATAATAACAATCCTAGTTTCCATTTACTGAACACTTATTATGTTCCTCGGAATATGTTAAGTGCTTCACAGACCCAATCAAATTTAATTTTGACTATACTATGAGGTAAGTGTTATTAGCTCCATTTAACAGATAACGAGACTAAAAGGGTAAGTTAAGAAACTTGACCAGGTCACACGGCTATTAAGTTATCTATCAGGTTAGGATTCCAAGCTGGAACTGTCTGGTTACAAAGCTTGTTAATAACTACACCATACAAAGTCCTTCCTTGTACCTTGTTCATTCTGTGAATGCTACAAATGAGCAAAGAATGATAGACCAGTATAATCAGTCTTTTCTCAGTGTATTCCCAAGTAAGAGGCGACAAGCTAAAACTATACTCTGGCAGGAGATCCAAACTAGTTTTCTTTAATAACAATAACAGTATTCTGAGGCATAATTATAGCAATTTATATAATGAAAGGAATTGCTACTCTGAGAAAATATACTTAATAAAGCCAACTAGAATATTGAGAAAAGAGTTGAACATTGAATTGTTTAAATCATTGAATAGTTATCTGGAAATGCTCTTTATTCATTGAGATCACAGCTTTCATTGACTGCAGATTCTTACATTTTACATTTCACGCATTCACTTATTCAGTAGCTATCCACTGAGCACCTACTATGTGCTAGCTGTTGTTCTAGGCATTTAAGATATATCAGAGAACATAAAAATCCCTGCCCTTAAAGAATAATAATAATAATAATAATAAAGAAAACAAATAATTTTTTTAAAACCCCAAGAAACAACAGTATCTACAAAGACAATCCCTGACCTCATGGAGTTTCCATCTCAGTGGGGAGAGACAGACAATGAAATATATGTCAGATGATGCTAGGTGATATGAATAGAAATAAGAAAGGGTAAGAGGCAGAGAGATGAAGGCTGGTGTTTAAACAGGGGGTTAAGAAAAGCCTCTCTGAGGTGTTAGCATTTAAGTAGAGCTATGAATGAAGTGAGAGAGTTGAAGCCAGGTGAATTACCTGAGGGAAGAGAAATCTAGGTGAAGAAAGAGCATGTGCAAAAAAGGCCCTGAGCTTGGTGTGTCCTAGAAGAGGCAAAAAGGCCAGTAGGGCTGGAATAGAGAGAGCAAGGGGGAGGGAGAGTGTGTGGTAGATGAGGGCAGAGAAGAAGTCCTGCCAAGTGTCTGTGATAGACTTTGTGGCATTTTCTCTGAAGGAGGGAGACCAGTTAGGAGGCTATTGTAATCATCCAGGTGAGACATGATGGAGTTGATAGCAGTGGAGGGGTTGAGAAATGGTTGGATATTGGATGTATTTTGAAAGTAGATTTGAAAGGATTTCCTGATGGATTGGAACGTAAGGTGTGAGAGTCTGGGTGGGAAGTATGAGAAATCTTTGTGCTAAAATGCTAGATAATTAACCTTGGAGGGAAAAGCCTTCAAAGTCCTCCACAGGCCTGGTTCTTGTGTGAACAGACCATTTGACCTTGGAGGTTAAGTCAACAGGAATCACTAAAATCTGACTGCTAAGAATAGGAAGAAATGAGTGGTGACCCTTCTACCAAGCTGGTTCTTGTTTGGGAGAAGCTGCCAAGCTAAACAGTGGTTGTGGGAAAAGAACAAGTGCCCTTTCTGATGAACTATTTCTAGTTTGAGGAGGGGAGGAACCGAACCTAAAGATGTTAAGAGCAGACTCTGATCAAGGCCCAGCCTTCGGTTCTCCCTAGCTTTTTCTATTTCTCTCTTTTTTTCCCTTCATCCCCCACTCCCTCCTTGGTCCAACTTCTTGGTTGCAGGAAGGGACAGTTTACCACTGGTTAAACGAGTTCTTAGGTTATGCTTGAGAAGAACTGTTGCTTCCGTACCGGAGAGGAGGGCGTGCAAAGCAAGGAGCTCTGGAAAAGCAAGGAGCTCTGGAACTCTACCTCGTGAGATGTTCGGGGGAAGGTTCCAGCTCACAGAGGTTTCCAGTCACTCGGGAAATTGTCCTCTTACCCCAAGGTGAAAATAAGAAGCCAGCGAAGAGAAGAAGCGCGAAGTAGTCCTTTCAGACCAGACATCCCCTCGGAGCTCCCCAGTGAAACGAAGGCGGGAAGACAGCCCCGGGCCAGCCCACAGATCCTCAGAGGGCGCGGACCCGGAGGAGGCGCCCCAGAAGGCCGCGCCTCTTGGAGGAAGTTTGCCCTTTAATTGCAGAGCTCAGATCTCCGTCGCACAAACTTCCAGGAGCGGGCAGCGGGCGCCGACGGGAGTGTCAGTCCCTCCCGCCCGGGGACTGGGTCGGGCAGCCGCGGCGTTCAGCGTTCTCCAGCACCGTCGCCATGGGCGGCTCGGCCTCCAGTCAGCTGGACGAGGGCAAGTGCGCCTACATCCGAGGTACGCCCGCCGGGGGCTTCCCGAGAGCGCGACGCCCGTCCGCCCGGAGCCTTGCGCCAGTCTGGGCCCCCGGGCACTGGCCCCAGAGGGGGCGCCCCGAGCGGCGTCCGCAGCGCCCCTTCCTAACACGGCCCGCTCTCCACCGGCGGGCGCGGGGATGACAGGGGCGCACGGGACGCTCAGCCGGGGTTCCCGCAACCGGACGGCAGCTCGGCCCGCGCGCCCTGGCCCGGGTGGGGTGCGGGGCAGCCAGGGCGAAGGGGCTGGGGGTGCTTAGGGAAGCGCCGCCGGGCGGTTGGGAGACGCAGGTGCAGGTTGCGGAGGGGAGGACCACCCAGCTGCCTCCACTTGGGCCGCCTCGGTGTCTGTTCTCCACACCCCGCCCCCGGCCCAGCAATACCTCGCCGTCCTGTACCTGGCATTGGACTCAGTTCTGAGCTCTTTCTGAACTTGCCGCAGAGAGAACAGTGGGGATGTCCCCTCGCTTCTAGAGATTCCCCTGGGGATTCCCGGCATTTAAGGCAGAATTTCCCTGGCCTGGTTTTGTAAGACGCAGCGTCGGCCACAGCTTTACTTGAGCTTCATAATGTCACTTGTGGGATGATTTCATCAGAGGCAGAAAGGACAATGTCATCAGGCTCCCAGGTTGCGCGGTTCCCTTCCCTTCCCTTCCCTGGGGTGGGAGGTTGGGGGAAACAGAAAGAGGAACACTGGCATATTGGGTAACAGTTGCTAAAGTTGTTGATGGGGAGAAACTCATTCGAGAGCCTTTCTGGGATATAGTGATACAGTTAAGAGTGTGAGGCAGAAGAAAACAAAACCCAAACTGAGCTGAAACTGCAGGAAATCATGATTTTTTATCTCCTGGATGTAACTGGCCTCTTTCTCTTCCCTCCCCCGCAAACCTTGCCGACAACCACTACCTAACAGTTGGTTATCTTGTGAATTTAGTGTTTTTCTGGCTTTAGAAATACCTTCTAAACTAGGTATATTATATTCTAGGTTTTACCCTAATTCTGAAAAAAAAAAAGAAAAAGTTCTTTCTGGCCCCTGAACCATTTCCTAAGAGGAAAGCATTTATTTAGTGTCCTTATTCCAAATTTGCTTTCAGTCACCACAACATTTAAAACCATTTAATAAGGATCTCAAATTAGGGCACTTGAGAGCAATTTAACTGATTTTCCAGACTTCTGCTCTGGTGCTTTGAGAGGTAGAAGATCATCAACAACCCCTACTGTCAGGGAATAAAACTTGGTCAAGTATCCCTTTGCTGTTGTTTATTTAAAATGGGGACAAGATGGATGATTTATTTATATTAGAAAAAGAGCTAAACCAAGTCTGCCTTAATCTTACAAATTTGGCTACATGCTTGTTATTTACACCAATGTGCAGGGGACTGAAAGAACAATGTCCTAGAACATTGTGAGAGGGGCTTGCATTTACTTATTAGCAAAATATGTTTATGGCATTTATTTTATAAAACTTTGTTTCACTGAAAAGCATAGAAACACATCAAGTTGCAGCATGGCCTCTATGGTAATCAGTGGAAGTCCCGCAATGTGAGGGGGTTAACTTGCTTGAAGAAGACTTCATGGTTATCATGGATGTTGCTGCTGACACAAGCATTGTTCTCATGTGATAAGAAAATGCGTTACCTTCTTCATTCTGAAATTAAATTATGACATACAAAAATATGAGCTAGCTAGTACACAGGAAGGACTTGTAATAAATGCGTTCCGAATGCATAAAACTATAAGCAGATTGTGTGACAGTCATTATATCCTTTAGTCTTGTTCAGTTATATCCTCTTATTATTTGTTTGCGAGGGCACTTTCAAGGTATGTAGGGGTGGAGGGAAGAGAAGAGTTAAAGTTAGAATACCTCCAGAGAAAATGAGAAGTTGCCTCATTTGAGAAGACTAGTCTTGCCAAAAAGAGAAAAGAGCACTGGAAAAATGCATGGTGTTGTGAATTGTTAGTGCATGAGCAAAAGAAGTTCATGAGGCTGTGATTTCCTGACGGTTATGAAGACCCAGATCCCTGAAAAAAACCATAACCCTGTCTTCACTGCTTTGCCCATCCGTTAGCCCACAAATATTCTCAAGCTTTGATTTAATTGTAAGCAGAACAATTGAAAGTATAACAGTAAAGTTTAAGCACGATTTTATGACCTTTCTCATAAAGTAGCCGCCAGTGAAATATTATAGATTTGAAAGCTCCTGTAGCTGAGAAAATAACTTTCTTTCAAGCTTTATAAACTTTGCCAACATGGAGAATAACTAGTCATTTGGAGTGAGTTTTGCTAACTTAATCTTGTACGTGTTATGAGCAGCTGTGTTTCTAGCAGGCTAATGATTCTGTATCAGCGCTTACTTTTGGCCAAATCATTTAACAGCTGCCATTTTGTGCCTCAAAACTTTGTATTAATAGTGATCTTTGTCCCATGGATTTTTTTTTTTTTTTTTTTTTGCGGTGCGCGGGCCTCTCACTGTTGTGGCCTCTCCCTGTTGTGGCCTCTCCCGTTGTGGAGCACAGGCTCCGGACGCGCAGGCTCAGCGGCCATTGCTCACGGGCCTAGCCGCTCCGCGGCATGTGGTATCTTCCTGGACCGGGGCAGGAACCTGTGTCCCCTGCATCGGCAGGCGGACTCTGAACCACTGCGCCACCAGGGAAGCCCCCATAGATATTTTGAAGGTACATTATTTCTTAAGATTTGGTAAATCTCTAGGTAAAGGGGCATCAGAAGTGTTAAAGAAGTTACTTCATTTCTAAAGATGTTAGTTTTGAAAATTAGTACCGTGCTCATGTTTCTTAACAACAGAATACATTTTGGGGATGTGTCTAGAAGTCTTTCAGTAACTTCCCTTGATGAGATGTTGCTATTAATAAACAATACTAAGACCAACTTGTAATCACATGGGTAGTGTCATCTGTTAGCTGTCAGGAATGCTTTTAACAGTGACCTAAAAGGATCTTGCTTTAATGAGAAAGAAAGCTCATAAAATCCAGGCATCACTGGTCAATTTAGGGCACTTTTCTCTTTTTCTGCCCTGTGTTTTTTTCCTTTTAAACTTTTGATATGCCTAAAAGTGAACTACAGCTTCAAAACACAGAGTGTTTTCCTGTTAAAGCAATAATTTTATTTCCTTTAAAAAGTTACCATTGAATTGTTGATAAATCAAAAGAAAACAAACTTGAAAACTCTCTCACATATGTCCTGTGGAGGGCCGGAAAACTACTGGAAAATCAATGCTGCGGCTGAGAACTGAGGGATACTTGGGTTCTTGGGGTGGGCTGGGGGTTGCTGGAGGACGCCTCTGGGCCATGTAGCAGCGAATAGCAGTCAGGAAAACTGTTCTCCTAGACTTACTATCGCATTGTCAGCCACACCTAACCTGTAAAGCGGCTTCCTCTGAAATACTCATCAGTGATCTGATGCTTATAAAGTAAGAAATGAGTTTCAGCTTAAAAACAACATGTATTTCTCTCAGAGGAATTTTCTCATATTTATACCATAAGGGTTAACTTAGGTGGCTGTATGTGAAATTTATGCTGATTATAGTGTCTGGAGTGAAGTCTCCCTAGACCAGGTGAATGGAAGATAGCGAGTTTGCAGCCTACTCAACCTAGATGCGTAGTTACTAGTCCACACATTTGCTTGTTCTTCAGCTGTAATTTGTTGGTAGGAGATGGGCAAAAGAACTGGTCTGATGTAATCTTAGAATTCAATTTATCTCTAGTAAAAGTACAGTTGACCCTTGAACAATATGGGGGTTAGGGGTGCTGACCCTCTGTACTGTCAAAAATCTGTGTATAACTTATAGTAGGCCCTCCATAACTGCAGTGCCTTGCTATCCATGGATCCACCTGTGGTGCTGTAGTATTTACTATTGAAAAAAGTAAGTGGACCCACCGAGTTGTTCAAGGGTCAACTGTATATTGTAATGGAATTTTAGGATACAGAGTGTGGTAGACACTATCAGATGCCAACCCAGCATCCTCTCCCCGTCCCTCTTTCATAACAGAGCCCCAATTAGGGCAGCCCTCTGTTTCAGAGAGGCTAGCCCCACTTTTGGTTTCTGAGAGATGGGTGCTGGTTGGTCCGTGCCTATCATGGTGGTGTGTTCTTGTCAGTGATTGCAGTTGACCCTTGAACAACATGGATTTGAACTGCATGGGTCCACTTGTATGCAGGGTTTTTTCAATAGTAAATACTGCAGTGCCCTATGATCCACAGTTGGTTGAATCTGGGCATGTGGAACCACAGATATGGAGGAACTGCAGTTACTGAGGAACGCATATATATAGAGGGCCAGCTGTGCAGAGGGTGGGCGCCCCTCACACCCATCCCCCCCTGATGTTCAAGGGTCAGCTGGATACAAGGCATGGGATTGTGATGAAATCTGGCCACTGAAGCTTTTTTTTTTAATTGGCTGCGTTGTGTCTTCGTTGCTGTGTGTGGGCTTTTCTCTAGCTGCATTGTGGTGCACGGGCTTCTCATTGCGGTGGCTTCTCTTGTTGTGGAGCACGGGCTCTAGGCACGCGGGCTTCAGTAGTTGTGGCACGTGGGCTTAGTTGCTCTGTGGCATGTAGGATCTTCCTGG
Organism: Kogia breviceps; assembly: GCF_026419965.1. NCBI lineage: Eukaryota > Metazoa > Chordata > Mammalia > Artiodactyla > Physeteridae > Kogia > Kogia breviceps. Next base: position 27,031,736 of record NC_081310.1, on the reverse strand, counting down.
ACCAGGGATCAAACCTGTGTCCCCTGCATTGGCAGGTGGATTCTTAACCACTGCGCCAACAGGGAAGTCCCTGTCCATTGAAGCTTGAAGGGAACTTTACTGGCTGCTTCTAAGAAAACTTTCTTCCCTTTTCAAAAGGAGACAAAGGGAAGAGATGTATTCTTTCTCTCCTTCTTTTGGATTTTGTTGTATCTGAAATGTGATGCCTGGAACTGCTGTTTTTATCTTGATGAGCAGGAGGGGCCCTAGCTTAAGACATAGGCAACACCTGGAGCAGTGCCAGGCTGAAGCAATCTCAGAGAGGAGAAGCTGGAGCCCAGCACACCTCACTGATTGCCTTGCCTGCCCTACTCTTGAGTACTTCTTTTTTTTTTTTTTTTTTTTGCGGTACGCGGGCCTCTCACTGTTGTGGCCTCTCGCATTTTGGAGCACAGGCTCCGGACACGCAGGCTCAGCGGCCATGGCTCACGGGCCCAGCCGCTCCGCAGCATGTGGGATCTTCCCGGACTGGGGCACGAGCCCGTGTCTCCTGCATTGTCAGGCGGACTCTCATCCACTGTGCCACCAGGGAAGCCCCTTGAGTACTTCTTGTTATGATAGATACTAAGTCCTCTTTGAGTTGGGCTGGTAGAGACTGCTAATTATCCCCCTAATATAATTCTCTCTTGCTTTTTAAAATAATAGAACCTCCAAATGTTAGCTGGCCACACGAACTTCTAGAATAAAGATATTTCCCAGCCTCCTTTGCAACTAGATAGGGTCATGTAACTGAGTTTTGGCTAATGGGATGTAGGTAGAAGTGCTGTATGCAGTCCCCAGAAAGTGACCTTAAAGGGAAAGGGTGTGCCTTTCTTTGTCCTGTCCTCCATACTGCTGGCTAGATTGCGAACGTGACTGGAGCAGCCATCTTGGACTATGGCTTATCCTTTAAGAAGGAATTCATGCAAAGTGGAATGAGTGGACAAAGGAGCCTAGGTTCCCGAGGACTTCATGTAGTAGAACTTACATACCAGCTTTGGACTACTTACCTCTGGACCATAATAAGGGAGAAATAAACTTCTATCTTACTTAAGCTAGTGTTATCTGTGCTATTTCTGTTCTCCACAGTCAAACTTATCCTAACTAATATAATTTTCTTCTGTTATTTATGGCCCAAAGCATTCTAGCCAGTACACTTAGTGCTGCCTTACTAGGTCCCCCTCAAGAAAAATTAATCCAAAGAAAGTAGGAAGTGGGTAAGAATTATACCATTAATATTTGTCTCAGTTCCTAATTTATAGAAATAAATGGGTTCTCCTAAGAAGTGAGGAATTGCAGTGCCTCAGGTGGGAACAGCAGGGACGGGAGAAAAGAAGAAGGCGAGGGCCTTGTGTAAATAATGCACAAAGGTATATTGATCACATTATGTTTTAATTTTAAAAATGACAATCTACTAATGAAACTGGCAGGAGTTTTGCATTAGGAAAACTATTGCAGATTAGGAATTTCTGGTGGCAATTATTACTTTCTGCTACCTTTAGTCTTTGCAAATGGAAATCAAGACTTTGGGAATTTAATGTGAATTGAGGTTCTTAGATTCATCAAAAATAAAGACCCTAGGCTGAGACAAATCAATATTTTCTCCCGTGCTTTTGGAAGAAAGAGTGATCTTCCCTCTTTGGTCCCAATTTATGTTTTTTTTTTTTTTTTTTGCAGTATGCGGGCCTCTCATGTTGTGGCCTCTCCCGTTGCGGGGCACAGGCTCTGGACGCGCAGGCTCAGCGGCCATGGCTCACGGGCCTAGCCGCTCCGCGGCACGTGGGATTTTCCCGGGCCGGGGCACGAACCCATTTCCCCTGCATCGGCAGGCAGACTCTCAACCACTGCGCCACCAGGGAAGCCCCCAATTCATGTTTTGATGAACTCATTGAGTCAGATGCTAAATCAAGATCTGGTTTTGATGAAACACTTTTTTTTTGTCTATGGACATTGGCTACAAGAGGATCACTTCATCATGGGTGCTTTAGTAATAGTAACTCCTAGAATGATAATAGTGATTTTTATTTATTTTTGCTGTGGACTACTGAACTGATTCTGGTTTTACTCTGTTGTTCTCTGGAAAGATCTGAACTGGGTTCCCAGGTAAAAAGTGCAACAGGAGGAGCACAATTTGTGACAGTAGTTTCTAATTTAATTAAAATAAATGTACTGTGAACATTTTACAAAATATGCAACGTGCATTATGACAGTGAATTTTAATCTCCTAATCAGAAATTTTAATATTTTTGGTCAGTGAAGATAACTAACACCATTTTAAGAAAAAAGGTACATACAACAGTTTGCCTTGTGAGATGGAAAGAAGTCAGAGGTGAGGATAGTAATGAAAAGGAAGACAAAAGAATAAAAGAGCACAATTCATCTGCCAAAGTCTGTTAAAAGCACTTTAGTAAAACATATGACATGAGAGCTGAAATTCTAACAGTTCCAAACTAACACACACACACACACACACACACACACACACACACAATCCCAAATGCAATACAAATTTTCTTCTTTGAAACTGGAAAATTCATTTTTAAAAGAGACTAGCAAGTTGCTGCCAATAAGAAATTGCAGGCCAGCTTATAAAAGTGCCTCTTTTTTTTTTTTTTTTTTTTGTTTGGTACTACATGTTTTTTCTCACAGGAGAGAAGGAAAGATTTAGATATATGAAAGAAATTAATTCAGTTTTGCAATTTACAAGGTCTAAGACTCAAAGAAGTTTATACTTCTATGCTTGATGTTGTTTGGATATTGCTGTAGATAGGATTAGAATAAATCAATAGTTTTTTACTAGGAGCCTTGAAGTGGTATTTAAAAAGTCCATAGTCTGAAGGAATTTTGGAAAAAGAGTAAAAGTTTCTATGCCAAACCATGTGGATTTTTTTTCTTTTATTTAAAAATAAAACATAGGCTTCAAAACCATGCAAAACAAATGCATAGCTTAGTGCATCATTACAAGGCAAATGTCCTGTAGCCACCACCCAGGTCAAGAAATGGAAAGAACTTTACTAGCCATCCCAGAAGCCTCCATGTACCCCATCCCAATCTTAGACCCCTTTGTCTCTCCAAAAACAACTACCCCTAAAAATACGCTCCTAAAAGAACTATTTATTTCCTCGCAGTTCTTCTATCTGCCTCGGATTCCACTGGGTGATTCTACTTATTTCCTAGTAGTCAGTCCTGTGAGTCCATTCAGCTGGCAGATTGGCCGGTGGCTGGTCTGAACTTGGGTAAGCTGTCTCTCCAGGTGGACTTTCTACATGGTCTTTCCAGTAGGGTCCTGAACTTTTAAAATGTTAGCTCAGGGTTTGCAAGAATGCAAAAGCTTCTAGAAGCTGCCAGAGCTTCTTATGGCTTAGCCTTAGGACAGCACAGTATTACTCTGCCACATTCTATGGGTTAAAGCAAGTCTCAGGGCCAGTTCAGATGCAAGAGGAGGGGACTCCACAAAGTCATGAATACCATGAGCTGTGTGGTTCATTAGGGGCTGTCAATGTAACAGATGACCACATCACTCATCCTAGATTTTATAGTAATGACTTTCTTATATTTCCTATAGTTTTATCACCCAACAATGCATTTTTAAACACTATAGTTTAGTCTTGCCCATTATAAAAATATCTTTTTAAGTTTCTTTTAATCTACAGGTTTCCCTTACGTCTCTGACTTTTACTTGCAAGTGATCTGTTGACAGATCTGGGCTATTGGACATGTAGGGTTTTCTGCAGTCTGGAATTTGTTCATGGTGCAGTTCCACGCATTTCTCCTGTATTTTCTACAAATCGACAGAGAGATAGTGAGATGTGATCAGACTGAGGATTAATACTTTTGTCAAGGCTATAGGTGGTGCTGTGTTCTTCATTTGGAGGCACCTAACATTTGGTTGTGTCTCTTTTTGTGATGTTAGCAGTTATTGATGCTCATTGCCAGGACCCATTAATTCACTGGGATTGAAGAATGGTGATATTCTAATTATGTCACTTTGTTTTCACTTATTAGCTGGAAAAGTTTTATAGAGTGATACTTCCCTTATTTACTATTTGGTTGCCTCATATGATAGTTCATATAGGAAAGGCAGGATAAAAACTTTACCCTTTCATTTTATTTACCAGTTTTCAAGATAATTTGTTGGTTTCTTGTCATCCCCTGAAGGTGATCAATTAACTTAAAAAATATCATTGTAAACTTATGAATTCCTTTGTAATTCTTATCTTTGTTGAAGCCCAAATTTCCCATCATTGGCAATGAAAGCCTCTTCAAGTTGGCTCCTGAGTCCTTTTGAAATTACCCTAGTAGAATTTGGTAGCTTCCTTCCCTTCCAGTAGGTCAAGATGTTCTTGGTTAATCACATTTATTTCCTATTCCATACTTGGAATAAGCAACATCTATAAGAATACCTGGTTTCTTTTAGTGGAAAATGGTATTCAAGAAGACAGTTTGGGCCTAGAGAGACTCATTGCTGTGACTGGGTTGACCATTGTTTCTGGACCTTTTTAGTGGACAGAACTGTGAAAAATAAAAAGGTATATCTCCTACATTATATTTTTATCTCATTTTTCTTGGTTCTCAAAGGCACAATAGATGGTAGAATTAAATATCCTCAAATTGTTATCTATGTTATCCCACTTAATATATACAACAATTTCAGAGAATAATGTGAATACTACCACCATCAATTATGATTGTAGAAAACTGTTGAACAAGCTGATTTAAGAATTAGTAACAAAATTTTTGTATATGCTATCCCAATTCTCCCCCAATTTTATTTTCTGATTTTACTATGTCAGGGCATATAACCATTATATTATATTCTTTTTTTCTCATTTAATCTTTGTTTTCCAAGTAAGTATTACTGAATACATCAGTCCTTATGTTGATGTCTCATTGGTGTTTGAAGCTCATCATCTAGTAGATTTCTCAAGTAGAGCTCTTGGGAACATAAAGAAACATGAAGGTAGGACTAATTTAGTGGCTCAGCGATATCATCAAAGGTCAGCTTATTTCTATCTTTCTACTCTCTGTGGGCTAGCTCTCCTATGGTTGAAAGATGACTAGAGTAGCAAAAGATATCACGTTCTTAAGTAAAGCAATGTCCCAGAGGCCGAGAAGAGGACTACCTATTCTGTGAGTCTCTTTATAAGAACAAACCTTCTCCAGATGCCTTACAAGCAGACTTGCCTTTATATCCCACTGATCAGAACAGGGTCACACATTCCTTCCTAAGTTATCATTGGCAAGAGTATGGAATTATCATGATTTGGTTAGACTAATCCAGATTCACCCCTGCCTGGGGCTGGGCCCTATCCTCACTGAAGCTCGTGGCTATAGGGACACCTGAACAAAATAAGGCTCACTTGGCAAGGAAGAAGCATAAATGGCTATTAAATGGTAAGTAAGCAACATTACGAGTTTTGATAAATGTTATGACTGGAGTAAAAAGGGTATTGAGACAGAAAACTGATGATAGTGATAGAGCAAGGAGATGAGATATACTTAAGATATAGTGCTCAGGAGGATGGGGAAGAATATTTTGAGTAGAGAGAACAGTGTATAGAAAGGGAAGAGGAGAAGGAACCTGAAGGAATTGAAGAAAGGGTGGTATGGGTGGAATGTAGTGAGCAAGAGGGAAAGGTTTTTGATGGAGGGGATTCCTCATAGCACTTATTACTAACAGACATAAAATATATTTATTTGTTAGTTTTTTATTGCCTGCCTATCAGCACTTTCACCTTCATGAGAGCAGCGTCTTTGTTTTGAGAGATCAGTGTCTGGTATATGTTTTGTTACCAATAAATATTTGCTTAATGAATGAAAGGAGAAAAAAATTTTAACTATAGTGAATATCCTAAAAAATAAGAGAAGTATTGAGTTGGAAAACAAGTTCAGGATGCAATGAAGAAATGACAATAATAGAATAAGAAATATCTCTTGGAAATTAAAAATCTAATGATCAAGAAATTTAAAAATCCAATCTTTGCTCTGGAAAACAAAGTTGAGAAAATCTTGGAGAAAATAGAACAAAAAGATCGAAATATGGAAAATAGAAGAGGCAATAATAAAAAAAAAATTCAAGGGTCAATCCAGAAATTTCAATATCTGACTCACAGAAGTCGGAGGAAATAAAGAACAAAGAAAATGAAGAGGAGGAAATTAGCAAAAAAATAATACAAGACCATTTTCTAGAATAGAAGATCATGTGTATCTGGTTTTATAGAGTCAATTCCTGGCGCTCATCCAGGGCTGGGAATAGTTTACATTCCCATCATCCAAAACAGAAAGACCTTAAAACAACAACAACAACAACAACAAAATGAAACAGAAAGACCTGTTACATAGGGCATTGTAGTAGTGAACAGAAATTAGCCCTAGATGTTAACACTGGTCTGGACCTGTCTAATAAAAAATGTAAAAGCAAGCCTCAAAAGGATCAGACTGATCCTAAGTAACTTAACTGCCTGCCTGAACAAAGTCCAACATTCTTTATAGGAATACAATAAAATATATGTTCAACAATGTAAAATTCACAATACCCAGAATCTGATCAAAGATTACCAGGCAAATGAAGAAGCAGGAAAATATTCATAACTCAAAGGAAAAAAAAATCCATCAATAGAATAGATTTAGGAATTACAGACATGATGAAATTAGCAGACAAGGATGTTAAGACAGTTTTTATAAATATGTTTCATTTCCTAAAGTACAGGAAAACATGAACACAATGAGGAGAGAAACGGAAAGAGAAATAATTCTTGTCTCCAGTCTCTAGGAAAGAACAATACTGTGCTTTTGAAGTCTGTTGGAACATCTTTTGGAGATTGTAGCTGTACTACCTGCTACCAACATTCTCAATAGATTTGGGAGAGGAGCAGAGCAGATCTTCATGAAGAACTGCTGAGATGGAGCTGGTCTGGGACCGGGACAGATGAGCAGGATCAACTCAGAAATGAAGGGAAATTGTGGATGTTCTTTTGAAAAGGACACTGTTAGTAGTGGTCATGTACCATTACCTCTGGGGCTCACATAGGGCAAATGACAATTTCTATGATTAGCTCAAAAGAACTCAGAAGTTTTCCCAATTTCAAGTGAACATGTTTGTTTTAAAAATTATTTCCTATGTAAGTCATGCTGAGTGAGTTAGTTAGGTATGTCTGAATAATGGCCTAAACAAAACAGATGTAGGCTGAGAGTTAGAATAAAGGTAAATTTTACTAACAATGGTAATAATATTGTGTAATATCTAGAGTATAAATATTTTAAATGGTTTCATTGTAAATAAGGATTAAATTAGTAACATTAATTGAAATGTACTATTAAAATTTTTTATGTTTATTAATTTATTTTGATTTATTAACTTTTTTGTGTGTGTGTTAGTTTTTGCTTTATAACAAAGTGAATCAGCTATACATATACATATATTGTACAATTTAAATTTAAAGCAGATAATTTTAGAGCACAACTAAGACCTATGCATATCAACTGGGATGTCAATTCTTAACTAAAAATGATAACTCCTGGTCTGAGGAATGATAATAATAATAACAACATTAAACACTAATATTTATTGAGTGCCTACTATGTTCCAGGCAAGTAAATTTCTCAGAGAATAAACAATGGAATATCAAATGTTCTTCCAGAAATTACAAATCTTGTCCACATAGCTTTTTCTTGTCCACATAGCTCCTTTCTGATGGAAAGGAGCATCAGCTTGATAAGATTTGAACAGTCACTTATTAACTTTAAGTGAGATAAGCCAATAATTTATCCCTTGAAACATTTACTAAACCCTTGATTCCATATCTTAACCCCAAATGATTTGACTATTTTTTTGAAGTGAATGTTTTTAGTGGATGAGATTGTAAATAGCTTAATCCAGAAAGTAAAATTTGTCTAAATGTTAGCAAAACATAGTAGGGAATTTACAAATAGGTGAAAGCAAGCATAGTAGGTCACTTAAATTAACTCTAATAAAATGGTGCCTTTAAACAACTTCTTCATTACAAAAGAAAATATTTATATTTGGGAAGTAAGGCACAAAAGACTCAATAAATGGAGCTTTCAAATTTGAAAAATAGGCATGATAATCTCCTGAGGAGGACTTGCTGAATCTGAAGCTGGATTCTCTGTAGATTTTGGATCTGTCAACTGGCAGTGTTCAGTTTCTCTTATGTAAAATGGGGACAGCAGTAATGCCCAGTGAAATAAAGGAAGGTCAGAAATGAAGGTCATATAATTCTGGAATTTCCCAATCCTACTATTACGATAATTTTTTCTACTACCAGGAACAGCATCAGGCTTTCCCAGAGTAAATAATTGGCTTTCAGACACTGCTGAATAATACCTATCTCCCACATTTGTTCTGTAGACTAATTAATGTTTCAGAGTGTTTAAACACAATGCCTCTACAGAAGCAATGGCATTATAATTTGTTGGGACACTCTAGTTTTGTAATTAGTACTAATTAGATTCTTTTCAACAGCTTGTTGAATGTACAAATTACTGTATCTAAGGTATTCTGCTTTATTTATTCATCATGAAAAAGTCGGATATGATGATTTAAATAGGAGCCTTTAAACAACTATTCTCAAGATTCTGCACACACCTCTCCCCTCCAACCAGGGGAGGGTGATAGCAAGACACCCTTCTAGGAAATGTCATAGGGAGAGTAGTCCCAGTGATGTTCCAGGAGTCAACTCACACTGGCTGGGCATCCTCCCTAATTCAGAGTTCAGTGACATCATATTGGTAGTTTAAAATCAGCCATGGGGGGACTTTCCTTGTAGCGCAGTGGTTCAGAATCTGCCTGCCAATGTAGAGGACAAGGGTTTGAGCCCTAGTCCAGGAAGAACCCACATGCCGTGGAGCAACTAAGCCCATGTGCCACAACTACTGAAGCCCGCATGCCTAGCGCCCGCGCTCTGCAACAAGAGAAGCCCCTGCAATGAGAAGCCTGCGCACCGCAACAAAGAATAGCCCCCGCTTGCCGCAACTAGAGGAAGCCTGCACGCAGCAACGAAGACCCAAGCAGCCAAAAATCAATCAATCAATCAATCAATCAATCAGCCATGGCGGGGGGGTCTTTTTTTTGAGACCCAGTTTACCAGCTTGTAACTGCCAGCGCCTGTCTCTTCAGTGTTTGGAGTCTGGTCACAGTTGTAACCAGTTGGCATTGGCCTGAAACCACATTTCAGTTGTACATTAGAGTGGGCTAACTGCTGAAAGTAACGTTCTTCAAATCTCAGTGGCTTGACATGATAACGATTTATTTCTCACTCATTACACAATCCAGTGCGATTTGGTGTGGGATAGAGAAGGGGGTTGGGGTCATTCAAGGACCCAGAGTCTTTCCCTCTAGTGCATTGTGCCATGGAGCCTTTTCGTAGTCTGGTGAAACCTATGGACCCCTTCTCAGAATAATATTTTTAAATTTAAAAAAATACACAGGCTTACAATAGAAACCAATTTTATTGAAATACAGATATTGAAATACATTTAAAATCTGTGACATAATAATATATATGCTTCTTTATTAATGCAGTCAGTGACAAGGTCTCGTGGTGGGTCTAATAACTGCTGTCACTTTGATGAAGTGCTATTGTACGATATGCAGTTAATGAAATGTGCTAAGAAGACATCTGTGATCTCTGTTGAGGATGAGGTCACGAGTACTGTTAAATTCTACTGTGGTTTGCCTACATTCATAATTGAAGGAAATGCTGAATTTGAGTTGAAAGTTAATAAAAATAAAGATGTTATTTACCCCCATTCAACTTTTGGACTCCCTGAATTCTATCTGAAGATCCCATAAACATCCATAGACCCCAAATTAGGAACCCCTGATCTGGTGACTCTATTATTCTTATGGCCACAGAGACCTTAATGGAACACCTGCATGTGTCTAGATAAGAGAAGAGGGACATTGGTGAATTAGGTGCAAACATTTTATTAGGCCTGGAGGTGGCATACATCATTTCTGTTTAACCCTTGAATTTCCACATGACACAGCTTCCTTCTGTATCTTTCCATTTGGCAATTACCATCAAAAGTCCAATCCCTTGGTTGATCACATCTTCCCTTACATCTCTTCAATATGTTGATGCTAACATTTTAATGAATAGCTTTTCTACTTTAAATGTAATCTCACTTTGAAGATAAGCTATACCTTTATCTTTAGGTAAGAAAAGCTCAAGCCCTCTAAACTTGACTATTGAGTACTTGAAATACGGTGAGTCCAAATAAAGATACGATGCAAGTATAAAATACACATCGGGCTTTGAAGACTTAGTACAAAGGAAAGAATGTAAATTATCTTAGTAATATTATTTAATAACAATTACATATTGAAGTGATACTATTTGGGTCCTTCTGAGTTAAATACATATATAAATAAAACACATTAAATATAAAGTAAAATCAATCCAATCCGTTTAAAAATTTTAACCTGCTCCTAGAAAACTTCAAATTACATTTGAGACTCATGTTTATGGCTCACATAATTCTTTTAGGCTCCTGCTCTTGAATAAAGATTCACAGAACCACAAGGGACCGTAGAGATAAGCATCTAACCCAATCACTTTATTGTGATCTGAGAGACTGAGTTGCTCCTATCTGCATAGCTAGTAATGGCAGATGTGGGACTGGAACTCAGGTCCCCATACTCCTGGGACAGAGCTCTTTTCATAGTCCATGGTATTTCAGTCAAACCAAACCAAACCAAACCAAAATCTCTAACTTTAAGTTTCCAGCCCATACTAGAATATACTCTAATTCAGAGTTATACATAAAATCCTGAAAATGGCAAGTTTCTTCTTTCAGTCTGATGTCCCGTTCAGCCCCAGGTTTAAAACTTAAGTACAGCTTCCTCTTGCTACTGAAGAATTGCAGGCACAGGTGGGCAGACAGACTGGCTCATACTTGACTTCCTCCCTCATGATCCCAAATAAAAGAAGCCCTGAAATCATTCTTCCCCCTTGTATTTCCCTCTGTTGAATGTTTAAGCTCATAAAGAAATGCTACACTATTCTCATCTCTTCTGGATTTTGTCTTAAAGGAATGGAAACATGTGGAACCCTAGTACTTAACATGGTCACCCCTTTCTTCCAGCCGGGAGGGAGCACAGTGGAGAGCAATGAAAAGAACTAAATGGTGGCCTTCATTTTCTTTTCTCCCATTTTCTCTTCTTGGCTCCCACTGTGGATTCTATAGCCAAATTTAAGAGGATGTCTTGAGTCTTTACTGACCTTTTTGTTCCAGAATATTCCTTCCCCCAGGTTTTTTCCTTCCTCCAGCTCCTTCTCCCTCTATGATGCACCAATTTTCATAGGATCACATTTGGGCCACTGTGTATTTAAATAATATTTAAGTAAGAGTTTAGGCAAAAAACCCTTACCTTAAATGATGCATTGCCAATAAATCATTTTTTCCCCTTTTAGGAATTTAAGAAAATGTAAGTGCTTCTTGAATCATATAATTTGCTGCTGCAATTGAAATAAATAGTCCTCTTACTCAACACTCTTTGGAAAGTATTATATGTCACCTAGATTCTGGGATGTCTCTAGACTTGCATTTCTCTGCATTTTCAGTGGTCCCTAAAATTGTAAGTTCTGGAAGAGCCATAGGAATGCCTCTTGACCCATGACAACTTGGTGACCCACTCACCAACATGTTTCGTGTCGTGGCACTTCCTCTCTTCAGTATTGTTCTGTGGCACTTTCATGAGAAACTCTTGAGGCATACCATAACTACTTGGCTTATTTAAGATCATCACAGTTATTGACATCAGTGGATGTCTGAGAAAGAGAGCACAAAGTCTTAGTGTCTCTGTACGGTTTTTATGAAAATATTTGACGTCTTGAGGTGTGTTGAGAGCCAAACTCATTGTTTCTCTAGGGATATTTTTTCAACTTTGTGTTGTGAATTAAAAGGAGAAATGATATATTTTGCAAATGAGTGTAAGACATTTAAGTTTGTAATAAAAATTTTCAAAATGGTATTTATAATATGTATCTGTTCCATTTTCAGGAAAGTGGACAAAATAAAATGAACTTACAGAGCAGATAAATCTTTATAAAACTTTCATCAAACATGTTACCTCTGCAGCTTTTGTGATTCAACAGAACATTGGCTCTGCAGGCAGACTACTAGTTCAGGTTCTGGCCCGTCACCTTCTAGCTGTGCAAGCTTTTAAAGTTACCTAACCTCCTCTGACCTCATTTCTTCAACAGTAAAATGGGGATCATAGTACTGCCCCAGATGGAGGTTGTAAGGATTCACTGTGCTAATCCTTGCAAAACACTTAACACTCTTAGGGACTTAGACTCTCAACTGTTAGCTGTTTTATCATTTACAATAGTTTATCTTATTTATTCTAAAACCAAAGTAAAAGGTTTTAAATAAACTGTACAGCATATAAAGTCTTTTCCCTTAAAATCCTTAGTCAGCCAGTTAGAACGAGAACTGAACTGATGCACATTTTATATAATTCATGGAGTTGAGACTATGGCATGCTCCATACTCAATAGAAAGCATGGACTTTACAAGTGCCTGACACTTGGTACAGAAGAACTTGTTTGAGTCCTGGTTCTAACACTTACCATGTGACTTTGGGCTTGTCTTTAGGCCTCAGTTTTCCTATTAGTGAAACAAGTCATATAATTGATTAAGTCTTGCTGAAGAATCTTACTTAGGATGAACTTATAAAATGTCATGAAACAGACCTATTTCTTCTGGTGAGGCATTCACTGTGTATCTTTGCTTTTAGTCATCAAATAGAATGTGCCCTGTTTCATGAACTGAGATGAACAAAACACACTAAACTGCTCTTGAGGGACTTTATCATGGAGGTATTGGTGGGGAAAAATAAACAAATAATAAGATGGTATGTGGTGATGGGTATTTTGAAGAAACATAAGAACAGAGAAGAGGAGGGTGTGATGAGAGCTGCTACTTCAGATAAGGGGCCAGGGAAGCCCTCTCTGACATTTGTATGAACTGCTAGAGTGGGATACAGGAATATCCGGGGGAGATACATCCCGCACAGAGGGAAGAGCAAATCCGAAAGCTTTGAATTTGGAAAGGAGCTTATCCTGCCTTAGGAGCAGCAGGGAAGCCAGTGTGGTTAGAGAGGAATGAGCAATGAGTGCTAATGGAAGACGGAGGGCAGGGGGTAGGTGAGGCAACATCACAGGGGGACTTGTGGGCTACTGTAAGGACTTGGGCTTTTACTCTGAATGAGAAGAGACACCATGGGGAGTTTTGAGCAGAAGGGTGAAATAATCTGATTTCTCTGACTCCTGTGTAGAGAACAGACTGTAAGATGGAAAAGGGAGAAAGCTGGAGGTTAGTTAGGAAACTAGATCTGTGATCCAGGTTAGGGAAGGCTTGGACTAGGAGGTAGCTGGAGGTAGTGAGAAGTAGTTGTGTTATAAATACATTTTGAAGGTAGACCTGCTAGGATTTGCTGATGGGGTCGATGGTATAGGAGGAAAAAAAAAGTGGCTTCAAGGACACCTCCAAGATTTCTGACCTGAGCAACAGAAAGAATGGAGTTGCAACGTACTGAATCAGGGAAGACTGAGGGAAACACATTTGAGAGTGAAGAGTTCATTTTTGGACATGCTACGTTTGAGATCCAAGTGGCGATATCAGATAGACAATGAATGTCTCTTCTAATAATAACTGTTGTTTTGTTTGTTTGTTTTAAGATTTTTATTGGAGTATAGTTGGTTGATTTACAATGTTGTATCAGTTTCAGGTATACAGCAAAGTGAATCAGTTATACATATGCGTATATCCACTCTTTTTTAGAGTCTTTGCCCATATAGGTCATTACAGAGTACTGAGTAGAGTTGCCTGTGCTATACAGTAGGTCCTTATTAGTTACCTGTTTTATATATAGTAGTGTGTATATGTGAATCCCAATCTCCTCATTTATCCCTCCCCCCCCCATATAAAAACAGATGCCAAAAGTTAAAAACATCAAGGGAGGACTATGATGTGTGTCTGACCTTGTAACAGTGGGTTTGATATTGTGGCTCAAAGAAAGCACTCATAAAGCAAGGAAGAGCATTTTGAAAATGTGATCACACACAGGCAAGTACTGGATCTAACAAGTAGGGAATGTCTGCAGCAACCCATTCAAAAGAGGGGCAGATAAAACCATCTGGTGACTCCCTAGGAAATCTTCACTATGGTCAACCATCCAGTAACAACCATTATGACTGATTCCACTGTATGTCACCCTAGAGCTAAGACAATACTTGAATTAACCTAAATTGACGACCTTAGATTCTAACTCCTAACAGGTGACTACTACCCACATCTTCTTCAGATGATGTATCCACAACTTAAGTCACACCTATTACGACATACGCTAAGGGCTTTTCCCAATTGCTGTTTGATAGAATTCTGTGACACTAGATATTGCTCAAAACAGCTGACAATCATTATCTAAGTGAGGTTATGGTTACCCTCCTGGTAACCATAAGTTTGCTTTCTACGTCTGTGACTCTGTTTCTGTTTTGTAAGCCTTTAATTACCTGCCAGGCACTATGTTAAGAACTTCTACACATTATCTCATTTGAATCCTCACAATAACTTTCTGAGAAAGATACTATTATCATGCTTATTTTGCAGATGGTATGACTGAGGCCCAGGGAGATTACGTCTGTGGTTAAGGCCACGTGTGTGTTATTGAGTGGATGGAATTCCCTCTGAAGCCAAGGCCCTTGCTCTTAACAGTGTCACTGTATTGCCATGAGACGAAGAGGCTGGGCTTCAGAATAACCGAATTGAGTTCCTGCTCCCAAAAGGAGTTTGCTGTATGGCTTGATATCAGTTGCCTCATCCTCTTTTTGTCTTAATCCTCATGGATGCCTTGAAGGTTGTTGAATTCCAGTGAGAAATATCATTTATTATTTAAGAGCAGAAAGATGCTGATGATACATATATTTATAATACATTTTACTTCCGAGATTACAAATAATCTTCAGTGCCAAATACTATAATTTCAGAAGGGCAGTAAGAACTGTCATCTAATGAAATTATTGTTTTCAAAGGAAATAAGCTTGGATGCTGATTTATGTCCATTATTGTCCTCTTTTACTGTTGCACTAGGAATTTGGTCATGAATTTTCCTTCCTAGCATATCCTAATCTGAAACCGGCTTCTTATTTGTGACGCTACTGAGGAAGTGAAATTTTTCCATCTATATATCATGATAGCCTTTAGCTGAACAAGCAGAAGTGTAATCATGATGTTCTCATTTCCATAAGCATCTCCCTGACAGGTCATCAGATACCTTTATTGTTCTCGGGTACATTTCATGGGCTGCTGAAGGCATGCATAATCATCTCTAGTAATTCATCTTCTTACCTAGGTTAATGGCCCCTAGTACGTATCAGGAGAATGATGGAGTGAAAAGGCAGTGTGTCCATGGCCTGCCTTCTTAAGAATGTGGAGTAAATTACAGTGGGGAATAAATGACATTACTCTTTCTTATTATTCAGTTATCTTTTGCAAATTTCATCTTACGAGGCTAAACAGTGCTGGGTGACCTGAAAAAAAAATTGTGCACCTTGTCACCAACAGGCTCAGATTCCTTGTTCAGCATCAAGCTAATAGGTGGTCAATCATGAGACCATCAACTTCTAAATTAATGAAGATTCCTCTTCACTGGTAACCTTGATCACTCCCCTATAACCCTTGATTTTTAAAAACTATTTTGGAGATAAAGCAGATAAAAAAAATCATTCTCTTGGGGACTTCCCTGGTTGCTCAGTGGTTAAGAACCTGCCTGCCGATGCAGGGGACACGGGTTCAAGCCCTGGTGCAGGAAGATCCCACATGCCGCAGAGCAACTAAGCCCGTGAGCCACAACTACTGAGCCTGCGCTCTAGAGCCTGTGAGCCACAACTACTGAGTCCATGTGCCACAACTACTGAAGCCCGCATGCCTAGAGCCCACGCTCTGCAACAAGAGAAGCCATCACAATGAGAAGCACGCGCACCGCAATGAAGAGTAGCCCCCACTCGCCGCAACTACAGACAACCCATGCACAGCAACGAAGACCCAATGCAGCCAAAAATAAAATAAATTACAAAAAAAAATCATTGTCTTGATTGAGTTGTTGTTGTTTTTTGTAGTACGCGGGCCTCTCATTGCTGTGGTCCCTCCCGTTGCGGAGCACAGGCTCCGGACGCGCAGGCCCAGCGGCCACGGCTCACGGGCCCAGCCACTCCGCAGCACGCGGGACCCTCCCGGGCCGGGGCACGAACCCGCGCCCCGCGCATCGTCAGGCGGACTCCCAACCACTGCGCCACCAGGGAAGCCCGATTGAGTTGTTTTAAATAAACACTCCATTGAATTATCTCTTTATTGCTTCTTTTTTGGCCTCCATTCAATAATGATGATGGCAGTAGTGATGGTGATGGTTGCTGTCTGCCTGGTGGTGCTAGAGCCGTATATATGGCTGGTCTGTGTCAGAGCAGGGACCCAAACTCAGTTATACATTATTTCCTACAAATATTATCATCCCCAATTTCCAGATTACGAACTGAGACTTAAATTCTAACTTGTGATTTTACTCTTGAATAGGTGCAATTCATGCCCCTTAGCATCATCCTAGTTCAGTTTTCAGTTACTCTGAAGGACAACATTACCACAAAATTAATAACTGCTTCATTTTATAATTCTTTTTTTTTTTTTTTTTTTTTTTATTTCTGCGGTACGCGGGCCTCTCACTGCTGTGGCCTCTCCCGTTGCGGAGCACAGGCTCCGGACGCGCAGGCTCAGTGGCCATGGCTCACGGGCCCAGCCGCTCCGCGGCATGTGGGATCTTCCTGGACCGGAGCACGAACCCGTGTCCCCCGCATTGGCAGGCGGACTCTCAACCACTGCGCCACCAGGGAAGCCCGATAACTGCTTCATTTTGAGAGAGAAGTGCCGTGTGCCATCTCTGTGGATCGTATTTCGCATGCAAGTCTGTATACTGCTACTCCACATTATGCCACAAACAAATCTCTTACCACCAAATGTTCTTCTAAAGCATGTTTTATTGGCTGTGGATGATACCAGCTTCTGTAAATTATATCCTATAATTTATTTAACCATGCTCATCTTGTGGGACATGTCATTTTCAAATTTTTATTATAAAAAATAAATTTTTAGTGAGCATCCTAATGCATTAATATTTATGTGCATCTCTGATTATTCTCTTAGAAGTACTTCTTGGGTGTCAAAGAGGGTGAAAAAAATTTAAATTATAGCTTTAAAACAAAAGGCATAATAGATGCACAATGTATCACCCACACTGAATTTCTGGCAGTAAGTAATCCGAGCTGTTGGGAGGAGAAATTTTACTTATGCATTTTCCTACCCCCTTTGTATTCCATGGTATCTGTCCTCAAAACTTATTTATTGAATGAAATGAATAAATAATTGCTTTGAACTGGAGTTAACTGAATCTCCAGACCTTTTTCAGACAGAAATGTATCTGAATCTAAGCACCATTCTAAGCACCATGTATACCTAAGGATCTCTTGAAAAAAAATTCCATAGCCATATTTAATAGTGATTATTGTATTTGGCAATTCTTATTTTTAAGGATATTTTCTTCTTACTGCATATTCTTGAATATCTTGATTGTACTTATCCAGGAGTAGGTTGAATAACCAAATAATCTGAGAGCTCTTTTTCCATCCCCATTATTTTTCCACGTCACCATTATTTGGGGGCATCACTGTATATGTCCCATAGTTTAAGGAGATTATGGTAAAGGAATAAACATCACCTGCTTACCCCTTTGGAAGGGAATTTAAAAGTTATTAAAGGTCATCTTATGCTTGAATGCCCTTATAAGGCTGTGAGGAGCTTTCAATACCTCCAGTAACAGGAAACTCATTATCTCCTAAAGCCAATCTATGCGTATTTGGATTATTATTTTGTTAGTGAATTGTGCTAGAACTGAATTCTTCCTAGTTTCCACCCTCTGCCTCTTGGCTCATACTTAGCTCCTGGATCAGGCCCTCTGCCACCTCCTTTGCCCAGCCCCAGCCATTTCTCCCTGGTCTTTGGCCTTTGGTTGGCAGTCAGGCTCCTGTGTATATAAGAAGGGATATATTATAGCACAAAGAAATATATTCATTATTTTTAAAAAAATAAATTTATTTATTTATTTTTGGCTGTGTTGGGTCTTCGTTGCAGCACGCGAGCTTTCTCTAGTTTCAGTGAGGGGGGCTACTCTTCGTTGCGGTGCATGGGCTTCTCATTGTGGTGGCTTCTCTTGTTGCGGAGCACAGGCTCTAGGCACATGGGCTTCAGTAGTTGTGTCACACGGGCTCAGTAGTTGTGGCTCACGGGATGTAGAGTGCAGGATCAGTAGCTGTGGCACACACTTAGTTGCTCCACAGCCTGTGGGATGTTCCTGGACCAGGGCTCAAACCCGTGTCCCCAGCATTGGTAGGCGGATTCTTAACCACTGAGCCACCAGGGAAGTCCTATTCATTATTTTTTAATAACTTTAAATGGAGTATAATATATAAAAATATTGAATCACTGTGTTGTACACCTGAAACATATAATATTGTAAATCGCCTATACTTTGATAAGAAAAAAAAAAACAAAAAGAAGGGAGCTCTCAATCTGTAAGAACCTAGGATTCAAACCCAGGTCTGTCTGGTCAAAGCCAGACATCTTTTATTTTTTTATTTTGGTAAAGTATACATAATACAGTATCTATCATTGTGAACATTTGTAAGTGTACAATTCAGTGGCATTAAGTACATGCACAGTGTTGTGTAACTATCACCCCTATCTACATACCCAAAACTTTTTCATCATTCCCAATGCAAACTGTGCCCATTAAATAATAACCTTTATTCTACTTTCTGTCTATGAATTGCCTATTCTAGGTACCTCACTGAAGTGGAATCATACAGTATTTGTCCTTCTGTATCTAAAGCCAGACCTCTTTTTACTATAGCACCTAACTTCATAGCATCATTTGCTATTACTAATGCATTTTGCCTGTATAAATTTTCTTAAACTCATTTAATTCCGAGAGCTGCCACATTTTTACAAAGATCTCAAAAGTTTTGATTGCATGTCAGTTGCTCCAATAGAAAGCAGGGCAGGAGAAACAATGCATTTCTTTGTCTTGGACTCTAAACTCATCTTTAGGCAATTTCTCCTTTCTGTTGTACCAGATTCCCTTTTATAAAAATATGAAGAACGGAGAGAATGCGCCCGCCTCCCCCAAAGCAGTCATTCTGGTTTTGATCCTGCTTTTTAAAAGAAGTGCTTCTATTATTTCCCCAATAAATTTGATAGTTGCTTTTAGTTTGAAACAGATACTATTTATGATCTATTTCTTAATTTTGAAATTTCAAACTATCCTATTAATATTGACTCTGTTAGCTTTCCTGGTTTTAAAATTAAGCTCAAAGTCCTGTAGATTGCAAAGTCTGCATTCATTCTTCCTCTTTTCATTTTTTGAGAATCAGATCTACATTTATCCATTCAACTCTTCCAGCACCTCTACTGGTCTGCAACAGTTTAGCAATCTTTTTTTGTTTGTTTTTGTTTTTTTGTTTGTTTGTTTTTGGCTGCACCACTTAGCATGCAGGATCTTCATCGAACCCATGCCCCCTGCAGTGGAAGGACAGAATCTTAACCACTGTACCGCCAGGGAAGTTCCAACAGTTTAGCAATCTTAATTGTGAATTTTGTCAGTACACTGGATTGTAGTTATTTTATAGTGTTACACTGCTCACTTTAAATATCTTTAACAATCTTGGGCTTTCTTTTTCTCTTACCATATTTAGTCTACTATTGTAAATCCCCAAATCATTCTTCTTGGAAGAGAAGACTAGGACAAAAATAATAGTGGAGCAGTTGTTTCTCTTTTTTATTCCAGCAACATCACGGCCTTGGTACCAGACATCGGGCTTATCTCTTCCTGATATTCCTTTTGTTCCTAACATAACTAAAAGAACCCTTTTTGTTGTTCTTATAAATTATAGGTCTCAATCTATCTATTTTTTTATCCTAGGCTGTTGAAATCAGAGGTCATGATAGAACTATGTAGGAACTCCCATCATTTCCCTTGGTGGAATCACTATCTGTGATTGTATAGACAGAATTACAGACTATGTGGACACGTAGGTGCCACTCAACCCCTTTCAGAATCTCTTGCCCCAAAGTCTTGGTTCTGTTTCTTTTGAGCCTTTTGAAGTCTGCCTTACAGAAATCCAGGTTTTATCATCATATTTTCAACCACCCTCTACCTGGCTATCAAGAATGCCTTTTATCTGTTGCTGTTGGAATGGAGTGGAACTATTATCAAAAACAGTTAAAATAGAAAATTATAACAAGATACATGTACTTTGAATATTGTATTTTAACTTAAAATATATTAATGAAACAAATATATTCATTCACCAATCTCTGACATAGGGCAAAAGTCTTTTTTTGTATCATCAGTAATTTTTTATCATCTATAATTTTTGTATCATTTATAATTTTTAATTTTGAGTTCCTTTAAGTTGGGCAAGCTCTTGTAAAGAAATCTGATCACAAAATCCATCTAGGTCCATTTTTTGTGGTTTTTAGGTTTTCAAACAATGTTTACTGTTGAATTGCTTTACACCTAATTTAACAACAATTCTCATTAGAACTCTATCAAAACTTTCCCAAACATTTAACTTAGTTAACAACAATTCTTTTCTTTTTGTACTAATATTTAGTCAGTTTGTATAATATTTAATTTAAATTACTTGTCCACAATAGCCAGTACAACTGGCATGAATAGGTTTGGAAGGAAACACAACAGATGTTTGATAAGCACACAGCTTGGCAGGTGAAGTGGAGGTACTAGAGGGTAGTCTATCAAACCTGAGCCCTGGGATTCTGTGAATCAGCAAGTGTGTTTTTTAAAATTATTTATTTATTTATTTATTTATTTATGGCTGTGTTGGGTCTTCGTTTCTGTGCAAGGGCTTTCTCTAGTTGCGGCGAACGGGGGCCACTCTTCATCGCGGTGCGTGGGCCTCTCACTATCGCAGCCTCTTGTTGTGCAGCACAGGCTCCAGACGTGCAGGCTCAGTAGTTGTGGCTCATGGACCCAGTTGCTCCGCGGCATGTGGGCTCCTCCCAGACCAGGGCTCAAACCCGTGTCCCCTGCATTGGCAGGCAGATTCTCAACCACTGTGCCACCAGGGAAGCCCAGCAAGTGTGTTTTATGAAGAGAGTGAAAAGTCTTGGGTGAGTGAAGGATGGTTAAGAGGGCTTTACATGTGATACAATGACATCATTGCGTTCACCCAACTTTCTTTATTTTACTTCACTAGCTGATATCTTTGTTGTTTAGAATAAGATTCAAGTAGCAATTCCCCTGGTTATTGCTTCTCTTTATAGAAAAATAAAGTTGCTATCCATTACAGGCAGTAACTTGTCAGACATTCTGTTTTCAGTTTAGAGTCTCCAATCAAATGTTTGGGTAGTTGAAGTTTCCCATCACAACTCTTTTGTACCTCTGTGCCAGCCCTGTAAACTAAATTAGGAACACATCATCCATTTCTTCCATTTGGCCAGATAGTCTGTTAATATGGATTTCATCAACAAGATGATATCTTTTCCTCTCATTTAATCCTCATTCAAATGCTCTTTCATCACCCTTACTGCCTAGGTTCATGGATTTTCACACAGATGATAAGTGATATTTCTTTAGCACCCTTCCTTACAGATATTTCTTTGGAATGCTACCAACTCCCAGTAATTATTAAGAGATTGTAGTTACCATCTTACTCTCCAATTCCCATGCTCTGTTCTGGTCCGATACAACTATGAGACCCTTGAGAGTATCGTTTTGGGAACTTTTCCCTATTGCTTTCTTATAGGAGTCTCATGGCTCCTCCTGAACTCTTCTTCATTTTCCCATGACAAGACTGCAGACATTCCTGGCAACTGGTTTCATGATTTTGCGTGAATATTGCTTTCTTTTTTTCTTCCATATTCAATTTAAAGACCACCTAATAGTCTCCAAGACTTTTTTCCATGTCCTCATGAGAGGTACTCCAGCCCTACCCAAAGTCCATCATTGTACTACATAAAGTCATCAAACAGAAAATAACATCCTGTTTGCTAAACACCTCTTCCTAGTAAGTTCACTTCCTTAATATTCTCACTTTTCCAAAGTCCTAACCATTGAAAGGAAGATGTATAAGAATCCCACTTGTACTCTTGGGTCTTTTAGTCTCCAGCCTGGGACTTCTTAGATGATGATGATGTTCCCTCTGTCTTCAAGCATATTCATTCCCATGAAGATCCAAGGACTGAATCCTGGGTTAGTAGGGCTTAGTATGTTTCAGTAGACTATTATATTTCAGAACTAGTCACCAGAAAGACGGACAGCAAGCAAGATTGACTTTATCTTGTCTGCACAGAGCCTTGAATACCCCCAACAAAGAGTGATAACCATCACCCACCCTTTTCCTCCCAGAGTGGTAGCAGGTTTC
The DNA here is from genome assembly GCF_026419965.1 of Kogia breviceps. Lineage (NCBI taxonomy): Eukaryota > Metazoa > Chordata > Mammalia > Artiodactyla > Physeteridae > Kogia > Kogia breviceps. The sequence continues at coordinate 27,009,204 of NC_081310.1, read as the reverse complement.
TTTATTCTAGTGGTGCTTGGGTATCTTCTGGATGTGACTCGATGCTGCACATACACAAAGACAGAAATCAGCAGTGGCTGTAGAGGTAACTATATAGAAGTTGCTATACAATGTGGTAGAGATAAATGTAGTAAATGATTTTTCCATATTTCTTTTTGGAATTTCACCCTACCCTCCCTACCTCTCTTTTTGTGGTAAGTTTCAAATGCTGAGCTTTCTTTTTTCATTTGGAGCATAATCTTCCACAGTGAACTATACTCTTTTGTATCACCCGCATTGTTTAACATAGTGTGCTAGATAATTTAGCACTTAATAAAGATTTTTTTAAGTTAATTAATTCATAAAGAGCCCACTAACTATATGAGCAAAGATTTTGGAATCCACTTTTGAACAGTAATTTGCAGTTGCTGGGTTATTGGTTTTGACTTGCTACATTGCATTTTCTTAGCAGGTTGCAGATATTCAAACCTCAAGATATGTGGTCAACTTCTAAACAGTATGGATGGTTTTTTCTGTGTCATTCAGCAATAACATTTGCTAGCTTCATTAACAAACTTCAACTACAACCTTTCTGTTTCCATTAAGAAAATAGAATTTTCTCTCTAAGAAATGGCATTGATGCATTGGTATTATATTCAAGTTGCAGTGGTCTGGGGCCTATATTAATTCTAGAGAGTCACCATTTTAAATATTGAATTTAAGTCTGAGCTAAAATATTAATAAAATTTAGATGTAATCTCCTTTTTTCCTTTTCTCGTTCAGGACAAGCCCATTATTTTTCCATCTGTTGGCCAATGCAGGCTTCCCACAGAACTCATTCTGATCTAATTTTGTAACTGAGATTAGTGATGTTAGCTTCAGAAGGATTCTTCTCAGACATCTAAATCAAAATGTCTTGACTTGGAGCCAGGGCATTTAAAGTGGCATAACTTTGTGTCTGTATACCTTTTTCTGGTATCCAAAACTTTCAGCATACTGTTAAATGGGCCTGTGACCCAAAAAGCTTAACCATTTTTCTAGACATGTTAGATTACAACAAAAAGTATCACTTTCTCTAGAAAATAAACAAAACAGCTCACATTCTCATTGATGCTCTTATCTTCACATGTTTCTTTTTCTTGTTTTGGGTTGTTGAGGATTTTTCTAAAACATCACTGATTTTCAAGTCACATGGAGGTGCCTTCTCATATTTGATGTGACAGATCACGGGGGCTGGCTGTTTTGTTAGTGCACAGAGTTACAGAGTTTGAGTATGAGAGACTGATTCCTCCAGTCATTACCTTGGTACTACATGTGGACAGTTAGTCAGGCATATCCCTGGATAGCATCCAGGAGAAATGTGATTCTTTTAAAAATGGCACTTTTAAACATATTTTTACTGCACATATGTCTGAGATTAAAGTTTACCCATTAAATTTATTTGTAAAGATTTCTTCAAAGAGGTGATAAAATTCAAGGCTTCTGTCTATTTCCTCCTGTGCTACAGATTTTCTCTAAAGCTAAGTGTTGTTGTATTTTATAACCTGCAAAATGCATCTCTTTTTTAAAGCTGAAAACAGCCAAATGGACTTTAAAAAGCGTAACTTTAACGCACACAGGAAGTGTAAAGATACACTGGTTACTACATTCTCTTTCTGATAGTTTACTGTTGTATTTCTTGGCCTACACAGCTTTCATTATGAACTCTATAGGCTCCCTGAGAAATTATTCTACACATCAATAATTTTTGTGTATTTGAATCAATGATAACTCGGGGACCTCAGGAGACTTTAAACTGTGCCACTTAATTTGTTTTTGTAAACTTCAGGCCTTGTATGTACTATGCATTGTCTTAGTATAGTTTCTGTTATTGGACTGCGAGCTGTGGGAAGCTGAGTCAAGATTGGTCCTCTATTTTAACATCCTTGTATTTCATCTGTCGTTGTATCCTTCCTTATTAAAAATTTAAGTTAAAAACTTCAAAACTTCCCCTTCTCCTTAGAACTATGAACATCCTTCTTATCGGAGACTCACACGCCCTCTGCACTTCCCTGTTTGAGCAACTGACCCCATAAACCTAGCTGTAACCTCAAACACTTTAATTACAGACTTGGCTATCATGACGTACACTATCGTACACCTTTCTAGGTCCTAGAGACACAATTCATGGTGAGACTAATATCTTTACACAACCTCTTTCTTAAATAGAATTGGGAAGACAAGACCTGAATTAGGAGTGAGGAGGTCAGAGAGCTGCAAAATGAATGGTTGAAGATTTGCTACAAATTAGGGCAAATATAGTCTCCTGCATCTCCCAGCAGCAGGCCTTAAGCCAAATTATAGATGCATCTCTGAGAATGTTGCAGGAACTTGACAACAGACACAAATCTATGATATCATTTAGCATGGGACATAGGGAAGCACTTCTAATTGGTTTTAAGTAACCACAGTAAAGTAACTAGTATTGTAGGATATATGTATTATGTCCCCACCCCCATCTGAATTCAGGAGGTCCATGGAATCTCTCCCAGATTCTTTAAATAAAAGTGTTGACGTTTTAGAGGTTTAACTTTCATAATCTAGAACAAGACTTGTTGGCATTAAGAGGGAAAGGAATGCCGAAGAGCTTCAGTGGGCTTTAGTTTACTTGCCTCAGTATCTTCCCTCCTTTAAATTCTCCTTTTTCCTTTTCCTTCTTCTGTTTGCCAAATCCCAAAGTGGTTTGGGTATTGTTCTAAGTGATGTCCAGTCAATAAAATGTTTATCACATTTTCCATAATGTGAACCAGGAAATAACTGGGACACAGAAAGGGTAGACTGAAGGGGGTGCAGTGCCTTTTCAGTTGTATCTATGTAGGCAGCCAGGAGATGTAGGAAGTAACCCATTCGACGCATCTCAAGCAGAGTAAGTGACAAAATGTTGATGATTTCACTTATTTGCCGTTCAGAAATAGAAAGAGCCTTCTCACATTTTTTACAAAGATTATCTATTTTGTCTGTTAGAATGCAGAAGGTGCCGGAGCATTTTTACTCACAGAACTAATGAGGACAAGTTAAAAAAATATTGTACAAGTATTTTGCTTAACTTTCTTGCCAAATGCCTGCTGTAATAGTAAGTTAATATGAACTGTATTACTGTCACATGGTCTTAAGACAATAGGATAATAGTAGTCCTCTCGCTTGCCCTCTACTAAAATAAATTAGGGTATACCAAATTTATACTAATTAAGATCCTGTATACCTATCACTGTGCTTTCATCAGAAAAGCATTTTAAAGCAATACATTATAAATTGTTTTCTTTCCCATATTTTTAAGCTTCTTGCTGCTGAGTGGTATGGGGGGTAGTCTGTGGTATTACATGATTTGAGGAACTTTCAAAGTTCCAAGTCACTGCCAGGTCGCAAAAGTAAATTGGCTTCCTTGCTACCATTCACAATTGCTGATATCTTCAAAACCAGGTGTCCTGCAGTGGATGTGGGAATTCTTGTTTATCTTCCTACCTTCACTTGTCTGCTAAAACTACTACTTTCATATTATCAGTGACCTCTATTCATGAAATCCATTTTTTTTTGCCTTCCTTTTCCTGTTCCCCACTGTTGAGATAATTGCTTTCATTTGAATCTCTTTCTCAACTTGGTTTCCATGAACAAGGCTGTCCTCTGATTTTCCTCTTTCCCTAGTCAGTTCCCTTCTTGCACCATCCCTGTTTTTCTTCTTCTCCAAACTGGAAAATGTGAGATTATTCTAGGCTCTGTTCTCTCTTTTTCTTTCTGTCTTCGTATTCCACCTCTTGATATCACTACTGTGTACATAACAAAAATCTACACATCAATGTAGATGATTTTCTTTTGAGTGCTAATTCTGAATCACTATCTGCTTATTTGATATTTTCTCCTCAAGCTGTTCTCGAGACACTCCCAGAATCAGGTACTGGTCACTGAAAATTTTAATTTATTCAGCATTTTCCAAGTGCCCTGCAAGAGTCTGGAACTACAAAGACAAATAGGATATATCCCTACCCATCAGAGGTTTACAATCTAGTGTCAGAGACAGTTGTAAGTATGTGATAAAGCACTTATTGAGCATTGACCTTTGTAGGTTTGGTGCTAAGCCCTTGACATAATTTACCCCATGTAATCCTAACCAATAATATAGGTATCTCCATTTCATACATGAGGAAATCAAAGCACAGAAAGATTGAGTAATTTGCCCGAAGTCCTTTGGATGTCAAGTGGCAAAAGTGAGGGACTTAAAATCAGGCAGTCATTCTCAAATAATACCTTATACCTGCATTTAAAATGTGTTTGGGGCTTCCCTGGTGGCGCAGTGGCTGAGAATCCGCCTGCCGATGCAGGGGACACGGGTTCGTGCCCCGGTCCGGGAAGATCCCACATGCCGCGGAGCGGCTGGGCCCGTGAGCCATGGACGCTGAGCCTGTGCATCCGGAGCCTGTGCTCCACAACGGGAGAGGCCACAACGGTGAGAGGCCCGCGTACCGCAAAAAAAAAAAAAAAAAAGAAAAGAAAGAAAAAAAAATGTGTTTGGAGGGGCCTTGTGAGTTAAAAAGGAAACTTTAAATTCTACCTAAAATTGCCAGAGAAGGCTTCCTAGAGGAAGTAACATTTGAGGTGAGATGAGCAGAGGAGAAAGGAAGGAAGGAAGGAAGGCATTTAGGTGAAGTAGCCTCAGTGGGAATGAGCAAGCTGTATTGAAGGAACTGAAAGAATAGGGGAGAAACCTTGGGCTTCTTACCTTCTGCCTTTTTGTTTCTGTGGTTCTCTCTGGCCAAGAGTTTTTCTCCCTTAGTTATTTGCCCTGAAAGTGTAACTCTCCTTTGAACTCTCAGAGCCTTGTTTATGGCACTTACGTGGTGCCCAGTGCCTTGTACAGAGCATGCTGTATCTCACCTCTACCCTGGCACCAAATTATGTTCTTCTATATAATTCTGTGGCTTCTTGTGGGCTTGCATGTAATAGCAACCCAATACACATTTACTGAATACTGAATGAATATTAATCAGGGCAAGAAAAGTAAAATTACTGGGAAAGCAAAAGTAATCCATAATCCTTGCCAGATGTAATGGTAATCGATTTAGTTCAGGAGTAAATTAGCCAGTGGATGTTTGATAATGTAACCTACAATGTAACTTGATTTAGCTGCTGAAGCTAACTTTTTTTTTTTTTTTTCCAGCTGGCACTAGATTATTTTACTTCTCACCTTTGCCTTATTAGTTATATTGTTACAATCCAGCTTTGGGTTATAAATTAATGTGGATATCTGTAGTAGATTTCAATTATATTGTCATATAAAAACAATGGTCCATGTAGCATAAGCATTAAACTCTGATAAGACAAAAATCAATTCACACAGCACCTCTTCTTAACTGGTCAGCAGATCCAGAGATATGGTTAAGCTGAAGCTAACTTTTAAAGTTACAGTTTATCTGCCATCCATGGGATGTTGGTCATGATTACTAGGGTGAACTCTAAAATTCTACCTTTCATATTGTATTTACATTTGGTATCTACAGCCTCTCAGCACTCTATAATTCCCCTTAGTGAAGAGAATGCTTTAACTTAAGAATTCCATCAGATGAACCGGTTTGCAGGGCAGAAATCGAGACACAGATGTAGAGAACAAACGTATGGACACCAAGGGGGGAAAGCGGCAGGGGGTGGTGGGGGTGGTGTGATGAACTGGGCAATTGGGATTGACATGTATACACTGATGTGTATAAAACTGATGACTAATAAGAAAAAAAAAGAATTCCATCAGAATAATTAACTTCTGAAATGAAAGCTTAATGGGATTGAAAATACATTTATAGTGGCTTCATGCTGTCAAAACAACCACTTGAAAGCTGAAAAGTATGTTCGACATACTTTTGTATTTATATCTCAGTTTGAATTTCTTCTTTGATTCAAAAAGAAAGACTTCGTTGGATTTTATTAGAAAGAAAACATAGAAAAACACAGATATGTATGCAGATGTCACTTGAGAATCTTGGAGCCATCCAGATCTCCTTACTCGCTGTTACCTGTCACGGACAATCCCCCACTAAATAGTAAATTCTACCTCCAAAGTGTCTTTAATATTCCTCCTCTCTTATCCTCTTCCATGTCACTGCCCAACTTCAAGCCTTTATGAACTTTTGCCAGGATTATTACACCAAATTGTAACTTATCTTCCCAACTCTCGTTTTTGTGTGTACCCCAAACCATCTTTGACACGTTTGCATAAATCTGAGCGTGTCACTTCCCCCTTAGAAGGTCTCCAGTGGCCCTTTGTAAACCTCATGACTGACTCCTGCCCACCTCTCCAGCCTCACCTTGTAACCTTCTTTCTAATTCCCTTGAGATTTTAGTCTTTGCCTGAACTGGCCCCACAAACCTTTACGTGCATGTTGAGTTTCAATTTAAGCCTTACATATCTGTCAAGCTTCCCCAGTTCCCTCAGGCCACTTAGATGCTCCTTGCACCTTGCCTTATATAGATTATACTATTTAGTTCTCATGATAGTTGTTTAAAGTGAGTAGTCTTTGTTTCCATTTTACAGGTAAGAAAAGTGAGGCTCAAAGAGCTTAAGTAATTTGCCTAAGGTCCCAGAGTAAGGCAGTAAGTGGTAAGCTGGGATTTGAATCCAGTTCTTTCCGTTTCAAGAACCTGAGCTCTTTCTGCAATGTGTTGCTCCATTGCTGTAGCTTCCGCTGGTACCTGTATTTACTTTCATTCTGGCATTCATCACGTTTACTGTGCTGGCAGTTCTCCATATCTGCTACATTCATTGGGGACACCAGCCCCCCTTTCTTCTTTGTATCTGCAAGGATTAGCACAGTGTCTGGATCATGGTAGGAAGTTAAGGATATTTACTGAGGATGAATGAAACAAACAACATGCAAACAATATATAAATTTTAACTATCTGTGAAGGAAAATATAACTTGATCTTTTCTGTATGGTGGTATGGGGAAGCAGAAGAAGGGGGAAACTAATGAGGGCCATTTGCTAGAGTAGAAGGGTTATTGGAGGACAACAGAAGGGTTGTGCAATCTCCAGAACCATCTTAAGACGGATTTAAAAATCAGCTGCTAAAAGAAGTCAGGAATGAATACCTAGATAATTTTATTAGATTTTTTGAATGTTTATACTGCCTAACATGCTTCCTTAGGTGAACTTATAATTAATTCTTACAAAGAAATGTGCAAGTTACAAAGGGGCATAGGAGAAATAGAAACAGGATGGAGTCTTGTAGTGTGGCTTCATATGAGACCATCAGTTTCTTTATTTGAAAATATTTTTATGTTAACAGTGGAAGTGACTTTTGTTAACATGGTGTAGTAGACTGAAGAATGTCCCACAGAGAAGATATCAGGGCCTGACTCCTGAAATCTGTAATGTTAAATTATTTAAAATAAAGGTCTTTGCAGATGTGATTAATTATCTTGAGATGAGGTGATTAAATGCAATCACACGTATCCTTATAAGAGAAAGGCAAAGGGAGATTAGACACACACACATGCACGTGAAGGCAATGTGAAGACTGAGGCAGAGTTTTTTTTGTTTTTGTTTGCATTACGCGGGCCTCTCACTGTTGTGGCCTCTCCCGTTGCGGAGCACAGGCTCCGGATGCGCAGGCTCAGCGGCCATGGCTCACGGGCCCAGCCGCTCCGCGGCACGTGGGATCTTCCCAGACCAGGGCACGAACCCGTGTCCCCTGCATCGGCAGGCAGACTCGCAACCACTGCGCCACCAGGGAAGCCCGAGGCAGAGTTTTGAGTGATGCAGCCACAAACCGAGGAATGCCGGCAGCTACCAGAAGCTGGTAGAGTCCAGGAACAAATTCTCCCCTAGAGCATCTGGAGGGAGTGTGGCCCTGCCAGAGGGAGCGGAGCCTGCTGCATCTTGATTTTGTCCCAATGCTACCGATTTTAGACTTCTGGCCTCTTGAACTATGAGAGAACAAGTTTCTGTGATTTTTAGTTTGTGGTAATTTTTTACAGCAGCCATAGGAAATTAGTATACACTGGGAAGCAGCAATCTGGGGGTGTGATAAACATGAGGCCCCATAAATAAAGAGCTCCTTTTTTTTTTTTGGTCACACCACATGGCATGTGGGATCTTCATTCCCCAATCAGGGATCGAACCCACACTCCCTGCAGTGGAAGCACGGGGTCTTAGCCCCTGGACCACCAGGGAGGTCCCAACAGAGAGCTCCTTTGGGTGGCTCTCCATCCTACTTCCCTTGGAAAGTGTTCTACTTTCATTTTCCAGGGGATCAAGGATGGAAAGTGTCTGCCTCCAGAACTATACTCCTGGACTTTGTGAGCTCTCTAGTAGTTCTTTTCTCTCTGGTGATCCTCTGATCTCCGGTATCCATCACAGTTCAGGCAAGGCATATATGCATTCCTTCTGGGTGCATATGGCTTTCACTGCCTGGTGGTGGAATGTGGGAGCACAGCTATATTTAGAGGAAGTCAGTTATAAGTGGGCAAGCTCATGGTACTTACTTAGGTTAGCATAAGTGTAAACCTTTAAATAGACTCAACTTTCTCGTTTTTGTGTCTATCATAAGAATAGGTTTGATTAGATAGCAGTTATGGTTCCTTCCAGCTCTAAAATCCTGTCAGTCTCTCCCTAGTCTAATTTGCTTTCAACCATGAACCTGTAGCTCTTTCTCACTGTGTAGCTGCTTCTACCTCCTGACTCAAGTTGAGCTCTCGGAGTAACTTAAGATGTCTCTCAGCTACTTAAGTTCCTAGAGAAGGAGGATTGTTTTTCTTTCTGGGTCTCAAATCCTAGTCAAGGCTTAAAAAACCCTTAGCTCTTGACTAATTTGGTGTCCCTGGATTCAGACTTTGAAATTTATTCAACTAGCCTTTCTTTGGTCCCCAGCACCTACATTTTACTCAGCATCTGTGAACAGAGCTTGATGAAGCCAGTCTGAATTCTCACAAACTTTCTTCTCTTGTTCACATTTTTTTCTCTTAATACTTTTTCTAGTATGTTACTTACTTTAGACCTTCCAGTCTTAATCAGGTCAACATATTTTCCCTTTTGTGAATCAATGATTTTCCCACATACACTCTGAGATCCTTCACAACCCTCATCTTTCCTCTCATTCCAACTTCTGATAGGGGTTTGGTACGTCCCCACTTCTCACAATGTCAAGGAGATCAGTTGGCCTAAGACCCTCATCTTTGCATCATTATGAGCCATCATTGGCATTCACCAGAATACCTGGGACACAATTTTCCTTGTAAACACATTTTGAGCACCTACTATAAGTCAGATATTTCATATAGGGTCAAGTTACACATTAGAATGAGTAAGATTCAATTCTCGTTTTAAGATGTCATTGTAATAGAGAAGGTAAGATGACTATTATGCAAATAATAAGATCAAGTGAATGCTGCTGAAATATTGATGGAAATAGCGCCAGATACAAAAGTCAGTAGAACCTGCTTCTGGTCCCTAATGGACACTTGCCATGAATGTGAATTTATGAACATCAGTTTTTTTCATATGACCAGTAGGTCTGTGGTAACACTATTTAGTTAGGCTGTTATATGGATTAAATGATGTAAATGCATGTGCAAGTACCCAGTATTATCTCTGGTATAGAATAGGAGATCAGTAAGAGATGGTTAAATTGAAATAATACTAGAGAAGAGGAGTTAAAGGAAGAAGAGATCACAAGAGGTTGAGTGGATCCAGAAGGGCTCTGTGGATGATGGAGCCTTTAATATAAGTCAGACTGGTGGCTCCTCAGGACAGAAACCTTCCAAATTACTTTGTTTTTAATTCTTAGTGTGCTACACTTAGACTGTGCTTCATATATATTGAATGAATGGATTTTGAAGGATGGGTAGGATTTCTGGAGGGTTGAGTTGGACTTGAAGAAAGGGCATTCTAGACAGAGGGCACAGCATGGACATGGGAAGGTGCAAGTCTTGTTGGCAGAACAATGGTCTAGTTTGATGGGAGTGTAGGGAAGTAGCAGAAGTAAGAGTAAAATGCAAGCTGGGAATTTGTATGGGTATTTAAAGGGTTTCCAATGTTAGAGAGGGAAGTTTGTACTTAATTCAGTCTGGTTACTTCATCCGCTCCGCGGCATGTGGGATCTTCCCGGACCGGGGCACGAACCCGTGTCCCCTGCATCGGCAGGCAGACTCTCAACCACTGCGCCACCAGGGAAGCCCCTGGTTACTTTTTAATTTCAATTTCTTCAGTCAAATTTTGGGGGAGGGATTTTTTTTTTTGTCATGCTTTATGGGTTATTGAAGGTTCACCATTATAATGATCATCTGTTGTGTTTCTATTTTTTGTTGGCAGGGTTGTAGGTAGTCCTTAGTAGGGATAAAGGGAAAATTTTTCTATATGCTAAAGAAAACAGATATAAAGAGACTGGTACTAAAAAGGAATAGAGAGGCAGTTAAGTTTTTCTTTGTTTATGCCCAAACTTTGTCTTTCTTAAATACTGTGCTAAACATTAATAACTTTCAAGTTTTTAGAAAATCATAAATTCAAGTCAAAGAAGCCAAACATACAAAAAGGAAGAATTCATCATGTTTGGTTGAATTGGCACTCTGCTTATTTTTTTTTTTTTTTTTTTTTTTTTTGCGGTACGTGGGCCTCTCACTGTCGTGGCCTCTCCCGTTGCGGAGCACAGGCTCCGGACGCGCAGGCTCAGCGGCCATGGCCGACGGGCCCAGCCTCTCCGCGGCATGTGGGATCTTCCCGGACCGGGGCACGAACCCGCGTCCCTTGCATCGGCAGGCGGACTCTCAACCACTGCGCCACCAGGGAAGCCCTGGCACTCTGCTTAGAACCACCAATAAGGGAATCAAATATATTTGAACCTATGATTTTCCATGTATTCTAGATTGTTTCAAGGAATAATGCAAAACAGTTTATAACTTTAGCCAGCTGTGTCCATAACTTATTTCATAATTAGATATTATGTTTCAAATATGAGTATCTCCCAGAGGGGTAATACTAATGTGCAGGAACAGCTGGGAGTGTACTGAGGTACCTGAAGAAGGGGAGAACCACAGAGAGGGTACTGAAGCCAAATCTAACTATAGTATTTCACTGCTTTGTGTATGATCTCAATTGTGAGTGCACAACTATTTTATGAAAAAAAAAGTGCTGCCAATTATGTTTAATGATCATCCTGCACTCTACATGATTTGGCCGTATTGGATTATCATTGCTTGGACATTTCTTGAATCTCTTCTGAGATATTTGGCATTTCCACCTGCTCTCAGTTGTATTGCTTGGCATGAGGTGGACAGTCCTTTGCCCGTATCATTGTAACAACATGCAACTCAAATTCCTCTACTTCCTGTTTAAATCTCATTTAAAAATTGATTGTTGCACCACAACAAAATAAGGAATTGTGGTCACTTGTCCAAAGGTAAATATTTGCTCCACTAACTTAAAATTTATCCTGCAACTCCATTTCCATGCCTATTTGTACAATGAATGTTTGTTTTGATGTCAAATCAGTAGAATCTTTTAAAGACATATAAAAATGCCAATTAAATTTAATGCTAACTATAAACAAAGCTCAGTTAAAGTGACAGCAGTGTGAACAGCTATGACCAAGTTTGTGTACATGCAATCATGCCATGAAAGCAACTTTGTGGAAGGCAATTATAAGGCCCCATTGATTATAAAACACAGTCCCAATTTAGAGATGTTAAAATATGAAGAAACTGTGCATTTTAGGAGCAATGAAATACACTTACTTTAAAACATGCCAGGGACCAATCTACCTCTTACTGAAGTATTGCCTCGATCACTAAAGATTAAATTAGTTGAGCCACTTCCTTTGTGGTTCTGGTTTCTTGAAATGTACTAACACGTGTCCTAAAACCGTAATGTAAATTTGTGACTGCAGTCATCTTACCAAAGGCTCCTCCAGGAGGGAGGCCAAAGCACTGAGCATCCATACTCCTGAACTCTCCTTCCCAAGTTAGTGGTTGTATGTTTACGTAGAGTCATCATAGGCATATTTGCCCTTGCTCCCTTCCACCCATAATATGCACCTGTTAGGAGTTATTTAATGGATGATTTAGTGCTTCTGTCTGACTTACTTCTTGCCTGATTTACTTCTTGATGATTCCTTATTTACTAAAGCATATCTTTTCATATACACACAGGAAAGCATGTGTTGAAATCATATAATTTGCTCTTCTTTTGTCAGTTTCATTCTTATTATTCTGAGCATGCTCATTTCAGGCCATCTCTGTACTAAGGAGTGTGCCCCACAGATAGATACGTGGGAAATCTGCCAAAAGAAATCAGACTGTCAGTCTCTCTGTCTTCCAGGCTGAAGGTTGATAGATACATGTGTTTTAGCAGCCTTCACTTTGAATTGAGCAGATTTCAAACTTTCCTCTCAGTAGTCTACCTGGAGTTTAATCTCCGAAGACTTTTATTTCATTGCTGATTTATTTGAAAGATGAATAGGTTTGAGTTTTACCCTATCCATTTTTCTCCAGTCTCTTACTGGTAAAATAGTCACTGAGTAGGAAGCTGTGAAAGAGGGTAAAGAAAAGCCCAATAAACCGGATAGTCCTGTAAAGTCTGTGAGAGAATGTGTAAGGAAAACACAGTAGTGGCTTTGGTTTCTGGCAGCCAAGGTCACTGAAGCATGGAGAGGACAACTGCAGCTTGGACCTGAATGTACTGATCCTTTGGATGTTCCCTTGGGGTAGAGGGGTTCTTGATTCCTGTTTTTGATCTTATGCCTATTACTGTCTCTGGAGGGTTGCTTGTGGTCTAATCTGCTGGGTGTGGTCTTATGGCTGGTTAAGTGATGACATGTGATAATGTTTAAAGCACCAAGCACAATGTTCAGTAAAAGTTAGACAAATCTTATTCCTATTCACATTTCATGATAATCTAATCCATCCAGTACACTTTAACATTTTTGACTAAGCATTAATGGAGCTGATACAATTAGCCAGCATTTGTGTTTTTTGTATTAAGAAAAACCCCAAAATATAAATTTAAGTGTAAAATCTGTTCGGTGGAGAAAAAGACTTATACTTTCAGAAGGAAATTCGTAAATCAGTGAGATTTCTTAAAACCTCCATGAGTGCTTTAAAGCTTAATATTTATTCTTCTTTTTGAAAAGAAATCTTCTAGTAAGTTGTTATTTACAAAAAATAAGTGGCATAGACCTTCTTTGCAAACTTTTAGAAACCAGACTTACTAAATCTCAGAAAGTCAAAGGACAACACTGTTTGGAATCATTTAAAATTATGATTTTAGGGCTTCCCTGGTGGCACAGTGGTTGAGAATCTGCCTGCCGATGCAGGGGACACAGGTTCGTGCCCCGGTCCGGGAAGATCCCACATGCCACGGAGCGGCTGGGCCCGTGAGCCATGGCCACTAAGCCTGCACCTCCGGAACCTGTGCTCCGCAACAGGAGAGGCCACAATGGTGAGAAGCCCGCGGACTGCAAAAAAAATAAAAAATAAAAATAAAATTATGATTTTAGAGTACTACAACATTTAAATGGGACTAAATGTTATTATTTATTAGATGGATGGCCTGAATTTTTTTTATTTGAGTCTTTGGGAGTGATAAAAATATTTTACGTCATGATCATGTAATAGTTGTACAATTATAAACATTTGTCAAAACTCATTGAATTGTACTCTTAAAATTGGTAGCTTTTTTTTTTTAAACATCTTTATTGGAGTATAATTGCTTTACAATGGTGTGTTAGTTTCTGCTGTATAACAAAGTGAATCAGCTATACGTATACATATATACCCATATCCCCTCCCTCTTGCATCTCCCTCCCACCCTCCCTAACCCACCCCTCTCGGTGGTCACAAAGAATAAAATTGGTAACTTTTATGGTATGTAAATTATACTTTAAAAATGCTGACCAAAAAAATTAAATATTTTGGTAATTAGAAAAGGACTGGCTGGAATTCCAAGGAAGGGAATTTCTATGGATAAACTATAACACCAAGGTCATAGATGGCAACAGAAATTATTATTATAATTAGAAGTCAAATGTAATGAAACTATTAAGAAAAATGATTTAGTGTCATTGTATTTTACATGCTTATTATACTTTCCAGTATGTCTCCCCAGTGACATTATAATCATTTGTATGTCTGGAGGTGGAATGGGATGGGGATGAGGGAGTGGGTGGTGGGTGTGCCTCACAGAAATGTGAAAAGAATGAAGAAGGTAAAAGGGGTAGAAAGTGGGGAGAATCATTCCCTCTACTCCTATCAATTCACTTACTATAATTATGTGCATATAATAAACATTTAATATATTTTGAAAGAATCATGTGTTAAAACTGTAATATAGAAGAAGCAGTTAAAATTGCTATTATTATGTAATTACTTGTTCTTTAAAATTGGGACTACATGCTTAAAATAACCAGAGCACAGAATCATAGCTTAGCTAAATCAATCCCTTATTTCAACTGTATAAATATTCTTGAAAATGATGGCAGAATCGATGCTGTTTGAGAGATTACTATTGATTACTACTACTCTTAAAATGACTGAATTGATTATGCCATGCTTTATCAGTTAATGGGACATCCATTTACCTTGATTTTCAAATACTAATTTAATAATATGTAATGGTTTTATTTGGGCAATTGTGTGCTCTCTAATCTGGTTTTTTAGACCTTAACTAAGCAGGTTATTACTTTGTACTGTTTCTCTGGAAAAAGTTTTCTTTCTTACCCATTTAAAAATAAAATATACCTACCAAGCATAGCCCTTTATATAAATAGATAGAAAAAACTCATCCATGAGTTTATTATTCAGTAATAATCACTGTTATTGTTTTAGTAGTTTCTTTCAGTCTTTTTTTCCCCTCTGTGCAGATGGGTTTCTTTGTTTGTTTTTGTTTCATTTGTTTACTTCTCTGTGAACTCTCTCTCTATAAAACTCTATGTTCACTTTTTGGTTATTGTTGCTTACTTTTTTTTTTTTTTAAAAGAGAAGGTGTACATTCTTTTTTTTTTATATAAATTTATTTATTTATTTTTGGTTGTGTTGGGTCTTCATTTCTGTGTGAGGGCTTTCTCTAGTTGCGTCATCGCGGTGCACGGGCCTCTCAGTGTCACGGCCTCTCTTGTTGAAGGGCACAGCTTCCAGACGCGCAGGCTCAGTAGCTGTGGTGCATGGGCCCAGTTGCCCCGTGGCATGTGGGATCCTCCCAGACCAGGTCTTGAACCCATGTCCCCTTCATTGGCAGGCAGATTCTCAACCACTATGCCACCAGGGAAGCCCTGTTGCTTACTTTTATGACATGAATTTTTACATGTTAGTTCCCTTTCACAAATATATTTTCAGTGGTTGCATTCAATTTAAAATATACCATACTTTACTTCCCTGACAGTCCACTTTCTTATACTTTATTATGCATAATTGGATAGGGAAATACACTGCTTTTCAATGGAAGAAAATTTTTATTTGCTTCAACTTTTATATTATAACTTTAAAGCAGCAGATAAACTACCAAGTTTTATAACATTTAGATATCAAAGTTCAAACTACTGAATTTTAAATAATCCCAGAGAATTATATAATCAAAAAGATGTGTTCTTATTCTACTTTTAAAATGTTTCCTTTAGATTTTTAATGATTTGATGATTTACATACATTTTAATGGCAAACTTAGAAGGTTTTATATATAATACACCTTCTATCTTCTTGATGTCTCTTGATTTTCTTCTTATAGTCTCTTCAAATAGCCATAAAAGTCTAATATGTTGTATTATTCATCTTTGTGATAATCTAGCCTTGGGCTTTGAGTTTCTCTCTTAAGATGAGGTCCTCGATTTACCACTTTTACACACCTTGTGGGTTTCCTACTCCTTAATCCACTCCAGTTGACAGCTCAAAACCACTTCCTCTTTAAAGTTTGCCTCATTTCCTGTGTATTCATTTCCCTGACTTTGGTTGGCAGGTGTTATTTATTTAAAGCCTTAATAACAAATATATATAGATTTTTTTTCTAGCCCTGGGTAACTGAGAGAAGACTTTCATCTCTTTCCCTCCTAAAGGAAGTTCTTTCAATCTGAAAATTATTTTTGAGTATGTTTGGTTAAATTTTTTTTTTTGGTTATTGTTTAGTTTTCTTTTATTTGTTTGTTTATCTGGAGATTTTTAAAGAGCCTGTGACTCATAGAAGGCATTGTGTGTAGAGAGATATATTTTATACTCATTACCTAGGATGTTTGCAGAATTTCCCTCTACCCCAGGGAGTCAATATGCAGCTGCTCTTTATTCCTCACCTGTTGCCATTACCCAAATATAGACAAGTCCAAAGCACCATAGAAACCTTTCATGGAAAACAGCAGAACAGATGACAGAGGAGCTCACTTCTTTTCTTCTTAAAGGTCTCTATTTTAAAATTATTTCCAGCATAAATTTGGGGTTTTTTTCCAATAAGAAGTGAATTTCGAATATTCACACTGTTTAAACTTGATTGCCCCCCCACCTTCATGCTGAATGGGATTAAATCAACTAAGTATTTTTGTGCCACCTAAGCATGGTCTTAATCCAAATTTCTACCTCACAACTTTCTTTGTAAATGTGTAGCTTTGATGATTTGTTCCCAGTAGAGCAGTAAACTTCAGATCAGATTTGGAGAAAAGGAATAAAATGCTCCCTCTGTGAGCTCCTCTTCTGGAGCCCCAGGCTGTGGGGAGCAGATCAGCCTGATTCATCAGGTCAGGACAGTCCAGTTTGTACCAGCTATCTAAACACTTAAGATTACTGATTTTGTTTGTTTGCAATTTGTCTCGTACTAAATCCCTGCATAGCTAAACATATTGCTTTAGAATGACTCTTTCCGACAAATTATTATTTAAATGAAGGCTTCCGCGTCCTCTAACGAAGGCAAAATAAGCCCACAGTATGCAAGAAACAGAACAGTTTTGGAATGGAGCTTTCTAAAGAATTCTAGAAGTACTTACAAGTTTAAATGTTGGTGTAAATGTTCCATTTGTTTGCCAAATTAATTTTCTACTTGCTTTTTCCTTAGTCCTGTGGTGATGGATTTGGGGAGGATGGGCAGAAAATGCATTCAAAATAGAGCTTATATCTACAATATCCATTCCTCAGATATTTATCGAGGCATACATGCCTGGTACTAACCTCTCTAGGCGCTCAGGAGTTTTCACTGAGCTGCTGTACTGGCGAAAGAGGGGATGTAAACAATTAACTACACTATAGTGGAAAGGGGCAAACTGGGGGTTCAATTTGGGTTGTAAATATACAAAAGGGCGCAATTAATTCTGACTGAGGTGGTAGGTGGAGGAAAGTCATGAGAAGCTTCAGGGTAGGTTTTCAATTTGACTTGGAAGATGAATAGGGGTTTGGACCTACGGGTTCCAAGAAGAGCGAACGGTAGAACCAAAGGGTCAGAGGTGCGCATGTTCAACAGCAGCGGGGAACGTGGTGGAGCCAGTGCACACTGTGCTCTGTGGCTAGAGTAGAGCCTGGAGAGGAGGGCTGGGGACAACTTGAGAAAGGCCTGAAGAGCCCAAGATAGTTCTGACCAGGGGAGGGGTCTGATCACTCACGAACTTTTCATGACCTTACCTTTGTTGGTGGTGTGAAAAACAGATTTGAAAAGGGAGAGGTCAGAGGGAGGAGACAAGATAGGAGCCCAAGAATTGTTCTTGCAGGAGATGAGGGTCTGAGCAATCACTGGTAGCAGGGCTGCAACTGGGAGTGATTCCTGAGTTCAAATGGGAAGGATCTGGTGTCTATAGCACCAAAAGGAGGAAAGGATGACTGAGATTTCTACTGCAGGCACCCAGGTAATGGTGGATCTGTTAAGTGACATAGGAAGCAAGTTTGAAGTGCCTCTAAGGATGTCCATGTGGAGTCTTTAGGAGGAGACAGTTGGCAATATATGACAGTGTTCAGGAGAGGGTGGGATGATAGACGTACATGAGGGAGTCATCAAGGTGTATAGCCTGTGGTTTGGGGTTGTGTTTCTAAGGGGGAAAGTGACTGATTAAGAAGTAGATAGGAGGTGAGGGATTTGGAAGTGGATTTTTTGCTTTGGTTTGCTTTTGTTTCAGGACTTGAGCACATTTGTGGGCTTAGAGGCAAAAACCAGTGGAGAGGAAGATAATGACAATGCAAGAAAAAGGACACAGTTGATGGGGTAAGAGTTTGGAGGAAGAAGTTGGGATGTCTTCCTTTGAGACAGGCGGGAAGGAGGAAAGTATATTTGACAACGAGATGTGCTTGGAAGTGGATACGAGAGAAATGACACTTGTTATCTCTATTTTCTTAAAAAAAGGAAGTCTGAGAGTAAAGGGAAATTGGAGGAGGGAGTGAGGATACTGATGAAGATGCAATAGCTGCCGTGGAGAGTAGAAGAGGCAGTCACCAAGGATGAGAAAGGGTCTGCTGAATAGTGATGCGTCCAGCCCAGACTGGAGCTCATTTGTTTGTAGTGGAGCCAAATGCACGGCTTTGTGATGTCTTCTGTGTTGCTGGGAAGGCTGCAAGAAGCAGCCGGAGAAAGTGGGCAGAGGAGCTGATCCAGGGCTAGGAACTGATGTGGCAGATTTTGAAGATAGTTAGGGGTAAGAAATTAAAGGTGTTCCTGACTGTGGTATTAAAGGATAAATCATGGTATCCCAGAGTGCTAGGATAGGTAGTGCAAGAAGTTAAGCTTGGAGGCATCCTAGGGGTTGGGAGAATCAGGACAGGCAAGTGCCTCAAGGGTGGGAGGTGAATAGTAGAATACTAGGTTTAAACAAAGAAAGAGAGAGAGACAGAAAGAGAATATGAATGAGGAAGAAGGAATAGAGGATGTTGTGGGCAAAAGAGTAGTGTTTTCATACTTAGCCAGTTCATTCATTCAATAGAAATATTTATTTTTGTTATATTATTATAATATAAAATATTAATATTTTGTTATTATATTAGATGGAACAAACAACCTCCAATCTTATCTTGGAAATTAAATATTTTACTTAAAAAATGCCTCATTTTAAAGCTTTTGACCAAATTATATATAATTTATTTGGTTTTTTAACATAAATCAATTATTTTAAAGGGATAAAGAAGAATTAATGAATTCTTTTACATTTTTGCTCAGAGCTAGGTTATCTCCCATCTACTGTAGTAGTAAAAGTCAAAATTTGCAGTTAGCCTAAATTATCATTTACACGTTACAATTAAAGTGAAATTTAAAATGGAAATGTAAGTGAAGTTCCCAACCTGAGCTTCTTTTAGCTTTACACATATATATTTATTTACCACATTGCAGCTAAGAACTTCCCCAAATTACCATCTTTTATTCCTGTTTCTGTATATCTACTATAAAGCAGACCCAATGGTATCTATTTATACTATTCCAGATCAGTCTCCTTGATGAGAAAAGCCCACAGAGCAATAATAGACACGTTTATTAGCTTATGATGTTTCTTCTACAAATAACAAACTTTCTTGTACTCGTTGTATCTTTTATTAGGAGAGCTTCAAGTACTCTGAAAGAATGTCATTATGTTCCCTTAAGGAAAGTAAATGAGCAGATGAATTCCACATCTGCAAAATGGGAATGTTCACAGATTTCTGGAACTGTATTGAAATTTCAGAATTCCCTTTGGTGGTTATGTAATATATTCATTGAAACAGCAACAAATTTAGGAATGGACTAGAATGCAGGCTGTTTGACAAAAAACCATCCTTTAATCCTACTGAGATCCTTCTTTTTTCTATTTCATGAGGTTAACAACTTTGACATTAAAGAAACTTTTTGCTATAAAAGATTTTTCTTTCAATTTTTCTCTTTCCCCCAGCCCTCTTTTACATCTGTTTTTCAAATTATCTTGGTGGTATAATTACATATTAGTTTTCTCTTACCTTCCCATTCCAACTTCCTTCACCAAATTTCCAAGATAATTTACCCCATCAAATAGTGTCAAGATCATCCAGCCTTAAAGCTACCATTAAGAGATTCATTGCTTATATTATTCTATTCCTTTCCATTTCAACAAACAAAGGAAAACTGATAAAGTGCCCTCAGCCTTCTGGACTATCCCCCACCCCTAGAAGTACTACACTGTCTTACCATATGTCAGAGAGCTTTGAATTGGGTGCTGTAGGGGAGGGGAAAAAAAGCAGCAACTTTCCTCTACCCTGTTAAATTCGGTGGCTGGGATCTATGATTTAAACTGACAAGAGAGAATAACAGGAGAAAAAATAGTTTATTTAAGCATGCAATTCACATACATTCAACTCAGTATTGAGTATCAGATGGGTAGTTAGAATTTGGGGCTTTTATACCACCTTAACAAAGGGTGATACATTTGTGGAGAAGTGACAAGACAAAGGAAAAGGGATTTGGGCTTCTAGGGCAGTAAATTGTGGGAAGGTAAATATATGGGGGAAAATAATGAAAGTTAAGGTTTATTTTATTTTTTATAAATTTATATATTTTTGGCTGCGTTGGGTCTTCGTTGCTGGACACGGGTTTTCTCTAGTTGCGGCGAGCAGGGGCTACTCTTCATTGCGGTGTGTGGACTTCTCATTGCCCTCTTGGTTGCGGTGCGCCAGCTTCAATAGTTGAGTCATGTGGGCTCTAGAGTGCAGGCTCAGTAGTTGTGGTGCATGGGCTTGGTTGCTCCACAGCATGTGGGATCTTCCCGGACCAGGGCTCGAACCTGTGTCCCTTGCATTGGCAGGTAGATTCTTAACCACTGCACTACCAGGGAAGTCCCAAGGTTTATCTTAGTAAGGTTTGTTTGTACAGACCCATTTTGGTGCTAACTTTCTTTCTCCAGTGATAATGGTTGTCTTCTCCCTCTTGTATGGGAGATGCGAAGGGGAACACATTCACAAAGGGAAATTTATGTCCTGCTTTTAGGTGGATAGGGGAAGGGAAAAGAGCTCTTTCTGTGTTTGCTGCTTCTTAATTGCTTTCAGCTCAAAATAATCCTTATGTCAAAGTAGCATATTTTTTTGTTGCATATTCTGATCCCCTTCAGTACTTTAGATATTAGTGAGAGCATGTGTTTATACAACAAACTGACTTCTCCAGAACCGGATTCGTCTCTCTCTGGGATGTGTACTGTGCAGGCATCCATATCTACTCTTCATTATAATGCTATTATTAAATACCAAACTCGTCTGATCATAGGAATCAACTGGAAGAAGATATTGAAGGTACAGGATCTCTAGCCTTTCTTTTTTTTTTTAAATTTATTTATTTTAATTTATTTATTTTTGGCTGTATTGGGTCTTCGTTTCTGTGCGTGGGCTCTTTCTAGCTGCGGCGAGCAGGGGCCACTCTTCATCGCATTGCGCGGGCCTCTTACTGTCGTGGCCTCTCTTGTTGCGGAGCACAGGCTCCAGACGTGCAGGCTCAGTAGCTGTGGCTCATGGGCCCAGTTGCCCCGTGGCATGTGGGATCTTCCCAGACCAGGTCTTGAACCCATGTCCCCTTCATTGGCAGGCAGATTCTCAACCACTGCGCCACCAGGGAAGCCCTAGCCTTTGTTGAGTACATTCCAATTCAGTAGGTCTGATGTAGGAAATGGAATTTTCTGTTTGTTTGTTTGTTTGTTGTTGTTTTAATCAGGCAGCCTAGAAGAATCTTATGACCAGAAAGATGAAGGAAAACACTGAGATGGGTGGTTTTTAATCCCCATTTTGAGATGAAGACATGAAGGTTTTCTAGAGCTGCAGTACTCTTGGTAGCCACTAGCCACGGTTATTCAAATTAAAGTTAACTATAGGTAACTGAAATATTACTCAGTTTCTCAGTCACACTAGCTACATTTCAAGTAATCAGTAGCCTCATGTGACTAGTAGCTACCATACTACGTAGAACAGATGTAGGATATCTTCATCGTAGCAGAAATTGCTATTAAATGACACTGCCCTAGAGATAAAGTAACTTGCCTATGGTCATATAATGAATAAGAGGTGGAACCATCTTAATGGGTATTGGATGCACACCTCTCTGAAACAGAATTTTTGGCCCCTGTAAGTCCAGCCTCGTTCAGGAGAATCTGCCCAAGGGAAAGGCTTGAGGATCTGCTCAGTGCTGAGACTGAGCCAGCTTTCTTCAGATGTATCTGAAACCCCAGAAGTCTCTCATTTAGGGCGTAAGTTCTGAAACCAAATGAGCCCTCTGAGTTCTTGATGTAAATCTCAAATGGTGACATATTTGGGGGACTGCGGACAGATGACAGCCACTAATCTGATTACACAATAAGTCAAATTTGCATCCATAGGAGCCATCCACCTCTGATCTACATTCAGTCAACCACAGAAGTTCATCTTGTTCAAGAGAGAATCTCCTTTTAAAGTGTTTCCCTTTTGCAAAGTGGAAGTAACAGTTTCTCTTCTCATATCTAGATAGTCCTTCATGTACTCCAAACGTTTTAATTATAAGTCAGTGATTTGGATTTAGGAAGGCCTTTTCCTGTCGTAACAACGTTATAACTGTTAGTTTGGTTTCCAGGCTGGCCTACAAGAATCTGCAATGTATAGAAAAGAAATGGATGCACCTAAATTGTAATAAGGAAGTATAAAAGCAGTGTTAGTTACATATACCTACCATTTACCACACTTCT
Organism: Kogia breviceps; assembly: GCF_026419965.1. Lineage (NCBI taxonomy): Eukaryota > Metazoa > Chordata > Mammalia > Artiodactyla > Physeteridae > Kogia > Kogia breviceps. The sequence continues at coordinate 26,986,623 of NC_081310.1, read as the reverse complement.
TTTCTGAGACTGTACAGTGTACATTTTAATGTACATTCTTGCACAGGTACAAAAGACACATATAAGATGATTCATTACCACATTGCTTACACGAGACAGAGGAAACTGTCCAAGTATCCATCAGTAGAGGACTGAATAGACTGATGGTTCTAAACTTCACTGTGTATCAGAATCACTTGTAGGACTTGCTAAAACACAGTTTGCTGGGCCTCACCCCTTGAATTTCTGATTCAGTAGGTCTGGGGCTGGGCCTGAGAATTTGCCTTTCTAACAAGTTTCTTAGTGATGTTGATGAGGCTGGTCTAGGGCCCACACTTCAAGAATCATCAAATTAAATAACTAGTTTATCCATATAATGGAATACCATGCAAAAGTTAAAAAAAGGAATGAGGACACTTTCTGTCTATTGATATTGAAAAGTCTTCAGGATATGCTGTTAAATGAAAAAGCAAGTTTCAAAGCAGTGTATAAATATGCTAACCTTTGCATCATACATAGGTAAAAATCAGAATACACACACACACACACACACAAAAGATGTATAAGAAACTAATAAAAGTGATTGCATTTAAGAGAAGTGGAAATGGAATGGACAAGGATGGGGTGGGAGGAAGATATTTCAAAGTATATCTTTTATATTACTTTTATTTTTGAACTATATGAATATTACCTATTTAATAAAATAAACACAATTAAAAATAAAATGAATGAAAGATAAAAAAGAAATCATTCAAGGTCAGTGATTCTCAATAGGGACTAGAAGGGCCATTTCACAATTTTTTTAATGGCACTCTTTCAAATATTTGCTACTAATTATTGAGGGCTTATAATGTACCAGGCACTTTGCCAGGTTTCACATGAATTATTCCTTTGATCCTCAGAATTCTGCTATTTCTGAGATGTGCAAGATTCAAAACAATTCGATTTCTACTTTTGCCCAAACTATAAGCATTTCTTCTCTGCTTTAATGTTCACATCTGTAAAATAGGTATATTAGATAAGTTAATAACATAAAGGATTTAGGATGCTAACTATTATTATTTTCTTAGCGCTCGTATACTTCTTTGAACATTATTTTAGCTCTTCCTACACACTCTCATAAGCACCTGGCTGTCATACCTTCTGCACTTAGGAGGGTAGAACAAGGATCCCTTCTATGGGGCACACCAGGCTCAAGGATCTCATTTTGGGAGATAATCTAGTTGTACAACAATAGATGCCCTAGAACTCGATATAATGTCAAAGGGAGTGCAAAGTTCATAGCTGATAATCTCATCATCTCCACTCCACTCCACTCACCAAAAACCTAAAAACTCTTAAATGGTCCAGTCAAGTATCCCTCCTTTATGAAGCCAGCAACCATGTTGGGTTTTTTTTTTTTGCGGTACGTGGGCCTCTCTCTGTTGTGGCCTCTCCCGTTGCGGAGCACAGGCTCCGGACGCGCAGGCTCAGCGGCCACGGCTCACGGGCCCAGCCGCTCCGCGGCATGTGGGATCTTCCCGGACCGGGGCAGGAACCCGTGTCCCTTGCATCGGCAGGCGGACTCTCAACCACTGTGCCACCAGGGAAGCCCCAGAAACCCTGTTTTTGATGCTTTTCTTTTAATGCTTCTCATAGTCTTCCTTATGTCATAGTCATTTGAATACAACTTATTTCTCTTTTTTAGGCTGTATGCTCCTTGACCTCATGGACTCTTACTTGGCTTTAACAGTTGTAGTACCTGGGAAGGACCTTAAGTATAAAAGGAGCTAATTATTTATCGGATTGAATTGGAAAGGCAATTGCAAGTGTAAAATGCAATTACTCTTTAGCCTAATGATACAGGGATAGACAATAGACAAATGGATCAGAGTAGAGGGTGCAAAAACAACCCATGATATGTATGGGAGCTTGATATATATCATTTGTGGTTATACATATTGGGAGAAATGTGGACTATTCAATATATAGTGCTGGAATAATTAGTTATCTGTAGGGAAAAGTATGGATTCCTAAATCATATTCTACACAAAAGTTAATTCCAGGTTGTAAAAGCTTAATGCTAAAGCACTTTTAGAAGAAAATATAGGAAGACATCCTTATAAAGAAAATAGTCAGGAAGGATTTCTTAAACCAGACCCTAAAATTACAAAGCAGAGAGGATAGGATAGTTAAATTTGACTTCATTAAACTTTAAAACTTTTGTTCAACACTATAATCAATGGGAAAAGGCAAGCCACAGACTGGGAAAAAACAACTGCAATGTTTATATCTGAGAAGGATTCACACCTAAAATTGATAAACAATGCCGGCACATCAGTAAGAATACATATGGAGAGAAGGTGTGAATTCACAGAATAAAAAACCTGAATGGCAATAAATGTATGAAAAGATGCTCAACTCACTAGTCATCTGACAAGTGTAAATTAAGGCACCATTTTTTCACATATCAAAATAGACAAAGATGTGTAGTGGGACAATACCTAGAGTTTCTGATGAAGTGCAAGGAGGAAACTCTCGTACTCAGCTGGTGGGATATTAATTCCACAGTCACTCTGGAGAGAAGTTTGGCAATACCAAGTCAGGTGAAGATGCTCACATTTTGCTCCAGAATTCTACACTCACCGCTAGAGAAACCCTTGTGTATTTGCACCGTAAATATTCACACTAGCATTGGTTATAAGAGCAAAGCAAGAGGAAACAAGTGAGAGGCCCATCAACAAGGAGATAAATTGTAGTATGTGTTAGAAGTAGAGATAGCAGTTTAAATGAATAAGCTAGAATTAAATACCTTATATATATGTATATATATATGTATATATATGTATATGTATATGACATATATATATGTATATGACATATGTATATATGTATATACATATGTATGTATATGTATATATATGTATATGACATATGATGTCTATCTATCTGCCATAATATGGGTGAAGAAAACAAGCTGCAGAATGACAGGTAGAATCAAGTTTGAGAATATGCCTAACAATACTATTAGTTTCATATGGATACCTACGCATGTTTGTAAGAGAATAAAATGCCTTAAAGGAATAAATATCACTTTGAGCATAGTGGTGCCTAGTGTTGTGAGGCAGGGTAAAGGGAGCTACCAATGTAGCTGTAGTGCTTGTTTGTTTGCTTTTTGTTTTTCAAGGTTACTTGTTTTCTCAAGATGTAACATTTTGACAACTGTATCAAATTTCAAAAAGATAAATAAAAACCATAGGTAAAGTTGCTTAAATTATAAAGTGTATTCTTTGTAGCATTTACTGTGTATTAGGTATTCAATTAAAATTCAGTTTATAAATCCCTGATCCTAGTATTTTTTTTGGAGAGAACACAGTATGACTGATTTATAAATTTGACCACACAAAACTATATACACTCTTATTTCTCCTCAAGTACATCTATACATACGTAAAGTAATGAAAAGGCAAAGAGCCACTTTGTTAAAAAACTCCAATTCTTTGTTTGAAAGATTGCAGTCAAAATCAGGAGTAAAAATTCTCTGATCCTACTGTGTAAATCAAAGGACTCAGATAATTTGAGATAAAGTAAATGGCTAAAAGGTCTACATATATTTTCAGATGCATGGGAAATGAAATAATTGCAAAGTAAGGTCATTAGCATACCCCTTTTTACCTCTTAAATTTTTTTCATTTACTTCACTGAAGACACAGTGAAATATGTTTCATAGACTGTGAAAAATGTGTACTACTGTTGCAAGGGTGTATTTGCAAGCATTCCTCAGTGTGGATCTTTCTCATCAACATGGAAATATGGTCAAATATGCCCTGTCTTAAGAGTTAGAAAGAAATGCCTTCCCTTCATTTTATATCCCTCTATAGATAATACCCAATTTCTCTACTCCGGTTAATTAATAAGGTACTTGGACATATGTTCTACTTTCACTGGAAACACTTTATGATTCTCCTGCCTTTTCTTTCTTCTTCTTTTTTTTTTTTTTTGTCATACAACAGCAGAAATTTATTCTCTTACAGTTCTGAAGGCTAGAAGTCCAAAGTCAAGGTTTCAATAGGGCTATGATCTTTGAAGGCTCTGGGGAAGAATCCTTCCTTGCCTTTTCTTAGCTTCTGCTGGCTGCTGGCAATCCTTGATGCTGTTTTTATTTTACATCTTTATTGGAGTATAATTGCTTTATGATGTTGTGTTAGTTTCTGCTGTATAACAAAGTGAATCAGCTATACATAAACATATGTCCCCTTATCCCCTCTCTCTTGAGCCTCCCTCCCACCCTCCCTATCCCACGCCTCTAGATGGTCACAAAGCTGATCTCCCTGTGCTATGTGGCTGCTTCCCACTAGCTACTTTACATTTGGTAGTGTATATATGTCACTGCTACTCTATCACTTCGTCCCAGCTTCCCTTCCCCCCCAACCCCCGTGTCCTCAAGTCCATCCTCTACGTCTGCATCTTTGTTCCTGCCCTGCCACTAGGTTCATTAGAACCTTTTTTTTTTTTTTAGATTCCACATATATGTGTTAGCATACGGTATTTGTTTTTCTCTAGCTGTAGTGTTTTGTTTAAAATTTTTTTTTGAGGTAAATATGGGGTAATGGTAAAATTTATTTAGATGGATAGTGGGAATATATGTTACTCACTTTATTGTTCATTATGGGAAAAGGCAAGCCACAGACTGGGAAAAAACAACTGCAATGGTTCATAATTGAAATATACACATATACAAAACCCTTGTTATTAGTGGTCTATGATTCAACATACCTCATCTCTAGCCTCAGATAAAGTAGAATATAGAGAAGAGATGAGAGAAACTTTGTTAAAGACATTTCGAATATCCTACAGATTATGGGGTTGGTCCATAGCAGTAAGTTTTAACCTTGATTTGGTGCAAAACAGATTCTTAATCAGCAAATAAGAAAATCTACCTAGGGCTTCCCTGGTGGCGCAGTGTTTGCCAGTCCGCCTGCCAATGCAGGGGATACGGGTTCGTGCCCCGGTCCGGGAAGATCCCAAATGCCGCAGAGCGGCTGGGCCCATGAGCCATGGCCGCTGAGCCTGTGCTTCTGGAGCCTGTGCTCCTCAACGGAAGAGGCCGCAGCAGTGAGAGGCCTGCATACTGCAAAAAAAAAAAAAAAAAAAAAAAAAAGAAAAAGAAAATCTACCTAATTAGTGTATTTCCCAGGGAGCTTTATGGTATTAGCCAATAGAGACTGCAGCTTTAATTGAGACAGTGATACCACTTAATTGGAACACCTGAATAGGATTAAGGGGTACTCAGATAAGGTCAGCTTGTTCCTCCTGTACCCAGAGCTTTGCTGGGTCTCTGCCTTCTTGCTGGCAACCTCTGCCAATTGGATGAAGCTGAGCCAAATGCTTTTACTGTCCTTCATAAATCAGTTAATGGAATGTTTTAAATACAGATTCCATGTGTTTCAGAGAGTATTCTGAAACACACTGGCTTCCAGATTCTACTGAAAAATTTAGAACTCATTACATTGAAGCCCTAGACATTTTCATTACTTTTAACTTGTTGACCCAACAATTTAATATACATTTAATGAAATAAATTGATACTTTTGTGAGGATTCAATAATGTATTTCAATTGATTATATCTGTATTAGGGTGAGAAAGAGAGAGAGACAGGAGAGATGTTTTAAATCAGGAATCGACTCACACAATTCTGGAGACTAATGCATCCCAAGATCTGAGGGCAGCAAACTGGACACCCAGAAGAGCTGATGTTGTAGCTCCAGTTTGAAAGCTGGCAGCCTAGAGATCCAAGAAGAGCCCTTTCAGTCTTAAGTCCAGGGGCCAGCAAAGACAAATGTCCCAGCTCAAAAGTTAGGCAGGAGGAAATTCCCTCTTATGCAGCCTTTTTGTTCTATTTAGGCCTTTAACTGATTGGATAAGGTCCACCCACATTGGGGAGGACAATATTCATTACTCAGTTTACCTATTCAGATACTAACCTCGTCCAGAAACACCCTCAAAGACACCCTCCTGAATAATTGAGCATATATCTGGGCATCTCATGGCCCACTAAAGTGGACACATAAGATTAACCATAACAACATCTTTTTACCTAAATTTAAGATCATTTCACAAGACTTCTTGACAATGTGGTTTTTATTACGAAAGAGTACTTACATTCCTCCATTAATAAAAAGGGAGTGCTTGAATTCCTCCATAAAAATCAGTGTAGTCTTAGTAGAGAGAAAAACTTTGTTAAAAACACGGACAATGATCTTTAAAATTTTTCATAAGTGTTCTTTTACTAACTAGTTTTGTGACCGTGGGCCAATTAATTTCTTGATCTGAAAATAGGAAAAGGTTGGAAATGACCCTTATGATCCCATCCAGCTCTAGAAGTCTGTAATCTTTGCTCTTTTCATCAATATATGAAAGTTGGAATGTGACTGACATTGGCATGTCTGCTTCTGTCCAGATGAACTCAAGTTGCTTTTGTATGGGTGTTGTGGAAGGTAGTCTCAGTTATTTACAGTTCTACTTCGTATCTAACCGCCTTGGTGCATATGAATTACCTGTGAGGCTTGGACTGCAAGCAGAGCTAATTGTATGAGGTTCTACCACATTTATAAAGCACCATGAGAATTCACTTCATGGAAGAGCAATTCCCATAGTAAAAATGACTATGTAAAGTGACTTTAAATAGACTGGTACTATTTAGATAGTACTGTTGGGGTTTTTGGTGGGGTTTTTCTGTTTCTGTTTTTAGAGCCTCACATACAATAGCTTTTAGTTAATTTTTCTCTAGCATACATTAACTCAGGAATTTTTTTATTTTTTATTTTTTTTGCGGTATGCGGACCTCTCACTGTTGTGGCCTCTCCCGTTGCGGGGCACAGGCTCCGGATGCGCAGGCTCAGCGGCCATGGCTCACGGGCCCAGCTGCTCCGCGGCATGTGGGATCTTCCCGGACCGGGGCACGAACCCGTGTCCCCTGCATCGGCAGGCAGATTCTCAACCACTGCGCCACCAGGGAAGCCCTAACTCAGGAATTTTTAAATTTAGTGATTAACTGATATACTGGCTGGCAATCATTAGGTTGTCAAAAAAGCAAAATTGAAGGTGTTTGAGTTATCATCAAGAAAATTGTATTCAGAGGACTCAGTGCCTGACTGAATCAAGTGGACAGGGGTCAGAACCAGTTTGGCAGTTCTGAAATTTGTGTGAGGATAAGTTAGAGCATGCTAAAATAGTTTTCCCTAATGAGTACTTTATCTAGCTTGTAAATGGTTTCAAAAAGTTAGCTGGCCTGCAGAAATGTTGAATAGTTTATGAAGCTTTCCTGGACTTTCCCAAACCTAGCAATGCCACCTTTCATTTTATAGCAAAGTCCACTCCTTCTTATTGTTACCTGTCTCCCCGGACTAACAAAGCACAAGCATATCTGGGTCCCAAAGATAGTTTTCTTGAATTTTTTCTTTTTTTTTTTTTTACATTAATAGCATAAATTCGTGAAGAGAAGAAGTGAAAACTGTAACAGAAAGCATTTCAGACAAACATACTTCTGTGCAGAAAGAAGAAAAGTGGAATAAAATAAGAAAAAAGAAAGGACATAGTTAGGAAAATAAAAGGGAATCTGAAGGAGACACCAGAGAACCTATTATGTTGGAAGGGGAATCATTTAGTAACATTCCTAAGCTTGTTGCTTCGTTTAAGTCTGGCCTGACTTCTATTAATGTGCATGTTGTATTCATTTGCATGGCTGCAATCTCAAAGCAAAGATTATCTTCAGGATTTTGGAATAATCTGAGAGCCTCTGATAAAATATGTGCAAAAACTTTAATAACCATAATTAGACTCAAAAAGAGCAAAGGGAAGTTCATTTTTTCAGTTTCTGCATTTCAGTTTTATATTTTCTTCAAAACCAAAAAAGATTGTTTAGTGGGCAAAATATTAGTATTCTTTCTAAATTCATAGTTCTTGTGATGCTTTCTGAAAAAGTAGCTGTATCAGATTGGTTTAATTTTCTTTTTCACACTCTTCCCTCTCCTTTTTTTTTAAAAATAAAAAAAGACAGCCAATCTGCAACTTCCTTAGGGGAAATTAGACAATTTAGAGAAGTAGCAAAATAAACATGATTTATTCTCATCAAATGTGTCATGAGGAAATTGGAGGCATGCTGTGAAGTAATGACAAAATAATCTTGAAAATTTCCAAGCACTTTTCCCAAATGAAATGGAAGAAAATTTAAAGTTAGCTTCCATCTAATTATGGCTAAAGAAAAATGTGTGCATAAAAGTACAGGCATATGTATTTTTCTAACACTGCAGTTGGTTTCTTCCCCTAAAAAAGAGGAAACCAGACTTAAGGTCCTACAGGTTCTAAAAATCTGTTCTCTTGAAAAGCTGACCACAGTAGGATTTTTATTTTTCCATAGAGTCAAGGTAGTGAGGATTGTAACATAATATGGTAGTGTGTTTTTCCTCCCATAGATAGCTCCTCCCATTTCTCTTATATTGACTTGTCAAAGTATTGTTCTACTAAATACGTAGTGCAGATGGGAACCTTAATTCATTTCAGTGTCTGTGATCATTTGTAGAAAACACTGTTTTTGCTTCTGCCTCACCAACTGGAGCTGGTGCCTGGCCCCTTACGTAGCATCTGTAAGTACATGTGGACTCCCTGAATGCCTTAATGGGCTAAGCTTTGTGGCTATATTAAAGATAATACACCTGCTTTTAGAATAGGGATTGAAAAAAATGAGGGTCTCTAGCAGTCCAAGGGCAAGTACACTCAGAGTTTAGGATTTCTATGAGTGTAAGTTTTGGAAACAAGGAAAGTGTTTTATTGTTCGTTCCTAAGCATATCTGCTTTCTATCCAGATGCTTTCTGAGTCTGGGGATGGTCCTGGCGTGACTTTGATATATTAAATAGAAGCTCTTGAGAGCATAAGTGTGTGTTTCTCTTCTGTGGATTAATATCTGAAGTAAATCACAGAGAACTTTAGTTGGTATATATGTCTCAGTTTTAACTCAAAGTGGAGTTTCTGCCAGCTAGGATGCAGGGACCTGCTGGCATGAATGCTGCCCATGAAGAATTTTTGTAGTAGAGTCTGTAAAGAAAAGCTGCCACTCAAGCACCAATAATAAATGTGCTTTAAAAAATAAAGCATTATTTAGTTCAATTATGGAGAATCCAATTTATCCCCATTCTCTAAGGCATTTAGTGGAAGAAAGAGAGAGCCCTTGGGCAGTATTTTGTGTAATTAGATTTTTGCACCTTTGTATTGTGAATTGGGATTTCTGATATCTCCACCCTAAGGTGCAAAGTGATGGTGCTTAGAAACCTGAAACTAAAGCTGATATTATAACTCATCAGGACTTTTAAACTTTTATAATCTGAGAAACTCTGGGGAAAATAAACAATAGTGGATATTATTATACTCTTTTATAAATATTAAAAATATTTTATTTTCAGAGCTACTTCTGTCATTCTCCCAAATTAATCTTCACCTGAAACCTTGAAAGGTTTTAAGATATTGTACCAGGATGGACCTAGAGTCTGTTATTCAGAGTGAAGTAAGTCAGAAAGAGAAAAACAAGTACCATATGCTAACACATATATATGGAATCTAAAAAAAAATGGTTCTGATGAACCTAGGGGCAGGACAGGAATAAAGATGCAGACGTAGAGAACGGACTTGAGGACACGGGGAGGGGGAAAGGTAAGCTGGGACGAAGTGAGAGAGTAGCATTGACATATACACACTACCAAATGTAAAATAGATAGCTAGTGGGAAGTAGCCGCATAGCACAGGGAGATCAGCTTGGGGCTTTGTGACCACCTACAGGGGTGGGATAGGGAGGGTGGGAGGGAGATGCAAGAGGGAGGAGATATGGGGATATATGTATATGTATAGCTGATTCACTTTGTTATAAAGCAGAAACTAACACATCGTAAAGCAATTATACTCCACTTAAGATGTTAAAAAAAAAAGGATAGGGCTTCCCTGGTGGCGCAGTGGCTGAGAATCCGCCTGCTGATGCAGGGGTCACGGGTTCGTGCCCCGGTCCGGGAAGATCCCACATGCCGCGGAGCAGCTGGGCCCGTGAGCCATGGCCGCTGAGCCTGCGCGTCCGGAGCCTGTTCTCCGCAACGGGAGAGGCCACAACAGTGAGAGGCCCGCGTACCGCAAAAAAAAAAAAAAAAAAAAGGATAGTGTGCCAAAGGCCTAGTTAACCCTCTTCTCATGTGTGAATTTGCCTCAGTTTTCAGGAAACAGCCACTTTGTTAAAAGGAACCTATATTTTTTAAAAATTTCTGTATTTTTCTCCTTCATAGTAACAATAGAAATGTAATATCTGAAAAATGTAATTTTTTGGTTTTTTTTTTTGAATTTTTCATGTCTGGTGTTTTTTAAATTTTTATTTTACGTTTGGTGGTGTATATATGTCCATGCCACTCTCTCACTTTGTCACAGCTTACCCTTAGCACCCGGCTAGCTAAGTCGGTAGAGCATGAGACTCTTAATTTTTTGTTTTTTGTAGTATCATAGGAAAAACCAAAGGTAAAATGTGAAGTAAATAAAACTGGATACAAAATGTAATAATCTCAACTATATTAAAAATAATTGAAAAAAGATAAGGATATATAGCAAAAATAGTGCTTGGATTTTATGTATCTTGCTGTACTTATGAGCTACATTTCTAAAAGTGATTGAAACAGCATAGAATCTGAGTATTTTGGAGAAAATTTTTTAATATACCATAGTTATTTTGACCCTGGGAATAATGGAGGAACTAGGAATAATCCACTAGAAACAGTATCTTTCAAGGAAGAAAACTATTGATAAAGTGTAGAATTGAGATAAACTACTGAAGGACTGGAATATTGACAAACAGCCTTCTAGAATGAGAAAATATACAAATCTGTCAGGTTCTTCACTTTATATAAGTTTCACCTAAGCCTTTATATATGTCCCATGTCTACGAACTGGTCCAGAAAAACAAACCAAGAAAAGCTTTTGTTTGTAAATAATTCCCCACCTATGATTTGAGGGACAAAATTCATCTAAAAGCTTAAACGGAGTTAACCTGTGAGAGTCAGATTTTTTTTTAAACAAAAGAATTGTGCTATAAGAATGCATAGTTTTAATAATAAATAGTCAAGCTGAGAACTGGACCTTTTCCTTTCTTCGGGTACTAGCATGGGTTTCGTGGTTGTGATGCACTGTAATTTGCTTTACTCTTAAATATTTACTTAGCCATTCTTTCATTCATTCAACAAATATTTGCTGAGTACATAAATATACTATACCCCTGGAGGAGAGATAAGCTATATTTAAACAGCTGTAGCAAAAGTGGTGCAGTTTTGGGAGAATACGAAAGAAGGTGAGCGTTTCCAGCTGAGGAGAGCCAAAAAGGCTTCTTCCTGGGTTGGGATTGCCACCTGGGCTTGAAGGGAGGGAGAAGTCATGGCCATGTACAGGGGACGAGGAGGGTTAGTCTGAGTAGAGAGGTGGGAAAAAAAAGATAGTTGGAGCCAGATCACAGGGCCTTTGGTGCCAGGCTAAGTGGTTACTTTTCTAGGCAATGGGGAACTGCTGAAGGTTTTTACAAAGGAATTAACATGATCTTGCAACAACATGTCAAATGAAACTTGTCAGGCCGGGATGCAGAGGATTATGGCTCCAAGACTATGAGGTGTGTCTCTTAAGGCTTTCAAAAGAATTTCCTGGGAGCATTAATGGCAAGACTTGGTTCTGAAGGCCAGTTCTCCAGTCTAACATCTGGGCCTTGATAACTTGTGTCAGCTTTCTCTTGAGTGGAACCATGGTGGCCAGATAGGATTCAACCTTTCCCGTTCTGCTCCATCAACTCTGGACTTGCTCTGGCCACTTCCTAGAATCTGCCTTTGCAACACAGACCAAGTTTGTCTTTCTCCCATAATCCTCCAGGATTTATGTATCAGCAGTGGTACTGCCCCCTCCCACTCTGGCTTTGACTTTTTTGTTCCTCTTTTAGAACTGAGAGCTAGAAAGGTTTTTCTGGTTTGTTGCTATGTTTTGTTTTGCATTGTTGCTCCCCTGTGATTCTGAGATAGGGCAGGTTAAGAGACTTTTACAATGTTGTTTCAAGATAATAAAGTCTTGATTGAAGGCATGGGGGTTGGGATGGGGAAAAGGAGATGGATTCGAGAAATATTGTGGAAGTAGAAGTGACAATACCTGATGACTGAATATGGGTGCAAGGGAAAAGGAATCAAATAACAGTGCTGAGTTTTGGAGTCTGTATGAATTCAAATGGTTTTAAAAGGTCCAGAAGATACTTTTCTTACTTTTACAAAGTTGAACTGAAGCTAAGTGTTGTGGACAGACCTGTCACAGAGGCTTCTTTTAACTTTAGTGATGATCACCCTGAAGGGTGTTGAGAGCAGCCTGGTCAAGTAAATGGTAGCAGCACCCCACCCAGCATAGTATGCTACAATAATTGAGTAGGATTAGAAGAAATATGCCTGTGCCAAAAATGCCTGTGTAAGAAAATGCAGAAGAAGCCCTTTGTGGCTCTAGTCTTTATATTATTGAGTAACTTCCTTTTAGAGAAAGACCTGGCACTGTGTTTTACGAGCAATTTAGGAAAGGGAATATGATACTAAATAGTGGCAATTCAATACTCAAGCATCTTGGAAACTGTGGAAACAAGCTGGTTTAAGCTGAAGTTATTTTGTGTGGTGCCTGTGGGCTGATCCACTTATTTGAATGCTCTCGTGGTAGAATATTAAATAATAGTCAAAATTTATTGAGTAACTAAAGTGTCTGACACTGCTACAGGTACTTTTTAACCTGTAGAATATCCCATTGAATCTTTACAAAATGCTATGAAAATGGGTGTCTTATAATCCCCATTTTACAGGTGACAAAATTAAGGCTCAGACATTTTTCACAGAACTAGAACAGATAATCCTAAAATTCATATGAAGCCATAAAAGACTTGGAATCGCCAAAGCAATCCTGAAAAAAAAGAACAAAGCAGGAGGCATAACCCTCCCAAACTTCAGATAAAACTACAAAGCTGCAGTAATCAAAACAGCATGGTACTGGCACAAAAACAGACATATAGATCAATGGGACAGAATAGAGAGCCCAGAAATAAACCCACACACCTGTGGTCAATTATTCTTTGACAAAGGAGGCAAGAATATACAATGGAGAAAAGACTGTCACCTCAGCAAGTGGTGTTGGGAAAATTGGACAGACACATTTAAGTCAGTGAAGTTAGAACACACCCTCTCCTCACTATAAACAAATATAAACTCAAAATTGCTTAGAGACTTAAACATAAGACATGACACCATAAAACTCCTAGAATAGAACATAGACAAAACATTCCCTGACATAAATAGTACCAATGTTTTCTGAGGTCAGTCTCCAAAGGCAATAGAAATAAAAGCAAAAATAAACAAATGGGACTGAATCAAACTTACAAGCTTTTGCACAGCAAAGGAAACCATAAACAAAACAAAAAGACAACCTACAGAATGGGAGAAAATATTTGCAAATGATGCAGCTGACAAGGGATTAATTTCCAAAATATACAAACAGCTCATACAACTCAACAACAAAAAACGAAGCAACCCTATCCAAAAATGGGCAGAAGACCTAAATAGACATTTCTCCAAAGAAGACATACAGATGGCCAATAGGCACATGAAAAGATGCTCAACACCACTAATTATTAGAGAAATGCAATCAAAACTAAAATGAGGTATCACCTCACACCAGTCAGAATGGCCATCATCAAAAAGTCTACAATTAGGGCTTCCCTGGTGGCGCAGTGGTTGAGAATCCGCCTGCCGATGCAGGGGACACGGGTTCGTGCCCCAGTCCGGGAAGATCCCACGTGCCGCGGAGCGGCTGGGCCCGTGAGCCATGGCCGCTGAGCCTGCGCGTCCGGAGCCTGCGCTCCGCAATGGGAGAGGCCACAACAGTGAGAGGCCCGCGTACCACAAAAAAAAAAAAAATAATAAAAAATAAAAAAAAATAAAAAAAAAAAAGTCTACAATTAACAAATGCTGGAGAGGGTGTGGAGAAAAGGGGACCCTCTACACTGTTGGTGGGAATGTAAGTTGGTGCAGCCACTGTGGAAAACAGTGTGGAGGCTCCTCAGAAAACTAACAATGGAATTACCATATGATCCAGCAATCCCACTCCTGGGCATATATCTGGACAAAACGATAATTCAGAAAGATGCATATACCCTTTTGTTCATAGCAGCACTATTCACAATAGCCAAGACATGGAAACAACCTAAATGTCCATTGACAGATGAATGGATAAAGAAGATGTGGTACATATAGACAGTGGAATATTACTCTGCCATAAAAAAGAATGAAATAATTCCTTTGCAGCAACAGCAACATGGATGCAACTAGAGATTATCATACTAAGTGAAATAAGTCAGATGGAGAAAGACAAATACCATAGATATCACTTGCAGGTGTTATCTAAAATATGGCACAAATGAACTTATCTGTGAAACAGAAAGAGAATCACAGACATAGAGAACAGGCTGGTGGTTACCAAGGGGGAGGGGATTGGGGGAGGGATGGAGTGGGAGGTTGGGGTTAGCAGATGTAGGCTTTTATATATGGAATGGTTAAGCAGCAAGTTCCTACTGTATGGCACAGAGAACTATGTTCAATCTCTTATGATAAACCATAATGGAAAATATTTTAAAAAGAATGTATATATATGTATAACTGAACCACTTTGCTGTACAGCAGTAATTAACACAACACTATAAATCAACTATACCTCCTTATAAAAAAACTGAGGCTCGGAGAGAGGAGCTCAATGTAACACAGCTACTAACTCGCTTTTCACTTTGACTCATTAAGGCTAATGTTTGATTTCGTTGGTTTTAAGTCAAGTTGCACTGAGGGCCTCTTACGTGCTGGTAAGCATTCCTAAAACATCTGTGAAAATGTAGGTTATGTTTGTCTTGAGCTTGCAGTGAGTAGGACGGCTGTTCTGTATGCAGCAGGACAGGATGGCCCCAGTTAAAGAGTTACAATAGACAACTTGCTTTTGGCTTCTCCTTGATTTCTCTGTTTAGTTTAAGGACCTTCCCTGGGTGGTTGGCTTGGGTGCTTCATCATCAGTTTAATTACTAGGGATTACCAAAAGCTTTCTATGTGCCAAATGCAGTGCTGAGCACTTTTATTTTACTGTGTTGTTTCATGTGATTAAGACAGCACTAGGAGATTGATACTCTTTTTTTTAATTGAAGTATAGTTGATTTACAATATTGTGTTAGTTTCAGGTGTACAGCAAAGTGATTCAGTATTTTTGCAGATTATATTCCATTATAGGTTATTATAAGATAATGGGTATAATTCCCTCTTCTGCACAGTATATCCTTGTTGCTTATCTATCGTATATATAGTAGTTTGTATCTTTTAATACCATACCCCTAATTTGCCCTTCCCCCTTCCCTCTCCCCTTTGGTAACCACAAGTTTGTTTACTATATCTGTGAGTCTTTCTGTTTTGCATATACATTCATTTGTATTACTTTTTAGATTCCACATATAAGTGATATTATACAGTATTTGTCAGTCTGACATTTCACTAAGAATAATACTCTGTAGTTCCAGCCACGTTGCTGCTAATGGCAGTATTTCTTTCTTTTTTATGATGGAGTAATATAACATCTTAATCCATGGGATTGCTACTCTTGTTGGCTTCATTTTATATGAGGGAAAGTAACTGGTGTGAAGTCCCAGTACTAGTAAGTAGCAGAGATGGGACTCTTTAGAGTCAGCCCATGTCTGTCTGACTCCAGAGTCCATCCTCCTAACTCCAGTGGTATTTTGCACCAACACCAGGCTTTTCTCAAATTGTCAAGATCCCTACACTGGGCATTCCTTTATTTGGGTTTAGATCAACTTGATCTAAAATCTAGAGACATTTTGGGTATCGCTTTAGGTTCTTTTACTCCTAGAACTTGTGATGTTGTTAGCTGTTTTATTTACATTTTGAACCAGTCTTTAGGTTAATTCCTCTGGGAAGCGGTAATCTTTTTTTTTTTTTAAACATCTTTATTGGAGTATAACTGTTTTACAATGGTGTGTTAGTTTCTGCTTTACAACAAAGTGAATCAGTTATACATATACATATGTTCCCATATCTCTTCCCTCTTGCATCTCCCTCCCTCCCACCCTCCCTATCCCACCCCTCTAGGTGGTCACAAAGCACCTAGCTGATCTCCCTGTGCTATGCGGCTGCTTCCCACTTGCTATCCACCCTACGTTTGGTACTGTATATATGTCCATGCCACTCTCTCACTTCGTCACAGCTTACCCTTCCCCCTCCCCATATCCTGAAGTCCATGCTCTAGTAGGTCTATGTTTTATTATCGTCCTACCCCTAGTTTCTTCATAACTTTTTTTTTCTTAGATTCCATATATATGTGTTTGCATACGGTATTTATTTTTCTCCTTCTGACTTACTTCACTCTGTATGACAGACTCCAGGTCTATCCACCTCATTACAAATGACTCAGTTTCATTTCTTTTTATGCTGAGTAATATTCCATTGTATATATGTGCCACATCTTGTTTATCCATTCATCTGTTGATGGACACTTAGGGTGCTTTCATGTCCTGGCTATTGTAAATAGAGCTGCAATGAACATTTTGGTGCATGACTCTTTGATTTATGGTTTTCTCAGGTTATATGCCCAGTAGTGGGATTGCTGGGTAATATGGTAGTTCTATTTTAAGTTTTTTAAGAACCTCCATACTGTTCTCCATAGTGGCTGTATCAATTTACATTCCCACCAGCAGTGCAAGAGTGTTCCCTTTTCTCCACACCCTCTCCAGCGTTTGTTGTTTCTAGATTTTTTGATGATGGCCATTCTGACTGGTGTGAGATGATATCTCATTGTAGTTTTGATTTGCATTTCTCTAATGATCAATGATGTTGAGCATTCTTTCATGTATTCGTTGGCAATCTGTATATCTTCTTTGGAGAAATGTCTATTTAGGTCTTCTGCCCATTTTTGGATTGGGTTGTTTGTTTTTTTGTTATTGAGCCGCATGAGTTGCTTATAAATTTTGGAGATTAATCCTTTGTCAGTTGCTTCATTTGCAACTATTTTTTCCCATTCTGAGGGTTGTCTTTTGGTCTTGTTTATGGTATCCTTTGCTGTGCAAAAGCTTTTAAGTTTCATCAGGTCCCATTTGTTTATTTTTGTTTTTATTTCCATTTCTCTAGGAGGTGGGTCAAAAAGGATCTTGCTGTGATGTATGTCATAGAGTGTTCTGCCTATGTTTTCCTCTAAGAGTTTGATAGTGTCTGGCCTTACATTTAGGTCTTTAACCCATTTTGAGTTTATTTTTGTGTATGGTGTTAGAAGGTGTTCTAATTTCATACTTTTACATGTACCTGTCCAGTTTTCCCAGCACCACTTATTGAAGAGGCTGTCTTTTCTCCACTGTATATTCTTGCCTCCTTTATCAAAGATAAGGTGACCATATTCACATGGGTTTATCTCTGGGCTTTCTATCCTGTTCCATTCATCTATATTTCTGTTTTTGTGCCAGTACCATACTGTCTTGATTACTGTAGCTTTGTAGTATAGTCTGAAGTCCAGGAGCCTGATTCCTCCAGCTCCATTTTTCATTCTCAAGATTGCTTTGGCTATTCGGGGTCTTTTGTGTTTCCATACAAAGTGTGAATTTTTTTGTTCTAGTTCTGTAAAAAATGCCAGTGGTAGTTTAATAGGGATTGCATTGAATCTGTAGACTGCTTTGGGTAGTATAGTCATTTTCACAATGTTGATTCTTCCAATCCAAGAACATGGTATATCTCTCCATCTATTTGTATCATCTTTAATTTCTTTCATCAGTGTCTTATAATTTTCGGCATACACGTCTTTTATCTCCTTAGGTAGGTTTATTCCTAGATATTTTATTCTTTTTGTTGCAGTGGTAAATGGGAGTGTTTTCTTAATTTCACTGTCAGATTTTTCATCATTAGTGTATAAGAATGCCAGAGATTTCTGTGCATTAATTTTGTATTCTGCTACTTCACCAAATTCATTGATTAGCTCTAGTAGTTTTCTGGTAGCATCTTTAGGATTCTCTATGTATAATATAATGTCATCTGCAAACAGTGACAGCTTTACTTCTTCTTTTCTGATTTGGATCCCTTTTATTTCTTTTTCTTCTCTGATTGCTGTGGCTAGAACTTCCAAAACTATGTTGAATAAGAGTGGTGAGAGTGGGCAACCCTGTCTTATTCCTGATCTTAGTGGAAATGGTTTCAGTTTTTCACCATTGAGAATGATGCTGGCTGTGGGTTTGTCATATATGGCCTTTATTATGTTGAGGAAAGTTCCCTCTATGCCTACTTTCTACAGGGTTTTTTATCATAAATGGGTGTTGAATTTTGTCAAAAGCTTTCTCTGCATCTATTGAGATGGTCATATGGTTTTTCTCCTTCAGATTGTTGATATGGTGTATTACGTTGATTGATTTGCATATATTGAAGAATCCTTGTATTCCTGGAATAAATGTAATCTCTTTTTAATGAATGCTCCCTGGTGGATGCTGTGCTGATAGTATATGCAGATATTCAAATCACAGAAACATTTCTCTCATACGTTGGGAGGGAGTGGTGGTATTATAGCATCTCAGTAGAAGCAGGGTATCCTTGAGGGGGCTTGGTGATGTGGCAGGATGTCAGGTTTCAAGGCTTTGTAGAGCTCATCATAAAATGACATCCACCTCCTTTTATTTAAATCGAATTGCTTGCAAGAGTGCTAAAAATTAATCAGAAATAACCAGCTGCTCTCCTGCTAGACTAAATAGTGGTTACTTGGATCTAAAGGGCAAATTTTGTTAATCATTTATATGTTTCAGTGAGGTGAGACCATTCTTATTGTGAGGATTCTCAAAGATGTCCCACGCCTATACAAGAAAATTATAGACAAGTATATAGAATTTTATTCCTTATGCACTGTATAAAAGCTAAAAAAAATAATAACCAATTAGACACATAAAGCCTGAGTATAATAAAGTATTATGAAAATACTGATTAATAGTAATACCATAAACTCACAAAGCAAGCAAAAGTATACCTGATTCAAATTATAGGAACTTTTATTTGCATTTCTACAGCACCTATTATTAGTGGGTATCAAAGCACCTTACAAGTAATAATTATTAAAGCTCATAAATACAACCAGAAAATGTCATTTTATTGAGGGAATAAGCAAAAATTCCCCTTTACCTCATATGTATTATGAGATCTAAATGCCTGAACTAAAGAAGGATTTTCCTTATAGAGAGAGTATTTATACACTGTTGGTGTTTGGGGAAATGATTCCATAGGCATAGAATTTGGCAGCTATGGATTCAAGTTTCTCATATTGAGTATCTTGATCTATGTGGTTAGAACCCTTCACTTATTTTTACATGTGTAATAGCTCTAAACAGCTATAAATAAATACAAGTATAAAATATAACATACAGAGCTATAAGTAGCTATGTATATTTTAATATTTCTCTGTTGACTATAATATCAAATTTTAAAACAAAAATTATGCCAAATTCACATGAGAGTATTTTAAAATATTTTGGAATGTTATATCAGGTTTATTTTTTCTCAAACTAATATCTTATTCCAAGGACTAACAGCTTGTAAGCACAGTGAGTGTGACCTGTATTTATTTATATACTCTGTGGCAAGTCCTTGAAATGTTGTGAGGATTTATCTGCTTCAGAATGCCCCTTTGCCCTTTCTCCCCTATTTCTCCTTCTCCTTTCCTGCCTTTCCAATTTCCCTACTTTCTAAAGTTAAGCATAGGTTGGAAAAGCTCAAGAGTATTCCAGTGCCTGACTCTCCCTCTCCCTCCATCTTGAGTCCTCAAGCTCCTCCCACATGATTATTCCTCAGATTTATTTTCTTCTGGTGCTAAAAGGTCATACTGTAGTTGCTGGTCACAGTTGTGAGGCAGCTGTACTTCCATGGTTATATTTCACTGTCACATAGATTCCAGGAAAAGTGTGGACTAGTGAGCATCTTCCCTTACAGTTAGGATGCTGGAGCCTAGAGAGAATGAGTGACAACTGAGGTCATGCAGCTGGTTCACTTCTCTGTCTTCTAGAATAGGGACCAGAATTTAGGTCTCGAGACTCTTAATCCAAAGTTTTTACCTCTACCCCATGGTAGTTATATCATTCTCTGAATCATAAAAAATTTTAGGGACTTCCCTGGTGACGCAGTGGTTAAGAATCCGCCTGCCAATGCAGGGGACACAGGTTCGAGCCCTGGTCCGGGAAGATCCCACATGCTGTGGAGCAACCAAGCCCGTGTGCCACAACTATTGAGCCTGCGCTCTAGAGCTCGCAAGCCACAACTACCGAGCCCGTGTGCCACAACTACTGAAGCCTGCGCGCCTAGAGCCCATGCTCCGCAACTACGGAAGCCACCGCAATGAGAAGCCCGTGCACCGCAACGAAGAGTAGCCCCAACTCGCCACAACTAGAGAAAGCCCACATGCAGCAACAAGACCCAACCCAGCCAAAAAATATATAAATAAATAAAATAAAATAAAAAATTTTTTAAACCAGAAACGTAGGAGCAGAAGTAGAAGAAACAGTTTGTTGATTTTATCCAGGGCTGTGGATCAGAAGGACTAGAAGTGGAGCCTCAGGATCTGAAGACAAATGGAGTGATGTGTGTGCAGAGTTGAAATGGTGAACCCTGGGATTATTGTTGTATTGCTGTGTAGGAGAAGTTGAATGACTGGAGGTAGTAGATAACGAAGAGCAAGTTGAGGTGGAGAACAGGGTGAGGTAGAATGGTGGTTGTAGAAGAACTAGGAGGATGGTTGAGTTTATGGTCATGGCAATGGGTTGTTAACGTAAAATGAAGAAAGTTGGTTACTGGATAGATGGTCCTTAAGGAACTCCAAGTCTCTCAGGACGATGCCAGAGGGGGAGGAAGTCATGGCAGCAGGTATCAAAGTTCTCAGGGCATGTGGGCTAACAACGAATCCCTAGGAAGCAGAGGTGTTGGGGAGCCTAGAGGGGTATATATAGAATTATGGAGACAGATGCTACATTTATAGATTCTAATTTTCATATTTTTCCAGGGAAAACTGAGGCTGCTATCAAAAACTTCAGTCCTTACTACAGCCGCCAGTACTCTGTGGCTTTCTGCAATTATGTACGCAGTGAAGTGGAACAGCAAAGAGATTTAACATCACAATTTTTGAAGACCAAGGTAACCCATGGAATTTGGTTTCCATATTTCTCCCACTGAAGAATGGTTTATAGCTCATAATATTTCTGAAATAAACAATAATTTGAATGACAGTTAAAAAACTCTGTTCTCCAGTCATTTCATGCTCAAAAAATTATTTGCCTGGAAGTTAGAACATACTGATTTCTTGTCGATGGTGTAATCCACATAAAAAGAAAACTAGCATGATTTCAGTTTTACTATGTTTTTCCCACATTGATGCTTTGATGTCAGAAATCTGACTTGCTGTGGTGAAGTACAGTAAAAAAAATGTCATAATTTCAGTGCCTCATACTATGGGTGTTTTTATTTTGGTCATTGATCAAATGTGATTTTATCTTCTAAACCTGTAACTTATTCTCTCTCGTTTGCTCCATTATAGTAATTATCCACAACCTAAACAAATATTTATTGACACTATGTGCCAGGCCCTAGTCTGAGAACTTGAGAACAAGACAAATTCTCTGCTTTCTTGTTAATATTCAAATAGAAGACAGACAATAAGCAAATAAACAAATGAATATCAGGTAATAAGAAATGCTACAGGGCTTCCCTGGTGGCGCAGTGGTTGAGGGTCCGCCTGCCAATGCAGGGGACACGGGTTCGTGCCCTGGCCCGGGAAGATCCCACATGCCGCGGAGCGGCTGGGCCCGTGAGCCATGGCCGCTGAGCCTGCGCGTCCGGAGCCTGTGCCCCGCAACGGGAGAGGCCACAGCAGTGAGAGGCCCGTGTACAGAAAAAAACAAAAAAAAACAGAGTGTAAAGAAATGCTACAAAGTAAAATAAAGCAGGAGTCTTACTTCAAAGAAGGTGGTCAGTGAAGCCTTCTGTGGAGATGACGTCTGAGCAGAAACTAGAGTGAAATAAGAGAGTAGACTGTGTGAATATCTGTGGGAAGAGTGTTCCAGGCACATGGAACAGAAGTGCAAAGACCTTGCAGCAGTCAGAAGCATAGCAGGAAGGCTAGTGTGCTGAGAGCCATATAAGCAAGGGAGGAGAGCTGAAAAAGGAATGCAGAGTGACAAATAGGGACCAGATCATGTAGGCCCATAGACCACAATGAAGGTTTTTAAGTGTGATGGGAAGTTATTGGAGGGTATTGAATACAGAGTGACTTATAACTTTAAGTGATCTTTCTGGCCTTTCTATAGAGAAGAGACTATGGGGAGGGACATGAGAAGAAACTGGAAACTGGCAAGGAAGACACTATAGCAGTCCAAGAGAAGGATGATAGCCAATTGGACTAGGGTGGTGGTGGAAACAGTTGTGAGAAGAGTCCAAGTCAGAGCTGACAGAACTTGTTGATGGGTGGGTATGAGATAATAGAAGAAGAGATAAATCAGTGATGACTTGGCTTTTAGCTTGAGCAAATAAGCAGATGGACTTGTCTTTTACTCAGAAGAGTCAGAGGTGGATGGGAATCATTTCACTTTTGGCCACGTTATGTTTAAGATACTTATTTCACATACACCCATGGAAATACTGACTAGGTAGTTGAGTGCTCTGATTTGGAGCTCAATGGAGAGGTTGAGGCTAGGGAGTAGAAATTTGGGAGTTCTTAGCTCATAACTGGTATTAAAGTCATGGGAGATAATCAAGGGAAAGTATAAACAGAGAAAAGGAGAGCTTCCGTGACCAAGTCCTGGCCCCTCCAACATTTGGAGATCAGAAAAGGGAGAAAGATTCAGCAAGATGGACTGAGAAAAAAATAGCCTGTGGAGTAGGAAAAAAAAAAATCAGGAGAGTGCAATGTGCCAGAGTCAAATAAAGAAAGGGTTTCAAGAAAGAGGGAGTGATAAATAGGTCAGATATTGCTGAAAATTGACCAATAGATTTAGCAGTGTGGCTTTGTAGGGGTAAGTGATTGTCACCCCCATAAAACAGTGACTGACAAAATTTGGGGAGTTTGATAAAAATGCAAATTCTGGTCTGTACCCCCAGAGATTCTGATATACTATCAGTATAGTATAGTATATAGTATAAGTCTAGGGTGAGGCTGCATTTTCTTTGACAAATATTGTACGACTCCTGTTACATGCATTTCCCAGAGTAGTCAAATTCATATAGACAAAAAGTAGAATAGTAGTAACAAGGGAGTGGGGGGTGAGGGAAATAGAGAGTTATTATTTAATTGGCACAGAATTTCAGTTTGTGGTGATCAAAATTTCTGGAGGTAGATAGTTGTGACGGTTGCACAGCAATGTGAATATAATTAATGCCACTGAACTGTACACTTAAAAATGGTTAAAATGGTAAACTTTATGCCATGTGTATTTATTTTACCACAATAAAAAATAACGTGGGCTTCCCTGGTGGCGCAGTGGTTGAGAATCCGCCTGCCGATGCAGGAGACACGGGTTCGTGCCCTGGTCCGGGAAGATCCCACATGCCGCGGAGCAACTAAGCCCGTGAGCTATGGCCGCTGAGCCTGTGCATCCGGAGCCTGTGCTCCGCAACGGGAGAGGCCACAACAGTGAGAGGCCCGCGTACCGCAAAAAAAAAAAAATAATGTAAGGAAAAAAAGAATACAATACTTAGGGATAAACTTAACCATGTAGATGAAAGAATTGTACACTGAAAACAAAATGTTGCTGAAAGAAATTAAAGAACACATAAATAAATGGAAAAGCATCCTGTGTTCATGTGTATTTTACCACAATAAAAACTACTCAGTATAATGAAGGACTTAAAGTAATAAGATTAAACCGATCAGGATACAGTACTATATGGTATGGTAAAAAGACAACACCAAAATCTCACTGGCTTAAAAACGGTAGTTTGTTTTTCCCTCATATTACCTGCCCTGCGTGTCCACTGCGTAGATTGCAGAGGGCTGCTCTGCTCCACAGGGTCCTTGCTCAGGGACACAGTTTGACCAAGTCTCCACTATCTGGATGGTTGGTGAGGCGGCATTTGTAACAAGCATATCAGTTGATCTGAGTGGCCCAGGTTTGGGTTAAGAATCCGCCTGCCAATGCAGGGGACACGGGTTCGAGCCCTGGTCCGGGAAGATCCCACATGCCACGGAGCAACTAAGCCCGTGAGCCACAACTACTGAGCCTGCGCTCTAGAGCCCATGAGCCACAACTACTGAAGCCCGCATGCCACAACTACTGACGCCTGAGCACCTAGAGCCCGTGCCCCGCAGTGAGAAGCCCGCACACCGCAACGAAGAGTAGTCCCCACTCACCCCACCCCAGGCTCGCCGCAACTAGAGAAAGCCTGTGCGCAGCAATGAAGACCCAATGCAGCCATAAAGAAAGAAAGAAAGAAAAACACTAAAAATAAATAAATAAAAGAAAAAAAGTGGCCCAGGTTTAAGAAATGCTGTCCGTAAGAAC
Organism: Kogia breviceps; assembly: GCF_026419965.1. Lineage (NCBI taxonomy): Eukaryota > Metazoa > Chordata > Mammalia > Artiodactyla > Physeteridae > Kogia > Kogia breviceps. The sequence continues at coordinate 26,962,032 of NC_081310.1, read as the reverse complement.
TATAAAGTTCAGCTTATATATGGTTGCAGTCTCATTTTAAGAGAGTGAGGTCCTCTTTTACGTGTTAATGAGTCCATATAGGAGAGTGCCTCATTATCTGCCTCAATATTAAGCCCTGGAATTTATAAGGCTATTTATTTCAACCCTTAGCAGATTCTTAAAAAGATTAGCATATCACTCTTCTCTGTATGGCTCATGTAAATTTTGCCTGAAAGGGGAAGCATGAGCTTCTAAAGGGACTATGGTTTTTTTTTGATTGAAGTATAGTTGGTTTACAATATTGTGTTAAAGGCACTATAGTGTTTGAATAACATCAATGCAAAGTCAGTGACACGTGAAAGACAGGAGGCCCATTCCTATATTTTGAGATAATACATGAGGTAGGATGGGAATTACCCTTACACGGTTAGCCCAATAGAAGACCTAACTAGGTATCTAACAGAGACTTCCCTACAGCACAAATAATAGAAGAGAGAAATCAGTGATGACTTGGCTTTTAGCCGGGGTTATGAATGAGAAATCCCTAGACCTTTAAGTGGAAGAGGTAGAATGAAGTTTTGCTGGCTTGCCTGCTTGTTCTTTAACTAGAGAGTAAACAGAGTCTCCTTGAAGAGCACAAAGGTGAGTTAAGTGTTTTTAGCCTTGGTTCCCAGATCTTTGGGTCTGGGGAAACCACTGAACACTGACTCTTGAGGCAGCCCCTGAAGGTTGACAAAGAGGGGAACAGCCTGTTAACTCCCCTATTTTTTCAGGAATTAACCCTGAGGTATATTCAGGGTGTTGGGATAGATGTCCACAACTTACACTTAACTGCCTCACTCCCTCTCTTCCACAGAGTTTACCAAGGATTTATTAAGTGCCACAGGTATGCAAAGCATAACCTTGCTACTATAATCCCTTCTAGCATATGCTTCTGTTCTTGCAGCATAATGAAGGGGATGCAAATCACAAAAATATCAATAAGACAAATATTTGCATTTGGTCAGGAGAAGTAGGAAAGGGAAATATGGAGGGAGGTGGGGGGAAGCAACAGTTTCCCCAGGATCTCAGCACAAGATAGTTTCTGAAAATATTCCTTGAAATACCGTGAATAGACTTAGTGGTAGCATGATATGCTATCTTTTGTTGTGACAGTTAATTGCATTCATCTTATTTAAGCCACCATTGGAGCCTGGAACTGTTCTGTATGAAGCAGAGCTATCACAGTTTGCTGAAGACATAAAGAAATGGAAGGAGAGATATGTTGTGGTTAAAAATGACTTTGCTGTGGAAAGCTATGAGAACAAAGAGGTAAGACATTTCCTTGTTACCACTGATTCTTGCAATTTTCTTAAATGTTGGCTGGGTTGACTGGCAAGCCCTCTCCTTTGAGACTGACTGATTCTATGAGCACTAACAGATTCAGGTATTCATTTCAGTCAACAGATATTTATTGTGGGTTATGGTAGGTTCTAGACATATCACTGTAGATTAGACAGATGCTTGCCATCTAGTGGGCAACGTAGACTTTGAACAAGAAATTGGAGTGAGTGTGAAGATAGAAGGTTATACTGAGTGGCCAGTGCGGGAGCCTTTCCTATGATCATTGGGCCTCGAGGCCTGTCTTAGTCACCTCCCTGATATCTCTCCCTCTCTGCTCTGTGTCTCCATGTCTTCCCACTCTTAAGCCTCCTCTGCGGCGGAGGAATTATTTATTAAGATTGTGATTGGATTTGCATGGGTTCCTAAAAATTCAGAACTTTTCACATACTTTATTTCACTTATACGTATGAATTTTTTTCACTAGCTTTTTCCTGGTTATCTCATTTTTTCCCTTGTCTGTAAAATGTGGAGAGATGAGATGGCATATGTACAGTGTCTAGCACCTGAGAGGACCTTAGTTTTTATTTCTTGAAATGGTTCCCATTTCTTTCCCCATCAAGGGAGGTAGTGTGGTATAAATGAAAGAACATTGGGCAGAGAATTTGGAAAACTAAAGTTGAGCTCAGGCCTCCATTAAACTAGAGTGTGAGGCTGAATGATACCACTGATTCCTTCCAGATCTCATACTGTACACATATTCAGTCTACATAGATTCTCAAGCTCCCTTTGAAATGAATAGTTACTATTTATGGGTTAAAGTTCGTAACATATTTAAAACTCTGTACTCTTCACTCTAAGTTCAAAACTAGTCAGGACATCCTCTGCAAATACTCTGAGTAATTACCCCTGATGCTAAACCTTCAGGAAGAGGCTTCAGGCTGACAGATAATGTGTCTCCTTCCAAGTTTTGATGGAAAATAGAAATAAAATATAATACAAACTTATTATACCACCTACCAGGCAGTACTCAAGTGCTTTCTTGGGTAGTCTTATTCTTTTCAACATGTGTTAAGGCAATATCTTCTCTGCTTTATCTATTTTAGGATTTTAGTCAACATTTGATTTGCTCTCTGAAGCAAATGATCAATACAGTACAAATAATTATAATAATAACAAATCACTTTAGATTTCATACATCCCATTATACTGTTCTCTCAGGGAAGCTTGAGAAGAGGCAGTATAGCCTAATGGTTAATATTATGCACTTTGAATCACACCTTTACCAGTTACCACATATGTGTCCTTGCATAAGTTGTAAATCTCCTTGAGCCTCAGTTTTCTCATCTGTAAAATGGTGAGCATGATTCCTTCATCACAATGTTGTGTGAGAATTAAAGACATGAATGCATTGAAGCCCTTAGCATATGGCCAAGTGCTGGCAGAGCCCAATATAGAGCACTTGTCAGTATGACAACTATCTAATGTGGAGGAAGCACTCAGAGAACTCACTCTGTATTTATTAAGGTTTTCACCACATTTGGCACTAATGGAAGTTTCATTTTGAATCAAATTTTGGTGTTTTTTTTCCCCTTTTCATTTTTTTATGCTTGCTTCCTCAACTTGCAATTTATGGACTATATTGCTTTCTTTACTTTGCTCATCATTTTCAGGTGAACTTGTTCCAATCGTTAAGATATGGTCACTGAATTTGGTAATAATCAATTTTTTTTTAAACTGGAAAAAAAATGCCCATGCAGTGTGCCATAATTCCTTAAAGTTTTAATGATATCCTGTTTTTTAATTACAGAAGGTTTTTTAAAAAAAATTACACCTAAGAGTTATACATTAAGTATCTATCTATAAACTGCCTATTCTTTTATTGAGAATCCAGTTTTGGCTGGTAATTGAGGAGGAAAAAAAATGAGCATTCTCATTCTCTCCTACTTCCTATACTACTTCCTATTGCGTTGGGGCTCGACAAACCCAGGTATGAATCCTGGATTTGTCACCTACTCACCACTGGGTCATTGGCAAGTTACTTAACCTCTCTGAGCTTCATTTTTCTCGTTTATAAAATGGAGATAATGTCTAATTCACAATGCTGTTTTGAGGATTAAATAATATAATATATAATGTTTATTAAATGTATATTTTTAAAATATATATATATATAAAATATAAAACATTTATTAAAATGTTAAATATATAATGTTTATTAAAGCCTAGATTAGGCCTGTTTTCACAGATAACACAATTCAGATTTGAGGCCAGTCTGAATCAACCTGTTCCTAGACTTTCTCAAAATCACACCATTTTGGATTCTTCTTTCTTCTGCTCTGGGTCCTGATGTGCTTGAGCAGTTGATTAGTAATTCTTACAAGAATGAAAACAACCTTCTTAGGTATACAAGAGTTTGTTTTGTTTGGGTTTCTTCAGTCACTATCTTATTGATGCAGAATGTGTTATTGTTACTCTGATTTTATGGCCCTGATCAACATTATTTTAGTTATTCCCAAGAGTACACTCCAGAGTTTGGGTCCCACAGTTTCATAGTTTCAGTTCTCAAGTTGCTTTTAGCTTGTTAGTCTCAAAATTTTCCCTTGACTTGTGCCCTCGCATCAGATGCACATACTTTACATTTTATCTTATCTGCATGTCCATGTGAGTATATCTGTTTAACCAACTGCTTCACTGCTTTAGCGATGCTCTGCACCCCTTTTACATTTCTCAAACAGCAGAGATTTTTGTCTGCTGGCCGGAATTTGTTCTGATGTCATGATATTACACTTCCATCCCAGATCATTTTACTGCAAAACAGTCTCATGCCTGAAGGCAAAGTGGTGGCATATTTTATTATGGTTACTTTTTTTTTTTTGGTAAAAATCCTTGGCAACCATAACTGAAGTTACATGTCCCACAGTCTCATTTGTCATTAGTCTCCAAGCATTTTGTGTGGTAAATGTCTGTAAGCATCATCATCCTTTTGGTTATTAGAATGATTCAGGCGCTAGCACCTGAAATGATAAGTGTGGTACAGAATTTCTGAAGTTACTGAGATTACGTTTCACCCCCTCTGAGAAACATATCTACAGTGAATCTCCCTGAGATTAGGGACTCTGATTTACCATCTTGTGACCGTCACACAGAAGTATTAAAGTACTACCCACAAGTAGTAAGGACGCAAAACATTTTTTTCACCCTTGGGGCCAGGAGGGGCTGTGACCTACATCAGGTCAGGTAAAGCTCTACCCTGACTGAAGTGATTGGTCTAGTCTAGAGCTGGTCACATGATCACAGCCAAAAAAATAAAAAGCTACTTAATCAAAACATCATGTTACTGGCACAAAATCAGACATATGGATCAATGGAATAGAGAGCCCAGAAATAAAACCTTACACCTATAGTCAATTAATCTTCAACAAAGGAGGCAAGAATATACAATGGAGAAAAGTTATTTTCTTCAGCAAGTGGTGTTGGGGAAATTGGACAGCGCATTGAAATCAATGAGGTTAGAACACACCCTCACACCCTACATAAAAATAAACTCAAAATGGCTTAAAGACTTAATTATAAGACCTAACACCATAAAACTCCTAGAAGAGAAAATAGGCAAAACATTCTCTGGCATAGATCATACCAATATTTTCTTAGGTCAGTCTCTCAAGGCAATAGAAACAAAACCAAAAATAAACCAATGAGACTGAATCAAACTTATAAGCTTTTGCACAGCAAAAGAAACCATAAGCAAAATGAAAAAACAACCTGTAGAGTGGGAGAAAATATTTGCAAATGATGCAACTGACAAGGGATTAATTTCCAAAATATACAAACAGCTCATATAGCTCAATATCAAAAAAAAACCCAATCAAAATATGGGCAAAATATCTAAATAGACATTTCGCCAAAGAAGACATGCAGGTGGCCAAAAGGCACATGAAAAGATGCTCAGCATTGCTGATTATTAGAGAAATGCAAATCAAATCTACAATGAGATATCACCTCACACCAGTCAGAATGGCCATCATCAAAAAGTCTATAAATTATAAATGCTGCAGAGGGTGTGGAGAAAAGGGAACCCTCCTACACTGTTGGTGGGAATGTAAATTGGTGCAGCCACTATGGAGAACAGTATGGAGGTTCCTTACAAAACTAAAAATAAAGTTACCATATGATCCAGCAATCCCACTCCTGGGCACATATCCTGAGAATCTCTAATTTGAAAAGCTCCATGCACCCCAGTGTTCATAGCAGCGCTATTTAAATAGCCAGAACACGAAAGCAACCTAAATGTCCATGACAGATGAATGGATAAAGAAGACGTGGTGTGTATATATACAATGGAATATTACTCAGCCATAAAAAAGAATGAAGTAATGCCATTTTCAGCAACATGGATGGACCTAGAGATTATCATACTAAGTGAAGTAAGTTAGAGAAAGATAAATATACAATATCATTTATATGAGGAATCTAAAAACATGATACAAATGGATATATTTACAAAACAGAAATAGACTCACAGACATAGAAAACAAACTTATGGTTAGCAAAGGGGGAAAGGGGAAGGGACGGATAAATTAGGAGTTTGGGATTAACAGATACACACTACTATACATAAAATAGATAATCAACGAGGACCTACTGTATAGCACAGGGAACTGTATTCAGCATCTTATAATAACCTATGATGGAAAAGAATCTGAAAAAGAATATATATATATGTAACTGAATCACTTTGCTGTACATCTGAAACTAGCACAACATTGTAAATCAACTATACTTCAATAAAAAAATTTTCTTCTTAAGATAAAAAAAAAAAAAGAAGAAAAAGGGGCTGAGATTGGTGGCTCCTGACTTGAAATCTCCACAAAACAGGTCTGGTTTCAGGCGCATTTGGATCCACGGCTCCAGTGACATCAGAACTGTTTGTTCTTTCTTCCATCTCAAATCTTTGCCTTCATTCAGCCTGACTTCCCTAACAGGCCACAATCTCCATTGTCAGGCTCCTTCAGAGTCCTCCACAGTAACAAGATGGTGGTGGTGTCCTGTCCTCACCGCCTGTCAGAGATGAGGCTTTCCTGTCAGCCCCTCTTGCAAGGCCTGAAGCTCACTCTGATTGGATTGAATCAGGTCATGTGACTGACCCTGACCCAATCACTGCAGCTAGGATATAGCCAGTGGAAACTATAAGAGCTTTTCTTGCTGGCCCTGGGACAAACCCTAACACTCACTCTGATTGGACATGCTGAGGTCATGTGACCTTCCCTGACCCAATCACGGCAGCTAAAAATAGCCAGTGGAAAGTGTAATAGCCTTTCTTCCTTTTGGTCCTGGGGCAAGTCCTGTTGCTCTCTCTGACAGAGGCTTCCAGTGCAAAACATATTTTTTGAATGAATGGCTCTTACTCGTTGACATAGTGTGGGAATTTCTATCTCTGAGTATATTTGTCTATTTCTAATATTCCTGATATTTTCCAAAAATCCAAATGAGGAAAAATTCCACTCATTTATGCCTTTCCTTTCCCAGGCCTATCAGAGAGGAGCTCCCCCTAAAAGCCGAATTCTTCCAGCTGGTGGCAAGGTGTTAACCTCAGAAGATGAATACGGTTTATTATCTGATCGGCATTTCCCAGACCCCATTGGTGAGTTGCTGAACATTCCTTCCCAAGACAAAATTCCTAAACATGTTTTGTTTAACTAGATCAGTGCTTCTCAAGGGGAGGGGTGATGATTTCACTCTCCAGGGACAGTTGGCTGTGTCTGGAGACATTTTTGGTTGTCACAACTTGGGAGGATCGTGCTACAGGCATTTAGTGGGTAGAGGCCAGTGATGCTTGCTAAACAACCCCTGACAATGAAGAATTATCTGGCATTAAATATCAGTAGTTGTCAAGGTTGAGAAACCCTGGGCTAGACACACATTCTCCATAGGCAAATGGAAGATATAATTTCTCTAATTCAGGTAAACATTGTAACAATTCTGTTACTTTAAATCATATTTGGTAATACACAGGTCAGTCACTGTGCTTCTAGCACATGGAAAATATGCCATTGGTCAGGCATCCTGAAGCTTTGGAATATATTGCAAGCTTTACACAAGACAGCAGAAATAAATATGTAGGGCCCAGTCTGTGAAATGTATAATCCCATCTTTCAGTAAGACCTGTCAGAGAATATTATTTTTCTAATTTTAGGATGGTATGCAATAAAATATCCTAAATCAACAAAACATTTTTAACAAGCATTACAGTAACTCATAGCTACTGTGCAAAAAAGCATTGCATTAATTAGCATATCTTTAACAATAGCTGAATGCTGCCATGAAAAGAGCATTGAACTGAGAATTTGAAGGCTGGATTTTTATCTAGTTCTATCTGTGACGCTTATCAAGCATTTTCCCTAGCTATTGCTGAACCTCTCTGATTTCTGTTTCTCCCAGTTCTAGGGCCTTGAAATTGAAAATCTAGAAGGATATTACCAGCTCTAACATACTTTGATTCTCATTCATTTCACTTTTTCCATGTAGAGAGTGTGATGGATAATATTCAGACGAAATAGAGCATTTCATAGCGATTCATGAACTGTGGATAATGTAATAACACCATCTGGCTTTGTGTAAATCACACTGCACAGTAATTACTTAGTTTCTTGAAGAGAGCCCTGGTTCTTATTAATAGGTATAATCATTTCACTGGAATTTATGGGGAAAATATAAAATTATTTTATCAATTGTTATTTCAGTGCAGAATGCTTAGCATAGTGTTTTTTTTTTTTTTTTTTTTTTTTTTTTTTGCTGGTACACGGGCCTCTCACTATGTGGCCTCTCCCGTTGCGGAGCACAGGCCGCGGACGCGCAGGCTCAGCGGCCACGGCCCACAGGCCCACGCGCTCCGCGGCATGTGGGATCCTCCCAGACCGGGGCATGAACCCGCGTCCCCTGCATCGGCAGGCGGACTCCCAACCACTGCGCCACCAGGGAAGCCAGCATAGTGTTTTTAATGACACTGTTATAGGATTAGTACATGAACCATAAACCTAGATGAACAAACTCTTACTAAGTAATTCAAGCTAAAACAACACTTTATGTACACTATACATATTATTATATTTTAACATCTACTTACATGTTATCTTGTCTTTGGAGCTGCCACTTAGAAATGGGGATGCCAATATGTTGACTCTTTAGAACCACTTCAAAAGAACTTTCCAATGAAATCAGTCAGAACTGACAATATGTTTATTGATTTATTGATGAAATATATCAGAAGGAATGAAAAGGAATAAAAAACACAAGGCCTGTGTGACTAGTGCCATTTGGCCCAGGGCTTCAGACTGGACATTTCAAATACTTTTTAAATTGTATGTTGTGCCCTTCTCAGTTTTAAAAATAGAATATTCTACAGTAGATCATTTGTGATATCCTTATAACTCAACTCAGAAAAAATGCAGACTAATAGTATCTGGAAAATTGTTATAAAATGTTAAATGAGTGATAACAAGAGGCTAATAGGAATGAATTTTATGGGGCTTCCTAAGGCTTTTTAAAATGTAAGTGGTGAATGTTGCTTTTAGTTGTTTGTACAAAATTGTGACATCTTGGAAAGGGCAAGGAGAGTGTTTTCACAAAACTATGTTAACAGGAATCACACTGTTAACAGCAGTGTGATTCTAATTTTATTGGAAAGAATAAAGGCACAATAAAGATGGGAGAAATTAACCTCACTAGAGTAGAGGTAAAGCACTGGAGGTTTATCAATATAGGTCTTCTTTACACAGTAGTGTGCTAAGATGATGTTCAAAAATGGTCCCATGTTTTGCTAAAATGATTCATCCTTTTGGCATTTTATTAGCTAGAATCTACTGTGTTGCACACAACAAAAATCTCAAATTAAATACATATGTTTTTATTTTCTTGCTAAAAATATTTGGGTATTACCAGTACACGCTGGTGTGGCAGTTCCATGAATGTCAGGGACTCTTTTTAGCTTTCTGCCCCTTTATCTCTGGGTTGTGGCCCAGATTTACATAGTCCAAGGTGGCTGCTGGAACTTCAGCCATGGCTTTCTCATTCCAGACAGGAGGAAGGAGAAAAGATGAGGAGGCAGGCACATTCCCTCTCCTTAAGGATGCTTCTAGGAAGTCTCACTGCCACTTCAGGTTACATTTCATTGGCCAAAACTTAGTGGCAGTGACACACCAAACTGCAATGGAGGCTGGAAATGTAGTCTTTATTGTATGCAGGCACTTGCTGAAATAAAAATCAGGGGTTTTATTACTGAGAAAGAGGAGAGAATAGAGATGTGTTACAACTAAGAGGTCTCTACTACAGCATTGAATCATGTATTCATTTGTTGTCATTCATGTGTTGATTCATTCTTATGTTATCATGTGCCAGGCATTTTGCTAGGGACTGGTGGGCCAGAGTTTGTGCTCCTAGTGCATTTGACTCTGTTACCTTCAGAAACAGAATTCCAATATATGCCCCAGGAAATCTATTCTTCATCTAAGCCAATCTTGATTCATTCATTTGCCAGGAGCAAGACTCAGTTCTGGAGCCTTCCTTATGGTTGTGATCCATTTCTTGGTATGCCCGGTGCTTTCAGTTGCCTCCTACTGGGCCCCTCTTCCGTTGCTTTCCTTGAGTTTGTGCCCATTATGTAGGCTGAGAGCACAGAACTAATTTTTTCTTCTGCTTGTTTTCCATGACTCTGGAAATAAGCTGGGGCTCATTTAACCAAGTGCAATATCATAGAACTGGAATGCACGGAGGGGAATAAAGTTTAGACAGGGGATCTGAATGATAAAGGGTTAACATGAGTTTCTTGGAATTGACTTTGAAGGAAGAGGTGAAAGTCCCATTGTTTAAGGCTTTTAAAATTTCCTAGGACAACACAGCACATTTATTCATTCAACAAACCGTAGTAGAACATCTACTAGGTCCCATGGCTCTGCTATGGGCTGAGCATACAGAGATAAGTAAGATGAAACCTCCATCCTCTAGGAGCTCCGGGGCAGTGGTTCTGCTTCCCAGGGAAAATTATTTGGCTGGGGAGGCTTATCTCACTTTATGTCTCTCACTCTGAGTGTGGGTATCAGACATGAAAACAGATCATTACATTATTTTGGGAGAATAAGGTAGGGAGCACCCAACTCTGTCTCTGGTGGCAGAGGGTGGTGCCAACAAGGAGGTGGCTTTTTTTATTTTTGCGGTACGCGGGCCTCTCACTGCTGTGGCCTCTCTCGTTGCGGAGCACAGGCTCCGGACGCGCAGGCTCAGCGGCCATGGCTCACGGGCCCAGCCGCTCCGCGGCACGTGGGATCTTCCCGGACCGTGGCACGAACCCGCGTCCCCTGCATCGGCAGGCGGACTCTCAACCACTGCGCCAACAGGGAAGCCCGAGGAGGTGGCTTTTTTTTTTTTTTTTTTTTTTTTTTTTGCGGTACTTGGGCCTCTCACTGTTGTGGCCTCTCCCGTTGCGGAGCACAGGCTCCGGACGCACAGGCCCAGCGGCCATGGCTCACGGGCCCAGCCGCTCCGCGGCATGTGGGATCCTCCCAGACCAGGGCACGAACCCGCGTCCCCTGCATCGGCAGGCGGGTCCTCAACCACTGCGCCACCAGGGAAGCCCAGGAGGTGGCTTTTGAACTGACTTTTGAAGGACGAATGAGAGTTTTCTATGCGAAAGCATGGTGGAAAGGAAGGAGGAAAAGGAAATACGAATTGCAGAAGCAATATGCAAAGTCATGGGAAGAATGATGACACCTCAGGAGAGTAGAGATGAGAATGGAGCAGAATCCAGCACAGAACAGGGTAAATACCAACACTTAAAGAGGGAGGTGGAGAGAAGGGGCAGAGGAACCAATAAAGCTGAAAAGGGGAAACAATTTTTAAAAAGCATGGAGGGAAAAAAAAAAAAAAAAAAGCATGGAGGATACGAGGAGAGAGGTGCCCCTGGAAGTCAAGAGAATGTTTTCAAAAGAAGGGGTAATTGACAGCATCACATGTTTCCGATCGGGTTGAAAGGGTGGGTAAGGAAGAAGCCATAGGCGGGCAGTCAGGATGACATTAGTAACAGGCAATTTGGTTTTGGGGCTAGTGGGGCAGGAACAAGACTAGGGTGAGAATAGGGGTTGATGGCATCAAAGCAGCAAATGCTAGGGTAGCAGTGACAAGGAGGCGGGAGAGAGTGCAGGGCAGAGAGCAGACCTGGTGGGATGGGAGCCTGGGGGAGAGGAGGGTGAGTGCCTGACACGTAGACGCATCATCTGCCGAGCACCGGTAGGGAGAAGTGAGCTCTGTTTGTGGCTCATTCCTGGTGAGGAAGTTGAGATAGATTATGTCCACTGATGGCTTTGGTTGTCCCTGTGGATAGGAGGTGAGGCCACCTGCTGGAGTGAGACAGGTAAAGCTAAACTCTTCTTTCCCCCCCACCCCGTGAAGACATCTCACACTGCCTTTCCATCGCGTTGGCTGCCCCCCAGCCGGAAATAAACCTTCACAGCCTGAAATAAATATTTTAAATGAGAGATACACGTTTTAAAACATCCTTGTGTTTTCCATGTTTCTTCAGCGTCCAGTGAGAAGGAGAACACGCAGCCCTTTGTGGTCCTGCCCAAGGAATTCCCTGTGTACCTGTGGCAGCCATTCCTCAGACATGGCTACTTCTGCTTCCAGGATGCCGCTGACCAGAAGAAGTTCAGTGCTCTCCTGAGTGACTGCATCAGACATCTAAATCATGGTATGGCACGGCTGCCCTCTGGTCCCCAGTTCGGCTGCCCTTTCTCAGTTGGTCTGGTCAGTCATCTGTTAGAATGATTGCTAGAAAGAGCCACGGACGGTGCTGCCTCTGGAAGGAGAGGGAAATCGAACGAAGTGAGGGTTTTGCACACAAAGAGCACGGCCAGCTTGCTGGTTGTTTAGTCAGGGCAGGGAAGCCTCAGCGCAACAGGACGTGGAGTAGGTATCTGATGGCACATGTAGACAGAGCACCATATTCATGCATATAATTTTGAGTATAATTCCTCCTCTTCCTTTTTCCTGATTTTTAAAAATCTCAGTGACAGTAAGAATGTACCAATTGTCCCTGACAAAATCCTAGTCCTTATGACATTTCTTGTTTATTTTCACCTTTATTTCTGAAGAAGTTACTCAAAACTTTAGGGTACGTAAGAATCGCCTGGAAAACTTGCTGAACAGATTTTTTGGGGGGATCCACCTTCAGATATGCTGATACTGGGCCCTGATTTTGGTTTTCTAACAAACTGCCAAGGGATGCTTATGCTGTTAGTCCGTGGACCACACTTGGTTGCATTGCTTCAGACCGTGTTGCCTCTACGTACCGATTTAATTACTATTGGGTCCATAACAAAAAAGATTTCTCTTTCCATTATGTGATTTTTTTTTTTTTTTTTTTTTTTTTTTTTTTTTTTTTTTTTGCGGTACGCGGGCCTCTCACTGCTGTGGTTTTTCCCATTGTGGACCACAGGCTCCCAACGAGCAGGCTCAGTAGTTGTGGCTCACGGGCCCAGCCGCTCCGCGGCACGTGGGATCTTCCCGGACCGGGGCACGAACCCGCGTCCACCTTCATCGGCAGGCAGACTCTCAACCACTGCACCACCAGGGAAGCCCCCATTATGTGATGTTTTTGATGTTGATGTGAATGCTGGTTTTTCTGGACTCTGCAAAACCTTCAGGTACGGATAATTGAGCTCTTTGTTATTTGACAGTTGGGAAGGTAACCAGTCAAATGTTATTGAGGACTTACTCTGTGCCAGCCTATGAAGGTATTAGGAACAGAGTAATGAACCATGCAAAGTTCCCCTCTTTGGGGTCTACATTCAAACAGGAAAGAGGGGCAAACATACGTACAAATTCACAAGATAACTTGATAGTTATCAAAGTTATGTGTTACAGAGTGACTAGAGGTTACTACGTAGGGAAGAAGGGAGAAGGCTTGTCAGGGGAGACCTTTCTGGGCAGGTGACATTTGAGTTGAGTCACCTCATCTATCTGTGCCTTTACTGTATTTCCTAATAATGTCATTGTACATTTACTTTAAAGTTCTGAGGTTTCCCTGAGAGTGTCAGTGCCACTGAGCAAAAGTCACTAGTGATGCATCTCAGTCTGTTCTTGATTTTAGCTTGTGTAATGATAGAAGGCTAATGGAAAAAGATCAAGTCACTCTATTTTGCTCTAGCAACCCTGACCGACGTTCATCAGAATATTGGCTCATAACTCATTAGGGACTTTATAAAAATGATAACCTTGTTAATATCTTGCCTTGTGGTTTTGATGTTTTAGAGACAAAGAATTCCCCAGCACTGCCTGCACCATCTAACTCGTACACTTACACCTCTGTGTGCAGGGCCTTGGTCTAGTATGAACATGCATTTGGCACTAAACACAAGAACCATGAAGTTTCACTAAGCAGAGAGTGTTCTCCACCCAGCCAGATGGGACTGGCTTCATTCCCCCTTCCGTGTACATAATAGGAGTTTCTCTGGGGAGTTTTTGGAAGTTATGTAGCCTGTATTTAGAGTCCATTTATGGAAGATTTCAGTCGATTCACAACCCCACTCTGCTCTCCAGTATGTTATCAAAGGCACTGAGATAATGGGGTCTAGTCACATTGCCCTGGTTCTGTGTCACATTCCTCTGTCCAGAAACCTCACTTTATGCAGACTTAACGTGATTTGGCATAGCTTCCAGTGGCTCCAGTCAGAACCAGAGACCATCAAAACATTGTAGGGAACTGTCTTTGACTGTCATGGGCCAATGAGCCCCATGGGTCTCTCCTTTCTCGCCTCTATTTCTTTGTTTTTAACGGCACAATGTACCACCCATCTTTACTGTGTCACTTTTTTCTTTTTTTTTTTTGGTTTCAATCTCTGTCTGTTATTCATTGTGGGATCTTGACTAAACCAGTAAGAGGTTTCACAAACTCCCAGTTAAGCATATTGTTTCCATAATAACAGAAGAGTTTAGAAATAGGTGTAAAATTGGTGCTGTGATAAGGGCCAGAAACCCTGAGGGGGCTTCGGAGAGGCTGCTGACTTCCATCCCCAGGCGACAAGAGCCAGGGCTGTATGCCTTTGTCATTGCCCCATTTGCTCTCAGGCCACCATGCGCTGCCGTTGACAACTAGGTCCAAGATATTCTAGCAGCTGATGCTGGGCCGCTATTGATCTGTCCATTCACAGTCCTCAGGATCTTTCTTTCCCACTTTTATTAAGATATCATTGACATATAACATTGTATTTAAGGTGTACAACATAGTGATTTAATGTATGATCATTGCAAAGTGATCAGCACACTAAATTTAGTTACCTATCACCTCACGTAGTTAACAAAAGTTTTTTCTTGCGATGAGAGCTCTTAAGCTCTACTCTCAGCAACTTTTCATATACAGTACAGTATATATAACGATAGTCACCATGCTGTACATTACAACCTGTGACTTAATTTATCCTATAACTGGAAGTTTGCACCCTTTAACCCATCCTCCCCCCGCCTCCTCTGGCAACGACCAATCTGTTCTCTGTTTCTGTAAGTCGGTTTTTTTTATGATTCCACGTATAAGTGAGATCATACAGTATTTGTTTTTCTCTGTCTGACTTATTTCACTTAGCATAATGCCCTTAAGGGATCTTTCAGGGAAGATCATCTCGTTGCCTTCATGGTAAGTTCTGCCAACGATTTCTGTTACTTGGGGTTCCCACGTGCTCAAATCCCACCACACAGCCCAGGCCACTTGCCCCGGGAGTTCTGGGTTCAAATTGGTCTAGGTACCCATGTCCATTCATTCTGAATCTGGAACCACTTCTCCTGTTCCTCCTTATGGAATGGGTTTTTTTCCTATTTAACCCTGACAAAGGGCTTAATTACACCCTGCTCTTGGACAATAAGGCTATATCCTGAGGTAGGTAAGGGCAAGTAGAGGGCTCTCTGCTCCTCCTTCCTTCAAGTGACAGATCTTCCTCTGGGTGCCTCAAAGATGATTTACACTTATAAAGGGCATAGAGGGGGGTGTGTGTGTGTGTGTGTTGTTTTTGGCACCCCTTCACTGAGCAGGCATAAGAAAACTGCACAAGATTAATCTTCAGCAACACACTGGACTAAATATCAAGCCCATTGTGTGAGGGAGAGGGGAAATTTCCCCTTCCCCACCTTGGTTCTTTTGGCTGGCAATTAAAATGACACAAGGCAGGTTAACAGGAGAAAAATCAAATTTATTACATGCGGCTGGGGAATTCACTTAAGTATGAAGAATTTCAAAGACAGCAAGGCAAGGTGAGGTTTATATATATTCTGGACTAAGGAGAAGGAGCTGGGGGTCTGAGGCTTTTTTTTCCTTGAGGGAAAGTAAGATAATTCACAGGAAGACAAAAAGAGTTAGTGTTTGCTGGGCCATCCAAAGACAGTGGGACACAGAGAGGACTCTGATCAAACAGCTTTGCTAGGCTCCCCCTGTCTACCACTCCTAATTTCAATACTTTGTTACAGTTATCTATGGTGATAGCTTCTTCCTGGGACAGTCCTCCTACCTTAAATTCTTTTAGGAAGTAAAGGGGAAGTTCAGGGGCTCTTCCTGAGTCTTTTGGGCTTTGATTGTTTTCAGCTCAAAATAATCCTCATACTAGAGTAGCACAACTTGGGGTAGCCTGCCCTCAACCCCATCAAGTGACGTGTACCTAGAGCAGCTGCTGTCCTCAGTCCTTTTGGAATCTTACTGCAGCCCCTTGTCCCTGATGGGAGAAGTCCAGGGTTCTAAATGTCCACTTCTACAAAAAATGGGACTTATATAAAGCCAAAATGTTCTAAGACAGTCCTATTGTCCAAAATTCAGTCCTATTTAGAATTGTAGTTTGCAAACTATGGTTCTTGTAGTTACAGGGATATAGCTAAAACTATTAACACATATAGAAGACTGTATACATGCAATGTGGAATAATGATCATTATCAATGTGAATCTGTCCTTCCAGCTCAGGATAATCATTTCTTGGCATAAGAATTTTCAGGAAGGGGAAAAAGTGTTCCTGGCAGGAAAAATAGGATATGTTGGGGACAGGAAGAGAGTCAGAGCATGGACTATTAGAGGAACTGAACGAATTTCATGTCGCTGGTGCTTAGAAAGGAGAGAGGTGCCAAGCGAGCATGGAGAGATGGGCAGGAGCCAGACTATAAAGGGCTTTGTGGAGCATATTAGGGGATTTGCACTTTATTCTAGCATCAATAGGAAGCCATTGAAGGGTTTTAAGCAGATAAGCAACTCAAACATATTTTCATTTTAGAAAGGTCACACGTACTGGCTGCTGTGTGGGCAGTGGATGGGAGGGTAGCCTCTGGGATGCCAGGAGGCCACTTAGGAAGCTTTGGCAGGCTACAGATGGTGGTAGCTTGCACCAAAGACGTGACAATGGAAATGGCAAGAGGTGGCTGAATAAGAGAGATATCCAGGAAGTAGAATCAATAGAACTTAAGGATAGATCGTGTGCGGAGGGAGGCAGGGGGAGAACCCAAGGAAGAGCCCCAGGTTTCTGCCATGCTTTGAGATGGGAACCTTGTGTGAAGAGGAGCAGGGAAAGGAAACGACGTGTTCCGTGTTGCAGATGTTGAGCTGGAGAAGTCTAGGGACATCCAGGTGAGGGAGTCTCATAGACAGATGCCTGGACAAGGCTGGAGAGCGGGAACACAGTCTGGAGTAGAGACAGATGGCACGTCAGCAACCTGTCTGTGGTCATGGAATTGCCTGAGGGCCTGGCATCTGGTACAGGCTCTATAAATATGTCCACCCTCCATCCTCATGTATAGTTGCAAATATGCCCATGGGGGAGAAGCATGGGGCATGTGTGTTGAAGTAGATTGAAGATGTTTGTATCCAAAAGCTGTAGGCATTAATGTAAAATAGGTTGGTGACTTTGTGTTAAATACTAACTTCACTCACTACATGGGCCTATGATTTTACTGTTGAATATTTAAACAACGTGTTCATTAGGAATACAAAGTCTGTGTGAAATTCAGTAAATCAGGATCTCTGACTCACCCTCTTCATAGAGAGATAATACTCAAATGCCAGTGTCTCTTCTGTATTTTATTTCAAGTTCATTGCTACCAGTCTGTTTTGGGACTCATAAAAAACATTCCCAGGGGCTTTTAGTTGATCTTACTTTTCCTAATTAACTGCCACCTCCTTCCATGTGTAACAGTCAGATAAATCATATTTAAACACAATTTTTGATTAAAATCCTTCAGTGGCACTGCCATATTCAAAAAGATGAAAATTCCAAAGAGACTGGCTACTGCGTGCCTGATTTCCTACTATTCTCAAGTACAAGCCTCCTCTCCCCCAACCTTGCTACCCTACCCCACCCACCTGCTTTTAATGAAAGTTTTACCTAGACATTTTTGGCCTTCTCATACACCTGAAACACCCATTCCTCACCTATTCGAATTCTCTCTTATTTCCTTAAGAACAAGCTTCAGTCTGACCCCTGCCTTGAAGGCCACAGGGATAACTTCACTAGTGCCTATTATCTGTTCCACTGATTGGATGCTCACCACAGTCTGCCTTACATTATTCATTTTCATGTCTAGTTGTCCTATTTCTCCAACTCTATTGCAAATACCTGAAGGGGAATCTTGTATCATGTTTTGTGTCCCTCTGTAGTGCCCAGACAAATATCTTGTGTTTCAGAAAATGGTTCGAAGACACTAATGAATTAATAACTTAGTACTAAAGTAAAGCTGATTTCAGAATTTAAGTGTGATTTTAGAGATGACAGTTATAAATGTGATTTGGCCTAATTCATAAACACACTGACATGAGTAAGTGAAAGAATTGTCAATACAAAGCATAAAGGATTTGAGGAATAAGGGAGTCACATGTCAGGCAGCCATCATCAGAAGAAGGTGATTCTGGAACGAAGGTGGAATGATGGCAAAGTTTTGTTCAGCAGTACTCCGCTAGCTTGAAGGAAGTCAAGACTGCCACTAAACAAATGCCAGTGGTTCCCATCATCATGAACACTAAGAAATAAGGCACAGTAGAACATCTGGGAAGCATAAGGGCATGTGCATTGGAAAAGATACTATAAAAAACCCCACGTCTTTCTTGATGAAGAGAACACAATCATGTAAAGACACATGTGGGATCCTCCCAGACCGAGGCACGAACCTGTGTCCCCTGCATCGGCAGGTGGACCCTCAACCACTGCGCCACCAGGGAAGCCCACCTATGACGTTTATGTTATTCAAGGGTGCATATGATGGAGTGAGTTAGGCTGAATGTGGAGCTATAATAGATGGTTAAACTTGGGAATCGGTTGCTGTCAGGATTGTATGCCTTGAGCTCTTATCCCAGAAATCCCATGTCAAATCAAATGCCTTTATTAGATTGGATTTTGACACTTACACATTTTAGGTGTTCAATTAATGCTGCTGAATTTAAGAGAATTTTATTTATTTATTTTTAAATAAAGAAATCTATTTATTTTATTTTTGGCTGCATTGGGTCTTCGTTGCTGCACACGGGCTTTTCTCTGGTTGTGGTGAGCAGGGCTACTCTTCATTGCGGTGCACAGGCTTCTCACTGCAGTGGCTTCTCTTGTTGCGGAGCATGGACTCTAGGTGTGCGGACTTAAGTAGTTGTGGCACATGGGCTCTAGAGCGCAGGCTCAGTAGTTGTGGCACATGGGCATAGTTGCTCTGCGGCCTGTGGGATCTTCTGGGACCAGGGCTTGAACCTGTGTCCCATGAACTGACAGGCAGATTCTTAACCACTGCACCACCAGGGAAACCCCTAAATTGAATTTTAAAACAGAAAAGTGTCAGACTTCCCTGGTGGCATAGTGATTAAGAATCTGCCTGCCAATGCAAGGGACACAGGTTCGAGCCCTGGTCCGGGAAGATCCCACATGCCGCAGAGCAACTAAGCCCATGTGCCACCACTGCTGAAGCCTGCATGCCACAACTACTGAATCCTGCATGCCTAGAGCACGTGCTCCACAACAAGAGAAACCACCACAATGAGAAGCCCATGCACCGCAATGAAGAGTAGCCCCCACTCGCCACAACTAGAGAAAGCCCCTGCTCAGCAACGAAGACCCAACGCAACCAAAAAATAAATAAATAAAAGAAGTCAAAAAAAACAAAAACAGAAAAGGGTCGTATGATTCAAATTAGCTAGAGCAAATCCTTTTTGGTGTGTTTATTTGAACACCCATTACCATTTATGAAACAAGTTTATTACTTGAGGGACTAAGTTTCTGATGTGGGCATCAATAAATTTTAACTGAAAATATTCAATGAATTTTCTTTTGTAATATATGAAAACATATTTCTGAATTTATGGCACATACTTATATTTATATACACACACATATCTATGAATTAGAAAATGCTAACAGTGCTTGGGCTCTTTTGGACACTTTACTGCAAATGAATAATGTTTGACTGGACATAGATAAACAAATACAATTTTTGTAAACATCTATTTGAATGCTTTTACTTATAAAAGGTATTTCATAGTGTACATTTGTTTCAATGCATTAAAACCTCTATGCGTTGTAAACAAAAATGTTTGCTAATTACTGTTTAATAAATAACTAGATACCAATTTCTAGTTTTCATAAACTGTCCCAAACAAACATTTTTAAAAGGATTCTCTCTGCTTGGAGATTAGTCTCTCTTTGAGTTTAGTGTGTACTCTTTGCCTCACACAGGTAATACTCGACATTATAAATATGTGACATATATGAATATGCCATTTTTTCTTAGGAAGTTATCATTTCCCCCTTTCTGACCCTTTTTTACTGTTCATAAAACTCTAAATTTGGAAGAGATCTTAGTGACTGAATATCTCCTGAGAGTTTATTTATGATAAGGCTCAGATAGTAACTTACTTGCCCAAGGTCCCAGCTAGTCAGTGGTAGAGGACCAGTTGTCCTGACACCTAGTCCTTGACTTCTGTTTCAGTTATACATTACCATGTCGTCTTTTCTACATTACTTTTTAAAAGAATTTTTCATCTTTTGGTCAATTAAAGCACATTACTATTAAATCAAGTTACTCTTATGATACATTTGCATAATCTAAAGTGAAGCAAACCTGTACCATTCATTGGAGGTCATCTGAGACCTGGGATATGTCTGTTTTTTTCATAAGTAGCAACATCTGATAACGGTATTTTGTCCACCAGCTAAACATGACTATATTTTTTATTTAGATATGCTCAGGAAATAAAATATTTGGTAATATAGCTGTTTAGTGGTTAAATTTTGTATAGTATAAAATGCAAACCATCATATAGGGCCTGAACCAAGATGGCAAAGTAGAAGGACTTGCTCTCACTCCCTCTTGTGAGAACACCAGAATCACAACTAGCTGCTGGACAATCATCGACAGGAAGACACTGGAACTCACCAAAAAACATACCCCACATCCAAAGACAAAGGAGAAGCCACAATTAGATAGTAGGAGGGGTGCAATCACAGTAAAATCAAATCCCATAACTGCTAGGTGGGTGACTCACAGGCTGGAGAACACTTATAACACAAAAGTCCACCCACTGGAGTGAAGGTTATGAGCCCCACGTCAGGCTTCCCAACTTGGGGGTCCAGCAATGGGAGGAGGAATTCCTAAAGAATCAGACTTTGAAGGCTAGTGGGATTTGATTGCAGGACTTCGACAGGACTGAGGGAAAGAGAGACTCCACTCTTGGAGGGCACACGGAAAGTAATGTGCACATCAGAACCCAGGGGAAGGAGCAGTGACCCCGTGGGAGACTGAACCAGACCGACCTGCTAGTGTTGGAGGGTCTTCTGCAGAGGCGGGAGTGGCTGTGGCTCACCGTGGGGACAAGGACACTGGCACCAGAAGTTCTGGGAAGTACTCCTTGGCGGGAGCCCTTCCAGAGTCTGCCATTAGCCCCACCAAAGAGCCCAGGTAGGCTCCAGTGTTGGGTTGCCTCAGGCCAAACAACCAACAGGGAGGGAACCCGGCCCCACCCATCAGCACTCAAGAGGATTAAAGTTTTACTGAGCTGTGCCCACCAGAGCCACAGTCAGCTATACTCACCCCCAGTCCCTCCCATCAGGAAACTTGCACAAGCCTCTTAGATAGCCTCATCCACCAGAGGGCAGACAGCAGAAGCAAGAACTACAATCCTGCATCCTGTGGAAAAAAACCGCATTCACAGAAAGAGAGACAACATGAAAAGGCAGAGGGCTATGTACCAGAGGAAGGAACAAGATAAAACCCCAGAAAAACAACTAAATGAAGTGGAGATAGGCAACCTTCCAGCAAAAGAATTCAGCATAATGATAGTGAAGATGATCCAAGACCTTGGAAAAAGAATGGAGGCAAAGATCAAGAAGATGCAAGAAATGTTTAACAAAGACCTAGAAGAATTAAAGGACAAACAAGCAGAGATGAACAATACAATAACTGAAATGAAACTACACTAGAAGGAATCAATAGCAGAATAACTGAGTCAGAAGAACGGATAAGTGACCTGGAAGACAGAATGGTGGAATTCACTGTTGCAGAACAGAATAAAGAAAAAAAGATGAAAAGAAATGAAGACAGCCTAACAGACCTCTGGGATAACATTAAACGCAACAACATTTGCATTATAGGGGTCCCAGAAGGAGAAGAGAGAGAGAAAGGACCTGAGAAAATATTTGAAGAGATTATAGTTGAGAACTTCCCTAACATGGGAAAGGAAATAGCCACCCAACTCCAGGGAGTGCAGAGAGGCCCATACAGGATAAACCCAAGGAGAAACACACTGAGACACATAATAATCAAATTGGCAAAAATTAAAGACAAAGAAAAATTACTGAAAGCAGCAAGGGAAAAACGACAAATAACATACAAGGGAACTCCCATAAGGTTAACAGCTGATTCCTCAGCAGAAACTCTACAAGCCAGAAGGGAGTGGCATGATACACTTAAAGTGATGAAAGGGAAGAAACTACAACCAAGATTACTCTAATGAGCAAGGATTTCATTCAGATTCCATGGAGAAATCAAAAGCTTTACAGACAAGCAAAAGCTAAGAGAACTCAGCACCACCAAAGCAGCTCTACAACAAATGCTAAAGGAACTTCTCTAAGTGGGAAACAGAAGAGAAGAAAAGGACCTACAAAAACAAACCCCAGGGGCTTCCCTGGTGGCGCAGTAGTTGAGAGTCTGCCTGCCGATGCAGGGGACACGGGTTCGTGCCCCAGTCTGGGAAGATCTCACATGCCGCGGAGCGTCTGGGCCCATGAGCCATGGCCGCTGAGCCTGCGCATCCGGAGCCTGTGCTCCGCCACGGGAGAGGCCACAACAGTAAGAGGCCCGCATAATGAAAAAAGAAACAACCCCCCCCAAATTAAGAAAATGGTCATTGGAACATACATATCTATTATTACCTTAAACGTGAATGGATTAAATGCTCCAACCAAAAGACACATGCTTGCTGAATGGACATAAAAACAAGACCCATATATATGCTGTGTACAAGAGACCCACTTCAGACCTAGGGACACATACAGACTGAAAGTGAGGGGAAGGAAAAAGATATTTCATGCAAATGGAAATCAAAAGAAAGCTGGAGGGGCTTCCCTGGTGGTGCAGTGGTTGGGAGTCCGCCTGCCGATGCAGGGAATACAGGTTCGTGCCCCGGTCCGGGAGGATCCCGTGTGCCACAGAGCGGCTGGGCCCATGAGCCATGGCCGCTGGGCCTGTGTGTCCGGAGCCTGTGCTCTGTGGCGGGAGAGGCCACGGCAGTGAGAGGCCCACATACTGCCCCCCCCACCAAAAAAAGGAAAGCTGGACTAGCAATACTCATCAGATAAAATAGACTTTAAAATAAAGAATGTTACAAGAGACAAGGAAGGACACTACATAATGATCAAGGGATCAATCCAGGAAAAAGATATAACAATTATAAATATATATGCACCCAACGTAGGAGCACCTGAATACATAAGGTAATTGCTAACAACTATAAAAGAGGAAATCGATAGTAACACAGTAATAGTGGGGGACTTTAACACCTCACTTACGCCTATGGACAGATGATCCAAAATGAAAATAAATAAGGAAACAGAAGCTTTAAATGACACAATAGACCGATAGATTTAATTGATATTTGTAGGACATTCCATCCAAAAACAGCAGATTACACTTTCTTCTCAAGTGTGCATGGAACATTCTCCAGGATAGGTCACATCTTGGGTCCCAAATCAAGCCTCAGTAAATTTAATAAAATTGAAATCATATCCAGCATCTTTTCTGACCACAATGCTATGAGATAAGAAATCAGTTACAGGGAAAAAAACGTAAAACACACAAACACATGGAGGCTAAGCAATACGTTACTAAATAACCAAGAGGTCACTGAAGAAATTGAAGAGGAAATAAAAAAATACCTAGAGACAAATGACAATGAAATCACGACAATCCAAAACCTATGGGATGCAGCAAAAGCAGTTCTAAGAGGGAAGTTTATAGCAATACAAGCCTACCTCGAGAAACAAGAAAAATCTCAAATAAACAATCTAAACTTACACCTAAAGGAACTAGAGAAAGAAGACCAAACAAAACCCAAAGTTAGCAGAAGGAAGGAAATCGTAAAGATCAGAGCAGAAGTAAATGAAATAGAAACAAAGAAAACAATAGCAAAGATCAATAAAACTAAAAGCTGATTCTTTGAGAAGGTAAACAAAATTGATAAACCATTAGCCAGACTCATCAAGAAAAAGAGGGAGAGGACTCAAATCAATAAAATTAGAAATGAAAAAGGAGAAGTTACAACAGACACCGCAGAAATACAAAGTATCCTAAGAGATTACTACAAGCAACTCTATGCCAATAAAATGGACAACCTGGAAGAAATGCACAAATTTTTAGAAAGGTATAACCTTCCAAGACTGAACCAGGAAGAAATAGAAAATATGAAAAGACCAATGACAAGTAATGAAATTGAAACTGTGCTTAAAAATGTTCCAACAAGCAAAAGTCCAGGACCAGATGGCTTCACAGGTGAATTCTATCAAGCATTTAGAGAAGAGCTAACACCCATCCTTCTCAAACTCTTCCAAAAATTTGCAGAGGAAGGAACACTCCAAAACTCATACTATGAGGCCACCATCACCCTGATACCAAACCAGACAAAGATACTACAAAAAAAGAAAATTACAGACCAATATCACTGATGAATATAGATGCAAAAATCCTCAACAAAATACTAGCAAACAGAATCCAACAGCACATTAAAAGGATCATACACCACGATCAAGTGGGATTTATCCCAGTGATGCAAGGATTCTTCAATATATGCAAATCAATCAATGTGATACACCATATTAACATATTGAAGAAGAAAAACCATATGATCATCTCAGTAGATGCAGAAAAAGCTTTTGACAAAATTCAATACCGATTTATGATAAAAACTCTCCAGAAAGGGGGCATAGAGGGAACCTACCTCAACATACTAAAGACCATATATGACAAACCCACAGCAAACATCATTATCAATGGTGAAAAACTGAAAGCATTTCCTCTAAGATCAGGAATAAGACAAGGATATCCACTCTCACCACTATTATTCAACATAGTTTTGGAAGTCCTGGCCATGGCAATCAGAGAAGAAAAAGAAATAAAAGGAGTCCAAATTGGAAAAGAAGAAGTAAAACTGTCACTGCAGATGACATGATACTATACATAGAGAATCCTAAAGATGCCACCAGGAAACTACTAGAGCTAATCAATGAATTTGGTAAAGTTGCAGGGTACAAAATTAATACACAGAAATCTCTTGCATTCCTATACATAACGATGAAAAATGTGAAAGAGAAATTACGGAAACACTCCCATTTACCACTGCAACAAAAAGAATAAAATACCTAGGAAGAAACCTACCTAGGGAGACAAAAGACCTGTATGCAGAAAACTATAAGACACTGATGAAAGAAATTAAAGATGATAGCAACAAATGGAGAGATACACCATGTTCTTGGATTGGAAGAATCCACATTGTGAAAATGACTCTACTACCCAAAGCAATCTACAGATTCAATGCAATCCCTATCAAATTACCAATGGCATTTTTTACAGAACTAGAATGAAAAATCTTAAATTTGTATAGAAACACAAAAGACCCCGAATGACCAAAGCAGTCTTGAGGGAAAATAAAAACAGAGCTGGAGGAATCAGACTCCCTGACTTCAGACTATACTACAAAACTACAGTAATCAAGGCAATATGGTACTGGCTCAAAAACAGAAATATAAATCAATGGAACAGAATAGAAAGCCCAAAGATAAACCCACTCACCTATGGTCCACTAATCTATGACAAAGGAGACAAGAATATACAATGGAGAAAAGACAGTCTCTTCAATAAGTGATGCTGGGAAAACTGGACAGCTACATGTAAAAGAAAGAAATTAGAACACTCCCTAACACCATACACAAAATTAAACTCGAAATGGAATAGAGACCTAAATGTGAGACCAGACACTATAAAACACTTAGAGTAAAACATAGGAAGAACACTCTTTGACATAAATCACAGCAAGATCTTTTTTGATCCACCTCCTAGAGTAATGGAAATAAAAACAAAAATAAACAAATGGGACCTAATGACACTTCAAAGCTTTTGCATAGCAAAGGAAACCATAAACAAGACGAAAAGACAACCCTCAGAATGGGAGAAAATATTTGCAAACGAATCAACAGGCAAAGGATTAATCTCCAAAATATATAAACAGTTCATGCAGCTCAATATTAAAAAAACAAACAATGCAGTCCAAAAATGGGCAGAAGACCTAAATAGACATTTCTCCAAAGAAGACATACAGATGGCCAAGAAGCACATGAAAAGCTGCTCAAAATCACTAATTAGAGAAATGCAAATCAAAACTACAATGAGGTATCACCTCACACCAGTTAGAAAGGGCATCATCAGAAAATCTACAAACAACAAATGCTGGAGAGGGTGTGGAGAAAAGGGAACCCTCTTGCACTGTTGGTGGGAATATAAATTCATATAGCCACTATGGAGAACAGTATGGAGGTTCCTAAAAAACTAAAAATAGAATTACCATATGACCCAGCAATCCCACTACTGGGCATATACCCAGTGAAAACCATAATTCAAAAAGACACATTCACCCCAGTGTTCATTGCAGCACTATTTACAATAGCCAGGTCATAGAAGCAACCTAAATGCCCATCAACAGATGAATGGATAAAGAATTTGTGGTTGGGCTTCCCTGGTGGCGCAGTAGTTGAGAGTCCGCCTGCCCATGCAGGGGACGCGGGTTCGTGCCCCGGTCCGGGAAGATCCCACATGTCGCGGAGTGGCTGGGCCCGTGAGCCACGGCCGCTGAGCCTGTGCGTCCGGAGCCTGTGCTCCGCAACGGGAGAGGCCACAATAGTGAGAGGCCTGCGTACCGCAAAAAAAAAAAAAAAAAAAAAAAAAAAAAAAAAAAAAAAAAGAATTTGTGGTACATATATACAATGGAATATTACCTAGTCATAAAAAGGAACAAAATTGGGTCATTTGTGGAGACGTGAAAGGATCTAGAGACTGTCATACAGAGTGAAGTCAGAAAGAGAAAAGCAAATATCGTATATTAACACATATATATGGAACCGAGAAAAATGGTACAGATGAACCAGTTTGCGGGGCAGAAATTGAGACACAGGTGTAGAGAACAAACGTATGGACACCAAGGTGGGTCAGCGGTGGGGTGGGGGGTTGTAGTGTGATGAATTGGGAGATTGGGATTAACATGTATACACTGATGTGTATAAAATGGATGACTAATAAGAAAAAAATGCAAACCATATATGGTTTTTATACAATTTAAATAAAAACTCTGATTTGTAAAGGAAGATTATACAGCTTTTGAGGACATGGGTTGGAATACTTTTTAAATGTATATAATCTGAAATAAGCCAGGCAGAGGAAGACAAATACTTCATAGAATCACTTATATGTGAAATCTTAAAAAAAAAAAAGTCGAAGGCTAGAAACAGAGCAGAAAAGTGGTTGCCAGGGCGGGAGGTGGGGGAAATAAGGAGACGTTGGTAACAGGGTACAGAGTTTCAATTATAAGATGAATAAGGTCTGAGGATCTTACGAAAAACATGGCGACTGTAGTGATAACACTGTATTGTATAATTGAAATTTGCTGAAAGAGTGGAACTTAAATGTTCTTACCTCCCCCCAAAAAGGATAAATATGTGAGGTGATGGATGTGTTAATTAACGAGATGGGTGGAATCCTTTCCCAATGTACACATAGATCAAATCACCACGATGTACATTTTAAACGTCTTGTAATTTTATGTCAGTTATACCTCAATAAAGCTGAAATAATAGGTCAAAACATGTTTTATTCATAGTGTTTATACTTTTGGATTTACTTAAATTACTTGAAGCTCTCAAAACACTCTAAGAGTTGGACCTGAAAGAACAGGTCTCCATCAGAGACCAGAAAAAGTAGAACTGCTCCTCTCAGCCATTTAGCATTTATCACCACCAGTACATATATAGTCTTTGGTTCATTTGTTGTCTAAAGCTATGTTGCCATGGAACTACTCTTGAATATTTCTTTTGGCCTGTCAAACATACGCTATAGTTTCAGTGAAACCATGGATTCCTGCCCACCTTCCCCCCTCCACTTTCAAGGAACCAAGTAGTTATTTTGGTATGAAGTTCTAAAAATTTTGTTATTATGGTAGTTAAGGGTGACAAATTGGAACAATAATAGAAAAGATTAAACAACCAGAGAGTTAAAGTGAATTCAAGCAAAAAATTTTTGTCTGTGCCATTTGGATTGGGTAAATTCAAAAACCACAGGACAGTTTTTGATGTTATTATGACTGAAAGCTTGAATAGCTTTCCAGTTTTTTTACTTGTAGCTGGAATATGGTTAAGACTGAAAAACACTTATTAAAATGACAGAGCAAATGGTATGGTTGTTTTAATATGTGGCTAGATAATCAACATTATGAAAGAGTTCTATTTGGCATGTATTCCAAATTTCTTTTAAAAATCAGCATTCAGGAGAGCTTGGAGAAAATTCTCACCTATTGTTATAGAATGGTGAGCTACCGTACTCCTTTCTATGCTGTAAAGAAATTTAGAGCATATGAGATGGAAGAGACCATACTAGGAGCTATTGTTCATTCTGTTAGTTGTTTTGAGGTTTTTAAATTAAATATTGAGTAGCTATAAAAGAAAGCTTATGAAGCTTACAGAAGATATAAAGAACATTACTGTTACCTCTGTTATTTCTTATGTGCCTCTCCCTGATCCTGTTAACTTCTTTTCCCTTTGAGAGAGCACCATCCTGGATTTTGTAGTTTTATCACATGTGTTTAATCATTTTGCATGTTTTTAGGCTTAATCCTATGGAATTTTATTACATCTTTCATGGCTTCTTTTTTTCAATATTATATTCCAGTGATTCACCCGTGTTATTGCTTGTAGCTGTATTTCATTGATTTTCATTGCTGAATACATTCCATTAGGTTAATATGCTGTAATTTCTAGTATCTATTTTACTGTTGATAGGCATTTGGGCTGTTTCCATTATTTATTATTAGTGGTGCTGCTGTGAACACTTTCTGTTTGCTGCTCGTTTATAGAAATTTACTTTTGATTTGATTTGCTAACATCTTAAGGAATGTTCACATCGTGTATTTGATCTGTAATTTTCCTATTTTGCAATGACATTTTTAGATTTTGCTATCAAGGTTATTCTTGCTTCGGAAAAGGAGTTAGAGAGTGTTTCTACATCTTCCTTTCCCTTTTATATAATCTGGAATAGTTTGTTTAAGACTGGAATTACTAGTGTATTTTTCCATTTGGTAGAGCTTGCCTGTAAGACCTTCTTAATTTAGTGTGCTTTCTGAGGGAGGATTTTAAACTACTGACAGATTTTTAAATTGTTATAGGATTATTCAGTTTTTCTGTTTCCTAAGTCTGTTTTAGTAGGTTACAGCTTTCTAGAAATGTATCCATTTTGTTTATGATTTTTAAAAATTAGTGGCATAAAGTTATGTATAATATCCTCTTGTTTTTAAAGAATATACTCACAGTGCCCCCGTTATTCTCTGTAGCATCTGTACTTGTTCCTTCCTTATTTCTCACGTTGTTTATTTGTACCTCCTATCTTTTTTTCTTGTTCAGTCTCACTAGAAGTTTGTCAATTTTGTCAACTTTTTCAAAAAACCAAATTTGGACTTTGCAGATTATTGTGTATCTGTTTTCTATTTTGTTAATTTCTGATGTTGTCACTTAAAATTGCCTTTTTTCTGTTTCCTTGGGCTTATTTTGCTAGAGTTTTTTTCTCACCTCTACAATGAATAGGTGCTCAGCTCATTGTGATTGTTTTAAAATGCTTTGACACCCTTTCCTTAAAAAAAAAAAAAATGGGACCTGATTTTCCTCCTCTTGTGAACAAGACTTAGTGACTCACTTCTCACAAATAGAATGTGGCAAAAATGATGGTATGTGGCTTCCAAGAATAGGTCACAAAAAGAATAGCTTCTGCCTGGCTTTTTCTCTTTTGGATCACCCACTTGGGAGAACCTAGCCACCATCTAGTGAGAACACACAAGCAGCCCTCTGTGAAGGGCCTGTGAAGGGCCACGTGGAGAGAAACTGAGGCCTCCCTGCCAACAGCCAGCGCCAGCTTGCCAGCTAACAACCTTGGAAGTGGATGCTTCTGTTTCATTCAAGCCTTCAGATGATGTGACTGCAACCTCACGAGACACCTCAAGCCAGAACCACATAGCCATGCTTTTGAAATCCTGACCCACAGAAACTATGAGAGAGGATAGATATTTATTGTTGCTCTACACCATTAGCTTTTGGTGTAATTCATCTTGCAACAGTAGAAACTATTATAATATATTCATTAATCACCAGCCCTTCTACCCTGACATAAGCATTTAAATGCTATAATTGCCCTCTACATATTGTTTTAACTAAATCCCACAAATTTGGATAGGCAGTATTTTTCATTATCATTAAGATTTAAATATTTTCTAATTTCCATTATTTCTTCTTCTTTGACTTATGAGTTACTTAGAATTATGTTTCATAATTTCCAAATATATATTGTATATTTGTTATTGATTTCTAGTTTAACTGAATTTGGACAGTAAATATTGTCTATATGATATAATCCTTTAAAATGTGTTGCACCTTGCTTTATGGCCCTGTATGTGGTCGATTTTTATAAAAGCTCCATAGATAATTGAAAAGAGTATATATTCAACAGTTGCATACACCTGTTAGCTAAAGTGTGTCAATTGTGTAATTCAAATCTTCTGTATTTTTACTAATTATCTTTTATTATGCTAAGTTTATCAGTTACTAGGAGAGGTATGTTAAAATTTGCCACTATGATGGTAGATTTTTTTCATTTCTATTAACAGTTGAATTATATTTTGTTACATATTTTGTAACATGTATATCTAACTAGATGAATACATATTTGACATAGTTTTATCTTCCTAGTGAATTGAACCTTTTATCATTATGAAATGACCCATTTTATCTTAATGCTTTTTGCCTTCAAGTTTATTTTGTCTGGTATTGATGTAGCTACACTAACTTTCTTTTTCTTTAGGGCTTGCATGGAATATCTAGTTAGTAAAAACAACAATCTTTTAAATGGAGCAGTCAGTCCATTTACATCTACTATAATTACTCATATAGACCTACCATCTTATTTTGTATTTTCTATATATGCCCCGTTGCCTTTTCTCTACATTCTTGCCTTCTTCTGGATTATTATCGCTCTACTTAGCCTGCATAACTTAACTTCTCAAAGTCAAAAATTAACCAGTATCGGGGCTTCCGTGGTGGTGCAGTGGTTGAGAGTCCACCTGCCGATGCGGGGGACACGGGTTTGTGCCACGGTCCGGGAGGATCCCACATGCCGCGCGGAGCGGCTGGGCCCGTGAGCCATGGCGGCTTAGCCTGCGCGTCCGGAGCCTGTGCTCCGCAACAGGAGAGGCCACAACAGTGAGAGGCCTGCGTACCTCAAAAGAAAAAACCAACCAAACAAAAATTAACCAGTATCCTTAATTTTCTCTCAAAAGATACAGAGAACTTAAAACATTTTAACTCCATTAACACTAACCCTCCCTGCCCCCCACTGATAGGCAGGCTATTGTTGGCTTGAATTTTAATTGTATCTTTTTATCTTAACCTTCCAGTATATTACTGTTACTGCTTTATACAGTTTCAATGTTTGCCACAGCTTTACCACTCTTTGTTCATAATTCCTTCTTACATCTCAGACTTCCATCTGGGAGCATTTTCTTTCTTCCTCAAGTATATCCTGTAGAATTTTCTTTACTTTGGGATCACACGTTCTTAGATTTTGTTTATCAGAAAATGTCTTTATCTCATCCTTATTCTTAAAAGATATTTTCACTACATATAAAATTCTTGGGTGGCATTTATGTTTCCATCATCACATTGAATATTTCATTCCACTATCTTCTGGCTTCTGTCACTTAAGTCGAGAAATTTGCTATCAGCTTAATTGCTGTTCTTTCGAGAGTAATTAGATTCCTTTCTCTCTTATTTTTTTTTTAAACATCTCTTTGTCTTTGGTATTCTGCAAATTCACAAAAATGTGTCTTAGCTGTGATTTCCTATTTATTTATATTGCTTGAGGTTATCTATGGGTTATTATTTAATCAATTTTGGATAACTCTTAGCCATTATCTCTTCTTCTCCCTCATTCTCTGTCTCTTCTCCTTTGAGGAATCTGATTAGATATATATTATACTTTCTTATTCCCTTAACCTTTTATTTAAGATTTTCCATAATTTTTTTTCCTGAACAGTTTCTACAGATCTCTATTCTCAACTGTATTTAATCTGCTCTTAAACACATCTATTGAGTTTTAATTTTTATATTTTTTATTTCTAGTTTGATTTTTTTTCTAACCTGAATAGTCTTAAAATCGTCTCTTTCTGTTCGCTCACATTTTCAATTCCTTCTTTTATTTTTAAACGTGTTAAACTTAATATATTTTGTATCCTGTGGTTGCTAATTTCAACATCAGATCTTTATGGGTTGTATTCTGCTATCTCTTATTTCTCTTCATTCTTGCTCATGGCAACTTACTAACTTGTGTACTTTGTGCTTTTTTTATAAGCTCATATCACGTTGAGGCCAATTGAAGGTGAATTCCTCTAGAGAGGATTTGTGTTACCTCTTATCAGATGCTTGAGGGCACTGCTAGATATTTGGACCACTCATCTCATGTGAATTTAGGCCATAAAGCCTGTGGGTACATGCTTATGAATATGCGTTCTCATGAGAAATATTTATCTCCTTCACTCAGTGCCAAGGTTTTGAGACAGGTCGTTTTCCTTGTAATGGTCTAAGCCCATTTGTTTGCGGGTGGTTTCTGCAGTTCAATTTAGTACCTTATATGGATTTGTTGCCAACCCTTTTGAGTTGGGCCCCGACAAGGGTCCTCCTGCTTGGTGTCGCTTGTGCCCATAGAATGAGATTGGTTTCGGTTCAGAAGCAAAGGAAAGCCTTATTCTTTGATCAAAGAATGGAGACACTTGTGCTCTACAACTCACGCTTTCCTGGACAGGCCCTTGGCGGGGTTGCTTTATAGGGCCCTGTCTGTGGAGGGAGGGGCAGAGTTCTTGCCAGGTGGCAGCACAGGCATGTTGCACATGGTGCACCAGACTGAAGTGCCAGGCAGAGCATCTCTACCCATGGCCTGCCACCACCGTCTTGAATTGCAGAATGGCGTGCAGGGCTTCTGCACGCGGCCTGCTGAGCTGAGGCATCGGGCGCAGCAGTCCTTCACTGGGAACTCTAATCCAATGTGTTAGGCACAAGGCGTCTGCACCTGGCCCCCTATAGGCAAGTGAAACTAGACTAAGCACAAAAGAAGAGGTTAGACCTTATCACTTAGATTCCATCTTAGCTTTCCTGGGGACCCCGGTAGGTTTTGCCAGTGACAGATTGGGACTTTGTTTGTGGTCCTCAGCATCCTGGGAAGCTATGAAAAGAGTAGTTAAAGGTTATTAGCTTAAAGATAGTAAGGGCATTAGGTATAATAATGCCTTCGCTTTTCTAAAAGTGGCTTCTTCAAGGCTTGGCTTACATTTTGGTGTTTTATATTAGTTTCCTAGGACTGTTTTGGGGTTTTGTATCAGTTTGCCAAGGCTGATATAACAGAGTACCACTGACTAAGTGGCTTAAAACACCAAAAATTTATTGTCTCATCATTCTGGAGGCAAGAATATGTTGGAAGGGTTGGTTCCTTCTGAGGGCTGAGAGGGAAGGATCCATTCCAGGCTTCTCTCCTTGGCTTATAGAAGCATCACTTCTATATCTCTGCCTTTATCGTCACAAAGCATTCTCCCTATGTGCACGTCTGTGTCCAAATTTCCCCTTTTTATAAGGACATCATTGTATTAGGGCTCAACCAACCCCAGAATGGCTTCATCTTAACTAATTTCTTCTTCAATGACCTTATTTCTAAACAAGGTCACTTTTTAAAATACTGGAGGTCAGACCTTCAACATATGAATTTTGGGGGAACACAAGGCAACCCATAACAGATTACTTATTTATTGCCAGCTCATTAAAGCATTTAAAAATATTACTTACAGTGTAATTTATCCAACATATTTTTATTTTCAGCTAGAGGATTGGTTAAAGTAGAGAGCCTACCATATTGTTGGATACCAACAGATAAAATTTGAACAGTGTTCAAAAGTTAATTGTCACTAATAGCGGTTTTACAAAGGCCACTTCCATCTTTTAAGCCCCCATTCATTTTGCAACCGTGTTGTATTGCCCTTGAGGTTCTGCAGCTGTACATTTGCCTCCTTGCCCTTGGGGAAAAGACTTAAAAGCTAAAGCTGACACTTAGAACATTTTCAAGTTCTAGGGCCACTTTAGGAATCAGTGTTTTGGTCAACTCTGTGTTGACTGCTGTCTGCAACTATAGCACATATCAGCCATGACAATAATCATAAAGTCTTCTGTCATCAAGATTAAATTATACCCTATATGCTATGGGTAAGATGACAGAAAAATGTGGACTACATCTTACGAAGCTTTCCATTAAAAATAGTTCAAACCTTTCCTGTATATAAAGGGTTAAGTCTCAGCTCAGAAAACTTTGCTTAATCTGAAGCTCTTATTTGTTTCGGGTTATCTGTAGACAAGGATTTTTAGCCATGTTTTTCAAAATGTGGTCTGTGAACCACTTGTCCCTGAATGACCTGGTGTGGGATCAGGGTGGAGGTGAAGAGACTTAAAGTTTCAGATTCCCTGGCTTTACCCCACACCTACTAAATGAGAATCTCTGAGGAGTGGAGCCCAGAAATCTGTTCTAAACCAGCATCCCTTCAAAGTTAGAGAATGGTTGGTTACTGCCTAGGGTCTCCTCTAAAATGTAAGATATTTTGCTTTAAGCAACTTAATTTTTGTTTTTCTTAAATTACATTCCTGATCGTTTGGATTTTTATAATATGAAATCACTGTTTGAAGTGACATTCAATTAATAGTTAAAAAGCAGAGAAGGGCCACAATGTGCTTAGCAATTATGTGATAAAATTGAACCATTTATAATATTTCAGTTAGGGTACTACAACTTCATAGAATTTCCTTTTTGAAAATTATCTTAAATCTAACAGCAAGTCAAACTGGGTTGTATTTTATTTACTTACAGAGTTTTATATTCCCAATGTGAGCCTTTTTCTTTTCTACTGAATTATCTAATTTTACTTGAAAGCCCCCTCTGTCAAGTTGTACCTTGAGTATGTGTGTATGGATGATCTTTAAACGATGGACTCTTTCCCCTCTGCCTGTGTCCTCTTCTAACTACTGTATGGGAGAAAAAGCTTTTCTCCACCTCTTAGGGTCCCTGGCTGGCTCTGAATATTAGACTGACAAAGACAGACTAACAGGAGAAGAGCTTATAGATTTATTTAATATAAGTTTTAGATGACATGGGAGCCTTCATCATAAGGAAATGAAGACCTGAAGAAACGGTTAAACCTGAGTGTTTTTAAGTGTGATGAAGAATGGAAAGTCATGAAAAGATATGAGCTAAGTTCAGTAAACTGGGGGAACCTTAGCACAGTCTGTTTGTTCGAATTCTTCTTGGTGTCCCCCTGTTTTGGGGATAAGGAAGTTCCTTCCTCCAGGTATAGGGAAGGCACCTCTCACAAGAGGAGAGGAACCTTGGGTTTTGAAAACTTGAGTTAGCCTAGTTGTTGCCTTTAAATGTTAATGGTCTTGAGGGCTCCCTGAGGGCTCCCGTGAGCTTGGGAACAAAGGGAACTGTGCTGTTTGCTTACAGGCATAAATTCAGTGATTCTCCAACTTTGGTGGCATCAGAATCCCCTGGAAGGCCTGTTAAAGCCCAGATTGCTGGGCCCCACCTCCAAAGTTCAGGAATCAATAGGTCTAAGAATTGGGTCCTAAGAATTTGCAAATTCTTAGGTCCTAAGAATTTGCATTTCTACCATGTTCTTGGGTATTGCTGATATTCCTGGTGTGGTGACCATACTTGGAAAGCCACTGTATTAACTCATTTAACCCTCACAAGAGTCTTGTAAGGTAGACACCATTATCATCACATCTCCATTTTTTTAAATTAAGTAATTTATTTTTGCTGTGTTGGGTCTTCGTTTCTGTGCAAGGGCTTTCTCTAGTTGTGGCAAGCGGGGGCCACTCTTCTTCACGGTGCGCGGACCTCTCACTATCGCGGCCTCTCTTGTTGTGGAGCACAGGCTCCAGACGCGCAGGCTCAGTAGTTGTGGCTCACGGGCCCAGTTGGTCCGCGGCATGTGGGATCCTCCCAGACCAGGGCTCGAACCTGTGTCCCCTGCATTAGCAGAAAGATTCTCAACCCCTGCACCACCAGGGAAGCCCCCACATCTCCATTTTATAGATGAGGATTCTGAGGCAGCCAGGAAGACAGCTAGTGATTAGTCCAAGGTTTTAAACCCAGGCAATCTGACTCCAGAGTCCATGATCTGTCTCAGCCACTGTACCATTGTGGCTTCTCAGTGAGCACGTAGTTATTAAGCACCTATTGTGTGCTCTTTATTTGACTAGCTGCTATTTAAAAATCTAGTCCAATTCCTTATTCAGGCACAGATGAATTGACGTTAATCACTTCTCACTGCACCATACCACCGTGGTTAATTTCCTAATATCTATCTGAGAGGGAAGTGAGCTTCTGTCCATTTGTTGAAATTCAGGTGGCAATTGAGATATAGAAGTTCAGTCTTTTCTCTGCTTTTAAGCATGAAGTTGTGTCCTAACCCAGATGGGTGTTCCCATGGTAAACTGTGTACTATAAAAATGCTCTTCCAAAGTCAGAATTTTCTTGGCTTATGCAAATATACAGCTGAGAATAATTTTGTGGGGTATAGTGCAGGGGTGAAAATGAAAATTCATGGTACTTCTGTATTACCATCTCCTCATGTTTTACATCCTTAGCCTTTATATATTTTTTTCCTTTCAGCATTTTCTTATGCCAGCTGGATTCCTACATTGGCTTTTGCTGAAGGGAAGTCCTGACTTGACCTGATATGTTTTTAGTGTTTTCTTTTGGAGACCACAAATTATGCTTCAAGTGACCACCATCTGCCTGTTAGTGGGACATTCCTATTTTAAGGGGCTTAGAAAGGGAGTGAAAGAGAAGGAAGTCAGGGAGGAGCACTGATATCATAATACCCATTTTTGACCAAGCCACTCCCTACCAAGTTCCTTTTCCTGTGCGAGATCAGGGCATGACCTATGCAAGTACCAACTAAGAAAAGAACTGAGACTTCTCTTCATTTGTACTTCCCTGTTCCTTCCCTAACTTTCCATAGAAGGTAGAGGACTGCCCAAATGCCTGGACTGGTATAATCAATTTTCTTCTAGTTTTGTGCATATATGCCAGGGATAAAGGACACTTTAAGTGACGAGGTGGGCAAAAATTGGAACAAAAAACCCTTATTAGGTGCCTACCATATGCAGAACATTGTGTTAGATGCTGGTAGGAGGAAACAAACCAAAAACATACAGCTGCTGCTTATAAGCAAGACTCCATTGTAAGGCTAGCTCATTCAATCAATAGTGGAGAGTATTGGAATTATTTTCTTCTGACTGTCAAGGACAGGTGGAATAACAGAATTGGAAAGTCGACCAGGAACATCATTTTACCTCATTCCATCTCATTTCAAGGCCACTCCTGCCCAACTTGAAGTGGTTCAGTTCTGGAGAACATGGCGAATCAGCCCAAATGCACTTCTGTAGGACATCTAAGCCATTGTCCTTTCCTTCTTCACTTCCTTGTGAGGAGGATGATAGTTGAAGGTCTCCCCTCTTCTGTTTTTCTCTACTCGTTAAGACATCAAATTAGATATTTTCAAGTTTTGAGCACCAAAAGCCTTTCCACAAAGTTGTAGACTCCTTTCGGCAATTGTAATGAGTCATTCTTGCCGAAAACATAGGTAGTTTGCATCCGTCTAGCACTTCTTGTCAGCAGAAGATTAACACACACAGAGTGAGCCATACTTCCTGGCACCATGTACCCTAGTCAGAGGCCACAACATTTTGCAACAAGGCCTTTCATTAAGCGCATTCAGTATTACAGCTGGGCCACTTTTGATGTGTAGTCTCTGTGTGTGTGTGTGTGTGTGTGTGTGTGTGTGTGAGTGTGTGTGTGTGAGAGTGTGTGTGAGTGAATGTGTGTGAGAAGGTGTGTGTGTGTGTGTGTGTGTGCCGTGTGTAGTGGGGGCTACATCCCAGCTTTCTGGTTGGCCTCACTGATGTCGCAGCCTTAGTACAGGTGCTGCACTGTGTATCTTTTGTGCAGATGCAGGTCATCATACTTAGTGTTTGACTTTAAAATAAATCAATTTACCTGCATTTGTGCTGATCAATGAGCAACATTAAAATGGAAAAGAAATTGAATTCTTGTTGGCTGAAACAAGTGCAAAACTTCCATTATTTCTTCTATAGCTACCTTGCAAACAAAACCTTCTTAGGACTTCCAGAAAGTTCTAAATATCATGAATATCATTAATTTTGTGATAGGTTGATTGACATTTATAGTTGGCTTTGGTCATGATGAAGTATAGGGAAATTCCCAGCATAGATGAGTCACTTGCCATTGGATAGAGAAGGTGGTCTAAAGTTTTTCCATTTCTGGTTCCTCTTCTGATTTCTAATTCCATATTTGGTGATTTTAAATGAACATGGTACTACTCTATTAAAACAATTTTCCTTTTACCAGGTTAGGAATCTAAGTCACTTATGGTCTAATTAAGATGTTCCTAGAATTGTGAATTTCATAACTGAAGAGAAAGGAGCAGATTTGAAATTGAAATATCATAATAGGGAGCTAACAATTGGAAATAAATGGACTGTTACACAGTATAATCTTGAAATTATATTTCTTGTCTTCTTAATTTTCCTCCAAAGAATATATCCTAGAATTACAACACTATTTTCACTGCCTTTTGCTTCTTTCTGCCTTAGGAATAAATCCTGGGCTAGTAGCTCACTTGGGATTCCTTAGTTTCATTTTCTGAAGGCCTGAACTTATGTGTTATTTCCCCTGGAAAGCCTTCCTTAATTTATAAGGGCTAGATGAAAGCCCTTTTGATATCCTTCTTCCAGTCTGTCCATCCATCTGTCCTTCCTTCTTTCCTCCCAGTACTAACTACATTATATCATCACTGACTGCTTATTTGCCTGACTCCCAAAATTAGAAGCTCCTGGAGGCTGGGCCAGTACCCATCTACTATTGCATTTCAGCGCTAGCCCCAGGCCTGGGGTATAATAAGCATGCACACATTTTCTTTTTTTTTTTAACTGGATGAATGATCTTAAGGAGGAGGTCATTATTTGAAGAAGTGTCTGAAAATGATGAGTAGCTATTAAAGCTATCCAGAGTGTTGGGAGGAAGGTACATTTTATTTGTATTAACAGCAAAGGCAATTTCCTTGGAAGACTCAGCTTTCTTCCTTGACTATCCACTTGACTATGAATTATTTTCCATTTCTCCAAAGGTGCATCAACTTTGCAACTTCTTCTCATGCTCCTTATCACTTCCTATGATTCCTGTTTAGTCTTTATTCTTGGTATAGAAGAGTACTTTGGGCTTATTATTTGGATAATTCATGAAAATCTATCTTACTTGACTACTAAGACTGGCCAAGCAAAGTGAAATTTGTTGCATTGTGCTATTATTTAAATTAATCGTTTTGCTGGTTGTGCCCCATTAAATATTCCTTCTTTTCGTTTAAAAAATTATTTTTGTACTTTGGTGGTCATTTTACGAATAATCCTTTACAGTTACATTGGTAATTGTAATTGGTAGAGTCACTTTTGAATAAGTAACTTAACAAAAGAAGAACACAAAGAATATTTCTTCACCTGCACAGACTTTTCTCTCACATTGAAGTGGTTTCTGAACCCCTATCCTCTCCATAAAGCTTTAGTGGAATAATGTCAGCTAGGCCAGACAATGTATTGGGTGCTTGATATATGGTCTTTCAGTCCCCATGACAATACTAAGGAGAATGATTTTTTAGCCCCATTTTTCAGATGAAGAAACTGAGACTCATGGAAAACAAAGAAATTTGTTTAAGGTCACAAGACTATTAAATAGCTCAGCCTGATTCATGCATAGATCTGTGTTCTTGCTGCTGCAATGTATTGGAGTGTGTTCAGAGAGGTGATGAATAGTACGAGGTCAGGAAACCAGGTTGTGTGACGAGAAAACTGGGTATGTGGCCTCACAATGATTGAGGAGAGGAAAAAAATCTTCAACTATCTTCTGTCACAAAGAAGAAGGATCAGGCATATTTTGTTTTGTTCCAGAAGGCAAAAGCATCTCTTGTAAATGTAGGCAATCCAGATTCTGAAATCACAAGTGCAGTTACTTGCTTCTAGGAGTTTTATTTAATTAAAAGTAGGCATTGAATCTATAATTCAAAATTACTAAAAATTAAATTTGAGCTCAGTTAAAGGCTCTGAATGGCATCTATTATATGCATCTGCTAAGTATGCCATCACATTTTTCTTATATTAGAAGGAACAATACTTCCAGAATGACGGAGGTAAAGCTTCAAGTCTGTTTCATATCTGCCAGAATGAAAACAAAAATAATCTATCTGTCTTCTTTTTGTCCTTCTAAGAATAAGGTGTCAGTAGTTCTAAAGGAAGATAAAGTCAACTGATGAGGTAGGAAAGGAGAATCGCCTTAGTGCTCAAAGCCTTCATAAGGCAGAGGACATTGGAAAAGTCAACTAATAACACCTACAATATTGTGGCACTGAGCTGAGAGTCAACCACTAAACATGAAGTTCTTGGAGCTTGTTAGAGGAGGCATGTAATGTTAAATTAATAAAACCTGGTGAGAGATTGTGCACTGACTAGGGAGTGCTGTGAAGAGGATCAAGAGACCCAGTGCTGGCTGGCCTGGTGGGTTGGCTAGTCTCTTCCCATCACAGTAGAGTGGCTGATGTTAACTGGGCAGGGGGAGAATTTAAGGATAAACAGGCAGCACCAAGGGAAGGTCTGCAGTTTTCTAATACTGTGTACTTTGGCATGGCCTGATGTTGGCTTGGTGCATGGAAATACCAGGTGAATCTTATCATTCTTTCCTCTCCCTGAATGGTAGAATAACTGTGGGTGCCTTGCACCTGTGGATAAAAGGGTAAGAATTTGTTTTCCTTTCATGTAAAAGGATGCTGGGGCACTTTGACATCTAATGGTACCATTAAGACGGCACAGTGCTAGTCAGAGTGGTGCAGAGGAAGGTGACTTTCTGAAGCACACTAATTCCACTCCAGAACGCAGAAGCAGGTTAAGCATGAGAAGCTGCCATTGTCCTTCCTCCTTCCCTCTTTCTCACTCCCTTCCTTCTGCCAACAAGTACTCACTGAGCAACTTTTTTATTTTGAGCACTTGCTAGGTTCTGGGAATCCAATGGTATACAAAACAGATATGACCCCCGCCTTCTTAGAGGTTACAAACTAGTAATAATAAAGAAAAAAATTACAAATTGAGATGTGTGTGTAAAAGATGCACCCAAACATTTTAATAGAAGGGCTTGATTTAGGTTGGTTCAAGGGAAAGATTCTCTGAAAGGTGTAACATGGCAAATTAGCCTTGAAGAACGTGTGGTCTAAAGCAAGAGTTGGCAAACTATGGTCTATAGGACAGATTTGGCCGCCACCTGTTTTTGTGTAAAACACAGCCACGGTGTTCGCCTAGGTATCCTATGGCTGCTTTCGCAATACTGTGGTAGCGTTGAGTAGTTGTTACCAAGACGATATGGCCTTCAGAGCCTAAAACATTTACTGTTTTGCCTTTTACAGAAAAAGCTTGTTGACCCCTGGTCTAGAAACACTTGAAAATAAGAGCTATGATATTTAGTTTGACCCATGCATTTTCAGACAGTGTGGGCCATAGACTTTGCATGACTGAAATGTTTGTGGGCACAATTTTTTTTTTTTTGGACGTGATGGCATATGTCTCTTCATGAAGTAGGCTTTAAGCAAAAAAGCTTTCTCTGAAACTTGACATTGCATAATTCAAGTGGATTTTCTATTTGTGGAGAGTGTTATGGCATGGCGATTGTGAGCTTTACATGGAATCAGATTATTTTGAATTCAAATACTGGCTTTACCACTAGGAGCTTCACTTATGTGCTGTGTTATTTACCCTTATTACTCTTCACTTTTCTCATCAGTAAGAGAGAAGTACTTACAGTGCTGACCTCATGTAGTTACTGTGAAAATCCCATGAGATAATAATGCAAAAGAGTACTTAGTACAATGACTGACATACAGTAAATGCATACAGTAAATGCATCTCTTATTGACAGCCTTAACTCTGTTTCCTGCTTTACCACTATAATTCATAGTGAAATAGATATCCTTGTGCATGTATCCTCATGTTCTTTTTTCTCTGAGGCAGTGAACAGGAAGTAGAATTACTAAATTTAAAGGTAAATGTATTTTTAATTTAGTAGATGTCGCCAGATTAATTTTCATAAAATGACACGTCAGTGTTTGCAATGTCATCCCATAAACAGTATTCACAGTTCTTCTTTTCTTTTCTATTCTAATAAACACATTTTTTTCATGATATCTGAGGATAAATAAAAGAGG
Organism: Kogia breviceps; assembly: GCF_026419965.1. NCBI lineage: Eukaryota > Metazoa > Chordata > Mammalia > Artiodactyla > Physeteridae > Kogia > Kogia breviceps. The sequence continues at coordinate 26,919,538 of NC_081310.1, read as the reverse complement.
TGACATCTAAGTCACAATTTTGCAGTGGTTGAAATCGATGGTATAATATTTTGAAATTTTTAGCATGTTCACAAAATTAAATTTTTTTTTAACTCTGGAAATTTGAGGGTTTTGCCTACTATGTCTCCCGCATCTCCCTCTCCCAGTGCTATATTTAGGGGGCGTGTGCTTCTTACTGAACTTCACTGCGTATTCCCAGCTGCCTGCAGCTTTGCGTATCTGTGAATGCCCATCGAGGCATATCTTCCTCCTTACTGCTTCCTCAGTCTACAACTCCAGCCTGTATTAACCCTGTAGCTTTAAGTCCAACCCCACCCAACACAACAGTTCTTGGGTTTATTTTCAGCTATTCAAGAGAGGGCCAATTCTTGTAACCTTTGCTTATTCTCTCCCTCTCTCTCTCTCTCTCTATTTGTTATCTACAGCCCCAGTTCTGATCTGTCCACTCCTCCCACGGCCATCTCACCCTAGCCCATTCTGCCCTAAATTTCCAGCTTTGGTTCCAGTTTCCCATGACTCTGATGTGCCAAGCACATGGGTGCCGATTGATTATCATATGAAAAACCGTGAGGTGATGGGGTGACAGCAGTCAAAGCTGACTGCCTTGCACGCACTCTGCTCGGCTGTCCCTTCTCCTGTTCCAGGCCTCAGTTCCCTGCTGAGCAATGGAGCTCTCGCCATGCTGTTCATGAAACTGGCACCCAGCACTTCCCTTAAAATGCCTATTTGGTGGCCACAGGTCATCCAACAGAAATTCAGTGAACACTGCAAAGCACCTCAGTCATGTACAGGAAGTGAGCCTGCTTGTACACCGTGGTGATGGTTTCACAGCAACATAAAAATAAGCATTGGCCTGATTACCTCGTCAAGAGAAGATTTTTAAAAGAGAACGGGTAAAACAGAAATCAGGTAGTGGGGTATAGTCTGCTTCTGCTTTCTGACCCTTATTGGTTTATTTCTGTAGGCTACATGGTTACCTGGGAAATACAAACATACACTTGTGTTTTCAGAGGCATCAGATGAGGATGCCAAAGCTGGAGAGAACCTTGAGATCATGTGCTCCACCGCCATCATTTGATAGATAAGGACACAGGGAGGCTGGGTGCCTTACCCAGGATCACATGGAGGAAAAGCAACATTGATAAACATGGATGAGAGGAGGGCCAACGTGCAGGCAGCAGAGGGCTTTAGCGAACTACATGATTTTTTTGAGACAAATATTTCCTCCTTTTTGTTTTATTTTACTTAAAATTCTCTCATCTATCTATCCATCTATCTATATATATAAAAGACATATATAAGTTTCTATAAATGCATAAATCGGATCATATCATAAATTCTAGGCGTTTTTGTTGGCTCTCTCCTTCCTATTCTCTTCATTTCTCTGTAAACAATATTAAAAACCCTATATGTATCTTTCCATATTTTTCTCTATCATATACAGACATACATTATAGGGGTTTTTGTGGTCACTGTTTTTTTTTTTAATAAGACTGCATTCAAAGTATGTGATACATACTTTTCTGCATTTTTGTTTGTCTTACTCAATAGGGCCTCAGGGAAATCTATCCAAGTCAATTGACATAGTTATGATTCATTTGTTAATGGCCATATAATATTTCATGGTGTGTGTCCTACATTATTCAACCATTCTCTTATTGACAGCCTTAACTTTGTTTCCTGCTTTACCACTATAATTCATAGTGAAATAGATATCCTTGTGCATGTATCCTCATGTTCTTTTTTTCTCTGAGGCAGTGAACAGGAAGTAGAGTTACTAAATTTAAAGGTAAATGTATTTTTAATTTAGTAGATGTTGCCAGGTTAATTTTCTGATGGATTGTAAAATTTCACATTTCTACAGTGTACGAGAGCACTCTTTTTTCTGCATTCCTGTCACGAATAGGTGTTTTTGCTCTTTTTTTCTGCTGTGACAAACTGATGGCGGGGGGGAGTGAATCTCCTTGATACTTAGAGAGCTCTTTCTTTGACTACCAGTGAGTCCAAGCATCTTATCCAGTATTTATTGGCCTTGTGAATTTACTTTTATGTGAATTGCCCATCGATGTTCTTTGACCATTTTCATTCATTCATTCATTCTTTTGTTCTCTACCCCCACTCCCTATTTTGGTTATTTTCTTGTAAGAGCTCTGAAAATTCAGATAGTAACTCTTTTTTTTTTTTTTAACATCTTTATTGGAGTAGAATTGCTTTACAATGGTGTGTTAGTTTCTGCTTTATAACAAAGTGAATCAGTTAGACATATACATATGTCCCCATATCTCTTCCCTCTTGCGTCTCCCTCCCACCCTCCCTATGCCACCCCTCTACATGGTCACAAAGCACTGAGCTGATCTCCCTGTGCTATGCAGCTGCTTCCCACTAGCTATCTATTTTACGTTTGGTAGTGTATATATGTCCATGCCACTCTCTCACTTCATCCCAGCTTACCCTTCCCCTCCCCGTATGCTCAAGTCCATTCTCTACATCTGCATCTTTATCCCTGTCCTGCCTCTAGGTTCGTCATGGCCATTTTTTTTCTTTTTTTTTTAGATTCCATATATATGCGTTAGCATACGGTATTTGTTTTTCTTTCTGACTTACTTCACTCTGAATGACAGTCTCTAGGTCCATCCACCTCACTACAAATAACTCAGTTTCATTCCTTTTTATGGCTGAGTAATAGTCCATTGTATATATGTGCCACATCTTTATCCATTCATCTGCAGATAGTAACTCTTTTCTATCTCCTCATTAAAAACATTTTTCTCAAATTCATCATTTATCTGTTGTCATTAGCTAGTCATATTGGGGTTTTTTGCCACCCATATTTCAAAAATGAGAATATTTCACATTTATTTAAAGATGTTTTTCTCTACAGAGGCATAGGGAAAGTTTTTGAGAAAATTTTACACTTTCTGTGATAGTAATCTTTCTTTTTTTTTTAATATTAATCTTTCTTAAATGAACCAGGATTACAGAAACCAAAAGGAACCTGTCAGTTTACAGTTACAAACTATGATTACAATAGGAGACACACATGTGACTGGAATGGAACCACCCCCCCCCCGATAATCCAGAGAAAAATGAAAAAATCTAATTTATTAGCACTGATAATACAGTTAACATATTTTGTCACCACACTCTCTCAAAGGAGTTACAAGTTTTAAAGAAGGAAAAGCTGTGAAATAAATGTAAACAAGATATTTTCAGATTAGATGTAATACATCAAGGATCTATATAGGGATTTGGGAGCAATTTAATCATATTGTCATTAACCTTTAATTATGATATATTTTGCCATACAAAGATATCTCATTTTTATACAGTCAGATGTGTCTATCTTTTGTTTTATGGCTTTTGGATTTTCTGCCATTGTTAAGATTTCCCCTGCCCCTAGCTTATTATGTAATTTCCCTTGATTTTTCTTGAAGTTTTTATATTGCTTTATTTTTAATATTTAAATCTCTAGTCTGCCTGAAAATCACGTGTATATATGTATATTAGTGGATAACCAGTTGTGCCAGTACCATTTATTAAATCTAACCTTCCCCACTGAATAATTGAATAAGCTGTCTTTGCCATATAACATTATATATATAATCTTTAGGTTATCTAAATATTCTCTTTTATTTTTCATTGATCTATTTATTCCCTTGTTTGCAATTTTGATTCTATTATGGTAGATTTTTGTTGTATGTTCTTATATCTGATAAGAGAAGTTTCCCCTTACAATTCATTCATGTTATATTTTTCTTGACTACTTTAGTCATATAGTCTTTTTTATGAATTCACACTCATTGTAGCTAAGTATCCCCTGATGCCTGCTGGAATTCCAATTGCAATCGCATTAATTTATAAATTACTTTAGAAAGTATTAACTTATTATATGTCATATTCAGTGGAGGATTATAAAAACTCTTTAAAGACCAGACTCACACTGATGGGGATACACTAGAGTGTCGTACAGCCAAACTTTGTTTGGTTGTGCTTTTGCTTTATTGAACTTTGCACATACTGCATTTTTTATACATAGAGGGCTTGTGGCTATTCCTCATCAAGCAAGTCTATTGGTGCCATTTTTCCAACAGCAGTTGCTCACTTCATGTCCCTGTTTCACATTTGGGCAAGGCTTGCAATAGTTCAAGCTTTTTAATGATTATTATTGTTATGGTGATCTGTGATCAGTGATCTTTGTTGTTACTATTGCAAAAAGATTATGACTCACTGAAGGCTCAGATGATGGTTAGGATTTCTTAGCAATAAGATATTTTTAATCAAGGTATATACATTGTTTTTTAGACATAATGTTACTGCACACTTAATAGACTACAGTATAGTGTAAACCTAATTTTTATATGCACTGGGAAACCAAAAAATTCATGTGACTCCCTTTATTGGGATATTTGCTTTATTGTAGCGGTCTGGAACCAAACCACAGTATCTCCAAGGTATGCCTGTAATGTGCTCTTTTCCTGCCAAGTAAGCTCAAGGCTGCAGTTAGGACACTGAGTGAAGGAGAGGAAGGAAAGCTACTAGCAGCTGTAGAGAAGCCACAAGTGCCAGTCTCTGTCCTCAGTCCTTTGCACGGTGCCTCATACAACACAACAGCATCTTGGTCACAGTTAGGAAGCCCCTAGGCCTCTTGGACTCCAGAGCTCACTGCCTTGTACTCTTTTGGAAGCCTTTATAACCACATAATTTTATATCTGCACTTAATATAAATTAAAAACCCTTTCTGCAGGTAGGTTTGAAGATTTCGTAGCTCAGATATTTGAAAACAGGAAATGCTGTTTGGTGAGGACAGTTCGTATGTGCTCTGTGTAGTTTGCCTCTTTGCTTTGGATCATGCTTCTCCGTTTGCCTTGAACACCTGCCACCTGCCGCAGTTCAGCCTATCCTTGTCCACTTAGCTCCCTGTTCCAGGAAAGCGTTCCCATCCCAAACCAGAGAGACTCCTTTCCCTTCTTAACTCCCATGGCCCTTTGCTTTCTCTGATAGCATTTATTACATCCTTTATTGTGTTATGGATAATTAGCCATTCTTTGTACCACTTTTATCAAATTGAACATCTGCCCTGGGGTTGTTTGAGGTGCTGGGGATACAATGGTGAAGAGATGGTGGATTTATCGTTATTTCCTACACTAAACTTCATGCCTATGAACCAAATCTTTTTCCCTTCTATTCAGAGAATTCTTCACAGTGACTCATACATAGAACATGTTCAACCAGTGTTTGGTGAGGGAGTGAATATATGATAGGGATTAGGCCATAGGTGCAATGATTCTGGCTGAAATACAATTTTTTGCAGTTCTACATCAATCAGTTATCACTTTTTCCCTACTTTAAAATTTTTTAGAATACACTGTATTTGTTGCTTTTCCCCCATGTCTTTGGTCAAACTTTTCCTAGTTTGCCAGAATTATATTTCATTTTTTTAAAAATAAATAAATAATTTAAGATTTCCCCCTACTATATTTTAGGCACCATAATAAGCATTGGAGATAAAATGAGGATCAAAAATAAACCCACATCAATAAAATTGCTGTTTAAAAAATGGAAGTTGGGTCTGTTTTCTCCAGATAGCATGTAGGTACAATATTTTTTAATCTAAAATTATGAGGTCTAACTTATAATACAAGTAAAGGTGTTAGGAGCCTAAAATAGATTTAATATTTGATACCTATATTTAAATTGAGAAGTGAGTGTACATAACTCTGAATATTCCAGATTTGTGGGCTTAGTGTTCATAATTAGAAAAATATGGGAATAAAACAGAAATAATCAGTACTCCCAATCCTTGCTACTGAAGAGTAACAAACTTTTTAAAGGATGAGTACTTCCAGTATAACCCAGTTTTCTTCTCTATTATAATAAAATAAACATTTATTTTATTTATTTATTTTTTTGCTGTATGCGGGCCTCTCACTGTTGTGGCCTCTCCCGTTGCGGAGCACAGGCTCCGGACGCGCAGGCTCAGCGACCATGGCTCACGGGCCCAGCAGCTCCGCGGCATGTGGGATCTTCCCGGACCGGGGCACGAACCCGTGTCCCCTGCATCGGCAGGCGGACTCTCAACCACTGAGCCACCAGGGAAGCCCTAAACATTTATTTTAAATTTAGACATTTAATTGTGTCTTGCCCGATATACTTACCAATCAGCTAGAAACGTGTGTCTAGATGAATACTTATACATTAACTTAATTAGAAACTGTGTGAATTTACATTGATCAGGTCTATATTTATTGAGCATATACTACGTGCCAGGGACTATTCTAGGAACTCAGGATACAGCAATGAGCAAAACAAAGATCCCTGTTCTTGTGCACTTATATTCTTGTTAGGGAACGATGGGGGAGACAGCAAATACACCATAAATATAGTAAATGAGCAAATTATGAAATATGATAAAAGGTAATAAGTGCTATGGAAAAATAGTAGGGGAGATTAAGGGAGTTTAAGGGTGCCAGAAGTGAAGGGGTCAGGGGAGCCTGTAGTATAAAATAAGGTTATATTAAATATAATAAGGTTATATTAAATAAGGTTATGTTAATATTAAGTTAAATAGGGAGAACTACTCCCAGCCTAAAACTTAAGAAATGTGGAGTTGTAGAGTGCTATCAGAGGAGATTCAAAAATGTAAGTATGGGGTTGAAAAATAAAAACTGTAAGGAACCTTAGAGATACTTGTATTACTCAGCTTGAAAGAAAAGGTCTGGGAAGACACAATAATGATTTTCCAATGGTGTTTCTAACTCCATTGAAGATGCTACTTGCAGAAATGTTCTCAATTGTAACATGAGAAATGTAGGTCACCCACAAGGGAGAACTGCCTGAGAACGAGAACTCTTGTGTTCTAAAATGTGATATATGGAAAGACTGAGAGAATGTCTTCTGAATGACTTAAACTTGATTAATTTTGATTTGTAAACCCACACGTGGAATGTACTACTTAATAAGTATTAGCTGTTACTATTATGAATTATGATCATAGGTGTGGAATAATTTATGTGGTATTTCAGTTATTAAATAAATAAATGCTACCCCAGTCCGGGAAGATCCCACATGCCGCGGAGCGGCTAAGCCCGTGAGCCATGGCCGCTGAGCCTGCGCGTCCAGAGCTGTGCTCCGCAGCGGGAGAGGCCACAACAGTGAGAGGCCCACGTACCACAAAAAAAAAAAAAAAAAAAAAAAAAAAAAACCATTAAGAGCTGTGAATACTGAAGAGGTACTTACTTATAACTAACACATCAAGGTAAGAGATGTGCGTGCATGTTCTCTCTCTCTTTCTCTCATGCATTCAGAATCTTTGATACTTCCAACACAGGAACTGAGGTTTTCTTTTTATTTCCTCTTTCTCTGTTTTACCATAAGAGAATTAGATCATCAGGCCAATTCTTCCAAATAGTTCCATGGAGTGAGCTGATTGCATCATGTAATTCAAGTCTATAGCAACTACTGAGATTGTCTACAATAGGAACAGGAGGCACCTAAATCCATCAAGTATTTTAGCTGTTTTTTTCTTTTTGGTGGAACCTAAGAGAGGGGTGAGCAATTTGCTGCTACAAATATAGCAGATTGTTGTGAGGCTGTATCCTGTTTGGAAATGATCTCATCTAATATGTCCGTTGGTGGTTAGCCACACTAAGCAGAACTATTATGATACGGCATTGTTGTTAGAGAGCCCTCAAAGTTAAAGCCATAAGGATTCCTCACTGCCCACGGGGCGGGGCTTATGAGTGAGATATAATTGTCCAGGGTCTTAAACTCTAACCTTAATCCATACAAGGACTTGTTGCAAGTCATCTTATTTCTCATGTTTGTGCATTATTGTGGTCCTAGGATTATTCTAGTAGATGAACTGTGCTATGTGTGTGTCGATGAATTAGAGATAAAGTCAGGTTTCTTCCTTCGTTATTGATGTAGAGTAGGAATACATCTGAATACACCTCCTTTGCAATCCTGCTGCTTGAATACCGTTCAGGCATGCAGTGGCATGCCTTCTTTTATTGCCTCCTTCCTCTGCCCCACTCAGATAAACGATAGAACTTAAACCATGAACATTCAGAGCTGTGCAGTCTAACATGGTGGCCACTAGCTGCAAATGGCTACTGATCACTCAAAACGTGGAGAGTCCAAAATGAAATGTGCTGAAAGTGTAAAACACTCACCAGATTTCGAAAACTTCGTAAAAAAAAAAAGAAAGAAAGAAAGAATGTAGACTATCTCATTAATAATTTTTATATTGCTTACATATTTTGGATATATTGGTTTAAATAAAATATATTATTAATCTTAACTTTCTTTTTACTTTTATGATGCGGCTACTATAAAATTTAAAATCGCGTATGTGGCTTTCATTATATTTCTACCGGGTAGTGCTGGTCTAGAGTCTCTTTGCCCTCCCACTTTCCCTTCTGTTACCCTGGGGGAAGCCCTTAGAGCCAGTATTGATTACTTCATGCAGCCCAGGGAAAGATTTGTTTCTGGGTGTGTGTACACATGTGTGCATGCATGTGAGTGCACATGTGTAGGGGTGGTGGAGCTGGAGAAGGAGCAAAAGAAGGAAAAAGAAGGGAGTAGTTTCAGCCAGCATCGGTCTGAGACGCCATCACTTTAAGTAAGGAAGGAGGAAGAGCCAAGCACAAGTTGGTTCCCCATCAGGCAACTTTGTTATTTGTTTTAATAGAGGGTGAATCACTGGGACATCAGACTCTTCTGAAATAAAATGTAGACACAAAATACAGAAGCAAACAAAGTTTTAAGAATTATCATTGTCATCGCTTTCCTTAGTCAACAAAGATAATCAAGAACCGACCTATATCCCACCTGATAGTTCTGATTTGGATAAAGGATATAATATGTTCTATTCTGCAGCATTTTATAAAAGAGAAGTTTCTGGCTGAGATAGAGTCTTTTAATGATCTTATAGTTTACACTTAAATAAACACCCAAACTAATACGATGGTGTTCCTGGAGAACTGGAAGATTTTGTAAATCAAGATGCTTTTGAAAAGTCAAGAGATATCAGGCAGATTCTACTTTTTCAAGAAAAAATAAGGGTATTTTAGAGACCAAGCCCATATGACTTAAGTCAACGATTTAATATTCTACATAAGACAAATCAGTTTTACTATCATCTTGTCATAGATCATGAAATGGCAAACAAGTATTTTCACCATTTTATTGGCGTAATTAATTAAATAGCCCAGGTGGGGAGCCCAGCGGTAATAACCACAAACTGAACTGTTATTTAGGTTAATGAAAGGGGAAAGGGGAGGGCCAAGAAATTTAGATCAGCACTAGCCAATCGAATATGTAATGAAAGCCACATATGTAAGTTAATATTTTCTAATAGCCACACTGATTACTTTCTGCAGCTCAGAGAAAGATACATTATTTGCAAGAGAGAGAGAGAGAAAGTTTAGTGTGAAGTAAAAGATGAAGTGGTCCTGCAGCTGGAACTTTATATCCCCAAGTTGGAACACTGTCATGGAAAGCACTATCCAAATGTTGATAAACTAACTGTACTTGCAGTTTATCATAGGATTACACTATTTCATAGCCGAAAACAGAGACCTGACAGCCTCTCATTTCAAGGGAGATGAATTAGGCCCAAAGTAACAAAGTAACTCACCTCAAGTCCCACAGCCGAAGTGGCAGAAGTAGAAATAGCACCCAGTTTTTGTTCCCTTTAGACGGTTGTCCGCACTATTCTATGCTGCCTCTGAATTATTGAGTCATTCATTTCTTTGTTCATTGGTCTATTCAAAAGAACATTTGGTGCCAGGCGCTGTGTTACGGCCTTAGGATACAGTGATGAATATGACCGTCCTCGTCCTCAAGGACATTATGTCATCCTGTGACCCTGTTCAGTTTTCATGGTAAGCTGAGGATAGGAATACTTCAAAGGATATTTGTGACAAGCTCAAAGGGCTCCAAGATGTAAGGGTTTGCCCTCCATTTGTAAAGAGAAACACTTGAAGGAGTCAGCAGAGACCTATTCTGAGTGAACCACACTAAACAATATGGTTAAGGAGAGGACAAAAAGCATGACCTCTTCAGTTGAAATCCCACTGGAAACTGCTTGATGGACTGAATGAGGAACCAGGCTTGGGTCCCACCTGTCCTGAGGGAGAGAAAGGCTGTTCCACTCACATCAGTTAATTGACAAACACTTCATTATGGACCCTGAACGTTGGGATCGTGGAACGTGCCACGATTTGGCAACTGATGGTGCTCTGAGGATTTAAGAGACAAACTGCCACGGGACTGTTTTGACTCTGGAGGGACAAATATTGTTCATGGTCATGAGAGGATGGGTAAAACAAAACAAAACAAAACAAAACAAAAGTTGTTAGGTCAGCACGAATCTTCCTAAGGATAATAATACATTTCATAAAGTTTGAGTCACAAAGTCCCCATAACTAATTTCCCATTTTCTATGCATTCCCTTCCAGTCAGTGCTCCTATGGGTACATATTTTACATTGTTTAATCAGGAGGTGTGTGTAATTTTTATAATCTGGATTGTGCAATTAAAAATTTCCCCAAACTGCTTTTCCACAGTTTGTCTAAGTCATCATAATTGTTATTTTAGTGACTGCATAATATTCCGTTCAGTAATCCTATCATGTTTTGCTTAAACTTGCTGTTAACCAACTTATTAAACAAGATGCTCCTTGGACTTTACTGAAAATCATTGTGAATGCTTAAGAGTCTTCATGATAAAACACATACTTACCCTATAAAGCACATTCAATGGATCATTTAGTGGCACAATATATGCTGCTGTGGAGTCATAGGCCTTCAACCTCCCCAATAGCAAGATGCTTTCTAAGTGTCCCTTGGCTTAAAACAATTTTGCAAAATTGGTACGTATAATAGGCTCAGCTAACCCAGAAATTAAAAAGAACTCTGTTGGCAGCACTGCCCCTTCTTGTAATAGGTCAGGAATGTGGACACTGTTTTTATTGGTACATGACTGCTGAAGTTCCTAGTTTTTATAAAGTGATCTGGTCCCTAAGAATCTGAGGACTAAACTATATCCTGACCCCCCAAACCTAAGGAGGAGGCCGTGGATTAGCTAGGCTCACTTTCCTAATCAGGGCAGGATAATGGGTTCCAGGAGTCTGTGGCCGCCATCCCTACTTAGGATGGGAATGGAGTCAACTTAATTTTTTAGGTCTTTGGAAAACTGTTATAAATAATATAGGAAACTGAGATATTTTACCCTAGATAAAAGTAGTTACAACTTCTGCTGTAGTTAGAAGTTTTAAGTAAGGTTAGGTCCTTTTTGATATTGAGTCTGTATGGGAGTAGAAATTTTCTTTCTGCCGATTATTTTAACTTTTCCATTTGATGACCTGATAAAAGGAATTATGTATTCATCCGACCTTGGGCAATGACTGAAACTTCTTTGATTTTCACTTCTTTCCATTTTCTACCTGGGAATGATTACATCTGGCTTACCTGTCTCATGAGATTGCTGCGAGAATCAAATGAATGTAGACTGTAAAATCTTCTGACAAGTGCAAGGTGGATGCTATTATTACTCACTGGTGATGATAAGTGATGATGATGAGTGAGAAATCCTCAGATACGTCATCAGACAGCAGGACACTCTGTGGTTATGTCAGGCTAGGATACGGTGAAGTGATGCCAATTAGCACCAGTGATTTGTTCCCTAATGTAAACCTCTTCCTTTACTTGTAGAAGCATGCTTCCACAGACTAGGCAAGGTGTTCCAAACTCACAATATTAAGGTCATCCAGAGAATCAGCCAGGAAGAATGTCCCTAATATTTTTGTGTTCTGCAGTGACAAATTATACCAAGACCCTTGTGTAAACAGTTATTTCCAGGAATAAGAGACAGTGTCATTCCAAAATGGAAGACAAGTCTGTGGCTAGAGAAGCATCTTCCCTATGCATTTGAACACTCAAGCTTGCTTTAAATTGTGTCCAGGTTGTGTGGTTACGTTTTTGCCTGCAGGGAGTAAGCCACACAACTCCCCACAATTTCAGTGGGAGGCACCTGACCCAGTTTCCATGGTCTGAGCTGAAAGATTACCCGAGTGTGTGCACTGCTACAACGGCCATTACATAGGGAACTCTTTTAAAATTCACATTTTAAAGAGTAAATTAGATAGTCTTCATTTGTCTTGCTTAGGTTTTGGGGTGTAATTACTTTTTCCTCCTGAGGCATTTCAGCATCATCTCCACAAATAGTTATTAGAGGATTGGGAAACAGTTCTACCCTCACTGTCTTAGAATATAAATCTCACCCATATAAAGCCATATATGTTTGTCCTGGGCAGATAGGAAATGACTGATTGTGTCATTGTTCTCTTGGCCTGACTCTGCCCAGGTATCTTAGATACATAGGGTGATAGACAAACTCTTACAGGGCCATGGAAGACATATTCAATGAACCTAGCTTCAGGGCACAGAGTATCTTCGCGGTATTTGGAAATAAACTATTTCCTCCTTCCTTACCAGGAGTTCGATGACACCATCCTTACCTTTGGAAGAGATGAGAGCATAGGTCATTTTTATCTCTTTGAGACTTTGAAAAAAATTCAGATAAAGAAAGTGAGATAATATATGCTGAAGAAAGGAAGGCTGCCACAGAAGATATAGTCCACATATCCACTGAGTACCAAAAAAGGGAAAATGAGGTTTAACTAGGGTTGCATCTGAGGATTTATGTCCAGACAGTGATGACTGCCTCTGAAGTGAGTGGGAATTCCCTTCCACGGGTAGAGTTCTAGTTGCACGAGATGATGTCCTTATGAACCTGCCTAAAGTGGCTCCTTATCCACATACCTGTGATAAATCTTCTGTCATAGTACTATTTTTATACATCACTTTGAGTAAGTAGAAGGGTTCACTTGTGTTAAATAGGTGAGCAGTTGACAGAGGGGACACTTCTTAACCTGATAATGAGGGAAAGCCCTCATTAAGACCCTAAGCATTCAAGAGCCACGGCCTTCTACTGTATCTCTTTCTTCTCTGTAATTTGTTTTCTCAAAATCTGGTCTGTAAACCACCTGCAGCAGAATCACCTGAAGAGCTTGTTAGAAATGCACATTCTTGGGCCCTAGTTCAGACCTGCTGAATCAGAGGCTCTGGGGTGGGGCCCAACAGTCTGCTTCAGCAAGCCCTGCAGGAGATTCTGATGCTCGCCAAAGTCTGAGAAGCCCTGGAATGAGGACATCCATTTCCTTCAGAAATTCTCTACAACAGTAGGGAAAAGACTCATTAAGAGAATGTGATTCATTTGCAATGCTTGGGTTTTGTTTGTAATCAAGAAATCTCAGTTGAGAAGGAAATTTATAAAGAGATTTAATCCAGCCCTCTCTCTAGTATTTGAATCCCTCCCTTCCTCCCTTTCTCCCTTCCTCTCTTCCTTTCCTCCTTCTTTCCCTCATTTCTTTTCCCTCTTTCTCTTTCTATCTTATGTGCCAGACACTAGACCAGGGATTGAGGATGCAGTGATGAATGCAAACAGCAGTCTCCTGTCTTCCTAGAGCTTACAGTCTACGGAAAAGGCATATTTAAATGATTATACTAACAACTATGAAATTATAGTTGTTCTAAGTGCTATGGTGAGGAGGTACACAATGTCATGACAGTGTATAATAGAGAGATTTAAGCAAGTCCGTACACCTTCTACAAGGTAACTCAGCCCTGATGGAGCACTTCCTCTTGGAGGGGAACTTTTTTTTTTTTTTTTAATATCTTTATTGGAGTATAACTGCTTTACAATGGTGTGTTAGTTTCTGCTTTACAACAGAGTGAATCAGCTATATATATACATATGTTCCCATATCTCTTCCCTCTTGCATCTCCCTCCCTCCCACCCTCCCTACCCCACCCCTCTAGGTGGTCACAAAGCACCTAGCTGATCTCCCTGTGCCATGCGGCTGTTTCCCACTAGCTATCCACCCTACGTTTGGTAGTGTATATATGTCCATGCCACTCTCTCACTTCGTCACAGCTTACCCTTCCCCCTCCCCGAACTTTTGACAACTTATTGGAGCCTATTTCACTCTAAGATAAATCTAAATGTTAGACATTTTGAGTCAAAATATTGAGTCAAAATCTGCCACACTCTACTTTGGACCATGCTATCCTGACTCTAGTATGTGGAATCTACAAGGAACAAATCCAGTCCTCTTTTACATTGCAGATCTTCACACAGATAAAGAATTCTTCCCTCTAGGTTTTTCCTTTCCAAGGCTGTGAGTTTCCTCATGTACTTGGTCTTCTTCAGAATACTCCACCTTTTTTTCTTTATTTTTAAATTTTTTGTAAAATATTCTGTTGCTCAGCATGAGCTGGAAGTATTTAAGCTCAGAGTAGTGTATCTCAGAATCTATCTATAACCGTCATTGTCTGGTATATTCCACATTCCTGTGGTCCAACCTCACTTGCTTTATGTACAGCTGTATCACACCACTGGCCTGTACTGAGCTCACAGTTAAGTGAAACCCTGGTTACCTATCTATCTCTATCTGTCTGTCTATATATTACCTTTTCCAAGTAATTGAAAATGTTTTCCTCTAAGATGTCAGTGACATCAACCCTTTTTTAAGGAGTTTATTAATTAATTTATTTATTTATTATTATTATTTTTTTATTTTTATTTTTCGCGATACGCGGGCCTCTCACTGTTGTGGCCTCTCCCGTTGCGGAGCACAGGCTCCAGACGCGCAGGCTCAGCGGCCATGGCTCACGGGCCCAGCCGCTCCGCAGCATGTGGGATCCTCCCGGACCGGGGCACGAACCCGTGTCCCCTGCATCAGCAGGCGGATTCTCAACCACTGCGCCACCAGGGAAGCCCAATTTATTTATTTTTGCTGTGTTGGGTTTTCGTTTCTGTGCGAGGGCTTTCTCTAGTTTTGGCAAGCGGGGGCCACTCTTCATCACGGTGCGTGGGCCTCTCTCTGTCACGGCCTCTCTTGTTGCGGCGGAGCACAGGCTCCAGACGCGCAGGCTCAATAGTTGTGGCTCACAGGCCCAGCTGCTCTGCGGCATGTGGGATTTTCCCAGACCAGGGCTCGAACCCGTGTCCCCTGCATTAGCAGGCAGATTCTCAACCACTGCGCCACCAGCCCTTTAACCAGCACCCATCATTTAGGCTGTTTACCTACTTCATTATGTTTATTTGCATTATCGAGTAATCTAAATTTTTTCACTGTGTCAGTCAAAATTATGCAAAACTCTAATATTTGTCTTGCTAAAATCTAGATACAGGATGTCTCCAAAGTCAATGGTAGCTATTCTACCAATGTAATTTATTTAAAGGAAATGAAGTTAGTTTGTCTTCACTTGTTTTAGTAATCCCCACTTCATTTTCTGTGTTAACAAACAGACTTTTTTTTTTTTTTTTTGTGCTACGAGGGCCTCTCACTGTTGTGGCCTCTCCCATTGTGGAGCACAGGCTCCCTACGTGCAGGCTCAGCGGCCACGGCTCACGGGCCCAGCCGCTTTGCAGCATGTGGGATCCTCCCGGACCGGGTCACGAACCCGTGTCCCCTGCATCGGCAGGCGGACTCTCAACCACTGCACCACCAGGGAAGCCCAACAAACAGCCTTTTAATATTTATTGAGAAGTCAAAAATTCATGAGATGTACCACTTTTAGCTAGATGAGGCATACAGTTTTTCTGCGTGGTTAAAACATTCTATCAAAACAATAGAAACACCTTTTTTCCATTTATTTAAGAAGTCTTTTATATCCTCAGAGTGAGTTCTCGTATCTTTGTATTTTCAACTAGAGTAACACCATTATAATTCATTCTGGGGTCCCTGGATCTTCAGGAGGTGTACATTCTTTCTTGGCTTACTCCTCTTTTCTTCCTGGTAGGTCTGTGCTCACTAACACAGACATGATTTGGCCAGTAGATGAATATTTTCGTCTGGCAGTTTACAGAATACTATTCAGGGACTTCTAAGTAAACCTGGGGCTAGTTCTCATAAGAGTTATTATTTACAGTTTGGTAATAAATATTTGCTTAAGTTGTTCATGAATAAATAAGTTTTTTAATAAAAATGTTCATTACCGTTTCATTAGAACAGACATCATTCATTTTTAATTCCAATGAGAGGGTTTTCTTTTGTTTTGTTTTTAATAATGCATATCACATTCTATCTTGCCTTCAGTCTGCTCACTAATTAAATGAGTGGTTTGGACTAAATGATCCCTGTGATATAGTCAAATTCCAGAATTATATGATTCTAAACTTTGAGAAGGAAATAAAATTTAAAATAACTTTATACAATGGATGGCTAGTGGGAAGCTGCTGCATAGCACAGGGAGATCAGCTCGGTGCTTTGTGACCACCTAGAGGGGTGGGATAGGGAGGGTGGGAGGGAGACGCAAGAGGGAGGGGATATGGGGATATATGTATACGTATAGCTGATTCACTTTGTTGTACAGCAAGCAGAAACTAACACAACATTGTAAAGCAGTTATATTCCAATAAAGATATAAAAAATAAAATAATTTTAAAGTTAAACCACAACACACACACACACACACACACACACACACCACACACACCTGTGCGTGTAAAACTGATGAAATCTGAATAAGGTGGCTAGATTGAATCAGTGTCAATTTCCTGCTTGTGATATTGTACTATAGCTTTTGCAAGATATTTCCATTAGGGAAAATGGGTGAGGATATATTGGATATCTCTGTATCATTTCTTAGAAAAATGTGAATCTACGATTATCTCAAAATAAAAAGTTAAAAAAATAAAACCATAGAGTGTTACAACAGGACATTGGAAGCAAATAGGCCTTGCTTGTCCATGTACTAGCTTAAACGGATTAGTTAACCTTTCTGAAACTCAGTTTCTTTGTCAGCCTTAAAGTGGAAATATGAATTCCTACCTAATGGGATTATTGGAAGGATTATATGAGATAGTGTGTGTAAACATCTCTTATGGTTCATACTCCATGATAGTATTCAGTAAATGTTGGTTACTTTCCCCCGTGCTGCTTCTCTGCTCTGGAAGAGAAACTAGGACAAACAGCCTTGCTCCAGGTCTCATAAAAAAAGACGACATATGACCTGAAGCTGAAGACAGTTTGGAAGCATACATTAGTGAGATGAATCCCATAGCAGTGTAGTGAGTAATGCTGTTACATAACTTTCACAAATCACCAGGCAGATCAGCTAACATGGCTTGGCACCATTTACCAATAAAATAAAATAACAAGGCAGCTTCCAAACCCAGCCCGAGTCAGGGAGTCCCGACACAGCAGCCAGAGTCAAAACCCAGAATGACTACATAGGCCTTGGAGCTTTGGCGTTTCAGTTGACTCAGACATGCAGTAAATCCGTATAAGTGGAAAAAAAGCAAGGACGATTTCTCTCTGGTTGGCCCCCTGAATAATTGTCCCCAAGGGGCCTAGAGAAGCTTTCTTTCCCTTGCAAAAGTCCTTAATCATGTCTCCCAAATATGAGTTTTCCATGCAGCTGCACAGATGAGAACTAGGGAGGCACTAAGGAAAATAGACATGTCTTGGTCCCAATGATGTGATTGTTGAGTGAATGGCCAAGATGTGTCTCCCACATGTCTCCTAAAATGTTTAGAGTTTCCCAGGGCTCTGTCCTCACCTTTGATCTGATGAGTGTTTTTGTCAGTGAGTTGGATAGGAACACAGAAGGTTAAGCCCACCAAATTTTCGAATGATACCAAGGTAAAATGGAGTCTGGGGACAGAATTACAATTTTTTAATGATTTTGGCAGGCTCTAGGGCACTAAACTGATCACGGTAAGTTGTCATTTAACCGGGGTAATGTTAAAGCCTGCACTTCAAAATCAAAAGCAGAAGTATAGGTTAGAAAAGGCTTAGACTGACAAGGGTTTTTTATGAAAAAGTTGTAGGGATTTTATTGGACTACAAGAAATGTATGAACCAACAGTATGCTATGGTTGATTTAAAAAGAGGTTAGGGACCAGAAAAAGGCAAGTAATCTTTCTACTTTACATAATTTGCACTACTTAGACAATACTCTTTGTGTTGTATTCAGTGTAGGTCCAAATTTAAGAACGATATTGACAGATTCAAATTGGTCACTAAGGGGAAGGAAGGAAAAAGGAGGGCCAAGTTTTTAAAAATCCCCAAACTATATTGTTTAAAGAATGATTGCAGGAAAATAAGGATACTCAGCTATCTTTTAGTTACCATATGGAAGAAGAGTAGACTTGTGTATTTTGCTCTGAAAGGCAGAAGCAGGATGAATGAGAGTTCATGGAAACAGATTTTGGCTCAACAGTAGGAAAACTTTTCAAATAATTACAACAGTTCAGTGACAAGAAAGACTATTTAATTAAATTGTGAGCCTCCTGTCACTGGAAGTATTCAAGCTAAGGCTGGACGAGTGTCTCAGGGATTCTGAAGGCTCCCAGCATTGAAAAGAGCTTGGGGTGGGTGACCTTTGAGATCAGTTCTAACTCTCATAGTCTATGATTTAAGTAAGCATGAATGCCAAGGCTGCTTATGACATGCCAGAGCCACTTTTTCAATTCTTGGCTCTGATTCTGACCAGCTGTGTGACCTTCAGCTAAGAAATTAACCATTTCTTCTTCCAGTTTCCTCATCCGTAAATTGAAGGAGCTGGATTTAATGATACCTAAGTTCTCCCCAGCACGTCTGTCTCCTTGAGCATTTTTATAGCTACAGCATGTTGGAAAAGTAGAGTTTGAGCTGATGCCTGCCATTTTTCTAAGTCAGCTTGCAGGAGAGGGCTGAAAGACCAAAGACCATTTTTGGTTCTGGGGGCCATGGAACTAACTCTCAAGTTCTTGTTGGCAGGAGCACGGGTGATTATGATCCCAGAACTTGTTCCCATGGGATCTGTGGCAGGAAGTAGATTAAATAACTGAAAATCTGGTTTCTTTCAAACACCTGTACATTCTGGCTGAGTTCAGCAATGCCTTTGCAAACAGCTTAGAAGAAGTGAAGATCATATGAGCACTGCAATGTAGTTCTGTTCTTTACAAAGCAAACCTTTGTCTTTATTTCCTTAATGATCTGGCAGTTTCTACCGGACTTTGTTTATAATCATGAGAACCAATATCCATAAAGCAACTTATTATGTGAGAGATAGTGTTCTAAAAGTTTTATGTAAATTACTTTAATCCGTTTAAAATCTAAAAATCTAGTGATGAAATCAGTGATCAGTATGGAAAAAGAGTAGTTAAAATCCAGTGTTAAGTCTGGCTTAATGGTAGAGTCCAGAATGGAGATTCATGCACTTATTCTTTTAAACTTCAGTACTGCTGTTCAATGACTATAATTTCCTTTATGGTCCATTTGATTGCTAATAATTTTCTTCTCCATCTATATTAAGGCGCCTCATCCAGCACCACTGTTGGTGGTGCTAGCTCTTCCACTTCTTCCTTGATTTCTCTCTGGCTCCCACATCATTGCCTCCAAATCTCATTTCTTCAGTTATTTTCTCCAAAGTTCTTTGAAAAAGCCACCATTAGGGGGAGTGTCATAGTTTTCTTTACATATATATGTATATAGATATACATGGTATGGCCATGATTTCAGATACCTCCTCTGGTTACTGAGGTCAGCTAGGGGAGAAAGAAGTAAATTGATGCTTCTTGTAAGGACTTGAAGGACTTAAACCTCATTCCCAGGCTCGTGGGTCTGGCAATACTCACTCCATCTAAGTACCACATTTTCTTCCATCTCTTTGTTTCCTTAGGCTGGAAATGAAAACAGCTGTTAAAAATAAGAGCACATGAGTCAGTTTTAAATCTCAATGTAGTAATTACAGTTTCCATCTCAATTGGTATAGTTCCTCCCAGTGTCCTGAGCCCCATATCACAGCCCCCTTGTTGTCAATTTTATACCAAGACCTTAACTTACGTTTTCAAAACCTCTAAGATTAAACACTAAATCAATTGCCAAGCCAAATAAATAAATAAATAAATGACAAGGAAGAAAACACTTCAATTTGAAAACCTGATTCTTGAGACATGCCCTTTTTCTGATTTAGATTTTAACCAAATCTTTATGTTGATATTAGAAATGTCAGTTACTGTTCCACTTTTGTGCGTGTGTGTGTGTGGTATGCGGGCCTCTCGCTGTTGTGGCTTCTCCCGTTGCGGAGCACAGGCTCCGGACGCGCAGGCTCAGCGGCCATGGCTCACGGGCCCAGCCGCTCCGCGGCATGTGGGATCTTCCCAGACCGGGGCACGAACCCGTGTCCCCTGCATCGGCAGGCGGACTCGCAACCACTGCGCCACCAGGGAAGACCTGTTCCACATTTTTGAAAGTGGAGCTTCTGGACTTCATGGTATCCTCACTGTGAAGAATTTTGCTTGTACTCTTATAGAGGCTATTCCTTGAGTTTCCAAGTTCCTGAGGCTTATGACCTAGTAAGCCAATCTCAAGAGTCAACTACAATCCATTAATTGATTGTCCCCTTTTAGAGCAGATTGATCCTCTTTTAGATCTGCTCAGTCCCCGAATCAACCATTGAGTCCTTGACTGAGCAATCCCACTGGCTTAAAGCCCTGAAGGTCCCCCCCAGTGAATCAGCTGCCTTCAACTGACCTATCTAATATTGCCCTATTAATACAGATCATATGCTATTAGCAAGAGAACTTTGTGTCCTATTGGGGGAGAAGCAGGAGGCAGGAGACTTGACCCTTTCAGTCACTTCACTTTGCCTACTTTATTTCCATTTTCTAAGATTTGATTTCTTTATTGTTAGATTCGATTATTTCTAAAATTCACTTTCCTGCTAATATTTCTATAATTCGGTTATCACTGTATCCTCCATGAGCTAATTTTATGTGATGAAAATTCTCTTGGTCAGTTTCGGCTGCTCTAACAAAAATACCATAGTCTTGGAAGTCCAAGATCAAGGCAGTGGCAGATCCAGTGTCTGGACAGAGACAGAGAGAGAGAAGAGAGAGAGAGAGCAAGAGAGCAAGCCTTTTCTTATAAGGGCTCTAAGTCCAACATGAGGACTCTACCTTCATGACCTAATTACCTCCCAAAGCCTCCATCTCCAAATATCATCCCATTGGGGATTAGGGTTTCAACATATGGATTTTCAGAGACACAGGCATTCGGTCCATTGCAGAAATGAAGATGTTTGCATGCACGGTATGATTTGTGGAATTCTAGGAAGGCCACTTAGCACACTTAAAAATCCTATACCATTAGGTATCCTTTCCTTTGTGGTAGGATATTATCTCTCAGATATAACACCTTTTAAAATCCAATATATTTGGAAAGGCAAATCAAAAAACTAGTATGTGAGGTAGTATAGTGTAGTGCTTAGAAGCAGGCTCTCGTGTCAAACTATCTGAGTTCATACCCTTATTGGTATATGACCTTTGGCAATTAATTCACCTTTCTGTGCTATAGTCTCCTCATCCACAAGCTGGAGATGATAATAATACTCACTCCAGAGGTTTTCGTGAGGTTTCAATGAAATATGTAACATGCTTAGAAGAACAGTATCTTGCTATATGTGTTAGCAATTATTATCCTTCATTTGTATAAACCAGCCTATTATATTGATGTCCTTTTGACAGAAAGTTGATATGAGGTCACAGAGAAATTGGAGTTTTATTTGGGAAACTGGGAGGGGATACCTTGGGTACATGAGGCACTTTGAGGAATAGTCTGCCTTACTGAGGTGTTACAGTTGGTGGCATAGAGCCACTAAGTGCCTGGGTGTCTGAGGGAAATACAAGAGAGATAAAGGGGGATAGATTTGCTCTGGTCCTAACCAGCATGTCTAGTAACTGATAGAATTAATCAGCTGGTATAGTGAGCAAGTCATGTGATATACACCTGCAAATGAATTTGGAATTCAGTACTTGCTTAACTTTTTTGTGTCTCATAATTCTATCCCTTGTAATATTCAGGTAATGTTCAGGTAGGTCTCTGAACCATGGAAAAATACAAAATAAAGTGTTTTTGTTTGCTAAATGCCCTTGCCTCTTTCATTTAGATTACGTGAAGCAGACGACATTTGAAGTCCAAGCCTTTTTAGAAGCTGTGCAATTCTTCCGACAGGAGAAGGGACACTATGGCTCGTGGGAAATGATCACTGGGGATGAAGTCCAGGTAACATGGGGCTCAGAACTTTGGATCTTATTCTCCATCTGAGTGGTAGGAGGTCAGGGTCATAATAAACAAGCAAATTTTAAAAGTTGCAAGCACGGAGGATGTGGTTCCAAAGACCATTTCTCTCATTGTCTAGAGGTGTTTGGTCAGCAAACTATTGGACACCTTCTCTAAAGACCTCCAGACCAGGCACTAAATAGGGCAGCCCAAAATACTGCAACTGCAATGGAAGAGCTACTTCCAGTTTCTTTCTGGAAAAATCCATATTCTCTCAAATGACCTCGTGCTTCCAGACTAGAAGCAAATGTGAGCAGTGTGGCATAGTGCAAAGTGTGTGGTGGGGCTTTAGGTCAGAAGACTTGGGTTAAAGCCTGCCAACCTTATTTAACCTCTTTTAGTCTCAGGTTACTCCTCTGAAAAAATTAAGAATGACAATGTTTGTGTTGCAGGGTTGTGAGAATTAAATGAGATGTTGTTGGAAAAGTATTTGGCAAATAGCTGTCTTTATCTATGCAGTGATTTATAAATGAAGTAATTAAAGGAAACAAATTTTGAAAGCATTAGATAGTTTTCTATATGTTTCATTTACCTTTTCTGGTACTCTATTCCCTGTGGTCCAGTATAATTTCCCAAGACCCTGATTAGATGTCAGTCATAGGCTAAGTGTCTTGGTTGGTTTGGTACCAGGCACTTTGTTACAAATCTCCAAGGAGACTGTATTTCATGATGTGACCTCATCCTCCATAAGGACAACAATCACACAGCTGATTCAGCCAGGAAGAGGAGGCTGGGTATGGGCATTATTTAATTAACGGCATACAGGGTCCAAGAATGTTCCCCTCATATCCCAGAATAACAAGTGTGAAATTTGTTATTAGGGAACAATATTTGGAAGATGCCAGATGGTGTCTTGCCTTTGTAATGGTCATTAAACATCTAAAGCCAAAAACATTTTCTCCTGATAGTGGGCTGTTCTTTACTGTTTTACCATATGACTCAGAATCTTCTCCTCCTTCTCCACCTTCTTTTTCTTCTTCTTTCTTTTTCTTTTTTTTTTTTTAACATCTTTATTGGAGTATAATTGCTCTACAATGGTGTGTTAGTTTCTGCTTTATAACAAAATGAATCAGCTATACGTATACATATATCCCCATATCTCCTCCCTCTTGCATCTCCCTCCCACCCTCCCTACCCCACCCCTCTAGGTGGTCACAAAGCTCCGAGCTGATCTCCCTGTGCTATGCAGCTGCTTCCCACTAGCTATCTATTTTACATTTGATAGTGTATATATGTCCATGCCACTCTCTCACTTCATCCCAGCTTACCCTTCCCCCTCCCCGTGTCCTCAAGTCCATTCTCTAGTAGGTCTGTGTCTTTATTCCCGTCCTGCCCCTAGGTTCTTCAGAACCTTTTTTTTTTTTTTAGATTCCATATACATGTGTTAGCATATGGTATTTGTTTTTCTCTTTCTGACTCACTTCACTCGGTATGACAGACTCTAGGTCCATCCACCTCACTGCAAATAACTCAATTCCATTTCTTTTTATGGCTGAGTAATATTCCATTGTATATATGTGCCACATCTTCTTTATCCATTCACCTGTTGATGGACACTTAGCTTGCTTCCATGTCCTGGCTATTGTAAATAGAGCTGCAGTGAACATTGTAGTACATGACTCTTTTTGAGTTATGGTTTTCTCAGGGTATATGTCCAGTAGTGGGATTTCTGGGTGGTATGGTAGTTCTATTTTTAGTTTTATAAGGAACCTCCATACTGTTCTCCATAGTGGCTGTATCAATTTGCATTCCCACCAGCAGTGCAAGAGGGTTCCCTTTTCTCCACATCCTCTCCAGCATTTATTTGTAGATTTTTTGATCATGCCCATTCTGACCAGTGTGAGGTGATATCTCATTGTAGTTTTGATTTGCATTTCTCTAATGATTAGTGATGTTGAGCATCCTTTCATGTGTTTGTTGGCAATCTGTATATCTTCTTTGGAGAAATGTCTGTTGAGGTCTTCTGCCCATTTTTGGATTGGGTTGTTTGTTTTTTTGATAATGAGCTGCATGAGCTGCTTGTAAATTTTGGAGATTAATCCTCTGGCAGTTGCTTTGTTTGCAAATATTTTCTCCCATTCTGAGGGTTGTCTTTTCGTCTTGTTTATGGTTTCCTTTGCTGTGCAAAAGCTTTTAAGTTTCATTAGGTCCCGTTTGTTTCTTTTCTTTTCTTTTCTTTCTTTTTTTTTTTTTTTTGGTGGATTCTAAACTCATTTACTTCCCATCCTGAGACTTACTCAAGAACTTTAATCAATCCTTGGTTTCTGATATTTGGAGGAAACACATCCATTTATACATCTGAGAGGATTAAGGACTAGCCATACTTATGCCAAAAAGAAAAATGAAAGCATAGGAGAGGCTGAACCTTTTGCCATTGATTGGCCTGTTATATAAGCATGCATATTTAATAGATATACCAATATTAAAATGCCATTGTATGGTACTTTTTATGTTCAAATCCTAACTCTGTTCGTTTTATCAATCTCATGAGATATGTAGAACAGTTATTATTTCCATTTTGTAAATGAGAAAACTGAGGGGGGAATAGAGCGATTAAGTGACTTGCCCAGTTTTATTCATTCAAAAATTATTTATTGAGCTGCTATGTTCCAGGCACTATGCTGGGTGCTAGTGAACCAGAGATGGACAAGGAAGCATGGTCCTTGCCTTGTGGAGCTGGTTGTTTTGGTCACATGCTAAGTGGATAAACGGCAAAGGAAATGATGGCTTCCGACTTCTGGTCCAGTGAAAGATCAACATCAACCATGGGACTATACCAAGTTAAACAATTACTTAGCTCCTTGAGTTTAGCTAGGGTACTTAATTTTTTCTTTCATTTGAAATCTCACATCAGCTCACATTCCTTCACGATTGCATTGAAAGCAGGTACTAAGTCCTTTCTGGGGGTTAAGTATTGAGTTTGTTTTCTTTTGTTGACTTTCTGCTCTTTACTTTGGGCCTATAGGTGTGAATTGCTGTGAGGTGTAAAAGAATGAAATGACTCATCCCTTGCCATCGTGGTGAGGCAAGACATATCTAGAAACATCCAGAGAACAAGGCAGCCTTAGAAGTGTGTGTGGGTACATATGTGGGTCTGTTCATATATGGACATCATAAAGCATTAGCACAAAGCAGTCACAGGAAGATGCTAATTTTGCTGTATAAAAAAAATACCTTAAAGGGGAAAACAAAACAAAACAAAAACCAGAGAAGAAATCAGTAAAATCTGGAGTTATCAAGTGACCCAATATGAAGTTTTACTCCCCCAGGAATCTAAGTTTCTTTGGTGAAATCACAGACTCATAAGATGTGAGCACTGGAAGGGCATTTCAGGATAATTTGTACAGTACCCTCCAGGCAAGAGAAAGAACATTCAGAGAAGTTGGCCCAAGTCACAAAGCCAGTCTTTGACAGATATGCATTTTGAGCCATGTCAGGTGATCCTTTAAGAAGCTGGTAAAAGGAAGTAACTTTCAAGACTTTCCTGTGTGGGGCCTGGTGAGGGTAAGCTTCACTGTAACCGCTTGCACGTGGAGCTGAAGCAGTGTCTGTCCTACAACCCACAGAAGAAAGAGGTCAGCACCCCAAAGAAGCTACCAAGTAGTTAAAGAAAAGGGCATAGCATAACTGAGTTTGAGAATATGACGTCTTTTGTTTAAAGCATTGAATTTATTTGCATTTTTTTCATGTCTGCTAAGAGCTTAATCATAACATTGTCCTAACCCCTTCTATCCTAGGGGACAGTATTCAGAAAATTTTCAGCATTGTTACATTATTATCTTCTTAGTAATGACTCACACAGCAAGTATGGCATGCCCTCATGGTGATGGTTATTTTAGGCAAGTGTCTAGGCAAAGCAAAATATCTTAGAATAACTTGCCTGACAGACTATTAAGGTGAAAATATTTGTACACCAGTAAAAGCATCAATATATTTTCTACTTAATAAAAAATGTGTCAAATGAAGTCATGAGGGAAAGCATTTTGTAAAATGTAAGTACAAGCTATGTGGTATACTTATTATTTGCCTTTAAGTTAACCAGATGGGCCAAGAGAACAGCTCAAAATTCCCACAGATCAGGGTGGTTTCAAGACCGGAAGACTATCCACATTTTTTTAGGCCTTGTCCATAGGTTGTCTTTTGTCTAATGACCTTGAATGTGACCCGTTTAAATGGATTCTTTCACCCATGGTTGCTGAGTAACACAAAGGGCACAAGGCCAACAGCCTGATCAGACCATGGGGCCAGCCTCAGGAAGGAGGGCAGTCTCTCTGGGCCTCACACCTTCCTCGCAGCTGCAGCACCTAGAAGGTAACACGTGGTGTGGCCTTCAGGGAGCGGGCCTGCGTTTCTGGGTTTCGATCAACCTAACGCCAGGTTTGGTTTCTTACATGTGTGGTGGAATTTTAAAATCTCCCAGTTAAATCCCAGCAGTTAAATTTACACACACACCCTTTTTTAAAGCACGGGAGATATCTTTAGGTTCCTTACGGTAAAACTCAGTGGATTCTATTCTGAAGAGGGAAGGTTGGGGAAACTCCTTCATTAGTATGATTGGTTTTATTAGGTTCGCTACTTTCTTTCCGATAGCCCCAGGGCTTTGGACCCTGCTCATGGAGGGCTGACCAAGGTAGGGAATCTCAGAGCAGATCCTGGGCGGGTGAGGATCCTCACGATGTCAGGATGTGGTGGGACTGACTTTTTTAGGAAGAAGAGCTGTTAGGATGAGACAGAGTTGGCCTCTGCCTGCCCCAGAGCTATTCCCTCATCACCAACCCCCTCCCCCTCCCTTTCAACCCACTCCCATCCCCCTCCTTTTTTTTCCAGACAAGCTATATTTCCTTTCCAATCCCTTAAGTTATAAAATAGAACCAAATTTCTTGGAACATTGTATGGGAAAGACTAAAAGAAAACTATAAGCCCACCCAAATGGAATGTTCTTGTTCTTTGGACCGTATAACATTTTCATCTTTCAAATCCTTTCACGCTCATGCTCAGATTCAAGCCAATCTCTTCAAGAGGATGAATTGGGACAATTATTATGATTCTTGAATTTAATACTTTTAAACTAAGACAATCTTTCCCATTGATTTGAAGTTCTGGCTTCAGTGTCCTTACTCTCTCAGCTCACTGTCCCCACGCCAACACTTCCATTACTCTTGGGCAAATGTGTTCCAGACAAGAATTTACTCCATCGGACAAGATGAGGTTCGTGAATTATTGATTATGTACTTGAACCTAATTTTTGGACTTGCTGATTTCTATGGAGTTTGCACATGTCAAGTTCCTCTTAAGCTCCTCAAAAATGCTGCTTCACCTCAGCATTTTAGGAAAGGCTTGGGACCAATATTTTTTTAAAAACACCCTGAAAACTGTAGACCACCCCTGCCCATATTCTACTCATGCCACCAATGTCCAGTTGTTCCAAAGTATTTGTTTATTCCCTTCTTTTTCTAAACTTTAAAGAAGATGGAGGTGGGATTCACGGTGCAGTCGGGACAAAGGGCATGAAGACACTTAGATCCCAAGAAAGCTCCAGGGGAAACGATGGTCTCAGGGGATACAGACAAGAACTCAAGCCACCAAAACCAAGCCTGACCCCCTTCCTAGTTTTGCTAAGGATGCCCTTATCTATAATTGAAGTTCCCCCCTCTTATCCTAAATGGGCTAGATTCTTCTAGTTTGACTAGTAGGAGTTTGAACTGAGGAATTTGTCCTTTCCAGTGGGAAAATGTCAACAGGCGTGACTGTTCCTTGCAGATATTTGAGAACGTTTACCATCTAGGATTGTCTTCCTAGAGATTTCTGTGGCCTCAGACCCAGAGTTAAACTATTAACCTCACAGATTTCATGTAACGCAGGACAATCTTATGTAGCCACGACGGGGGTGGCCAGTTACGACACCTTCAGTTAGCCTGATGCTGAGATTTAGGCGTCACCAACTAAACCAGCTCTGAGGCTCTCTTCCTCTTGACAGATCCTGAGTAACCTGGTGATGGAGGAGCTCATGCCAACCCTTCAGACAGACATCCTGCCTAAAATGAAGGGGAAGAAGAACGACAGAAAGAGGGCCTGGTTCGGTGTAAGCAATGATTTTGCTCTGCAGCTGCGCTACTCAAAATGAACATTCCTTTCCCTTCTCTTTTTAGGGTATTTTTTTTTTTTTTTTTTGGATACGTAATTCCTTCCCTGGGTGGAGAACTTCCCAGTCTGCGCAGTCTCACTTACATGAGGACTAATCCAAACAGACTCAGACTTTGAAAGACAAATTAGAATGTGTGTGCAGTTTTGTTTATGTTGCGATTGTCTGTGATTAACCCACCCACCTCTACTTGACTCCCTCAGGTGCGGACGCACGACAGAGCCCCCAGTTTATGTGTTGTTCTCTGTTGCAGCTCCTCGAAGAGGCCTACAACCTGGTTCGGCATCAAGTTTCAGAAGGATTAAGTGCACTGAAGGAGGAATGCAGGGCTCTGACGAAAGGCCTGGAAGGCACCATCCGTTCAGACATGGATCAGATTGTGAACTCGAAGAACTTTTTGATTGGAAAGATCAAAGGTCAGTGGAGATAATCCGTGCTCCTACAAACTAAATAAGCTGTGTATCTGAGGCTCCATCACATAGTGAGAATTCCTAGTTTCAGAGGAGAATTAAACGAGGGACTTGGAAGGAGATGATAAGACTTGAAATGGAGCGTGCTGGTGGTGCTCTTAAGGGCCTCCTCTTGGAAACTTCAGCGACACAGAGTGGAGGAAACATTGCTGCTTGCCTTGTAGTGGTGCCTGTGCATCCTGATGCTGCACCTCTCCCGTTGTAGCCCTTCTTATACCAAATTGTGATGGCTCTGCTCCTGCCCTCTCCCTGCTGTAAGCTCTCTAAGAGCAGGGCCGTGCTGCTCTGGTTCATTCAGGTATTCCCAGTGCCTAGTACCATGCCTGGTATATGCAGACTCACAGTGAACATCTGAATCAGTGAATAATGGATTTTCCTTTAACAAGAGAAAAACTTTTGGCTTAGAGTCAGTAAATCTGGATCCTACAGATCTTCCTCCACTTACGATGGGTCTACGTGCCAATAAATCCATCCTTAAGTTGAAAATGCATTTAGCACATCTAACCTACCAAATACCGTAGCTTAGCCTAGTTAACCTTAAACACGCTCAGAACACTTATATTAGCTTACAGTTGGGAAAAAATCATCTAACACAAAGTCTCTTTTTAATAAAGTGTTGAATATCTCATTTAATTTGTTGAATACTGCACCAAAGATGAAAAACAGAAGGTTGTCTGGGTACAGATGGTTGTCACTGTATCAGTTGTCTACCCTCGTGATGCAGTGGCTGATGGGAGATAGCGGCTGCTGACACTGCCCAGCATCACGAGAGAGAATCTTACTGCCTATCACGAGCCCCAGAAAAGATCAAAATTCAGAATTTGAGGTACAGTTACTGCTGAACGCCTATTGCCTTCACACCACTGTAAACTTGAAAAATCGTTAAGTCCAACCATCCTAAGTAGGGAACCGTCTATAGTCCCGGCTCTAATGTTAGCTGGTCACGTGTGCTCAGGGAGGTCACTCGACTTCTAGGTGCCTCAGTGTCCTCCTGTGAAATCACAAGGGCCCGTGAGACCGGGGTCAGCACACTGTGGCTCTTGGGCCAAAGCTGGCCTGCCACCTATTTTTGTAAATGGCATTTTATTGGAAGCCAGCTGTGCCCACTCATTTATGTACTGGCTGAGGCTGCTTTCATGCTACAAAGGCACTGCTGAGTCGTTAGAACTGAGACCTTAGGGACGGCAAAGCTGAAAGTGTTCCGTATCTGGCCCTTGAAAGAAAGAAGTTTGCGTGTTTCCACACAAGAGAACTTAGATGACCTCTGAGGAATCCTACAGGATAAAATTCTATGGTTGTGCATTCTTACATCCCAAAAGGCATGCCACACTGAACCTCATTTCAGAGCGAAAGCATGCCGGCTCATCTGTGATTGTGTATCAGCAATCTTCTTATATAGTCAGTTTTCAAATTATTCACTCACTCATTCATTCAAAAAATAGTCACTAAGGGCTTTCTGAGCAAGGCGATGGAGCTTTAGCAGTGAACAGGGAAGACCCAGTTCCTGTGCTCAAGAGACTTCGAACCTGATGGGATTTTCTGCTTGGTGGATTATCCTCTGCACTTCAGGCCCTGTTCATACTGCAGCCCAGCTCGCTCCAGGCTCTTCTACCAGGCCCTCCTGAGAGGAGGTTGGAGGAGGCATAACTAGAGCAAAGGAGTGTGTGTCTGAATCTGTTCAGGTGACGCCTTCTAAAGCCAGATATAAATTAACTTCAGAGTGTTTTCTGTTTCCTATCACCCAGGTCTCTTATTCCTTTATTAGCTCAACAGATCTAGAGTTGACTATACATTGAAATGCTTTATACGGCTTAAAACTGCCAACACCCAACGCCTGTGCCCGGATACATTCTTGTTGTCTGGAGCTGAGCTGAGCCTAACAGTGGCCATTCTCATGGCCTGAATTAAACCGGTCTCTCTTTCTCTCTTGCCTAAATCTCTGGGGCTCCAGTATATTTCACATAAAATGGAAAAATATTCTGCCCTGGACTAGTTTTTGTTTCCTAAAGGAAGCCTTGAAAGGAAATCGTGATCAGGTCTTTTTAAAACGGAATATCAGAAACACATTGTAACCAGGCCTTTGGTTCTCTCCCTTTAAAACAAGAAAGTGCACATCAGGCTGCGTTGATAAAGGACTTTGGATTTCAAAAAAAAAAAAACCTTTGGGAGTGTTAAAGTAGCAATCTCTCCATTTCTTCCCATATGACTCTTTTTTTTTTTTTTTTTTTTTTTTTGCGGTATGCGGGCCTCTCACTGCTGTGGCCTCTCGCGCAGGCCTAGCGGCCATGGCTCACGGGCTTAGTTGCTCCGCGGCATGTGGGATCTTCCCGGACCAGGGCACGAACCCGTGACCCCTGCATCGGCAGGCGGATTCTCAACCACTGCGCCACCAGGGAAGCCCCCATATGACTCTTGAGAGTGAAGCAACTGGCTTAAGTTCTGCCCCACAAATACTGACTCATTTAATAAGCATTTATTCTGCTCCTGCTGAATACAAGGTCTATGAAGAGTCAAAGAAGAAGACATGATTTTACAAGTAGAAGAGGATAAAAAGCGTGTCACAGATACTGAAACAGAAGGAAAAATATTACAAATGCCATAAAAGAGGCAAGAACAGAGAGCACAGCAGTTCCTAAGCAGGAACCATTTCGACTTCAAAAAACCATGTGGGCTCCTCACAATGAGAGTACTGTTTTAGTGTCAGTTGATGGGAAAGAATGGTAATGCTAACAGGTATAGTAAGAACTAACAGTTACCGAGTACTTCCAGAGGGTCACATAGGGTTCTGAGCACTTTGAACACAGTGAACTCATTTAATCCTCACCGTAACCCTCAGAGTAATTACTCTCATGATCCTCATTTTACAGATGAGAAAACTGAGGTAGAGATTTAGAAATTTGCCTGAGATTCCAAAGGCAGAGTGTTGACAGTCAGGCCAAACCCAGCCCCCAGCCCCAGCATTTTCTCTCTTAATCACTCTGCTCAACTGAATTAATGTCTGGCTCTTGAATTAATGTGTCACAACGCATGACTCATTACAGCAGCATCTCTGCATCCTTGAAAAATATCAGAGCATACCTGTGTGGGATGTAAAATTTATTCGATCATTAGGGAAACACCAGCAGACCATAGTTCAGGAAGCTGTGTGGTGGTTCCGGGCATGAGGCTGTCCTGAGTAGGTGAAATTTAAACTTGGCCTTCAGGAGGTGAGTAGGATGTTTACAAGCAGAGGTGGAGGAAGGAAGGCACAGGTGAAAGGAACACTGAATAAAGGCACAGAGAGGGGGCTGGAGTACATGGTGGTACATAGGCAAGGGGGGATCAGGCAGAGAGGAACATGGCCTTCCACGACCCCTCTCTGTGCCTCTCTCTACCCCTATGCAGCAGCAGACATCAGCCAGCTGCTAAATCTTTTATGTATATTACCCGTGTTCATGATTATTCTGAAATTTCAATTAGACACTTTTCAAAAAGTTCTTCTCTCAGAGTTAATTTATAAATAATTCATTTATCTTCCTGGCAAATAATTTTGCATTTTGGT
Organism: Kogia breviceps; assembly: GCF_026419965.1. Lineage (NCBI taxonomy): Eukaryota > Metazoa > Chordata > Mammalia > Artiodactyla > Physeteridae > Kogia > Kogia breviceps. The sequence continues at coordinate 26,887,208 of NC_081310.1, read as the reverse complement.
ATCAAGTAAGTTATTTTTAAGAGTCAGAGACTGTTTCATATTTGAATCATACAATAGAAAGGGGTTTTTCCCTAGTAATTGTATGACCTGGTTAATATTTTATATCTCAAATATTTATGAGTTACTCATAGTATCAATAGTATTGGTCATCTCAGATTCTCAGAGTAAGAGGCAGTCTGATCCTCTGTAACTCTGTGAAATATTTCTGCAAATTGAAATGAGAATGTGGCCACTTGTCTCACCATAAGCAAGTTATTTGCCAATAAAAATAAAGAAATAGGGCTTCCCTGGTGGCGCAGTGGTTGAGAGTCTGCCTGCAGATGCAGGGGATACGGGTTCGTGCCCCGGGTCCGGGAAGATCCCACATGCCGCAGAGCGGCTGGGCCCGTGAGCCATGGCCACTGAGCCTGCGTGTCCAGAGCCTGTGCTGCGCAACGGGAGAGGCCACAACAGTGAGAGGCCTGCATACTGAAAAAGAAAAAGAAATATATTTGAATTATAATTCTGGATCTGAAAATTAGGGTGTGACCTTGGTTGAAACAGCTATCATCTCCAGACCCCCTTTTTCCCATCTGTAAAACAAGGGCCTGGACACTGAGATGAATTTGTACTTCTTTGATCCCGTACAAGGTTAGGTGACTTAAAGAGTTCCCCAAAGCTAGACTTCCATCCACAGAGGGAGCTCAAGCCTCTTCCAACTCAGACTTGCTTTACTGCATTGCTGCTTCCAAACCTGGTTAATCATGAGAATCACCTTAGCACTTAAAAAGAAATGCAGATTTCCATGTTGTATCCAGACTTACTGAATCGGGATCTTTACTACGCCCCTCTTTTTGACCCACCTCCTAGAGAAATGGAAATAAAAACAAAAATAAACAAATGGGACCTAATGAAACTTAAAAGCTTTTGCACAGCAAAGGATACCATAAACAAGACCAAAAGACAACCCTCAGAATGGGAGAAAATAGTTGCAAATGAAGCAACTGACAAAGGATTAATCGCCAAAATTTACAAGCAGCTCATGCAGCTCAATATCAAAAAAAACAAACAACCCAACCCAAAAATGGGCAGAAGACCTAAATAGACATTTCTCCAAAGAAGATATACAGATTGCCAACACACACTTGAAAGAATGCTCAACATCATTAATCATTAGAGAAATGCAAATCAAAACTACAATGAGATATCATCTCACACCAGTCAGAATGGCCATCATCAAAAAATCTAGAAACAACAAATGCTGGAGAGGGTGTGGAGAAAAGGGAACACTCTTGCACTGCTGGTGGGAATGTAAATTGATACAGCCACTATGAAGAACAGTATGGAGGTTCCTTAAAAAACTACAAATAGAACTACCATATGACCCAGCAATCCCACTACTGGACATATACCCTGAGAAAACCGTAATTCAAAAAGAGTCATGTACCAAAATGTTCATTGCAGCTCTATTTACAATAGCCAGGACATGGAAGCAAGCTAAGTGTCCATCAACAGATGAATGGATAAAGAAGATGTGGCACATATATACAATGGAATATTACTCAGCCATAAAAAGAAATGAAACTGAGTTATTTGTAATGAGGTGGATAGACCTGGAGTCTGTCGTACAGAGAGAAGTAAGTCAGAAGGAGAAAAACAAATACTGTATGCTAACACATATATGTGGAATCTAAGAAAAAAAAATGTCATGAAGAGACTAGGGGTAGGATGGGAATAAAACACAGACCTACTAGGGAATGGAATTGAGGATATGGGGAGGGGGAAGGGTAAGCTGTGACGAAGTGAGAGAGTGGCATGGACATATATACACTACCAAATGTAAAATAGATAGCTAGTGGGAAGCAGCCGCATGGCACAGGGAGATCAGCTGGGTGCTTTGTGACCACCTAGAGGGGTGGGATAGAGAGGGTGGGAGGGAGGGAGACGCAAGAGGGAAGAGATATGGGAACATATGTATATGTATAACTGATTCACTTTGTTATAAAGCAGAAACTGACACACCCTTGTAAAGCAATTATACTCCAATAAAGATGTTAAAAAATAAATAAATCAAACGGCAGTAGTTCCTCTGAGAAGTAAGAGTATGGTTACAATTTTTTTTTTAATCCCTCTTTTTGATTTTCTGTACTCTTTATGTTTCTGTCACTAAGCATGTCATCCTTGATTATCAGAAAAAATAGCGTGTGTTTTAAAATTGGGGGTGGGGATGGGGAGGCGGGGTGGCAAACCAGTTGGAATTTGTTTCCATTTGCCCCACAAAAAGATGGTACTTGAGTTTTTAAAAAGGCCCTTGAGAAGCGGGGAGGGGAATTGAATTATATTGATTGATTAACTCTTAGAAAAATGAATTAAAACTTAAGACATTGTGTTTTTAGAAAACAAACTATGAATTTATAATGATGATGACTGATAGGAAATAGATGGGCCATTGGCATTTTCTTTTTTTTTGTCATAGGCATTATATATTCATAGGGACCAAGCAGAAGAATGCATTTCATCCCAGGGGAGAGGTAATCTTGGGGAGGGGAGAGATTCTCCTTGTTCCAATTCTCAAAGAGAGATTCTCTTTGCTGGTTTTCCATTCTGGTGAGTGCTGGCACAGGACTCACTGTGTTGGTCTGTCTTGCCCAGTTGAGCTTGCCTTGGCTGTTAAATAGCTCTGTGGGGCACTGTCCAGCCTGGCCCCGCTCCAGTGCCTCTGGATCCAATTCTTCCATCACTCACAGTTTTCTGGCTATTTCCTACCTCAGCGATGGTGGCTCAGCCAGCGGAGAGAAGTTGTGCAGAGAGTGTGCAACCGTTCCTGGCATCCATTCTGGAGGAGCTCATGGGACCGGTGAGCTCAGGATTCAGTGAAGTACGTTCACTCTTTGAAAAAGAAGTGGATGAACTTAACCAGAACTTTCAGACCACCAAAGACAGTGTCCAGCTAAAGGAGGTAGGATACGAAGCCAGGGAGGGGAGTGTGAATGGTCTGCCTGGGACTGCCTTTTTGTGGGTCTGTATCTGCATTCATTCATTCTTTCCTCCCTCCCTCCCTCCCTCCCTCTCTCCCTTCCTTCCATTCAGCTGTCTTCCATCTATTCATCTAGCCTTTCTTCGATTCATTCGAACACATTACTCATTCATCCATCTATCTACCTGCTTTCCTTTATGAATGCTCTTCAAGTTGCAAAACTGATAACATGCTTGTATAAGGTAAACAATATACAAAAATACTTATATAAAGGCAAAATTAATCACCATCACCCATACCCACCTAATTTTAGTCCACCCCCAACTTCTAAGTCCTCTCCACTTCCAACTCCCTGAATTAACTAATATAAATAGCTTAGTATGTATTTTCACCTGCTTCTCCCTTGTTCATACAAATATAGACACGTATATCCTCATTTATATAAATTCTGTTTGTTGGTTTGTTTGCTTCCAGAAGTATTGACTCATGATAAAAACCAATGTTTCTCAAAGTATGGTCCTTGGACCAGCATCATCGTCATCATTTGTCTGCTAAAAATGCAAATTCTCAGGCACCACTGATGATTTACCAGATGAGAAACTCTGGGGTAGGGCCCAACACTCTGTTTTAACAAGACCTCCAAAGGACTTGATGTAGCCTAAAATTTGAGAATCACTGACAGACATAACTGGGCAGCTTTGTTTTACACTTGCCATATCACGATGGACATCCCTACAAGTCAGTGGATAAAACCAGACACCTCTGTTTCTTTCCCTTTCTTTTTTTTTTAATGCATACATACACAAAATTGTATATAAACAAAAGATCATTTGTAAATATTCTGAGATTTCTTATTGTAGCCTTTTTTTGAACTTAACTTTACTCTCCCTCCTCCTCCCATATCCCCTCCCTCCACTCAAGCAACTAGTGTTAACAACTCAGCATATGCTATTCTGTGCTTTTCTCCATGCTCATATAGCCTATAAAACACACACATTTTGTAGGCTATGTTTTTTTAGGTAGTTTGCTCTTAGAAAAATGGGATTATATTATGTATACTGCTCTGCTTTTCAGTTTTCTCATTCAAAAATACCTCATGAAACAATTTTTAAGTTAACTGTTCTAGCTCTAAATCATTTTTTATAATAACTGCATAATATTTCATGTATGAATATACCATGATTTATTCAATCATCCATATGTTGCTAGCACCATGAACAAAGCTGCAATAAATAATCTTGTTATATATATTCATTTACTTTGATGCTTTTATTTCTATGGGATAGATGCCTAGGACAGGATTGCTAGGTTGAAAGGTAGGAATATTTCTCATGTTAACTGATGTTTCCATTTGCTTCCCCAAAAAAGTATTAAAATTTTACAATTCTACCAATTGTACATGGCAGAGGACTTTCTCCTTTATATTCCTGTCAGCATTAGGGAACCACTTGTTTAACTTCTTCCAGTCTTACAGGAGCAAAGTGGTAACCGATTGATTTTTTCCTCTCCTGTCTGTTTAATTGATATTTAAAAAAATAGACACATTACAAATTATATGTCAAGGGGCAAGTTTGACAGCATGCTTTTGGTCATTAATTCTACTTCAGTGAGGTTCTCCAGAACTCACTTCTTAAAGGGAGTAATATTTTCCTTTTACAAGCACAATGAAAGTGGGCCCTTGTTAAATTCTTTTTTTTCTTATAAATAACGAAGTTGCTGTATCTTTTTAAAATTAATTAACACTTATTTTTGGCTGTGTTGGGTCTTCGTTGCTGCACATGGGGTTTCTCTAGTTGCGGTGAGCAGGGGCTACTCTGTTGCAGAGCACGGGCTCTAGGCGCATGGGCTTCAGTAGTTGTGGCATGCAAGCTTAGTAGTTGTGGCTCGCGGGCTCTAGCACGCAGGCTTAGTAGTCATGGCATGTCCCCTGCATTGGCAGGCGGATTTTTAACCACTGAGCCACCAGGGAAGTCCCCTTGTTAAATTCTTGTTTAGAGAAATCTAGAACACTCTAGATTTATCTCTTTTCTGTAACCTGAAACTCAGACAGCACATCCTGTATTATTCACAATCACCCTGTTACTGTGTTACTCCCCAGTTCTCCCTAGGCCTCCATTTTCAGCACCTTTCTTTCTGTCTTCTCTTTCTCCACCCACCCTCCTGTTTATTCTAGATCTCCAATATTCAGAATAATTTTTAAAATTACTTTTAAATAAGCTTGGAAAATTAGATGCATTCTGTTGGCAAAAGCACTCATAGTGTAAGACTATGTTGATAATACTTGAGGTCCTTAATGGATGAGGTCAGCTGCTGTCCTCTTGCTGGAAGTCATATGGCCTCATCGATCAAGTTATCACTTGCACAAACTAGAGGAGGGGGGACCTCAGGTTTTAAAACTGGATACCTCTTCTAGGCTAGGCCTCTTCCTATCTCACCCACCTCCCCATCCACTAGCAGAGGAAAGCCCTTGGGCACTGACAGAGCCTCAGAGAACTGTGGGGACTCTGGCTTTACTCTTTGAGTCCAGGGGGCATCCTGAACTCCCTGGGATTTTCTGAGAGGGATGTCACTCATTAAAGAGGCTTTGGAGGCTTGTGAGCCAACAGCAGTTCCATGTGCCAAAGAGCCTTCCTGAACTCTTGAGCTCTGGAAGTGGGTACTTGGAGTCCATCAAGAGCTTGACAAGACTGAGCCCCACTGAATGCAGCCCTGGGAGCTTCCATCGTCCAGTTGATTCTTCTGCCAACCTCTATCCTAGCAATAGAGCTGCCCTAGGAACCCATCCAAGAACAGAAATAAGACAATGAAGATGTCACAGATACAGTGATCTGAGAAGTGATTCAGTCGAATAACGTGTGATCGTTTAGAATGTATGTAATATGTAATAGTCATGTAATAGAGTTCCTAAGTCTGAAGGTGTGTAATTTTTCCCTTCACCAAACTGCAGCATCTAGACCGGCTTATGAATCTTCCATTGGATTCCGTGAAGATGGAACCTTGTTATAGTAAAGTCAACCTGCTTCAGGAGCACCTGCAGGACCTCAAGAGCCGCTTCAGATTCCCCCACATCGATCTGGTGGTCCAGAGGACGCAGAACTACATGCAGGAGGTAGGGGCGGTGAGGTCATCCCCGTGGATGAGGGCGGGGGAGCAGAGAGACAAGTGCGGCAAATGAGACAGGTGTACTAGTGTAGCTCAGGGAAATGAGGCCCATTTCTCTAGCCACCATGTTGAGTGAGGACATATTTTGTGCTGTTCCAGCTGGCTTATCTTTCCTCCATGTTGACGAGCATCATAAACGAGAGCTATGTCAGGGAAATAAAGTAACATTAATAGATAATTACTTGATTTGTCAAATCAGTGCTATTAATGTTGGCTGCAGATTAGAATCATCTGGGAGCTTTTAAGAAATACTGAAGTCTAGGCCACACTCCCAGTGATTTTGATATTATCTTTTTGGTAATTAAAAAAAAAGTTTCTTTCACTCCCATCCCTACTGCTTTTCATATGCAGCCAGGATGGGGAACCAAGTGGCTTGAATCAATTCCCTAACCTAGTTAAAAGTCAATCAATCAGTCAATCAGTCAATCACAGCTTTAAATTGGGATTTCTGGGGTCTACTTGATAGGTTCCTTTTTTTTTCCCACAAGGAACTTTTTCTCCAGGGCAGGAGTGAATAGCTCAAACTCGTTCCATATTCTAATGCTTTCAAAATGAAGGAAGGGTTTGATCATTGAAGCCGTTAAGGGTTTGATTGTGAAGCCTACTTCACAAATGTTCGTTCGAAGGGAGGAGCTTCCTGTGGGTTGGACACTGTGCCAGATTCCACTTTGGGGAGCTGATAGTGAGACAGATTCTTAGATAAATTCACTACAGCGTTGAAAGTGCTGAGAGAGAGGTATTGTGTCGGATGCTTTCGGATCACAGGCTTGGGGAAGAAAGGAGATTTTTTTTCTTAAAAGTTATAGGCGGGATTAAGTGACACACTTTATTATCTAACCTCTGAGTTGTGAGGGATTAAACACAGACAAGGAACAAGATTGGTCAACGGTTTGACTGAAGTCCCTTTGACAGTACTGGACCCCGGTGAGACAGGTACAGGCACAAGTGCAGAGAATAAGAAATCGGAACTACTTCCGTTCCCTAACCCACGAGCATGTCAGCCACGGTCTCCACTGAGCTCTGACCCTGCCTCCCTTCCCAGCCTGGCAGAGAAAGGAAGAGAAGTGGTGGCGGGGGGGCGGGGGGAGGCTGGAAAATGGAGTGAGAGATGTGCCAGCATAGTTGACATCCATCTGAAAGTGGAGGTGCAGAGCTAAGGGGCTACCTCACTTCATTAAGCCCTGACCACAGGCACCAGAGAACACAGGAAGGAGATGACCACAGGAGATGATGATATCCTCAACCCCATGGTCTTGGGGTTTCCCAGTTAAGGGTGGAAGGAGAAGAGATGAGAAGAAAAGATACATACATGTGTACATACATGCATGGTGTGTGTGTGTGTGTGTGTGTATGTGTGTGTGTGTGTGTGTGTGTGTGTGTGTGCTTCCCAACCTCTTACTGGTGCCACTGTGGCCATGGGCCTATGCATTTCACAGTCCGTGTAGTGGGAGGAGGACCTGTTGCCCTGGGTCACCCACAGGCTAGTGACCATCTTTGGTGGTCATCACCTCCTTCTCTCCAAGTTGATTTAGACTTGGAGAGGGTAGTGATCCCAGCCTGTAACTGTGGTCTGTTTCTGTGTTGCTTTTGGTTTCTAGCTAATGGAGAATGCGGTATTCACTTTTGAGCAGTTGCTCTCCCCACATCTCCAAGGAGAGGCCTCCAAAACCACAGTCGCCATTGAGAAAGTTAAGCTCCGAGTCTTAAAGGTACAGTTAGTTGTTCTCTCATTTGTGGGAAGCATGAAGCAAGAATGGGACCCATTTGTTTTGTTAAGTGGAAAATACCAAGTTCTCTGTTTCACTTGCCTCCCCTTTAAAAAATCTTTCCCCTTCTCTTTCCTGCCTGAGACACCCGTGACTATCACCTAGCAGCAGTTCCACCAGGACTTTCATGCCTATTCTGCCATCTAGTGGCTACTTTAGGGACCACAGGTCCTCAGCATCATTGTCACTTCCTCAGCCAGAGGTGACGTGTCCAGGCTTACTTGCATAGCAATTGGACTTGATATTTATTGGCTATCCACTATAAGCGAAGGATTGTGATAGGTATTGCACAGAATATAAAAATAGGCAAGGCACACCCTCTTTCTTCGAGGAGTTTACAGTATAGTAAAACCTATTTAAATTAACCATCGTGTTACCTGCTGTATGAAATTGTTTTAAATGTGCTTCACGCATAAGTGTATATTAAAATGGCTGTAATAATAGGAGCTTACATATATAGGTCATATCTTTAAGCTTTTTTTAAAAAAAACCCAGACTTCCCAGGTGGCACAGTGGTTAAGAATCCACCTGCCAACGCAGGGGACACAGGTTCAATCCCTGGCCCAGGAAGATCCCACATGCCGCGGAGCAACTAAACCCCTGCACCACAACTACTGAGCCTGCGCTCTAGAGCCTGCGAGCCATAACTACTGAGCCCACGTGCGCCTAGCGCCCGTGCTCTGCAACAAGAGAAGCCACCGCAATGAGAAGCCCACACACCGCAACGAAGAGTAGCTCCATTCACCGCAACTAGAGAAAGCCCGCGCGCAACAACAAAGACCCAACGCAGCCAAGATAAATTTTTTTAAAAAGATTCTGTTTCATTTGATCCTCACAAGAACCTTTGAGATCATTGGAATATGTCTCCATTGTAGAAATGAGGAAACTGACTTCCTAAGACATCACATGACTTAACGTAAGCTCAACAGGCTAGTCCGTGGTGAGCTTAGAGCTAAAACTATCCCTAAGCCTAGACCACTAATTTTGTATTACCTACTTTCCCTAAGCAGGGCTTTGGAACAGAAGATCAAAGTCTCACAGAGTCTAGGAGGTGGTCCCTGAATTTCAGACCTAATCTTTTTTTTTTTTTTTTTTTTTTTCCACGGTACGCGGGCCTCTCCCTGTCGTGGCCTCTCCCGTTGCGGAGCACAGGCTCCGACGCGCAGGCTCAGCGGCCATGGCTCACGGGCCCAGCCGCTCCGCGGCACGTGGGATCCTCCCGGACCGGGGCATGAACCCGCATCCCCTGCATCGGCAGGCGGACTCTCAACCACTGCGCCACCAGGGAAGCCCCCAGACCTAATCTTAATGCCTCACAGGCAGTAGGAAACTCTGGCAACCAAATCATTGAGATTAAAAGCAATATTTGTCACGGTAACACACAAAATAATGAACCTGCCATTGAGAAAGAAAAGGTAGTCTCAATGTCAATGCAACGTGCCACATCAACACAATTTGTACCTCTCAGGACAGTCCATCTCTTCCCTGGACGCTTTTAACTACAAGAACATACTTCCTAATGCTAAGCCAAAGTTCTCACCACTGGTGATTCTAGTTCTACCCTCTTTGTTCATGTCCTTCTTCCACGTGGTAGCCTTTGGTCGTTTGGATAGAGCTACGATTTTGGCCCAAGTTATTATCTCCAGTATAAATCTCTTTAACCATTCTTTATTTGGCCTGACCACTCGGCTCACATGCCTGTGACTGTGCTCCAGTTTGTGCCTTCCCCACTTTAAGGCAACACCTAAAACCAAGCCCTGGTCTCTAGGTTTGGATGTTCCATGTAGAACAGAGTGAATAATCATCTCTCCAGTTCCAGATACTGCACTTCTTTGGTTAACATGCCATGGTGTTAATGTAGCTGTGAGCCAGATGCTCTCTTTCCTTGTGGAAATCGTTACAACCTACCAATCCTGCTCTCAGGATGTAGAGTGAAGGAAGGAGGTGATCATGCCTCCCAGGGACCAGCTCAGGACAGGGGTGATGAAATAGTAACTCATCTCCCAGTTCTGTCTTCAACTTTCTAGCACAGAAGTCACTCTGTTTTTTTTTTTAATCTTACCTCAGTTTCCACATGTGTAAGAGGGGAGGGTAAGATGGGTCATTATCAGTCATAACCTTTACTTAGAGTGTGAGAGAATTGCACAGAAAGATCTCTGAAACCTTGGAACACCACAAGGGTCCTCAGAAATTGGGGGGGGGGGAAGGGAGACGAAGTGAGTAGCTGAGTTTTTTGTTTAAGCAAAAGTGAACAACAACAAAAAGAGTGAACAGCTTGTAATGTTGCTATTTAGCCTATGTTTCTATCTCTGTATTGACAGCAATATGATTATGACAGCAGCACCATCCGGAAGAGGATATTTCAAGAGGCGCTGGTTCAAATCACACTTCCCACCGTGCAGAAGGCACTGGCGTCCGTGTGCAAACCAGTAAGGGGATGGGTTACTCCAGAGCCTGCTGTTGTTGCCTATGAAGTTGAAGCAAATTTTTTTGGTCATGATGTGCTTACAAACAGTATTTGACCAGGGAGGGGTCAACAAACTTTTCCAATAGATAGATAGTAAATATTTTAGGCTTCACGGCCATACTGTTTCTGTTGCAATCACTCAGTTCTGCTGTTGTAGCACTGAAGCAGCCATAGGTGATACATAAACAAATGGGCAGTCTGTGTTCCTATAGTACTTTATTTACAAAAACAAGCAGCTGGCTGGATTTGCTGACCCTTGGACAAGACGAAATCTCAAAGGGTAATAATCAGAGCTTGAGCCAAGTTAAGGGTTGCCATAGAATGCCTGAGGATACCAGGGGTTCCTCATTATGGTGTGACTCATAAGTCCAACGTGTCCTCTGAAACTTGACCTCTACATCCATGAAGAGACCTTAAGTAACACGATTACAGAAGGCTATTTGTTCTGTGAAATCCAGTAAGGTATGCTTACTGAAATCAATGAAACTGAAACCATTTAAAGCTGCCACGAACACTAGGCAACCAGTGACAGCCACGACTGTGAAGATGTGACTTAGTCTGTAGAGAAGGGTCATGGATGAGCCAACTATGGAGGCTGGGTCAAGAGCTGGGTTCAAGTCCCAGCTCCTCTGTGTATGAGCTCTGGGGCCTCGGGCAAGTCACTTTTCCTCTCTCTTGGCCTAGATTTCATCAAGAAAATGGAGATTATAATACTTTGCAGTATCCTTCTTAAGACTGAGAAGGCTAGGGTGATACAGTGAACATTTGATAAGTGCTTGCCATGTGCTTGGCACGTTGTATGCATTGTCTCCATGACAATGGTTGTCATGACAACCCTATGAAAAGGTACTATTTATATCCTCATTGCACAAATGAGGAAGCCTGAGGGGCTAAGTAATGGGCCCAAAGTCACAGAGCTGGGAACCACCAGAGTTTGAACCCCGATCCCACTCACTGATAACATGGTATGTACTCAGAAAATGGTATTTACTACTACCTCTACTACTGCTACATGATCTATGAGCTGGGACATTTGCAAGGCCGGCTCCCTCTTGGCACAAATGATAAAGAGCTTTTTAGAATTTAAAAAGGGCTTTTTGGCAACTTAGAGAGTCTCCAAGCACTGGAACATTAAAATCCTTTGCATGAGTTATTTTACTGCGGAAATTTCTTTGGTCATTTTTATACTCTGTAAATGCTGTTTTTCTTCAGAAAACCGTGGGCATTTCTAGTACCTGGCACTTATTTCTGAGGGTATATTTCTTTCATAGAAAAGGATTTGATCAAATCAGGGCAGTAAAGAATCTGTCTATATGATTGTCTCTTGCCTGACGTGGATAGAAAAGTCCAGCCATCCAGAGGATGACTCAGTCCACCTTGGACATGTCTGCACACAGATGTTCTGCTTATTTTTCTTTTCCAATTCCAAAGGCAATTTGGGGTCCTTGGAGCCACGTCCTCCCATGAGGGGAGAAGAGTAAGGAAAGCCCCCCTTCCTGTCTGCTCCCCTTTTTCCAGGAATCCGCAGTTGTACCCAATCTGTAAGAGGCTCTTGTGATTTTTAATCAAGAGAGACTGGTTTCAAGAGAAAGGCCCAGCGTTTTCAGTAATGAAGGATATTGTATCAGGGTCAAGAAATTTAAAAACATCTGGATTTACAGAATAAATAGATTAGGGGAGCACCTGCTTCAGAGAAGGATTCTTTATTTTACTGAAGTGTGTTTCCCTTGGTTCTTTAAGTCACAGCTTCCAAGATCTGCGGTACTCAACCCAAGCTGCATCTTAGAATTGCTTGGGGAGATTTTTTTTTTTAATTCTGGGGCTTCCCTGGTGGCGCAGTGGTCGAGAGTCCGCCTGCCAATGCAGGGGATACGGGTTCGTGCCCCGGTCCGGGGAGGATCCCACATCCCGCGGAGCAGCTGGGCCCGTGAGCCATGGCCGCTGAGCCTGCGCGTCCGGAGCCTGTGCTCCGTATCGGGAGAGGCCACAACAGTGAGAGGCCAGCGTACCGCAAAAAAAAAAAAAAAAAATTCTGATTCTCCCAGACCCACCCTCAGGGATTCCAATTTAATGGATCCAGGGAATTAAATATATGTCACAGTTTGATCAATTCAGTATAGAAGACCTGTTTTGTAAAGTGTATGCATCACAATAAGTTCCCCTAGAAATGATTACAAATGATAGAATTATTTAGCTGGTTGAAAGTTTAAAGGTCTACTGTTTATTTATTCAGCAAACATATATAAAATATGTATCAAATACGATCCAGGCGCTGTGCCAGGACAGTGTCCCTGCTGTCCTGGGGTTCACAGCCTAGAGGCAGGAGACAGGTACACAGTGGGCTTTGTGCTGAGCACAGCAGAAGCCTTGTGGGGAAGTGTGACAGCAGAGTTCAGAGGAGGGTGCCCAACCCTTCCTATGGGGGAAGAGAGGGCTTCCCAGAGTCATGTTTTCACCCAGTCCTGAGGGATGAATTACAGTCAGGGCGCTAAGGAACGGAAGACCACATGGGGAGATGAAAGGTGTTGCAGACCTGAGCCTGTGCCCCTCTTTTTGCAGAGGTAGACAGAGTCACAGAGCCGTGACCTGGCTTGCCTAGGGTCCCACAGCTAGTCCAGGGCAGTGTCCAGTTCCTGGGCAATGCTCTTCCCATGTGGCACTTTTCTGTGTGTCTGTCCTGGCTCACAGACCCTCTTGAGGTCATGGAAGCTCATGTCTCTTCAGTCCTGTGGCTTTCCCTAGGGTGGGTACAAAGGGGTCCCATTATTACCCACTGTGATCTGGTCCTGGGCTATAGACCCCCAAGTCCTAGCACTGAGAGTTGTCTGAATGTGGTGGCTTCTGGTCACCCGCTGTAAATCTTCTCCCTCCAGGCAAAACGCTTTGAATCCCACTGCTAAGTCCTTGGCTCTCTAAGAACCAGGTGTCAGGAGCCCTCCCCCAGCACCACCAGGTGCAAGGATTACTGAGTTAATCATTAGGATATGATTTAGTTCATTTTGATCCACGACTTGACCTCATACCAATAACAGGCAAGCCATGTGGAGACTCTTGGAAAGCCGGAAGTGTTAAAGGATTTTGCATGACGCCTGGATTGCCTTAGATGGAATCAGTGAGTTCCAGGGCCTGTTGGAGGGAAAGAGGAGAACATTTCTGAAGAGTCCTTGACTAGAGATTCTCCACACCTGAAAAGGGGTGCCATCCTAGCAGAGTTAAACATACCTCTACTCTAGGACCCAGCAATCTCACTTCTAGGTGTACACTCAAGATAAGTAAGTCCTAAATCCACAAAATCATGCACAAGAATATTCATAGCAGTTATGTTCATAACAGTCAATATCCATCCATAGGAGTATAGATAACAATCTTAGTTTACCCATATAACGAGTGCCATTTATCAATAAAAAGGAATGAGCTACTGCTACATGTGGAAACATGGACGAATCTCAAAAAACAAACACAAAAAAAGAATACAGGATTCCATTTATATAATTTTAAAGAACAAGAAAAACTGATCTATTGTGATAGACACAAGATCAGTGCTTATCTCTTGGGGTGGGAGGAGTGTAGACTAGAAAAGTGTATGAGGGTGATGGAAGTGTTTTCTGTCTTGATCTGGGTTATGGTTACATGAGTATATTTATACATTTAAAATCATTGAGCTGTACTTTTAAAATGTGTACATTTTTCTGGGTATAACTTATACCTTAGTAAAGCACTTTCGGCATTTAAAAAAAAAAGCAGAAGCAGAGAGGGAGGAAATGTGTTGGTTATGATGAAAAAAAGGAGGGCCGCAGACCCACGGACAAGGCCTTGAGATGATCAGAATCTCTGGTGTCTGCCCCCTCGAAGGGCATAGAGCATGTCCCCAGTACAGGGGATGGTGCCTGTGGAAAGGAAAGGGAAATAACCAATGCATCACACTCCAAGAGGGCATCACAAGTGACAGCCGTCCTTTCCATAGCTCCTCTGAGAACTGGCATCTCATTCTGTGTCCCCTTTGTCTTCTTATCTCTTCCTCTACAGGAGCTTCAGAAATATGAGCAGTTCATCTTCGCAGATCACACCAATATGATCCATGTTGAAAATGTCTATGAGGAGATTTTACATCAGATCCTCCTTGATGAAACTCTGAAAGGTAAGGAAGGTTTCCCTGGTGCTGGGGAAAGCTCTACATAGAGGGGAGTACCCCTGAGTGGACCCTGGGAGGCCAGCTAGGTTTTATCAACAGGAATGAAGGGATAGGATGGGAATAAAACACAGACCTACTAGAGCATGGCCTTGAGGACATGGGGAGGGGGAAGGGTAAGCTGTGATGAAGTGAGAGAGTGGCATGGACATATATACACTACCAAATGTAAAGTAGATAGCTAGTGGGAAGCAGCCGCATAGCACAGAGAGATTAGCTCGGTGCTTTGTGACCACCTAGAGGGGTGGGATAGGGAGGGTGGGAGGGAGGGAGACGCAAGAGGGAGGGGATATGGGAACATATGTATATGTATAACTGATTCACTTTGTTGTAAAGCAGAAACTGACACACCATTGTAAAGCACTTATACTCCAATAAAGATGTTAAAAAAAAAGGAATGAAAGGGGGAGAGGAAATTGACACGAGGAGCTGGGGAGACAGAGAACAGGGACAGAAGGGATGTCCCCTAAGCAGTCATGATTTGGCTCACACACCACTGGCCGTTAGATATTATTTCTATTTCAATCCAGATAAGGACTCTGTGAGATGAGATTTTCAAGCTTCATTTTTCAGATGAGAAAGTTAAGGCTTAGAGAGATTGAACCCAGGGTGTCTCACGAACAGCTATCTTCCTCCAACTGTTGCAGACAGAACAGAGGAAAAAGGGCCCTCTTCTCAGCCACAGGCTCACAGCCCTCCCGAGCCTGGAGGGGCTGATTCAGTAGCAGGGCTTCCCAGATGCTCTGCTTTCTCAGCACGTTCCTCACCTCTG
Organism: Kogia breviceps; assembly: GCF_026419965.1. Taxonomy (NCBI): domain Eukaryota; kingdom Metazoa; phylum Chordata; class Mammalia; order Artiodactyla; family Physeteridae; genus Kogia; species Kogia breviceps. The sequence goes on along the minus strand of NC_081310.1, from coordinate 26,871,896 downwards.
CTCAGCTGGACAGAAAGACACTGGACAATGACTCTGTCTTCTTTGAGTCTTGTTAAGACTGTAGCACCCAGTGTCCCATGGAATCAGTCCTTGTTTGGGATAGCAGTGTAGATAGGAAAACTTTGATAGAAATAGGCTGGAGAGGGCCATCCCTAAAACTATAGGCCTGAAACATATCTGGTCTCCACAAAGAGCGTCGCCAAAACCCCTCCACAAAGAAAGCTGGCCAAGCACAAGCCCCAGGTCCAGGTAGCTCAGCCAGTGAGATAGGGACTATAAAGACGTCAGCACAGTATCTGCACAAAGGAAGGGCTCAGTCAGGGCCACTGCTGGTCCACCATAGCACCTTTGGGCAAATTCGAAAAAGGCTCCCTTCCTCCAGACACCTGACTGCTCTCTGTCAAAAAATTGTCACGAGGGCTTCCCTGGTGGCGCAGTGGTTGAGAGTCCGCCTGCCAATGCAGGGGACACGGGTTCGTTCCCCGGTCCGGGAGGATCCCACATGCCGCGGAGCGGCTGGGCCCGTGAGCCATGGCCGCTGAGCCTGCGCGTCCGCAGCCCGTGCTCCGCAACGGGAGAGGCCACGACAGTGAGAGGCCCACGTACCGCAAAAAAAAAAAAATTGTCACGATATACTGATTTGGTTCGAGCAGGACATGCTACTGCTGCCTGCTGGAAAATTACTACGCGGAATACCCACATCTATGCCGTCTCTGATGTGAATGGCACCCCCTTGGGTGTGAGATCATTGGGCACTGTGCAACCTGCACAGCCAGAGGCAGAGGCTGTTTCTCAAAAATGTCAGCTGCTGGTTGTTATTGTTGAGTTTACTCCTCTCAAGGCCTCTAGGGCTGAGTTAGAGGTACATAGGCCTTCAGTTTGGACACTGCAGGTCAACAGAGCTCTCTCTGCATGCTCAGTACTGAGGATCCATTACAGTTTCAGGACTGGACTTTTGAGTAAAAGCAGAGAAAGTGAAGGCCTGTTCTGCCCTAAAGGAGTTCAGTCCAAGTAGGCAAACTGGAGCCACACATACTAGCAGCTAATGAAATGGGATGGGAGCCTCCGTGGGTGATACAGATCATGCTGTTATAGATTTGAGCTCCTTGAAAGCCAAGGCCATATTTTATTCATCTTTGGATTCTCAGAGTCTGTCCCATAGTTGACGTCCGGTAAACGTGTGCTGTCTGAAGAAGTAAATGAGTGAAGGAATGAATGAATGAGCGTTACAGAGGTTCAGGGTTTGGAATGAGTTTGTAGGCTCTGGTCATCAGGGAAGACTGCCTGGAAGAGGGTGGAGGTAAGCTGGAACTTGAAATTGGGAAATTTTGATGGCCAGAAAAGCTGAGAGGGGAGTTTGGCTTCTGGATACAAATCAGAAAATCCAGGTTGGCCAGGGCAGAGTATTAACATTATGTTTTGTTTTCTGGTATCCCTCAGTGATAAAGGAAGCTGCTATCCTGAAGAAACACAATTTATTTGAAGACAACATGGCCTTGCCCAGTGAAAGTGTGTCCAGCTTAACTGATCTAAAAACCCCTGCCGGGTCAAACCAGGCCAGCCCTGCCAGGAGAGCCTCAGCCATTCTGTCAGGAGTTCCAGATAGTGAGATCCTGAGTAACGAGGTATTCCAGGAGTCAGGGGAAAAGAAACAGCCGGGGGTCCCTAGTCCATTGGCCACAGGAGAAAGCCTTTGTTTCCCTGTGCCCAGCCCAGCCCCAGATGGGGACGGGCAGGTCATCATTTCAAGCACAGATGACCCTGTTGTGGATCCTGTGGCTGCAGAAGACACAGCAGGAGCCTTGGGCAAACACTCGTCGGAGCCGGAATCTGGAGAGACTCACGAGGCCCAGGAACCCACCCAGGAAAAGCCAGAGCCCACCTCTGCCTCGGGCTCCTTGGAAGAGCTCAGAAATTTGTTGACGGTGACCACTGAAGTACCCGTGGAACCTGCTACGCCTGAGATTGAAGAAGATACAAGTAAGGAGACCCTTGTTCCCCAAGAAATTGAAAAAGAAGAGGGAACAACCCAAAGCTACACAGAGACCAATCAAGCAGCTGCCTCTAGTGAGGTCAACAGCGAAGAAAGTGAGGTCAGTGAGAGGGAGGCCCATCCTCCCTCTCCCGAGGCTGAGGCTGGTGGGGTAGAGTTGGGGGCGTCTGCAGAGGCTCAGCCAGCCTGCGGGGGTCTCAGCGAGGGCGCCAGGGCCCCAGGCCCCTTAGAGGAGCCAGCGGAGACCAGGGAGCCCACGGAGAGGGAGCTCACAGCGGGGGCTTCCAGACTGGACGCCCTTGAAGGAGGAGGGCCCAGGTGTGCTGTGGAGGCTGAGGCTATGCCCCAGGAAGGCTGCAAGTTAAGTTCTGACCCCGTCAGCCCCAGTGAGAGGCAGGTTTCTCTGGAAGAAGAGGCGGTGGGAGGGAGTCGCAGCACAGCCCAGGCTACCGCTAGTGTGGAGGCAAAGGAGAGTAAGGCCGCCCGCGTTCACGAGTGTCCGTGGGTGGCTGAGAGGGACGCAGACACCGATAGCCCAGATTCACGGAGAGAAGATCCCCAAGAGCGGCCCTCGGAGGAGTGAAAGGGACAGTCCGCCAAAAGTCTTGCTTTGAACAAACTCAGCCAGAAGGATACAGCTCAAGGGTACCCTTAGGGGTGGCCTGCAAGTTGTTACCAGAGCAAGAAGAAAAAAAAATTATGAAGTACTTCCTTAATTTGTGTAATGAAGCTAGAGGGAATGCGGGTAGAGCGTGTGCGCTGAGGCAGACCTTTGTGCAGTGGAACTGTTCTGCCCTGAATCACTGCTTTAGCATTTTGACAGGAATCACAAAGGTAACGCAGTGTGTGGGGTGAGAGGCAGCTGAGGGTGTCCGGGAGGGAGGGTGCTGCGGAGGAGACAGTCGGAGCGCTCTGCACATTCTCTTCTGATACACTTCAAGGCTTCTGAATTTTCTGTAAGAATGCAAAGGCATACTGTAAATGCAGCTTCGCCCGTCTACTTACTATACCAGCCTCACGGTCTCTTAAGGACTCAGCATTAGTCCACATTCAGGCTGCAAGAAAGGGAGGTGGTGACCGTCAGTCTCCCCTGCTGTGTGCAGAGCCCACAGAGCCTGAGAGATCATGCCGGAGACATCTCAGGGGAAGCTGAGCAGAAGGGGATGAAGGTTGTGGTCTGTGCAGCTGTCGGGGCCTCTTCCTAATTGTGCTATCAATTTCGTACTAATTAATCTTGTTAATTCTTATAAATTAGTCACTTTTTGGAGAAAATCAGATGAGACAAGGACATTTCCTGGGCATGTCTGAGCCTGAAAGCATTCCAAATTAGCCTTAGACTGTGCAGAGAAAGAGCTTAGCTGAATTATCAAGCATCAAGCCTACCAATTAAACAGACATCATTTGAACAGCTCTTCTAGGCCACATGCTGTGTTAGGCACAGTCACAACAACAACAAAAGAACAAAAGAAAGAAAGAAAAAAAGGAAAAGATAAGGTGCTTGTCTAGTATAAATTAAAAGGCCCAAAGGAATTTAATCTAAAAGAAACAATATGCCAATTTTCAAACCATGACAACTTTGTGTCTTTCCATTGAAACAGTCCTGGTTTATTCTCAGGAGGGAATGAAGTGAATAAAATGAATTTAAAAAGAAAGAAAGAAGAAAAGAGGGAAAGAAAAGGGAACGAGAAAGGAAGAAAGAGAGAGAGAGAGAGAGAAACCAAGCTATAGATCATTAAGCTCCAAAGATGTTACCAGAAATGGAAATTATTTGTTCAGTTGTTCAGCAAGTTGAGTCTTGTTATGTCGCAGGCACTGGGATACTGTGGTGAAAATGACTCTGCTCCTTTCTCCCAGAACTTACACTTTAATGGAAATAGACGGAAATACATCTTCTAAATGGATCTTGACCTCTACCTGTTAATGTTAAAGGTGGAATGGACTTACTTGTAAAAGATTTAAAAGATGTTGTCCTCTTGTCCTTCAGAAAAATACCAGATTATTTCCTGAAAGCTTTAGTCCCAGTTCCACATCTTGAAGTTTCCTTCCACAAATTTTAATATTAGAGCCCAACATATTGTCCTAAGAGCTTGTTTTGATCATCAGCAAGTAGTTTATGTCAGTGTTTTACAGAATTTGTCCCAGAGTTTGACCATTTAACCAGGAATTAAAATGTCTCCCTCTCCACCTCTCCATGAAGAATTGCTTGGATTTCTAGGTCATAAGGGATGAAAAATAATCAGTATCAGTGTACTCTCGTATTGAATTGTTTCAACTTCTCTTTCAGTGTTCAGACCCTCACGTTTGTGAAGGATCTCATTGTAGGTAAGGAAGGTGGAGGCCACTCCTCCCCTGTTCCCTGCAACACCCGTGCTCACTCATATCCTTGCGTTGGCCGCAGAATATTACAATTATGTTTACCTCCTGTCTCTCCAGGGGCTCCTTCCTTCAAGGACAGACACTAGGGTTTAGTCATCCTTTGTACTTCCTGCACACACACAGCTTTGAATAATGGCTCCCTGCCTTCTCAAGTCACTTTAATATCCCTAGTGCCTAACAAGGAACTGCTTGTGTCAGGCTGCTCAGGAAATGTGAGAACTGATCACCCACCACACCGCTGTGCCGGGGCTATTTGGGGCTTGCTGTCAGGCAAGGAGATGTTTTTATTTGGGCTTTCTGCCCTTGGGGAGTCTTCTCTTAAATCAAGTCCAAAGTCCAAGGGGCAGGTGGCCAGATGGTCCGATGTGTTGCCCAGTAAGGCCAGGAGCCAAAGGAGCAGTACCCAGCCTCGGCAAGGACTGCCCTTCTCTCCGGGAGAACTGTGACCAACAAGCGAGGAGGTCAGGGCCCAGGCTGAGCCCACACCGGAGTTTCCCAGCTTCCTCCCTTGGCTCACTCCGGGGCTTTTGGCACACCTTGGAAAGCTAAGAGATTTTTCCAACCCTAAATGAGAGTACCTGTCACTTCACTGGATGGATGAACATCCATCAGTGCCCTCCCTTCACCTCTCCGTAGACCAGAGGCACCCAGACACCAAGTGGAAGGATATAGCTGAGAACACAAGGAATTTTTCTGTACATATTTCACAAAAGACAACTCCACTAGATTAAGTCCGATGATTGTTCCATTTGAAGATGGAACAGGAAATGAAAGTGCATTGCAATGTCCTTATTTGTTTTAACACGTTGAGCGGAATAGCTTCATATTACCATGAGTTTGTCTTGCTTTTAATACAGACTTATCTGTGTTGCTTCAGTGGTTTCCAGGTTGGAGCAAGGTTATTGTGATTTAAATGAGCAGTGCAAAAAGCCTCTGCAGGCTGCTCTGGGGATCTCTCTTACGGGCAAATCATAAAACCTCAAGACATGGTCTTCAGCAAAAATTCCATGACTTTAGTTATGTTACTATTGACTTTTCACAAAGAAAGAGTATTCTCCTTGAAAAATAATTAGCTTGTCATTTTTTTCCTTTGCAGCTTAAAGACAGTAGTGCCTTGCATTATGCAGAGTAAACTCTCTTTTCAAAAAAAAAAAAAAAAAAAAAAAAACGTATTTTAGAGACCACAAGGATAAGATTCCAGTTTGTCCAAAAGCTTTAAAGGGGCTGAGTGTGAAGAGCTACAGGTCTTCAGGCTCGATCTTCTACGTTTTATTACAGAGATTCTCAAGTCTGGTTTTATAACCTTCAGATTGGAGCCAGTGATTTCAAAGGGTTCCACAATTTTCTCAGACAAGTGATTTTATTTCTTTATAAAAAGCGATAAGTGATATATGCTACACAGCAATTTTAATTTGGGGAAGAGAAGGACATCACTGACTAAAACAATAATACAATTTCACTAGGCAAAAAAGTTGGCTACATGTGCCTTCTTACTTTACCATAAACAAATGGGTTTTACGATTTTGCCTTCTGAAGTCTGCAACCTCAGCAAAGAAATCTACACTGTGGATTGATTTTTCTGGTCACTATAGAAAGCATATAAACTTAAAACACTTTGTAACGACATATTTACTCTGCCAAGTGCCTATATTGCAATAAAATGTTTGTCTTTGAAGAAGTGTCCAATGTCATATTTATTTGGAATGGGACTGGTTTCATCTTTTAAGCATATGTCATACTTGAGCTGGGAGGAAGGGTCCTCAGAGACAGAAGGTGAGTCACTGTTGTTGTATTATGGAACTTTTTACTTTTCTGTCATCAGGAAAGAAGCCACAGGGAAGTCACTTAATGTCAGTTGTAATTATGCTTTTAAAATGCATATGTTAGTTTCTGTAGGAATTGGATTACGTCTCTAACGCAGCAATGGGCAGTTATTCTTGATGTAATTGAACTGCCGTTCAAACAAATTTGTTTTCAATGGGCAACACTGAGCAAAATATTTATCCTTTCTATAATTATAATTAAAACAATATTTACTCACCAATATCCACAGTTGATCATTCATCCGTAAATTCATTCATCCAAAAAACAATGATTGTGTTTGCAGGCGCTCTAGTGAGTGCTGGAGAAACAGAGGTGAACGCGGTGGACACGATCCCTGTATCCGTAACCTCGAATTCTCAGGGTGGACACGGCCAGGGAGAGCTCAGAATGGGTGGTTGCTTCTTCATCTGGCATAAGCGTTGGCTATGATCTCAGCTTTAACTTTATCTACACCAACAGCTTCAGGCAAGAGAGGAAGAAAACCTGGAGAAATCAAGTTTGGTGGTGATGGGGATACTGTGTAGCATAAGCTTCACCACTCCCGCTCCTCCTTCCATACCAAAATTCTGGTATGTAAGAATCAGTCTCAGGGTGGCTCCCCCAGAACTTCCATGTAGGGCCAATAATCAGATTGGAATTAGAGGGAGGGGTGGGAATTTGAAAGCACTTTTGCATGTTTTTTCTTAGATTTTATGTTTATCTGGTGTGGCTAGGATGGAACTGTTGGAGGTCCCGGGAAGGGTCAACTACAGCTTTTCTCTCCTCACAAGCTTCGAGCCCCTCCTGGTTGAACACCTCTCAACCTTTGCCACAGCCTCCCCTTTGTCAAGAATATCTGTCCCTCCCTTCCCCACCTGGCCAATTCCCTCTCCTTCTCCTGTAAGAGTCAGTACAAGTCAGGCCAGTTTCCCCTTCCCGCTCCCGCCCCCAGTAACACTTTGCTGAACTCTCAGCCAAATGTACTTGCTCACTTCTGCTCACCTCCTCTCACTGCTGCAGCCATATTCCTGTCCTGTGCCTTGGGGCAGGGACCCTGCCTTTAGTCTTTGAATCGTTAGCACAGCATAGGTCCCTGCATATAGCAAGTGCTCAAGAAGTGTTGAATAAATGAATAAATCTCCCCAATCCCAGATGTAAGAGACAAGTGGAGATATAGCTGGTGATCCCTTAGCACATAATAAGGATCTGTGATGCTGGGAAGTTTACCCACCCTCGGTCTACTTAGATAGTTCTGTTTTAGTGATAGGACTTGATCCTGGGTTTTTGCACACCCATCCCTCTTGTGAGGGAGCATCGGAGCCCAGTTGCCCCCAAATCAAGCTAGCTACTATGAACCACCTCCTAATTTTCAGGAAAGTAGCCTCCACTGGGTTTTCCTGTGGTCCCTATGGGGTCAACAATGCAAAAAGTTTAAGAAGTTTACCATTGAATGGCATCCAAATCTGTGAAGCATGAGCAAATGCCTGAGAATTAATGGACAGCATCTTCCTTCTAGCAAGCCCTCTTCTCGAGGATGGCCAAGGAGCAGGGAAGAAGATGAGGTCCCTGATTTGGGGGAATTCAGTACAGCTGGGAAATCGGGGAAGAAAATGGTGGTTCTGCAAGAAGAGGAAGAAGGGCTCTGGCAGCAGAAGTGGCAACTGAGGACTCTACTCAAGGAATCGCAGGTTTGATTGTTGAACCTATTAACGTTTGCCCTTTGTTTCTTGCCTCTTTTATTTCTTCTCTGTCATGAGCTAAAAATCCCAAATCCAACTGCCTACAGATACCCTGAAGAAAATTTTTTATCGAGATTGCTTTCTACCAGTCTCTACACACTTTTCCCAGGAACCTTGAGTCCTCTGTGGAAGCTGTTCCAGACCTTCTGCAGATCCAGTTGTGTTTTTCCCCCCTCTGGTCTCTACACAAAGGGGTATGCATATGTAGTAGTGAGAACTCTCTTCGTGTTAGCGATTCCAAGCGTAACTGTTGGGGTAGGAAAGTGGGTTTATGTGTTGGAGAATTTCTTCAAGGCCTTGGGGTGATTTTGAAGCTAAGAGCTCACATCTCCTAGTAAGACTTCAACACCTCCACTCCCTGCTTCACCCTCCTTTGTGCTGCTGCCTGAATCATGTGGGGGACACTTTCTTCTGCACAGATTGAGAGGGATCATGTGAGGGAAAATGAAGGTATTTTCATTTCTGTCTGCTGGACGCTTCAAGTTTTGAACCTTAAATCTTTGATTCAGATTTTAGGGTAAATGATGTTTTCCATGAACTGTCAGGATTCATTCATGGATTAATTGTTTTCAAAAAATATTTATCGATATCTGCTAATGTGCCATGGACTCTGCCAGACCCTGGGAATAGTGGTGAACAAAACAATCAGCCCCTGCCAGCACTTCAGTTTGGGGGTTATCTTTTCTGCACTGAAATTTTCAATTATTCCATGTAAGGAAATACTCTTAATATTCATGAGCCTTTCTGCCTTTCAGATCACAATTTAGAATTCTTCACGAAGTTTGCTTATAAACTTGGTTTACTTGCTTTGAAGTCCTTTATGAGAAAATTGTATGGCTGTCAACGTATTGTGTGAACTTGGGCTAACCACTTAACCTTTATAAGAATTAGTTTGTCTGTGAAATGGGAATAATAGTACCGAATCACAAGGTTATTGTCAGGATTAAAAGAGGTAATGTGCATTTTAGCACAATGAATAAAAGGAGCCTCAAAGAAGTTAAGCAACTTCTGAAGGTTACACAGCTAGTAAGTAGTTGAACCAGGTGTATGATTTAGCAATCTCTACAAAATGAAACCACTCCAAAACTCAAAGCAGTAAGCATTTATTATTGCTCAGAAGTCTATGAGTCAAACACCAGGTAGACGGCTCTTCTCATCCTGGCTGGCTCTCTCAACATGTGTGGGAGGTGACTGGCTGTATGTTGGTGGAGCCTATCCATTGCTGGGCAACTGGGCTCTACTCCGTGTGGTCTCTCATCTTTCAGCAGGCTGGTTCAGGCGCATTCCTGTTGCAGAAAGCCAAGAAAAGAGAGGGAGAGAAGGAAAGAGAGAGAGAGAGGCAAAAAGCTTCTTGAGACCTGGGCTCAGAACTGGTGTGACATCACTTCTGCCATATTCTATTGGCCAAAGCAAGTCACAAGGCTGGGCGAGATTCAGGGATGGAAGAGCTGCAGAGTCACACACTGCATTGGGCAAGAGTTCAGGGGAGCCATTAACTGGGGCATCAGTGCAATCAGCCTGCCTCAGCAGGACTCAGATGACTTCTGTTTGATTCTAAAACGGTACTCTTGCCTCCGTAGGATACTAACTATGAACACTCACACAGAACGTTGGTCCTTCTCACATCCTTCCCCAGTGTCTATGTGCTGCTGTAGCCCCACTCTCCGTTAGGTGAACAAAACACAATCATTCCCAACCTTAATCTGTTGATCTATCAAAGAATCTTGATTTTTGCATTGGTTTGGAAAATGAGTCTTCTATTTAAAAGTATTTTTAAAACTTACAAACCTTGTAAGAAGAAAGGTCTAAAAGCGATCCCCCCATCTTAGCAATATATACTTTATATACTGCTTAGATTAATTATAACAAGGTCATTGGTCATGATCAACATGTTAATTATCTCAGGAGAGTGAGAAAATTTGACCTGTGACAAACAGTATATAACTTCATATAAACAAGCACCATTCTCTACAACAAACATGCCCATAATAGATGCCGTTTTCTATAGCAAATAATGGTAGTCTTCAGGAAAGTTTACAGTCCTTGGGGGATAATTATAAACACACACCCACTTCTGAAGGAAAGTTCTTTTCCCTTCTCAAAAGGAAAATAAAACAAAAGTACACCAAAATTTTAAACCAGCTAGAAACTCTTATTTCCTGCCACAAACCAATTAAGTAAGGATAAATCTTACTTAAAAGTTTATCCTGGGGCTTCCCTGGTGGCGCAGTGGTTGAGAATCCGCCTGCCGATGCAGGGGACACGGGTTCGTGCCCTGGTCCGGGAAGATTCCCACATGCCGCAGAGCAACTAAGCCCGTGAGCCATGGCCGCTAGGCCTGCGCGTCCGGAGCCTGTGCTCCGCAACGGGAGAGGCTAGTTTATCCTACGTGGTTAGCATTCTATATTCTTTGTAACTCTAAGGTAACTGATTTGTAAATATTCCTAATCCCTCCCCTTTTCCTGTTAAAATATGATCCCCAGGATATAACATTTTAAAAGCACTTGTATCAGATTTTGCACTTCCAGCTTTCTTGCTAGAATATTGTTGTACCTAGTGACCCATGGTTTCTTTTAAAATTTTAATGAAAGCTGAATAAAAGTTTTGGGGGCTTTTACAATAGTTTTCCTTTACGTCTTGTAGTATATGCCATCTCACCAAGAATGTCTTCTCTTGTCTGTCCAGCACAAAGGACTGCATCAGGACTCACATTCTGCTTCCTGCATCATTTCAAGGCTTTTTTTCTCAGAATTCCTTCAGCTTTTATGCTGACAACTTTTGGCACTTAATCATGTATCACCAAGAAATTTTTACTGATTTCTAATATGTTTTGACTCATAACTTTTAGAAGAGAGGGAGTTTTCCCTGCATGCCTAGATACTCAATAAATTCATAGAATCATAGACTCTCAGGGCTAGAAGATACCCTAATGTTCATCGAGTGCAAATGCTTCCATAGTGCTTGCATTTCCCCTTTAAAACCTCCTACTAGTTGGTCACCCTCTAGGGATGGGGAACTCACTATCTCCCAAAGGAGATCATTTTGTTTTCAGACAGCTCTGATGGTTGGAGAGCAGAAATGTTACTCTCATGCTCCACTCCTCCTCTGCCACCATCCTTAACTATAATTTGCATCCCATGGGTCCAATTTTGTCCATCAGGGAAATACACAACGATCTAAGCTCTTTTCCTCCTGACAGATTTCAAACATCTCCAAACAACTGAGATCCCTTTTCCAGACTAAGTATCCCCCAATTTGTCTTTTTTTATGTAATAACGGCTTTGACTTCCTTTGTTGAGTCTTTTTACAGCTCAATTACAAACTAGTTCTTTGTGTTTTCCTTTCTTCTTTGAAGCTGGCTCCTCAAAACTCCCTTCTCCCTCAATAGCCTCTACCTCATAGCCTAGAACGCCTTCTCTCAAAAAATCTTCTTTTCCCCTAGCCCAGCCCAGTAAGGCACATTTTGGTCACTTCCTCCCGTCCTTGTTATCTTTAAAGGGAAGCAAAGAGCATTTTTTTATGGTAAAGTTGTTGCTTTCAAGCACTGTGGGAAGATACATGAAATAAAAATAAAAACTCTTAAAGTTACAAAAAAGTTAAGTCCTTAGATTTAAGGTCCCAAGTCCACCATTTTTGAGTCCTTTTGAGAAGGTAAAAGGAAGACTGGTTAATTGTCAGCCCACTATTTATTTCTAAAGGGGGGGCTCGTCAAGGTTCCCACTCCACTTCTGACCGCAGCTCAGAGAAGGCCATAATGAACCCATTCCTTCAAGAAGCATCTCTGCCCAGAACGTGAATCAGGCAAAGCAAGTGCCTCAGTGGTTAAATATCTAGAAGGGGTCCCAGATTGCAAACAATCTCCACTAGATTTGTCCTACTTTTGGAAGTCTATCTCCTTTTAACTTTTTATCTTCCTCCTTAGAGACCTTTTGTTGACTTCTGGGCATTTACGGATCAAAATTTTTCACCAAAGAAAAAGAGGATATATAGAACAAGAGTTCAAAAAGAATCAAGGCTAGAAATAGGGATCTGAGGAAAATAGTCCCCAGAAATAGTCAATGGCATATATTTGGTAATTGAAACAACAGAAATGATAGGATCTCCCTTGGAGAATTTATAGAAGAAAAGTGGGCTAGGAAACTTAGGGAACATCCATATTTGTAGAGCAGAAGGAGAAAATGTAACGGTCAGATAAGTGGTAAAAAAAAAAAAGTAAAAGGGTATAATGACAAGCAATCAGAGGAGAAGACAACTTGAGGGAGGAAGGAGTGGTCCATGTGTCAAATACTGCAGCGAGGTCAAATAGGATAAGGCATGAAATGTGTCCACTGGCTCACGAAAAATTCACCACCAGTGCCTCGGTAAGACAGAAACCAGACTGTGATGGGAGGTGAAGGTAGATACATTTCAGTTTGTCCTTGTCTTACTCAGAGTGTGTGACCCAAAACTGAACCTGATATTCCAAGCAGGGTCCGACTGGTGGCATAAAGTGAGATCATGTCCACTTTGACCAATTCACTCTGTGTCTGGTAATGAAGCTTCAGCCCACATTCAGTTATTCTTGGCAGTCCCACTTACTTCACCACTCCAATGACTCACATGGAAGTAGTCTGTTTAAACCTTATGTTATTTCCATATGTGGCAGAACTAATTCATGACTTCCCATCTCATGCTTTCGCAGCTGAGTTTCAAAACTAAGTTCAGAACCTCAGTCAGCTACAATTCACCTTATTAGTTTCAGTTCTTTATTCCAAACAATGAAATATTCTTTGTCCTAATTCTGTCATCCAACATATTAGCTATCCTCCTGGCATTATGGCATCCATAAATTTGATTTATTTTGGTGTTTCCATCTAAGTTATCAATAATGTCAAGTCCCAAGCATTCAGGCAAGGGCTGGGTGGAAGCTGGAAGATAATGGCTGGGTCCGAAGCCAATAACAAGTGTATAAACGCTGACACTAGCAGGTCTGAAGCCAGGGGAGTTAGTGACTGTGGTACTGAGGTTGTTCAAGGGGGTAAGGGCAGTGGATAAATCATGGAGCAGAAGCCAGGAACTGAGCCAAATCACAACCTAGATGAGCAGATTCAATACGAAGGACAAATCCAGCAGCTAGAGAAATTAAAAGAATATCTAAAGTTATAACAGGCTCAAGGGGGAAAGTGCATCTATAGACACTAATTTTTGGACTTCCAGGTGGCTTTTATTTCTTCTCTTCCATGTGCAAGGGTGTCTGTCCTTTAAAATTCTAAGGGTTTTTGATAAATAAAAATATGGTACAAGACAGGTCTTCTGGCTCTTTCCTAAGTAGCTTCTCTCCTGTGAAACGTTTTTTGGGTTGACCAGGTAACCAGCTACTACTAATTCACCTAACTCTACTGGTGTCTACTTCATATTTTTCTTTCTGTCCCCAAGGAGATGAAATTTTATAAGAAAAGTTAATGGGGAGCAAGAATAGTCAAGCAAAGGGGAGCAAGGGAAGGAAAAGAGAATGACTTTTCACTGGGGTTCCCATGTTGTATTTATTTTCCGTCCTGGAATTTCATCAAAGATTAGCATCAATATTACTTTTAACACATATTAGCAGAACTAAAATGAAAACAAGGCTGAGTGCCGGGGAGGATGCAGCTAGAACTCTCATACACTGCTGGAGGGAATGCAAAAAAGAGATGTCCACCTTAGAAAACAGTTTGGCAGTTTCTTGCAACGTTAAACATTCCCTTGCAATATGACCCAGTAATTCCATTCCTAGGTGTTTACTGAAGAGAAATAAAAACTCTTGTTCACACAAAAACCTGTATGCTGATGTCTGTAGTTGCTGTATTAATCATTGTCAAAAACTGGAAAACCTAAATGTCCTTCAGCTGGTGAATGAATGAATAAATTGGTACATTCATATAATAGACTACTACTCAACAATGAAAGGAATGCTCTACTGACATATACAGGAACATGGATGAGTCTCAAAATAATTAGGCAGAGTTAAAAAAAAGGATACATACTGTATGATTCCTTTTATACTACAATCTGGGAAAGGAAAAACTATAGGGATAAAAATAGGTCATTGCTTACCTGCAGGTGGGGTCGTGGGAGGGACTGACTATGAAGTGGCATGTGAGGGGATTTTAGAGGGTGATGGAACTATTCTATATCTTGATTACGGTGGTTGCTCCATGACTTTATGCATTTATCAATACTCATAAAACTGTGTACTGAAAAGGGCAGATTTTAATAGTATGTAAATTATACGTCAATAAAAGTGACTAAAAATATGTTTTAAGTGGCCCAAGTTTTCAACAATAAAGTAATTATTAAACATATTATGAAACATTTATGCAATAAAGCGTTACACAGTTTTTTTGAGTTTTGTTATACTTTTTCTCTGCCCAGTAGCTTATGAAGAGCCTTTACATGTGGGCAAAATTTCTCTGTTCCTAAGTTTGTGAAGTCACCAACTTGTTTTTCCACTTTCCCTCGCAGCTAGGGCATGGGTATGTGTTGTATGTTCCTCTAGTCAGATTCACTCTTTCAAAATTTCAATTCAAAACAGTAGTAAGAAAAAAGAGGTGTCCATGAAAAAAATCCATTCTGCTGAGGGTGGTAGGTTTTGGCAGAGAGGTGTCCAGCTCTCAGAGGGGCAGTGACAGAGGGGCTAGCAGCAGCGTTCGAACTCCAAAGTCAGTGGTGCAGTTAAATTCCTGAAGCATCCTGGTGCTCTAATTTGAGCTGTATATTCCTCAAGCCAGTTCTTGGGCCCTCCAAGAGATTAACGTATTTACACTGATTTAAACTTTAAATTAATTAATTTAATTAGCTAGAGTGTTGTTTGCAACCAAGAACCTCGAGTGATAGAACAGTCATTAAAAATTATGTTTACAACCAGAGCCTTACTAACATGAGCTGAGACTACATCATGGATATGGTGGCTTAGACCATCATGGAGAAATGTGACGTGTGCCTGGCAATGACTTCCATACCATGAGCACATGCAGGAGGTGCATGTCCTCACCGTTGGCAAGAAGCTCTACAACAAGGTACAACCTACATCACTCTTCTAATAAAATGGATTCCGAGTCTCCATTTAAACTGCAAGAAGAAGAGAGAGGAGAAAGAACTGTCTTCACCTACAGGTTTCCAAACTCATAGCTGCCTTGAACTTCAGAACACCGAGAAGAACCATTTAAATCTTTCTGATGAGCTATTTTATTTTCAATATATCTAGGGGTACCATCCTTGAAAAGAATCATTTATAAAGAGTTTGCAACAATGTAGGAGAGGCTTAGCCATGGTTTTGAGTTTAAAAAAAAAAAAATCACAAGGAAATTAAATATATATGTATAGGCAAAAAAGCCGGGAAGAAAATTTGCTGAAATGGAAACAGTGGCTTGGGCTGGCGAGATTTTAAATGGTTCTTATTGTCTTTCGCATCCGCCTCCCTTCTCCCCCTCCATGTTCCAAAATGAAGATGTCTTACTGTCAAAAATCAGAAAAACATGCATGTTTTGAAATATCTTAAATTTGAATTTAAATTCAGCAAAAATGTTCTCTGTTTTCCTAGAATCCCATAAATTAAGGGATTCTTTGGGTGCATTTACTCCTAGTCTTAAGCCCGTTGACTCCCATAACTGGGAATGATATATCAGCAAAAGGGAGAAAGTCACTGGAAACCTTTGCCAAGTTAAAATTGACCTCACAATAACCATTTGATGAGTACTGTTCTGAAAGGCTCCGCTGCTTCTTTTGAAGTTCTGATCTTGAAGCAAAGTTTCTTCATCAGAATCCCTAAGGTGATGTCCCGGCATCTGCCAGACCACCTTGCCAGCACTTTCTTCCCACCACGAAGAGCCAGGCGCCTGGGCGTGCACGATCTGACAGACTGTCCCGTGGGAAGTTAGGACCTCCTAGGTTCTATTTTTAGCCGTGTATTACTGAGGGATCCCCCAAGAGGTCTTACATGAGAGACAATTTATTTATGCCCATTACCGCTTGCTTGTTATGCCTTAAGGAATTGCAAATACGAAAGAGGTCACACTCATTAAAGCACAACGTGACATGCTATGAAAAACACAACATATGGTCACTTGAAGTCTGAAAAAATTGCTGAGTTTTAAATTTTTCATCCGAATATCCTTTGGTGTATAACCGTGTCCTTTCTGATTCGTTGAAAAATAAGGGTTTCTAGATCAAAACCACAGATGGAAACTTTCCCTTAGTGGGTAAAAAATGCCTGAAGATAAAGTTGCTAGACTCCATTAAACACATGGACACAACATTTTTTTTAACCTCTTGATTGGAGTATATTTGCTTTACAATGGTGTGTTAGTTTCTTCTTTATAACAAAGTGAATCAGTTATACGTACATATATGTTCCCATATCTCTTCCCTCTTGTATCTCCCTCCCTCCCACCCTCCCTATCCCACCCCTCTAGGTGGTCACAAACAACCTAGCTGATCTCCCTGTGCTATGCGGCTGCTTCCCACTAGCTATCCACCCTACGTTTGGTAGTGTATGTATGTCCATGCCACTCTCTCACTTCGTCACAGCTTACCCTTCCCCCTCCCCATATCCTCAAGTCCACGCTCTAGTAGGTCTGTGTGTTTATTCCCGTCTTACCCCTAGGTACTTCAGGACACAAAGCATTTTAAATACTTCTACATGAAAAAGATAATCTCCTAATCCCTCTTTAAAATTTAGTAAACCTATAAAATTTGTAGGGACACTCCTTTAAACGAAATATTTTTTTACTTCTAGTTATACAACGGCTATCATGGAAGCAGTAACCTTATTCCACTTAATTAAAACTGGTGACCCTGTATCAATTACACACAGCTGTACCTGAGACTCTATTGGGATTAATATTCGTTTGGAATCAGTAGCATTATAGTAAAATCCCCGAGAACAGGGATTATGCATTAAATTTTATGCTAGACCTTTTGCTAACTAAATTAGTGCTAAAATGTAAGGGATAAAGTTAATTGTGAAGTATGCAAAATTTGCTTTCTTCTCCTCTTTATTTGGAACTTTAATTCCCATCCCTAGGCCTTCAGCTAGGATTCGTTTTGCAGTACTTTTTCTCTTTGTAGTATTTTAGATGCACCAATAAGATATTAGTTACCAAATGCTAATCTTCCTGTCTCAGCAAATGCTATTTTGGATGCAAGTAACAAAATCCTACTCTAATTATGTAGGCAAAATGAAGAGAGTGGATTTTATGGTTAGAGAAGTATCTAGCTGGAACTAAAGAACCCCAAATCCATCAGGAGATAATGTCTCCATTTTTCCCGTCTCTGAGGCTACCCGATCTCCCAGTTTTGCCTCTCTGCTCATCTGCTCCATTATCATCTATCTGCAGAGTAGCTTTCTCCACTTTATAGGTAGGACTGTGACTATCTAATGGCCTCTGAGTTTATTTATCCCCATTTCTAAGAACCAGCAAAGACTATAATTTCTGGACCCAGTTTGCTTAGTTACCTTAGTATCCAAATCAGCGATAGCCAGGGGATAAGGTGACATAGCAGACATCTGGCCCAGAGCTTCCTATATTTATTTGAACACAGAACACTACCCACCCCCAGTCCCTGGCTCTGGGTAAGGGTATTGTGGGGTATACCCATTTATATCCTTCAAAAGAGAATTCCTCAAGATAAGCAGTTTGGGATGTTCTGATCTAACTTACTCCTTTAATTTTAGGGAGAGGCAAACATAGACCCAAAGAGATAAAATAACTTGCTTAAATTATCAAGATAATGGCAGAGTAGGGATTATGAGTAATGATTATTATTCAGTAATTAGTATGATTAGGGCTGAGTAATTTGACATGTTATACCTTCAACCCAACCTTGATACCAAGAAAAAGCATAATGGCTACCTGGGCCAAAAGTGAAGGTTGAAAGTTGACTATTTCCTTCCCCCCTCCTCAGCTAGTTTACAAGTTAAGGCTTTTTATCACAAGCAAGGCTATACTAGTGTCCTAAGGCTGCCATCACAGTTTCCACAAACTTGGTGGCTTAAAACAACAGAAACTTATTTTCTCACAGTTCTGGAAGCCAGAAGTTGGAAATCAAGGTGTCCGCAAGGCAGTGCCCCCTCTGAAGGCTCTAGGGGCAAAGCCTCCCTTGCCTCTTCCAGCTTCTGGTGGCTCCAGATGCTCTTTGGCTTGTGGCCACCCAACTCCAATCTCTGCTTCAGTTTTTACATGGCCTTCTCCTCTGTGTCTTCCGTTTCTTTTAAGGATGCTTATCATTGGCTTTAGGACCCACCAAAGATAATCCACAGATCCTTAATTTAATTACATCTGCAAAGACCCTTTATCCAAGTAAGCTCACATTCACAGGTTGCAGGGGTGAGGATATGAACATATCTCGTGGGGGCCACCATTCAAACCACTACAAAGACCTTATAAGGTACCATATAGTACTTAAAAACATCAAGAGGGTGGCAAAAGGGAAGGGATGAAAGGGTAATGGTTTGGTATTTTTCTTCTCAAAAATAAAGGATGCAGAATGGAGGAAGAAAATGTAGTAGAATTTCAAGAAAATACAGTATCCTATTTTCCAGGGTATCAAATTTACATTCCTAGATATTTACTAATTCATTAATTAATCTAACATTTGGGCCATGTTTTTCAACCTATCACACAAGTATGGTGTGATATGCTGTTTTTTGTTTGTAAAAAAATTTTCCTGACAAATAAATGGTTTGATAGTATGAGAGACAATTCACATCATACGAATTTTGCTACACCATCAAAAAAAATCATACTTTGAAAGGGCTTCATCAGTTTTCCCCTGGTGCTTCTCAATCCTTTGGTATTTAAATCACTCCTTTTGGAAGAAACTATTGTGTCCTAGAGACACCAGTGTTAAACTGAAAATGAAGTTAGTGCAGGCTAACATTTTTAGAGGTCAGTTCATTAGTGAATATTTTTATCTTATAATGACTCTTGCTTTTCTCCACAAACTTGTATCTATAGAGATTGAATATTCTGATAAAAGAACTTCTATTAACAAATGAGAATGTGTCAAACAAGTAAAGGGAACAGGAATTGCTCTGTTTGCTCTGGGGTGGAGTCGACTTGAGCTGGGGCAGATGAAGGGGGCATGATACTGTTTACAGTTACTTCTACAGTACCTCACACTTTTTAAGTTAAATTAAATGGTAAGACTCATATGGCAGGAAGGATAAGACTTATTTTAATTATGCGAAAGGAGAAAGTCTTAGAAGAAGTTGAAATTACAGAAAGCCAATATTCTTCCCACTGTAAAGAAAGGGTTTCTGATAGAATTGTCCATAAACGGAAAGAATCATCATGCAGAATAGTAAAACAGCCACCATTAGAAATTTTCCAACCCAAGGCCAATGACTCTGGGATACATTATCAGTGTCCTTCCATTGATTTGGGAAATGAGAGAGTATGGGGTGGGAGAGGCTGTTGGTTTAAAACTCTATAACCTTTGAATGAAGACAATGTGCCATTGTCTAGACTAGATCAATTCAAGCCTGGAAAAAGAGATTGTCTATCCTCTCCCTGATGTAGCTTCTAAATCAGCACTGTTCAATAGAAATATGGTATGAAATCATAATATAATTAAGATTCTTCTAGTAGTCACATTAAAGTGAAAAGAAACAGATCAAATTAGTGTTCAAAATATATTTTATTTAACCCGATGTATTTAAAATATTATTACTTAAACATGGAATCGATATGAAAAAATCATCAGATAGTCTACATTATTCTTTCATAACAGGTGTTTGAAATCCAGTAGATATTTACATTTATGGACTAACCACATTTCAAGTGCTTGACAGCCACACGTGGCTACTGGCTACCCTGTTGAATAGCACAGTTCTTGAATTTGCTGTTAATGAAATCACAAATCAGATTTCTGGGAGTTGGAAAAAACTTCATAAATGCATAAAAATGGTTCTGAAATCTAGGTTTCCTGGCATACTGGAGGAATGGAAGTGTTGGGAAAACATTTCGGATTCACACTTACTTGGGTGACTATTCTCATAATTTTCCTGCTTTCTTACAAAAACCTAATATTAAGTAAAGTAAATAACTTCGCAAACCACTACGTTTTCTTATTAACTTCCAACAGGATCCACCCTGCAAAAGTGAAACGGTAAATAACAGCCCTCTAGTACTTTTATGTTAATCCTACTATACTTAACTCTTTTATTCTTTTATTCCAGGAGCGACTGCAATTACTGATAATATAGCTTTTACTGCTTACTAGCTGTCTCTTCTCCCCACGGGATTTAAGTACTCTCAAGGGAAGCTGGTCTCGCAGTATTTCTAGTAACACACCGTCTCTATGCATCTTACACAGATGAGACAGGATAAGGAAAGTCATAAAGATAAGCTGGGCTACCTCTGTAACCAAACTTTCTCCAAGGCTCAGTCAAAATAATGTTTTTTAACACCTCTCCCAGGAGATTCTATTATTTATTCACAGTATTGGGGGATTTGACAGATAAACTATATATAATAAGCAAAATTAAAAGTAAAACAGGATTTTCCAGAGTTATCCTATTTCAGTTTTTAGTCTAAAAAACTCATACTTGCATCTGCAAGTATAATCATGACAATAAGAAACACCAAAGCAAGAGTCTGGCCCCCGACTGCCAAGTGTCTCCCAACATTTATTATCCTCTTCTCCTGTCCAGTAACAGAGTCTCCTGAGTTTAAGCTGGCCACATGGATGCTCAGTTAGAGGCTAAAAATCTCAGCCTTCCTTGCAGCTCTGTGTGACCAATTGAATAACTCCTTTCCGATGAGATGTGAGCCTCGGTGGTGTGTGCACCTTCCTGGTCACATTCCTTTATGAAGGGAACTGCTTGCCCTCCTCTCTCTCTTTCCCTTCATGGGAGCTGGAAGGTTTATATGATGCTGGTGAACCAGTTTCTACTGTTGAGATGCCTACCAGGGGACAGAATAACATCCTGAGTTCCTGAGTGACTTCGTGGAGTAGAATTGTCCATCAGGCCTGAATCACGCATCTGCTTCTGAATATTACCTGGGAGAGAAACAACTTTCTGTCTTGTATGAATCACTGTATCTGGCATCTATTTCTTACAGTCCCTTGGCTTATATCCTAATTAATAAAAGGGTTTACCATCAACACCACTATCATTTGAACTATGTTCAAAACTTTTGTCTGGGGGCTCCCCTGGTGGCGCAGTGGTTGAGAGTCCGCCTGCCGATGCAGGGGATACGGGTTCGTGCCCTGGTCCGGGAAGATCCCACGTGCCGCGGAGCGGCTGGGACCGTGAGCCATGGCCGCTGAGCCTGCGCGTCCGGAGCCTGTGCTCCGCAACGGGAGAGGCCACAACAGTGAGAGGTCCTCGTACCGCTAAAAACAAAACAAACTTTTGTCTACTTTTAAATTAACTTATTTATTTGGGGCTGTGTTGGGTCTTTGTTCCTCCGTATGGGTTTACTCTAGTTGCAGCGAGCGGGGGCTACTCTTCGTTGCGGCGCGCGGGCTTCTCGTTGCGGTGGCTTCTCTTGTTGCGGAGCACGGGCTCTAGGTGTGTGGGCTTCAGTAGTTGTGGCTCCTGGGCTCTAGAGTGCAGGCTCAGTAGTTGTGGTGCATGGGCTTGGTTGCTCCGCGGCATGTGGGATCTTCCCGGACCAGGGCTGGAACCCGTGTCCCCTGCATTGGCAGGCGGATTCTTAACCACTGCGCCACCAGGGAAGCCCTTGTCTATTATTTTTAACCATCTTTATACTATATGAGACTACATCCTTAAAAGACATAGGGACTTTTTTTTTTTAACTTATAAGAAAGGCTTCTATGACTACTTGCTTATGGGAGTGGTGGATGACTCTTAGTATTAAATGATATATACAGTGTTTATGAAATCTTTATAAACTTAAAAGGGTTGCAAATAAAAAGTCAGGATGTTAATCTCAAGCTAACAATCCACAATAGTAGTGGGTTAATGGTATTTCTGCAAACATTTTAGCCAGCTAATGTTTGTAGCCCACCTCCCGGGTGACATAATCCAGTCAACGTGCACTTGCTTCCAGAATAATCAGTTTTTCAGGCACTGTAGTATAGCAGGAGGGACAATGAAGTATACAGAGACATTATCTTTTCATTCACTCAATAGAAGGGGCTGTTTACTAAACAGCTTTAGAGCCAACTAAACCTGGCTCTAGTTATTTGGGAGACGGATTCAGTTCACCACTTAAAAGAGACTTTATAAAGTGGCCTCATAAGATCTTAACTGTCTAATTTCTTATATGTTTCATGTGTTAATGTGACAGCAAACATAATTAAACCTGCCATTGGCATCTCACTCTATTAATTTTTCTTTCACTGCTCTCAAATGATTTAATGGATATAATTTTTCTGTCAACATTTACTGAGTATCCACTGCATACAGAATACTCCTGAGGGAATTGGCAAGTAAGATAAGGACCTTTCAGTCCTTATCTCATTTGACCTTTCTGCCACATGGGACACTATTGACCACTCCCTCCATGAAACTTTCTCATCCTTTGACTTCTGTGACTCTTTCCGAATTTTCTGATCTTTTCTTTGCTGTTCTTCCACTTCTTAAATGTTGGAGATCCCTGGTGTTTCTTCCTGAACCTTTTCTTTTCACCCTTCATTCTTAGCCTTTTTGGAGTCACGAATTCCTTGGAGAATGTGATGAAATACGTCCTGTGGGGAGGGCTTGTTGCATATAATTTTAGGATTGCATGGACATCCTGAAGCACCTGGTGACTCCCTGTGGGTCCTTACCCTTCAGGTGAAGAACCACTTTTCTATGGCTTGAACTGCTACCTATGGTGCTTGATGACTCTCAAATCTTTTATATTTAGCTGGGCTCTCTCCAGACCCATACATCCAGCTTCTTCATGCATTCCTTCACTTGGATGTCAAATCGGTACCTTAAACTCAAACTCAGCATGTCCCTTTTGAACTTACCATCTGTCACTCTCTCCCCAATTGCCCCTCATCCTATGGTTTCCGTTTTGGTGAGTGGCACCACCATTCAATAAATTGCTCAAGTTGTAAAGAAATAAAAGCATCAACCCTGATTACTACCTCTGAAAAAGAGTTTGTCGAATGACTAAAAGAATGGAAAGATGGATCAAATATGATGAAGGCAACAGAGGATAACTATTGAGGATGATATAATGAGACTTATGTTCAGCTGTACAAATGAGTGCTAAAGGCTGGCTTAATTAAGCAAAGTCTTCAACCAAATGAATATGAATTTTTTAAGCACCTATTAGGGTGAGGCACTGATTTCATTAAGGATTAGACTTTAACAATATCTTCAAGGAAATTAGGAGTATGGTTTGTCAGAAAAGAGTAATCTCAGTATTTCAAATGAGATAAATATTATTTACTTAAATCCAATTAATCTTACCTCATGGCCAAGAAATGCTAAATTATTAATAGCTTCTTTAGGTCCTTATTATGATACTTCCAAAGATTTCATCATAGTTTGCACATAGCAGCTATGACAATGGATACTCAAGGAAATGGGACACTTCTGGGAGTTTAAGATCATTAGATTTGGCAGCTTTGCCTCCCTGAACTCCCTAAGCTCTTTATTTGCCCTTCTCTGATGGCACTTATTTTCTGTTTCATTTTATAATGATTTGTGGCCTTCTCTTATCTCTCTTAGACAGGTCCCCCCGGCACCGCTCTGCCCAAAGACTCTGTGCTTACCCAATTTTGTGTCTTATATCTGGAAGGCGAACAGAAAATGTTGAGTCAATGAATGTTTTTCAATGTCAAAAACCCATTTAAAGATAATATCAAATGTCCTATAAGTCAAGGAAATTGTGTTACCATTGGTGTTATAAAGTTTGTCATGTTTTCCAATATGAGAGCCGCATGTGGAACAATTAAGCAAGTTACAGATGTTTGTTTTAGTACTTTAAGGCAGCGGGGAACATGCTAACCCATTTTAGAAAGTTTGTCATGAAGCAAGGAATTGGCTGGTTGAATGCCTCCTCCAGGGCCAGACTGCGTGCCTTTGAAACCTGGCTTTGCCATTCAATGGCTGGGAGACTGAGGGCCTCTTGGTGTCTTACTTTCCTCATCTGGAAAATGAGCATCGTAATAGTACTTACTTCACAGAATTGTAAAAAGGACAAAAAATAACGTATACACACAATGCACACAGAATGGTGTTCAAGTTCATTAGACACTAGCCATCATTTTTTTACAATCCCAACAAGAAGAAAGGGGGGGGGGATCATGATCACGTTATTAGATTAGAAAAGAATGAGATTTTCTTATTTGGATGTATGATATAGACAAGATCTGTCCTATCTTCGCAGCTCGAAACACTCCCAGGACCCCCGCCTTGACCATGACACCACAAATGCCCAGTGGGTATTTTTAAGATGTAGGTAAGAGTTGAAACACATTTTATTATCAATCAAATAGGTGTAAATTTCACACGAACCATGTTCTATCCTTTTTAACGTTCCCTACTCAAAAGACTCATTTCCCCTCCAAGACCAAGGTAACAGATTTTACTGTGTGGTTGTCTCCTTCTCCCATCTTCCCCACCCTTTACCCCCAACGGTTTCCTAGAATTTAAAGAAAGAGCCTGAATCTGACCAAGGCCACAATGCAAAGAATTAATCAGTGAATCCCAAGTTGTCTAGTTGGTCTTGTTGGCCTTCTAGAATGTTCTCAATCTGCCATTGCTGCCAGCCCACTGTTGGCAAGACTTCAGGCAATATCAGAGGTGGGAAGAGGGTGTGGCTGCCACTTAACCTTAGTGCAGAAGCTACAAAGAATAGTACACTTCAGAGAGGGGACCATTAGAAACACTGAAACAATAGCCTCTGATAGTCAACCCAGTCATGGGATGATGAGTGACAGAGGGCTGCCTTTGCCTCACACAAGAGCGCTTCTCAGTTCTGGAGGCCCGCTCACTGTGGGATCATGTGGCGATGTGTCTCTGCCATGGGGAACCCACTGATGAGCAAAGGCCAGCATTTCTCAACCCATATACATCCACAGATGGCTGTATTTATCTTGTAAGAAACGGTCATGGCAGGGTAAGGAATTTTAGTATTGCTTAGAGAAGGAATGCGCTGAGACAATTTTCAAGGAATCCTGGAGAAGTGCTTTCTAGTTCCCACAACTGAGGTAAATCTAATTCTATACCGAAGATGCGTGTGTGTGTGTGTGTGTGTGTGTGTGTGTGTGTGTGTGTGTGTTGAGGTAAAACTGACACATAGCATTAGTTTCAAGTGACAATGTAATGCTTCAATATTTGTATATATTGCAAAATGACCACCACAATAAGTCTAGTTAACATCTGTCACCACAGTTACAAAATTTTTCCTTGTGATGAGAACTTTTAAGATCACTCCCTTAGCAACGTTCAAAATATGGAATACAGTATTATTAACTACAGTCATGTTGTACATTACATCCCCATTACATTTATTTTATAACTGAAAGCTTGTAACCAAAGGTATGATTTTTAAATTATGCCTAAGGTGGTAAAAACTGGGTGCAATTTTTTTTCTCTTTTAGTAAGGGTAAACGGAAACAGACAAGACAGACACCAAATTTATTCAATATGAATGTTCTTGGGCAAACACGGTTGAAAATATAGCTTAACTCCAATAATGGTCTTATTCTTTTTCCCATAATTTTCATCACATTTTATAATCAGCTACTTCAGTCTGTCCAATTTCTTGGTGACTCATTATTACATCTTTCTTAGTAAAGGAGGAGACTTGTATTTCCTGTTAGAGGATTTTCTTTTCCTGAATTTGTGCCACCTAATTATACTGTTTTTTTCTCCCTTTTATTCAAAATAGCCTAATGGGGCAAGAAAAAGCCAAGCCAGGAGCACTTGCTGTGGTGTGTTCATACATCTGAGAGAATCTGACACAGTTGGGGAATGGAGATCCCTGGATTTTGAGGGCCATGTAATACAGTTTGGATGATTATATGTTATTATTTAAACTGGGACAGTTTTGAAAATGAAAGGGGGCAATAATCAGATAGGATAATAGGATAATGCTGTAAATCAAGACTGTCACAGGCAAACCAGAATTTAGGGTCAACCTAATATGGTAGAAATGGTCTGGACTTATATCCAAATCTTGACTGTACCATTTCCCTGCTTGTGACCTGTGCAAAGTGATATAACCTCTCTGAACTTCATTTTCTACATCAGTAAAACAAGGATAATAATTCTCATGTGTTAAGGGCGGGGGGAATGTTCCTGGTGTACTATATATCCTTTGTAAATATTATCATGATGATGTCTGCCTG
This sequence comes from Kogia breviceps, assembly GCF_026419965.1. Taxonomy (NCBI): domain Eukaryota; kingdom Metazoa; phylum Chordata; class Mammalia; order Artiodactyla; family Physeteridae; genus Kogia; species Kogia breviceps. The sequence continues at coordinate 26,845,706 of NC_081310.1, read as the reverse complement.
TATATCTAAAATTCTTTACCACAGATAGTATGATATTATGAATGGATTAGGTTAAATTGCACTTGAGGTGCAGTCAGTTGCCCCATCACAAATCCCCACTCCTGGATGGCAGCCAGAGATCTCATCAGGGAGACTCCCTATAGAGGTGGGTACTACAAGTACATTTCTCCATCTTATCTCTATTAACACTAAAGACCATTCTATTTATTTTATTTTTTTAAATTTTTATTTTATTTTATTTTATTTTTTTAACATCTTTATTTGAGTATAACTGTTTTACAATAGTGTGTTAGTTTCTCCTTTACAACAAAGTGAATCAGTTATACATATACATATGTTCCCATAACTCTTCCCTCTTGTGTCACCCTCCCTTCCACCCTCCCTATCCCACCCCTCTAGGTGGTCAAAAAGCACAGAGGTGAACTCCCTGTGCTATGCTGCAGCTTCCCACTAGCTATCTAATTTACATTTGGTAGTGTGTATATGTCCCTGCCACTCTCTCATATCGTCACAGCTTACCCTTCCCCCTCCCCATATCCTCAAGTCCATGCTCTAGTAGGTCTGTGTTTTATTCCCATCCTACCACTAATCTCTTCATGACTTTTTTTTTTTTTTTAGATTCCATATATATGTGTTAGCTTACGGTATTTGTTTTTATCCTTCTGACTTACTTCACTCTGTATGACAGATTCCAGGTCTATCCACCTCATTACAAATAACTCAGTTTCATTTCTTTTTATGGCTGAGTAATATTCCATTGTATATATGTGCCACATCTTCCTTATCCAGTCATCTGTTGATGGACACTTAGGTTGCTTCCATGTCCTGGCTAAGGACCATTCTATTTAATATAACAAATGTCAAAAATGAATTTTCATTGTTGAAATTAATGGTTAGTCATCATAATGAATGTTAGAAATAGTCTCTCATTGATAGAATTTGTGATTTCCAAGATATACAGACTAGCTAAAATATTTTAGAGGTACTCCCAACCCTGGCATGAAAGTTGTAGAAAGCTGGACCATTAGAAATGGTGTGGGGGATGAAGGGATTCCAGTTGGTTGATGCTTACTAAAAGGATGATAGAATCCTGGCTCTGGAATATTGTTCATATGCCTCCAGTGAATCTTTCATGCAAGGTCATGATTACAGAATCCAAAAGGACCAAGACCTGGCATTTCATCAGACTCACAGAACAGGTGGTATATGTTAACTTGTCTCTGCTTGCTAAACAAATGTTTAACAAATGTCTGTATGACAGAAACTGGCCTAAATCTTGGTTTAATAATAAACTGGCTATGAGGTTGTCAGATCAAACAAACAGGTTGTCAAAATCCTGATTCCTATATTTTGGTTGCTATCACTATCTACCAAAAATAAGCCAGCAGTTTTGCATAATTAAATTATTTGCAAGTTATTTGCCCCTTCTTAACCACTGACCACTAATGTGATTCCACAGCTAGAACTTCAGCCTATCTCTGTTGGCCATATGGAATGAAAAAACAAAACAAAATGAAAAACTGAGTCTTAGAGAAACTGACTTTCATAGAATGGTAAATGGAAGATCCAGGTCGAGAACTCAAGTCATGTGATTTGAAGTTCAATGCTCAGCAGTGGGCACAAAACAAGTGTGTGTGTGTGTGTGTGTGTGTGTGTGTGTGTGTGTGTGTGTGTGACACACACATCCATGTCAGATGAAGAGGAGGAATAGGAAGGAAAGGGAAGTGACGTGAGGGGACATGGAGAAAAACCAGAAAAAAATTAGATATTAGAATGCGGTGCCCTGGGACCCCAAAGAGGATGCTAAAATTGAGTTTAAGCCCCCAAAGACGGGATAGGAAAGCTCTGAAGATATTTGTTCAAGAGCTAGTTCTATAAATAATAAGAGAGTCCATTAGAAAACAAACTTATGGTTACCAAAGGGGAAAGGTGGAGGTGAGGGATAAATTAGGAGTTTGGGATTAACATACACACACTACTATATATAAAATACATAATCAACAGGACCTACTGTATAGCACAGGGAACTCTACTCAATACTCTGTACTAACCTATAATGGAAAAGAATCTGAAAAAGAATAGATACGTGTATATGTATAACTGAATCACTTTGCTGTACACATGAAACTAACACAACATTGTAAATCAACTATACTCCAATATAAAATAAAATTTTTTTTAAAGTACAAAAGCCATTAATCTTCAGCAGTGGACTAAGAATAGTTCATTTGCACCCTTGAATCCTAGTCTCAAAATGGCAAATTTTCTACTCCATAATAATGAGAATATCAATAGCTATTATTTATTGAGCTCTTTCAAACTGTGCTAAATATTTTACACACATCATCTTCACATCTTCACAACACCCTGATAATGAAGGTATTACAACAATTAAACAGTTAAATCCTCCTAAAAAATGCTGGGGTAGGTACTATTATCCCATTTTACAAATAAGGAAACTAAGGCACAAAAAGTTGTGTAATTTGCATACGATAACATGGCTAATAAGCAGCAGAGCTGGCTCAGAGTCACCATTAAGCTACCAATGCAAGCTGTGCAGAATGTTGTTGAATGGTGCTGACTTAAAACCTTGTGGCCAGACTAACACGTGAAGTAGAAACTAAATTGGTAGTACAAAATGTGGACTTAGGAGAGGGGCCAAAGGCAAGATGCAGTTGCTTGTGAAGAGCCATGTGACTTGGAGTTGTTTCTGATACATGAAGTACATGAAAAATGGCTACTGAATGAGAGACACAAACACAAGGGTGAGATCAACCTTAAACATGCCGTAGGAGAAAAAGCTCTTGCCTGAGAGAGCTGGTGCAGGTGCCACTGACAGAAGCGAGATAATAATCTGAAGCTGAAGCAATGTGGAAGATCTCAACTCTGACTGAGAGGCGGAAAAAGCCCTGGGGACATCTCTGGGGGTAGTGAATCATTCAAATTTCCCATTCTCTTTCTTGGAATTTAGAAACCCCAGTCAGAGAGCCAATAATGGAGTCAGTCCACAACATTCACCGAGTACCTTTTTCATGAAGTACTCTTTGGTTGTAAATGTAGAATAAGTACTGTCTTTATTTAATGTTTGCAAGACTGAGTTCTCAGGAAGAAAAATGTTCTGTAAACTCCATACATTCTCAAATAACAGGAAAAGCAATTTGAAGAATGACAAAATCACCACTCCCAAATTCTACACTAGAGTTTTAGGAGTAATAAGTTCTGTCATACTAAAGAATTCAAGTCATTTAGGACCTGCTGCTATAGGTCGGTCTCACACAAATGGTCTCAGCCTCCTGGGACAATTTCTCAGCCATAATATTAAAGTGGAGACTTTCCTTTATGTTTGTGAATCCATATGATTCTAACCAGGGCTCCAACCCCTCCTTACTTCCTGATTCATCCACGCAAGCAAGTAAAGAGAACACCAGGTGAGCATACATATTTACATAAGCTGAAAGGCTGTGCAAGCAAACTCTTATCAGGTTAATGGGCATTTTATAAATGGCTCTTATTTCCTACCATTTTTAATGGGCTTAATGAATCTAAAATCTCTTCCATAGTCTTTAAAAGTCCTTATAGCTATTCTCGTTAATGCTTTCCACCAGTGTTTTTCCTGTTTAACACACCAAAGTCTCTTGTTTAACTCCTATATGCATTTTTAAAAACACCTTTATTGGGGTATAATTGCTTTACAGTGTGGTGTTAGTTTCTGCTGTACAACAAAGTGAATCACCTAAATGCATACGTATATCCCCATATCCCCTCCCTCTTGAGTCTCCCTCCCACCCTCCCTATCCCACACCTCTAAGTGGTTGCAAAGCACCAAGCTGATCTCTCTGTGCCTTGCAGCTGCTTCCCACTAGCTACCTATTTTACATTTGGTAGTGTATATATGTCCATGCCACTCTCTGACTTTATCCCAGCTTATCCATCCCCCTCCCCGTGTCCTCAAGTCCATTCTCTATGTCTGTGTCTTTACTCCTGTCCTGCCCCTAGGTTCATAAGAATCATTTTTTTTTTAGATTCCATATATATGTGTTAGCATATGGTATTTTTCTGTTTCTGACTTCACTCTGTATGACAGACTCTAGGTCCATCCACCTCACTACAAATAACTCAATTTCATTTCTTTTTATGGCTGAGTAATATTCCATTGTATATATGTGCCACATCTTCTTTATCCATTCATCTGTTGATGGACACTTAGCTTGCTTCCATGTCCTGGCTATTGTAAACAGTGCTGCAATGAACATTGTGGTACATGACTCTTTTTGAATTATGGTTTTCTCAGGTTATATGCCCAGTAGTGGGATTGCTGGGTAATATGGTAGTTCTATTTTAAGTTTTTTAAGGAACCTCCATACTGTTCTCCAAAGTGGCTGCATCAATATATATTCCCACCAACAGTGCAAGAGGGTTCCCTTTTCTCCACACCCTCTCCAGCATTTATTGTTTATAGATTTTTTGATGATGGCCAATCTTACTGGTGTGAGATGATATCTCATTGTAGTTTTGATTTGCATTTCTCTAATGATTAATGATGTTGAGCATTCTTTCATGTGTTTGTTGACAATCTGTATATCTTCTTCGGAGAAATGTCTATTTAGTTCTTCTGCCCATTTTTGGATTGGGTTGTTTATTTTTTTGTTATTGAGCTGCATGAGTTGCTTATAAATTTTGGAGATTAATCCTTTGTCAGTTGCTTCATTTGCAAATATTTTCTCCCATTCTGAGGGTTGTCTTTTGGTCTTGTTTATGGTATCCTTTGCTGTGCAAAAGCTTTTAAGTTTCATTAGGTCCCATTTGTTTATTTTTGTTTTTATTTCCATTTCTCTAGGAGATGGGTCAAAAAGAATCTTGCTGTGATTTATGTCATAGAGTGTTCTGCCTATGTTTTCCTCTAAGAGTTTGATAGTGTCTGGCCTTACATTTAGGTCTTTAAACCATTTTGAGTTTATTTTTGTGTGTGGTGTTAGGGAGTGTTCTAATTTCATTCTTTTACATGTAGCTGTCCAGTTTTCCCAGCACCACTTATTGAAGAAGCTGTCTTTTCTCCATTGTATACTCTTGCCTCCTTTATCAAAGATAAGGTGACCATACGTGTGTGGGTTTATCTCTGGGCTTTCTATCCTGTTCCATTGATCTATATTTCTGTTTTTTTGCCAGTATCATACTGTCTTGATTACTGTAGCTTTGTAGTATAGTGTGAAGTCCAGGAGCCTGATTCCTCCAGCTCCATTTTCTTTCTCAAGATTGTTTTGGCTATTTGGGGTCTTCTGTGTTTCCATACAAAATGTGAAATTTTTTGTTCTACTTCTGTGAAAAATGCCGTTGGTAGTTTGATAGAGATTGCTTTGAATCTGTAGGTTGCTTTGGGTAGTACAGTCATTTTCACAATGTTGATTCTTCCAATCCAAGAACATGGTATATCTCTCCATCTGTTTGTATCTTCTTTAATTTTTTTCATCAGTGTCTTATAGTTTTCTGCATACAGGTCTTTTGTCTCCTTAGGTAGGTTTATTCCTAGGTATTTTATTCTTTTTGTTGCAATGGTAAATGGGAATGTTTCCTTCATTTCTCTTTCAGATTTTTCATCATTAGTGTATAGGAATGCAAGAGATTTCTGTGCATTAATTTTGTATTCTGCTGCTTTACCGAATTCATTGGTTAGCTCTAGTAGTTTTGTGGTAGCATCTTTAGGATTCTCTATGTATAGTATCATGTCATCTGCAAACAGTGACAGTTTTACTTCTTCTTTTCCGATTTGTATTCCTTTTATTTCTTTTTCCTCTCTGATTGCTGTGGCTAAAATTTCCAAAACTATGTTGAATAATAGTGGTGAGAGCGGGCAACCTTGTCTTGTTCCTGATCTTAGTGGAAATGGTTTCAGTTTTTCACCATTGAGAACGATGTTGGCTGTGGGTTTGTCACATATGGCCTTTGTTATGTTTAGGTAGATTCCCTCTATTCCTACTTTCTGGAGAGTTTTTATCATAAACGGGTGATGAATTTTGTCAAAAGCTTTTGCTGCATCTATTGAGATGATCATATGATTTTTACCCTTCAATTTGTTAATATGGTGTATCACATTGATTGATTTGCATATATTGACGAATCCTTGCATTCCTGGGATAAACCCCACTTGATCATGGTGTATGATCCTTTTAATGTTCTGTTGGATCCTGTTTGCTAGTATTTTGTTGAGGATTTTTGCATCTATGTTCACCAGAGATATTGGCCTATAGTTTTTTTGTGTGACATCTTTGGTATCAGGGTGACGGTGGCCTTGTAGAATGAGTTTGGGAGTGTCTCTCCCTCTGCTATATTTTGGAGGAGTTTGAGAAGGATAGGTGTTAGCTCTTCTCTAAATGTTTGATAGAATTTGCCTGGGAAGCCATCTGGTCCTGGGCTTTTGTTTGTTGGAAGATTTTAAATCTCAGTTTTCAATTTCAGTGCTTGTAACCGGTCTGCTTATATTTTCTATTTCTTCCTGGTTCAGAATCGGAAGGTTGTGCTTCCTGTATGCATTTTATCACTAAGTATATAAGTTCTAAAATACCGTGTGTAGGTTTTGAAATAATGAATGTCAAACTTTCCGGGTGTTCACAAATTGCCAGTTAGCTAAGAATTTCTATTATTTCTAGTAAGGGGTTTAAACGGGTTCTTTTTTGAAATGCACTTTGTGAATATATTTTTATGTCACTTCCACGGGCTTCACTTTATATACGTTAACTTGCAATGCTTTTTAGGCCACAGCTTTTATCCTTATGGTTTTGCAGAGATTAGTGAAAAATGGACTCAACCATTGGCTAGAAATTGAATTTCAGTAAGAGAGAAAAAGATGCTTATTATTTAGTTAGTCAACAAAGAATATGTTCTGTGTTCTCATTATACACCTTTAAAATGCAGTGGTAGCTTAAAAACAAATAAGCCAAGGGGGGAAAAAATAAACCAGAAAATGCTACACATTAAAAGCCAGTACTTTTTCTTTTTGAGAACATTGTTTCTCAGTGACAGTTACTAGTCAATATTGACTTCTTATAAAGGATTGGAACATCAGGAAGGCAAAGAAAATTGAGTTATTGCCAGTAATTCACTACAAATAATTGACCACATTTCAATATAACTGAAGGTCGCTGACTGTTTTTCTATTTTCTTTGTTCCTAGTTTTCAAATTCTGAATGATTCATGTTGACCTTTAGCTTGCCATGTTCTCTGTGCCAGAGCCAAGAACAATCCACAGGTAGTATTTACTTAGCTAATTTCATCATTAAAGCTGCCAAAGAGGATCCAGGATGGAACCAACATAGGGTTGCAGGTCTGTACAAAGAGTAAAATTAAATATTGTACAGAAATGACCTCATGTGTTTTCACAGCCTCCATGTAAGTAGATAAAAACTATTATTCCCACTTTATAGATATGGAAACTGAAGGGATAATAAAACAGATAACTATACCCAACATTTATTGAGCATCTATAATATGAGAGGCACAGTGCTGAGTTTTGGAACATACATATAAATAAGCTAAAGTCAATACCCTGCATGCAGTCACAATCTAGTGGACATGGCTGACTGTGAAAAACACAATAATAAGGACACAGAATACAATGGGAGGATGATGTCTAATGGCTGGAAGGTTTGGGAAGGATTTTGTGGAGGTGGAATCTGAGCAGAGACTTAATGGGTAGTGAGTATTCTACAGACAAAGATGGTGGGACAGCAGAGGGGATGGTAACAGCAAAGGCATAGAAAGGATATAGTATGAGAATCTGTTAGTTTTCTCATAGGACTTGAGTGCAGGGCAGGGGTAGAAGGGAGATAACGTGTTCAGAGGATTTGTAGATGTCCTTGAATGCCAACTCTGGTAGCAATGTAGAGAAAAGTTAGGGTGGCAAGGAGATAATTTAGGAGGCTATTGTGATGGTTCAGGAAAGAGGTAATGGAGGCTTGAGCTGAGCAGAAGCAGGAGTAGAAAGGTAGTGACAGCACAAGTAGAATCTATGTAATTGTCAAGTGACTGGGCAGAGACTGTGAAGGAGGAGGATGAGTTGAAGATGATTCTGACATACTGAGTCAGTTAACATTATTACATTTGAGCTTACCCTTGGGCCAGACAGAAGGGAATTTCTATTGGGGAGGTGGAAATGTGGGTCTGGAGATCAGGACAGATACTGAGTTAGAAATCAACCACAGGGATATGATGGTTGAATCCATGAGTGGAAGAAATCACCAAGGAATAGAGTACAAAGAGAAAACCGACAAAAAGAAAACATTAAAATTTTAAGACAGAGAGGGGTAATGAAGGCAGAGGAGTCATAGGTGTCACCTGAATGGTCGGTCTGAGAGGGAAGCAGAGGATGTAAGATGATAGAAATCAAGGAAGGGGCTTCCCTGGTGGCGCAGTGGTTGAGAATCCGTCTGCCGATGCAGGGGACACGGGTTCGTGCCCCGGTCTGGGAAGATCCCACATGCCGCAGAGCGGCTGGGCCCGTGAGCCATGGCCGCTGAGCCTGCGCGTCCGGAGCCTGTGCTCCGCAAAGGGAGAGGCCACAACAGTGAGAGGCCTGCGTACCACACAAAAAAATAAAAAATTAAAAAAATTTAAAAAAAAAAGAAATCAAGGAAGAATAGCTGAGCTGCTGAGGGTTAAGAGTAAGCGATTTCCTGTGGTCACAGAGGTCACGCCCAAGCTCCTAAACTCTGCACCTACCTACTGAATTATCACACAAGAAAAACAGTGTGGTTTTTCAAGAGGATTTTACTCCTCATTCTGCCTCGGCCATCAAAATTAATTGCAAGTTACAATTTTCATTAAACCTTCTTTGCAGCTCACACTACTTTCCTTACATTGAGCTTTCTAGATGACTATTATTAATCAAGTACGAGGCCCCCCGTGCCCTCCTTCACTCTTGTGATTACATGCAAGGGCTTCCAAGTCACAGAGCCTGGTTGGAATCTAACCCAGCAGCGTGACGAGGCTCATTACCTAACTTCTCTGGCCTCGGTTTCCTCGTTTGCAAAAATGGGGGCGGTGGTACTCACCTATTAAGAGTTGAGAAGAGTGCATGAGAGAATGCAAGTAAAACTCTCAGCACATTGCCGTCAAAGGCTCAATTCATTTTTGCTGTTACAGTATTGAAATCTCCCTGAAGGTAGAAGACTACTCCAGTAGGACTACTTTTCCCTAAGGCGTGAAGCACTGACCTGAGGCCGTCGGAGCCTCATCCTGCCAGCCCTCAGCGAATCGCATACGCAGGAAGAGGGATAAAGAGCTGACGGGCTCTCCGGGACTCGGCAGCCCACGGAGTGGGGCGGCTGGCTGCAGGGAGCCGGGGGAGGAAGGATCGCAGGAACCGCCCGAGACCCTCGGGGGACCACACGTCACAGGGTGCAGCGCGCCCACCCAGAGTGGAAATTTTAGCCCGGTGGAGTCGGATTGCGAGACAGCCACGGAGGAAGCAGTGCACGCTGGGAGCGGTAGTTTTCAGGCCTCAAGTTCACGGGTCGGAGGATGGCCGAGGCGAAAGGTCCCTCCCCGGTCCCGCCTTTTGTCCACGTCTCACTTCTCCCGGCCAATGCTCTCTCCTATCCCCCGGGCCAGCCCCTCTCCGATCTGGCCCCCATTGGTCCTGAGTCTCAGCGTCTTGGGCCCTACCCGGAAGTAGCGTTGGGGGAGGTGGTTTCCTAGACTACGACACCGGAAAGCTGGGGGAGGCGCTCCGGGCTGCTGAGAGCGGAGGGCGGTGGCATCGCTGGCGCTTGGGACCGGCTCGGTGGCTTCGGGAAGCAGCTCGGCGACGGCGGCCGCTCGCGTTCCTCCGCATCCCGGCCTCGGCACGGCTCGCAGCCCCTTTGCCACCGGCGTCCGGCAATGTGTCCCACCGGCCGGGCGTAGCAGCTGCGCGTGCGCGTGCGCGGAACCGCGGGGCCATGAGCGAACCCGGCGGCGGCCGGGGCTTTGGGTCCTCGGTCCCCCAGCGAGCGCCATGGAGCTTGGTGGCGGCGACGGCCGCGCTCTGCCTGGTGTCGGCCACGTCCGTGTGGACAGCGGGGGCCTCGCCCATGAGTAGGGAGGAGAAACAGAAGCTTGGGTAAGGGTGCTTGGAAGCCTGGGGTGGGTTTCCTCGTGAGGCTGACCACGGGCGAGGTGCCTGTCATTGCGACCCGGGCGCCCAGTGGCCTCTCCTGTCGTGATTGGGACGGCTGTTGCCTCGAGAGAACCCTGGCGGGGTGGACAGGGTCCGGGAAAGTGGGGGTCGCCGCCCGCGATGCGACCTCGAGGGGCTGTCGGGGTGTCGCCCGGGCCGCCTGTGACACGTGCAGGCTCCTTAAGGCCAGCCGCGGTGTGTCAACGCGGCTGCCATGTCACTGGCCCGTGAAGGGGGCTACAGCCCGTTTCCCTGCGCGCGAGAGTTCTGAGGTTTTCTTCATCAGAGTCGTGGTTAGATTTCTTGCACAAGTGAGCTCCCAGGTGGGAAATGTTGCTGATCTCACAGCAGTTAAGGAAATCATGTTTACACCTGTTGCGGAATAGGGGGCGTTCATTGGAACTTGAACTTTACACATTTTACCATTTCCTTGCAGTGCTTTCTTGCACTGCATTTTCATAGTAGAACAATATTTGATGGTAGTATTCAAAAACCCCAGTTAAGTATACCTATTCACTTTACTCAGAGTAGTTTTATCAGTCTTGAAAGTCATAAAATCATCAGTTATATGTACAGCATTTAATTTAGAGTAAGTGTTCCTAATACACACCAGGTCCCACAAATGAATAACGAAAAAGCCAAGAACCAGTAGAAGATAGGCAAAGGGTGTGAAGAGTTAATTCACACAAGAGGAAATGCAAATGGTCAATAAACATGAAGTTACTCAACCTTATAAACGTGAGAGATGCAGACTAAAACAATGAAATAGCTGGGGTTTTTGCCATCAGGCTGGTAAATACAAAACACAACACATGGATGGAGTACTGACTGGATAGTTGAGGTGTGAGAAGAAACTTGGTGGGAGTGTAAATTGCTGTAATTTATTGACAGTCTCCTAAAATTTAAATTGTATGTATTCTTTGATTCATTAATCCCATCTCAGGGAATCTATCCTACAGAAATAAAAGCACTATTAAAGTAGAGATAGGTGTACAAGGATGTGCATTTTGAAAGAACAGAGCTGTTCCTTGGAACATCCATATTATGGAATAATATTCAGATATTTAGGAGGAGTTAGGTCATCAGAAGGCTACCCAGAATATACTCCCAAGGCCAAAAAGATGTAAGCTGTAGAATACTATCTGTAGTACCATCCCATGAAGCTCAGAAAAACAAGGAAAGATGACTACCTCCTGGAGTTACAATGGAGGTGAGGTAAAGCCATTCGTTTTTATTTTAACGATATATACAGACTTCCATATTGTTTAAATTGTTGCAAGAGTCTTGTATTAGTTTTTAAATAAAATAGCAATAAAAGACTTGTTGGAAAATTTAGTGTCAGTTATCAAAACAAAGTTACCAGTAAACTCTAATAAGTGTCTTAAATTTTCTCTTTGTGAATTTAATGTATCACTGATAACTGCTTTACTGAATACCCTACTCTGTGCCAGGCACTTTACATATACTATCTCTGTAATCCTCTCTAGTTCTTAATGAGGTGGATGCGATCCCTATTTTGCAGATGAGGAAATTGAGACTCAAGGTTGACTTGTTCAAAGTTACAGAGCCAAGTAAATGGTGGAGCCAGTATTCAAACCCGGGTCTGTATGACTTCAGAGCCTGTGCTCACTCCACTCTGCTATACTTCCATAAGACTTGGACAGAGAAGCTTCAAGTCTGTTAAGGACAGCAAGTATTTTTATTTGACCACGACTCCCCTTTCTCCTGTTTTTGTTAAAAATTTTTATTTGAAGAAAAGTCATTGGATAACTCACTTTTGACCAAAATAAATTTTTAACTGTAGAGCTCCAACCAAATTTGCTTGAGATTTCAGCTCAAATTTTGAGATCATTTATGAAAGTGAAGTTACAGTTATTTAGGCTTGTTCATTTAGATTGCCTTACTCTAGGGTAAGAGTAGAATAAGAGTCTATAGCTACAAACCACAAATACACATTGCTTGACTGCTTTCTCATCCAGGAATTTTCAGGAAACGGAACTAGGATTTATTAGGTTTACTTGTACAATTTTTTTTTTGAAAATCCAAATAATGATTAATGATAAGAAACAGAAAATGCCTATCCCTTTCCCTACCCCCTGCCCAAACTAAACTGATGATAAAGACTGAAATTATCATGAATAGTAAGCAGTTGCTTGCAGTTTATAGTTTATGGAATTATTTACCTGGTCATATGTAGTCTTATACTTCCTGGAATTCATTTTTGGTTTTGTGTTTTAAATGTTACAAAAGTTGTTAATGTTTTTACTTAAAAAATGAAGTATAAAACAGTTCAATTTCTGTAGCATGTTGGCAAGCAGTGTAACTTTAGAAAAAGCTGATTTATAGATCTAATTTCCAATACATTTTTATCCAGTTGTTGAATAGATATAAAACCTTATAGAAAAAAACTGTATAATATAGTAATTATTCTACCATTCTGTATTTAAATGAGTGTTAGAACTTATATGTGTAATTAAGAAAGTGAGAGAGCTCAACTGGATATTAAATACCTCCACTTTGAAGTATGTGTTATGAAATTTGATGATCATATGCTGCATAAATGTAAGGATTGGAAAATAATGTGTCCTTGTTTGCAGTCGTGATTTATTCATAGTCTTGAAGCTTGAATGCTTGCAAAGTTGGGTTAACAAGTTAAAGCTTATGTTACCTGTAATACACATGCCTAGGCACTACTATTACCAGTTACAGAAATTTGCTTCTTGACAATAATTTTGTATTAATTCTATTTCAGGGGAAGGAAAAAAGAATTTCCATATTCCATTTATTGATATCAGTGCTTGAAGGGAAAATTTAGCTCCTTTTTGTTTGTTTGTTTATTAGCTAATTTGAGAGCTCTTTATCACCTGCAATATAATAAAAAAAGTGTAGAAGGATTTTTTGAGATACTCTGTAATTTTCTGAGATAACTTGATACATATTCTATCATACATATGAACATATAAAGAATTAGTGTTTTAGCAAGGTGACTTATCACCTTGTTAATGATTAGGTGTTTTTAAATGACTATTTATAAAAAGTTGTCAGGACTTAGCTTGTTCAGTTCACAAGTTTGAGTGTACTTGATTCTGCTGGTTATTATAGCCAGGATCTGAAAATTAGTCCTTTTCTGTCTGCTAGCTATATTATTACCAGTATTTCATCATCCATGATTACAGTTTTTAAAACGATAATTGGAGTTTAACAGGGGATAAAGTAAAAATATATCCAGCCATTTTCTTTAATATTCTCTTCAATTCTTGCCATTAGTGATTGGAACTTTGGGAATAATAGAAAGAATTCATAAAAGATTATTAAAATGTTTTTCTTTTGCTAATTATGGAGAGACTTGGCCTTGCCTAGCCATAACATTTTTTGTAGTTTTTCCTATAACCCTCACTCCCCCAATTTGAGAATGTTTAATTGAAAGACTGATTCCTTGGTCCCAACCTTGCAGATTTTGACTTAGTAAATCTGGTGTGGGGATCAGAAATTTCCATTTTATGCAGTCATTTTGGGGATTTTGAGAAAGTTAGCCAAAATACACAGATCTTTTTTTGAGGATTAGTTTTCTCATATCAGGGGTGAATATTGTTTATTTGACTTTTGACAGTTTTTTAAAGGAGCCAAAGGTACATCATAAAATCATAAAATGTATCTTTTGGAAATGTGACAAACATATTAACAGAAATGTGTTAAATTAGGCATTAGTGATCTTATTCAGTTTAAGGGGAAAGGCAGAGGCTTCATAGAGTATCATTATTTCATAGCAATACACACACCAACCCCTTTCTTTTGGTAGAATGTATAGTATAAGCAATAAATGGTAACAATTATTTCTTATGGGTCTCTTCAGTATTTTCCCCTTTCAAGACATTTATGTTAAATAATTTTGTTAAGAGGTAATTGTTTTTCATCATCAGATTTTCTTCTCCCTGCATGGCATGTATCATTCAGCAGTTTTCTTAGGAAAGATTATAAGATGACTTTTACATAAATTACTACAATAGGAAAAGTCTGGCCCATCTCTGTGTGATTCATGAAAGCTTGTCTACTAACATGGGTGTATTTCCTGACCCTGTTTATGTTCCTTCCTAACTAAATTTTTCTTTTGTTTTTTATTGGTATATGTTTATGAAGGAGCATTAACTTTTTGAAAGACAATAAATAGAATATACTTAATATTTTCCCATTTCTGCTTTTTTAAAATTAGGAATCAAGTACTGGAAATGTTTGATCATGCTTATGGTAACTATATGGTAAGTAGAAAGCTTATCTTTGTATACCATTTATGAGAGCTGATTATTATGTGAGCACGGTCAACTGGGAATTTTAAAACCTGAATTAATAAATTTTATTTCCTTTAAAAAATTGTTATTAATTTTTTTAAAGGAAGTTTTAAAAAAATAGTATAAACATAGGCTAACAGAATATTCCTGCTAGTGGTTCTTAGAGAATCAATTTATTGAATAGGTAAGAAGAAATTGAATTAGATTATGAAACTTGGTACTTAAATAGTTTCCTTTGATGCTATCAACAGTGTTTATTAAATATATAGTTAAGGTGGATGTAAACATGAGTAAGATGTTATCTCTGGCTTAAGGAAAGTGATTCTGTTAATTTAAAAAAAACCATTTACAAAATTACTTTATTCACTCTGAAGAAAACAATTGCTTAAGAGAGTCAAACTGTCACCTAGTTTCTGTCCAAATTATATCCTCATAGTATGCCTTGATTTGAATATATTTTGCTTTCTAGATATGCTGATCCATATTGTTTTAAAATGTCTTAGTGCTCACTTGAGATGAAGTAGCAAGTTCAGTTTTACAAGATGAAAAAGTTCTGGAGACCTCTTGCGCAATGGTGAATATACTTAACACTGCTAAACTTACACTTAAAAATGGTATATTTTCTGTTACATGTTTTGAACCACAATTAAAAATTTAATCCCCCTATAGTACAGGGGTAGGAGGTGGGGAAGGACATCTGTAGCTGCTCCCTCGCCCTGGCCACCTCTTGCCACTCAATAAAGTTATCTTAAACTGCAAAAACATAGTGATAATAATTTTTAAAAGATAACTAGCCAGCAGAGTTCAAAACATTTTACATGTAAATTTGTGTAATTTTGAAGAGTTTAATCAAATTATTCTGAGAATTACTTATGCCTTGTTATGTCAGCAGATCTTCTTTTATGATTAAGGCCTATAAAATGTAGATGGGAAAAGTTTGGCAGAGAGCTAACTTTAATTGATTCTGCTTTAAGAATTTTTCAACCGATTCTGAGTCCATTTTTCTATTACCCCCAAATCTTTATATATTAACATTATCTTTATGAACATGTAAGTACATATGCTTTTATGCATTTTTATATTTTTTAAACATGTCTTATATTTGATAATTCTTATTCCCTTTTATACTGTACAGTTTTTAAGAGTACATGCTGAGTTCTTAAATGTTTTTAGGACATGACGGTGATGAAGTTTCGGGTATTTCTAACCATGTTGAAAACACAGTTTTGAATTCATTTCTCAAGACTCAGCCATTCCCTTAACATTTCTTTCAAAATCATTTATCCCTGGTTAATTCAGTTTGGGCAAAGCATAATTTTAACAAATCTAAGCTAGTAGTTTTGAGGTGGCCAAGTGGGTCCAGGATACACCCTCAAACCTAAGCCATGTCATAAATGCATACTTTTTGTTCCAAAGTTGAATACAGTGGTATACAGCTGGATTAATTCAATACATCTCACTCTGAATAGGGTCCTCTCTTTGTAAAGCACTGTATCTTTAACATCTTGTTCCTTATTAGGTAAACAGCTGAAAGTTATATCAGTACATTTTTTCCTACTATAGAAATGGGTTTCTGACAGAGCAGGTACCAGGGCAGCCCTCAGAGGACTTCCTGGTCCAATTCCTATGTATTGGACCCTAACTGGGTAACTTTCTATTATACCCACCTGCCTATAAGATCTAAAAGAGAGGGATTTCAATTCCAAAGACTGGAAACTCCTGGAATTAACACCCCTCTCCATTTTTCCAGTGGAGTCACACCCCTCTGCAGTGTACTGCATTATGTATTTTAAAATATTCAACTATTTTACAACATGAGGGACTCTTGCAGTGTACTTGTGCTATGCTCAATTTATGTGAGGTTTGTAACCCAAGATTTAGTCTAGAATTCACACTTCCCCTTTTCAAGTTCTCAACTAACATGAAACAGTTCTAAAATATTAAACAGAGACCAGGTGCCCTGTACTTGTTATATGAAGTCAGTTGAAAATTTTTTCTAGTTCCTGTACTCAGAAACACTATTAGCTCGCTATAGAGTAAAAGTGTATATAGGTTTTAGAGTGAGATGGGTTTGAGTTCACATGCTATCTCAGCTATTTAGCTTGGACCCTAAACAGATCATTTAATCCCCCCTGAGCAGTGTCTTCCTATGTAAAATTGGGACAAGTACAAAGGATTATTGTAGATTCTAGGATTTTTGAGAACAAGAGACCATTTTCTTTACTTTTTAATAAATTCATCTTCTATATGTCCTGTGCCTAGTACAGGCATGCCTGTACTGGTACATAAATGTTTTATGTTTTTGTTTTTTGATTTTGAAAGAACTGAATTGAATTCTTGTGAAGGTGTCATCAGACTTTTTTTTTGCGTGTGATTATTGTGATATTTCTTTGCCTTTTAAAATCAAAGAAATCATTTAGTAAATTTTATTAAAAAACAAGTTAATGGTAAATTTGGGGATCTATAACTCTGTTGACTTTGGTTTAGTCAGTTGCCTACAACGCTAAAATGTAAAATGCCTGGCCCATGGTGGGCATTTAGTAAATGTTGAAAACTTCTCATTTCTTAGTAGTTTTTAAAAATATTTCTCTCCAGTCTAGTATACAATTACAGCAATTCCTTTTAACTTTCTTGGTTCCCGGGAAAACACTGTTATTTTCCAAAGACAAGCAAAATAATATGATTAAGAGCAAGAACTCTGGAAATGGAGCAGGGCATCCTGAGGTGGCTCTGCCACCTACCAGCTGGGTTACAATGGGAAAGTTACCAAATCTCCCTGAACCTATTTCTTCATCTCTCTAAAATGTTTCACCTGCCTCACAATGTTGTTGTAAGGATTAAACAAGTTAATACAATTAAAGTGCTTACAACTTGAGCGTCCAGCAAATAGGAAGCACTGTGTAAGAGTTTACTGCTACCAACTGCTGCTGCTACCATCACTGCTACTAGTAATTAATTCTCTACCTGAGATTGAAATTGCCCTCCTAAAATTTGTCGAGGCCTTTAACTCAGAACTCATTCCCCAGATTGTGCATAGAGCTTCCTTCAAATACACTCATTCTTTCCTTGTTCTAGGCATGCAGGCTTTGAGCTTTTTTTTTTTTTTTTTTTTTAAATGATTCCCCAGGTTCTGTTAATGCTGTTTTTCAATAACAATGCCCTGCCAGCCTTAGGTAGATTACTACATCTCTACCATCTCTTGGTGTTACATCCAGGAATTTTCTGATTTTATCAATTAATAGCATAATTACCAACAATCGTAACGACTGTACTTGACAGATCTCTAGCCCCAATCAGACTGCAGTTTATCCACAATGAATTGCACAGATGGCTTTCTTTTTTCCCCAAATAGCATGAAATTAGATGTTTGTTTTCTCAGTTCTTGCATGACCTTATTTACCTTAGACCACAGCTACTTTAGGGCTTCTATTAGCATGTTTTTAGTATTTGTGCTGAGGTCTGTTTGCAGATTAATTTAGATGGCAAAATACATGTATTTAGGCCACCAAATAACCATTCTGGATCTGAGCTCTCTTATCTGATCTTTGTCTTCTAATGTTTTTCCTGTCTACTGTAGATAACTCAATTATTCACTGTTATAAGCAGAAACTACTTTGGTAGAGTGCTAAACATTATAAATAAACTCTAAAATCATTGGTAAGCACAGTTTCCTTTAACTACTAGCATCATACCAATAACCACTTTTAAGCTTGATTTTGTGAGTGCACAGTTCAGAGAAAGAGATCCGTCTATCATTTAAATAAAAGGAACTGTTTTAAAATGTAACTTTCTTATGGATTTCTAGATTTATGTAAGTTTTCTTAGAATTATTTTTTTTCTAATTTTTTAAAAACATTTCTTATTGTGGTAAAATATACATAACATAAAATTTACCATTTTAACCCTTTTTAAGTGGACAGTCCTATGGCATTAATTACATTCACATTGTGTAAATATCACCATCTATCTCTAGAACTTTTTCATATTTCCTTTTTGAAACTGTACCTAATGTTTCTTTTTGATAGTTTCTTCATCAAAAAGAGTAATTCTGTAAATAAAGTAGTTTAGAAGTGATATTAATAGTTGGGAGGAGGGAAGATATAAATGTATATGTATATGTGCATTTTTTTGCGTAGACGATTGTAGGACTACCTTTTATTAACCATTGTTCCTTGGCCTCTACTTTAGAACATCCTAAAAATCTGCCAGAATGACTTAAGAAATTCTCTAGTATCCTCTCATAGTATTTTTTTTAAATCACACTCTGATACTCCATGTAGGATTTTAATAGAACCAGGTCTTTCTATTTGTTTAGGTAGAATTTACAGAGAAAAAGATTGCCAATTTCAAATGCATGGTTCCGAGTCAGATGGTTGTATGCAGTTGTTTAACTACCACCACATTTATGATCTAGAACATTTCCATCACCCCAAAAAGCTTCCGCATGCTCCTATGCAGTCAGTTCCTTTTCTCCACCTCTGACCTCTAGCAACCATTGTGATCTGCTCTTTGTCACTAGTTTTCCCTTTTCTAGGATTTCATATCAATGGCATCTTAAAATATGTATGTAGTTTTTTGGTTCACATCCTTTCCTGTAGCATGATGTTTTTGAGTTTTGTCCATGTTGTTGGAGATATTGTAGTTCTATTTATTGCTCAGTAGTATTTGTTGATTTGATAGAACACAGTTTATTTATTCATTCACCAGTTGATAAATATTTAGCTTGTGTCTGGTCTTTGGCTATTACTAAAAGACTGCTGTGAACCTGTGAATGCAAATTTCTTTGTGGACATACATTTTCATACTTAGGAATGGGATTGCTAGGTCATATGGGAAGGTTAAGTTTAACTTTTTATAAGAAACTGCCAAACTTTTCTAAAGTGACTGTAACATTTTGCATTCCACACAAGCAATTATAAGAATTTTAGTTGCTCCACACCTTCTCCAACACTATGTATTTTCAGTCTTTTTAATTTTAGCCATTCTAGTGGGTGTGTAGTGGTATTTTGTTGTGATTTTAATTTGATTTTTTTCTGATGACTAATGATGTTGAAAATCTTTCCATGTGCTTAGTATATCTTTTTTTGGTGAAACATCTGTTCAGATCTCTTGCCATTTTAAAGCCAGGTCATTTGTCCTGTTATAACTGAGTCATAAGAGATATATATTTTCTGGATATCAGTCCTTTATCACATATATGTTTTGCAGGTATTTTCTCCCCATCTATACTTTGCCTTTTAATTTTCTTAATGTTTTTTGAAGTGCAAATATTTTCAATTGTGACCAAGTCCAATTTATCCTTTTTCTTTTATGATTCATCTCTTTTATAGCCTACCTAAAAAAATATTTGCCTAGCCTAGGGTCACAAAGATTTTCTTGTTTTCTTCTAGCTGTTTTATAATTTTAGCTTTTTCAATGAGATCTATTACGCATTTTGAGTTAATGTTTGTATATATGGTGTGAGGTAAAAGTTTCTTTATATATATATTTTTTCTGTGTGGATATCCAATTATTCCAGCACTATTTGTTGAAAAAATATCCTTGCCCCACTGAATTACTTTGACACCTTTGTTTGTAAAATCAGTTAACTGTATATGCATGGTTGTTTGTAGACTCTGTATTTTTTTCCACTGGTAAATATCTATTCGTATATCCATATCACCCTGTCTTGAATTAAGTGATATTAAGTCCTGAAATCAGGCAGTGTAAGCCTTTCAGCTTTGTTCTTTTGCAAAATTGTTTTGAATATTTTAAGTTCTTTGCATTTCCATGTAAATTTTAGAATCATGTTGTCAATTTCTAAAAAAAAAAGCCTATTGAGCTATTGATTGGGATTATGTTGAAATCTATAGATCAATTTGGAGAGATTGACTTCTTAACAGTATCAAGTCTCTCAATCCATGACCATGATGTCTCTGTCTATTTATTTAGTTCTTAATGTTAGCAGTGGTTTGCACTTTCCAGTGTACAGGTCTTGCACATCTTTTGTTAAATTTATTCATAATTATTTCATATTTTTTATGCTATTGTAAATTGTAGTTTTTCAGATTTTAATTTCCACTTGTCCACTGATGTTATACAAAAATACAACTTTTTTCTGTTAACCTTAGATCCTTGCTAAATTCATTTATTATTTCTAGTAGCTTTTTTGGTAGATTCCTTAGGATTTCCCACATAGTCAATCATGTCATCTGCAAACAAAGACTTTTCCTTCTTCCTTCCTCCAAACTATGTGCCTTTTATTTCTTCTTATAGCAATGGCTAGGACTTACAGTATTATGTTGCAAAGAAGTGGTGAGATCCTTGTCTCATTCCTAATCTTATGAAGAAAGCAGTTAGCCTTTCACTGTTAATTATGATATTGGCTGTAGATTTTTCATAGATGCTCTATATTAATTAAGTTCCTTTCTATTTCTAGTTTGCTGAGAATTTCATCATCACAGGGTATTTATTGAATTTTGTCAAATGCTTTTTCTGCATTATTGATAACCATCTTCCTAAAACAATCTGTTGGTAGCAGGACTTTATTTCATTATAACATTATTTATTATCATTTATTTATTTCATATAATATTGTTTCATAAGTTCAATTTATTTTATCATTGATCAAAACCAAATTGATTAACATATATTGAAGAATCTGGAAACTTGTTCTCATCGTATTTTGAGTAGAAACTTTTAAAGCATGCTAACACTCTACTCTGTTGTGATTAATTTAAAATCTTATGAGACAACTGCAGTTTTGTTACTTATTTCTCCTCAGCGCTGAGAAACATTCCAGAAAATATGTTACCTCAAAGGATCCTATGTTCAATGTAGAAGTATTAATAATTTAATAGTTTATAAAAATGGAATCCTAAACACCTGAAAAATGGTTTAATAAGTGAGTATAAATAGTGAACAAAAGAAAAAAGGAAAATTTGACTTGGGGTGAAAAGAGAACTGAGAAATTATGCAAGTTCAAGCAGTAGTTAGCATATGCTACCAATATATGATAGATGATTTATTAAGTATCATTTAGTTTTTATTTTAGGAAGGAATACCTTACCTGCCTCAAGGCGGGAGGTGTTTAACAATAAGGATCTGGAATAAAACATTTGAAATATATGTAACTTTATGGGAAATTAAATAGATTTGATATCTTCAATAACTCACTATTATAAATAATACTTTTGTCTTATTAGTAGAATAAAGTCTCTTCCCTTTGCCTAGTTTTTGGAATTGGTTTTACTAAAAAGTCACTTTTGGATGCCACTTTGATTTGAGTGTTTTGAAGCAGAGTTATATCAAAGTGCCAGTAAATTAAGAATCTGATGTGGAGAGTCTACTGTGTTTTGTTTTATGTTTTTGCTCTTACTTTTAGCTAGGCACCTGTTCTACTTAATTGATATAGGACTCTTATCACCTGAGTTTTATTTTGAGTGATAATTTTTAAAGGATTTTTTTCTGGCTCTGAGTCATAGCAGTATGAATTTCTTATCCTTTATCTTGGCAATACATTGTGAAGAGAAAACATTACTGTAACCTCAAATAGCCAGGATGTTTGAAGTGTAATACAGCTGTTTATGTGCCATGTATGCGTTGCTCTGAATTTATGCAAGCCAACTGTAGTTTGCTTTGTGGTTAACCCAAAGAAAAGGCTGTGGTTTTGTTTCTATCCTTAATGTTGAAACAGGGACATAAAGTATTTTTACACCTGGTTCAAAACTCCCTTATTTGATTTTTCTGGGTTGCAGTTGCTATTGATATTTTTCTCACCTGGATGAGCTTAGGGTTTGAGTTTATTTCAGAAAAAGGTGTTTGTGTATGTGTGTGGGTGTTTTTCAAAACCCTAAAAATAGTAGTATTAATTTTTATAAGCAGCGGTTTAAAAAGTAAGGAGCTCTTTACAATCAAATTAACATTTCAGTGATCTTCTACAAAGTACCTTGCAAAATATATCAGCAAGTTTTTAAAAATATTACTTATCTTGAGTTACTTCTAAGTGTTGTTTATATGTGTTAGATATAAAACTATAAAGCAATAAAAATATTGTGCATTCTGGTAAATCATGGTTCTATTGGAATTAACTGAAAAAGTAGTTAGGAACTTGACATCTAAAAGACACATGTAAAAGTAATTAGGAATTTATACTAAAAATATATATATAATATTAATATTATAAAATATTGAATTCAGAATTTAGTAGCTGCATGTGGATTCTAATTATATCAAAATATCTGTTGCCTGGAACCCTTTCCTCAGGAAATAAATCATTGTAGAGCACAGAACTTTCTAAAATACCTGAAGGATTGCAGTCTGCAGTGCTTTTTGTATTTAGTCTACTTTAATTTAAAAAATTTTTAAATTAATTAATTAATTTATTTTTGGCTGCACTGGGTCTTTGTTGCTGCGCACAGGTTTTCTCTAGTTGCAGCGAGCGGGGGCTATTCCTCGTTGCGGTGTGCGGGCTTCTCATTGTGGTGGCTTCTCTTATTGCGGAGCACGGGCTCTAGGCACATGGGCTGTAGAGCGCAGGCTCAGCAGTTGTGGCACATGGGCCTAGGTGCTCCGCAGCATGTGGGATCTTCCTGGACCAGGGCTCAAACCCGTGCCCCCCGCGTCGGCAGGCAGATTCTTAACCACTGCACCACCAGGGAAGCCCTTTAATTAAAAAAAATTATTTTTGGTCTTTCCCTTTGTGTTGACCATGTATTTAGTGTTCCTGACCTCTGTTCTGTTTTTTTGCTGGTAATGTGCTGTGAGTTTGGAATCTAGATAATCGAGTTTAGTGAGAGGCAGTAGGACAGAGTTGGACATTGGGAATCAAGAATATTTTTGCTTAATTTTAAGAATTAAGAATCATGTGGACATACAGGTTATAGGAGGAGCAGGTCATCTTCAAGGTACAAAAGATCAGACTAGTCTTAGAAACTTTGCCAGGGTGATATACTTAATGAACAAGAAGGGTGTGGAATAGTATTCTCAAATTTCTGAAGGAAAGAACGTATGTTGAAGGCATTTTATAACCATTCAGATTGTTCTTCAAGTGTAAGGCAAGAGCCAGCCTGACAGGTATTCCTGATACCAGAGAAATAACAGTACTGATGACACTATTTTAAAATAACTAAATAAAAAGAACTTACATGAGAACAAAGTTCAGGCAACCAAGAGATGAATCAAAATTAAAACTCAAGAATGGAGAAGCCTGAGAAAAATGGTGTGCGTTGACTCCATTTAAGTAGAATTCTAACACTAGCAACTGTGGGAATTATAATTCCAGACCAGAATACAAGTGTTATAAACCTTTTAAAATCTTTGTCAAACATAAAAAATTTTCTTTCTGATGAATATAAATGTACAGAGAAATTTTTTAAATAGCTGAAACTATTATTTAGTGTACCATAATTCAAAATATTAGAGACTTTGAAATTTAAAATGTTATTTCTTTGCAAAAACTTCACTAAGTTAGAACAGTGCTTGCCTTGCTTGCCTTCTTCTCATTGTATAACTCAAGATATGGACCATACATCTCTGCTATACATTGTATAGAAGGTATAGAAATTTCAATATTTGGATCAGCTTCAAAAATTTTATCCTTTGCCCTCTGTGTCATGAAATATCTCTGGGAATTCCTTTAATGGGGAGTTTTCTGCAGGCAGTATTTCCTCTGCAATGTCTTTATCCTTTTATGTCACAACCACTTTTTTCATCTACGTGGATAATTTGGCCTTCACTAAATTCCTCTGGCTGCATATCTAGGTACTGTTTGAATGGCAGCAGTATCAACATTCCATGGTCAGCTGTTTCTTCTATAACCCCTTTTATGTTCAATTTGAATTTCACTTAGAGTGTTATCACTTTTCATTTCTTTACAAACTTTCATCCTTGTTGGTTAATTTCCTCCTTTGATTATTTATTTTTATAAATTGTCAAACTGTCATGTAGGATTATCACTAGGTGACAAGGAGGCACATAACTTCTTGCTGTCTGTGAACTAAACAATAGATACACAGTGATCAGTCACTGATTCCACTTTGAAAGAAGTTGTGTGATTGATCACTGATTATTTACGTGGTGATCTGTGGATTGAAGAACTAGCATCAAAGTTCGCATTCTGTGCAATTACTTAATAATACAGTGGTACCTGAGATTTGAACTATGTTGTTGAGAGTTTAATTGTGGATCTCAATTTGTAAGTGTATAGTGAAAACATGCAAAGTGAAAACTGCCAATAATAATATAACTGATAAAAATCCTGAGTTGAATTGGGGAAAGGTATGAGGATATTAATCCTATTATTCTTGTCAAGTAGTCAATAAATATTGTCTAAAGTTGAAATATGTAAATACAGTAATTCTAGCTTCTAAATGTTTCTCATAGTCGCATTTTATTAATTTTAGAAGAATCTTTTAGGGACACTCCCCTGGTGAAGAAAATACAAACTTCAGCAGGTCTTTCTTGTTTTCCCTCCTTTTCTCTTAAGACCCTCAACCAGTAGGTGGAGATATTCTAGTCCAGTTTCATTGAAGCAACTACCCAACTTAAAGAACCTACTTCACTGGCTTATGGCCATGCATGCAGGGCCAACAGCATCAAATCTCATACCCTTTGGGCATTAACATATTTCCCACTAAGGCCTGTCTTTTTATTCCTAATGCCCATGTTGTGGTCAGTGCAGCTTCACCTTCTACACTCACCTATTCAGTTTTGGTACTTGAACATTTCTTTCCTCATTCTCAAGCTCAGCTATGTATTAAAAATAATTTTAAAAATTTATACAACATTTCACTGTGTTTGTAGTAGACAGGAGGGAGGATTCTTGCATATGCTTCATTATCACCTAGACTAGAAATACTCTGTCATGATCATTCATTTAAAAAACTCTATTCAATAATATGCCAGACTATAAAGTGCCTATTAGTTGAATCGCTCTGTTGTACACCTGAAACTAACATAATTTTGTACATCAACCTATTTCAATAAAAAAGTACCTATTAAGAAATATGTGAGACCTATATGAGGAAACTGAATTCATAAAAGAAGATCTGAATTAATATATTGATGTAGTATTCCTAGATCGGAAGATTTAATTGGTAAAGGTATCAATTCTCCTCAATTTAGGCTCTTCCAATTAAACTCTCAATGGAATTTTAAGGAAATTTTAAAGTTATCCAGAAGAGTAAACTTGAAAAAGTCATTAAGAAAATTTAGAAGAAAAGAATTGAGGGGAGTGAATTGCTTAACCAAGTAGCAAGGCATGTTGCAAAGATAGAATGATTAAGGTAATGGTTTTGGAGCAGGACGTAGGTTTGTGGAACAGAGTAGAGGCTACAGAACTGTATGTTTGTGTAGACACTTTTGAACTAATAAGCTGTATTTCAAGCAGTTAGGGAAAGGATGAATAGTTTAAAAGGTGGTATATAAGAAATTGGCTATTTGGGGGAACAAATACAGTTAACATCCCTATTTCACATCATAAACAAAATTAGATTCCAGGTGGAGTAAATATCTAGACATAAAAAAATAAAATTATAAGAGTACTGTTTTCAGAGACTCAAGTTAGCCTTTTTAACCATGCCTGAAATTTAGAAACTATGAAGAGACTAATAGATATAACTACATATTTAAAGCTTAAAGTAAAAAGTACCATAAACAAAGTTAAAAGCCAAATGAAAGACAGGAGAAAAATGTTTAATGTGTATAACAGTGTATAAGAAGTCTCTTGGCTAATAAGACAACCAATAGAAAATGAACAAAGGGTATAAACAGACATTTAGAAAAAGAAATAGCAATGGCTAATACGAAAAGATATTTATCCTCATTAATAGTGAAACTTGAGATACCGTTTTTTATCCACGCTATTGGCAAAATGTAAACTATTGATCATCTCCTATGTTAGAGTATTGTAGGAGTGTAAATCGGTGTCTTCAGTTTGATAGTAGCTATCAAAAATTAGATATCCATACCTTCGACCCATTGGGTCTGGCTTTAGGGATTTAATCCATAGAAATATAAGCATATGTACAAAAGACATGGGCATATAGCTGTTTGTTGAAGCATTTTTTTATACAGTGAAAAATTGAGTTCAACCTGCATGTTCATCAGTAGAGGAATAAATAAATAAATTTTAGCATATTCATTCTTTGAAATAGAATATGAGGAGCAAGTACTATGAAGTAAGTGTATAGGCTCGAGTCAGGTTGCCAGGTTCGAATTCTGGATCCATCATTTACTAGTTGCGTGACATAGGCTTACTTAACTTTTCTGGGCCTCAGTTTTCTCATCTATAAAATGGAAATAATTGAATCTGTTTCAGAGTGTTGAGTGATAAATAAAGTATATAGAACAGTGCTTAGAACATAAGTACTCAATAATACTAACTAATATTAAATTATCACTTTGCAGTTATTAAAAAGAATAAAATACATCTGTACAATTCCAGCATGGAAAACCCCATAGTGATTTAAGTAAACAAATTTTAGGACGGTGTATGCATATGGCATGAGTACCTATTTGTAAATGAAATTTTTAAATGATATATGTGCATGTATTTCAGTGTGTGTGGATAAATCTGGAAGGATAAATGCCAGTTGTAACAGTAATTATCTCGGGGAGTGAGATTGGGTGGAGGGGAAACAGATTTTCAGATTTTCAAAGAAATATTTTCCTGTATTTTTTTTCCAATCATGTATTATATTTATAGCTAAAAAGTTTTTTTTTTCTTTTAAGGTTCTATACACTGTAAGGATAGTAGAATTTTTGATTAACTTTTATTTTACTTAAAAAAAAAAAAAAAAAAACTGTGAAAAGTTGTGTTCTCTAAATGATGGGTGCTTTCTCTTGTTTTCCTTAGTGACTAACTGAGATTTTCCTTGCAGGAACATGCGTACCCAGCTGATGAACTCATGCCTTTGACCTGCAGAGGTCGAGTTAGAGGCCAAGAGCCAAGTCGGGGTGATGTTGATGATGCCTTGGGAAAGTGAGTATTAACAAAGGGTATGGCATGCCATCTCAGAGTTCCCAAGTCT
The DNA here is from genome assembly GCF_026419965.1 of Kogia breviceps. Lineage (NCBI taxonomy): Eukaryota > Metazoa > Chordata > Mammalia > Artiodactyla > Physeteridae > Kogia > Kogia breviceps. The sequence continues at coordinate 26,818,260 of NC_081310.1, read as the reverse complement.
TAAGACATCTCAGAGGCAGTGTACAGTTGTGTATCTGGGGATTGGTTAAATTTCAAAGACTGCTTTAAGTATTACATTAAGTTCCTTTATTCCTTTCTGTTATCTTTTGTAAAATATTAATCACTTTACCTCTTAGATCAATGAAAAGTTGAGTAGTTTGTTAAGATGGGTGTAACTTTTAGAATGTATATAAAGTCATTGATGTATTATAAGATGTTGATGCTTTAGTATTTTTATTTGCTTTTAAAAGAGCTCATGAATATTTCTGTTCATTTTGAAAGATATGTAGTTATGCTGAACATAAATGTGATGTTAAGGCTCTTCAGGTTCTTTCAGTGTTTTACAAGTTACACGGTACTGTAGATGCATGGAAGTACTAGTTAATGGAAGCTTCCAGTCAGTAGGATGTAGATATGTCTGCTTATACATTCATGGATAAGATATTCAGAATTCTAACGTTGTTTATCTCACTGTACTTGTTTCTTAGATTTTCCCTGACACTGATTGATTCTTTGGACACTCTTGTGGTAGGTTTGATTCTTCTTGAATTATTTTATAAATTTCTTAATATGTGCACTCGGGTATTACGAATAGAATTGTTACACAGTAAGTCTGAAATAGAAGCCTTCAGAATTTAAGATGATTTGAGCTTTGCTTCTGAGTAAATCTTTCACGCTCTTGAATTGATAATGTCATGTGAATGTCAAGTGGAATTCTGTAGAATCATGAAGATACCTCAAATAATTTATAGGTATGTCAGCTTATGTGATGGCCCCTTTTGGACAAGGAGGTTGATGATATTGGAAGAGAGTAATTCTAGAAAATTCCCTTGATATTCTTGTTCCAGGAAGACATGCCACAATCATACTAAAATTGTTAAATTAGAATTTTTCTGTATGATGTTCATGAAACATTTAATTTTTTCTCAGAAGTGATTTTTAGCACCAAGTGATCACTACTGGGCACTCCTTTTAAACCTCATGGGATACAGAGTCATTTAAATTAATTCTAGTTGGGGACAGTTCGTGATGGCAGAGGGCAATGATTGAGTGCCAGATGTCATGATTTCTAAAGGTAGTATCTTTCTAGTTCTTTACTCTCAGGTCATTTATGGTATAAAAATTAGGCTTGTTTCAGGATTTTCCTTAAGGCATAGTTCTCAACTTTGAGTTAATGTCTGAAGTATTGATTAATATTTTTTTAAAAAGACGAAAAATCTTTGTGGTGGCAGAGATTTTTCAGAACCTGGCTTTTCTTCCCAGTATTGATTCTACATTCTTCTTTCACTGGGTGATTCTTTTTTCTTTTTCTTTTCTTTTTTAACCAGAGACTATCAACTATATCAGCGCCTTGGGAATATTACTTGTGAAGTTTTAAAAAATATACTTCTCTCCCAAGTTATTCTGATTTAATTTTCCTGGAGTGGGACTGGGCATTATTATTTATTCCTCTAAAACTTCTTCTTGTTTATAAAATTCAGCCATGGTTGAGAAGACCTTTTATGTTGAGAAGACTATGGTTGTTTAGACCTTTTTAGCTGTATCAGGGTTTTGAAAGTTGTGACTTCATTTTTCAGAGATTAAAGGAATGTGTGAACCATGTTATAATGACTATGAGAATGAGAGAGAATATTGTGTACCTTATTTTTGGTTTAGTGGTCCTTATTTTTGGTATAGTGTTCTGCTGTAATAGAAGAGAAAAAGATAAACAGGTATCCCAGGAGTCACAAATTACCACCCTGGGAGAAACTAAGTGGTGTTATTTATTTATAAGTATAGCTGAATGATGCATATCAGGTCTATCTTGATATGGTAGGGTGAGTAAGGAGCAGTAGCTGTGTATTAGGAAAGACCATAGGTGGACTTAAGTTTGTTTCTCATTCTGTCATCTTGGCTTTATCCTTATAGACAGTAGGTCCTCCATCCTCTCTCTGTAAGCTCTTATTGATTTTTATGAACATGGACCTCAGATATTCTCTGTGTTTTTAAAATTTTTCTCAGAAATGAAGGAGAAAATGTGGTTCTAGGCTGCATAACTTTCCTAGATTTAGAAATCTGTTGGTCTCTAATTGAGCAGCCATTATCATAAAGGTTCTATTCTGCTTTGAAGTTATACCACTTTGACATTGGTTCTCAAAATATGATTCCAGCACCACCAGCATCAGCATCACTTGGCAGCTAGTTAGAAATGCAAATTGTAGGGCCTCATCCCAGACATTATTGAATCAGAGAGTCTGGGAGTAAGGCCCAGCAGTCTGTTTTTTTAACAAGCTTCCAGATGATTCTAGTGTATGCTAAACTTTGAGAACCACTGTGTAATAATGCAGTGCTTTTTAAACTTCAGTGTACTACAAGTCATCTGGGGATCTTGCTAAAATAAAATGCAGGTTGTGATCCAGTAGACTGAAGATGGGGCCCAAGGGCATGTGTTTCTAGTAAGTTGCCACTTGGTGGTGCTGTTGCTGCTGGTCCGTGGACCACACTTTCGGTAATGTTTGGTGTAGCTTGAGTTCTAACTCCTCGTAGCCGGGAGTACCAAGAAGTGATCACCTAATATTGATATGTGACCTTGGCCAAATTATTTAACATCTCTGGGCCCCTGTTTTCACTTCAGAAGGACCTAGATTAGATATCTAAGATATCTATCAATAGATATCCATTTAAACAGAAGAATTAGAAGAAATTAAAGTAGTTTGGAAGTTTTTTCCTGTGTTTAGAAGGAAAGTTATCTTGTACATTTTATCAATACAGCTATTAATAATTCTAATTTACTTTGTGATCATTTTTTTGATTTGTGGTTTGTTTATTTGAAAATCTTAGAGGACATATCACTTGGGACAGGATGCAGCCTTATTGTCTTTATTTTGGTCATACCATAATATGTTAAGTAGAACTTCTGTTGTCATAGTTTGATCTTTCAATTTAAACTCTTGTTCATAATTCTAGCCATCTAGTTTCTATTGATTGTAATGAAGTCAAGCACTAAAACTTTAAATTTACCATTAAATTCAACATTGCCATGAAATCTACAGAAAGAAAGATATTGAACAAATTAAGATAATGGGGGAAGGGAAGAGACCTGAATTTGTTCTTTGTTATCAGCTAGGTGCTTAAGAAACTCACCGACTAATGGAGCTGTTAGAATGAATTTTTAGCTAATTATGGACAAAGAACTCTCTTCCCATTTTTATTCTCCTTTGAAACAAATAGCATTAGTACTATTCTTGGGAACAATTCTTGGGAGATAGACTTTGGAAGAATAAAATGAACAAAATGATATTAAGAAGGGGTGTGTGTGTGAGGAGTGAGTAGAACAGTTGTGTTTCCTTCCAGACGTGATAGAGGGCTGTGCGCATCTGCATTTGTGGCTGCAGAATTTACATGGACTTTGAGATTAAGAAGGGAAAGCACTCAATTTAAAATCAGGTTTTGTATTATATTTTACTCAAGGCTTACCCTAAATTTTACTTTTACTTGAATTTTAGTCAGACACTCTTATGGAATGTTTTATACCTAAATTAGAATTTTTAGTGAAGTGTCAAGTGAGAAAGCACTATAAAATATTATCAAACAAAAAGATTAAACAGTCAAGTAAAGGGAAACCACTTTTAATGGACCTGCGATCTAAGTAACATCTACTTGTGCAGCCTTAATTTGGACTGAAAAATTAAAGCAACCTGTGTAATGACAGTGACCCCCTTCATGGAGTTCATTGCAAGCATCCACAGAGTTCTTAACTTAGGATTCTAGACCCTAATGGTAATAATAGTAATGATATCAAGCAGTTAACTAAGTCATGCGCTCCACTAAAAGTACTTTACATGCATTACCTCATTTAGGAAAACAAACCTATGAGAGTAGGTATTTCCTCTTTTTGTATATGAAGGAACAGGCTCAGAGATAGAAGTAAGAACCAGAATTCAAATCAGTGCTTGGTCTTGACCCCAACATTGCACTGCCTCCTTAGTTAGGGGCTGCGGCATCCATGGGGTGAAGATGGCAAGTGGTGTATGATTTAGGATCAGTTAAAGGATGTGCTTTCTTCTGAGACTAAGCAACTTTTTAAATGATGTTTGGTGAGTAGGGTGGTTTTTGTTTTGTTTTGACTTGGAAGCCAAATCCCAGTAGAGCTCACCTCTTGTAGCTCTAAGTCATGAGTCATACACACCAGCTAACAGTTCGGATGATGATTGTTTTAAAGTCCTAGTGATATTTCAGTGTGTCTAAAAAAAGAAATGTGTCTAAATAAGGATTCTTTGCAATATAAATAAGCATTTAATTTTTTTCAGTTTTAGATAGTATCACATTTTTATAATAGGCTTAAGGGAAAAGTTTTTTTGTATGTGTTACTTTTTAGAGTCTTAAGGTATTAACTTGCTATTAGCAGCTCATTTTGAGGGTATTTCTCTATGTCTTGGTCGAAAAGGACTTTGTTTTCAATAATTTTCTTCTCCTAGGTATTAAATAAAACTAAAGAATTTGAAGATGCGGTGAGAAAAGTTTTAAGAGATGTTAATTTAGATAATGATGTAGTTGTATCAGTCTTTGAAACAAACATCAGAGTTCTTGGGTAAGTATGTGAGACACTAAAGCTCTAATTTTAATAACAGAAAAGCCAAGGGTACATTCTTTATTTCTTGATGGTAACAAAGCAAGAAATTTCTTACGTTTAAAAGATAAAAGTTGGGGTATTATAAAACACAGAGCCTGTGGGATGTGAGGCACAGAGAGCAACAGGCTTTAAGAATGGTTGTAGACTCAAATCAAAGGCAATCTTTGTTTGTTGTTAAAAAAGGACTGACTGTAGGTCGAATATTTGAGTATTAGCTACGTCGTAGGTTTTTCGCCAGATTATCTAGTTTACTAACCTTAACCAGCACCTCTTCAAGCCAAATGAAACTGAATTTATAGGATTACCTTTGAACTAAACAGTTTGAAATATTCTTGGAACACAGGAATTACAGGATTTATTAATTCATGTTTCAACATGTAGTTTTATATTCAGTGGTTACTTTTGTGTTATTGTAACTCATTTCCTTTTTCAGACAAAGTGAATCTATTCTTCAGTTAAATTTAAGAAATAGTTTTGTAGTATTTCACAGAGTGTATTAGTCTATTACATTTAATACAGAGTGGGGAGTTGGTTTTTTTTTTTTGATGTTATGCTAAGAGTCAGAGATTTCATGATGCTATAATTAAATTTAAAATTTCTTAAAATCAAATCTGTTAAATTTGTTAAGATAAATGATTTCTAGGATGTTTTTTATTTTAAGAAAATTTAAGGTATTTAAGAATGCCAAACACTTTACAACAGATAAAACATATGATTTTTTTTTTTTTTTTTTTTTTTTTTAATACTGGCTATGTAATACGGTTTGCCAAAAAATGAGTAGCCAGAGTTAGGGAAAATGTTAAGTTCTTCTGTGATCTTTCCTTATGTACTCTAAATTGTTGATAATAAGATACCCACATCTTTTTAGGTGATGATGTTTAAGCATCTGTACAATGTGGCTAATGTTTCACCTCTGTGATTTTAGGGGTCTTTTGGGTGGACACTCATTGGCCATCATGCTGAAAGAAAAAGGCGAGTACATGCAGTGGTACAATGATGAACTTCTCCAAATGGCAAAGCAATTGGGTTACAAACTGTTACCAGCTTTCAATACTACCAGTGGCCTTCCTTATCCAAGAGTAAGTAATTCTGAAAAATATGGCAGTCTTTGTATACTCCTTCGCTATTATAAAAAAAAATCAATTCTTGTGATCCAGCCATTGTTCCTCACCTGCTTGAGGCTGGAAAAAAAAAATGCTTCAAGCTATATAAGAAATTTATATTGACATTTCAGTTAATTTGCATTTGAATGGTGTGAGAATTTAGATTAGTTAAAGCCTTTTATGTGTCATTGCATAACACAATAGATTATGCTGCAGAAGGAAGAAACAGATGCCAGACTAGAATTTGGGCACAGAATTATTTGTGCAGAAGAAGATATGATGGAAGCAGTAAGAGTAGGTGTTAACTCTCCAGAGGAGAGGGTATAAAGAGAATATAGAACAGAGAGGAATGAGGAGGAAGTAGAGCAGTGAAAAGGAGATTGTTCGGAGACTGAGGAGGAGAACCACAAAGTAGTATAAGGTATTATAAATTCCTAAAAAGAGAGTTTCAGAAGGAGATGTTCCAGCAAACCTTAGGAGAATTAGGTGCAAACAGAGCCTTGAAGGATAGAATGTGGCAGAATAAAGGGGCAAGAAGGATTCAAAGTAGGTGAAAGTATAGGACGTTCATTCTGAGATTTCCTCTATGTTGGTAGTTCAAGAGAGTTGGCAGCGGAGTCAGTTGAGGGAGTTTTGTTGTTTTCTCCCCAAGAAAATTTTATATTTAAGGCAGAGGGAAAGAAGCCATTGAGATGGAAAGAACTCTCTCCTGATATATTTCATTCTTTATTAACACTATTACTCTTTCCCTCTTATCCAGGCCAGATACCTCAGCCATTACCAAGCTCCATTAATTTTTTTCTCTTCTTACTGCTGCTATGCTTGTTGAAACTAATATAATTTTATTCCTAAGCTATTATAAATACCTATTTTACTCTTTTCTCTCTGGTTTTTGCTTCAGAGACTTAAAAAATTAATCTTACTAAAACATAACTTTTATCAAATTACCCTCAGAATTTTACTGACTCTGCCTGTTGCACTGAATGTCCTTTAACTTTCAGGTTTCTTTATGGTTTGGCAATAGACTTTCTTTCTGAAGTTCTTTCATACCCCATACTCTAATGAAGTGAATGTCCCATTTCAGCCAAAATAATCTATTTGTGTTCCCCAAAACACCTAGGGATTTTTTGTTTTTGTTTTTGTTTTCATTTCCATGCCTTTTGGCTTGCTGGAGTAATTTCTCTACCAATATAAATAAGACTCATTTCCTCCATCAAGAAATCTCTTGACTGGAGATCCAGCATGATATAGCGTGCTTTTCAAACGGGGAGGTCACAGCTCTTTCGTTTACCCATTGATTTAGTGGATCGTGACCAACACCTTTTTTTTTTTTTTTTAAGAAACAGACTAGTATTAACTTTCTTATTTAAATTTCTAGTTTGTGATATTTTTAAATGGCTCTTTGAATATCCCATATACATCTTTTTAACTTATTTCTCCCTTAGGATAAATTACTAGAAGAGAAAATAATAAGTCATAAAACGGGGAGAGCTTTTTAAGGCTTTGTGTACTTACCAGTTGCTCTCCAGAAGGTTCTACTTTTATACTTCCTGTGTTGTGTAAAAGTGCATGTGTCGTACTGCTGCCCACACTGTATATTATCATTCTTTTGCCAATTTAAGGAGGAAAAAAAATGGAAACGTTCTAATTTGAAATTTCTTTGCTTGTGTGGTTAAAATTTGAAATTTCTTTGCTTATTAGTGTGGTTTAAACTTGTTTGTTAATCTTCTTGTTTTCTTAGCATATTAAAATTGAAAGCAAAGTTATTTTAAACCATCTAGATGTTTATTTAATTAAATTTACTTTTAGTAAATATTTTTAGTTTTTGTTATAAATGGAGGCTCTGAATTTTGAAGAATCTGGCATGTCTTCACTTTTGCCGTAACATGAGAAGCAGACAAATTGAAACAGAAGCTACTAAGAGCATTATAGTAAAACAAAGAAAATTGTATTATTTTCTTATCCTCTGAAGTATCAAGAAAATTTTAAAGAGTATTTTTTTAGAAGAGGACTACAGGTAGAAAATAACTGCCTTCCCATCCTCTGTTAAACACACTTAGTAAATACTTCTTTTGCTAATGAAAATTTGTACAATCAACCTCTCTTGGATATGAATACATAATTGATAGCATTTGCATTAATGGGTTTAACTCAGAAGAGTTTGCTGGAAAGAAATGCTATTGTAATAGTCAATGGTCATTTTTTAAACTCACATAAAACCTTAGCGCTAGTTTCTGGTAAGGTTGGTTCTGGTTAATCCAGGTTTATATTGTGGTATTATTTGGCCAGCTGAAAAATATTTCTTTGTGTTATTTGTTAGTCTATCAGCAAGGTAATATACTCTATATTTCAAAATTATTTAAACCTGTAAATAAAATTTTAATCTTTTAAATATATACTATAACTTAATTAGTTTTTTCTCTGGGAAAGACTATTTAATATAGTACTGCTTTTTCACAAATTCTCAATTAAACCTAATTTCTTTTAGGACTGGTATGGGTTCCTATTCTGGTACTAACTAGTTCAAACTGTCCAGAGAACAGGATTGTTATAGAAGGTATTTCCTCTGTGTAATTATTATAATGATATTGAATTTTGATATCATTGAGGAAGGAGCAAAGTGAAAACTTATTTATCCCATGAATATTATGTGCTTAGAATGTACTTCCCTAGATGTAAGTTGGAAAGTCACAGTGACCATCAGATAAAATTTCAGTGTTTAGTTATTTTATCAATTAGTTTCATGACTTGATTAAAAGTCTTGATTGAAAAATAGTTTCTTATCCAGAAGTCATTATCTCTTGATAATTGCTAATGATAATCTTCTGATTTTATTTAGATTAATTTAAAGTTTGGTATCAGAAAACCAGAAGCTCGGACAGGAACTGAAACAGATACCTGTACAGCTTGTGCAGGTACCTTGATCCTTGAGTTTGCTGCTTTAAGTCGATTCACAGGAGCAACGATATTTGAGGTTTGCTTTTCATAGTCTTTGATTTCCTGGGTATTGGGCAGAACTAACTTTATAGCTTTTCTTCATTGATCAAGTATTAAGATAATGAACTGGATAATTTCTGTTATTTTAGTGAACTTTTTGTCTAAATTCCAGCACATAGTTTTTAATTGTGAAAAACATAGAAGTTATATTAAGTACAACTTTGCATTTTGTTCATGAACTATAAAGTAAATTTTTAGATTTATTCTTACAAAATGTTTTAGCCATATTACTTATATGAAATTTGATATCACAAATGTCTTACATGAAATACTATCTCTGTGTTTTATTGTTAGACTTCTAGATGGTCTATTTCATTTCTGAAAACTTCACTTATCTTCTAAAACATAGTGAAATTTCTGCGCTTAAATCTCATTGAGTTTGTTTTTTGCGCTTAAGTCTCATCTGTAAGTTTGTTTATTCCAAGGGGAAATATTATTCGTCATCAAAAGACTTAATATCCCCCGAATAGTTTGTTGTGGACTAGCTATGTCTGCACTTTTTATTTTAGCTAATTGTTTAACCATGTCATTGGAGTGCAGTAGTAACAGCCAATAGAAGAATTTTTTTAAATTCGGCAAATGGTACACATAGAACAATCAGAAATAGGGACTATATACTAGCATTAGAGACCTTGGATCTGAGTGTAAATAAAACAAGTTAAATGGTCTTTGTGTGGTTGTATGTTCAAAGTATCTTAAGGACAAGTTTATCTTGTTTGGTTTAATTTTTGTTCTATAACTTGCTGACTGATATTTTCCCTTCATTTACAAAAACGTCATTTTTGCATACTTTCTAATTTAATTTGGCCTACAGACTCTGAGATACTGATGCATTTACACGTGAGGAAAGTGAGGTTCAAAGATATTTGACTAAAGGGTGAATGAGTGGAACCAGAATTAGAATCCATGTCTTTCTGAATTCAAAGCCCAACATTTTTTCACTGGGTTATTTTATATTTTAAAACTGTGATTTTTCTTTAACTTCTTGAATGTACAGTGATTTATTATGAGAGAAGCAACCTAATGCAGTTGACAGAGACTCAAGCTAATACAGGGCTGGTAAACTACGGTTTGAGGTGAAATCCAGCCGCTGCCTGTTTTTGTAAATAAAGTTTTATTGGAACACAGCCATGCTCGTTTATTTATTTTTGTTTATGGCTGTATTTGTGCTACAGTGGCAGAGTTGAGTAATTGTGACAGTGACTGAATGGCCCATAATGCCTAAAGTATTTACTGTCTGGCCCCTGTCAGAAAAAAGTTTGTTGACTTTTTGGTCTAATATATTGCTATATAAAGAGATCTGAATTCTCTTATTAGTTGTCCTATAATTCAGTTTTTTTTGGGTTTTTTTGTGGTACGCGGGCCTCTCACTGTTGTGGCCTCTCCCGTTGCGGAGCACAGGCTCCGGACGCGCAGGCTCAGCGGCCATGGCTCATGGACCCAGCTGCTCCGCGGCATGTGGGATCTTCCCGGACAGGGACACAAACCCGTATCCCATGCATCAGCAGGCAGATTCTCAACCACTGTGCCACCAGGGAAGCCCTATAATTCAGTTTTAAACTTTTGTTAAATCTTTGATTTCACTGGGCCTCTTTTCTTAGCTATAAGATAGGAATAGGGAAATGTAATCTTTATGAAACTTTCCAGCTGTGAAATTATACCATTAAGTAAAGTTGCAATCTGCTTTGTTTAAAAAATTCAGCATAGGGCTTCCCTGGTGGCGCAGTGGTTGAGAGTCCGCCTGCCGATGCAGGGGATACGGGTTCGTGCCCCGGTCCGGGAAGATCCCACATGCCACGGAGCGGCTGGGCCCGTGAGCCATGGCCGCTGAGCCTGCGCGTCCGGAGCCTGTGCCCCGCAACGGGAGAGGCCACAACAGTGAGAGGCCCGCGTAACACACACACACAAAAAAAAAAATTCAGCATAGTCAAGAATTAAGACTATTTTACATCCTATTCTTTAATATGCAGTGACAAATTGGTTTAATGATTTCTTTTATAGAAGTATTTCTGCAATGCTGAGTAGATTCATGCTCTGAAATTAATTTTAACTTAGAAAACTCTTTTGTACATATTCTTTGCTTTTGTTTTGTAACATCTTTTCATCCAGAGCCAAGAATTTGACCAGAAATAATTTTAATTTAGTGTCTAAGGGACAAAAATAAATGAAAAAAGAAGGGAAAAATGTTATTATAAGGTTATAATTTTGGTATTGTCAAATGAATACTAATTGATTTACTTACTCTTCACTAACGAAATTGCTGGCTGTTTAAAATGTAGGATTTGGAATGTCTGTTGTTTCAAAGATGGCATACCAACTTTGAAATTCTCTTCCAGTTTTGTAAATTAGAGTATCTAAGGAGATTTTCACTTTGCACTTAAAAGATAGAAATTATTTTAATAAGTTAATTTAATTATGCCAGTTCTTTTTAATAATACATGTGTGTGAATGCAGACCTGTACTACAAGAGTAGATGAACAAGGATGGTCTCAAAGTGAGATCATTGGCACTATATAGCATTTTTAGAGTCATTCTTTTTAACTAAACTCAATTGGCTGAAAGAGCCAGTAGCTTTGACTTCTAAGGAAATTAAATGTATGTTATAAGTGATTATCTTTGGAATTTTACTTAATCTTTAAAATATAGTATGGGCCTTTGATTTTTGTTTCTTTGTTTCCTGTTTGCCAAAGATATGCAATTCTTCAAGTATGCTTTTCTTTTTTTATCATAGGAATATGCAAGAAAAGCTCTTGATTTTCTCTGGGAGAAAAGACAGCGAAGTAGTAATTTAGTGGGCGTGACTATAAATATTCATACTGGAGATTGGGTACGGAAAGGTATGTAAGTTGGGCTTTTCAAATTAAGCCTTGACATCCTCAAAATGGTTGGGAAATAAAGGATTTTTATTTGTTAAAATAGTCTTTATGACAGTATAAAGCATAGTTTCTCACAAGATTGCTAGCATTTTAACCAGTGTAGCCAAATTTTCTTCCTTGGTGCCAAATAATAGCACACTTATTCTAGATGGCTTACTGTACTATTTCATGCCTTATAGCATTATAGATGGAACAATAGAACTAATTTCTTTGAAGATTAGAGGATCAGAATACCTCAGCCATCTCATATCAAGGTGTAATTAAGTGGAAATTTGCATTTAATAATATTATCACCAACCCTTATGTTTTTTTTTCCTACCTCCAGAAATAGTATATAGCATGGTAGCTAAGAGCATAGACCCTGGATCCATATTGTTGGAATTGAAGCCATTTGATCTTGGGCAAATTATTTAACCTCTGTGTGCCTCTGTATCTGTATCTGTAAAATGAGGATAATAGTACTTACTTCATAGTTATTATGATTTTTGTTTTGTTTTGTTTTTTGTTTTTTTTAATAATCTTTATTGGAGTATAGTTGATTTACAATGTTGTGTTAGTTTCTGCTATACAGCAAAGTGAATCAGTTAGAATTATTAAATGAGTTAATGTAAAGAACTTATAACAGTGCCTGGCATATGCTACACTTACTATGAAGTAAGTGCTCACTAATGTGATGTTAGTTCCTTTGATTAATAATTTCACTTTTGGGAATCTAGCCTGAGGAAACAATATAAAGGGTAGAAAATCATTTGTTCCCAAAGATGTTTATCACATAAAATTATTTGTAGTAGTGGAAAACTTGGAAACAGTCTAAGTGATCATCAGTAAAGAATAACATCAGTGTTTGAGAATTATTTCGCATCAGTGTTGAAACAGTAAGTTTTTAAATTGAATTGGATCAGGGGACAAAGCATATAACAATGTTTTATGAACAAACAGGATGTAAGATCATATAAAAAATATTTTATCTTTATAAGACACCCCTATAAAACAGGCATAGACAAATGGAAATATACTAGACTATTCCTAATGAGATTTGATTGTCTAATTTACACATTTCTCTGTTTTCCTAAAAGCTTATGTTATATATAAAATAAAAAATAACTGCGTATATTTAAATGAATGAAAATGATATAAATATTAATTTGAATATATTAAAATAAAATTATTGCCTCTATTCACTGTTGTCTAAAATTTTTCAAAGTGTTATCTAAATGGTCCCTTCCTGAAACTGATCTGAATCCTGGCTTTAGAATTTTGCAGTTTCTTTTCTTAATTCTTATTTCACTCTCCTCATTGACCCATGCATGGCCTATTTAGTCATTTTTAATAATGTAGTAACCACCCACAGATGGACTATCCATTATAAAAGCAACTAACTTGATAACATACTACTTCTGCATATGGTCCTTGACTCTCCATACCTCTGTAATCTCATACCTCTGTCTCTAACTGAAATAACCATCATTCTGATATTGTATTGATCATTCCCTTGCTTTCCTTTTAGTACAGTTTTATTGCATCTATATGTATTCCTTAAAAATATATTTTTTGTTTTGTTTTTAACTTATAAAAGGACATCATGTCGTATGAGACCTTTTAAGACTTTTCGCTTAAAATTATACTGCTAAAATTCTTGCATGTTGTTCTTTCTTTTTGTCTGCTACATGATATTTTATTGTGTGAATAAACCATTATTTATGAGCATTTAGGTTGTTTCTATAATTTTACTCTTGTGAACCCTAGTGCGGTGAATATTTTTGTCTTTTCTGTTATACATGTATAAAAGTTTCTTTTGTCTGTATATCTAGGAGTAGAACTTTTAGGTCATAGGATAAGTTAAAGTTCAACTTTACACTTTCACCTGCAACATAAAAGAGATCCTGTGGATCAGCATCCTCTCCCAACACTTTGCATTGTCATATTCAAAGATTTTGCCAATCAGATGGGTGTACAAATGATTTCCCATAGTGGTTAGATTTGTATTTCTTTGATCACCAATGATGTTGAACACTTCTTCGTATTTATTAGCTATATATGTTTCCTTTTTTTTTTTTTTTTTTTTTTTTAATGTGGATGTTCTTATATTTTGTCCATTTTCTATTGGGTTACTTGTGCTTTTAAAAAAATCTTATTGATATTATATGATACTTATGATCTATGTGATACCTATCCTTTGAAATTTATTAAGGTTATCTTTTTGCCCTAGAACATGGTCAGCTTTCACTTGTGCTTAAGAAAAAATATATATATTTTCTAATTGTTGGTTATAAAATTCTATATATATCAGTTTGCTCAGTTATTAACGTTGTGCAGGTCCTTGCTGATTTTCTGTTTGCTTGACATATGAAGAATTAAAGAAGGTGGATAAAATTTCTGACAATGATTATGAACCTATTAGTATCTCCTTGTAGTTGTATTTTTGCTTTATATATTTATATATTGGGTGCATTCATTTAAAATTGCTGTCTTTTCTTAGTTGAACCTTTCATTATTATGTAGTGACCATCTCTAATAATACTGTGTTAAAGTCTATTTAATATGTTGGTAGTGCAGCTACATGGGCTTTATTTTGCTTAATATTTGCCTGATAAGTCATTTTCTGTCCTTTTACTTTCAATTTTTGTAGGTGCTCATGCCATAAGTGTAACTTCTGTAAAATTTATAGATTTTACAGATTTACTGACAAAAATCCATTTGTCAGTCTTTGTCTTTTAATTGGTAAATTTAGTCCATTTATGTTTATTGGTATTTTTCATATATTTGGGTTTATTTATACTACCTTATTATTTCAGTGTGTCTCACCTTTTCTGTTTCCTTTTAATCCTTTTGTTTTTAATTGAAAGCTATATTTACCTTCTAGTGAGACATGAACTTTAGCATGCTCTCCCATCCTTTTGTTTCCCTCTGTTCCAACCCTCATCCTCTGTTATGTTGATATCATATAGATATTTAGTTCTTTTTGATTGTGAATGTTTGTTTTGGTCTTAGTGCTGCCCCCCTCCCTCTTTCTTTAAAGATAATAAACTTTAACAAGGTATTTTGTCACCTGTACTTTGTATATTTCTTGCAACATCTCTTAGATTTGCCTCTCTTCTTATATAAGTATTTATCCCAAACTGTTTTCAGTAGCTTTTAGTAGCTTCTGAGGCCTTACATGTCTAACAATAATTTTATTATGCTTTCATATTTAAGAGACAGTTAGGCTGTAAATAATTTTCTGTTCAAGTTCTTTTCTTTCAAGTCTTTTAAAATATAACTCTATTGTTTTCTTACATTCTGTTAAAAAATAAAAAATCTGTTATTCTGATTTTATGCCCTTATTTGTGATCTCCTTTTTCTCTGGAAAATTAAGAATATCAACGACAAAGAGAAATTTCTGAAAATGTCACAATAATTTTATGTGTAGAATTTTCTTTATCTCTCCTTTTGGTATTCTGTGGGCCCTTTCAATTTAAAATCTGTGTTTTTAATTGCTGAAAGTTGATCTATTTTAAGAAGTTACTTTATCTCTTTCATTTTTATTTATCTTTTTTTGCAATTCCTTTTATTACATGCAGTCTTGTAGTTTGCTAATTTGTTCCTCAGCTGTATCCTAGATGCTATGTATCCCATCTATTATGGAATTTTGTTATATTTTTATTCCATAATTTCTTCTCAATTAAAAATTTATTTTCTTCTCCTTTTGTGTTGCTGATATCTTCCCTATCTCTTTAGTGTGTTTATTAGACTAATTTTAAATTCTTGGTTTGCCTGTTCTAATATTTTCTTCCTCTGATAAACCCCTACACCAGTATTTTCTTTTTCTTTTTAAAAAGTCATGCATCTTAAATGGTTTTGTCCTATAAGTTCATGTTCACTTATCACCTACTTTGTGGAGAGGTCAAATTCTAATCCCTGTCAGACCCAGTTATCTTAGGGATGAATTCTAAGAAGTTTTTAAAAATACCAGTGCCTGGATGCCTGGAGATTCTGATTTGATTGGCCTGGCGTGTGCCCTGAGTATAGGGATTTCTAAGATTGTAATTGTAATTATAATTTAGATTGTGATTCACCAGGCTTAAGAGTTTGGAGGGGAAAGGGTGGGGAAGAGAATGTCTAAAATTAGTTCCCACCTCATTTTGAGTTCAGTTCCTCACACAGTACTTCTGTGGTGCCCTGATTTCATTCCTGAGGCTACCTGGAGCATAGATCTGAGTTGTAGCAGGCATGGGAGGAGACTTTGTACCTTAAGGCAGTGGTAGGAGAGAAGCAAGAGCAAAGCTCCAGCAGTTTTTCTACTGTTTGATCCTTCCATAGCTATGCCTGGCTGCCTTCTGCTCCAGAACAAAGCCCTCCCCCTCCATCCCCCACCAAGTTCTTAAAGTTTTCTTCTTGTTATTTTCTTTCTTTGGTCCTCTATGATGATCTTGGAGGAAGAAGCCAGCAGTTGTGCTAGCTTCAGCAATTAGAACTGTCACCTCCAAACAGCAGCAGTGTTGTTTTCATATCTATTATAACTGTAAAGATTGATGGCTAACTGATTAAGGATCCAGTAATTGCATAATAATACCTGCTAGTGCTTCCTCTTTGAAGTTCCTCATTAAGAAAATAAGCTTTCTTTTTTTTTTTTTTTTTTTTTTTTTTGTGATATGCGGGCCTCTCACTGTTGTGGTCTCTCCCGTTGCGGAGCACAGGCTCCAGACACGCAGGCTCAGCGGCCATGGCTCACGGGCCCATCCGCTCCGCGGCATGTGGGACCTTCCCAGACCGGGGCACGAACCCGTGTCCCCTGCATCGGCAGGCGGATTCTCAACCACTGCGCCACCAGGGAAGCCCCCAAGAAAATAAGCTTTAAAAATATTCTTAAAACTAGTATCTCCTGCTTTTAAATAAGACTTTAAAATAAAGACTTCTGTAGCCAATTTTGCAAAGCAAGAATTTTTTTAACATACAAACTTATCAACAAAGGAACTATTATTCATATAGTAAGGTTAATATTTCTGTAAATATGTAATTTTCACTTTCAACAATTTCATGTTTAGACTCATTTTTCATTCTTAGTGTACTAGTACCTTTACTGTATTCTATGAAGAATTTTTAAGACTTGTTTAATTAAAAAATCACATTTATATGTATTTTCCACAGATAGTGGAGTTGGAGCAGGGATTGATTCATATTATGAATATCTGTTGAAAGCCTATGTCTTGCTTGGAGATGACAGCTTTCTGGAAAGATTTAATACAGTAAGTTGTTCCAATTTTGTATTATGTTTAGAGCCAATTTAATTTGCCAGATTTTGATAGAAACTCAGTCATCTAAGTGACATTCTGAAAACTTATTCTTAAATGTGTAGTAGTTTTTTGGTCAGTATTCCCTGATGATGTTGGACAGGGACAGGGTAAACACTACATACATTTCAAAAACTAGTTTACAAAGTAGTTTTATTTTCATCTATCATCAGAAGTTTTCAAGATTTTCCAGTGAGTAATAAAATATGTAGATTTGAGTTTTACCTAATCTTTTATACAAGGAAGAGAATTTATTGAAATCCAAAGCTTTCTCCTTTGGATTCTAATTCTTTTTGGAATAGTTTGGAAGTTTGGCCTAGTCCTTGACCACACCAAGTGTGCAGGGCTTTGGAGACTTGAACAAACCAGTGAGTCTTCAGTTCAAAAGCAGGTCTGTAACTCTTAAGTGTGGATCAGACTCACGGGCGTGTTTTTAGGGTAGAAGGGAGAGATTATTGAACCCTAACGGATTGCGTTTGTCTGTAATTAAAGCAAATTGAAATTAACTATAGTAAACTCATCAGCTGTGTCAGTACATTCTTTTCAAAATAATTTACCATTTCTTTGCCCATCCATGAGTTCACCCACATTATTGTGAGATAGTACAATATAGTGGTTAAAAGTATGGGAGTTCTCCTGTGTGGGTTTAAATCCTGGTTGTGCCACTGGTTTTGTGGCTTTGGGCAAGTAACTTAGATATTTTCCTCTATTCCTTATCCACAAAATGGGAATGCTAGTACTATTTATTGGGAGGATTAAATGAGCTAATGCATATGAAGTGATTAGAACAGTGCTTTAAGCTCTATCAGGTACTCAATAATAGTTAATAAATAATAGATGAGTTAGGGAAGAAACCTAGTAAAAGTCCTAATAAGTCATCACTGAATACTTTTAGAAACACTATTACATATATCATTTAATATATCATTTATTAGATTATAACAAGATTTTCTTGAGTTGCATGAGGACAAATTTTTTTTATATTGGTTTTTTATCATTCATTGACAGCTCAACCTGTTGTTGTCAAGGCTGAGAAATATCTAGAAGATAAAAGAAGGGGAAAAGAGTTTTTAAGACCATAAAAGGCAGAGGTAGTATACCGTAAGAGTGGCAACAGTGATGAGATGCATTAGTCTAGGTAGATGAGCACCAGAATGTTATGTTAGCTGCCTAGGGAGCAAACTTCCTAGACAAAGGAGAAAATGAAACTAATTCTGTGATATAGAAGCCTGTAACTGTATTTCAAGAGGATGTAAGAGCATCCTTGGGCCACAATCCTGCAGGATAGTGATGTTCAGTTCTATACCCTTCAGAAGGTCCCATTTTATCTATAGTTTTTAGTATTCTGCATCAGAGTTTAAGAACACAGAGGAGTATATATAGTATATTTTACAAAGATTTCCATCTAAAGGAATTTAACTATTTTCATAGTTAATTAACAATTACTTAGTAAATTTATTCATATGTAAATTCGGGTTTCATTTTTCTTCACATATTTAATGACATGCTGTGTTTAGAATAGTACAGCTTTTTTCATCTACTTTCGTGAACACATATTGTGATCTTTTTTAGCACTACGATGCCATAATGAGGTACATAAGCCAGCCACCTCTTCTACTTGATGTGCATATCCACAAGCCAATGCTGAATGCTCGGACTTGGATGGATGCTTTGCTTGCCTTTTTTCCAGGTTTGCAGGTAAAAAAAACCTCTTTTAATTCTCTTAATATTAAAGTAAAATGATTACAATTAAGTGCATTTGTGATCTCTAAAACTGAATTACCAAAACAGAGTCACACTTCAAAATTGTATTAATCTACATTTTTCTGTTTATATAATGATTATAGATAAAGTCAACTCATATTTTACTGGATAATTTTGTTGTTATTGTTGGTTTCTAGGTCTTAAAGGGGGATATTAGACCTGCTATTGAAACTCATGAAATGTTATATCAGGTGATTAAAAAACACAATTTTCTACCAGAGGTAAGCAAATCATCTTTGGAATTCTAATTTACATATACTATAGATTGCTAATTCAAAGGTAGAAGATGCCATCTTCAAGGTTGGTTTGTTCTTTTTCATTTTTCCTGGTTAAATAGTTTATTTAATTAATATATTTTTGGTTTACACAGTATTGTATATGTTTTTCCTTTTCCTCGTGTATTAAGAGAAGTCTAGTTTAGGATAATGCTGCTAGTTTACTAATTTAATGTTTAAAAAAAATCCCAAATTGGTATTTCTCAACCTTTTCTAATCCATGCCATTGCATAGTGTCTCATTCTAACTTTTACACTTACCCACCAGCTAGAGAGACTTTTGTACTTTTTATTTTCTAAAGCTTATTTTATGAAAACAATATACATTGAACATACTCTTGCTGATCACACATGCTCCCTGGAAATTTGGAAATGTTAGCTCTTCTTCACGCTGCTTAAGAATATTCTCCCTGGTTTTTATATGTTAGTAATAAGTATTCTTGCTAGCTTGATACCATAAGATTTTAATAGCATACCTTTTGGCTTTCCAGAAATGTACCATTAAAAATTTCCAAATTTGTGTATGGCCTTGTTCTATCCCTACTTATTGACTACCCTCTGTGAGATATCTAAGCATCTCACCAATTTAGAAGGCTTCCTAAAGTGTTTGTTTCAAGCCACAGAGGATTTGAGACTCAAAAAAGAGAGCATATGCTAAAATAGAAATAGGAGAGTGAGAGACTTAATAATTAAGAGAAAAAAGTGGAGATAACAAAAAAGAAGAGAACACAATTATGCAGACAATGAGGACCTGTGTAGTGGCATTACTGAGGTCATAGCTTTTCCTAAGCTTCCTAATAGCCAAAGTGATCATTTAAAAAAGCAATTCCATTTAATTGGTAAAAAATAACAGCCTTCACAAAAATGAATTGTGATTTTAAGCAGTGATAACTTTCATTTTATAGATGAAAATTGTTATCAATATTTTAACTATTTTTTCTTGTTTGTGATCTAATTTATATACTACTATATATTCTAGAACTACCTATTTTTTTAAATCACATTTTTATGCCTATTTGTGTGTTGTTTTGTCTAGGCATTTACCACAGATTTCAGGGTGCATTGGGCTCAACATCCTTTAAGGCCAGAATTTGCAGAAAGTACCTACTTCTTGTATAAAGTAAGCTAATTTAACTGTCTTTTTGCTATTTAGCTCCTATTCTCTGTTGGATAACTCACTATCTTATAGTAATAGTATCGGCTTTTCAGAATTCTTGTTTAATGTTATACTGGTTGGATATATCACCGTTCTTATTCACCTAGTTCATAGAGTTATTGAAAGATGCAAGAATTGACATCTAAGTTTTATGCCTTTTCAAAATACTTACGAAGCATTTCTTTAAAGAGAAATTTTATATTCTAGAGCTGCTTTCTAAAGTATGTCTCTTGCCTTCTTTTAATCAGGCAGCCTTTCTGGGCATTAGAAATTTCATCCAAAGCCTGAGATGTACAGTTGTGCAGCTTGCCAGTTGTGTATTTAAGAAATTCATAAAGCAGATCCATGGCTTACTTTCAGAACTAGGTTCTATGTAACATGGGTTCTAGTGCCTGATAAAATGCCTGGCATCCATCAATAAATATTTGATAAATAAATGGTTATATGGTACTATGTAAGCTATGTATATGATTACATATATTCTCCTTTTTAATAGGCTACAGGAGATCCTTACTACCTTGAAGTAGGGAAAACACTTATTGAAAATTTAAATAAATATGCTAGAGTGCCTTGTGGATTTGCTGCCATGAAGGATGTTCGTACTGGAAGTCATGAGGACAGGTAAAACAATTCCTAACCTCCCCTTTCCTCAGATAACTCTGAAACAACACAAAATATTATTAGTCAGACTTCAGATCAGCTTAATGCTTTTACAAAGGGTATTGGAAGATGCAAACCTTAGTTCATTGTGCTTATTTTTTAAACTCTCTTGAATAGGCTTATTTTAAATTGTTTGAAAAGTCTGTGTTTTTACCATCGTGCCTGGCATATAGTTGGTGCTCCAATGATTTTTAAATAGATAAATAAATGATTGTTAAACATCAGAACCTTGGTCTTTGGAGTATTAGGAAAGTTGGGGTTTTCTTATTTGTTAGTAGTTTTTTATGTTATGTAAAATGTTAGAAATTATCAAGATGATGACTAATGATCTGGATTATGATTCCTGTTCAGTCAAGAATTCCTCAAAAGCAATATCGTGGTTGATGTGTATATTCTTTTTCTGTTGCTGATTTGGAGAGCTGGGGAGCACCACTGGCAGTGTCTATTTCATTGGATACTGGATAGATATAGTTGACATGGAGTATTCAAGATAGGAAAAGCACCCTTTGGTTAATATGATATTCCCTAACATTCCACTTATTCTGAAATCATTTGATTCTGTTATTTTAACTGTCCAGAACATAGCAACACATTTCTAAATGAACACTGAAGTTTGTTCATTTGGTTAGCAATTGTTCACTCCACAAATATTTACTGAGGTGTCTTATGTGCCAGAGTTATACTAGGTTTTGAAGATTAAAGATAAAAAGACATGTCTTTTCTATCATTGAATCACTGGGGCAGGCAGATAAACAGGCTTTAAAGCATTGTATATGTGCTATGAGACATACTAAAGGGATGTGAAATGCAGATTGGGATATGACAGTCACTTGAGCGTCCTGTGTCCTGAAGGATCAGGACTAGAAAACTATAAAAAGCAAAGTAGTAAAAGGAGTTTCTGGGAGAGGAACCTAGGGACAGGTAAAATACAACACTCATTATCTACTCATAGAATTGACCCTCAGTCCTTCTCTCGGAGCATTTAGATAATAGTTAATTAGGCTTGGGACCTCCTTCCCTGACCACAGCTAAGAAATGGATAGGTTTCTGGAAGCAGGCACACAGAAAACAGCAAGAAATGAAAGCAGATAGCTTTTGTATTTATCTGTAAAATTTCTTGGCTGCTTCCTACATTTCAGGCACTCTTCTAATTAAGCACTTCCCGTGTTTAATTCACTTGATCCTTTACAGCCACCCTCTGAAGTATTTCTATTATGATCTTCATTCTATAGATGAAGAAACCAAGGCACAGGGAGATGGGGAGCTTGCCTGAGGTCACACAGTTAGTAAGGTTAATTCTAATCAAGGCAGATAGGCTTTTGACTATATGCTTTACAGGCAGCTTATCCAAGGAACAGTAATTAATCGCCTGCTGTGCGCCACACGCTGCACTTGCGTAAGAGGTTGAAAAGATAAATTAGAATCAGTCCCTGCCTGCCTGTAACTTACAGTCAGTGAAGAAGACAGGTATGTAAAGAAGTAATCACAGCCACGTGATTAGCGCTAGAGCAGAAGGAAATGTAGCAGGTGGAGGAATTATAGAGGAAGACATGATTTGCTCTGTTCAGAGAGTTCCGTGTTTCTAAATTCAGCGTCCTTCCTCTTCCTGCTGCTGAGTGTCCCTCCCGCGCGCTGTTTCTGCATCTCTGACGGCCGCCTGTGCCGCACTCTGGTTGCGCAGTCCAGTGTGCAGAGTGCCCCTTGAAGCATCACGTCCAGAGTTAACGATGCCCGAGGTGCACTTGGTGCAGCAGCGCTGTTGCCGTCTGGGTCCAGGAGCAAGATGGGTCATCTTCTGAGGGGCTGGTGGACTTACACCCTCTCTCCACTTGAGGATCACCACTTGGTCTGCTCACTGTTCCTTGTGGTAGTGTTGCGTCTCTTGCATGCATTTGGCCCAACAAAAGGTTGAGAACTCCTAATCCTTGTCCTACCACATTCTTGGATGTGCTTTCGCAGCTTTCTTACGTTTAACAGACAGTGAACTTCTGGCCAGTTAACCTCAGATACTTGACAATGACTTGCTGACAAATGGGTGTTCTCTACCCTGCTCTTAAGAAACTGATTTATTTTTTAAAAGTGCAAACTTAGAACTTGATACTCATCCCAGCAAAATTTCATTTTGTTGGGTTTTGTGTGTGTGTGTGTGTGTGTGCATTTCTAGACCAAAAAGAAGGCTTAAATCTCATCTCAGTCATCTAATGTATTAACTGAATTACTGTTTTCAGGGATCTGGGGTTTAGATAATTATGCCTTCAAATTTTCCATGTAATGCTCTTTGCATTTGGTTGCTTGTTCCCCTACGGAGCTACCAGTGCTGTTGTCTGGCTCACCAGTGTCTCCATTCCCCGGCCCCCCCCCACAGTTTTCAAAAAAGAAATATCTGTATTTTTCTTATAATAAATGATCAGTTAAAGAATGTAAATGGCAAAAAGAATATGAAAATCTTCCGTACAGTTCTTTCCCCATTTGCCATCCTAAGATAATCACTGTTGGCAGTTTTAGAAACAGTCTTCCAGACATTTTTCATGCCTGTGTGTTTGCATTTGTGTACATATTTATGGTTTTAAAGTACAAAATAGATTGTGATACAACACCCAAACTTGCTAGCTTTACCCAACTCATACTGCAGTGATGTTACCACGTCTCTAGTCTTTCCTAAGCATTTACAAATCACCTGTTTCGTAATCACTTGTGGAATTTGCCAAAAATCAAAATCTTGCACATCAGTTTACAGTTCTTAAGCTAGCATTTGCTTATGGTAATAACCGTCAGTCCTCCAGAAAAAGTTAAATTACCGTAAGTGTATTGCAGATTGACAGGGAAGTATTTTATCCGTTATAAAATTATTAACATCCAAAATGTTCAAAGAAGTTTTGAAACATTACAGTTATTGTTCCAAAATAAAACATCATTTATGTCTGGGAAAAATAATGATAGCTCTATTTTTGAGCTCATACGCATGCCGGGTGCTATGCTAAATAGTTGACATTATAGTATGTCATTTAGTCTTTGCACCACTGTTAGTCATGTATTGTTATTATGTCCTTTCAGAATAAACGGACGCTCACAGTCCTTATATAATATCCCCTTGGTCACATAGCTCGTCATCAGAAGTTCTTTTCTATTTCCAAAGCCCCAGCTCTTTACCGCTATGTCCAGCTGCCTCACCAGTTCCTTCTTTAGTAATGCTGTTTAAACTTGGATTCGCAAACATTTATTGAGTGCCTGCTGTGTGCCAGGAATTGTGCTTGGCCAGTTACGAAACTATGCGGCCTGTCTAGTAACTGCTAAAAGTTAGGATGCTTTGGGAGTAGCACATATAATTAAATTCCTTGTTATTGTGACTCCATCTAACGACTGTGCTCTTTTCCTACTACTTTTTATAAAAGCTTTCCTTTAAAATGTTTATTAAAACGTTATAACATTAAATCATTTGTAAAGTCACACTTGGCAGGTGTTCAAATGTTTACAAAGTGATCATCATAGTCCATATGATTTTGTGTTGTGCTTTTTTCATGTAACTTTTTGTAAATGATTACCTTTAAAGCCTTCTTGGTTATCGCTTAATTGGCTACATCAAAATTATATTACTTTATCCAGTTCAATTAATATTAATTGAAGATTCTTATATGGTCCTCAGTAGTAGAGGTCACCTGCATTACCTCCCTGCTGTTGGTTCCCTGTAGAAGAAATGGAAAACTCTCCCTCAGAAGGCCCATAGAAAAACCTTGTCTGCAGTACTGACAAGATTTAGTGTACCGTGTGGTAGGCAGCCCTTCTGGTCTTTCTCATTTCCTTGGAATATGCTTGGAGTCAAGGCTGTTACCACCAGGGGATAGATACATTCTATAGTTCTTTGGATGTCTGTACTGGTGTAGACAGGTTTATTGACCTTGATTCTGTGGCTTTCAGATAGTTGGCATTTGGATATTTTTATGTTATTAGATTTATTTGTGACCTTTTATTTTAGAATGGATTCCTTCTTCTTGGCCGAAATGTTTAAATATCTTTACCTGTTATTCGCGGATAAAGAAGACGTTATTTTTGACATAGAAGATTACATTTTTACAACAGAAGCTCATCTGTTACCTCTTTGGCTGTCTACTACAAATCAAAGAATCTCTAAGAAGAACACAGTAGGTTATGTTTTTGAACTAAATGTCTTACTCTTTTTTACTCCTATGTGTTTGTTTTGTTTTTCCAAGGAAAAAGTAATCCATGACTAGAATTCTATAAATATAGTGTGGTAGGAGAAGTACCCTTGATGTTTTATTTTGTTTTCTTTTATTACATCCTGTGTATACTTACATTTCACTTAATGTTTCCTTTGAACAAACTATAAAGTAAAATAATTATTTTTATTTACATAACATTCTTTTATATTTTTAGACTTCAGAATATACAGAACTGGATGACAGTAATTTTGATTGGACTTGTCCAAACACTCAGATTCTCTTCCCTAACGATCCATTGTATGCTCAGAGCATTCGTGAACCCTTGAAAAATGTGGTGGACAAGAGCTGTCCTAGAGGCATCATCAGAGTGTAAGATGTCTTATTTGTTAATATCAAAATTAATTCTTAGTAAATGGCAGAGAATGTAAGGAACATATAACAGCCAAGAAGACATTCATTTAGATCAAAAATATTGAGTATGTACTTATCACTGATTAAAATTAAAAATTGGTGAGTAAAGTTAGATTGCAAAGTTTATTCTGCAGTAATGTCTTTTTATTATTACGGAAATTTTCTGTGTATCTTTTGTTTAATGAACCAAGTAATAATGGCAGCGTATGATAGTTTGTAACTTCCACAGCACTTTTTTTTTTAACATCTTTATTGGAGTATAATTGCTTTACAATGGTGTGTTAGTTTCTGCTTTATAACAAAGTGAATCAGCTATACATATACATACATCCCCATATCTCCTCCCTCTTGCATCTCCCTCCCATCCTCCCTATCCCACCCCTCTAGATCCAGAGCACATTTTTACACAACAGTTTCATCAAATATTTCCACGTTTTGTATATGTAGAAAATATTTTTCCTTTTATCTGTAGTTTCTGTATAGGGAAAATAACTGTTTTGATTTGATTTTTTTGATGAGGTACTTATTCTTGGTTGTTGAATAAAACTTTTTGCCTTAATGAGTACATTTTCTTCCAAATAGTTACATTAGAAAAACCATTACTAGGAAATTTTTAAAAATTATTTTTCTTAAGTGAATGTTATCGTTCACTGATATAAGTACTGTTTTGCTTTTAAAATACTGAGAGAAACATCTGTTTTTTGAGGGAGAAATAAATAGTAATAAATCTCTTAAGCCAACCTATTGTGTACCTTCAAATAATTGTAATGCTGTTGATTAGTACTGCCTTATAGATAATATACAAGCTTTTGTAACTGTAAACTATATTTGAAAGCTATACCACTTATTAAAAACCTAAGTTATATGTAGGTAAGTAACTCTTTCTAGTTATTCCATTTTTCACTAGTTTAAAACTAGCAATTTGTTTGCCTTATGCTTTTTTTTCCCAACTCTGACTTGTGGGGTTTTTTAAGCCTTGCCTGTAATTACTTTTAGCAGAGAGGAGAGTTTCAGGAGTGGAGCTAAACCCCCTCTGAGAGCCAGAGATTTCATGGCCACTAATCCTGAGCATTTAGAAATCTTGAAGAAGATGGGGGTGAGTTTGATTCACCTCAAAGATGGGAGAGTCCAGTTGGTTCAACACGCAATCCAAGTAAGACATTGCTGTACTAATTAGCCACCATCTCTGTCCTCTTTGGTCTCAGTAGCTTTAAAAAGATAATGACATTTGGCTTTTTAAAAACCTTCAGTGTGTGGTTTAAAGTCAGAGTATCAGAATTTTAAGACTTGGAAGCATTTTGGAAAGCCATCTGATTCAACCCCTTTGTGGTATAAAGCAAGTCACAAGTAGGTTGAGTAATTTGCTTATGTTAATATGGTCAAATATAGGACTCAGATCTAAGTTTTCTGTTTCTCAGTCACTTGTCTTTCCACTATTTTATTTAGAACATAATCTTAAAAGCTCATAATTCATTTTAATATTTTTCTCTATTTTACACTATTTTAGTTTCTGTAGAGCTGAATTTAAATACTTTATTCATTATAGAAATCAAAATATGCATTTATTTATCTATGCCTAGGAAACATAACATACCTCTTTGGGAAATTTTTATTGATTTTTGCTTTAAAAGCTTTCATAACCCGAGGGCTTTAAATTATCCACCTTATTTCAACCTAGAACCATATTCAGATACCCCATAATCTTGGATTCAGCCTTCCCACCACCTTGCCTTCCCCTCACCTTGCCTTCCCCTCAGGTTTCTGTCTCATAACCTCTTCTTGCCGCATCAGCCCTCCGTCCCTAATGAGACTTCTGTCTGCTTCCTTACCTTCCACTCATCCTCACTCCCCAGCAGCGGGAACGACATCTCTGATGACATTGCTTTCACATGGGTCACCAGTGACATGATTGCCAGCCGGTAGCCCCTTAGTCCTCCTCTGATTGAACTTTTATGTAACTATTGGCTGGTGTCTTTTTAAAACCTACCCCTTTCTTGGCTTCCAGGGCATTCCAGCAACACCTTTCCAAATACTTTGTGCACTATTTTGTAGATTCCTTTGCAGCTCTTCTTGGCACGACTCGGTGTAGGCACTACCAAAGAATCTGGGTCGTATGTTTTTCTTACTGTACTCTTCTTCAATAGTGTCATCTATTTCTACAAGCTCTGCTGTCATCTTTGTACACGTGATAGATACATGTATGTAATCCTGATTTTACTTTACTGCTTAAACCCAACTTTACTTTACTTTTTAAACCCAGGTATAATCTACCTGTCGTACATCTCTGCATCTCAATCTCAATCTGTCCAAACCTGAATTAATTCTCTCTCCCTGCTCCCACTACGGTCTGTCTCTCTACCCTTTCGTTCTCCATCTCAGTCAACCCTATCGTCATTCTCTAAGTCACCAAAACTAGAAATCTCAGGATGGGCTTGCATTTCTTTCTCCCAGCTCCTTTCCGTTCTCCTCTATCCTCTACCCCTTGTCAGGTTCCATTGACTTTTCCTATAAGGTGTTAGGAATTCATCCTTTTCCTCCTGTAGTCAGGCACTATTCAGCTTTTCCTCTATTAAGATTCAATTTGAATCATTGCAAATATTTCCCAGGTACACACTGACAGAGTCAGTGCTTCCTTTGTCTATATTACTAGTCCACTTTCCCACTTGAGAAATTTTATCATAGCTAATTTTACATGTCTCTCTCCTCTAGATACAAACTTCTTAAAGTAAAAGATTATGTCCCTAGTGCCCAGTCAAGTGCTGGGATGTAATAGGTGCCTGATACTTACGTTTTGAATTCAATCTGGTTGTTGGTTCATAATTTCGAGGAAGAAGGGGAATATGGGTCAGTTATGAGGTTTATTTCTTAAAGGGGCAACCAGAGGAGCAAACAAGCAAAGTGAGCATTTAGTGGAAGTGCACTTCTCAATTTGTATCAAAAGTGGTTTCTAGGACAGTGAAAGAGACATTATTAAAAATTACAGATGTTATATTCAGAAAATATTTCCAGAAGTAATATTTTTGAGAACAAATAAGGCCATAAATATTTGGTAGAGACCAAAACTGATAGGAGAAATTTTAGAGTAGAAAACTATAGTGCAGTAGTATTTAAGCAATCAAAAAGTTGAAAGTTTCCAGAAAGAAAGGATAAAATTAATTTGTTTCTTTCCTAGGCTGCTAGTTCAATTGACGCGGAAGATGGGTTGAGGTTTATGCAGGAGATGATTGAATTGTCAAGTCAACAACAGAAAGAACAGCAGCTACCTCCACGAGCTGTACAAATTGTTTCTCACCCATTTTTTGGCCGGGTAGTATTAACTGCTGGTCCAGCTCAGTTTGGGCTAGATCTGTCTAAACATAAAGAGGTATGTACACCTATAATATGCTTGTTGAAATTGAACTCAAATATTATTTAAGTATTGTCTAATTTCTTAGTCTCTTCTAATTTAGTAGTTTTAACTTATTTAAAACACCTAAATATTTAATCTCCCAGATTAAAGTAGATTAAAATTAAAAGCATATCTTGAAAATATTGAGTCATAATTTATGTATGCAGTATGGTTATAGAATTTTACTTCAAATGTTCAGATATTGTTCTCTAAAGCAATACCTTTAACTTATCTAAAAATGGTTTTCCAACTTTTTAACTACTGAAACCTTTCTTTGAACAAAAATCTAACTCAGAGGCTTAATGTAGGGAACAGCTAAAGCAGAGGTGCTCTGGACAAGTGGCTGTGGAGACCGTCAGACACTGAGGTTCCACTGAGCAAATTTGGAAGGCCATTAAGCTAGTCTATCCTGTTAGTTTTACTGTAGGAAACAAAGTTCACAGGTTCAACTCTCTGACTAACTGGTAGCAAAGCTAGCCACTAGACCAGAACCCAAGTATTCTCATCGTCTAAAGCCAGTGGTCTTTGAACTCTGTTACCCCCAATTTAAACTTTTTCTAGTGTATATTTTAAAGCTATGTAGGTTTATAGTTGATTCATTTATTCAGTAACTCTTATTCTAGGCAGTATTTTAGATATTTGCTATATATCAAGTTTACAAAAACCAGTGAAGATTTATGCCCTCATGGAGTTTACCTTCTAAGAGAGAGAAGGATCTTAAAACATCTTTACACTCACATCTTTAAAAATCAGTTCTCTGGTGGATTTAATTTTTCTGGGAAGAAGAACTGCTTGCAGATTCATGTAGACTAAATCCATTTTTCCCCTCTTTCAAAAACTTTTCCTGTTACCAGTGATGGTTTAAAAATGGTTCCCAGCTTCTTGTAAGTGTAGGTATGGGTATGTAGTGAGTCAGCCTGAGGTTCCAACTTTACTACTTACTAACATCGTGACTTTGAGCAAGTTATGTAAACTGAATCTCTGTTTTCCCATACGTAAAATGGAAACGTCTGTATTAGTTCACTCAGAGTCATTATAAAGATCTGGTTTAGTAATTTACGTAAAAATGCTTCATAAACTGCAAAGCACAGTAGAAATATTGGTTGGGTACTATAATATGCAAAATGTTCAAAACAAAAATTTGTGCTAAATATATACTGTATATGTCATCATTAGAAAAGAAGTGAGGTCTACTTAAAGCTCTAGATATTGAATTTTAATGACTAGGTAGTGATTGGAGAAGATAAAAGATTACTTAAGTTACTTTTATTTCTGCCAGACAAGAGGATTTGTTGCAAGCAGTAAACCGTACAATGGTTGTTCCGAGCTTACTAACCCTGAGGCAGTGATGGGAAAGATCGCTTTGATACAAAGAGGACAGTGCATGTTTGCAGAAAAGGCGCGCAACATCCAGAATGCTGGAGCCATTGGCGGCATTGTTATTGGTAAGTAATCCTCCGTGTCATTGTGTTGCCTAAGACATAATTTTTAGGATTTTCCTTTCATTTTCCAAACTTTTATCAGAGTTTGTCATTATTTTTACTTCCCTAGCCAGCATAATGGATAGGTAATCCAATGACTCTCTTAAGAATGTGTATATATCTCATATCTTGTTTGAAAAATCTAGATTTGGGTTTCTGTATATTAATGCCAATAAAAGTACTTGGGGTCCAGTGTGAAGGTGCAGTAGGAGTGAGTGCTAAAAACACCCAATACCATGGATAAAAAAATGGGCCCACGAGATCCAAAGCCCCCTAGGAGCAAGAATTACACCCTGCCACCTCCAGTGGGGAGTCACTGAAAGTATCCGTTACTCCACATAGGTGCCGGCTTTGGAGTCAGACACATGGGGTTGTGGTTCCTGGCTCTGCCACAAAATCATGGTGTAACCTTGGCCCAGCTTTAGTTTCTTTATCTGTTTATTCCATAGCGTATTTTTTAGCTCCATTGAAAATGGTAACAAGTATCTTTTAGGTGGTTGTAAGGTTTGAAGATAATATATATAAAATTTCCTAAAATAACTGATATATCATGGGTATAAGCACTAGTTGCTAGCAAGTTTTTATCTCCTTGGGTCTTTTTCCACTGAAATTATAAACTTCAAATCATTTTATGCATGTATTTCAACCAGTGTGTTTGCCTTTTCATTTTCCACAAAAAAATCACTGATATTGTGACAAGCAGGGTATGACTATCAGGGAAAATTTAAATTTTTCTATGCTTTAAGTGAATATGAGTTTACATTCAGAAAGAACTGGAAAACCTGAGGTCACATCCTATTTGTGAAGTTAGTTCTTCTGTATAGATTGTCTCACAGGGGAACTCCATTTTGAATTTGTTCTTTCTATTTAGGATAGATTTCCTTTTTGAACTCAGGGTAAATAAACATTAAGAGATTTAAAATAAAACAGTAGGATTTATTTCAGTGAAAAATTATTTACTATGCCTTTTGCTTATGTCATATCAGCACACCAGTGTTGATTTAATGAAAGCATTAATTTCATTAGTTTAAGTAAGTATTAGGAGAAATTCTGCTTCATAACTTAAATCAGTGGTTGGCAAACTACAGCCTGCAAGCCAAGTTCAGCTCACTGCCTGTTTTTGTAAATGAAAGTTTTACTAGAACACAGCATGTCAGTTTGTTTCCATGTCATCTGTAGCCACTTCCAAGCTACCGTGGCAGAGTTGAGTGGTTGTAACAGTGACAAGCAGCAGAGAGATTGAGAGTCAGGTAGCCATCCTTTGTCTAGTCAGTTACTGCTAAGGGGATGGGTTCTACATGGTATTCTCCACTTAGAAGGGCCTATCCACACACGCCGTCTGAGAAGGGATGGGCAGGTTCTGCATGGAGACTGGCATGTAAGATTAGGGCTGGACATAACTGGCATCACCAGTAAAACAGTATTTAGCAGCCGTACTCCTATTATTTAACCAGCGTAAAGTAACAATAGTGTTTTCATTCAACTTACAGAGGAAAAAACAGTATAGTCATAATTATTCCTTGTGAACAGTATATTAAAAAGAACCGTCAATTTGTAGTTTGGTAAAACAATATAATGCCATTAGAAGAAATCCTAAACAACAATAAAATTTCATAGTTATATCACTGTAATTCAAGTCTTTGAATTTTTCCATTTTAGGCTTTTTCATAAGCATATGAAATTTTTGTAGTCATAATCATAGAATTTTGTGTTCTACTTTTTTAATGTAATAAAAACAGTTTGTATTTCTGTGTGTTCCCTCAGGTAGTTCGTTATAATTTACTTATAATAGTTTACAGTTGTGGACAGTTACAAAAAGCACTGCAGTAAACTTTTTCAGGCATAGATCATTTTGCTTCTTTTGAATTATTTCCTCAGGATAGATTTCTAGGAGTAGAATTAGTGGGCCCCAAAAGTATTGAGTGTTTTTATGGTTCTTGATGCAGAAAATTAATGCCGTCAACAGGTAAAAAACGGTAAAGGTTGGTAGCTAGACCTTTTTAATGGATGAACGTTTTTATGTTTGCTGTATTCATTTTCTGGCTAGATGACAATGAGGGGAGCAGCAGTGATACTGCCCCTCTGTTCCAGATGGCAGGTGATGGAAAGGACACAGATGACATCACGATCCCCATGCTGTTCTTATTCAGTAAAGAAGGAAGTATCATACTGGATGCCATCCGGGAATATGAGGAGGTAGAGGTGCTCCTTTCTGACAAAGCAAAAGATCGAGGTAAGGGTAAAAAATCATTTGTATTCAGCTTAGCATTAATTTTCCTAACTTGATAACAAAAATGAGTTACAAAAAGATTATTTATGGGTCACTGGTAAAAGAAGTAAACTTTTCAGAAGATGGTTTCAAAATATATTTTTCTTTTGGAAAAAAGGGTAGTAAAATGTTTATTTTGCTTTGTTCACTGAGTTAGAATGTTTCTAGAATTATATTTTTGTATGTAATTTATAATTTTCGCTATAATTCTGCCCAGTGATAAAAATACAAGAGATTACACTGAGTCATTTTTAATATCCACAGATGTTCACCATTTAATTTCACTGATACTACACCTTCTATTTTTTTAATAAGGAATAAAAAGAGATTGTATAGAAGGGTGTTGTATACAATATAATAGTAGTGGGGTTTTACCAGGCCACCTATAATCAAATGACCACTGTCTTGATGAAGGCAATAGAAATCTAGCAGCTTCTTTCCGTTGAGATCCAAGTTCATCACATAGGTATTTATAAGTTACAAGAGTGACACATGGCTGATGCCTGAAGAACAAGATAGCATGCCTAATTCATTATACAGTCCTCTCTAGGCCAAAATGTTTGTTAGTAACTTGAAAGCTCTTTGAAACCCAAATTGCTGTGTAAATGCAAGGTCTTAACTAGTATTCTTTCATAGTTTCACATCTAGGAATAGAGGAGAAATGAGGGAAAGGGAACCATCAGACATAGACTGAAATCCTGCTTATAACAGCAGTCTTTCTCATCCACTGGAGATACCTATAGAGAGAGCAGTAGTCCTCCCACCCCCCCCCCCCCCTTAAATGGGTAAAGTTGTATAATCTGTACAGGGTTGTTGATGTTGGGATGTTTGCTTGGTAAATAAGTAGGAAACGTATTCATTTCAATTCAGTATATCTTCCAAGTGGAACAATTAAAAAAAAAAGTTTAGCAATAATCTAGTGCTAGCCAAATTAGTGTTTTGTCTTGTCTTCTTGTATTGCTTTATTCTTTGAGATTCAGATGTCAAATATTTAAGGACTGTGGAGTGAGTAGGATGTATGTAAGGATGTATAAATAGAAACAGTAGAAAGGATTTCTGATCTTCTTAAATCCGCCTATGTGCCTGTTGTTTATTTTTTTCTGAGCCCTTTTTCCCAACTCAGATCTCTTTTCCTATATACATGCATTTAAGCACATCAAACACAGGCAAAATATTATTCCATATAACTCTTTAATGCCTTTGCTTTTTTCCCCCGTTTTGTGCTACCATTGGAATTTCAGCAGCAATATTAAAAGGTAAAATGATTCCGAGCTACATTATTAATAGTAGTAAGTATCTTTAATAAGCCTTAAATTATATATATGTATATATGTATATGTATATATACATGTATATATACACGTGTGTGTACATATATATATATATATGTAGTTTCAGTGGCTACCGTGATCATATCTGGTTTAAAGCAATTATTTTCATGTCTAGTCAGCTGTCCCATAATGATTCTTTATTGATCTATAAATCTATTTATTTATCTATAAATGAAATATCTAATAAGTGAATTCACTAGTCCATACCCATGCAAGAGTCACTCTAACAAAGATGTTGTATGGCACGTGTTATTTTTGATTACTTTTTATTTGAATGCAGTGTAAAATATTTAAAAGATCGACTTGTTTAAAAAACCTGTATATGTGTAGGAGTGTATGGGGTGAGGACTGTGAGATTGTGGTAAAGCGTGTGCTTCTTATACCAGAGAAAAGATATGAAAAAAGATCAGTTCTACTATTAAAAAAAAAAAAAAAAAGTCTGAACAGTGTAACAGTATTCCCTTAAGGACCTTGTAATAAAAGGGCTTTATTTAAATTATATATTTTTTTAAAGTTTTGATAGTCAATTTTTTGAACTATATTTCTGTTATAGAGTGATATTTTGACAAAAAGTCTTGAAAAATTGCCCTTTTGGTATAGCTTTTTAAAGAACTGTACGGCATTATTAACTATCAGCAATGAGTTACAGCATAATTGTTAATATTTAGCAGTGTAACTAAAGTCAATGATAATAGTATTATTAAATCAACTGCTTTATTCACTTAGGAAAATATTCTAAGTTAACATCTGTAGTGGTTATCATTAATTTGTCCTGTGCCATTACTCCATGCATCAGTGTTTCTCTTCTGCATCAGAATCAGCTCATGTAGTAGTTAAAAGTGTAAATTCCTGAGTCCTACTCCAGAGTATTGAATCAGACTCTCTGAGAGTGGGGAATCAGATTCTGAAATTTTAAACAAGCATCCCAGTTAATTGCACACAGCTATACTTTGAGGAACACTGAACAAGACCAAGAAGTCACCCCACGCCCCTCTTTTTTAATATCCTAGCTCTGTATCTGGCCATATTGTGCCATCAAGGGTACTACTAGGTGGGATTATATAAGTACACCAAATAATAGCAGCCTTAAATCTGAACGATAAAATGTCGTCCAGATTGGCTTTTCTAAAAATCTCATTCCACAGATACATATTTCCCTTAAAAAGTCACACAGCTTTGATTGAGGCATTCTTCCCATGTATTAAGACAGAAAATAGAAACCCCAGAACAAGCCCCCACTCCCACCTTCTAATTCTGATAAGTCCCAGCTATTAATATAGAAATATCTGCAACAGTCCTATCTGCTAGCAAAAATGTCCAGATAACTTACTACACATTCTTCTTCAGAAATAAAGCATTAGTAATTTATCAAGTGGAAATGCTGCTTCCTCAGATCAAACCAGTCACACTTCTAAAAATGAAGTTATCCATAGGAGTGTTAATAGCGTGTCTGTCATGTGTCCGTTTCCAAAATTTCAAGAATTTGTAAAGGTACTTAATAATAATTCCCACCCTGTGCCCACAAACAAAGGACACTGTGTTGTTTACCCTTAGATCCAAATTGAAACAGTTTACAATTGAGATTCATTTGACTTTTCCCAGTAGTATTTCTCAACGGGGAAAAAAAATCAGCATTTAAAAATTTCAATACATTGTCTTACTTATAGTTTATAGTGTAGAATTCCAGTGCCTTAAGAGCTATAGACAGATATTCTCAGGGCTACTCCTATATTTGTGTCTGTCTGGTAAAGAGGCAGACAGAGAAAACAGGAAATAAAAGAAAGGTCTCATGGTTTGAACTGCTCAAGATTTAAGTCTGGCAGTGTTACTTTTCCTAAGATTATCCTCCACTGAACTTGATTGCAGTGAATCTGTCCTTTGGTTGATCTGTAGAACTTAGATTGCTATTGAAAGGAATTTGATTCTGAGGAGACAAATCTAGTATGCAAACAGATGGCATCTTTGCCTGGAAAGGGGCAACGGAAACATTAGCAGAATCAATACTTACCTACCCCAGCTTCTCTTCTCCAACCACCGCGTGTTTTCTCATGCACTTTTGCATTTGCACATCTCTTCCCTCTTTCTGGAAATGCCTTGTTAATCCCGATCCCACTCCCACAACCTTTTCCTCTTTAAAAACGTTCAGTCATTCTAAATACAAAGTTTAAATGCTATCTTTTCTATGAACTTTTCTCTTATTTTCATAGATAAAATGTATGGACATCTTCTTAATATAGTTGTACAGATACTTTGACATTTATATTACACTGTACTTCTTTACCTGTGTGTCAGCTCTGTATTCCTTGCTTTCAGTCAGTGCTGGTTGTGTGGATGAATGAATGATTGTAGAACATCCAGTCTCGAAGTCTTTGCCAAGGTTCCTTTGTCCTCTCATTATTAAAACTTAGTACTTTTCTTTTTTTTTTTCCTCGGGTATCTTGAGATTTTCTTCATTCTTTTTTTTCTTTTTGCTTCCTGTGTTTCTGATACACCATTCCTGAATTTAATGATGTAGTCATTACACTCTTAGGACTATGGTACTCCATACTGTGACAGCAGGCACCTTAGAATGAAGATTTGTAGTGGTGTGGTAGATTCTTTCTTCCTTTTTGTACTTCTCCAACTGCCATTTTTATTTAGCTGATTGTTGCCACTTTGCTATATATCAGATATTCTTATATATTCGATCTGTTTGGGGACTTGATCTTCTTTTCCACTAATCTGTTTGTTTATTCCTGTGCCAATAATAAAAGTTTGCTATTTTGAGTAAATTTTAGTATCTGATAAGGCAACTCTCCTGTCACTAATACTTTTCAGAATTTCTTGACTTCTCTGTGATGTATATTCTTCCATAGGAATTTAAAAATAATTCTATCTGGTCCCAAAAGAAAAGAAAAAGAAGTATAATTGGGATTCATTTTGGAAGTGTATAATTGCACACCTTACATGTAAACAGGAAGACTTTGTTAAATATTGACTTTCCATCCAGGAACGTACACTTACCTGTAAATTGAATCATATCTTGTTTTATGTTTTCATTGAGATTTTATAGATTAAGCAATAAGATTTCTTAATAAATTTAATTCTGTGTTGTAGCTTCTACTTTTGTTGGGGTTATTTGTATTAGCGTTATTTGTATTTTATTGGGGCTATTTGTATTTGCCTACTTATTTTTACCCTACTTATCAAATTCTTTTATTATCTTGATAGTGTTTTTAAAAATTGAGTTGCTTTGAGTTTAAGTATAAAACACAATCTGAAAATACACTTGATCTTTCCTTTGCCTATATTACAGTTATTTTTTTAAATTGAAGTATAGCTGATTTACAATGTTGTGTTAATGTCCATTGTACAGCAAACTGAGTTATATATATGCATACATATGTATATATCATATTCTTTTCCAATATCGTTTATCAGAGGATATTGAATATAGTTCCCTGTGCTATACAGTAGGACCTTGTTGTTTCTTTATCCATCCTATATATATTAGTTTGCATATGTTAATCCCAAACTCTTAGTCCTTCCCTCCGCCACCTCCCCTCTCCCTTGGCAACCAGAAGTCTGTTCTCTATGTCTGAGAGTCTGTTTCTGTTTTGTAGATATGTTGACTTGTGTCATATTTTATTTTATTTTTTTAATATCTTTTTGGAGTGTAATTGCTTTACAATGGTGTGTGAGTTTCTGCTTTATAACAAAGTGAATCAGTTATACATATACACATGTTCCCATATCTCTTCCCTCTTGCATCTCCCTCCCTCCCTCCCACCCTCCCTATCCCACCCCTCTAGGTGGTCACAAAGCACTGAGCTGATCTCCCTGTGCTATGCGGCTGCTTCCCACTAGCTATCTATTCTACGTTTGGTAGTGAATATATGTCCATGCCATTCTATCACTTTGTCACAGCCTACCCTTCCCTCTCCCCACATCCTCAAGTCCATTCTCTATAGGTCTGCATCTCCATTCCCGTCTTACCCTTAGGTTCTTCATGACTTTTTTTTTTCCGAAGATTCCATATATATGTGTTA
Organism: Kogia breviceps; assembly: GCF_026419965.1. Lineage (NCBI taxonomy): Eukaryota > Metazoa > Chordata > Mammalia > Artiodactyla > Physeteridae > Kogia > Kogia breviceps. The sequence continues at coordinate 26,780,463 of NC_081310.1, read as the reverse complement.
GCATACAGTATTTGTTATTCGCTTTCTAACTTACTTTACTCTATATGACAGACTCTAGGTCCATCCACCTCACTACAAATAATTCAATTTCGTTTCTTTTTATGGCTGGGTAATATTCCATTGTATATATGTGTCACATCTTCTTTATCCATTCATCTGATGATGGACACTTAGGTTGCTTCCATCTCCTGGCTATTGTAAATACAGCTTCAATGAACATGTTGGTACATGACTCTTTTTGAATTATGGTTTTCTCAGAGTATATGCCCAGTAGTGAGGTTGCTGGGTCATATGGTAGTTCTATCTGTAGTTTTCTTAAGGAACCTCCATACTTTTCTCCATAGTGGCTGTATCAATTTACATTCCCACCAACGGTGCAAGAGGGTTCCCTTTTCTCCACACCCTCTCCAGCATTTGTTGTTTGTAGATCTTCTGATGATGCCTGTTCTGACCGGTGTTAGATAATATCTCATTGTAGTTTTGATTTGCATTTCTCTAATGATTAATGATGTGGAGCATTCTTTCATGTGTTTGTTGGCGATCTGTATATCTTCTTTGGAGAAATGTCTATTTAGGTCTTCTGCCCATTTTTGGATTGGGTTGTTTGTTTTTTTGATATTGAGCTGCATGAGCTGCTTGTAAATTTTGGAGATTAATCCTTTGTCAGTTGCTTCATTTGCAATTATCTTCTCCCATTCTGAGGGTTGTCTTTTCATCTTGTTTGTGGTTTCCTTTGCTGTGCCAAAGCTTTTAAGTTTCATTAGGTCCCATTTATTTATTTTTGTTTTTATTTCCATTTCTCTAGGAGGTGGGTCAAAAAGGATCCTGCTGTGATTTATGTCATAGAGTGTTCTGCCTGTGTTTTCCTCTAAGAGTTACCTTACACTTAGGTCTTAAATCCATTTTGAGTTTATTTTTGTGTATGCTGTTAGGGAGTGTTCTAATCTCATACTTTTACATGTACCTGTCCAGTTTTCCCAGCACCACTTATTGAAGAGGCTGTCTTTTTCCACTGTATATTCTTACCTCCTTTATCAAAGATAAGGTGACCATATGTGTGTGGGTTTATCTCTGGGCTTTCTATCCTGTTCCATTGATCTATACTTCTGCTTTTGTGCCAGTACCATACTGTCTTGATTACTGTAGCTTTGTAGTATAGACTGAAGTCAGGGAACCTGATTCCTCCAGTTCCATTTTTTGTTCTCAAGATTGCTTTGGCTATTCAGAGTCTTTTGTGTTTCTATACAAATTGTGAAATTTTTCGTTCTAGTTCTGTGAAAAATGCCAGTGGTAGTTTGATAGGGATTGCATTGAATCTGTAGATTGCTTTGGATAGTGGAGTCATTTTCACAATGTTGATTCTTCCAATCCAAGAACATGGTATATCTCTCCATTTATTTGTATCATCTTTAATTTCCTTCATCAGTGTCTTATAATTTTCTATATACAAGTCTTTTGTCTCCTTAGGTAGGTTTATTCCTAGATATTTTACCCTTTTTGTTGCAGTGGTAAATGGGAGTGTTTCCTTAATTTCACTTTCAGATTTTTCATCATTAGTGTATAGGAATGCCAGAGATTTCTGTGCATTAATTTTGTATCCTGCTACTTTACCAAATTCATAGATTAGCTCTAGTAGTTTTCTGGTAGCATCTTCAGGATTCTCTATGTATAGTATCATGTCATCTGCAAACAGTGACAGCTTTACTTCTTCTTTTCTGATTTGGATTCCTTTTATTTCTTCTTCTTCTCTGATTGCTGTGGCTAGAACTTCCAAAACTATGTTGAATAAGAGTGGTGAGAGTGGGCAACCCTGTCTTGTTCCTGATCTTAGTGGAAGCGGTTTCAGTTTTTCACCATTAAGGACGATGTTGGCTGTGGGTTTGTCGTATATGGCCTTTATTATGTTGAGGAAAGTTCCCTCTATGCCTACTTTCCGCAGGGATTTTATCATAAATGGTTGTTGAATTTTCTCAAAAGCTTTCTCTGCATCTATTGAGATGATCATATGGTTTTTATCCTTCAATTTGTTAATATGTTTGATAGAATTCTCCTTTGAAGCCATCTGGTCCTGGGCTTTTCTTTGTTGAAAGATTTTTAATCACAGTTTCAATTTCAGTGCTTGTGATTGGTCTGTTCATATTTTCTATTTCTTCCTGATTCAGTCTTGGCAGGTTGTGCATTTCTAAGAATTTGTCCATTTCTTCCAGGTTTTCCATTTTATTGGCATAGAGTTGCTTGTAGTAATCTCTGATGATCCCTTGTATTTCTGCAGTGTCAGTTGTTACTTCTTTTTCATTTCTAATTCTATTGATTTGAGTCTTCTCCCTTTTTTTCTTGATGAGTCTGGCTAATGGTTTATCAATTTTGTTTATCTTCTCAAAGAACCAGCTTTCAGTTTTATTGATCTTTGCTATCATTTCCTTCATTTCTTTTTCATTTATTTCTGATCTGATCTTTATGATTTCTTTCCTTCTGCTAACTTTGGGGTTTTTTTTGTTCTTCTTTCTCTAATTACTTTAGGTGCAAGGTTAGCTTGTTTGTTTGAGATGTTTCCTGTTTCTTAAGGTAGGATTGTATTCCTATAAACTTCTCTCTTAGAGCTGCTTTTGCTGCATCCCATAGGTTTTGGGTCATCGTGTCTCCATTGTCATTTGTTTCTAAGTATTTTTTAATTTCCTCTTTGATTTCTTCAGTGATCACTTGGTTATTAAGTAGTGTACTGTTTAGCCTCCATGTGTTTGTATTTTTTGCAGATCTTTTCCTGTAATTGATATCTAGTCTCATAGCGTTGTGGTTGGAAAAGATACTTGATACGATTTCAATTTTCTTAAATTTGCCAAGGCTAGTTTTGTGACCCAAGATATGATCTATCCTGGAGAATGTTCCGTGAGCACTTGAGAAAAATGTGTTTTTCTGTTGTTTTTGGATGGAATGTCCTGTAAATATCAATTAACTTCATCTTGTTTAATATATCATTTAAAGCTTGTGTTTTCTTATTTATTTTCATTTTGGATGATCTGTCCATTGGTGAAAGTGGGGTGTTAAAGTCCCCTACTGTGAATGTGTTACTGTCGATTTCCCCTTTTATGGCTGTTTGTATCTGCCTTATGTATTGTGGTGCTCCTATGTTGGGTGCATAAATATTTAACAATTGTTGTATCTTCTTCTGGATCAAACCCTTGATCATTATGTAGTGTCCTTTTTTGTTTCTTGTAATAGTCTTTATTTTAAAGTCTATTTAGTCTGATATGAGAATTGCTACTCCAGCTCTCTTCTGATTTCCATTTGCATGTAATATCTTTTTCCATCCCCTCACTTTCAGTCTGTATGTGTCCCTAGGTCTGAAGTGGGTCTCTTGTAGACAGCATATATATTGGTCTTCTTTTTGTATCCATTCAGCCAGTCTGTGTCTTTTGGTGGGAGCATTTAATCCATTTGCATTTAAGGTAATTATCGATATGTATGTTCCTATTCCCATTTTCTTAATTGTTTTGCGTTTGTTATTGTACGTCTTTTCCTTCTCTTGTGTTTCTTGCCTAGAAAAGTTTCTTAAGCATTTGTTGTAGAGCTGGTTTGGTGGTGCTGAACTCTCTCAGCTTTTACTTGTCTGTAAAGGTTTTAATTTCTCCATCAAATCTGAATGAGATATTTGCTGGGTAGAGTAATCTTGGTTGTAGGTTTTTCTCCTTCATCACTTTAAATATGTCCTGCCACTCCCTTTCGGCTTGCAGAGTTTCCACTGAAAGTTCAGCTGTTAACCTTATGGGGATTCCATTGTGTGTTATTTGTTATTTTTCCCTTGCTGCTTTTAATGTTTTCTTTGTATTTAATTTTTGACAGTTTGATTAATATGTGTCTTGGCGTGTTTCTCCTTGGATTTATCCTGTATGGGACTCTCTGTGCTTCCTGGACTTGATGAACTATTTCCTTTCCCATATTAGGGAAGTTTTCAACTATAATCTCTTCAAATATTTTCTCAGTCCCTTTCTTTTTCTCTTCTTCTTCTGGGACCCCTATAATTAAAATGTTGGTGCATTTAATGTTGTCCCATAGGTCTCTGAGACTGTCCCCAGTTTTTTTTTTTTTTTTTTTTTGTGGTACGCGGGCCTCTCACTGTTATGGCCTCTCCCGTTGCAGAGCACTGTTGTGGCCTCTCCCGTTGCAGAGCACAGGCTCCGGATGCGCAGGCTCAGTGGCCATGGCTCAGTGGCCCATCCGCTCTGTGGCATGTGGGATCTTCCCGGACCGGGGCACGTACCCGTGTGCCCTGCATTGGCAGGCGGACTCTCAACCACTGCGCCACCAGGGAAGCCCCATCCTCAGTTCTTTTCATTCTTTTTTCTTTATTCTGCTCTGTAGTAATTATTTCCACTATTTTATCCTCCAGGTCACTTATTCGTTCTTCTGCCTCAGTTATTCTGCTATTGATCCCATCCAGAGTATTTTTAATTTCATTTATTGTGTTGCTCATCGTTGCTTGCTTCCTCTTTAGTTCTTCTAGGTCCTTGTTAAATGTTTCTTGCATTTTGTCCATTCTATTTCCAAGATTTTGGATCATCTTTACTATCATTATTCTGAATTCTTTTTCAGGTACACTGCCTATTTCCTCTTCATCTGTTAGGTCTTATGGGTTTTTACCTTGCTCCTTCATCTGCTGTGTGTTTTTCTGTCTTTTCATTTTGCTTACTGTGTTTGGGGTCTCCTTTTTGCAGGCTGCAGGTTCGTAGTTCCCGTTGTTTTTGGTGTCTGTCCCCAGTGGCTAAGGTTGGTTCAGTGGGTTGAGTAGGTTTCCTGGTTGGGGGGACGAGTGCCTGTGTTCTGTTGGATGAGGCTGGATCTTGTCTTTCTGGTGGGCAGGTCCACGTTTGGTGGTGTGTTTTGGGATGTTGGTAGCCTTATTATGATTTTAGGCAGCCTGTCTGCTAATGGATGGGGCTGTAGTCCTGTCTTGCTATTTGTTGGGCATAGGGTATCCAGCACTGTAGGTTGCTGGTCATTGAGTGAAGCTGGGTCTTGGTGTTGAGATGGAGATCTCTGGGAGGTTTTCATCATTTGATATTATGTGGAGCTGGGAGGTTTCTTGTGGACCATTGTCCTGAAGTTGATTCTCCCACCTGAGAGACACAGCCCTGACGCCTGGCTGGAGCACCAAAAGCCTTTAATCCACAAGGCTCAGAATAAAAGGGAGAAAAAATAGAAAGGAAAGAAAGAAAGGAAGGAAGGAAGAAAGCAAGAAAGGAAGGAAGCAAGAGAAGGAAGGAAGGGAGGAAGGAAGAAAGCAAGAAAGGGAAGGAAGGAAGACAGGAAGACAGGAAGAAAGGAGGGAAGAAAGAAAAGAAAGAAAGAAGATAAAATAAAGTTATTAAAATAAAAAATAATTATTAAGAAGAAAAATTTTATTAAAAAAAAAAGTTTGGTCAGAACCCTAGGACAAATGGTGAAAGCAAAGCTATACAGACAAAATCTCACAGAGAAGCACACACATACACACTCACAAAAAGAGAAAAAGGGGAAAATAATAATATATTTTGCTCCCAAAGTCCACCTCCTCAACTTGGGATGATTCGCTGTCTATTCAGGTATTCCACAGATGCAGGGGACACTTCAAGCTGATTGTGGAGCTTTAATCCGCCGCTTCTGAGGCTGCTGGGAGAGACCGCCCCCTCTCCTCTATGTTTGCACAGCTTCCGGGGTTCAGCTTTGGATTTGGCCCCGCCTCTGTGCGTAGGTCGTCCGAAGGCGTCTGCTCTTCACTCAGACAGGATGGGGTTAAAGGAGCAGCTGACTCGGGGGCTCTGGCTCACTCATGCTGGGGGGAGGAAGGGGCACGGATGTGGCGCGAGCCCACAGCGGCAGAGGCCGGCATGATGTTGCACCAGCCCGAGGCATGCCGTGTGTTCTCCTGGGGAAGTTGTCCCTGGATCCCGGGACCCTGGCAGTGGTGGGCTGCACAGGCTCCCAGGAGGGGAGGTGTGGATAGTGACCTGTGCTCGCACACAGGCTTCCTGGTGGCAGCAGCAGTAGCCTTAGCGTCTCATGCCCGTCTCTGGGGTCCGCGCTGATAGCCACGGCTTGTGCCCGTCTCTGGAGCTCCTTTAAGCAGCGCACTTAATACCCTCTCTTCATGCACCAGGAAACAAAGAGGGAAGAAAAAGTCTCTTGCCTCTTCGGCAGGTCTAGACTTTTTCCCGGACTCCCTCCCGCTAGCCGTGGTGCACTAACCCCTTCAGGCTCTCGAGCCGCCAGTCCTCTCCCTGCGATCCGACTGAAGCCCGAGCCTCAGCTCCCAGCCCTCGCCCATCCCGGCTGGTGAGCAGACAAGCCTCTTGGGCTGCTGAGTGCTGGTCGGCACCAATCACCTGTGCGGGAATCTCTCTTCTTTGCTCTCCGCACCCCTGTTGCTGTGCTCTCCTCTGCAGCTCCGAAGTTTACCCCCTTCACCACCCGCAGTCTCCACCCGTGAAGGGGCTTCTAGTGTGTCTGTGTCATATTTTAGATTCCACATGTAAAGTGATATCATATGGTATTTCTCTTTCTCTGACTTACTCCACTTAGTATGATAATCTCTAGGTCCATCCATGTTGCTACAAATGGCATTATTTCATTCTTTTTTATGGCTGAGTAATATTCCATTTGTGTGTGTGTGTGTGTGTGTGTGTGTGTGTACACACACACACCACATCTTCTTTATCCATTCATGTGTCGATGGACATTTAGGTTGCTTCTGTGTCCTGGCTATTATAAATAGTGCTGCATTCAACATTGGGGTGCATATATCTTTTTTTTTTTTGTTAACATCTTTATTGGAGTATAATTGCATTAAAATGGTGTATTAGTTTCTGCTTTATAAGAAAGTGAATCAGCTATACATATATATATATATATATATATATCCCCATACGTCATCCCTCTTGTATCTCCCTCTCTCCTACCCTCCCTATTCCACCCCTCTAGGTGGTCACAAAGCACTGAGCTGATCTCCCTGTGCTATGCAGCCGCCTCTCACTAGCTATTGATTTTACATTTGGTAGTGTATATGTGTCCATGCCACTCTCTTACTTTGTCCCAGCTTACCCTTCCCCCTCCCCATGTCCTCAAGTCCGTTCTCTAGTAGGTCTGCGTCTTTATTCCCATCTTGCCCCTAGGTTCTTCATGACCTTTTTTTTTTGATTCCATATATATGTGTTAGCATGAGTATTTGTTTTTCTCTCGCTGACTTACTTCACTCTGTATGACAGACTCTAGATCCATCCACCTCACTACAAATAACTCAATTTCGTTTCTTTTTATGGCGGAGTAATATTCCATTGTATATATGTGCCACATCTTCTTCATCCATTCATCTGTTGATGGACACTTAGGTTGCTTCCATCTCCTGGCTATTGTAAATAGAGCTGCAGTGAACATTGTTGTACATGACTCTTTTGGAATTATGGTTTTCTCAGGGTATATGCCCAGTAGTGGGATTGCTGGGTTGTATGGTAGTTCTGTTTGTAGTTTTTAAGGAACCTCCATACTGTTCTCTGTAGTGGCTGTATCAATTTACATTCCCAGCAGCAGTGCAAGAGGGTTCCCTTTTCTCCACACCCTCTCCAGCATTTATTGTTTCTAGATTTTTTGGTGATGGCCATTCTGACTGGTGTGAGGAGATACCTCATTGTAGTTTTGATTTGCATTTCTCTAATGATTAGTGATATTGAGCATTCTTTCACGTGTTTGTTGGCAATCTGTATATCTTCTTTGGAGAAATGTTGATTTAGGTCTTTTGCCCATTTTTGGATTGGATTTTTTGGGATTTTGCTATTGAGCTGCATGGGCTGCTTATAAATTTTGAAGATTAATCCTTTGTCAGTTGCTTCAATTGCAAATATTTTCCCCCATTCTGAGGGTTGTCTTTTCATCTTGTTTATGGTTTCCTTTGCTGTTCAAAAGAATTTAAGTTTCGTTAGGTTCCATTTGTTTATTTTTGTTTTTATTTCCATTTCTCTAGGTGATGGGTCAGAAAGGATCTTTGTGTGATTTATGTCATAGAGTGTTCTGCCTATGTTTTCCTCTCAGAGTTTGATAGTGTCTGGCCTTACATTTAGGTCTTCAATCCATTTTGAGTTTATTTTTGTGTATGCTGTTAGGGAGTGTTCTAATCTCATACTTTTACATGTAGCTGTCCAGTTTTCCCAGCACCACTTATTGAAGAGGCTGTCTTTTCTCTATTTTATATTCTTGCCTCCATTATCAAAAATAAGGTGAGCATATGTGTTCTGGTTTATCTCTGGGCTTTCTATCCTGTTTCATTGATGTATATTTCTGCTTTTTTTTTTCCAGTACCATACTGTCTTGATTACTGTAGCTTTGTAGTATAGACTGAAGTTGGGGAGTCTGATTCCTCCAGTTCCATTTTTTTTCTCAAGATTGCTTTGGCTATTTGGAGTCTTTTGTGTTTCCATGCAAATTGTGAAATTTTTTGTTCTAGTTCTGTGAAAAATGCCAGTGGTAGTTTGATAGGGATTGCATTGAATCTGTAGATTGCTTTGGGTAGTGTAGTCATTTTCACAACGTTGATTCTTCCAATCCAAGAACATGGTATATCTCTCCATCTAATTGTATCATCTTTAATTTCTTTCATCAGTGTCTTATAGTTTTCTGCATACAGGTCTTTTGTCTCCTTAGGTAGGTTTATTCCTAGGTACTATATTCTTTTTGTTGCAGTGGTAAATGAGAGTGTTTCCTTAATTTCACTTTCAGATTTTTCATCATTAGTGTATAGGAATGCCAGAGATTTCTGTGCATTAATTTTGTATCCTGCTACTTTACCAAGTTCATTGATTAGCTCTAGTAGTTTTCTGGTAAAATCTTTAGGATTCTCTATGTATATTATCATGTCATCTGCAAACAGTGACAGCTTTACTTCTTCTTTAACGATTTGCATTCCTGTTATTCCTTTTTCTTCTCTGGCTGCTGTGGCAAAAACTTCCAAAAACAATGTTGAATAATAGTGCTGAGAGTGAGCAACCTTGTCTTGTTCCTGATCTTAGTGGAAATGGTTTCAGTTTTTCACCATTAAGGATGATGTTTTCTGTGGGTTTGTCATATATGGCCTTTATTATGTTGAGGTAAGTCCCCTCTATGCCTAGTTTCTGGAGTGTCTTTATCATAAATGGGTGTTGAATTTTGTTGAAAGCTTTTTATGCCTCTTTTGAGATGATCATTTGGTTTTTATACTTCAGTTTGTTAATCTGGTGTATCACCTTGATTGATTTGCATATATTGAAGAATCCTTGCATTCCTGGGGTACCCCACTTAATCATGGTGTATGATCCTTTTAATGTGCTGATGGATTCTGTTTGCTAGTATTTTGTTCAGGATTTTTGCACCTGTGTTCATCAGTGATATTGGCCTGTAGTTTTCTTTCTTTGTGACATCTTTGTCTGGTTTTGGTATCAGGGTGGTGGTGGCCTTGTAGAATGAGTTTGGAGTGTTCCTCCTTCTGGTATATTTTGGAAGAGTTTGAGAAGGAGAGGTGTTAGCTCTTCTCTAAATGTTTGATAGAATTCACCCGTGAAGCCATCTGGTCCTGGGCTTTTGTTTGTTGGAAGGTTTTTAATCACAGTTTCAATTTCAGTTGAAATTGAATGATAGTTCAGTTCAGACCAATCACATTGGTCTGTTTATATTTTGTTTCTTCCTGGTTCATTCTCAGAAGGTTGTGCTTTTCTAAGAATTTGTCCAGTTCCTCCAGGTTATCCATTTTATTGGCATATAGTTGCTTGTAGTAATCTGTCATGATCCTTTGTATTTCTGCAGAGTCAGTTGTTACTTCTCCTTTTTCATTTCTAATTCTATTGATTTGAGTCTTCTCCCGTTTCTTCTTGATGAGTGTGGCTAATGATTTATCAATTTTGTTTATCTTCTCAAAGAACCAGCTTACAGTTTTATTGATCTTTGCTATCATTTCCTTCATTTCTGATTTGATCTTTATGATTTTTATCCGTCTGCTAACTTTCGGGTTTTTTTGTTCTTTCTCTAGTTCCTTTAGGTGTAAGGTTAGGTTGTTTATTGGAGATGTTTCCTGTTTCTTAAGGTAGGATTGTATTGCTATAAACTTCCCTCTTAGAACTGCTTTTGCTGCATCCCATAGATTTTGGGTCGTCGTGTTTTCATTGTCATTTGTTTCTAGGTATTTTTTGATTTACTCTTGGATTTCTTCAGTGATCACTTCATTATTAAGTAGTGTATTGTTTAGCCTCCATGTGTTTATATTTTTTACAGATCTTTTCCTGTAATTGATATCTAGTCTTATAGCATTGTGGTCTGAAAAGATACTTGACACAATTTCAGTTTTCTTAAATTTACCAAGGTTGATTTGTGACCCAGGATATGATCTATCCTGGAGAATGTTCCATGAGCACTTGAGAAGAAAGTGTATTCTGTTGGTTTTGGATGGAATGTCCTATAAATATCAATTAAGTTCATTTTGTTTAATGTATCATTTAGAGCTTGTGTTTCCTTATTTACTTTCATTTTGGATGATGTCTGTTAGTGAAAGTGGGGTGTTAAAGTCCCCTACTATACTTGTGTTACTGTCGATTTCCCCTTTTATGGCTGTTAGCATTTGCCTTGTGTATTGAGGTGCTCCTATGTTGGGTGCATAAATATTTACAATTGTTATATCTTCTTCTTGGATTGATACCCTGATCATTATGTGGTGTCCTTCTTTGTCTCTTGTAATAGTCTTTATTTTAAAGTCTATTTTGTCTGATATGAGAATTGGTACTCCAACTTTCTTTTGATTTCCATTCGCATGGAATATCTTTTTCCATCCCCTCACTTTCAGTCTGCATGTGTCCCTACGTCTGAAGTGGGTCTCTTGTAGACACCATATATATGGGTCTTGTTTTTGTATCCATTCAGCCAATCTATGTTTTTTGGTTGGACCATTTAATCCATTTACATTTAAGGTAATTATTGATATATATGTTCCTATTACCATTTTCTTAATCGTTTTGCATTTGTTATTGTAGGTCTTTTCCTTCTTTTGTGTTTCCTGCCTAGAGAACCTCCTCTAGCATTTGTTGTAAAGCTGATTTGGTGGTGCTGAATTCTCTTAGCTTTTGCTTGTCTGTAAAGGTTTTAATTTCTCTGTCGAATCTGAATGAGATCCTTGCTGGGTAGAGTAATCTTGGTTGTAGGTTCTTCCCTTTCATCACTTTAAATATGTCCTGCCACTCCCTTCTGGCTTGCCGAGTTTCTGCTGAAAGATCAGCTGTTAACCTTATGGGGATTCCCTTGTATTTTATTTGTTGTTTTTCCCTTGCTGCTTTTAATAGTTTTTCTTTGTATTTAATTTTTGATAGCTTGATTAATATGTGTCTTGGTGTGTTTCTCCTTAGATTTATCCTGTATGGGACTCTCTGCACTACCTGGACTTGATTAACTATTTCCTTTCCCATATTAGGGAAGTTTTCAACTATAATCTCTTCAAATATTTTCTCAGTCCCTTTCTTTTTCTCTTCTTCTTCTGTGACCCCTATAATTTGAATGTTGGTGTGTTTAATGTTGTTCCTGAGGTCTCTGAGACTGTTCTCAATTCTTTTCGTTCTTTTTTCTTTATTCTGCTCTGCAGTAGTTATTTCCACTATTTTATCTTCCAGGTCACTTATCCGTTCTTCTGCCTCAGTTATTCTGCTACTGATTCTTTCTAGAGAATTTTGAATTTCATTTGTTGTGTTGCTCATCATTGTTTGCTCTTTAGTTCTTCTAGGTCCGTGTTAAATGTTTCTTGTATTTCCTCATTTCGTTTCCAAGATTTTGGATCATCTTTACTGTCATTACTCTGAATTCTTTTTCAGGTAGACTGCCTATTTCCTCTTCATTTGTTTGGTCTGGTGGATTTTTACCTTTCTCCTTCATCTGCTTTGTGTTTCTCTGTCTTCTCGTTTTGCTTAACTTACTGTGTTTGGGGTCTCCTTTTTGCAGGATGCAGGTTCATAGTTCCTATTGTTTTTGGTGTCTGTCCCCAGTGGCTAAGGTTGGTTCAGTGGGTTGTGTACGCTTCCTGGTGGAGGGGACTGGTGCCTGTGTTCTGGTGGATGAGGCTGCATCTTGTCTTTCTGATGGGCAGTTCCACATCTGGTGGTGTGGTTTGGGTTGTCTGTGACCTTATGATGATTTTAGGCAGGCGTTTTGCTAGTGGGTGGGTTGTGTTCCTGTCTTGCTAGTTGTTTGGCATAGGGTGTCCAGCACTGTAGCTTGCTGGTCCTTGAGTGGAGCTGGGTCTATCATTGAGATGGAGATCTCTGGGAGATTTTTGCCATTTGATTTTACATGGAACTGGGAGGTCTCTGGTGGACCAATGTAGTGAACTTGGCTCTCCCACCTCAGAGGCACAGGCCTGACACCCAGCCAGAGCACCAAGACCCTGTCATCCACATGGCTCAGAATAAAAGGGAAAAAATTAAAATAAAATAAAGTTATTAAAATAAAAAATAATTATTAAAAGTTAAAAAGTAATTTTTAAAAAGGAAGAAAGAAGAGAGCCACCAAACCAAAAAACAAATCAACCAATGATAACAAGCACTAAAAACTATACTAAAAAAAACAAAACAAAAAAACAGACAGACAGAACCCTAGGACAAATGGTAAAAGCAAAGCTATACAGACAAAATTACACACAGAGGCATATACATACACACTCACAAAAAGAGAAAAAGGAAAAAAATATATATATCGTTGCTCCCAAAGTCTACCACCTCAGTTTGGGATGATGCATTGTCTATTCAGGTATTCACAGATGGCAGGGTACATCAAGTTGATTGTGGAGATTTAATCTGCTGCTCCTGAGGCTGCTGGGAGAGATTTCCATTTCTCTTCTTTGTTCCCAGACCTCCTGGGGTTCAGCTTTGGATTGGCTCCACCTCTGCGTGTACGACACCTGAGGGCATCTGTTCCCACTCAGACAGGATGGGGTTAAAGTAACAGCTGATTAGGGGGCTCTGGCTCACTCAGGCGGGGGATAGGTAGGGGTGCGGAATGCGGGGCGAGCCTGCAGCGGCAGAGGCCGGTGTGACATTGCAACAGCCTGAGGCACGCCGTGTTTTCTCCCAGGGAAGTTGTCCCTGGGTCATGGGACCCTGGCAGTGGCGGGCTGCACAGGCTCCTGGAAGGGGAGGTGTGGATAATGATGTGTGCTTGCACACAGGCTTCTTGGTGGCTGCAGGAGCAGCCTTAGTGTCTCATGACCATCTCTCGGGTCCTTGCTGATAGCCATGGCTTGTGCCTGTCTCTGGAGCTCGTTTAGGCGGTGCTGTTAATCCCCTCTCCTCATGCCCTGCAAAACAGAGAGGCAAGAAGACATCTCTTGCCTCTTTGGCAGTTGCAGACTTTTTCCCATACTCCCTCCTGGCTAGCTGTGGCACACTAGCCCCCTTCAGGCTGTGTTCATGCAGCCAACCCCAGTCCTGTCCCTGGGATCTGACCTCGGAAGCCGGAGCCTCAGCTCCCAGCCCCCACCTGCCCCGGCAGTTGAGCAGACAAGCTTCTTGGGCTGGTGAGTGCTGGTCGGCACCTTGGGAATCTCTCCCTCTCCGCTTTGCCCTCTGCACCCCTGTTGCTGCGCTCTCCTCCTTGGCTCCGAAGCTTCCACCCCTCCCCGCCACCCGCCGTCTACACCAGTGAAGGGGCTTCCTAGTGTGGGGAAACTTTTCCTCCTTCACAGCTCCCTCCCACTGGTGCAGGTCCCGTCCCTATTCTTTTGTCTCTGTTTTTTCTTTTTTCTTCTGCCCTACCCAGGTACGTGGGGAGTTTCTTGCCTTTGGGGAGGTCTTAGGTCTCCTGCCAGCATTCAGTAGGTGTTTTTTAGGGGTTGTTCCACATGTAGATGTATTTCTGATGTATTTGTGGGGAGGAAGGTGATCTCCATGTCTTACTCTTCTGCCATCTTGAAGGTCTACCTGGGGTGCATATATCTTTTCGAATTATGGTTTTCTCCAGATATACGCCCAGGAGTGGGATTGCTGGATCATATGGTAGTTCTATTTTTGGTCTTTTAAGGAACCTCCATATTGTTCTCCATAGTGGCTGCACCAATTTACATTCCCACTAGTAGTATAGGAGGGTTCCCTTTTCTCCACACTCTCTCCAGCATTTATTGTTTGTAGACTTTTTGATGATGGTCATTCTGACCTGTGTAAGGTGACACCTCATTGTAGTTTTGATTTGCATTTCACTAATAATTAGCGATGTTGAGCATCTTTTCATGTGCCTATTGGCCATCTGTATGTCTTCTTTGGAGAAATGTCTGTTTACATCTTCTGCCCATTTTTTGATTGGGTTGTTTGTTTTTTGGTATAGGGCTGCATGAGCTGGTTGTGTATTTTGGAGATGAATCCCTTATCAGTAGCATCATTTACAAATATTTTCTCCCATTCTGTGGGTTGTCTTTTAATTTTTTTTATGGTTTCCTTTGGTGTGCAAAAGTGTTTAAGTTAAATTACATCCCATTTGGTTATTTTGTTTTTATTTTCATTACTCTAGGAGGTGGTTCCAAAAAGATATTGCTACGATTTATGTCAAAGAGTGTTTTGCCTGTGTTTTCCTCTAAGAGGAAACAGTATCCTGCTTTACATTTAGGTCTTTAATCCATTTTTAGTTTATTTTTGTGTGTAGTGTTAGAGAATGTTCTTATTTCATTCTATTATGTATAGCTGTCCAGTTTTCCTAATACCACTTATTTAAGAGACTGTCTCTTCTCTGTTGTATATTCTTGCCTCCTTTGTCATAGGTTAGTTGACCATAGGTGTGTGGATATATTTCTGGGCTTTCTATCCTGTTCTGTTGATCTGTATTTCTATTTTTGTGCCAGTGCCATACAATTTTGATTACTATATCTTTTTTTTTTTTTTTTTTGTAGTACGCGGGCCTCTCACTGTTGTGGCCTCTCCCGTTGCGGAGCACAGGCTCCGGACGCGCAGGCTCAGTGGCCATGGCTCAGTGGCCCATCCGCTGTGCGGCATGTGGGATCTTCCCGGACCGGGGCACGAACCCGTGTCCCCTGCATCGGCAGGCGGACTCTCAACCACTGCACCACCAGTGAAGCCCTGATTACTATATCTTTATAGTATAGTTTGAAGTCAGGGAATCTTAATCCTCCAACTCAATGTTTCCTTCTCAGGATTGCTTTGGCTATTTGGGGTCATTTGTATTTCTATAGAGTTTAAAAATTTTTTTGTTCTAGTTTTGTGAAAAATGCCACTGGTAATTTGATAGGGATTGCATTGAATCTGTAGATTGCTTTGGGAAGTATAGTCATTTTGACAATATTGATTTTTCCAATCCAAGAACATGGTATATTTTTCCATTTGTTTGAGTCATCTTTTATTTCTTTCATCAACATCTTATAGTTTTCAGAGGACAGGTCTTTTGCCTCCTTAGGTAGGTTTTTTCCTAGGTATTTTATTCTTTTTGGTGTGATGATAAATGGGATTGTTTCCTTGATTTCTCTTTCTGATCTTTTGTTGTTAGTGTATAGGAATGCAAGAGATTTCTATGTTTTAATTTTGTATCCTGCAACTTTACTGAATTTATTGATGAGCTCTAGTAATTTTCTGGTAGCCTCTTTAGGATTTTCTTTGTATAGTATCATGTCATCTGCACACAGTGACAGTTTTATTTCTTCTTTTCCAATTTGGATTCCTTTTATTTCTTCTCTGATTGCCAAAACTATGGACTTCCAAAACTATGTTGAATAAAAGTGGTGAGAGTGGATATCCTTGTCTTGTTCCTGATCTTAGAGGAAATGTTTTCAGCTTTTTACTGTTGAGAGTGATTGTTAGGTGTGGGTTTGTCGTATATGGTCTTTATTACGTTGAGGTAGGTTCCCTCTATTCCCATTTTCTGGAGAGTTTTTATCATAAATGAGTGTCGTATTTTGTCAAAAGCTTTTCTTGCATCTATTGAGATGATCATATGGTATTTATTCTTTAGTTTGTTAAAGTGGTATATCACAATAATTGATTTGCATATGTTAAAGAATCTTTGCATCCATGGTGTAAATCCCACTTCAACATGGTGTCTGATCCTTTTAATGTATTGTTGGATTCAGTTTGCTAGTATTTTGTGGAGGATTTTTGCATCTATGTTCATCAGTGATATTGGCCTGTAATCTTTTTTTGTGGTATCTTTATCTGGTTTTGGTATCAGGGTGATAATGGCCGCATAGAATGAGTTTGGGAGTGTTCCTTCCTCTGCAATGTTTTGGAAAAGTTTCAGTTTCTAAATGTTTGATAGAATTCGCCTGTGAAGCCATCTGGTCCTGGACTTTTGTTTGTTGAAAGTTTTTTAAGCACAGTTTCAATTTCATTACTTGTCATTGGTCTTTTCATATTTTCTATTTCTTCCTAGTTCAGTCTTGGAAGGTTGTACCTTTCTACGAAGTCCGTTTCTTCTAGGTTGTCCATTTTATTGGAGTATAGTTGCTTGTAGTAGTCTCTTATGAACCTTTGTATTTCTGTGGTATCCATTGTAACTTCTTTTTCATTTCTAATTTTATTGACTTGAGCCCTCTCTCTTCTTTTCTTGATGAGTTTTGCTAATGGTTTATCAATTTTGTTTATCTTCTCAAGGAACCAGCTTTAGTTTCATTGATCTTCTCTATTGTTTTCTTCATCTCCATTTTGTTTATTTCTGCTCTGGTATTTATGATTTCTTTCCTTCTAACTTTTAGTTTTGTTTGTTCTTTGTCTAGTTGCTTTAGGTGTAAGGTTAGGTTGCTTTTTGGAGATTTTTCTTGTTTCCTGAGGTAAGATTACTATAGACTTTCCTCTTAGAACTGCTTTCGCTGCATCCCATAGGGTTTGGATTGTCATGTTTTCATTGTCATTTCTCTTGGTATTCTTTGATTTCCTCTTTGATTTCTTCAGTGATCCATTGGTTGTTTAGTAACATTGTTTAGCCTCCACGTGTTTGTGTTTTTTACAGTTTTTTTCTTGAAATTGATTTCTAATCTCATAGTGTTACAGTTTGAAAAGATGCTTGATATGATCTCAATTATCTTAAATTTACTGAGGCTTGATTTGTGGCCCATGATGTGATCTAGTCTGGAAAATTTTCCATGTGCACTTGAGAAGAAAGTGTATTCTGCTGCTTTTGGATGGAGTGTTCTGTAAATATCAAGTCTATTTGGTCTAATGTGTCATATAAGGCCTGTGTTTCCTTATTGATTTTCTGTCTGGATGATCTGTCTGTTAATGAAAGTGGGGTGTTAAATGCCCCCACTATTGTATTACTATCAATTTCTCCTTTTATGGCTGTTAGCGTTTGCCTTATGTATTGAGGTGCTCCTATGTTGGGTGCATATATATTTACAATTGTTATATCTTCTCCTTTGATTTGATCCCTTGATCGTTATGTAGTGTCCTTCTTTGTCTCTTGTAATAGTCTTTGTTTTAAAGTCTATTTTGTCTGATACGAGTATTGCTACTCCAGTTTTCTTTTAATTTCCACTTGTGAATATCTGTTTCCATTCCCTCCCTTTCAGTCTGTATGTGTCTCTAGACCTGAAGTGGGTCTCTTGTGGATAGCATATATAGGGGTCTTGTTTTTGTGTCCCTTCAGCCAGTCTATGTCTTTTGGTTGGAGCATTTAATCCATTTACATTTAAGGTAATTATTGATATGTATGTTCTTATTGCCATTTTGTTAATTGTTTAGGAATTGTTTTTATAGGTCTGTTTTCTTCCCTTCCTCTTTTGCTCTCTTCTCTTGTGATTTGATGACTATCTTTAGTGTTATGTTTGGATTGCTTTTTCTTTTTTGTGTGTGTATCTCTTATGATTTGATGACTATCTTTAGTGTTATGTTTGGGTTGCTTTTTCTTTTTTGTGTGTGTATATATTGTAGATTTTTGGTTTGCAGTTCCCATGAGGCTTTGATGTAGGAGTCTCTCTCTCTATATATATATATGTATACACACAAGAATTTTTATAGTTGCTGGCCTCTTAATTTCAAATGTATTTCCAGTATCCTGCATTTGTACTCTCTTCTCATGATTGCTGGTTTTGATATATTTTTGTGTGGATGATTTCCTACCTTTACTTTATGTTTGCCTTTACTGGTGAGCTTTCCCATCTGTAACTTTCTTGTTTCTAGTTGTAGGCCTTTTCTTTTCCATCTAGAGAACTTCCTTTAGGATTTGTTGTAGAGCTAGTTTGGTGGTGCTGAATTCTCTTAGCTTTTGCTTGTCTGTAAAGCTTTTGATTTCTCCATCAAATCTGAATGAGAGCCTTGATGGGTAGAGTATTCTTGGTTGTAGGTTCTTATCTTTCAGCACTTTAAATATATCATGCCACCTTTCTTCTGGCCTGCAGAGTTTCTGCTGAAAAATCATCTAATAACCTTATGGGGATTTCCTTGTATGTTATTTGTTTCTTTCCCTTGTTCCTTTTAATATTTTTTCTTTGTCTTTAATTTTTGTCAGTTTAATATGTGTCTTGCAGTGTTCCTCCTTGGGTCTATCTTGTATGGGACTCTCTGCACTTCCTGGAGTTGAGTGAATGTTCCCTTTCTCATGTTAAGGAAGTTTTCAGCTATCATCTCTTCAAATAATTTGTCAGGTCCTTTCTCTCTCTCTCCTCCTTTTGGGACCCCTATAATGTGAATGCTGGTGTGTTTAATGTTGTCCCAGAGGTCCCTTAGACTATTGTCACTTCTTTTCATTCTTTTTTCTTTATTCTGTTCCACAGCAGTGATTTCCACGACTGTGTCTTCCAGCACACTTATTCGTTCTTCTGCCTCATTTATTCTGCTATTGTTCCCTTCTAGTGTATTTTTTCATTTCAGTTATTATATTATTCATCTCTGTTCTTTAAGTCTTCTGTGTCTTTGTTAAACATTTCTTGTATCTTCTTGGTCTGCGCCTCCATTCTTTTCCTGAGATCTTGGACCACCTTTACTGTCATTACTGTGAATTCTTTTTCAGGTAGATTGACTATCTCTAATTCACTTAGTTGTTCTTCCGGGTTTTTATCTTGTTCCTTAGTCTAAAACATATTTCTCTGCCGTCTCATTTTGTCTAACTTACTGTGTTTGTGGTCTCCTTTCCACAGGCTGCAGGCTTGTAGTTCCTCTTGCTTCTGGTGTCTGTCCCCTCGTGGGTGAGGTTGGTCCAGTGGCTTGTGCAGGCTTCCTGGTGGGAGGGACTGCGGCTCTCCATTGGTTGGTGGAGCTGGGTCTTGTCCCTCTGGTGGGCAGGGCTGTGTCAAGGGGTGTGTATAGAGGTGGCTGTGAGCTCAGTACAACTTCAGGCAGCCTGTCTGCTGATTAGTGGAGCTGTGTTCCACCCCAGCTGATTGTTTGGCCTAGGCATACCACCACTGGAGCCTGCAGGCTGTTGGGTGGGGCCAGGTCTCAGTACCAAAATGGCGACCTCCAGGAGAGCTCAGCCAATCAATATTACCTGGAGCCTCCACCACCAGTGTCCTTGCCCCCACAGTGAGCCACATCCAACCCCCACCTCCCCAGTAGACCCTCTAAGATCCTCATGTAGGTCTAGCCCTGGCTCCTATGGAGTCACTAGTTTGTGCTGGGTCCTAGTGCACGTGAAATCTTGTGTACACCCTCAACAGTGGAAACTCTGTTTCCTCCAATCCTGTGGAGCTCCTGTACTCAAGTCCTGCTGGGCTTCAAGCCAAATGCTCTGGGCGCTCCGCCTCCCAATGCCAGCCCCCCAGGCTGGGCAGCC
Organism: Kogia breviceps; assembly: GCF_026419965.1. Lineage (NCBI taxonomy): Eukaryota > Metazoa > Chordata > Mammalia > Artiodactyla > Physeteridae > Kogia > Kogia breviceps. The sequence goes on along the minus strand of NC_081310.1, from coordinate 26,760,732 downwards.
TGACAAGGGGCTCGGAACTTATTGCTGCGGGAGCACCTCTGCCATATAATGACTTTCCATATAATGACTTTACCTTTTTTTGTAGGTTCCAGTCTTTTGTTGATAGTTGTTCAGCAGTTAGTTGTGGTTTTAGTGTTTTCATGAAAAGAGGTGAGCTCAAATCCTTCTACTCCACCATCATGTCCAGGATCAAGGGGTGCTTTTAGTTTGGATGCTTGCTGCTTCTTTCCTAAGCATGTGCTGGCCGTTATCCCCTTGATATGGGATGTTTAGGTGCGGTGGCCTGTGTGCATTCCCTGTACGGTGGGGGCAGCAATTCATGCCCACCTGCGGGACTCCCAGCAGTGGCAGTGGGCTGTGAGTGCCCAGAACAGTGGGGGCAAGTTATTGCAGTCTGCTCGTGGGTCCCCTAACTGTGGCGGCGTCCCACACACCCCTGGAACAGCAGGGGCAGCAACCGGCGCCTGCTCCTGGGTTGCCTAGTGTCAGCAGCTGCCCTTGCACTCCCAGGACAGCAGGGGCAGTGCTTGGCACCCACTGCTGTGTCTCCCAGTAGTGGCGACATCCTATGGCAGCAGGGAAAGTGATTGGCACCTGCTTGCAGGTTTCCCAATGGTGGAGGTGGCTCGCACACTCCTGGGACAGCTGGGGCAGCACTTGGTGCCTGCTCACAGGTTGTTTAGCTGTGGTGATGGCCTATGCCCATCTCTGGAGCCCACAATGGCAGCAGTGGCTTGTGCCTGCACCTGGAGCTCATGTAGGAGGCGTCCTGTTGCCTGGGAGCCCACACGCATGGAAAGAAGCTCCTATTGGCAGTCCCGTACCTCTCCTCGTATGCCCCCCAACAATGGTGCCTTGCCTCTTTATCAGGCCCAGACCTCTTCTAAGTGCATCCTCAGCTGCCACACTCCAGCCTCTTCAGGCTGTCTCCCTGCAGCCAACCCTTGGTCCTCTCCCTGGGTCTGACCTCCAAAGCCAGAGCTTCAGCATGCAGCCCTTGTCTGTACCAGCAGATGAGCATCTCAGGCTGGGGAACGTAGGGTGGTGGTACCAACCATCTGTGCAGGTCTCTGTCCGTTTTGCCTTCTGCAAACTGGTTACTGCACTCTCCTCTGAGTCTCTGAAGCACCCCCTCTGTCCAGGCTGATCTCTCCATTGGTGAGGGGACTTCCCAGGGTGGGGGAACATTTCCTTCTTCACAGCTCCCTCCGTGGGGCACAAGTCCCGTCGTGATTCCTTTCTTTTTTTTTTTTCTTCATCCCACCTGTTTATGTGGAGGTTTTCTTGCCCTTTCGGAAGTCTGAGTTCTGCCAGCATTCAGTAGATGTTCTGTGTGAATCGTTCCACTTGTAGATGTGTTTTTCATGTGTTTGTGGCAGAAGGTAAGCTCCATGTCCTACTCCTCTGCCATCTTGATTCCGCCTTGATTATTTTTTGTTTTTTCTAATCTCTATTTATTTCCTCTCTGATCTTTATTATCTCCTTCCTTCTGTTGACTTTAGGTTTTGTTTGTTCTTTTTCTAATTCTTTTAGGTGGTGGGTAGGTTGTTTATTTGAGACTTTTCTTGTTTCTTAAAGAAGGCCTGTATCACTATGAACTTCCCTCTAAGAGCTGCTTTTGCTACATCCTATATCATTTGTATGGTTGTGTTTTCATTGTCATTTACCTCAAAGTATTTTATTTTTTATTTTTGGCTGTGTCAGGTCTTAGTTGAGGCACGCAGGATCTTCATTTCAGCAAATGGGCTTCTGTCTAGTTGTGGCACATGGTCTTCTCTCTAGTTGTGGCATGTAGGTTTTCTCTCTGTAGTTATGACACTCAGGCTCCAGAGTGTGTGGGCTCTAGTTGCGGCACACAGGCTCTCTAGTTGAGGCCCATGGGCTCAGTAGTTGTGGCACCCAGCTTAGTTGCCCCACGGCATTTGGGATCTTAGTTCCCTGACCAGGAGTTGAACCCATGTTCCCTGCATTAGAAGGCAGATTCTTTACCACTGGACCACTGGGGAAATGCATCAAAGTATTTTTTAATTTTTTTTTTTAATTTCATCATTGTCCCATTGGTTTTGTAGTAGCATGTGGTTTAGTCTCCATGTAATTGTTTTTTCTCATTTCTTTACTTGTGACTGTTTTCTAGTTTCATGCTGTTGTGGTCAGTAAAGGTGCTTGAAATAATTTTTATACTCTTAAATTTGCTGAGGCTTGTTTTGTGGCCTAGTATGTAGTCAGTCTTAGAGAATGTTCCATATACACTTGAAAAGAATGTGTATTCTGCTTTTTGGGGGTGTAATGTCCTGACAATATCAATTAAGTCTTAACTGTTCTATTGTATTATTTAGAATCTCTGTTGTCTTATTGTTTTTCTGTCTCAAAGATCTGTTCATTGATGTGAGTGGGGTGTTAAAAGTCTCCTGCTATTATTGTATTCCCATCAGTTTCTCCCTTTATGTCTGTTAGTGTTTGTTTTATGTATTTGGGTGCCATATTGGGTGCATATGTGTTGATAAGTGTAATAGCCTCTCCTTGTATTGATCCTTTTATCATTATACAGTGTCCTTCTTCATCTTTCTTTATAGCCTTTGTTTTAAAGTCTATTTTGTCTGATAAAGAGTATTGTGACCCCTGCTTTCTTATCATTTCCGTTTGCATGAAATATCTTATCTTTTTCCCTCTCCTCATTTTCAATCTATGTGTGTCCTTTGCTATAAAGTGGGTCTCCTGTAGACAGCATATTTTAGGCCCTTGTTTTTTTAAATCTAATCTGCCACTCTCTCTTTTGATTGGAGCATTTGGTCCATTGAAATTTAAGGTATTTAAGGTAATTATTGATAGATATGTATTTATTACCATTTTAAACCTTGTTTTCCTGTTGCTTTTATATTTCTTCTTTGTCCCTTTCTTTTTCTTTCGGTTTTTCCTTTTGTGGTCTGATGATTTTCTTTTGTTTTATGAATCTATTGTATGTGATAGATTCATAAAATCTGGTTTTGGTTTTTGTGAATCTGTTGTATGTTTTTGATTTGTGGTTAACTTTTGTGTATCGTATGTTTTTGATTTGTGGTTACCCTGTTTTTCAAGTATATTAACCCCTTCCTATATCTGCTTGCTTTAGACTGGTAGTCATGTAGGTTCAAGCACATTCTAGAAAAAAAAATCTACATTTTCTTACTCTCCTCCCCCACATTTTATGCTTTTGATGTCCTCTTTTACATCTTCATGTTCATCCTTTTGCTGCTCATTGTGGTTATCATCGCTTTCACAGAATTTTTTTTTAAATTGTGATTTTTAAAAATCCGTGTACTGGCTTATTTAAATGATTTACTTTCCATCTATAGTTTTTTTCCCTAAAGATTCTAACTTTTTTCTATTTAGAGAAGACCTTTCAATGTTTCCTTTAGGATAGGTTTTATATTTGCTGTATTCCTTTAGTTTTTGCTTGTCCAGAAAATTCTTTCTCCTCTGATTTTAAATTTGATAATCTTGCTGGACAGAGTATCCTACATTTCACATTTTTCCCTTTTAGGACTTTGAATGTATCTTGCCACTCAACTTCTGACCTGCAACATTTCTGTAGAGAAATCAACTGATACAGCCTTATGGGGGGTTCCCTTGTAATTAACTCTGTTTTTCTCTTGCTGCCTTTAGAATCCTCTTTAACTTTTGCCATTTTTATTATAATATGTCTTGGTGTAGGTCTGTTTGGGTTTATCTTGTTTGGGACCCTCTCTGCGTCCTATACCTGGATATCTGTTCCCTTCTTTAGGTTTGGGAAGTTTTCAGCCATAATTTTCTTCAAAGACATCTTCAATCCTGTTTTCTCTCCCTTCTGGGATCCCTACTAAGTGTACATTGGCATGCTTTATTTATTCTTATATTGCTTTCTTATATTGCTTTCATTTTTTTTTTCATGTGGCTTTCTGTTGTTCTGACTGGGTGATTTCCATTATTGTATCTTCCAGATCACTTATTAGTTCTTCTGCATTATTTTTTCTGCTATTCATTGCCTTTAGCTCAGCTTTTGTCTCAGTGAATGAGTTCTCTAATTTTTCTTGGTTCCTTTTTATAGTTTCTAGTAATAGCAATCTGCATTTCTATCAATAGTCCTTCTTAACTCCTTCAATATTTTCATTATCTCCTTTTGAACTCGATGTCTATTAGACTGAAGAGGCCTGTTTCATTGTTTGTTCTTTCAGGGGAATTCTCTTGATCTTTTAATTAGGAGTGGTTCCTCTGCTTCTTCATTTTACTTATACTTCTCTTGCTCTATGAGTTTAGGACAAACAATTATCTATGTGGTCTTGGAGGGCTATTTTTATGTGGGAGCATCCCTGTACAGCCTATGTGGGTTTAATATTTTTTGGTGTGAGGGCTGTTTTTAGTGTAGATGCTGGCCGTTATCCCCTTGATAGGAGGTGTGATTGGTGTTGTGACCAGAGCCTGCACTGGATATTGATCAGGGCCTCCTCTTTTGCTCTGTGGTTATTACTGCCCTGTCAGGGGCTTGGTCTGTTCCCTAGCTGTTGGAATAGAAACCCCCAGAACCATTTCTGAGCTGCAGTGTGAGGTAGGTGGGATTGGAGCATTCCCACAGGGAGAGGAGCCACTGAGTATTCCTCTACCAGAGCTGTCCACCAGTGAGTGTGCTCTGTTGTGTCACCTGTCACCCATTGTGTGGGCTCACAAAGTATACTGCCCTCAGCCCCGTCTCAACCTTGGGAATGCTGGCAATCAGCCCTGGTGTCCCTCAGGTATTGTTTTCAAAAGGCCACCAGCACAGATCCACTAAAGCTGGGTCCCAGGACTAGTAGTTGCACACCTAGACCTGCTGTGGGAGCTATGAAGGCAGCTCAAACCCAAGCCCAGCCCCCATGTTCACGTGCCCGCAAAGCCCACAGCTGCTAAGTCCAGACCCATCCCAGCATGGGAGCACCTATTGTCTACTTGGATGTCCTGCAGATGCTGAATTTACAAAGCCAGCAGCAGAGGTGTAAATACACGACTCACACAGCTGCAGCCCTGCTTCTTAAGTCACGCGGCCCGTGGGGCTCAGCTGTGGTTTCAGGCCTGCTTCTGTGCATGGGCAGCTCACTGGTGTCTGCTCCTGGGGCCTGCTGAGATGGTGGTTGGTGCAGGTGCCAGCCTAGGCGGTGGCTGGGACCCCTGAGCCTGCCCAGGTGGGAGCCTGAGGCAGCACCTGGGTTGCAGGAATCTGCTGAGTCTGGAGCCCCTGAGGCAGTGGCTGGTGTGCAGTGTCCCGGAGTCTGTGGAGGCAGAGGCTGGCATGTGGAGAAAGGGGCTGCCATGGCACCCTTCCCTTTGTGCCCCACTTAACAATGGCTCTTCAGTTCTGTGGCAGGCCTGGGCTTCTACAGACACCCCCAGCTGTAGCCATACCACACCCCAGCCCCTTCAGGCTTTCTCTGCACAGCCAACAGCAGTCCTCTCCCTAGGTCTGTCCTCTAAACTCTGAGTATCAGCACTCGGCCCCTGTCTGTACCAGCGGACACACGTCTCAGGCTGGGGCACACAGCATAGCGGTATGACAGTCTGTGCGGGTCTCTCTCCTGCCTGCCACAAACTGGTTGTTGCACTCTCCTCTGTGCCTCTGAAGCTGCCTTGAGGGGGCTTCCCAGGGTGCAGGAAGCTTTTCTCTTTTCAGCTCCCTCCCAGGGGCATAGGTCCCGTACCACTTCCCCCCGTTTTTCCCCCCCTTCGTCTTACCCGGTTATGTAGAGCTCTTTCCTGTCCTTTCAGGTGTCTGAGGTCTTCTGCCAGTGTTCAGTAGGTGTTCTGTGAGAATTGTTCCATTTGTAGATGTATTTGTGGGAGGAGGTGAGTTCCACATTCTTCGTCGCCGCCATCTTGATTGGAGCCTATACTATTCTGTTTTCTTATTCTATTTTATTAGCTAGATTTCCAAAATAATATTATATAACATGTAACCCTAGAGATTTTTTGCCAAAATCACATCTTTATTACTAGAAGAAATAGCCTTACACTTTTTCCTATTCTTCTAAGCTAGATTAATGCAATCTAGAAACAAAGTTGAAGGTTCTTCTTTCCCTTCTCCCTCGAACTTAGGGTAGCCTAGCATAAATGAGCTCTAAGCAGCCAGACAATGCTTTCTCTTCTTTGGGCCCCACCATAGTTTGCCTTGATGTCAAATTAAAATGTACCCTTTCCACAGCTGAGAGAATGTGTGGGGACTCCTCCCCCTTCCCCTCCTTCCCCTTGACAAACCCCACTTAAGAACTATCTTAAACTTCCCTAGTCAGGTAATCCTACCTAATCAGGGTATATGTATACACACCTTCCTCTACCTCCCTGTATGCCTGTATTTTCCTTCAGTTTTTCTGCTTTTATAATAAGTCCATCTTCCCTTTCTTCTTTGACTAATTAACTGATTATCTTTTATATCACAGTTAAGTATCACTTTCTGAAGGAAGCCCTCAAATCTTATTCTTTCCTAACACCATTACATGTGTCAGAGTTTTCTATTGTGTGATTATTCCTAAACGTTGTTTTCCCCAGCTGGACTATAAGATTCAGAAGGGCAGGTCAGGTGTTTGTTTTCACCTCGTTTTATCCCTTCCACCTTATATCTATATCTTAGAATTCATAGATCTCCAATAATGAAATAGAAGTTTTGTAAATAATCTGGTTTTGTTTATGAAAATATTGTATTTAATCAATCACATTGATATCCATGAATCATTCAAAGTTTTGTATTATCTGCATTTTCATGGTTTACTGAGGGGGAATTTCACTTTTCAAAGAATATTAAAGTACAGCAATGGCATGTGCTGTTTAAAATGTATTCTATTTATAAAGACGCAGTTGTCGAGAATGGACTTGAGGACACAGGGAGGGGGAAGTGTAAGCTGAGACAAAGTGAGAGAGTAGCATTGACATATATATACTACCAAATGCAAAATCGATAGCTAGTGGGAAGCAGCTGCATAGCACAGGGAGATCAGCTCGGAGCTTTGTGACCACCTAGAGGGGTGGGATAGAGAGGGTGGGAGGGAGATGCAAGAAGGAGGGGATATGGGAATATATGTATACATATAGTTGATTCACTTTGTTATACAGCAGAAACTATAACAACATCGTAAAGCAGTTATACTCCAATAAAATAATTTAAATAAATAAAATGTATTCTATATAATATGTTCTCATGAGCAGGCTTTCCTGAATTTAGGTATTTAATAAATCTGAGACATAATACAAATTTATATGCATCTTAATAGTATTATTGTTTAGTATTTTTCTTGGCATTTACTAATACCCATTGAAGTCAGTCTTATTAGTTAGAGTCATTCTTCATTAACATGATTTTCTTTAACTTTTATTTTTTTTATTACCAAAACCACTATGGTTTTGAGAATGTGATAGTACATGTTTTGTGGCAAAGTAGCATGCAGTTTGTTTCTTTCATGTACAGATCCCGAGATGGAAAATGAAGAACCACCATCCTCTGAAAATGATTCTCAGAATCAGAGTGCTGAACAGATTGCATCAGGCTCTCAGGAGGTTGATTTGGTTGATCAGGAGTCTCTAAACTCTCACCCAGAATCTTTGTCTCCAGCAGATACAGACAATGCTGCAAGCATTTCTCCTTCTGAACAGAATTCTAATCCCACGGAAAACCACGAGACTACAAGTCTTGATGGTGAATGTACAGATTTAGATAACCAACTTCAAGAACAATCAGAAACTGAGGAGGATTCCAATCCTAATGTTAGCTGGGGTAAAAAGGTCCAACCTATAGACTCCATATTAGCAGACTGGAATGAAGATATAGAAGCATTTGAAATGATGGAGAAGGATGAGCTCTGACTCACTAAAGTCTACCTGGTGGGTAGGTATTTCAAAAGAAAAGGTAAACTGTGGATAATAGATACCCTGATACTAAGCAGGCTCTCTCATGGGAGGCTCTAAGTATGGTGATGAACAACCACGTTCTGACTGGGAGAGTTAGTTATCATAGGAGTCTGGAACATGCTGTGTTAGAACTGACCTTGTTTATAACTGTCCCATCAAAAATGCAAACTCACAGTTTCCCCCTCAGGTGACAGCATTGCACCACCCTGCTGCATCTCAGGCCAGGAAAAGATTATTGGGCGTTTCTAGGAGCCAGATTTCTGTACTCTCTAGACAGTAGATAAGGAACAAATTCAGTTAACAGTGAGGTGGGGAATAAATTTGTACAGCTTTCTAATTGAAGGAAGCTCTCCGTTTTCTTGGTTTGGGGGTTAGAGGCTCTTTGGGGAAAACACATAGCAGTATTTTGGGCATTCTGGTTATGCTGCCTTCACGGAAACACTCAAAAGTGACCTAAGTGAAGCAGGTTATGAAGCAAATACATTCATGGTGAAAACAGTCTTTGCTCATCATTTTCACTTGCTTCATTGTGTAATATGATCAAGATGACTTGATTTTTTTTTTCCCCTCTTTAACAGTGTCCTTTTCATTTAAACCAAAGGTGAAGCCAGTGTACTTTCTTAGTGAGTTCTCTGCATAAAGACTAATCATTGGGACCAGGTAAAAAGGTCATATATCGTGGAAATTGGTTACTTAATACTTTTGAAAAATGGAGCAAGGGAGAAACTATAATGTTGCAATATGAACTTGCCATTGGGCCTTCCTTAAGGAAAGCTGTGACTACTCTGAAATGGAACTTAAAGTTATATCTTTGTAGGGTAAATTATAAATCTTTTCCGGTTCATTTCATTGGAGGTGATTACCTCTAGCCATCAGCCTTACTCCATCCCATGTTTAGAATGCATTTTGAGCCACAAGGCCTGTGTTGCCAATAGCTGAGTACATTTTGTTCCACTTATCTATCTTAGGGAGCCATGATAAAACTGTGGTAGTGATCTAAAAATTCTGGAGTAACTACTCTTTTTCCTCCTTTGAAACTAGTTTCTAAAGTTGCACCTAAGGAGTCTGTCACATTTTCTGCTGAACCATGGTTTTTAAGTTTGCTTTTTTTTTTTAAACAAATATTCCTTCTGATATGGACTTGAAAATTAGTCTATGGTAACCTGTGTAAAAAACACAGTAGCAACTAACATATAGCCATATAGCTTAATGAGAATTTTTTTTCCTTTGCGTGAGAGAGAGAGAGAGAGAGAGTTTGTGTGTGTGTGTGTGTGTGTGTGTGTGTGTGTGGCAGTCTGGTGCTGGCCATATTTAAGTTTTAAAAACTTTGTTGTTGATATCTATAGACAGCCCTGTAATTGAAATCATGGCTTTACTCATTTTATTTATTTTTTTAAACTTACCTGAATCAGTTCTAAAGGAATATTTGAGACTTAATTTCTTTTTTCTGTACCATGACATTATATAACAACCCTTTTTCTTAAAACACAGTTTTTGAGGTACTGATGAACTTAAACTGTATATGGAGCTGTTAAAAGAACAGCAGTGCTGTATTGTAGTTATGTATATTCCTGTACAGTATGTCTTAGATCCCAGGTAAACATGTTATTTTATAAGGGGATAAATAGCTGCTTTCAAAAATTCCAGCTAAACTTAATTGGGTCAGTGAGTAATAAATCTAATAGAGAATTCACTTTGAGGGGGGAAAAAAGAGTAGGATACAAGACCTTTATTGGCCCTTAATTAAACCTGACACCAAAATGGATATTTTTAGTCTCTCTGCATGTGAAATTTGGTGTAAGAAGATAGAAGTATAATACATATAGTATACAGAAGGATAGACATAGTGCTTTGTTCATCATCTTAGTTGCAAAGCTGCCAAAATAGCTGAAGCTTAATTACTTGACTTGCCTTGATTTATATAGGACTGGGGCTTGGAGAAAAGGAGATGTTCCTTTAAGACTTGGATTACAGAAGACTTATATACATTGATTTTTCTTTTTGTATCTCAGAGCCATTGTTGTCTAAATCTAAATTTTCTAAGTTACCAAAGCAACATAATTTTATTTCCAGCAGAGATCTTGTGGCATACAAGGAAAAGCCAGCTTACTGCCACTTACCCTTTCTTTGGCCATTAGGGGGAGTTGTTGCCATTCATTGTGGTTTAGAAGCAAATTGCTGGCTTGTTTAGAAAAATGAATCCTTAATAAAAAAGAAAAGGAAAAAAATTTAACAAATTATACTTAATACCCAGAAGGAATTATACATGATTTTTTTTCCCTAGCTAGGAAAAGAAGGTATAGTGTTCAGCTTCAAAACTCCAACATTGTCATTGACTCTCCATTCTTAATTGACATACTGCCACAAAGTTTTTTATTTCATTAAAAAATTTCATCATTAGGCATTAAAAAAAATGTTTTTGTTTTTAAATCTTTTATAGCATTTTATTTACTTCCTAAAGATTCAGGGGATTCTATGTAACCCTGAATTTTAGAAACATCTGGTCTACCTCAGTTAGATGTTGACTGCATAGAGACAGAGCTGAAGTGATCACTACAGCCATAAAATTGATTGACTAAGAAGGATTTATACAATGTTTACAAACCTGGAATCAAGTAAGGATTTTATCTGAAAGTTAAAAGTTAGATATTAGAGAAAGTATTTAATTCAGGTATTTTCAAGTTTTAAAACTTCACTTGTTTACCTACTAAAAATAGTTATAGTTTTTTCTGCTTAGGAAGGTCCATTAAAATGATATACCCTAATTTGCAGTGCTTTTCCCATAAAGTTTTAGATGTGGAAGAATTGTAATTTACCAGATATGTTTGGGATGGGATATTTTGTTGGGTAGGTTTTCTTTTTTCTTTTTTAACTTTTAATAGGCTTCCAACAAGAATACAATTGTTTCAGAACAATTTTTTTTAACATACTTTTTCCCTTTTTCTTCACAGTGTTAGAGGGTAAAATAAAAAATTGTGCACTCTGTGATTTTAACTTCTCTAATATGCTCTGTTGAGATTTTTTTAATTTAAATTACCATCTCGGGGCTTCCCTGGTGGCGCAGTAGTTGAGAGTCCGCCTGCCAATGTAGGGGACACGGGTTCGTGCTGTGGTCCGGGAAGATCCCACATGCCACAGAGCAGCTAGGCCTGTGAGCCATGGCCGCTGAGCCTGCACGTCCAGAGCCTGTGCTCCTCAATGGGAGAAGCCCGTGTACCGCAAAAAAATAATATAAATAAATAAATAACCATCTCACAGCCCTTATAATAGTAGAACCAGCATTTGTTCCCTCACCAAACCCCATGCCAAATTCATCATAAAGAAAGCTCAGCATTAGTAATTCAAATAGTGCTTATAATTGTAGAGGTGGGGGTGGGGGCATTTAATAAATATTCCAACCGGTCGTTTTATGCACAAGGCTTCAGTCAGAACATAGAAAAAAAAAAAAAACATTCTGTGAATGAAATATTGTATGTTCAGATTTTATAAAAGACATTTTTAAAAGCCCAATTTACAGCCGTATATTTTCTTATGATGTAATTTATGAAAAAGATGTCTGTACTAACAGGTGCTGTAACACTACTGTTGTTGGATTTTATTGTTTGGTGATAAATGTATACAATATTTCTAAGGGAAACTATGTACTGTGATGTAAAAGTCTGGGCAAAATGTATATAATCCTTGTATATAATTGTGTATTTGATTATAATGACTGACTGTAAAGATTAATAAAATATGTAAATATCCTGGTCTAGTTTTAATTTTTAGCATCACTTTGCATATCTTTATACTTTGATATCTTTAAATTTTTTTCACCACTGTCTTCCCTTTAATTTTCATTTTACCCTAGGAGAGTAAATTTGGGGGACAGCTTAGAGTATAGACATGCAAACATATCTCAACTAGAACCCTCAGAGTGGAGTTAGTAATTCAGTGTCAATATTGGTAACGTGTTTATTTTTTGAGTTTACTAATATTTAATAAAATCATTTGTCCTTTTAATATTGTCATCAGGAGTAATACTGACCTCTCCTGTTAATTCCAGTGAGACCATTTCATTTAGCAGCCACTTTCAGATACTGTGATACTATGCTTTTCATCTGTACTGTTCCAGGGTTTCTGAACACAGGTATCTTGAAAGATCTGATAATAATCACTATTATTTATTGATAATTGTTTTAAGATCAGCAAACTGAGAGTTGAACAAGTTCTAAGCATCTTATATGAAGTCCAACATTTTGTGCCTGGGCAGTGGAGCGGGAGCCCTGGTTTATTTCCTGAGCCTATGCTCCTTCCGGTGTGCCATCCTCTCCCTTCCTTTCTCAGTCCTTCTCACCCCTCCTTCCACCCCCATTTCAGTTTCTGCTCACCTTTTGCTCAGCCACTACCTTCCCACCTGACCACTTTCTCCCCACCTGGGATTGAAGTTTAGAAATGTTAGTTAGCATCCATTCTCAGGTTCTCTGGGCATTAATTCGTCTCAGCGTGCCTCCATTCCTCTAGGACAAAGCACCGCTATTTCAGAAAGAGTTAAAGGATCTAGGAGTATCTCTTGGAAGATTTCAAAGGGGAGGTTGCTTCTCTTTTCTGGGTAAAGCAAGCTTCAAGAGGTCTATCTACTAAGAGAAGCTAAGTAATTTAAGGGTTGAAACTATTAAGTGTCAGCATCTACCTGCTAGGAAGGCTTATACTTCTCAAAGCCTTGCTGTTAACTTAACCTAATAAGCCTGGAGGTCTGCAGTTTCCATCCATCCTTTACAGTGAAGTAGTCAATGGGAGGCCACTGATTGATAGAACCCTGGTGAGTCTCTTAATCCATAAAAGAATGCACTCATCATCCCAGATGATAGTGGGAGAAATAACTTCAGAAGTCCTATGGTGTTTGTTAGAGCACATTTCTGTCCTTGTTTCAGTCTCAGCTAAGAAGTGGGACTGTCTTAAGAAATAGCAGCAGCAGGTAATTTTGAAAAAATACTTTGGATGTAATAGTAGGATGGAGTTTCTTAAAATGAAAAGATTGAAAAACCTTCCTCACAGGTTAAAGGAGAGAACCAAAGTCACTAAATAGAGGAACAACACCAAGGGACTGGCTGCTACCCTCCCACCACCATCACCACCACCACGCTGGTGTTGGAGTTTTGCAGCAACTGGAGGCACATCCTGCACAGGAACCCCTTACTTTATCTTTTCTCAATCTCTGGGAAAAGCCATTGACCTTGGGTCAAGAGGCAATCTGACAAACACTGCCAGCTAGCTTGTCCTAAACTCCCTTTCCCCACTCTCCCATCCAGCTTCCTCCATCTGTAGAGTAGATGAAGTTCTCAAGGCAGTCCCAGACAACTGCTACCTTTAGAAGGACTAATCCGTTCATTAGTCCTTTCTTACCTGATGTCTTAAGCTAAGAGAATTCCAGCCCCAATTGTCTTATTACCTTAATATTAATATTTAATAAAATACATAAATATTTTTTAAAGCCCTGTGATCTCAGTCTCTAATCATTACTTTCAACTCAGTCTTGTCCACTCACTTGGATAGTCTTCAGGACCTCCAATCCACTGATTCTTCCAGTTTCTCAGAATCCATCACCCCTCCCCATGACCTCACTTCCCAATTTACCCACCATTAATGTCTCTTCCTCTTTTGAACAAACTTGGCAAAACCTTAAATCTTATTAAACCCAACTACTCACTGATTTTCACCTAAACTTAAGTAGCTGTTGGAACTGGATGAAATCACACCACCAGTGCTGACTGGCCTGACTTTAAATCATGAACACAAATCTCAAATGAGATTCACACTTCCCGCAATTCCAACCACATTTCTCTAGCTAACTTATTTTCCCACTCTGAGACTACAGTTTCACACCACCTTTCATTTCAAATATCCTATGCTCCTCCTGTCACTCACATGATGACCTCACCACATATATTTCATTGAGAAAATAGATGCAGATGAGAATGACCTCAACTTCCACCAACTTCTCTACCTACTGAATCCACATGACTTTATTTGCATTTATTTTGATGGAAATTTCCCTACACATATTCTAGGACAATCATCCACTTTTTCTACTTTGATAACTGGAGAGCAGGAACCCCCAGACTCGAAATAGAGGTACTGAAAAATAGAAGAATCAGGCTGCTAGACTCGAACACAAAGGTGAAGGAATTCCTACCCACCCCTGCCTTACTATTCCCTCCCACATGTGTATTCTAACCCTGAAGGGAGCATTAAATTATCTCCATCACTGGGAGTTGTGAAAATAAATATCAGACACCATACATACACAGGGATGCCTCATTCAAGATCCAGAAATCTAATTCTCCCCCAAACCTACAAAACACAGATTTACATTCCTTTCTGAGAAACTGGGCAATAAAATATTCACCAAAATTTTATATAACAAGCTCTTTTCCATATACTTTTCATCAGTTTGTGCTTATTTTTGTTTTATTTTTACTGCTAACAGAAGTATTAAGTTCGTTCAGTCTTTTTAGAAATCAATTCAGCAGTATACATTAAAGCCTTAAAATGGTTTATTTCCTTTAACTCAGTTTATCTATTACTAGGAATCTAAGGAAATAGAGGGACAGATACAGATTTCCATCCTAATATTGTGAATAAGAGAAAAAATTTGGATATAATATAGGTGTCAATGGGGTAAATATTAAGAACAGTAGGGCCCATCAATAAAAATAACGTGCATTCATTAAAACAATGTTATAAAAAGTTTTTAATATCTAAGAGCATGCTCTTCAGTTTGGATTAATTGAGCAAAGATTTATTGCCCTTCCTATTCACCATGCAACTGAACTAAGCTCTGAGAAGAAGGTGATGTTCAACACAGTTCCAAGTCTTGTTCTCATGTATTTTACAGTCGAATCCAAAAGGCAGACATGGAACAAGTAATTACAAATGTGATAAGGGTTTTAAAAGGGGATGATACTGATGCTATGGGAGCATATAAAGTGGGGACCTAGCCTGGTCGCTGTCATGGAAAAGTTGTCTGAAAAGTGAAATTTAAGCTGAGATCTCAAATAAGAGGAGAGACAGAAGGAACAACTAGTTCAAAGCCTTGTGTTATGGGTTGAATCGTGTACCCCCAAATCTTATGTTGAAGTTCTAATCCCAAATATGTCAGTCTGTGACTGTATTTGGACACAGGATCTTTAAGGAGGTAATTAAGGTTAAATGAGGTAATTAGAGTGTCTGGTGTCCTCAAAAGATGGGGAGATTGGGACACAGATACGCATGAGGAAAGACCATGTGAAGATATGAAGAAAACAGCCATCTATAAGTCAAGAAGAAAGGCCTTAGAAGAAATGAACCCCACCAACACCTTGGTCTCAGACTTCTAGCCTCCAGAATTGTGAGAAAATAATGTCTGTTGTTAAGCCACCCAGTGTAATTTTGTTACAGCAGCACTAGAAAACAAATATGCCCCAAGACAAGAGAGGGTATGGTGTGTTGGTGGAAATTATAAGGAGCCCAGCATGGCTGGAAGGGAGAAAATGGGGAGGAAAGCCTGGAGCTGGGCTATGTGGATTCTGAGGATTTGAGATGTTGTAGCTCCAAAGATAAGGATTGTATGTCTTTCCAAAGACCAACATCTTGCAGGATATAGTAAGGATTTTAGGCTTTGTTCTAAGGGTAATGAGAAAGGGGTTTAAAACCCTTCACTGAAGGGTTTTAAACTAGTCAGTGGCATGATGAAATATAATGCTAAATGAATAAAAATTTAGAACTGTATGTAAAGTATGACCTCAGCTCTGTTCTATATATATAAAAAGAAACTCATTTATTCAACAGAAACTTAACTGAGCACCTCCCATGTGCCAGTCATTATTATAGGGCCTGGGGTTTGCAGCAGTGGGCTAAACATAGTAAAGAAGATAGAAAATAAAGTAGTAAATAAATATGATAATGAGCTCATGAAGAAAAAGAACTTATGGTGAGAGGATAGTGATGGATATCAGCATAGCAAAGAATTCTACTTTAAATAACCAAAATATTAATAATGGTTATCTCTGGATTATAGGCAATTTCTGTTTCTTTATTTATAACTATCTGTGTTTGGATAAATTTCCAAAATGAACACTATGATCTTAAAAATAAAAACAGTCTAGGTCAAAGGAGATGAAAGACTTATATGCTGAGAACTATAGAATATTAATAAAGGAAACTGAATATGATTCAAAGATATGGAAAGATATCTCATGCTCTTAGATTGGAAGTGTTAATATTGTTAAAATGGCTATACTACCCAAAGCAATCTACACATTTAATGCAATCCCTATCAAATTACCCATGACATTTTTCACAGAAATAGAACAAATAGTCCTAAAATTTATATGAAATCATAAAAGACCCAGAATTGGCAAAGAAACCCTGAGGAAAAAGAACAAATCTGGAGGCATAACCTTCCCAGACTTCAGACAATACTACAAAACTACAGTAATCAAAACAGCATTGTATTGGCACAAAACCAGACAAGGATCAATGGAATAGAATAAAGAGCCCAGAAATAAACCACTCACCTATGGTCAATTAATATTCAACAAAGAAGGCAAGAGTATACAGTGGAGAAAAGACAGTCCATCACTAGCAAGTGGTGTTAGGAAAGTTGGACAGCTGTATGTAAATCAATGAAGTTAGAATACACCTTCATACCATACACAAAATAAACTCACAATGGCTTAAAGATGTAAAGACATGACACCATAAAACTAGAAGAGAACATAGGCAAAACATAAACTGACATAAATTGTACCAATTAATTCTTAAGTCAGTCTCCCAAAGCAATAAAAGCAAAAGTAAACAAATGGGATCTAATCAAACTTACAAGCTTTTGTACAGCAAAAGAAACCACAAACAAAATGAAAAGAACCTACAGAATGGGAAAATTTTTCAAATGATGCAACCAAAAAGGGATTAGTTTCCAAAATATACAAATAGCTCATACAGCTCAATAACAGCAACAACAAGAGGTGGAGGAGAAGATGGCGGAAGAGTAAGACATGGAGATCACCTTCCTCCCCACAAATACATCAGAAATAAATCTACACTACACGTGGAACTGCCTCTATATAACAATTACTGAATGCTGGCAGGAGACCTCAGACCTTCCAAAAGGTAAGAAACTCCCCCACGTACCCGGGTAGGGCAAAAGAAAAAAGAAAAAACAGAGACAAAAGAATAGGGACAGGACCTGCACCAGTGGGAGGGAGCTGTGAAGGAGGAAAGGTTTCCACACACTAGAAGCCCCTTCGCGGGCAGAGACTGTGGGTGGCGGAGGAGGGAGCTTCGGAGCCGGGGAAGAGAACGCAGCAACAGGGGTGTGGAGGGAAAAGCGGGAAGATTCCCGCACACAGGATTGGTGCCGACCAGCACTCACCAGCCCGAGAGGTTTGTCTGCTCACATGCCGGGGTAGGCAGGGGCTGGGAGCTGAGGCTCGGGCTCCAGAGGTCAGATCCCAGGGAGGGGACTGGGGTTGGCAGCGTTAACATAGCCTGAAGGGGGCTATTGCACTACGGCTAGCCGGAAGGGAGTCTGGTAAAAAGTCTGAACCTGCCGAAGAGGCAAGAGACCTTTTCTTCCCTCTTTGTTTCCTGGTGCACGAGGAGAGGGCATTAAGAGCGCCGCTTAAAGGAGCTCCAGAGATGGGCGTGAGCCGCGGCTATCAGCACAGACTCCAGAGATGGGCATAAGATGCTAAGGCTGCTGCTGCAGCCACCAAGAAGCCTGTGAGCAAAACAGGTCACTATCCACACAGCCCCTGCCGGGAGCCTGTGCAGCCCACCACTGCCCAGGTCCCGCGATCCAGGGACAACTTCCCCAGGAGAACGCACAGCGTGCATCAGGCTGATGCAACGTCACAGCGGCCTCTGCCACCGCAGGCTCACCCCACATCCATATCCCTCCCTC
Organism: Kogia breviceps; assembly: GCF_026419965.1. Taxonomy (NCBI): domain Eukaryota; kingdom Metazoa; phylum Chordata; class Mammalia; order Artiodactyla; family Physeteridae; genus Kogia; species Kogia breviceps. The sequence continues at coordinate 26,742,926 of NC_081310.1, read as the reverse complement.
CTCCCAGCCTGAGTGAGCCAGAGCCCCTGAACCAGCTGCTCCTTTAACCCCATCCTGTCTGAGCGAAGAACAGACGCCCTCAGGTGACCTACAGGCAGAGGCGAGGCCAAATCCAAAGATGAACCCCGGGAGCTGTGCGAACAAAGAAGAGAAAGGGAAATCTCTCCCAGGAGCCTCAGGAGCAGCGGATTAAAGCTCCACAATCAACTTGATGTACCCTGCATCTGTGGAATACCTGAATAGACAACGAATCATCCTAAATTGAGCAGGTGGACTTTGGGAGCAAGATATATTATTTTTTCCCCTTTTCCTCTTTTTGTGAGTGTGTATGTGTATGCTTCTGTGTGAGATTTTGTCTGTATAGCTTTTGCTTTCACCACTTGTCCTAGGAATCTGTCTGTCCTTTTTTTTTTTACTTTTTAAAATTATTTCATAATAATTATTTTCTATTTTAATAACTTTTATTTTATCCGACTTTATTTTATTTTATCCTATTTCTTTCTTCCTTTCTTTCTTCCTTCCTTTCTTCCTTCCTTCCTTCCTTCCTCTCTTCCTTCCTCCTTTCCTTCCTTCCTTTCTATTTTTCCTTTTATTCTGAGCCATGTGGATTAAAGGCTCTTGGTGCTCCAACCAGGCATCAGGGCTGTGCCGCTGATGTGGGAGAGCCAACTTCAGGACATTGGTCCACAAGAGACCTCCCAGCTCCATGTAATATCAAATGGCGAAAATCTCCCAGAGATCTCCATCTCAACACCAAGACCCAGCTTCACTCAACGACCAGCAAGCTACAGTGCTGGACACCCTATGCCAAACAACTAGCAAGATAGGAACACAGCCCCATCCTTTAGCAGAGAGGCTGCCTAAAATCATAATAAGGCCACAGACACCCCAAAACACACCACCAGACGTGGACCTGCCCACCAGAAAGACAATATCCAGCCTCATCCACCAGAACACAGGCACTAGTCCCCTCAACCAGGAAGTGTACACAACCCACTGAGCCAAACTTAGCCACTGGGGGCAGACACCAAAAAGAATGGGAACTACAAACCTGCAGCCTGCGAAAAGGAGACCCCAAACACAGTAAGATAAGCAAAATGAAAAGACAGAAAAACACACAGTAGATGAAGGAGCAAGGTAAAAACCCACCAGACCTAACAAATGAAGAGGAAATAGGCAGTCTACCTGAAAAAGAATTCAGAATAATGATAGTAAAGATGATCCAAAATCTTGGAAATAGAATAGACAAAATGCAAGAAACATTTAACAAGGACCTAGAAGAACTAAAGAGGAAGCAAGCAATGATGAACAACACAATAAATGAAATTAAAAATACTCTAGATGGGATCAATAGCATAAGAACTGAGACAGAGGAACGGATAAGTGACCTGGAAGATAAAATAGTGGAAATAACTACTGCAGAGCAGAATAAAGAAAAAAGAATGAAAAGAACTGAGGACAGTCTCAGAGACCTATGGGACAACATTAAACGAAACAACATTCGAATTATAGGGGTCCCAGAAGAAGAAAAGAAAAAGAAAGGGACTGAGAAAATATTTGAAGAGATTATAGATGAAAACTTCCCTAATATGGGAAAGGAAATAGTTCATCAAGTCCAGGAAGCACAGAGAGTCCCATACAGGATAAATCCAAGGAGAAACATGCCAAGACACATATTAATCAAACTATCAAAAACTAAATACAAAGGAAACATATTAAAAGCAGCAAGGGAAAAACAACAAATAACACACAAGGGAATCTCCATAAGGTTAACAGCTGATCTTTCAGCAGCAAGCCAGAAGTGAGTGGCAGGACATATTTAAAGTGATGAAGGAGAAAAACCTAAAACCAAGATTACTCTACCCAGCAAGGATCTCATTCAGATTTGGTGGATAAATTAAAACCTTTACAGACAAGCAAAAGCTGACACAGTTCAGCACGACCAAACCAGGTTTACAACAAATGCTAAAGGAACTTCTCTAGGCAAGAAACACAAGAGAAGGAAAAGACCTACAAGAACAAACTTGAAACAATTAAGTAATGGTAATAGGAACATATCGATAATTACCTTAAACGTAAATGGATTAAATGCTCCTACCAAAAGACACAGACTGGCTGAATGGATACAAAAACAAGAGCCATATATATGCTGTCTACAAGAGACCCACTTCAGACCTAGGGACACATACAGACTGAAAGTGAGGGGATGGAAAAAGATATTCCATACAAATGGAAATCACAAGAAAGCTGGAGTAGCAATTCTCATATCAGACTAAATAGACTTTAAAATAAAGACTATTACAAGAGACAAAGAAAGACACTACATAATAATCACGGGATCGATCCATGAAGAAGATATAACAATTGTAAATATTTATGCACCCAACATAGGAGCACCTCAATACATAAGGCAAATACTAACAGCCATAAAAGGGGAAATCAACAGTAACACAAGTATAGTAGGGGACTTTAACACCCCACTTTCACTAATAGACATCATCCAAAATGAAAATAAATAAGGAAACACAAGCTCTAAATGATACATTAAACAAGATGGGCTTAATTGACATTTATAGGACATTCCATCCAAAAACAACAGAATACACATTTTTCTCAAGTGCTCATGGAACATTCTCCAGGATAGATCATATCTTGGGTCACAAATCTAGCCTTGGTAAATTTAAGAAAATTGAAATCGTATCAAGTATCTTTTCCAACCACAACGCTATGAGACTAGATATCAATTACAGGAAAAGATCTGCAAAAAATACAAACACATGGAGGCTAAACAATACACTACTTAATAACCAACTGATCACTGAAGAAATCAAAGAGGAAATTAAAAAATACTTAGAAACAAATGACAATGAAAACACGATGACCCAAAACCTATGGGATGCAGCAAAAGCAGTTCTAAGAGGGAAGTTTATAGAAATACAATCCTACCTAAAGAAACAGGAAACATCTCGAATAAACAACCTAACCTTGCACCTAAAGGAATTAGAGAAAGAAGAAAAAAAAAAAAACCCGAAGTTAGCAGAAGGAAAGAAATCATAAAGATCAGATCAGAAATAAATGAAAAAGAAATGAAGGAAACAATAGTAAACATCAATAAAACTATAAGCTGGTTCTTTGAGAAGATAAACAAAATTGATAAGCCATTAGCCAGAATCATCAAGAAAAAAAGGGAGAAGACTCAAATCAATAGAATTAGAAATGAAAAAGGAGAAGTAACAATGGACACTGCAGAAATACAAAAGATTATTGGAGATTACTACAAGCAACTGTATGCCAATAAAATGGAAAACCTGGAAGAAATGGACAAATTCTTAGAAATGCACAACTGCCGAGACTGAACCAGGAAGAAATAGAAAATATGAACAGACCAATCACAAGCACTGAAATTGAAACTGTGATTAAAAATCTTCCAACAAACAAAAGCCCAGGACCAGATGGCTTCACAGGCGAATTCTATCAAACATTTAGAGAAGAGCTAACACTTATCCTTCTCAAACTCTTCCAAAAGATAGCAGAGGGAGGAACACTCCCAGACTCATTCTATGAGGCCACCATTACCCTGATACCAAAACCAGACAAAGACGTCACAAAAAAAGAAAACTACAGGCCAATATCACTGATGAACACAGATGCAAAAATCCTCAGCAAAATACTAACAAACAGAATCCAACAGCACATTAAAAGGATCATACACCTGATCAAGTGGGGTTTATTCCAGGAATGCAAGGATTCTTCAATATATACAAATCAATCAACGTGATACACCATATCAACAAACTGCAGGAGAAAAACCATATGATCTTCTCAATAGATGCAGAGAAAGCTTTTGACACAATTCAACACCAATTTATGATAAAAACTCTGCAGAAAGTAGGCAGAGAGGGAACTTTTCTCAACATAATAAAGGCCATATATGACAAACCCACAGCCAACATCGTCCTCAATCATGAAAAACTGAAATCATTTCCACTAAGGTCAGGACAAGACAAGGTTGCCCACTCTCACCACTCTTATTCAACATAGTTTTGGAAGTTCTAGCCACAGCAATCAGAGAAGAAGAAGAAATAAAAGGAATCCAAATCAGAAAAGAGGAAGTAAAGCTGTCGCTGTTTGCAGATGACATGATACTATACATAGAGAATCCTAAGGATGCTACCAGAAAACTACTAGAGCTAATCTATGAATTTGGTAAAGTAGCAGGATACAAAATTAATGCACAGAAATCTCTGGCATTCTTATACATTAATGATGAAAAATCTGACAGTGAAATTAAGAAAACACTCCCATTTACCATTGCAACAAAAAGAATAAAATACCTAGGAATAAACCTACCTAAGGAGACAAAAGACCTGTATGCAGAAAATTATAAGACACTGATGAAAGAAATTAAAGATGATACAAATAGACGGAGAGATATACCATGTTCTTGGATTGGAAGAATCAACATTGTGAAAATGACTCTACTACCCAAAGCAATCTACAGGGTCAATGCAATCTCTATCATACTACCACTGGCATTTTTCACAGAACTAGAACAAAAAGTTTTGCAATTTGTATGGAAACACAAAAGACCCCGAATAGTCAAAGCAATCTTGAGAACAAAAAATGGAATTGGAGGAATCAGGCTCCCTGACTTCAGACTATACTACAAAGCGACAGTAATCAAGACAGTATGGTACTGGCACAAAAACAGAAATATAGATCAATGGAACAGGATAGAAAGCCCAGAGATAAACCCATGCACATATGGTCACCTTAACTTTGATAAAGTAGGCAAGAATATACAGTGGAGAAAAGACAGCCTCTTCAATAAGTGGTGCTGGGAAAACTGGACAGGTAAATGTAAAAGTATGAAATTAGAACACTCCCTAACACCATACAGAAAAATAAACTCAAAATGGATTAAAGACCTAAATGTAAGGCCAGACACTATCAAACTCTTAGAGGAAAACATAGGCAGAACACTCTATGACATAAATCACACAAAGATCCTTTTTGACCCACCTCCTAGAGAAATGGAAATAAAAACAAAAATAAATAAATGGGATCTAATGAAACTTAAAAGCTTTTGCACAGCAAAGGATACCATAAACAAGACCAAAAGACAACCCTCAGAATGAAAGGAAATAGTTGCAAATGAAGCAACTGACAAAGGATTAATCTCCAAAATTTATAAGCAACTCATACAGCTTAATAACAAAAAAACAAACAACCCAATCCAAAAATGGGCAGAAGACCTAAATAGACATTTCTCCAAAGAAGATATAGATTGCCAACAAACACATGAAAGAATGCTCCACATCATTAATCATTAGAGAAATGCAAATCAAAACTACAATGAGATATCATCTCACACCGGTCAGAATGGCCATCATCAAAAAATCTAGAAACAATAAATGCTGGAGAGGTGTGGAGAAAAGAGAACACTCTTGCACTGTTGGTGTGAATGTAAATTGATACAGCCACTATGGAGAACAGTATGGAGGTTCCTTGAAAACTACAAATAGAACTGCCATACGACCCAGCAATCCCACTACTGGGCATATACCCTGAGAAAACCATAATTCAAAAAGAGTCATGTACCAAAATGTTCATTGCAGCTCTATTTACAATAGCCAGGACATGGAAGCAACCTAAGTGTCCATCAACAGATGAATGGGTAAAGAAGATATGGCACATATATACAATAGAATATTACTCAGCCGTAAAAATAAATGAAAGTGAGTTATTTGTAGTGAGGTGGATGGACCTAGAGTCTGTCATACAGAGTGAAGTAAGTCAGAAGGAGAAAAACAAATGCCATATGCTAACACATATATATGGAATCTAAGAAAAAAAATGTCATGAAGAGACTAGTGGTAGGATGTCAATAAAGCACAGACCTACTAGAGCATGGACTTGAGGATATGGGGAGGGGGAAGGGTAAGCTGTGACGAAGTGAGAGAGTGGCATGGACATATATACACTACCAAATGTAGGGTGGATAGCTAGTGGGAAGCAGCCGCATAGCACAGGGAGATCAGCTAGGTGGTTTGTGACCACCTAGAGGGGTGGGATAGGGAGTGTGGGAGGGAGGGAGATGCAAGAGGAAAGAGATATGGGAACATATGTATATGTATAACTGATTCACTTTGTTATAAAGCAGAAACTAACACACCATTGTAAAGCAATTATACTCCAATAAAGATGTTAAAAAAAAAAAAAAAAAAAGACACATGCACCCGAATGTTCATTGCAGCACTATTTACAATAGCCAGGTCATGGAAGCAACCTAAATGCCCATCATCAGACGAATGGATAAAGAAGGTGTGGTACATATATACAATGGAATATTAATCAGACATAAAAAGGAACAAAATTAAGTCATTTGTTGAGACGTGGATGGATCTAGAGCCTGTCACACAGAGTGAAGTAAGTCAGAAAGAGAAAAACAAATATCGTATATTAACGCATGTATATGGAACCTAGAAAAATGGTACAGATGAACCGGTTTGCATGGCAGAAGTTGAGATACAGATGTAGAGAACAAACATATGGACACCAATGGGGGAAAACCGCAGTGCGGGTGGGGATGGTGGGGTGCTGAATTGGGCGATTGGGACCGACATGTATACACTGATGTGTATAAAACTGATGACTAATAAGAATCTGCAGTATAAAATAACAAACAAAAAAAAACAACTAATACTAAACTTTCTTTGGATTATTTGTATGGAAATATGTTAATATAAATGTTTCAGACATTACATGAAATTTCTAAAAATCTTATATATTCTAGTATAATGTTATAAGTCATAATTCTAGTTATTACTTTAACATGTATATCTCAGAAATAACTAAATTTCCTTGTCAATTGCATTATTATGAACTTTCATCAAATCTTTAACTGTGGTCATTTGTAAGTCTTTTGTCATTTACAGACAGTTCTGGGTATACGCTCATGGTTTTGCAAAAATGTTCCTATAAAAGGGTTTCATCTTCAAGGAATTTATGGAAATGACTCTGACGAGTACAGGCTTCTGGTAACTGACTATACTCTGAACTGAATGAATAAGCATTTTCAGAACTCTAATGGAAAACTGATGAATTCATAAAAGTGCTAACAAAAGATCAAGATAAAAAAATTAATTACATGGGACTGAGTGAACTGATGAGGATGATTATAATTTTTTGTGACTTTCTGTTTGCATAATAATAAAAAAAAACCCACAAGGACTCGGAGGCAAAAATATACAAATCAATTTTCACTGCAAAGTAAAGGAGCTGTTAGAATGGAGGATTTACTGGACTGAATGTCAATATTATGACATAATACGAGTGTGTTTCATGTTTGGTAACTGCAATCATTGTTGCTTTTGCTGTGGTCATCCATTTGCAATGCTTGGTGACAGTTTATTTATCTATTGTAAAAATAAAATACAGTGTGTGTGTGTGTGTGTGTGAAAAACAAAAAAACAAAAAAACCCAGTGTTTACAGAACAGAGCCCAAGAGATTGGCATGGCATTCAAGGGCCCCACGGTTTAGTTCCTGCCAAGTTCCTTAGCCTCGTCTCTCACTCTATGGCTGCCCCGACCCCACCTCATGTCCATGCTGCAGCCATGCACTGGCTGTCATAAATGGGCAGGTGACCAATGGGCTCATGACCAAGGCTGGTCCTCACCAGTAGTCCTCAATGTGCCGTGAAGTTTCTGGCCTCCATGTCTTTGTCCAGGCTGTTCCCTCAACCCAGAAAGCCCTTCCCCATCTCCCACATGAAAATTCTACTCAAGCCTCCAAACATCGACTCAGAGGCCATCATATCCATTGCCAGAGCAGAATTCCTATTCCTTGCTGGCACCCCTACAGCACCCGGCCATACTGCTCTCACCACCTCTCACACTCCGCCTCATGTAAAGACATTGATGAGTTATGTGCACCCACCCTTCCCCAGCTCCCACTCACATCTGCTCAGGCGTGAGATCCTGAAGGCAGGGACCAACTCTTATTCATCTTTAGATCCCCTCCCAGCACTTGGCAGTGTCTGACACAGAGACGTGCTCAGTGAGAAGGATTCTGTGATCACTCCAGCCAGGGCCAACAGAGAGCCTCGTACCTGCTTTGGCTGCTGTCCCATTACCTTGGCTATAACTATGTACGTGTTGGGTTCCCTACGTCCTACCAACCTACCTCAACTCCTGGCAAGAGAGTGTGAATTCCCGAAGGTAGCGATGATGCCTGATTTATCTTTGTGTGCAGAGCACAGACCCCCACATGGAAATGATAAATGAATGAAGTCCATGAATGATAATAAATTAATCTATGTGGACAACTGTAAGAAAAAAAAAAAGTGCTATATGATCCAGCAATCCCACTCCTGGGCATATATCCAGACAAAACTGTCATTCAAAAATATACATGCACCTCTATGTTCATAGCAGCACTGTTCACAATAGCCAAGACATGGACACAACCTAAATGATATACACACACACAATGGAATACTACTCAGCCATAGAAAAGAATGAAATTATGCTATTTGCAAGAACATGGATGGATCTAGAGATTATCATACTAAGTGAAGTAAGTCAGAAAGACAAAGACAAATACCACAGGATATCACTTACATGTAGAATCTAAAAGACGACACAAATGAACTTATCTTAGAAACAGATTCACAGACATAGAGAACAGACTTGTGGTTGCCAAGAAAGGGGGGGTTGGGGAACGGATGGATTGGGAGTTTGGGATTATCAGATGCAAACAGTTGATATACAGAATGGGTGAACAACAAGGTCCTCCGATTGTAATGGCACAGGGAACTATATTCAGTGTCCTGTGATAAACCATAATGGAAAGGAATATGAAAAAGAAAATACATATATCTGTAACTGAATCACCTTGCTGTACAGCAGAAATTAAACACAACATTGTAAATCAACTATACTTCAATAAAATAAATTTTTTAAAAAACAGTCTAGGTCAGTTAAAGGATGAAAAGGAAAAAGAAAAACATCACACCAGAACTCTCCTATCTTGTGCTTCTGCACAATTCAAGTCCTGTCTGTACCACATGCTACCATGGACATCAGCAGTGAAGGAGAACAGAATATGCCACCCCATAATATGCTGCTTTGGCATATTGATTATTTTGAATTAAAGTCACTTAAACAGTCAGTGCAAGGACACTCTGACCCTCCTTTGTCCTTCTGAAAGCAGGAAATAAATCTCCCACGTCAAAGCTACCCTCCCTGTACCAGGAGGGTACAAGACATCCTTATCACCAAAGGCAGGCAATTTAGGGACAAGAAAGTATATAAGCAAAGCTTTTATTTCGTCACTAATTTGCTAACCCCAAGCCCAAACCACCTTGTCTTGTCAATTCTTCGCAAATTTGTTTCCGTGTCTAAAAGGTATAAAAGCTGCCTACTTTGGTCACTTCTTTGAGTCTCATATTTTTATGAGTTCCTGTGCATAGGAATTAAATTTGTTTTCTCTACTGTTAATCTGTCTTATGTCAATTTAATTATTAGACCAGCCAAAGAACCTAGAAGGGAAGAAGGGAAAGGTTTTCCTTGCCTGTAGCATCATATAGCTGGGATTCAAAACACTGGGAGATGAGGTTTATCAAGAAAAGCATGTGGACTGGGGAAAAGAAATGAGGATCTGAAACAGAGCCCTGAGATGGCTGGCATTTAAGGATTAGCAGAGGAGGAAGGGCTTGTATAAAACAGAATGGAAAAGCAGTTGGAGAGGGCGGAGGAAGATGAGGACAGAGCAGTGTTATAAAAATCACAAGAGGGCTTCCCTGGTGGCACAGCGGTTGAGAGTCCGCCTGCCGATGCAGGGGACGCGGGTTCGTGCCCCGGTCCGGGAAGATCCCACATGCCGTGGAGCGGCTGGGCCTGTGAGCCATGGCCGCTGAGCCTGTGCGTCCGGAGCCTGTGCTCCGCGACGGGAGGGGCCACAACAGTGAGAGGCCCGCGTACCGCCAAAAAAAAAAAAAAAAAAAATCACAAGAAATAATCATTTCAAGGAAGAAGCTGTGAATAACCTGAAACCCCAACAGAGCTGGTGTCAGTGAACCTTTGGTGTGCCAGAATGTAGGTTCGGTGTGGCTCCATCTTCTAACATTTGAGAAAAGCCAGAAATCCCAGTGCAATCTTATTTGAAACACTGTTCAAGTCAAAATAGATGTGACAACAAAAGCCTCCAGCTTGCAACCTCTGAGCTGGCAGACCCTTACCTCCGCCTGTCTAGGTGGAGAGAAGACTTCATTTTCAAGGGACCGTTTGCCAATATCCAGTTCTAGATCTATTAGGGGCACTGAAGGCCTCCTCCAACTGTTGAGATTTTCTGATGGCTTAACGTCTCAGATGGTGATTATGTGGCTTTCCAAATACTATAGATGATTGGCTTAATCAAGTAAGTCAATGGAAAAATGTGCCTCATCCATTCACCTTCCTACAGTTCTAATGTTAACCATGGAGGCACCAGTTCAGACCTTGCCTCCATCAACTGCTCTGGCCAGAATGCTGACTCAGCTTCACCTCAACTTCTTCTTTCTGTGGTTCCTGGGAGTCCCCCATCTCCAGGAGCCCCATCAGAGTCACATACCCACCTAGGGTACCTTTATAAGCCTCTGCTCAGCTCAATGGTGATTCCCTCAAGTTCCAGCAACACTAAGAGGACTGATCCAGGTCAGCTTTCCTCTCACAGGCAGTGTGATGACTGATGCCCTCCTTGCATACCTGATAATAAAAAGAACCGCCACTTTTTTTTAAAAACATCTTTATTGGAGTATAATTGCTTTACAATGGTGTGTTCGTTTCTGCTGTATAACAAAGTGAATCAGCTATACGTATACATACATCCCCATACCCCCTCCCCCTTGCGTCTCCCTCCCACCCTCCCTATCCCACCCCTCTAGGTGGTCACAGAGCACCGAGCTGGTCTCCCTGTGCTGTGCAGCTGTTTCCCACTAACTATCTATTTTACATTTGGTGGTGTGTATATGTCCATGCCACCTCCACTTTTTGAATCCTCACTAGGTATTAACATATAGTGGGCACTCAATAGAGGTGATCCCTTATCCATTTGGCAACATTGTGAAATGTCTGCAATTTCATTTTATAGATAAGGAAAAATAAAATTCAGCAAAGTTAACTGGTTTGCCCAAAGCACCAAAGCCAGTTAGATGGATCTGGGACTTGAGCCTAGATTAATCAGATTTCTATTACACAGGTTGCCTTTCCTATCTCTGTACAATGATCCATTTGAACCACGTGTAATATGGCTGCCACACGAGGCTGATTTAGAGATCCTTGTAAACAATGTTTTACTGCCAACCAGCCAGCTACCAAAAGGATCTGGGAATTGAAGGTATTATGCACTTACTGAAGGGGTGGGAATAGGAGAAGGCACTGCTTACAGATTCAGGCGTTATGGTCTCTGAGCTAGAGGATATTTATAAGAAACCCTTCAAAATGGTAGACAGGAGAGAGAGTTCTCCCTCTTTCCAAGGCAACTACTCGTTTCTCTAATCATTGGCTTAAACATTTTGTCTTCTCTGGTCAGAACGGCCAGAACTAGGAGACAATCTATAAACCACAAAAGAAATTAATCCAAGTGTGTCTCACCAGCTCATCGCTGAACTGGGACCCCCTTGAGAAAACAGAAAAGTTTGGCTTGTTCACCTTTGTCTCTCTTACACCAGTACCTGGCTCTTGAAAGGTACTCACTAAACACTTGTGGAGAACTAAATGAAATACTTTGTCGATGAAAAAATTAATCAGCCAATCTAAGAGAAAGAAATGTAAAATTCTATTAGAGCCAAATTGAAGATTATAACCCAGGAACAGCTCAGAAAACTCAGAGAACTGTTCTGCCCATTAGAAGTCAAAACACTGTTAAATAAGTTTTTTGAGACAGAGGGTTATCCATTAAATGATACATTATTGACAGTTTACACAATCTAGCGGGTAGTGGGTTCTGGGTCATTGTGGCCCCTTACAAGATTAGAAGGGAACGAACGTTATCTTCTCAGGAGTTGTCTTGTCGATGCTGGGAGAATGCTGCTCTTTATGGTTGAGCAGATATTTCTGCCAGTGGGGAAGGTTGGTCGATGCATTATGCAGATACACAATGCACAGTAGAGGGCAAAGAGGAGGCCAAAGGGCAGAGAAATCATTTTATGTTTAAATTTTTCCTGTCTTGCCATAAAATATGAATTTTATTTCACAGTCTGGTTCTGAACTAGTGAATGTGGGTTTTTTTGTTTTTTGTTTTGGGTTTATTTGGTGGTGTTTGTTTGGTTTGGTTTTGGTCAGTTCCAAAAATCACATTTATCCTTAAAGAGCTAGGATTTGCAATCACTGAGAAATGTCAAAGAAATGATGGAGCAGCTTTGAAGAGAGTTGTATAAAGATAATCCTAAAAATATTTTTTGCTGGAAGTAGACATTGAAGAGAACATGTAGTGGTCTCAGAGCTTTAGAGCCAAAAGATCTTTGTGATCATCACATCGCTGATTCTCCTCCTTGGACAGAAAAGGGACAGAAAAGAAACAGAAGCCAGAGGTGGGAAGTGACTTGACCAAGGTCTCACATATCTAGGACTGATGTTGCCTTTAGGATGCAGGAAGGTTCTGGTTCTTCTGTTTCAATGACATTCCACATGCTTTATAGCCTCAGTATTATTCATTTCTTTGCAAGTTAACATTCAGCCAGTAAGATAATTACTAACTTCAACTCTGCCCCTGAGGTGCCTTTGCAAAACTCCAGGGCTCCACTGAACACAGTTTGAAAACTACCAACTTAGATAATTTATCGCTGGTTACTTAAACTTTTAGCGCATTCAAGCAAAAATTTCTTTTAATTCCCTGAAAATTGGGTATTCTCATTGGCAGCATTTATTCTTCTCTTCCTTTCCTGATGAATAAACCCATTAATGAAAGAATGCGCTGTGTACTTTCTTTTGTGCCGTTATCCATCTGAATTAACGTGTGTGGGCAGAGCTCAAGTGGTGAGACCAAGATCCTCTGCTGGGCGGACCCTCTTGTGGGTCTCAAACCCAAGGGTGCCCAAGCTTGCTTTGTGGTGATGGCAGAAACAGTGCTCTTTAGACCTGAATCTCTGAGTCTGAAATTTCTAAGTTTGAAATTCTGAGTAAGATAGACAGGTGCAGGAAAGAATGATAAACAACCTGATTATCTCTGTACTGGTAAAGCAGTGATGGAGAATTCTAGACTAATGAAGCCAGAGACATCTCATTTTAAGCCAGTATTTTCTGTAAAACTTCCTAATAGCTTGTAATAACGAGGATCATTTATTGGATGTTTACCCCATGCTTAGAATTTACACAAGCATATGAGACAAGTACCATTATAATTCTCATTTCACCAATGAGAAAACTGAGGCTTAGCAGTTGGAGTTCTTAACTCAAAGAAACACACTCTGGCTAAATAAAGCAGAGTTGGGGTGGAGAGATACTGGAGAGGAGAGATATCTTGAAGGGTTTTAGAGGTGACACCAAGGGGAGCTGGGGGAAGGAAGATTTTCTCCACCTTTATTATGTAGGATGGTGAAGTTGAGTATAGACTCTGGAGCCAGACTGCTGAGATTAGAATCCTGGCTCCACCCCTTGCTCTATGTGACCTTGAACTGGGTCTCTCAGTTTCCCCATCTGTAAAGTGGGTATAATAATAGAACCTATCTCAAAGAACAGCTGTGTTTAAAAGCAGTGAGCTCAGTGCCATACTCACTGTGGGATCTCAGCATAATAGTTATTATCAGCTAATGTATAACGTGCTATGTATTGGGTTGGCCAAAAAGTTTGTTCGGGTTTTTCATAACATCTTACAGAAAAACCTGAACAAAGTTTTTGGCCACTCCAATAAATGTGCTTTCAAGTCCCCTCCTTGGGTCAGCCTCTCTCCCAGCAGATTGCTGCCCTTGAATTCCACCTGTAAACTCTAACTGTATTAATCAGTTCTGGTCATCACTAGTGGCAGCTGTGGTCCAGTGATACGTCCTTCAACCTCTGAAGACTGGCTATTCTCACTGGCAGACCTAATCATCTCAATCTCTCAAAAAACAGCAGAAAATATTCCTTGAAATCATAAGGATCCTTCAAAAGACAAGTATTTGGAGGATAAACAATAAGGAATGGCCTGGATTGTTTATACAGTTCTCCTGTGACTGGAGACTGGAGTCATAAATGGAATCCTGGCATGAAACAAAGTACACACAAGGGAAGGCTTGAACTGGGGACATCAGCTTTTGTTCTCCAGTGCAGTTGCTACACCACGAATCCACAGGAGCAGGCCTGCCAAGCAGGGCCGCTCACTAGCTCTCCAATGCAGTCCCTAAGGCTGCCTCCTAATAAGTCTGGCAGAGATAAACAGGGTGACCACCCAGACAACTGCATTATAGGGGAGAACCTCCACCATGGAGAGAGGGTGGTATGACCACTGCCAGAGTGTCTGAGCCGCAGAGTGCTGGCCTCCTTGCACAAGCTCTAAAACCAGAGAAAGAGCCCAAATTTGCCAAAGAGCTATATAGGAACAGAGGAAGAAGAGACTTAAAAAAAAAAAAAAAAAAAGATAATTATTCTAATAAAACACTGAAATTACAAGGAAAAAAAAAACAAAGGTACTTTCCTAGGAATTCTAATCTCACCATCAAAAAAGGACTTTCCACAACTCATCTCCCCGGAAAAGGTAGGGGAAAGCATCTCCCTGGCATAACCTTGGGCCTTATAGATTCAGATTGGGACATCATTTTTCCTAGGTTCATGAGAGCTGCATCTTTTTTGTTTTTGTTCCTAAATTTCCTCTTACATAAAAGAACCAAAATTCCTTCCTGAAGCCTCTGGCTCCCAGAACTTGCTTAGGAAGAATTTGATGTTATAAACACAGAACCACTTGCTTGCTTCATGACCTTGGCAAGACACCGAACTTCGCTGAGACTTGGTTTCTCCTCTATAGGGTCCTGGCTTTGTCTGCCCAACGTGCCTTCCCCTCCATTTTCTCTGTTAGGTGGGCTCCATCTCACAAACCATGGTGTTGCCGCCGTAGAAATAAAAGCTCTCTGATACAGTCTTGCCTCTGCAGCCTCTCTTGCAGCCATGGGTGCACTTATAGTTTAAATTCTGTGAGTTGGAGCTTTGAATTCAAGGCAGGATCTACCTGGAATCTGTTCACATGAGAGTGGTGTCAGCCATTAAATTCAGTCTCTGGAGACACAGTGACAACAGCTGGGCCCAGAGATGCTGGGGAAAGTGGTGATGCTTGGAGGTCTATGCCCAGTATGTGTGTGTGGCGGCGGGAAACACACACACACACACACACACACACACACACACATTTTCTACTCCATGTGTTTCCATGGGGAGGAGCCTCCCTAAGGTAACCCCCGTCTTGCCTCTCAATCTGTCACCAGATCCTGAATTGCGAGCCAACTTATCTATGGAAAACATGATTCCCAGTCTACCTTCTACTCTATAGTAAAACGAGTCTAAGCCTATGAGGGGAGAGGTGTGTGGATGGAGGGAAGTCTGGGTTTTCCTGCTGTGCCAGTCCTGGGGCAGGTAATTCTGCCTAATTCTGAAATGAGGTGTTAGCATTCCCGTATTAGTCCTAAAATCCATCTGCTTTTTAAAAAACTTCAATTTATTTCAGAAGGAAACTTTATATGATCACTAATGGAAAAAGATTCTTCTTAACATTAAGCATGCACAACTTTAAATACATGACTGTTAAAAAATAAATGTACTTGTCTACCACTTAAAATCATCTTCAGATCAGTGGTATGTGAATTTTATTTTGGAAAACATTCCATTACGCTATACTGCCTCTTTTGTTTTGTTTTGTTTTTTAAATAGAGATAGGCCATTTTTGTCCTGAGGTAAGAAATGACAGACTGCACAGAAATGAGCCTTAAACAATACTTATACAGTCACACCAAATTAATAGGTTCTCATGGCAATTATGCAAATTTCACTTTCTCTTTAATAATGTAGCTTTCTAGTTAGTGTTGGAATTAGGTAGTGTGACTCCTCCAGCTTATTTTCAAGATTGTTTTGGTTATACGAGGTCCTTTGCATTTCCACATAAATTTTCGTAAAACTTGTCACTTACTTCAAAAAACAAGTCTGATGAGGTTTTGATTGGGATTGTACTGAATTTAGAGATGACATTTTGGGAAAAATGGACATTTTTAATAACATTGGGTCATCTTTTCTATGAACATGGCATATCTGCCCATTTAATTAGGTCTTTAATTTCTCTCAGCAATATTTTGTTGTTTTTAGTGTAAAGTTTTTGCATTTCTTTGATCAAATTTATTCCTATTTTGTGTTTATGATATAAAATTGTCTTAAAGTTTTATTTACATTTTAAAAATTAATGTTATATATTGGTGCTAATATGTAGACATATGATTGATTTTTGCATATTGTTCTTATATCCTAGAGCCTTGTTAGATTCACCTATTAGTTCTAGTAACTTTCTGTACATTCCATAGGATTTTTTATGTAAACATTCATGCTGTGAAAAAATGACAACTTTTCCCTTTTCAATCTTGATGACTATATTTCACTGTTTGGTCATATAAAACTGGCTAGTATCTCCAGTACAATGCTGAATAGAGGCTGTGAGAGCTGACATTATTGCCTTGTTAATGAAATTAGGGAGAAAGTACTCAATATTTCATTATTATATGTGATGTTAGTTTTTTTAAGAGAGGCCCTTTTTCAAGTTGAGTAACTTCTCTCTATTTCTGATTTGCTGAGAATTGTATTGTGAATAGCTGCTGAATTTTGTCAAATGCTTTTAATGCTATTTAAATGATCATGCGGTTTTTCTCTTATATTATTAGTGGTGAATTAAACTGATTGATTTTTAAATATTAAACCTACCTTGTATTCCAGGGATAAACCTCATGTGATAATGCTGTATTTTTCTTTTTGAATTTGACTTATTAATATTTTGGTAAGACTTTTTATGTCACTATTCATGAGAGATATGTTTTATTCTCTTTTCTTGTATTGTCTTTAACAAGCTTTTGTGTTGGGAATATTTTGGTCTCAAAACAAGTTAGGAATATTCCCTCTTCTAATTTTGGAAAGAATTTAAGATTGGTGTTATGTCTTCCTTAACTGTTTGATAGAATTTACTAGTGAAACCGTTTGGGCCTGGAATCCTTTTTGTGGAAAGATTTTAATAACAAATTCAATTAAAATAACAGATACATGGATATTCAGAGTTTCCATTTCTTCTTTTGTCAGTTTTGGTGAGCTGTTTTTCAAGGAATTTGTGCATTTTATTTTGTCGAGTTTATTGACAGTTGTGCACCATAATCCCTTATTATTCTGTTATTGTCTGTAAAATCTGTAATGATACTCCCTCTTTCACTTTCAGTACTGATAAATTGTTTCCTTTTTTTTTAAATCAGTCTAGCTAGGGGCTTAGCAATTTTATTAATTTTTTCAATAAACAAATTTTGGGTTTTGTTAAATTTTCAAAGCTTTTTTTCTGTTTGATTTCTGTTCTTGGTATCATCTCTTCCACATCTTTTGAGTTTAGTTTAGTTATTTTTTTAGTTTCTTAAGGTGGAAACTTAGGTTATTGGTTTTAAACATTTCCCTTTCAGTTTCTGCCTGCTTTTGGTTTTTCTCTGGTGCCTTTAAAACAACTAGGTAAAATATTTTGTCCATAGTGTATAAGTGTTATCTGCAGAATAGTCATTCAGTATAAGCCCTTCTGTCATTGCTGAAACTGGAACTCAGTTTTGTTTTGTTTTTTAATTTTGGGCTGCATGCGGGCTTCTTCTAGTTGTGGCGAGCTGGGGCTACTCTTTATTGTGGTGCATGGGCTTCTCATTGCAGTGGCATCTCTTGTTGCAGAGCATGGGCTCTAGGTGCATGGGCTTCAGTAGTTGTGGCTTGCAGACTCTAGAGGGCAGGCTCAGTAGTTGTGGTGCATGGGCTTAGTTGCTCCGCGGCATGGGGTATCTTTCTGGACCAGGGATCGAACCTGTGTCCCCTGCATTGGCAGGTGGATTCTTAACCACTCTGCCACCAGGGAAGTCCCTGGAACTCAGTTTTAAGCTTCAAAATCTTGGGTAAGTATTCTAACCCATGTGTCAACTTCCTCATCTGTAAAGTGGGGGTGATTTAACATACCTTAGAACATTGTCATGGAAAGCAAATGAGATGATGCATGCATATGAAAACATTTTTGAAAGAATAAACATGATATATAAATTACAGTATCGTTAATGCAACATAAAGTTAATAAAAATAAACTACCATGGCATGCACTTGTATTTCCACTAAAATTTAAGACACAATACTAAGTCATCTAATTTTCATAGCCTGGTAGATGAGGAAGATATTCCTTTATCATTTTCCAATATATTCTAACTAACCTGGTAATTATATGCAGCCTCATAGCCAATGGATATTGAAGGTCTATCATGTATATATTAGGCACGTTTATGTGCATTATCTTATTAAATTTCTCACAAAAATAGTGCCCTCCAATTTATCGACATGTGACAATAACTAAAAAATTTTCACACCTTGATTCTCCTCTTAAGAATCTTAATGAAATCAGAGAAGGCACCTATATTTATGTGCAAATTCCTTATAGCAGCTTTACCCATAAGAAAAAAAGTGGAACCAAAATAAATGTGTATAACAGATTTGTTAAATTATGATGCATACATATAATGCAATACTATTCAGCTGTGAAAAACATTCAGATTATTTTATCACATGGGAAAATATATATAATATGAAGTGTAAAGTATAAGATTACTGTTTAAACATAATTAAAATTTTGTTCAAAAATAGGAATTAGAAAAAAGTAGCCAAAAGGAAATATACCAGCAGAAGCAAGAAGAAGCACAATCCTGCAGCCTGTGGAACAAAAACCACATTCACAGAAAGACAGACAAGATGCAAAGGCAGAGGCCTATATACCAGATGAAGGAACAAGATAAAACCCCATAAAAACAACAAAATGAAGTGGAGATAGGCAACCTCCCAGAAAAAAAATTCAGAATAACGATAGTGAAGATGATCCAGGACCTCGGAAAAAGAATGGAGGCAAAGATTGAGAAGATGCAAGAAATGTTTAACAAACACCTAGAAGAATTAAAGAACAAACAAACAGATGAACAATACAATAACTGAAATGAAAACTACACTAGAAGAAATCAATAGCAGAATAACTGAGGCAGAAGAACGTATAAGTGACCTGGAAGACAGAATGGTGGAATTCACTGCTGTGGAATAGAATAAAGAAAAAAGAAGGAAAAGAAATGAAGACAGCCTAAGAGACCTCTGGGACAATATTAAATGCAACAACATTCGCATTATAGGGGTCCCAGAAGGAGAAGAGAGAGAGAAAGGACCACAGAAAATATTTGAAGAGACTATAGTCAAAAACTTCCCTAACATGGGAAAGGAAATAGCCACCAAACTCCAGAAAGCACACTGAGTCCCTTACAGGATAAACCCAAGGAGAAACATGCCGAGACACATAGTAATCAAATTGGCAAAAATTAAAAACAAAAAGTTACTGAAAGTAGCAAGGGAAAAAATGACAAATAACATACAAGGGAACTCCCATGAGGTTAACAGCTGATTTCTCATCAGAAACTCTACAAGCCAGAAGGGAGTGGCATGATATACTTAAAGTGATGAAAGGGAAGAACCTACAACCAAGATTACTCTACCCGGCAAGGATCTCATTCAGATTCAATGGAGAAATCAAAAGCTTTACAGACAAGCAAAAGCTAAGAGAATTCAGCACCACCAAACCATCTCTACAACAAATGCTAAAGGAACTTCTCTAACTGGGAAACACAAGAGAAGTAAACGATCTACAAAAACAAACCCAAAACAATTAAGAAAATGGCCATAGGAAAATACATATCGATAATTACCTTAAACATGAATGGATTAAACACTCCAACCAAAAGATACAGGCTTGCTGAATGGATACAAAAACAAGACCCATATACATGCTGTCTACAAGAGACCCACTTCAGACCTAGGGACACATACAGACTGAATGTGAGGGGATGGAAAAAGATATTCCATGCAAATGGAAATCAGAAGAGAGCTGGAGTAGCTATACTCATATCAGATAAAATAGACTTTAAAATAAAGAATGTTACAAGAGACAAGGAAGGACACTACATAATAATCAAGGGATCAATCCAAGAAGAAGATATAACAATTATAAATATATATGCACCCAACAAGGAGCACCTCAATACATAAGGCAACTGCTAACAGCTGTAACAGAGGAAATTGACAGTAACACAATAATAGTGGGGGACTTTAGCACCTCACTTACACCAATGGACAGATCATCCAAAATGAAAATAAATAAGGAAACAGAAGCTTTAAATGACACAATAGACCAGATAGATTTAATGGATATTTATAGGACATTCCATCCAAAAACAGCAGATTACACTTTCTTCTCAAGTGCGCACAGAACATTCTCCAGGATAGATCACATCTTGGGTCACAAATCAAGCCTCAGTACATTTAAGAAAATTGAAATCATATCAAGCATGTTTTCTGACCACAACGCTTTGAGATTAGAAATGAATTACAAGGAAAAATACTGTAAAAACCACTAACACATGGAGGCTAAACAATACACTATTAAATAACCAAGAGAACACTGAAGAAATCAAAGAGGAAATTAAAAACTACCTAGACACAAATGGCAATGAAAACACGATGATCCAAAACCTATGGGATGCAGCAAAAGCAGTTCTAAGAGGGAAGTTTATAGCTATACAAGCCTACCTCAAGAAATAAGAAAAATCTCAAGTAAACAATCTAACCATACACCTAAAGGAACTAAAGAAAGAGGAACAAACAAAACCCAAAGTTAGCAGAAGGAAATAAATCATAAAGATCAGAGCAGAAATAAATGAAATAGAAACAAAGGAAACAATAGCAAAGATCAATAAAACTAAAAGCTGGTTCTTTGAGAAGATAAACAAAATTGATAAACCATTAGCCAGACTCATCAAGAAAAAGAGGAAGTGGACTCAAATCAATAAAATTAGAAATGAAAAAGGAGACGTTACAACAGACACTGCAGAAATAAAAAGCATCTAAGAGACTACTACAAGCAACTCTATGCCAATAAAATGGACAACCTGGAAGAAATGGACAAATTCTTAGAAAGGTATATAACCTTCTAAGACTGAACCAGGAAGAAACAGAAAATATGATAAGACCAAACACAAGTAATGAAATTGAAACTGATTAAAAATCTTCCAACAAACAAAAGCCCAGGACCAGACGGTTTCACAGGTGAATTCTATCAAACATTTAGAGAAGAGCTAACACCCATCCTTTTCATACTCTTCCAGAAAATTGCAGAGGAAGGAACACTCCCAAATTCATTTTACGAGGCCACCACCACCCTGATACTAAAACCAAAGAAAGATACTACAAGAAAAGAAAATTACAGACCAATATCACTGATGAATATCGATGCAAAACTCCTCAACAAAATACCAGCAAACAGAATCCAACAACACATTAAAATGATCATACAGCACAATCAAGTGGGATTTATCCCAGGGATGCAAGGATTCTTCAATATATGCAAATCAATAAATGTGATACACCATATTAACAAATTGAAGAATCAAAACCATATGATCATCTCAATAGATGCAGAAAAATCTTTTGACAAAATTCAACACCTATTTATGATAAAAACTCTCCAGAAAGTGAGCATAGAGGGAACCTACCTCAGCATAATAAAGGCCATATACAACAAACCCACAGCAAACATCATTCTCAATGGTGAAAAACTGAAAGCATTTCCTCTAAGATCAGGAACAAGACAAGGATGTCCACTCTCACCACTAGTACTCAACATAGTTTTGGAAGTCCTAGCCATGGCAATCAGAGAAGAAAAAGAAATAAAAGGAATACAATTTGGAAAAGAAGAAGTAAAACTGTCACTGTTTGCATATGACATGATACTATACATAGAGAATTCTAAAAATGCCACCAGAAAACTACTAGAAGTAATCAATGAATTTGGTAAAGTTGCAGGATACAAAATTAATGCACAGAAATCTCTTGCATTCCTATACACTAATGATGAAAAATCTGAAACAGAAATTATGGAAACACTACCATCTACCATTGCAACAAAAAGAATAAAATACCTAGGAATAAACCTACCTAGGGAGACAAAAGACCTGTATGCAGAAAACTATGAGACACTGATGGAAGAAATTAAAGATGATACCACCAGATGGAGAGATGTACTATGTTCTTGGATTGGAAGAATCAATATTGTGAAAATGACTTTTCTACCCAAAGCAATCTACAGATTGAAGGGAATCCCTATCATATTACCAATGGCATTTTTACAGAACCAGAACAAATCATCTTAAAATTTGTATGGAGACACAAAAGACCCCAAATAGCCAAAGCATTCTTGAGGGAAAAAAACGGAGCTGGAGGAATCAGACTCCCTGACTTCAGACTATACTACAAAGCTACAGTAATCAAGACAATATGCTACTGGCACAAAAACAGAAACATAGATCAATGGAACAAGATAGAAAGCCCAGAGATTAAACCCATGCACCTATGGTCAACTAATCTATGACAAAGGAGGAAAATATATACAATGGAGAAAAGACAGCCTCTTCAATAAATGGTGCTGGGAAAACTGGACAGCTACATGTAAAAGAATGAAATTAGAACACTTCCTAACACCATATACAAAAATAAACTCAAAATGGATTCGAGACCTAAATATAAGACCGGACACTATAAAACTTAGAGGATAACATAGGAAGAACACTCTTTGACATAAATCATAGCAAGATCCTTTTTGACCCACCTCCTAGAGTAATGGAAATAAAAACAAAAATAAACAAATGGCACCTAATGAAACTTCAAAGCTTTTGCACAGCAAAGGAAACCATAAATAAGACAAAAAGACAACCCTCAGAATGGGAGAAAATATTTGCAAACGAATCAAAGGACAAAGAATTAAACTCCAAAATATATAAACAGCTCATGCAGCTCAATATTAAAGAAACAAACAATCCAATCCAAAAATGGGCAGAAGACCTAAATAGACATTTCTCCAAAGAAGACATACAGATGGCCAAGAAGCACATGAAAAGCTGCTCGACATCACTAATTATTAGATAAATGCAAATCAAAACTACAATGAGGTATCACCTCACACCGGTTAGAATGGGCATCATCAGAAAATCTACAAACAACAAATGCTGGAGAGGATGTGGAGAAAAGGCAACCCTCTTGCACTGTTGGTAGGAATGTACATTGATACAGCCACCATGGAGAAAAATATGGAGGTTCCTTAAAAAACTAAAAATAGAATTACCATATGATCCAGCAATCCCACTACTGGGCATATACCCAGAGAAAACCATAATTCAAAAAGACACATGCACCCCAATGTTCATTTCAGCACTATTTACAACAGCCAGGTCATGGAAGCAACCTCAATGCCCATCTACAGACAAATGGATAAAGAAGATGAGGTACATATATACAATGGAATATTACTCAGCCATAAAAAGGAACGAAATTGAGTCATTTGTTGAGACATGGAGGGATGTAGAGACTGTCATACAAAGTGAAGTAAGTCAGAAAGAGAAAAACAAATATTGTATATTAACTCATGTATGTGGATCCTAGAAAAATGGTACAGATGAACCAGTTTGCAGAGCAGAAGTTGAGACACAAGATGTAGAGAACAAACGTATGGACACCAAGGGGGGAATACCACGGTGGGGTGGGGATGGTGGTGTGCTGGATTGGGCAATTGAGATTGACATGTATACACTGATGTGTAAAAAATTGATGACTAATAAGAACCTGCAGTATAAAATAACAAACAAACAAACAAAAGGAAATATACCAAAATGTTAATAATGATTATCTCTGGAGTGATACAATTAGGGATGAGTCTTTCTTCACATTCTTTGCCAAGGTTCTAAATTATTCACAGGAATGTATGATTTTAGCTTTCAGTTTCTCTTTTGGATGCAGAGACACTCTGAATTGGGTTAATCTTAATCAATTCAGTAAACAGTCTCCTCATCGGTCCATGCATAGCCATTATTTGCTCATTTGTTTATTACAGTGTAGTAAGTACTAATACACCCAATGCTAAATATAAAAGCTAGGACTAAAATAAAAATTTGCATCTAGGCATGAATCTTCTCCTATCCCACCCACTACTTTTCTTTACTCAAGATAACCACTTTCCCAAATCTCATAATTCCCTTCTTTTCCTTTTAATAAAGTTGTATACAGATACATGCTTTTATAAAGCTATATAAGTTATATATTCTTTTACCTTGGTGGCTTCAGCTTTTTTAAGAGTGTAATATGTTATATATTATCTTCTAGGACTTTATTCACTTAATATTGCTGAAATTCATCTGTATTGATGTGTATGCCACTGGAGATCATTTATTTTGATTACTATGTAATCAAAATGTAATAGAATATGTAATAGAATATTACAATATTCTATTGTGCAACTATATTACTGTTCTTTCTGTATTTTAGGTTATTTCCAGACTTTTCCTGTTATGAACAGTACTATGAATATTCTTGTACATGTCTTCCCAGTGTCTCTGTATACCAATTTGGATATAAACCTGTGAGTGGAAATGCTTGTCATAGGGTATGTGAAATTTCAAACTGTTTTTCCAAAGTGGTCGCATCAGTCCATACATATTCCCACCAGCAGTGCATGGGATCCTATGAATCTGTATCCTTACCAGCATTTAGTATTGCCAGATGTATTGCTTTTACATTCAGGAAAAGAAGGTTTCTAAAACAAACTAAGAACAAAACCAAAACTGCCTTGCCCTCCCTTCCCCCAAACTCCAGGAAAGATTCGGGGCACAGGAAGTGGTATATAAAACTATTCCTCCACCAACAGCTTTTCACCTTCTTCTAGCTCTAGAAACCCTCTTCTAGCAATGAGTTGGAAACAGTGTGGGGGTGTGAGAAGTAGGAAAACTGCAGAATTTTGTGTCATGAGGATGCTTTCCAGCAGATGGTGAAATTATTCTGAATAATTAGAATTCTAATTAAAATTAACCTCTTATTCTCTCTCTGTCTCTTTCTTTTTGTCTCTGTCTTTCCATCTCTTCCTCTTTCTCTCCTGAAATACAAACACTGGACCAGACATATCATTTTTATTCTCTGCAGTATGTTCCTAAAATACTCACCTTGCAATCCTCTGCAAATATCAGAGAACTGACCTGCTATCTAGTGTTTTCTTTTTTCTTGGCTACAGAGTAAGAACCTGCCAGCTACTCTAAGTGGGGTGAGGGGTTCCCTGAACAAGCATTACAGAGAATGAGAATTTCAGAACCATAAGAATTGGAAAACCTATTTCAACAGCAGCACTCTGCTTGCCTCTCCTTTCAAAATTGAGTCCTAGTTTCTATCATTTTGCAGTAGCCTGTGACATGATACAGAACACCAGATGGACATGAGAATCTGTGATTTTGCCCATTGATTCTGAGAAAGGTAGGCAGCCCACTTTTAAATATACAGAAAAACAACCAGGATAAGCTTGAGGGCCAAACTGATTCTCAACCTGGAATTATCATTCAGCCTAGAGGGAAGACCCCACAGGCAGAGCTCCACAGCAATTTCACAAGGTAAATCAGCCTGCCTCAGGACAGTGGTTTTCCAACTAGGTTTAGTAGGGTCCTCTCAGAGCTCTGGAGAAGGAGGAGAGTCAGGGAGGCAGTTAGAAACTCACTTTGAGATAGAAATAGAGTAGCTTCAAAAAGTCTTCTAAACTTTGATCAAAATCAATTTTCTTATGAAAATAATTTTTTTTTTTTTTTTTTTTGGCCATGCAGCTTACAGGATCTTAGTTCCCTGACTGAGATCAAACCTGTGCCCCCTGCAGTGGAAGCACAGAGTCCTAACCACTGGACTGCCAGGGAATTCCCAATAGTTCTCTATTTCAAAGAAAGTTTAGAGACCATTGACAATGTTTAGATCTTAAGGTCTAAGAGTAACAGAGGTATAGATTTGAAACACACTTTGGAACAGCAGAGTTATATGAGATGAAGTTAGATGTGGATTCTATGTTGCAGAAGGCAGGTCCATGTGATTTCAAAACCAGCCAATTGGGAAATAAGGCTTGACTCTTCTGATAAAAATTAAGGAGCTGAACATAAGACTCTTAATTCAACATGAATAAAATTATTAGGGGGAAGGAATCTGCCACTTTTGTTCACCATTGTCTTGTGTGCCTAGCACAGTGCCTGGTACATAATGGGTGTTGAAAGACTTGAGAAAGGAAGAAAGAAAAAGGATGGAGGGAGGCATAGTACGTGGGCAGGACCAAGAGTCTTTTTATAAAATAAAATTTTTCCAAAAAATACACACACACACACACACACACACACACACACACACAGGAGAATCTCAAGTTTTTCACCAGAGAGCACAATGAAGAAAAATTCAGAATACTAATTAGCAAACATTTACCTCATCTACAGAAAAATTCTAACATACCTGTCACACATCTCATTTTAAACAGCAATGGTTCCTTCCAGTTGAAATTGGTAGTGAAATTGTTACCGAGTCCAAGCTCATACTGCTCACCACATGACAGGCCAATAAATCACAAAATAAATTGTTGGGGCAAGGAACAGTGACTTTATTCAGAAAGCCAGCAGACCGAGAAGATGGTGGACTTGTGTTCCAAAGAACCATCTTGGCTGAGCTAGAATTCAGGCTTCTTTTGTACTAAAAGGGGAGGAAGTAAAGCCAAACATTTCCTGGTTCCAGTCAGTCTATGGAGGGGAAGTTTAATTTCTCCTTTCCTGCAGTCATTCACAGGAGGGCCTTGTCAGGATGTTTCATGTGAGCTAAATGATGGTATTTTAGCTTAATGCTTGTTACTGGGGAGGCAGGGTTCCCAGAGATGGGCCATTATGTATAATTTAAGCTTATAGGCAACATCCCTTTAGTGATTAATTTGTAATAGAGTACAAAGATTCTTCCCTATTACAATTCCCTACTGTCAATGTCCATTCCACAATCTTGTGGGGAAAGGGACAAGACTGCTTTGACTACTTCCTGCTGAATGGGGGTGATAAATATTCTCTAGAATCTTTAGTCAGTAGTAAAATCCTCTTTCCTTTTTTATCTACAGCTATTTAAACCTGATGAAACCCCTTAGCATATTGTTTTCTAATTTGTAATTGAACCTGGAGTTTTGGTTCCAGCTCCCAATACATATACTAAATTCCTGTGCTATTTATTTGGACAAAATTAAACAAATAGGTTGACCCTTCTCCAGCTATAATGAAATTACCATCCACTTAAGTTGGATAGGCAGACCTGTTGGAGGCAACTTTATGAACAGAGGTTAGCATAGTGCCCAAACTTTTAACATAATGGGCAACTGCTATGCCTTTTACAGCATTTATAGATTCTCTCACCATGGCAGACACCTGGAATGGCTTACCATATGATATTTCAAAAGGGGTTAATTTAAGCCTGCTTCTGGGAGCCACTGATCCATAGCAGGGTAACTGGCAAGGCCCTATCCCAAGAAAATTAGTATCTTGAGATAATTTTAATAGTGTTCCTTTTTAACAATGTTCCTTTTTAATGTATGATTCTTTTTCTTGGTTTTTCCTGTTGATTGTGGTCTCCAGGCTGAATGCAGTTTGAATGCCTTATTCCAAATTAGGGGATAATTTCCTTAAAGAGGGCTTTAACCATTTCAAGACTTTGTGTCCAAGTGGAATATGCTTCCACTCATTCTGAAAAAGATAAACACTAGAAGATTATCTAAAATTTCCTGCAACTCGAGGAATTTGAGTAAAGTCTATTTTCCAGTCCCTGGTAGGGCAGGTGCTCCTGTGTTGAGTCCCCATCTGGGGAGGTCTGACAGTAGTCATTGTGTTATTTTTAGCACAAGTCATGGTCTTCAGCAAGCACCTTTCATTATTTTCTTTAAATAAACCCCTGGAGGTTACTCTGGATGATTATTGGTCTGTATCAGTTGTGATGTTACGTACAATGGCCACTTGATTGTTTTGCTTAGTAGGTCTTGCTTAGTAGGTCTAAACTTACACTGAAGCAGAGTTTGAGGTTCATCTCAGAATTCTTGTTGAGCCAAGTGATTTTTTTTCTGGTGCGAATGAAACATCTGCAGATACATCAGCAATACTTGTGACCAGAGCTGAACAACCTGTCCAAGGGCACCAATGGACACATCAGTGATGGAATCCCCATTTAAATCTCCATAGCCGGGAGGGGGAAGGGTAAGCTGTGACAAAGTGAGAGAGTGGCATGGACATATATACACTACCAAATGTAAAATAGACAGCTAGTGGGAAGCAGCCGCATAGCACAGGGAGATCAGCTAGGTGGTTTGTGACCACCTAGAGGGGTGGGATAGGGAGGGGTGGGAGGGAGGGAGGGAGACGCAAGAGGGAAGAGATATGGGGACATATGTATATGTCTAACTGATTCACTTTGTTATGAAGCAGAAACTAACACACCATTGTAAAGCAATTATACTCCAATAAAGATGTTTAAAAAATAATAATAAAATAAAAAATCTCCATAGCCATTCAGGGATCTCCAAAAGCACTGAATATGGCTTCTAAAGGCTCCATTGGATCCCAGGATTTTCTGGGAATACCTCATGTGAATGGTGCCCTCGTGACCACTGTAGATGTACACAGCTCCAGAGTTCTGATTTTCCAAAGGTGAATCAACCATCACCTCATTAAAGCCATCCATGCTGATGTCTTTAAGAGCTGCCATGGCTGAACCAAACTGAGCATTTTCAACACCCTCGGGGCCTTCCACAAATTGGTGCCAATTCAAAACACCCATTGTGATAGTAAACAGGTAGACTCTTCCTTTCTCTTTCTTTAGGTCATTCATGTGTATAGGCACACCTATCAAGAGCACATCTGTAATGGTGTCTTTATCCACATCGACTGAACACAGCACACTACCAAAATAGCCCATCTGGTCACCTCTGTGAGACTGAGTAACTGACACTGTCATTCTCATGAACACTGTGTAGTACTATCTGGCTAGTATAATCCACCCGCGGAGCACCGGTAACAAAGTGGACACTTTTTCCAGTAGAAATTGAAGGCACAGAGTAACCTAAATACGAGCGCCATCTGTAGGCTTAAAGCGTGTTCTGGTGGGACTCTGATGTCAAGCTGTTCTGGTGAAAAACTTCAGGGTGAGTTCTATCACACTGTTCATCAGCTCATTCCTCACTGTCAGCTTCACCTGGGGCTCCTGTGGGGAATCAGGTGCCTCGAGTTAAAGGGAGCCCCTGGGCCACTTCCTTCATCACAGAGACCCTCTCTTTCTACCACATGAGAGGCTCTCAACTTTTGTTGTTTTTCTTCCTATGTTTTAGTCTAGGCAATCTGTTTTCCAATGTTCTTCCTTCTTATGGCAGCACATGGTTCCTTCCCCAATGGTGACTTCTCTCTCGGGGTTACTCACCTTCCAGGAATCCAATGCCGCTGCCCCAAAAGTGGCATTTCGTTTCGTTTTGTATCTTCCTTCTTCTGTCGCTGTTCCCTGTTCAACACTTTAAAAGCAACATCTAGCCACTGAGAAGGGTTCATTCCAAATGCATCATCTAATCTTTGCAACTTTCTCCTGATATCTGAGGCACTTTGCCCAGAAAGGTCAAGTTTACCATTCTAATATTTCCAGGGGCCTCAGGATCTGCATTAGTATACTGTCTGTAGGTCCGATAAATCTTTTCCAAAAATTCAGAGGGGTCTTCATTTGTTTTTTTGCTGAATTTCTTTTTTTTTTTTTTTTTTTTTTTTTTGCGGTACACGGGCCTCTCACTGCTGTGGCCTCTCCCGTTGCGGAGCACAGGCTCCGGACGCGCAGGCGCAGCGGCCATGGCTCACGGGCCCAGCCGCTCCGCAGCATGTGGGATCTTCCCCGACCGGGGCACGAACCCGTATCCCCTGCATTAGCAGGCGGATTCTCAACCACTGCGCCACCAGGGAAGCCCCTGCTGAATTTCTTGAATTTTGTTCAAACTCTTTTGCTTTGGTTCCCCCTTTTCAAAGCCCTGCCAAGATGCACAAATAAGCAGTGCCCTAAGAATGGTGTTCCTCCCTCATTGGGGTCCCAGTACAGCTATGGGTACTGCCTAGTGGCCTTCAAGTGTAGAAGATCCTCCTGTAAGGAAGCGATCTTCCCAATTAAACAAGTCTGAGAAACCCAGGCGGCTGGTCATTTGCATTTAGCCTCCCATGAGATAAAGAAACAGGAAATTGCTCTGCCCCAGGGTGGCTCCTGGCCCAAACTGGGTGCCTTATCAGGTCTTAGATGGGCAATACCAGACCAAATCCCTGTAACCCAGGAACTAACACAGGATTTTCTAATTGGTCCCTATAAGGAGGGGCAGTCGTGAGCCCCAGTGTCAGGAGCTGGGGCTAGATATGCGTGGAAGGTGGCGGAAGGAGTGGATATATCAGAGCGGCTCAGACAGCTAGCCCAGGTGGAGGAATTAAGGTTTGAAGCAACATCTCCTCACTTTCATTCCCTTCCTTTCCTTTTTTTCCCCTGATGTAGTAGCACAAATGCCTGCATATAAAGGACTTCGTCATTCTTCCCCACTTCTTCAGAAAATAGCTATAGAGTCATTCAAAAGCCACTGTAAAACCATAAATAGCAATTGATCATCTCTAACCATTAAAAGGATGCCCTTTTGCCTTGGCATCAACCAATCAGGCTGAATTCTGGGCTAGGGCTTTTGGTGATTTTAGGAACCAAGCAGAACTTTTCTCTTCTCCCTGGGAATGTCCCATAGACAGGTTTTTTCTTTGTTCCTTTCCCCCATTTGGCATCAGTAAAAATTTTAAATATCACAAAACTGATTTGGCTGTAAATGGAGAAACAGTACCAAACAAACTGAAATGAACAACCCAAAGAACAAAACAGAAAATCCTAAATAAACCCTCAAGTTTGGTCTTGGGGTTTTACGTCTACCACCGACACAGGAGACGCAAACGATGTAATTAACACAGCAAGGGCAGCAGTCCACGGTGCACAGGGTCCCTAGATAATCCTGCCTAAACCCCTTTGGAGAGATCCTGACAGGTACTGTGGCTACACATTGTTACAATAAAAGAGCACCTACAATAAAATGGCTGTCATCAGATCACTTACGCAAAATGTGCCTCAGAGGACTTTTTAGGGATAGTTGAAATATTCCCCCCCCCCTTTTTTTTTTTTTTTTTTGTGGTACGCCGGCCTCTCACTGTTGTGGCCCCTCCCGTTGCGGAGCACAGGCACCGGACGCGCAGGCTCAGCGGCCATGGCTCACGGGCCCAGCCGCTCCGCGGCATGTGGGATCTTCCCAGACCGGGGCACCAACCCGTGTCCCCTGCATCGGCAGGCGGACTCTCAACCACTGCGCCACCAGGGAAGCCCTCCCCATTTTTTAAGAGACAGGAATACAAGACAAAACACAAACAGCACACACAAATGCTAGCATCCAAACAAATGGACTGGTTCACAAATCAGGTCAAAGTCCAACAACCCTTCCCTCTTTCCAACAGGGTACCCCACTCAAATACAAAACAAACTTGCTTATTCTGGAGCAAAAGTCCCAAACAGAGAGAAAATAAAGTTTCCAGCTGCGCACACCGGAGCGACTTACCCTACTGTATGGAGCCTGTTGGTTCTTAAACGTTGATTCCTTGATCCAACTGCCAAGCTCTGGGGCAGCGGGTGCTGCTTCGGGGACCTTTGAAGGGCAGGTTCTCAGGACAAGTGGTCCTGGCAGCTGCTAGAACCTTACCCCAAAATTCCCCAGCTGGGGCCAGCTGCCCACCAAAAATTGTTACCGAGTCCAAGGTCATGCTGCACGCCACACAACATGCCAATAAATCGAGAGGCAAGTTGTTAGGGCAAGGAACTGCAACTTTATTCGGAAAGCCAGCAGACCGAGAAGATGGTGGGCTTGTGCCCCCATAGAACCGTGCTGCCTGAGTTAGAATTCAGGCTTCTTTTATACTAAAAGGGGAGGGAGTAAAGCCAAACATTTCCTGTTTCCGGTCAGCCTCCGGAGGGGATGTGTTAATTTCTTCCTGCCTGCAGTCATGCACAGGTGGGCCTGGTCAGGATGTTTCATGTGAGCTAAATGATGGTATTTTAGCTTAATGCTCATTACCTGGGAGGCAGGGTTCCCAGAGATGGGCCATTATGTATAATTTAAGCTTACAGGCAACATCCCTTTAGTGATTAACTTGTAATAGAATACAAAGATTCTTTCCTACTACAAAATGAAACTCTAGGAAACTGAATGAGCTCACCAGCTATCTGGAGTTGTAAATAGATACATTATGTTTTTAAGAACATATGCCAAAAATGATTTGGGCTTAGCAGCAGTTGTTGCTAAGCCGTTCTACCAGAAGGTAGAGAGGTAGAAGCTGCCCAATTGGTTCCTGATCACCAGTGCCCAAGAGAGCACTCTCCTTTCTGTCTCAACAGCAGGTGGGAATGCAGGCATTCTTTGCCAGGATCAAAAAGGGGCCATAAATCAGCACATATTTTTAACAAAGGGCATAAAACATAACATCGCTGCATCTGGCACCACTCCTTGACTAAAAAAAGAAAATTGTGTGTTTCCCAGAAACAATACTTAACTGACTCCAACTCTGAAGGTGGGTGTAAAATGCTGGTTCATTATAAGAATCAGTTATCAGGCTTCTATTTTAAATATAAGCAGCTAGATCCAAAAACTGATTTCAAGCTACAGAATGAAAGGTTGAGAAAAGTTCAACCTGGGGACAACAGACCATCTTACCTACTGTTCATGAGAAATTCCTGCACAAGTGGATCAAGAAGCTATCAGTTCTCCATGGGCCTGGAAGCAGGCCAAGCAGCCCTGGAAATTTCAAGCTGACCCTCACCAGGAAGGAAACCAGCACAGCGATTGGGTAACATGTTTAGCAAACTGATAGGGCACTAATTCAAAGGGAATAAACGCCATTCACTGTATTGTCCGGTAGGTTCAGATTGGTAAGCAGGTTGCCTGGGACCCTACCTGTCAGAGCAGACCACAAACAGCCTCAGGTGGAAAGTCTTTATTCGAAGATTATTTTTTTTTCTTTTGAGGCTTTAAAATAAACTAAACTCTATGAGAAGGCATGACCAAAATCCAACCAGAGAGGAGCCTCTGATCTACGAATTTTAAGACATTTGTGCTGAGGTCAAAGAGCTGAAAGGAGAAAGCTGTCTGTCTCGATTTGAGCTTCCGTGTTTACACCTGGCCAGTTCATGCCTGGTTGACTATGTCCCAAGGTCTTACCTCATTCGTGGTTGTAACTGCCAAATCCTGGGCCTCCCACAAAGATTCAAGTTTCTTGGAGGCCATAAGTTTACATAAGATTTGAAGCCGATAAATCCTAAAGTGACCTATTCTAAGTTCTTTTAATCCATGATCTCAACAGTTTACCCAAAGTTATTGTTATTTCCCTGTGTTGACAAACCAGGAACACGTGGGGATCACTTGCATCTCCCCAGACATGAAACACTCTGCACCTGATTATGAGTCCGTAGTCTGTACCAGGTGCTTTTCTAGGTCCTAGGCAAACGGCAATGAACAAAGAGAGGTTCCAACCCCCATGGAGCTTCCCTTCATGTTTTAGTCAACAATTCACTATGGAGACCAGAGAGAAGCAAAACATCTCTTAAGGCACCAGACATAGTTTTTTTTTTGTTGTTTCTTTTTTCTTTTCTTTTTTTTTTTGCGGTACGCAGGCCTCTCACTGCTGTGGCCTCTCCCGTTGCGGAGCACAGGCTCCGGATGCGCAGGCCCAGCAGCCATGGCTCACGGGCCCAGCCGCTCCGCGGCATGTGGGATCTTCCCGGACCGGGGCACGAACCCGTGTCCCCTGCATCGGCAGGCAGACTCTCATCCACTGTGCCACCAGGGAAGTCCTCCTGCTCTTCTTAACTACTCAATCTACTAGTTCAATGGTAGGCACCAACAGGCCCCAGTACAGCTTGACAAGGGCAAAGTGGAGGAGGACGTTGTTTATCCGACCCCAAATCATCTTAAGATAGATAAGTAGAGATGGATTCATGATAATATAATGCTGAGACCACCTGTGTGATAAAATTTCCCTCAGAGAGTCCTCATTTTCAGATTCTCTTTATTAATAGATTATCTACAGAGGAGGGATTTTAGCTGCAGAAGTTGCAAATATGAGCAAGACGTTTCCCAGGGAGAGTTTTAGATGCGACTTACAAACACCAGGCCTTGCTGACGGGCAAGTCATGAAAAATCTGAATCAGAGCAGCAGCCTCCGGGAGAAGTGGGAGATAAAGCAGCAGGAGGCTGTGCTCGGAGAAACGTTTCCAGCTAGCGTTAGTGGCTAACCATGCAAGTGGGGTAGAGAGATCTGATAAGCTAAAACTGGTAAAGTATTTTTGGGGCTTTGCCCAAGAGAAGTTCATTCGTGACAAAGGAAACATAGTTTCAGCCAAGGGGTGGAGGAAGGGCCCGGATGCCATGGGTGGAGGAGGGAACTGATAAGGAGGCAGCCAGGGAGAGGGAGTAGACTCCATGAAGCATGACCGCACTCACCTCCTAACTGGCTTCCTTGCCTCTCCTCCATCCTGCACACCACCTGCTCTTAGAGTGCTCACACTCAGGTGCACAATCCTTCCATAGTGCCGTTATCACCTGCATGATAAATGTCAAAATTCTTAGCGCGGGCATCCCATCCTAGCATAACCCTGGCCTACAGTTGTTTGCATAACTGCCAGTCTTTGCCACTGGGTTATTCCCTGACTTTGCTCCTAAAGGAACGTACCATTTCTTATTTGGCATTTTATGTCACCCTACCT
Source organism: Kogia breviceps (assembly GCF_026419965.1). Taxonomy (NCBI): domain Eukaryota; kingdom Metazoa; phylum Chordata; class Mammalia; order Artiodactyla; family Physeteridae; genus Kogia; species Kogia breviceps. Next base: position 26,707,976 of record NC_081310.1, on the reverse strand, counting down.
CTACCCATTATGAAACGGCACTCAACTCACACGGTTGAATGAATGGAAAAATAAGTGAGAGATGGAATGAATGAATGAATGATACCAGCACTGTCTTTGTAAGAATATGTCTCTGAGTCCCAATATGGAAGGTGAAGATAATCTTTGCGAAGTGATTTCCTTTCCTTTGTAAAATGTCTCGATGAGCTGGAAATAAAAATCTCTCTATAAATCCAACATCCCGTTGTTTCTTCATCATTGTCAAAGCGTTTTATTTTGGTGGTTTGAGTTACCATGATGTTTCTTTATAACTAGACAAGTTCAACGGACGTGAAGATCTCCGATTGGAATAGGATTCTCTCGGCGATATGACCGGTGTGTCTGGAAGCACTACCGTTTAGCATGACACCAAGACCCAACACATGCCCAGTTCTGTGAAACCTCCGAGTCGTGCATGTGTTATCAGTGGAATCACCAGGATGATAATTGACTTTACTCTGTGACTCCCCTGTTGGCACATTTATTTTAGCTCTTCTGGCAGAGCTGGAGATTTGCTCTACTATTTTTTTTTAAACAATTTTTAAAAATATATATATATTCATTTATTTTTGGCTGCATTGGGTCTTACCGCACATAGACAAAAACAGGGCCTGGTGACGGTTGGGGCTGCTATGCCGGAAGCCAGGCAAAGTTCCCTGACCTGGATGAAAAAAAAAAACAAAACCCTCACAGAGAAGAGGAGTCCTGCTGGAGAAAAGAAGTTTTGCCGAGTGGAGAGTGTGGACTTCGTAGCCAGATATATCCACGTTCCAACCTCAGCGCTGCGGCCGCCTGTAGCTAACCTAGCTAACCATCGTGCTAAGGGCTTTGGACGATATGTCATTTAATTCTCACAACCACCCTTTAAGGGAAATTATCTTTTAATCTTTATTTTATGAGAAACGGAAGCTTAGTTCAACATCTTGCCCATGGAGATGTACCCTAGAGTACCAGTGCCAGGCCTAGAACTTGATGCTGCCTGGTGGAAGGCCATGCTCTTGACCATGAGGCCTCCCATACAAAGATGCTTTCTGTGGCGACATGATATTTGAGACAACACCTGTCCTCACGGAGAATGAGTTTCTTAGTTTCATCATTTCTAACATGGGATTAACCATATTCATCTTTCAGGGTTTTTGTGAAAATTAGAGATAATATAAAAAGGCACATGGGAGAGTTCCTTGAGGGTTAAGGGGGAGGGAGAGTCCCCGATACCTCCCTGGGCAGAGAACTACAGAGCCCATGCTCATTGGTGCTATTTCTTTTAAATTAAATCTCTTGCAGAAACATTACCTTAAATCAGAATGGAAAGATTTTCAAGTCAGAAGAGAACAATTGTCTCAATTCATTTCATTTTTATGTTGTCCAAATTAAAATCATACATATTATATTTTTCTCATTAAAATTGTAATACATGTTGATGCATTAAATATGGAAAATACAGAAATGGTAAAAAAGAAAATAAGAAAAATCTTTACTTCCAACTATTCAGAGATGACTTCTGTTAAGACATTTTTTCTTTTTTCTTTATTTCTGGTATTTCGTTTATATATATATATATATATATATATATATATATATATTTTTTTACAGAATTGGTATCGGATTGCATGCTACTGTACTATATCCCACACTTAAAATGCAATGTGTCATGAACACCACCTTGACACCAAATAATTCTTAAAATATATGAGAATGAATAGTCGCTTTCCAATTTTCTTTACCAAGTGGCTCATTACTTTTGTAATGGAAAAACATTATGCTTAAAAGAACTCATTGTGTTAAAAAATATATTTCTGAGAGGGGTGTGTTGCTTTACCCAACAGGTGTAGTGTCCTGTGTTTTACTTCTCACTCAGGCCAAGCGGAAGGTGATATTCTCCCAGCAGTAACCATGACATATGAAGTGGAGCTAGGGATAGTTGATTTTGTGAGGACCAAATGAGATCAGGTAGGCAATGTCCCCAGGAGAGTGTGGGCCATGGTGAGTGCTCAGTAATGATAGAATTGTGTCAGTCAATGACAATGCAAGGAGAACAAGGTGGGCATTCACTGGGGTGCCCTGGAAAATTGGAGGGCAGCCCTGCCAGTGATGTGCTGGAGCCAGCTCTTACATGCTCTCAAAAGCCAATTGTTAAATACTCAGGAAATTTTCAGGCTGGTGGTAAAGTCTATAAAACCATTGGTTGCTTGAAATCTGTCACGAGGGGAGTATTTACACCACAGAAATGGGAAATCAGTAAAAGCTACAAACCAGGGTTATTTGTTTGTTTCTTTCCATATGTATGTATTTTCGCAGCACACCACTGGTTGGGACAACACAAAGACAAGCTTTGCTGCTTCTCAAAGTGGTGGAGCCCTGAAGAAAATGCTTCTGAGGGCTCGTGTAGCATTAGTTGATTTTGCAAAAATGGAAAGGGATTAACATGAGCTGAGATCCTGGTCTGATTTCTCTTGCTCTAACTGGAAGGAGGAATAAGGAAGCATAAGCAATGGGAACCAAAAGGGCAAACCAGAAGAGTTTTTTTGATGCTCCTCAAACAGAAATAACTGGATTAGAGGATTAAAGTGCAGGAGCTGGGGACACTTGTCAAATGGAGTGACAAGGACCTATTAGTGTAAGTGAATAAGAAGCTCACAGCTGGAGAGAAATCCTTGCCCAGGGAGAAGGGTGTGAGAAGGAGACGAAGAATGGATGCACACAGCAAGCTCTCTTCCAACATGTCACAAGGATCAGAGGCATAGGGTCAGTGTGCTGGAAGGATTCACAGATCACTGGCTCACCTCTAACCTCCTAGGAGGAGACAGGGGCTGGGAATTGAGTTAATCACCAGTTGCCAATGATTTAATCAATTGTGCATAAGTAATACAACATCCATAAAAATCCTAAACAATGGGATCCAGGGGAATTCCCTGGAGGTCCAGTGGTTAAGCCTCGGCTTTCACTGCTGGGGCCCGGGTTCAATCCGTGGTCGGGGAACTAAGATCCCACAAGCCGTGCAGCACGGCCAAAGAAAATGGGGTTCAGAGAGCTTCTGGGTTGGAGAAGCATCCATATGCCAGGAGGGTGATACACCCCAAACTCTGTATGGTCAGAAGAAGCTCCTGTGTTCTGGACCCTTCCAGACCTTGCCCTATGTATCTCTTCATCTGGATGTTCATTTGTATCCTTTATAATAGCCTTTTAATAAACTGGCAATAGTAAGTAAACTGTTCCCCTGAGTTCTGAGAGCCATTTATTACCGGCAGATTTTTCAAACCTGAGGAGGAAGGGGTCATGGGAACCCGTGATTTGTAGCCAAGTCAGATAGAAGTGAGGGTAACCTGGGGACCTACTAGTTGTGATTAGCATTTGAAGCAGTGGTATGGGGGGAGTCTGGTGGGACTGAGCCCTTGACCTCTGGGGTCTGCACTCACTCCAGAAAGTTAGTGTCAGAATTGAATTAAATTGGAGGATACCTTGTCGGTCTCCACAGAGAACCAGAGAATTGCCTGGTGTGGAAAACCCACACATTTGGCATCAGAAATGTTATGTGTAGAAACAGATCCTCAAGCATGAATACTGTTTTTATCACTTGTGTGTGTGTATATATGTATTATATATATGTACATAATACAATAAAGCTAGTTTCATTTGGGAAGGGAAATCCCAACAAAAGCTCACACTGAGTGCTTACCGTGCAAGAAAAGTTCTGAAAGAAAAGTCAGAAGGTGCTGAGAAGTGATGGCTCTTATCACGCAAATAAGTACGTGAACTTGAGCAAATCATTTCATGTCTCTGGGCTCCAATTCCTCACATAAAATGGAGATTTCCGCAAATGATCTCCGAGGTTCCTTTCTGTTCCAGAATTCGATGTATTGTTAGCTGTGAGAAAGTCAGCATGAGGTACAGAGGGGGGACATAAGCTGTAGAATCAGACAGCACTGGGTTCAATACCAAGGCTGTTGTTACTGCACATCTTTGGGCTAAAGAGTTAAACTCTCAAAAAATGAGGTTCCTCGCTTGAAAAATGGGAAAATAAAAATAATATTATAAAATCATAAGAATTGACTGGAAAATAAACATAAAGGACTAAGCATACATACCAGCATTCTTTTTTGAATCTAATGAGAATTAAGAGACAAGTTACTTTAATAAGCAAATTAAAATAATGGACTTCATATTATTTCCAAAGTTCTGCTTTGTCATCTTAAGGTCAAACAGGTTCAAAATAGGATATGAAATTCAATGGGGGAAAATCAGCAAGTGATGAAACAGCAGAATATCCGTGAAGTTTTTTTTTTCAGAGAATTCATTTCTAAACAGTTTACCAGTGGAACTTTTCTATTTTGGAGAGATTTGTCCAAGTTCACACAAACAGGTACTGCTAAATGAAACCTTCCTGGGTTTCAGCAATATTGAGAGGTTACATTTTCTTCCCTGTGCTAATGCATCACATTTTTCATAAAACTGAAAGAAAAAAAAAGTTATGAGCAGAATTTCATCAACCAGAACATTTTAGAAATGCAGAACTTGGGCTTTTGATTTTATACCATAAATCAAATAAAATGCAGGCAACCATTTTTTCCCAATCCTGATGCCATCATTTTGTACCTGCAGGGCCACATCTTGCCCTGGGAGGAGAGCTACTTCATTTCTTAACAATCGTAACGTTTTCTCTGAGGAATTCCAGCTGCTGCTGAGAACCAGCCTGTCCGAGAATATCCTTCAATGTTAAGCCAATGATTCAATCAGAATCTGAAATATTCTCACAGAAAAAAATCAGTTAGAAAGTTGCATCATGCAGACTCAATATTGGACCTTCAACTTCATTGTATCATTAAAGAAACAATTCTTTAAAAACTAAACACATTGCACAAATAGGTTTGAATTGGCCAAGAGTCATGTTTTGAGTAAAGACCAAGAAGGAAAATAAACAAACAAGGTGGAAGAATTTGGAATGTGATTTTTTTTTCATGGCATAAATTTATACTATTTATTATGTGCAGAAGACAGGAAGGTGTTGTCTGGGCCAGGATGACTCTCACCAGGTACCAGCACGAGGTGTAAAAAAAGCAACATTCCTTCTACCCGGGAAGAGAGCTGTTCTGAATGCAGCAGGACAATTTTTTCCCACTGAAGAACTGTGTCTTAGGACTGTCTGTACTGAATTTGCTGTAGTGGAATTTGGTTCTCTGCAATGAATTTCTTCTCCATCAGTGTCTTCTTTGTCTTGTACTCTGTTTTTAATTTGACCACCAGCATTTGGCATTGAATGAAAAGCCCCAAACTCACTCAACTGGAGGGTCACTGCATAGAAGAACAAATCATTGTTTGTTTTTATTTTCTTTCCTTTCCTGGCACAAGTACTAAATTGAAATGATGTTGAAAGTAGTGATCTGAAAAAGAAAAAGAAAGAATTCAAGGGATTTGCTCCGTTAAAAAAAATATGTGTCTTTACTCTGAAGTATTAAGAGCAGTCAGGGCTGTGGGAAACCAGTTTCCAGAAGGTGACTAGGTGATAAGAAATTGTTCAGGTTCAACTTCTAGTTCTGTTTCGTTTTAATTTATAATAGTAATAGCTCATATATATCTGCCATGTCCAGTTTATAAATTGCTTTAGCATACATTAGTTACCTAATGTGACCCTCAAAGCAGCATAATGGTACAGAGACCATCATTATTCCCATTTCACAGATAAGAAGACTGAGGTTCTGAGAGACTGACTTTATCCAGGTTTTTCAGTTAATGAGAGGCAGTGCTTGAAACCAAGCTTAAGTGTTCTGACTTCAAATTCCTTGTTCCTACTGTTGCCTTTTAAAGACCTAAAACTATGGGATACTTGAGCTGAAAGGGAACTTAGAGATCTGCTGGGCCATCCTTTGCCTGGTTCTACAGGATGTTAACACATTTCCACACAAAAAAATTGGGGAAATGCCAAATTAAAGGATGTTAAGTGGATCTCTTGACCACAGAATGTCCCAGAGCCTTTATTTTGCAATGGTTCTTGATGCCTTTTCTGATCTTATTTGGCGATGAATTTATTTTGGGGTCCATCTACCTAAGAACCACATCGTGTCAGGGGTTTGGAAGGAGCTGTCCTCTCTTCTTTGTTACAGAAATAAATCCTCATTTGTTCTGGACTTTCTCAGAGTACGCTATATTGTCACTCATATGCCACCTCAAGTCGACTTGGAAGAAAGTAGAAGAATTGAGCTTTTAATTGTTATTCAACAGACTTACCGCTGGAAACAGGAAGTAGTAACAAAGTGGCAGATTTCTGCCCTCCTGATTCTTTTCACAAACAATTATTAGTTGTGCACCAGATTCCAGGGACTGGGGGCGGGGGGAATCTGCATGGAAAGATGAAGAGGACACTTCCTGCCCTTAATGTATTCCCTCACATTCTAGAACAAGGTGTAAACAAAACTAGCAAATAATGACAAACATCTGATGAAAGCTGGCACGGGATGGGAGCCAGAGCGGGCGGCATCTTGTCCTGGAGGAGACTGATGGAGGGGGTGATCTGCGCTCAAGTCCCTGCTCGTCTTCCTGGCAGGAGAAAGGCCACATCAGCCCCTTCACCTGCCCCAACCGAGGAGGGTGGTGACCGGGTACCCAACTGGCAGAAGGTGTGGTTGCTCTCTGGTATCCATCCCAGCCCCAGGGCACCGGGGTCTGAGCTCCACGGCTTTCCTGCCAGAAAGAAAAAAATAGATTGAAAACGTCTCAGCTCCACATGTCCTATTTTTAATTGATTTGCACACAGACTCTTCAATCACGGTATTAATATTTAATCGTCCTGTCAGGTCAGATCCTTCCCCATCAGACAGTTAAAGATGGTTTTGGACAGAGGAGGAAATGAGGTGGTGGAATGTCACGAGATGAGGAAAGTGAGGCCTTTGCTCAGAGGGGATTGGATCTGAGGACCAAGGAGGGTCCTGAGAAGAAGTACACCCTCTGGGCTGCACAGAATCACAGCAGCCGAGAAAAATGGCCCGGGAAGTATTTTAGGTGAACGCGCTCTCAGAGGTGGTGAAGAAACGTCTCAAATGTGACTCGTTCCAAGAGGCTGTTAATAAGCAGGAGATGAGAGGGATGGGAGAACTGAATTTCATTCAGGTGCGGACTCTCGCTTTATCTACACCTCCTTTTTCAACACAGAGACGAGGAGGGAGAGCTTGTCTTGCCGCGTTTCCAAGGGAGCAGGGAGAAAGCGGCCACTTCCTCCTCCTCTCCCGAGTCAAAGAGGGAAAAGCAGCGCACTCACCGCGGGCCCCGGCACAGTCCTTTCTGACCATCGCCCATGGCTTTGCTGAACACAAGCCTACCAAGTCCAGAGAGTCACAGAAAATCAAGATGAGGCCATGCCTCGATTCATGTTCATATTCGCTTCGACATCGCCGTCGCCTCTCCGTGCGTCTCTGGGTTTGAAGCAGCGGTCCTCATGGGGAAAGAATTGCTGGAAGGGGACCTTTGGAAATGCCCGAGTGTATTTGGCTGTCTTAACAGTGGCCTGAGATGAACTTACCATTTAGTGGGATAGGGCAGAGATGCTGGACAGGCTGAAACGCTCTGGCTGGTGTCCCCAAGCAAGAACTGCCCCTGCCCTGCATGACTACTTGGGCCCCCTCTGTGTATTCTCAGCAGAGGATGTGTTGGGAACGGTCTGAGAGTAAACCTGAACTCCATTTTACTGATCAACACAAAGAGTATTTGCTTCATGTTTTAACGGTTGTGGAAAATCAAGGAAAGACAGACGTTTGTTTTGTTTGGGGCTTTACCAAGAGTTGTTCATCTTTTGGAAGAATCAGATCCCCGATGGCAATGACACTTGGTGGTATTTGCTACCAAAACCACATGCCCGTGCGGGTCTGCGTCTGCAGCTGTCAGATTTCCGCACGGGAGGATCTGACTACTTCCTGCTGGCTCCTGACGCAGTTGCACCGAACCTTTACGTATTGAAAGACACCTGATGTTCTCCTAAGCGACTTTGGTTTTATTTTGCCTTTACATTCCATTAGGGCACTGCACTGATTTTTAGAATCGTATGTAGGTGGATAATATTAATTTAATTTAAGGAACATAAAGGGGATATTATAGAATATTCGTTGTGGGGGAGGCATTGGGTCTGATCCAGGTCCTAACACAGAGGTGAGATAACTGGTTTAGATTTTAAAACAGGACAAACTCCTGAGAGAAGAGCCAGGCAAATGGATCATCGCCACAGGACTCTCTGAATCACGTTCTGCCCTGAGGCTCAAATGCTTCTGCAAATGTGCCTGCGAGAATCAGGCAGTTCATGGGGAAGAGTAAAGGGGCAGAAAAGCAAGAGCTCAAGGGCCATGGCAGGGGCACCAGCTCTCAGCCTCACTGGGCACCGTGGGGTCTGCACCTGGCTGGGGCTCATGGCCTGCTGACTGTGGCCCTGCAAGATTGCAGGCATAGCGTTGCTAGAATTTCCATGCTTGCAGTGGAAGCTAGAAAGCCGGAGTGCTGGAAATTGTATCAGGCGTGGCAAGCCTCCAACAAAGAGAGCCAACAATACAACGGCTTAAGGATCAGGATATTGATTTCTTTTGCAGGTCATGATCAAGGCAGGGCCACAGCCACCTGTGGCTGTCAGCCAGGAGAAGAGGGATGAGGGCGAGGAGGACAGCACAAGCAGCATCGTTAAGGTCCAGACCCGGAAGCGGTGCACCTCCACTTTTACCTGCCCTCTGATTGGTGGGGAAATGTCATCTTTCGCTGGGCAACCATTGCCTGGCTGTAACACTGACTGTCTCTGCCAGAGTACTTACTCCAAGCACTTAAACCAGTCCTCTGCAGACCACGGAGCTGAACTTGGCTCAAAGACTGCCTGTCCTGCTCTGCTGGAATTCGCCATTTAGTTGTAGATTTAAGTTCCACACCAGGAGAAACCATTTAGACTAGAGGAAGAAGGAGGAAGGCAGGGGGGCCAACGTGTTTAAGTTGGTGGTGGGGTGGCAGACTCAGAACAGACACTCTTAGTGGGGACAGCTTGGAGGATGGAAGGACACAGAACGCAGGTAAGGGAGGTTTTATTCAGGTTATCTGTCTTACCTCCATCTTGCCTGACAAAGCCCTCCTAGACCAGCCTAGGTGCTCCTATTCTGTGTGCCTGGCACAGCACCAATTGTACTTATTGTTTTCCTTGCCTATTTTTGTCTAGACTGCAATTATATTTTGCTCACTTTTATAATCCCCAGGGTCTTGCAGAGTAATTAGTATAGTAGGTGCTCAACAAATCCTCGATGAACGACTGAAAAAATTCTATGCACAGTAGAAAACTAATGCATGCTCCTGAGTCAGTGCAAGGCACCATCACGGTGTTCTGTTAAGACTAATCTGGTTATCACGTTCAGAAGGCCAGAGTCAGCAGGACAAAGACAGACTGGGTTTCTCGGCGAAGTACTCTGTGACTGAGGGTAGAGATGTCCTGTGGGAAGGAATGGGCTTCAAAATGCTGATGGGTTGGGGGAGTCTGCATGAGGAGCAGAGAATTAGAAACTCTGCTTCTGGATGTTTCCGTCCAAGTCTAGTCTAGTGATAACAGAGTTAGCTGCAGTACCAGTCACCAAGGCAAGGCCTGAGTGGAGGAGTCAGCGGTGAACAGCAAACCCTTGAGGGTTCTATGTCCTATGAAATTGAATTAAAATAGAAACTCTAGAAGAGGCTTCCTGGATGAGGGAGCATTTATGATGGGCTTTGAGACGTGAGGAAAATGAAGGTTCTGAAAAAGCATGTCAGCTTCATTAATTTGCCAAGAATCTAGTGAGTCCAGTAAATATTTTTATGCAAGAAAAAATAAATTATGAAATGGACAGTTAGCTATGGTTTGTACTAGTCTCTTGGGAAGAATGAATGGGAGGACAATTGGGGGTTCTTCTCAAGTTGGAAAGTTTCTGTTGCTACATCAGGTTTTGGCCACTCAAGCCCATCGAAGAAAGCTGTGATCTTTGAGGAATAAGGTTCTGCTGGATGTGAGGGGGAGGTTCTGGGAGAAGTCAGGTCACCCCTTCCCTGAGCCAGTGATCTAGGAAACACCAAACAGGTGGCAGCCCCTGTGGTCCAGGATCGACCCAGATGCTGACCTTGCCTGTCACCCCAGCCAGCCAGCGGAAGCTTCCGCAGCCCCAGGGGCTGGCAGGCGGCCTCAGCATCCGCTGTCACATCCTCGGGGTTGTGAAAGAAAGCCACAGGTCTTCCATTGTGTGCAAGGAAGTGGGACTGTAGGTGGGGAGCCTCAGACAGAGCCGAGATACACTTCGGGGTGGGGGCAGGCTCCACAATTAACAAAGGCTTGGCTGTTAGAAGATCCCTCGGGGAGTGAGACTTTGGATTATTAGGCTTGGGTTAAGGAAAGGGCTTTCTCTGCAAACACAACAGATGCCTGGAAGTGACTCTGCCCACTCAAGATGTTTGTGGGAGGCAAGGCTGAAAGGCCCAGCCTGGCAGGCGGTCGGGGTCGCGGCGCTACTAAGCAGGTCTTGGGAACTGAGGGTGAGGAAGCGTTGGGCTTGGTTTTAAGTCTTGGAGAAGGAGGCTCTGAATGTGGCTGGAGGTGAAGGTGAGACAGAGGACGATCATGTTGAAGGAGAACTAGAGAGGAAGTCAGAAGACTTGGGTTTTAATTTCAAGTTTTTACCATCTAGTGCTTGACCGTAAGTCATTTTCCTTCTTTGGGCCCTCTTTTCTACACCTGTCCTGCTCTGGCCCAGGTTTGGTGGGGGTGGGAGTAGGGCAGATGGATGGGCTTGGAAGAGGCACAGAGTCCCACGCCACTGTGAAGGGCTGATGCATCAGCGATTTCGATTTCCTTGCACTTCGTAAGCACATGATGGATACTCAGTAAATATAACACAGCCATTGTTTCAGGCTCAGAGACCTCCCCTCCTGGAATACTATTCTCTACCAAGGTCAAGGGGGCTCGAGATAATCTAAGGGAGCAATGATTTCCCTTCCTGCAGCTTCCAGGATAGATTAGAAATAATAAACTGTTTGGGGCTAAGAATTAAAAATCAGGGTGGATCTAAAGTACTTCACCCCCAAATATCTCATTCTTTCAAAGATGATGATCCGAATAATCGAGATTCTGAATGAGACTGAAAAATGCTCTTTGGGAAGAAGATTAGATTTCTTTGCAGAATAACAGATTAAGTTTTTTTTTTTAAATGACTGACATCAACAAAGTTAAAATATCCAAAACTACCTCATGAATTAATCAATAAAGGAAACAGACGTTTCCATTATTCAGATGTTAGCAAGACTCTAAGTGTAGATATCTCAGAAGTACTAGAAGGTCATATTTGCAACGGACTTTTAAAGGTGAATTTAGCCCAACATACACACTTTACGGTTGAAGAAACTGAGACCCAGAAAAGAGGTTACAGTAAGAAATGAAAAATGCATATGCAAAGTTTACCTTCTCCTATGCTGAATGAGGATATGATGTCAGCGTGTCCACCCACACATGGCACCTGGCTGCCTGGGACACCTGCAAGGCTGCCGTGGGGTGACGCGTGGTTTGATTTTCCTCAGCATCTCTTCCTTTGGGAGAACGCTTCTCTTCTTTTCCTGGATCTTTCAGTCAAGGTGCTGTTCATCATGGGAGGACACTTGACCCGGGTTGGTCACTAGTCACAGGGATTGGTCTGGAGTGGGCATGTGATCCAAGCAGAACTCATCAAAGGCTTTTCCTGGGATTTTTATGTGGATGGATCCAAAGGAGCATGCTTCTTTGACTGCAAAGAGGAAGCTATTTATAATAGGAGAAAATGAGGCTATTCTTGAAGGAAGAAAACCCTAGATAGACAGACTCTAGATAAATGATGATAAATACAGATAGATAGATACACACACACACACACACACACACACACACACACACACACAGAAGCATAGAAAGAACCTGCTCCTGCATTTGCTAGTTCTTTTGCTTGAGCTAGTCTGAATCAAGTTTCTGTCACTTGCAAACAAAAAAAAGTCGTGATCGATATAATAGAAACACAATGGCCCTGTGACTTTTTAATGATCTACAGCTGATAAGTTGGTGGGAGAAGGGAAAGCAATGTAAATAGAATCCCTTTCCTCACCTGGAATGTGTTCCCTGGGACTTGGCACTAGGAGGAGACGGTGGGCCTTTACTGTTGATCACACACCCCCTTTTGTCTCTTTAAAAACATTGACAAGACAATATATTGAAATATATAAACATATTGAAAAGTTACAATGCCCAGCAGCCAAATGCAACTGTTGCTTTGGCTACAAGGCAGTCGTGATGTACAGGCTTTATTGAATCCTGCCGCTCACTGTATGTATTATTCAAAAACACACAAAAAATGGCCATCATAATCGTGGTAACGGCTGTACAACACTCCCCTGTGCCATATGGCAGTTTATTAAACTGTTCCCTGAACGTTCAACATTTTTTTAAAAAAAGAACACCTAGGTGGTCTTCTGCTATTCTTCTGCAAAATTTTAGTTAAATTTATTTTCAGGTCAAATGTTGGATTACTTCCAACAAGCTGCTGTCCCATGAAAACTGCACATTTACACTTGCCTTTGTAAATGTTATCCTTCCTGCCCTTGGAATCTCCTGCCCCTTTATTTTTATGTCCTTGTTTCGGTTAACTCTTATTCACCCTTTAAAGCCCTGCTCTACCACTCCCTCATTGATTTGTTCTTTTATCAAGCACTTACCGAACTAAGTGCTGTGCTGGGAGCTGGGGATATGGCAAGGAACAGGACGTTCATTCATTCAACCAGCAGATATTTCTTGAAGGTCTGCTATGTGGCAGTTGCAGTGTTAGGTGCAGGAAATCCAGTGGTGAGTAAGACAAGGTCCCTGCCCTTGTGGAGCTTCGATTCTATCGGGAGATAACAAAATAGAATTTATGAAAGGGGTGGGATGTGTTCTCCTGTCATTTATCTCCATCCTTCTCAGTAGCTACTTCTTACCTGTGTTTCCTACTAGACTGCGAGGAATGGGAGGAGAGAGGCTGTGTCCTTCACCCCAACTCTCCACAGCGGCGCAGGGCCCGAGGACACCACAGTGGCACACGATGCCCAGCCCGAGCCCGCCAGGGCTTCCTTATTCACAGAGGCTGTTGCCCAGTTAGGTGGGGAGGAGGGCTGTGCTTCCCCAAGCCCTGGCGGACTCCTCTCCAGCAGCAGGTGGAAAGAGGAATTTAATGAGGTTTAAAAGAAGACAATAAAGAAGATCCAAAGACATGGCCATCTGGGCTTCAGCAGTTTATGAGAAGGGAAGCCCAGGCCCAGACAACAGCTGGTTAAACTCTGAAGAGAAGCCACATGACTTTAATCCCCCATGAAAGCTGTTGGTGGGGTCCATGGGCAAGGCTGTGACTGTCACTGCTTTCTAATGACGCTGCCGTGGGCTCCCTGCAGCTTGGGGAGAGGGAGGTCAGGAGACCAGGCAGGAGGGCGGAGGGCAGATGTAGGATGTTCTGGGTGGTAAGTTGCTGGGTGCTGAGATGGGGCCAAGGCTTCTGTGGCTGGTGACGCGTGGTGCCCTTTGATTCAGAGCTGAAGGGACTGTGGAGTTCATCTTGTCCTACCCCTTTATTTAGAAGAGAAAACTGAGACCCACAGAGCTTAGGCAGCCTGACAGAGGCCAAAGAGCTAGGAGGAGGCCAAGCCAGGAGTCAGCCCCAAGCTCTCCTGCCTCTGCAGCAAGCTGAGCTCCCTCGGGCAGGACGTGGAAACTGTGTCTAATCCTCCACCACACGCAGACAGTTTTCAAGATTAGTATCCGGGCCTCTTTGCTTTTACTCCCCCTCCCTTCTTCTCTCCCAAGACGAGTGCAACCCCCGTGTGCCCCAGGCACTGGGAGAGGTGCTGAGGCATAGAGATGCCAGGTCTGGTTGCAGCCCGAGGGGCTCCCGGGCTCTGGGGGAGGAACACTTACCCCTAGGTAACGAAGCCTCCGCGTGGTCAGGCAGGATGCACGTGAGGTCTAAGCGCACGGGGTCCCCCGGCCGATCCGGGGGCATCAGGGACCACATTCTGGAGGAGGGGACACTTGTGCCCAGGGGTGAAGAATGAGAGGGAGACAGGCATGCGACAGGCTTTAAACAGGAAAGGGAGATCCTAGGAATTTCATTTCGGGTAAGACTCTGGTGACTGTGTGATGGGGGGATTTAAAGGGGCAGAGATAGTCAGGGCAGAGCTGATGGAAAGCAGTGATCTAAGGAGGAGGTGCCCAGGGCCTGGAGTTGTGCACGGCAGGCGGGCAGGAAGGAAAAGAGTCAAGAAATATTTAGAAGGGTAACATCAGCACGCCTGTCGATTGGTGAGGAGGTGACAAGGAGGCAATGGAGGAGCAGGCTGAGCCCTCGGGGTCACCTTGGCGTCGTGGTCTGACATCTCTTCCTCCAGGCTCCTGGCTGCTCACTGGATATCTCCGTGAGGTTAAACACTAGCCTCTCAAACCCCAAAGCACTACTTGATTCTTCACAGAATTGTCTCCTCTGGCTTCATTTTCTGCTTTCACTCAGTGGTTCCCTTACTTGGCCAAGCTGATGGCTTCTCTCAGGCCAGCCCAACTCAGCTGAATTTTTGTGAGGCCGAATTTAAAAGGCACACACACACGCACACGCGCACACAAAAGGCACATCTAGTCACTTCCCTGGGAGTGGCTGCTCCCCGCACTGACCAGTTGAATCATTCAAAATTTAGTTCAGTTCAGCAAACATTTACCCCAAAAATCACTATTTGTAGAGCTCCCAGGATCCAACCATGACAAGAGGAAGGTCTCTGCCCCCCTGAGGTCCCCAGAGTATAAAGGGATCCTCTGTTTCTGAACTGCAAGTCCTTACTTACCTCTGGGTTCTTTTCTCCACTTTGCTTTGATGCCCAGAATGGAAAAAAAAAAAAAAAAAAAATCTGACTTAAAAAAAACACATGAACAACAGCAAAATTCCCTTAATTATTTGTTCTAATGGGTCAGAGGTCAGCATGATCTAGGATTTGGTGATAAACCTGTTAAAGAGAAAAAATATTTTTTTAATTTGACCTTTGGTTTTTTTTGTTTGTTTGTTTTTTTGTGATATGCGGGCCTCTCACTGTTGTGGCCTCTCTCGTTGCGAAGCACAGGCTCCGGACGCGCAGGCTCAGCGGCCATGGCTCACGGGCCCAGCCGCTCCGCGGCATGTGGGATCTTCCCGGACCGGGGCACGAACCCGTGTCCCCCGCATCGGCAGGCGGACTCTCAACCACTGCGCCACCAGGGAAGCCCTGACCTTTGGTTTTATCATAGGTGCTCAATAACTATTTGCGGAATGAACATCTAGGCTAAGAAAGGATTCATTGAGCAGGTCCCATAAGACCTGCTTGAGAGCAAGTCTGGGTATCACCCCTAGGGCACAATGGATGGGCAAAGGTATCAATTATTATGATAATAGTCACTGTTTATAAAAATCTGTGATATTACTTTGTCCTGGAAAATAGCTGAATATCTAAAGTAGGTCTTGGGACTTCCCTGGTGGCACAGTGGTTAGGAAACTGCCTGACAGTGCAGGAGACACTGGTTTGAGCCGTGGTCCGGGAAGATCCCACATGCCACGGAGCAACCAAGCCCATGCACCACAGCTACTGAGCCTGTGCTCTAGAGTCTGTGAGCCACAACTACTGAGCCCACGCGCCACAACGACTGAAGCCCGCATGCCTAGAGCCCGTGCTCTGCAACAATAGAAGCCACTGCAATGAGAAGCCCGTGCACCTCAAGGAAGAGTAGCCCCCTCTTGCCACAACTAGAGAGAGCCCACGTGCAGCAACGAAGACCCAATGCAGCCCAAAAGAAACAAATAAATAAATTTATAAAAATAAATAAAGTAGGTCTCTCCTGCATCCTGAAATCTTGTTACTCTAATTATTTACATCAGTTCAACGGTTACTGAGAAAAAGGAGTACAGGTTGTTCAAGGATGGGAAGAAACCAGCTCTGATTTCCTAACGATTGCAATCTAGATGGTGGTGAGCTTTGGGTGTCAGTTCTGTGTTTCTCCCCAGGCTGCCCTACCAGCCACTGGAGTTGAGCAAGCTACCAGCACTCACAGAGCCTTGTGTTTTTCCTCCTGCCTTCCTCACCTCAGATTGTTGGGAGGATTGTATGAGTCCACGAGGGCCGCCAAGACAAAACACACAGCCCGGGTAGCTTAAACAACAGAAATTAATTTCCCTACAATTCTGGAAGTGAGGAGTCTGAGATCATGGTGCTGGCAGGTTGGGTTTCTCCTGAGGCTTTGCCTTGCAAATGGCCACCCCCTTGCTGACTCTTCACATGGTCGTCCCTCTGTGCCCACGCAACCCTGGTGTCTCCCCGTCTGTCCAAATTTCCTCTTGTTATAAGGATACCATTCAGGTTGCATTAGGGTCCACCCTAATGGCCTCATTTTGACTCACTCCCCTCTTCAAAGGCCCCATCTCCTAGTATAGTCACATTCTGACGTGTTGGGGCTTAGGGCTTCCACATATCAATTTTGGGGGACACAGTTCAGCCCATAACAAGAACTAAATAAAATCACGTGCAAAATGTCTAGCATGATGTCTGCCTGGCACATGGTAACATCCTACAAATTTGAGTTCCCCTCTCTTTCCTGCTAGTAGGATACTAAAGGTTTAAAACAACCATTTTAGATGGAGCAAGTATAAACTCTGGCTCCTGTGGGTATAAATTGTTACTAAATAGGGTTAAGGGGGATCCAAATTAATGAGCTTCTATTAATCAAAACTGGTTTGGGGATTTCATTTTTTAAAAATTAGATTTATTGATGTATAATTCTCTATCATAAAATTCACCCTTTCAAAGGGTTCAATATATGTTCAAGGAGTTCTGACAAAGGTATATAGCCAGTTGTGTAACCACCATTACAATCAATATACAGAACATTTCTATTGCTCCTAAAAGTACCCTCATGTCCCTTTGCCATTTCTCCCCTCTCCGAGCCCTTTGTAACCACAGATCTTTCTGTCTCTACAATTTTGACTTTTCCTTTATGTCATAGAAATGGTCATTTGAAATGTAGTCATTTGTGATTGGCTTCTTTCACTTAGCGTAATACTTTTGAGATTCATCCATACAGCTACATGTATCAGTTTCAGTAGTTTTCCGTTTATCAACATTTTTTTTTTTTTTTACCAGTTTATACCAAAGATACCACAATTTGTTAAACCATTCTCCAACTGATGGGCATTTGAATGGTTTCTACTTTTCGGTGATTATGAATAGAGCTTCTATGAACTTTAAGAGTACACGTCTTTTTGTGGACGTATGCTTCTCTTTCTCTTGGATAAGTACCTTAGAATGAGATTGCTGGGTGCGATACAGGGATGCTTAACTTTTTAAAAAACTGCAAACTGGGTACCATTTTGCACCCCCATTGGGCTGAGTGTTTTACACATATTTTATCACAGTCTGTGCCTTGTCTTTTCATTTTTCTTAACACTATCTTTTGAAGAGCAGGAGTTTAAAATTTTGATGAAATCTAATTTATCAATTTTTATTTTTATGATGTATGATTTTTGTGTGTGTGTAGCTAAAAATCTTTATTTAATCCAAGGTCACAAAGTTTTATCTTCTATTTTGCTTCCAGAAGCTTTATAATTTTAGTTCTTGCATTTACTACTATAATCTGTTTCAAGTCAATTTTTGTATGTGGTTTGAAGTAAGGGTCAAGGTTAGTTTTAGGCATATGAATGTCCAATCATATACCAACACAATGCCTTAAAAAGGCATCGAATTACCCCCATCAAACTACCTGGACACCTTTGTCTAAAATCAGTTGACTATACACGTGTGGACCCACATCTGGACTCATGCTGTTCCATTAATCTATCTTTCTATACTGTGTGCCTATGCTACGTGTGTGTGTCCAAATCCATATTGTCTTTATTTTTGTAGTTTAAAACTAGTCTTCAAATCAGGTAGTGTTAGTTT